>NC_060209.1:31248750-32500000 GCF_021130785.1 Homalodisca vitripennis
ACATCTTGACTATGATTACGTTTAGTTTTTTTGCTGAACTCCTTGTAGACCAGCCTCCATTGGATCTGAAGAGTCACTAATGTACGGTTCTGTAACTAAAAATTGTGCAACCTTTCTTTTACTTGAGCTCATGACTCCAACTAAAACAAGCCAATGGCATAACCACTAGGCTTATGGTTTAGAATATTAACTGTTAAAAAAAATATTAATTAAGTAAAATATTAATGTGATAATTTAGCGTTATTTACACGGACAAAGAAGTTTTACAAGTACTAGTACTAGAAATGTAACACTGTTTTTGTTGCCTATGTAATAATTGCAGGTATATTTTGCAAAATCGCTCAGGCATTTTCGAAGTGGAAAATGATGAAAGAAAAAGCAAAAAAAAAAAAAAAAAAAAAAAAAAAAATGATTTTGATTTTGATGATTTTTTGGTGTGGAAATGATTTTGAAGTGATGGTCAGAAAGATATAAAACTCTGACTCAATAACAATTCATGATTAATTTTGGTTAATTTACTACAATGTACCTGTATTCCCCCGCCTACAACGCAATTCGTTGGTGCCTCCATTTATAGCGGTCAAATTCATAGTATTAGCTTGTATTACAATCTTGCTATAAACATAGAAACCCTTATCCCGGCTGATGAAAATGTGTGTTTCAATGCTACAATGAAACTGGAAAATGAAGTTGGCGGTGGGCCTATGTGCCATTCACGGTTGTAAATGAGGCTAGACAATAGAGTTAGCGGCAAAGATGGTGTGTTTCACGATTACAAGTAAAGCTGAAAAAAGGATTCATGGAAGAAGTCAGTGTTTTAAATGGAATCTAGAAGGGTTGGTAGTGCAATCCGTACAAAACCCAAGTATAGAAGTTGCTGAGCTTTCAAGGTTACAGTGAAGCTGGAAAATGTAATTGATAGCGAGTAAATTTTTTAAAATTTAGCAATGAAACTGGAAAAGAGAATATACGGGAATTTGATGTTTTTAAGTTATTAATGAAGCTGGAAACTAGATTTGGCAGCAAAGGCGATGTTTTTAAAGTCTCAATGAAACTGGAAAATAAATTTGTCGGCTAGTCGGTGCCAAATTCACGACGACGTGTACCCCTTGGGGTGGTGCGCGCGATTTTTAACAACTGCCGTCTTGTACCCGGTACACACCGTGCTTTCGTTAAGCACGTCGTGTGCCCGATCGGGTACACGTTGCTATTCGTTTCCTTAATGCATTTTTTATTGTTTGCCTGTCTTGGTGGTTTGTTAAATTTGGCCCCACGCTTAAATAAATTCCTCAGACTATCGTGTACCCCGTTGGGCGCACGATCGCTTAATTTATAAGATAAATTAATGTGTTTGGTACTCCTTGGGGTACACTGAGAAATATTGAACAAAACATATTGAAATACTTTTATTGTGCAAAATTACGAAGCCTGCATACTGTTCTTGTCATATTTAGACGTTTAACGTTAAAAAAAACGATTACAGTTTTTTTGCCATTATTCGATGACAAATGAAACAGTCTGGAAATAAGTCGTCGTCGTAAACGTGTTTTAAATGAATCTGGGGATAGAGTTTACGATGAGTTGGGGTTTTTTAAGGTTACAATGAAGCCAAAAAGTATGTTTGTTTTAATTTAAACTAACACCTTTGTATAGTTTATATCAAAGAAAGGAATGTTTTTTTAGAATCAGTTACAGTCCAAGTAAAAATTATTATCTGATCATTTACTGTTAATTTATCTGTTAATATAGTCTGATCTTGTGATATTGCTTGTTTAAGCTATGTTCCATAAATTTAATTGTTATTTGTTCATTTAACTTGTATCAGTTTTATTTTCTATGTTTAGGTACGTGTGAGTGATGCGAGTTAACTTATCTACTTACTATAAACGATACAGATGGGTGGTCTCGACCACAAGTGATACTGATCGATTCGTTTCCATCACCGCTTTCGGCAGCATTTCATGGGAAAATCTGTAACGATTCGTGGACAATGTACAGACACAGCTCTCGCTCTCGCTGTCGATCGCTTATAGTTATTGTGTCACACTCTCAGCGGAAGTCGTCACAACACTTCCGATTTCCCATCGGAGGATGCATTTTATCCCTGCAGGAACTGAATCTGTTCTGGGGTTTAAAGAAAGTAAGCCGGGAGGGGGCACTGAGGCGTGCCTCCTTCTTGAATTAAAATATGGCGGAACATTTTCCTAACAAATACCATTCTAATGCTTCACATTACTATTACTATATGCCCATGATAAAATCGACACAGATCAAATCTTCATAGTCTGACGTGCATTATATTAAGCGTAGGTTAACCACATAATTTGAGTGCCGCGTAACTTTTATAGTACACATTATTTAGGCAATTCCTTAGTAAGAGTCAAGACATTAAATCAGCTTTCAGTTTTGTTATAGCAGTGCAAATAATACTAATAATTAAGGACTTCTTTTTTGACAAATCTTAAATCAGGGCCCTGGAAATCTATTGATATTGTTTATGAATTATGCCAATTATTAAATTAATAAAGAACTAAACAACACAGATACAAGTTTCATAGTCTGACGTGCATTATATTATGCGTAGGTTACCACCAAATTTGATTGCCGATTAACCTTTAAAGTACGCAATATTTCGATAATTCCTTAGTAAGTAACAATAGATTAAATCAAAATTCATTATTTGTCGTGGTAGTGCAGATAATACAATAATTAAGGACTTTAAAAAAAATCTAAATTAAGGGTCCTGGAAATCTATTGATATCCTTTATGAATTATGACAATTATTAAATTTATAAAGAACTACACATGTTTACCATAAATGACAGAGTTTTAAAATTGAATTGTTAAAGCGAGATTTAATTGGAATATTTGTCTTTCTTTTAAGATTCTTTTAGTATCATAAATTGGTATTAAAAATAGACAACTTATTATTGCATCGCCTGTTTACGTATCATCATTCTCTGAAGGGACTAAATATAAATGATCTATGGTGAAAGTTCAGTTGGTTTATAGCAGTAATATTCTGGAATTGGAGAGTAAGTATTTAGACTACAATACAGAAAATACTAAATATTCAGAACTAACAAAATATTAAATAGAATGGAATTGATTTAGGATCCTTGTAATCAAAAGTTGATAATTTAAAATTTTTGCTCTTGATTCGTCAGTTATGTACATTACATGAAGAACTCATAACACATTAAATTCTAGGTAGAGGTCTAGTACACAGTCTGTCTCCTTTTATTAATCGTAAACTGTGTAAAGATCGTTCTAAACAGATTCTCAGCACAAATATTCCTTAATTAAATACGAATTTTAAGTTTAGCTCCATTTTAACTTACACTTAGCGCAGCGTCTGAAGTTTAACACTGACATATTTAACTCCTGGAATCTGGAGTCAACATCCGTCTGAAGAGGTCCAAAACAGTCGGCGTTGAAGAAGCTCAAAACAAACTCTCTACATACATCAGAGACACCTAGACTACAATCATATGTAATCTATGTAATCTAGATGAAGTGGTGTCCTCATTGTCACATCGCAATTGAGGTGCGCATTCATCAAGGTTACATTTGTTTGTAGTTAGGTGTCTCTGATGTCGAAACGATGTATAGAGTTCGTTTTGAGCTTCTTCTGTTTTGGATCTCTTTGGATGGATGTTGATTCTAGTTTCCAGAAGTTAAATCTGTCACACAGTGTTCCAAGTAGACTTTAGACACTGCACTAAGTAGAAGATGAAATTGAGCTAACTTAACATTCGTATTAAATCAACCCTTCCCACCATTGCTGTACGTTATGTGCAGAAAATCTCTTAACTGTCTCCAAGAGATAATTGATATAAAAAAATCGAGTAGGCCAAAATGAGAAGGAAATTAGAATTTTCAGACTGGACGAGTGATAGCTACGGTCCCATTCTACCGTACAGTATCGCTTTGGGCTATTCCCTCAGTTTATTTGTTTACTTTATAATTCTTCAACAGGGCAACAGTTGAAAAATTAAACAGTACAAATAAATTAACACATTCAAAATCATTTGGTAATTGTCGAACAGTTACCTTATTGTAAAGAAGCTTGAGATTGGATATACAAGGTCGGTTTAAACGTGCAATAAATCAGTTATTTGTTATCTGGTTTAAAGTGTCATTGAATTTGTTGATGCATTTTCTACAAAATCTAATTTTGTCACTTTCTTGTAAAATTAGTAGTTTTTAAAGATAATTTGGATTAAATATTAGAAACGTCCACCATTTTGAAATTTAATATTTAATATCAATTTAAAATATTTATTAACGTTTGTTTGAAGTTAGTTGATTAGTTTATCAAATTCTTTTAAATAACTAAGACATACAGACAGACGGTAAACGAAAAGAGTTAGTATTTGTTACAATTTGTTGTATTTGATCGTTCGCTTTATTTCACCCTAGGAACAATTTCATAATATTGTGTAGAGTGTTTTTGCACCTTGTATACTGTAGTAATATTCATATAGTCGTGTCTGTATCAAAATAAAATGTTAGTTTCTTATATTCAGGGCCAAGCGGCCAAGTATCTTTCCACAGAGTAAATGGTTAAATAGTTAATAAATTACATATTCATTGGATTTAAATAGTTAAAAGTAAAGTAAAAAATACAATAATTGTTTTAAACAGTATGAGCAAATAAATTTACTTCCAACTTTTTTCGGGGTGTATCCTGAGACCATTATGCGAATCCTCTTAGGTATTCCACTTTCCATACCTCCAGTATGGGATAGTATAGACAACTACCTACTAGACTTTACGAATCGTTCTTGGCATTATTTTGACGTATCGTTATCAAACTCTTTTTAAGGGGGTTTTGAATGCGTCGAACAATAAAATATTAACAAGTAACATAAACAAACTTCATAATTATTCACTCCCTAAATAAGATACTAAATTGGGTTTTGAGGTAAAGAGAAATTCATTCCAAGCATTATATTGGATCCTAGACAACATGAATTTACAGCAACAATAAGGGGTACAGATAAGATCCTTGTAGGACGCCCACCTCCTGAGAGTACAGCATGGTGGGCAAATGTAGTGAATACTGTTCACATTATTATTGCTGCCTACCCAGGACGAGTGGTAGCAGGATTATAAACTGTTAGCTTTACGTCCCAGTGACCGCAAGGACCAGCCGGGGTCAAGGGGCAAGTACTGGGGACTGACTACGCTTTCTCGACGTGGTGCAATTAGTACATTTCCCTTTCTCCGGTGACAGAAGATTCACAAAAGAGACAGACGCTGCGCTATCTGGTCATGAACAATGTGTGGACATTTTGCGACATGTTATAAGTACATGCCCACTACCGGGTATGTGACTTAGTCGTCTTCGGCATGGCACTGGCGTTGGTGAGTGACGTTTGTTTGTTTGGTTATAATTTCATGTTGTAATCGAGATGAATCTCTTTTGAACAGGAGGTCTATGCATGTTTTAAATGCAATCTGTTAAAAAGCATACCCATGCAATTGTGGAGCATTTGTAGATAAAAAAAATAAGGTTTGGAAAGTTTCTAAGTCAACGATATTCACTTCTTGATGTACGAGTATTAACATTTTGGAGCATCCTTCCAAAAGTTATGTTTAAAATTGTGCTCACAATTATGCGTAATAGTTATGTATTTTTTTTTTTTTTTTTTTTAAATAAAGTTTTATGTGGAATATCTAGAAAAGCAATATAGATCAAATATCTCCATTTATTGGTTGATGCGGCCACTTTTCCTTTTTATAACTATTTGCTTAGAAAAGTTTGATTTGGGGCTGTCACATCTCTTTTCGCCAGACATCCTTTCAAATTGCTGAATACCCAATAAGTAAATTTCGTTAACTTAGAAAAATTTTAAAAACTTTCCTTTTATACTTGGTTATCCACTGCATGTACCAAACGTAACTATCACGGAAAGGGAGTTTACTCTTAGGTCACTTGAGATTAACTTAGAACAGAACAGAAACATATAAATAAATAATTAATTTACCTGAGTATAATCCACTTATTCTTAGTTTGGAACTAAATATTATTATAAACTAATATTTATTTTTTATTCAGATATTGTAAACAATGTTAAAAAACTGCAATGTAAAGCACTAGCTTTGGAAAACGTCCAAATTTAGTTAAGTTTTTTATGATGTATGTATGTATGTATTAGTTATTTAATTGAAGTCGACCAAAGTAAAAAAATCATAAATTGAACAAAAATTTAAAAAACTATTGATGAAGTTCAACTTACTAATTGGCTGCCAGCAGAAAAATGGGCTGGTAGCCCTCCATTCGAATCTGCTAATAGTCTAGACGTATCAGTTCCTGACGGTATTACTTTTGAGTAATAAATCTTGCTAAATGACAATAATAAAGCTTTATAGAAACCTTGAAGATATAAAATTGTTGAAGAATTTCTACGTGTTTTATGATTTTCCTTTCAGACAATCATTCTTAAACTACAAAGCCGTAAAATAGGTTTTATTTTTTACTTGATACTTCAACAAATTTTGTACTTGCCTTGTGTGCAAGATCATCTTAATATATATAGATACACCGTGATCAAAATATTTTTCTTCCACGTATTTTGATCACAGTTTACGTGTATGTATTAAGATGGATCTTGCACAAAACGTGAGCACAACATTTGTTTGTAGCTGTTGTAAATTATTTTTTATAACATTTGTTTATTTAATAAGTGTTAAGTGTTATATATTAATGAAAATAAAACTATCTGAAAAATTAAAAAATAATAAAAATGTACTGTCTTTAAATAGTTTAACTTAGTAACAAATAAATAAGTTGGTGTTAGCATAATCATTACAATCCAAACAAACAATCTCGGTCAAACCTTACTCACAAATTGGGATTTAATTCTCTTACAAATATAATATAATTTATTTTAATTTAATGAATGTTAGATTCGTGTATCTCAAATGAGGCTATATTAAATTTCAAAATAACTCAAGTTGGGTGAGGTTGCCACAATTAACTACCTATTATAGTGAATAGTTTCTTAACTACAGTTATTCAAGAAATCAGAAATTTTAATTTTAAAAACTAGTGCAATCATTTAAATATGTCTATGAGTGATATTCTCTTTTAACCAAATAACAGTGTTTATTTTGCATTAAACACGATTAATCATAATTTTACGAAAACGGATAGTACAGTGAGGGATACAATTAAATACGGTTATCTTTTATTATAACTAAAAGTATTATTAGTTTATATACTTGCAATATACTAAATTAAAAAATAAAAATAAAAATCATTAAATCACCTACCTGTACTCAGTTGCCCTGTTCAGTGAAGGTGGTAATTATTCAGGTGACAGGATGCAGCCTGATGGTCAGTATCGTCATTGTCTCTGCGGGACTCGATGTTCAATCAAGGAACATCACCGGAGCCAACACCACCCTTGAGGATAACCGTCAAGAGGCAGCCCCACCTGCTCATTCCATGCATCGGCTTAATCCTTCTGTCCTGGATAATTCCTTTCCTCCAGGCAACTCCTCTTCATTCTCCCCCGGCAACATCACAGACACCGCCCCCTTCCTCCCTTCAGTCATTGAACCGCCACACAGAAGCTCTCACCAACTCGTGGAACATTCCAATCTGTCAAAAACTCACCGCGATCGCGATTTCACCCCGAGTTATTTTATAGGCGAAGTAATCCCCGAGCCATATGTTCCTGAGAGGTTTCAAAACTCAAAAACGAACCAAGTGAACCGAAATTCCTCCAATACGAGTAGGTCTTATCAAAGTATCGAGCCATCCCAAACGATCATGGCCGCCAAGAAGGTTCTCCCTTTTATCGAGAAAATGAAGTTGGCTGCAGCGCTTCACTCTTCCATGCAGAATTTTGCGAGTGGTCACGGTTATTTTCCAGAATACGTTCCTCCAGTCCACGAGCCTTCGGTGGAAGACGGAGATTGCACCACTCCCAAGTACGAGACGCAATACATAGATGACGATCAACACTCGGACAGACCCAACCATTTACCGTATCAGTATTACAGAGGACAACAAAACGCCCTGCCGACCAAACCTATTACCTTTGATGATAACGCAGATGAGCACGATCCTCACTCTCATACCCAAGACTACGCTCATCACCACCAGTTCGGAAGCGGTGCGGGAGATCACTACGGCCAAAGCGAGTCTTATGGTGGACTGAGGAATCACTACGATGATCAATCGAACCCGTACAAAGGCTATCAGTTCCACGGTGGTTTGCCGGATAATTCTGAAAACAATGCACACCAAATTTATAATTCACACCAAAGTCCTCATCACGAAACTGACTTAGTCCTCCCTTCTCCCTTCTACCCTCCAGAGCCTGCACACCCCGTGAGTCATCACAAGGGGGTCGTATATAAAGTATACCAACAGTAAGTAAAGTTTCAATTTTTTTAAGTGGTGTATAGTTTTATGTGTCTAGTAATAAACGATAGCGTACTACAGTGTTAATCGATAAACATCTCTTTCGAATTAAACTGAATCCTGTCATTTCAATAGGTTATAATTTGTCTGGCTGCAAGTTGAGTGAAGAAACGGAAGATGTACGTGAGAAGGGAGATATCTGTGCTTGAGAGAGGTGTTCTCTTGCTGAACTCTCCAAGAACAATAATTAACGTTTAACTAAATATTAAGTTAGAAAGGAATGTTCGAATGCCGTACTTGTAGCAGTTAATAGCTTTTCTTTACTTCAAATTGTAACGATTCTGACATTGTGGAATGTAACTTTCACCAAGAGCTTTAGTATCTACTGCGGATCCACTATCATCTAAAAGGGAATGTTTTAGAGAGGTTTTTATAGGTTATACTAACAAATGGGTATTCCCCCCAGGAGGGTTCACTTCTAGCTGGTTTATACGTTTATACCTTCCAGTTAAACCCACAGTGGGTACAACAAAAACTGATGTGTCACTTAAATCACTAACCGCAAATATCGAGATTCTGGGGTGCAAGGGTAATTCAATAGTTCTAGTCTACTGCGTGAGATGACTGTTGGAGTTGGTGGGTTTGTTCATTAAGAGCCAAAGGTTCTTGCCAGCTTAGACATAAGGGTCTGCCTGCCACCCCCTGCCTGCGTTGACTGGAGAGGCTAGTTCAAATCTGGTTTCGATTTCTTCCGAGGGAACACGACTTGAGATTAGTGCCCTAAACGTTTCCTCATGAATCTCGACAGGAGACGGCCCCTACTCCCAATCTTACCCATCCTGAATATCCTGTCACTCCGGAATCAGCGCAAAGGTCCTTATAGGACTAGGTGCAATTTTGTTAGCTTCCTGTACTAAGAGAACAACAAAATATAAGGATTGAGGAACTAGATGTTTTCGGCAGCTATGAACACCGGCTCTTTTATACTTCTCCATAAGTTTTTTTTACACACCTCATGTTCAGTATGATTAGTATTTGATTAATGTAGTACTCATATGCAATGGATTTATAAATTTAATATTTAAATAATTACCACAATTCAGTATGTAACATTAAACTACGAGGGTCAGTCAATAAATAATAAATAAAAATGCCTTTTATTACTATACCCAACGTCCAGGTTGTAGCAGGTAGCCATGTTGCAGTAGTGATAGGGGGCAGCCAGGGGGAGGGGGAAAGCTGCAACAATGCGTGCTACTTTCTAGTGCCTAAGAGTAAATACAAGAAGTCTGAACACGAGGTTGTACCTGCAGTTGCGCAACGAATTATTTTTAACTTTTCTTGACAAACGAAGGTGTTAAACCAAGTGAAATTTTTGTTAGACTGTACAACTCAGTTTGGGGATAAGACTTTATCACGTTCTTCAAGTGTACGATTGGGTTAAAAAGTTCAAAGGCGGACGTGCTGCGCATGAAACCTCGTCACAATAGGCGTCCAAGAATCAGTTTGACTAATGTATAATTTGTGCTGTTCGTGAACTTCTTGAAAATACAGCACGCTTAATCCTGCATACGGTCGCCATTGGGGCAAATTGCCAGTGCGGTAAGCTGTCACATGGTCATATTTTTTCCTCGTCACAGAGCATCTGGGTTTTCGGAAAATTTGTGCTACCGCAGTCTTGGAGATACTATTTCCGTATGCAGGATCAAAAACAAACCCAGAGAGACATTTGCCAAAGGCTTTTGAATGGCGGCTTGAGAGAGAGAGGAATGGTTGAATTGTAAATCCCCTAATCTGTCCAGTGCTCGTTGACAAGTAAATGTGACATGGTCAAAATGGTCAGATTGCGAAGGAAGTAGTTATCTTGAAACTCGCTCCTCATCTGAAAGCCAAACCCACACGGTTGTACAACTGCTGGGAAAGTGTATGTGCCACCATCTTTTTTGACTGCAAAGGCGTTTTTTATTGACTTTTTACACGAACGTCGTACTGTGTTAACGCTGCTTATTCCTGTCAACTTCTTGAGCAAGCAGCTGACAGTCAGCGTATAGATGGACTTTACAGTGTTGAAGATAATTGGGGAGGTCAGCTGTATAAAAATTGCTAGGCCTCACACAGTTGCCTTGACCCAAGAGATCCGAATTACGCCAAATTCATTGTGACATGCTTTCTTCCTGTGAAACATTGACTTCATCCTCCCTACAGCCCAGATTTGTCTCCATGTGACTTTCACCTCTTTGGTCCTCTCAAAGAAGCACAATTGGTGGAAACCGTTTTGAAAGTGATGAGGAAGTGCAGTGCATGTGCTATAGTTTTGTGCAATTGGTTCAAGACACAACCTCAAATCTTGCTTATGAAGAAGGTATCCATAAGCTAGTTTTGACGCTGGGAAAAGTGTGTGAGAGTTGAGGGAGACTACTTTTAGAAAAGTAACATGTAATCATTGTATTGTTTAGCTTTAATAAAAGTATAAGTTAGCATAAAGTCTTGTATATCATTATTTGACTGACCTTCGTAGTACACTGCAATATTTACAATATTGTAATTTTATACAATATCCTAACTTGTGATAATTATTATACAAGTTTTACGACTGATAGTTTTATTATTGTTAAGGTGCCGCTAGTAATGCTGTAATACAGCCATTTAGAGGGAGGAATTTGGAGGATTCGAGTCAACGGGTTTCGATTACAACATTCTCTCGATGTCCATGCGATGTCCTCGATCACGATCGACACTAAAAGAGGAATCTCGTATTTTCAGGTTGACGGTTCAAGTGGCGGAGATTGGATCTCGGTTAAAGTGAGAATTGAGTGTCGGTTTTGTCAGCCAGTCAATACTTATATGGTTCGGAATCCTGGAGGAGTGCTTTTTACCACCCACAACACATTCATTTCACCAAAGAAAGTCGAATTCAAATTGAAAAATTAGTTTGTTTACATTCGACTGTTATGATAAGAACGAAACGTAATAACGTTTCATAATTCAAATTAAACTGGCAGTAAAAAGAAGTTGACAGCTATAATTCGACAAACTTTCACCCCAAAACAAACTGTGTGTTGGTAGTAGTGTCATCTGTTTACATTGCTACTGAAAATAAAAAGATAATGGCGGGCGACTTATTATGCCAAAACACCGGGAGTGAATTTAAAAGACCAGAACAGACCCATATTGACCGCAGCAACTTTTTAGTTGTACGATACACTTTCGTCATTGGGATAAAAAGGCTAACTCTTATTGTTACTGAAGCCATCAAAGAACTTCAATAAATTATCATGGAATGTGGGAGGGAAATACTAATCTTATAAAAACTGTTTCAATTTACGACTTCAGGATCCCAAACCTCTGTTCTTTAAACTTAAATCTAAATTGGATCAGGAGATTGGAATAGCTTTGAGTGACTATCGATTATCTCTAGACTGTTTATTATGTCATAGAAAAAGAATACATAGATATATTGTCCAGTTTTTCAACAGAAAATTGCGTGCGAAGCCGCGGGTAACTGCTAGTTTAAGATAATTTCCTGAAGATATGATTAATAAAAGTTGTTTGATGATTCCGCAAGGAATTTTAGGTATATAAAGTAGTAATTCGAATCATCTTGAAATCAGGCTGGCGGAAAAAACGATTAACAATCATTATGATTATTTGTAGAATGAATGTGAAATTTGACATAACGATATCATTTCCTTTCAGTAATTAAAATCACTCAGTAAAAATCGTTCAGTAATTTTTTTTCAGTTTTTAAATCCCTTAAATTATAATTCAAATACAAGTTTTCACTGTTGAACATTCACATCCTTACCTTCTGCAGTTGTTTTATTGAACTTGGTTAAGAAACTACCCAAAATTACTATAATTCTTCGTATAGTGATTCAATATTTCATATTTCTCGTATTAGTTCTTAATGTGGAAATTTATCTTAAGAGGCTTATGAAGTTAAAAGGAATATAAAGATTCGACGGAACTACCTACATGTTTGACTAAAAAAATGGTCTTTGATATAAAACACAATCATTCAACGTTAACAATTAAAGAACAAGTGTGCATTCCAAATATTTATTTTATTTTATTTTGATCTACTGAACTGAAATTTGTTAAAATAAAAAAAAGTGAAATGATCATGAAGAAACTCACATCTTCCTGGTCTACACCAAGGCCAAGAGAGTAGTAAGTTTAGACCGCTTGAGAGCATGATTGACATCATCAATGCGCGCATGCTAGACAGACGTTCCATTAGTGGAGCGCGGAAATAATGGCTCCATCCCATTGAACGTTATGATTCTTTGTAATGGATACTAACGGCTCTAATCGATGAGCGCGTGGGTTTAATAGAATCCGGCGGTTGTAATTTCCATATACTTTTGCCAATTTTAATGAGATTTGTTGAATAATTTAATTCACAATGAAATGAATATGTTCTCTTTCAGTATGGTACTGCTCAAAATTCAAATTGTTGAGTAAATAATAAATGAAAGAATACAGTTTTTATTCTATCAAGAGAAATTAATGAATAACAGAATTCACCATTCACTTAAGCATTAATATCTCTTTCAAAAAGCCAAGCATAATAACAAAAATTGAAGGCCTAAAAGTAACTGAGATTTTGAATACTATGGCGAACATAATATTATAATATACATAACATATATACATATATTATATAACAAAACATAATATACATAGGAAAATAATGTTCTATTACTTCTCGTATTAGACTTCTCATTGTGCAGTGTTTTCAGCATTTACTAACTACCTTATTTTAATTTTAGAGTAGAGGCTGCAAATTATACATGATGATGGTTTATTACTGCTGATTGCTTATCGCGATACATCATATTTTTAATTATTGTTATGCTACATATAATACAGAAAGGGCATGTTGCAGTAAACCCAAGAGCCCTCTGAAGGGACTGCTACACCTGGCTGCTACACTAATCCCTTTAGGACTCTTTGTGGCCGCCCTGCAGCCCAGCATCATCCACGTCAACACTACGCAGTAAGTGGACATCACCTCTAAATGTTTTTCCTGCTTGTCAAAAAGTTCTCAAACAAGTGTAATATTGTTATGCAGTTTGGTCGTCAATCACTCCAATGATTCTTGTGTAGTATGTGGAGTTCCGACTTATATTTGTAGTTTTCAAAATCATCTTAGATGTGAGGTCCAAAAAATCCTACAGTTTAGGACTTCCAGAAGACACGCCTTCAGATGATCATGAATAATAATTCTCCAAATATAATGTTATTCTATATTGTTAGCAAATTTTAAAATGTGTAATTTGTTTTATTTGTTAATTTCTGAAAACTATATTAAATTACGCTTATTAAATATAAGTATTAGAAATGATTCTCACAGACGCTATTGAGAGTTAGGTTTCCCAGCCAGAATATTTCAATTTTCTCCAGAGTGGTAGCAATTTTTACAAATTTTTATTATGGACACACAGACACACACACATGCGCGCGCATTAAGTGTTAAGAAAATTCTGTTATATTTTCGGGATTTGTTCTTCAGACCAAGGTAAACAAAAATTGTATATATACACTGGTCAGAAATGCTTAGTTTATCGTCTGTCTGTATGTATTTTTAGATCTTCTTCTTTCAGAAACAAGTAAAGATGAAAAATTAAATTTGGCGAGATTATTTTTCTTGTAGTCTAAAATTAAGAGAAAGTTACATTAGCTTATCATGTTACGTTTCAATATGGCGGACGGTTGAATGTTTAAAGCTTGATAACGTAAAACCCAATAAGACTATGGGAATTTATAAAGAGAAATAAAAGTTTCTAAATTTACAAATTTACAAACACGTTCACGCCTAGATCATAAAAAGAGTAAATAATCTAATGTACGCTTGTTAGTGCACGCCATCATTTACGTGGTAAAAGTTGTGGGACTTTCAGCATAAATATAATTTATTCTTAGAATTATTGAGATTACTAGCAAGAGATGAGACAAACTATAAAACTGTGAATGCCAGGTGTGTACGTGTTATATGTCCGAAGTTTTTTTGTGAGGTCTCTGGTCAGAAATACAGGAGTACGAAACCCCTCAGAATGACCAGCAGAATCTAAAATTGGATGAAATTTTAAAATAGCTCGGTGTTTAATGCCGTAAGACGGCTCTGATGAAAGAATAAGAAAATTGAATGGGGTCCGACTCGGTCAACCGGTTCGACCCTTAAGTTGTAGGAATGCAGTTCATGTACAGTTCGTGTGCGGTTCATGTTACAGCAAATGTTATTCATGTTGGATTCTCCTTTCCTTCAAAATATTTTTACAAACGTACCATCAAATTGAATCACAAATATGATTATAAACGAATACCAAAACGAAAAAGAACAATAGGAATGATTCAATGGGTTATGGGTGCATAGAGAGTGTATCTAACAATACCACAGTCACTCTCAGGATACTCAGGACACTACCGTCAGAGAGACCGCACAAGGATGAGAGGAGAGGGGCGGTAACCTTGGCCTACTCGGTTGATTTATCCAGAGTCCAGCTGTAAAACGAAAGCCTGGAGATGCTTTCTCGGTGCGGTGGATCAGGTGGTCCTCAGTGAAACCGACAGCGCAGCGCCAGCACCGGCTACACGACCATCTTCTACCACAGCTGGGCAGTACTGTGGGCAATGACAGTGTAGTCATCACCTCTCTGTAGGTTCCTGCTTACTGTTTCAATGTAAAATTGTTTAGACTTCTATACCATCCAATTGTGTTGATAAAAAAATTCAATATGGATTTGTAGGTATTTAATACAAGGTATGAGTGCTTTATACCACTGCTTCACTGAGGTTGCAAAATTTCAAATCTACAGCTCATTTCATTCTTGAGATGTCCGAAGTCTACAGCGCATTTCATTCTTGAGATGTCCGAAGTCTACAGCTTATTTCATTCTTGAGATGTCCGAAGTCTACAGAGCTTATTTCATTCTTGAGATGTCCGAAGTCTACAGCGCATTTCATTCTTGAGATGTCCGAAGTCTACAGCGCATTTCATTCTTGAGATGTCCGAAGTCTACAGCTTATTTCATTCTTGAGATGTCCGAAGTCTACAGCTTATTTCATTCTTGAGATGTCCGAAGTCTACAGCGCATTTCATTCTTGAGATGTCCGAAGTCTACAGCACATTTCATTCTTGAGATGTCCGAAGTCTACAGCTTATTTCATTCTTGAGATGTCCGAAATCTACAGCGCATTTCATTCTTGAGATGTCCGAAGTCTACAGCTTATTTCATTCTTGAGATGTCCTGTGGTACACAGAGAATCATATAGAAAAATTTTACAACCTCAATAGACAAAAGATAAATTGTACCAGACTATTGAGTGATTGGCTTCACTGTCTCATTCCAAAGTTCATTGTTGCGGAATCCTTGTGCACCATCATGAAAACATTCTTGTCTGTGTATAAATAGTTTCATGGCAAATTTACAAATGAGATCTTTCTCGAAGCATCTCTACAGATGTTAAAATGTCATGTGATTGTATTCAGTTTGTTTTAAAATGTATTCAGCAATTTTCTCGTTGCCACCGTCATTACTTATAAATCCAATGTAAAAATGCTAATTAAAGCTCAGCAAAATCCCATGGAGTGACATGCATATCATGTAACTCGATGTTGCCTATATAGAAATGATGCTTCGTGCCAAATTTACAATCTTTAGGTCGGTTTTAGTACTCGAGATATAGAGATATTGTGAAGAGACACAGACATGAAAATTCTCAAACGCTTCGCTAACGCTCAACCAATTGCTACAGTGATAATTGAATCATACGAAGCTCAAGGGGTTTAATTCAAAATTCGAATTATCTAAGATTTCGAATTATGCTGAATTTTTTGTTATTGTATAGAAGCACCAAAGGACCGAGAGAAAAATATAAATCATACCAAATTTCTAATTAAAATGTATTTTATCAAGTTTGATTATACATGAAATTGTTGGATCAGTTATGCTGAAATATAGATCAATTCAATTATCAGAATAAGGAAGTTCAAGTATATAGAAAGGATATGACCTGGGATACTTAACATCAAAGTGTCATAACAGATGAACCAAATTTGTATTGCTATATGTACTCAACATAATTTCTACCATGTATAAAGTACAGTGACGGCCCTCTAGATGCCAAATTATTTTAAACAATGTTCTTTCTTACACTATCAATGACTTTGGCAGATCGATGCCCGGGAAGCAGAGGTCGCTGGAGGGAAACTCTCCCGCACTGCCCGGGTTGGCAGCTCTGGAGCGACTGGGGCTGGAGCGTCTGGAGAGGACCGACTGTGAGAAGAGAGCCTTCTGTGAGTTGGTCGTCCTAGGAAGTCAGCCTCGGGCTAGCGGGGCGCAGCAGGGACTGTGGAAGTTAGCCAATAGGTAATATCTGACTTGTGGTAATATCTAACTGTATTGTTATAACGGTTATTTAAAACCCAAGGAAGTGAAATTCAAGTATGTATATCGCTTTGGAATAAAACGTGGCATCCGCAACAATGATACATTTAATGTCTTGGGAATCGCCAAAACCTTATTCAAGTGGCCTAAAGAACACTCAAGGATAAGGTGCTCTACCACCTTAAAGTTTTCACACATTACGTTTTAACTATAACAGTATAATCTATTTATTATAACATCTATTATTTGATAAACAAACAATCCGTCTTACAATTTGAAATCTGAAAGTAGCTTGTCGACAACATCTATCTAAAAAATCATAACATTTGTATTGAGGAATCAAGATTCTGAAACAATACCTTCAGTGTTTGTGGATGATGTTCCTCTTCAGGACACCCATCTATACCTTCTAGTTGAACTTACCTCTGGATGCAGCAAAAACCGATGTGTCACTTAAATCTGGGCATCCTTATGGGTGTCCAGGAGCGGCACATCACTAACCGCAAATGTCGAGATTCTGGGGCGAAAGGGTAATTCGATAGGTCTATTCTACTGCAGGAGATGACTATTGGTGTTGGTGGAGTTCGTTACCTAAGTGTCAGAGTTTCTTGCTAGCCTCAACAAGAGTGCGCCACACCCTGCCTGCTTTAACTGGAGAGGCTGGTTCAGAGCTGGCCTCCCCTTCTTCCGAGGATGCATGCATTTGAGATTAGTGCCCTATTCTTCCTCATGGATCTCGATAGGAGGCGGCCCCTACCGCCTAACCTTTTCCATCCTGAATATCCTGTCACTCCGGAAGCAGCGCTAAGGTTCATATAGGACTAAGTGCAATTTATAAGCTTCTTGTCCTAAGAGAACAAAGAAAGTTCAAGTCGACACATGTCAATTAAGTGAATATTATGTTAAGTTTTACAACAACATACAACTTTATATTGGACTAAATAGTTACTTAACTTAAAATTTATGTAACATTCACTCGGAAAAAATAAGTCGCATCTTGTGTCTTTCTTTCAAATGTTGTTGGAATTAATTAACACACTTTCTCTAATTGTAAAAGAATAATAACCCAAACTAGCGCGATATTCCTTAACAATCTACCGGATCTAAACGATCAGAGCGCATTCAGCAACGTTACTACTTTCACCACAATTTATATTTCTCGGTGCACCGCCGAGCGAGTGACATGTGGTGGAGTAAAAATTAATTCCTGAAGTAATAACAGTAATAGAAACAACGGGAAATTAAATTTCACAATAATTAGACCTTTCCGAGATGTCAGCCAGAAGCCGATCGGTGCGGCTTTGTTACACGAACCATTTACAGCGGAGTCGCACCGTAGATCAAACTAGCCGAGGACAATTCAGTAAGCATTTCTCGATCATACAGAGTAATTAATATAGTGAAACCGGAGTGTAGCAGTAGGCCATACATCTCTAGCGGGTATGTGGTAGTATGTGGGGCTGTCACGTGACCGGGTCAGCAGGGTGCAGCGTGTCGACTGCTTGTCTTCTCCTGTCGGCAAGATGCAGAATAATTGGCTTCAGCAGCAGACCGACGACCGTTCCTGGCACATCGAGTATTCTGCCTCACCGCAGAGAATGTTCTCAGAGCATTCGGTATCATACGAGCTGACGATCATACATCCGGCTCCGATCGGGACCAATTTCTCGAGTGAGATCTCGTAACGGATGTCACAAAAGCAAGATAAATCAATGTTTGCTCCTACAGTTTACCATACTCAATGTTATTCATGGATTCATCCTATTTCCAATCCAATCGAAAACGGTGATCCGCCTCTCCGCCTTGTGTCAGTTCGTTCTGTTTGTAGTCCAATCCTGCTTCCTCATTGCATCTTTAGTCGTCTTTAATGGTGGCAAGATGTTGGAAATTTTTGTTGAACATTAGAATACCTTCTTGCTGCGCAAAAAGTGTACAAACTACAATTCCATATTGTTTGATGGTAAGTATTCCACCAATTTAACACTAGCTGCTCGTTTCTACATTTTCTGAAGCTGCATTTGGACACAAAGTGAATAGCTGTTGTAGACGTAATTTTCTCTTGGGTTTCTGACTTCCATGAAAATTCTTTCTATTGTTTGGAGTTAAGAATATTTTATTTTTAAAAGTTCCGTTTCTATTCAGTCAGCCGACACTCTACCTGGTTGGGCACGCCCTTAATATCAGCATCTTCAGAAAGCGAAAGCACTCGATTTGCTGCAGCGTTATTTTGACGGTATATGTGCTGAAAATGGCTTTGCTTAAGTGTTGTTTTGTCAGATGCGATACAATATTACGTCAACGTTACGTTACAGCATTAGACGCTGCAAAAGCATTTGCTATTGTGGCCTTTGCCATCCTTAAGGATAGGATCTCTGTGGCAGAATTAAAGGTGCTGGATGGACTTCTAGTGTACG
Organism: Homalodisca vitripennis; assembly: GCF_021130785.1. Lineage (NCBI taxonomy): Eukaryota > Metazoa > Arthropoda > Insecta > Hemiptera > Cicadellidae > Homalodisca > Homalodisca vitripennis. Next base: position 31,267,935 of record NC_060209.1, read on the forward strand.
TGAGACATCTCTAATATTTTGGTTGTTTTTGACAAAAAAAAGAAGACGAAGGTAAATACACCTTTCACATTGATCTTAGGGTAATGTGAGTTTATTTCCCGATGTTTGATTTTATGAAATTACTTTACGTCAGTATCGACTTTAAGATCGAGAGGAACCAAAGAACATAAGTGGGAAAAGTTATTTGTATCTTGACCGGATAACTGGGGCTCTTTGAAGTCTTGGAAGAACTTGAAAATATTGTGATCCTTCTTCGTCTTTATGACAGAATTGTGCTTGGCGGAGCCAGGCTGGAAAGATTGAGATCATTCTGTTTGAGCTTCTGCTTGGCGATGGCGGCGACTATCCAAACATGTGGCTCAGAAGCCACCAGATTCAGTGATCTTTACCACGCTGGTTTGCGTGACAGCGACTGGGTGTCTCTACTTTTGCTTTCACCATGAATGGATTAATGGCTTGGCAGCTTGCAAAGCTTTCGCGAGTATTTATTCAGCTGTTTCTTTTTCGAATGGATTGATAAGTGAATCGTTTGGGGTCGAAATACTCGGGACGCTGGAGAACAACAGTTGAAGGACGTTTTAAAACCCTTAGCTTTCCTAGAAAGAATAACGTCACTTACTCCACAGCCTAGGTGTTCTCTTCTTTTCCTATAATCGCGGGTTTGGACTGTGTCCGGTTTGTCCACATTCAACTGACTACATCAAGAATGTGAACTACAATGGAAAAACATCATTTATATGCCCAAGGCCGTGTCGGTTGCTGTGTACCGGAGATACTGCTCACTTATACACAAAGTTGGTACATAACGTATGGTTATAGCATCGAGCGACATGAATCTGTATGCGACACGGCGACAGCGACTTCCAGTGTCGGCTGGACTGTGCCTCAACAGCACTAGTTTAAAACTGATGAGGTAGTCGGGAACCCGATATGGTTTACAAAAGAAGCGACGACACATTGTTATTGACATTTTACGTGGAGAGTGTTTGTGCGCTGAGTGATTTGCACCATGATGGCGAAGTATTGGTAATACCAGTCGTTGACGCTCGTTCTGTCTGGAAAGTTGGCCTACAACATGATCACTTGACGTGTTGTTAGGGCCCTTTAAGTGCAGAATGTTTTATATGTTTAGGTCCACGTCGCTTAAGGAACTCACCACTAGGGAGACAACTATACCATTTTTCTAGATACAATAAGATGGATTATTCCTTCCCCAGTTTTCCTTTTTTTCGCTTATGTTGATGGTAACGTAGAAGTACCATCAAAGCAGTCAACAGGTTCACGAGTTTTAATGCTAGCTTGCATATCTCTCTAAACTGTAGACCTCTAGAAACTTTCAGTTCAGCCATTGAAAAAAACTGTTTTAAAGATAATTTTAAGCTGCAACAGTTTCAATACAGCATATTTTAACAAAGGGGGTTCTCCACAGCGACCCCAAAATGTCTCAAGATTTTAAAGGTATTACAAATTTTTTCTACGCGGTATACCTTAGAGATGATGATAGTCATGACACTGACCGCGTAAACCCAAGAATTTTATTGCGGCAACAAACTTTCTATTAGTATATGCAGTAACCTAATATGCAGTAACTGTGACAAATTATCCATGACCTTCTTGTCTTAGTTAGTCTTCCATTCGCTGTCTTCAAAATGTGATAATCTTATTAGGACATAACTTCCAACTGAGCAATGACTCTAAATGGTGTAGAGAAGTGAACAAGACGATTGAAAATGTTTTATAAAGTACTGTATAAATATCACTACAAGTGATATTTGATAATCATAATCACGTTCCACTGTTCCAGTATCCCAGACCAGTACGCCGCCTCACTGGGACTGACGGAAATGCTGAAAGCTGTCAAATCAAGTTCATGTTCTGCTCTCAAGTGCGGAAGTTCTAACCAGACCGAAGATGCAACTCCTTCCAAGGCATGACATCTTTTTACCTAGTCTTCAAATTTCCTAATATTAGGGTTACTGTTATTGTTACTAATTATTGATATAGAAAATAACTGATTGTTTATATAAAATTGTTACAGGATTTGTCTTAGTTTTTTATTTCCACAGTCCTATCTATCAGGTACTAAATTTATCCTACGATGTGCCAAAATACCTGCGAATGACATATACTATTAACTATTGTTGTAAAAATACAATTCATATTGATGTACCTTTTCAGACAGTAACCTAGAAGAGAGTTTAAAGTCATTGTTTATGTTGTATGTATATATATAAAATTATCTGAAAAATAACATGATTTAATAATAATAAGTTTAGAACTGCAAATAACTTTTTCTAACAGAATGTTTGTTTCTAAATAAATAATTGATAGTAGAATCCTAACAGTATTATAAATTCGAAATTGCCTTTGTTAGTTTATTTTGCTTTCACGCATAAACTATTCAACCGATTGCACTGAAGTTTTACATGAGTATAGGTCCATTCTTATTTCGAAAATCCCTCCAGTCTACCTTCTCCCCGGTCTTTAAAGCAGCGAAAATCCCATCTTGGTCTATAAAGTTGTGTAATATTAATTGAGAGCCTGTAAAATGTAATAAACTGTTCTGTGTAAACATTCTTTACGTCAGCACAACTAAATTATTGATTAATTTTACTACTATTTGAAATTTGTTTACATTTATAGTGTGTAAATTCTAAATACTAAGGATACTAGAAAAAATACTTAACATCAGAGTAACTTACATTGTATAAGCCATAAATACACACTTTTAAAACCATTTCTTTTATTGTGCCAATAAGGTAAACTCAACATTGGCCTCAAAAATATAATTCACTCGCATTAAAAGTGCTCATACGTGTGCAAAACCTACAAATTTACGTTCGAAGCCGCGGGTAACTGCTGGTTGATGAAAATTACCTCATTTCACATAAAATAGTAAATACACAATAAACAAACTTCCAGAACAATTGGAATCGATAAAAAGTATTGATGACGTAGAGCCGAACAATAAATAGTGACTAAACCATTCATAATCCCAGATCGATGCCGCTTTTCAATTGATAATCCTCCCAGTATATTACGCCTCATCAGTAGCATTGTAATTGAAGGATGAATATTGATCGACTCATATTCTAAGAAGCCCATAAACGTAAGTACCACTAATTTAAGACAATGACTAGACAAAACCACCTGCGTTCATCGTTCAAGACACTTCATCTTTTCTCTGTGCATGTAAGTTATGAATACAGCAAATTACGTCAATTTCCTATTTGGTACAGAAATTGTTCCGTCACTCGCGGAAGTCACGTAGGATTGGCTCGTTGCGTCCGGTCCTGCGCAGTTCTGACCAATTACAGGACCAGGTGCGCACTGCAGTGAGGTGACGAGCTCCTCCCGTTTGTGTTCAACGGGGTGATCGTGACAGGCGGAGAGAAAGAGTGGGGGCAGAGCCGAGCAGTACTGATAAATCCCCGAACATTCCTGACAAACCCTGTACATGCGGCTGATAGCGACCTCAGTTCGGAACGGTTCTGATTTCTATTATCTTACGAATTAATGAGTCGTTTTATATCCGAATTAATGAGTCGTTTTATATCCGAACATATCTGCAAAAACAATAGAAATTATATCGAATTAATTATATTAATATTGAACTTTCTTTATAACTCCAAAGATACTTTACAAAATGTGAGATGGTGCACAACGAAATAAAATGTCATAATCAAGAAATAGAATAGAAAATTATTTATTTTCTTTGAAAAATATGTACAATAGTAAAATTATATAAACATCATTTATACCTTAAGCACAAACACAAACATTGCTCCTTAGTTGTAGACACAATTGACATGAGAATAAAAATAAAACAATGTTACTTTTTATTAAAGAAATATGAACATGTCTTTTTTTATTTTAATACAGCTAGGGTACATCAATAAACAAAATTCAAGAAAACATAATAGGAACCTCAAAAGGCAAGGAACTGCCTGTGTAGAGGCTCCAACTTTCTTAGAAAAACAAAAGAAAACAACACTCAAGCAAATGAAATTAACAAATAAATTCAAATACGATAAATCTACCCATTTAAACTAAGCTTTAATAAAACAAATTTGAATAAAAAAACACATTATATAATTTTCAAAGTCTAAAGCTAATTCAGTATACATAAAATGCCCATAAATATAAATTATAACCATATCCAGTTATCTTTTTGTGATATTGGAATATATTCAAATTAATAGGACAAAAGCAACATATTATAATGTGGAGTCCTTAATTTGTAGTAAATAAATTAATAATTACTTAACCAAAAACATAATTATAGAAATATGACAAAATCAATGACAACTACCTGACTTAAATACCTAACATAGCACGTGACATAATTAATAAATACAAAATTATCCTAATTATATTATATTAGACCTACTGTACAGATTTATGATACAATTATACAAATTTATACAATTTATTGAAGGTCACTTCAAATTATTTAGTTTAAATATATATATATATATATATATATATATATATATATATGATAAACTAGTGATAAGTCAAGCCAGCGTTTCTACGCCAGGTGCAGGGTTGCAGTATTGGTTGGACTCATATCTCCTTTCTGTGGCATGTCCTTTGATATCTTATCGTATTTTCTTTTGAGAACTTTAGTATTTGAAACACTTTGTTAAGTATTCATATTTTAATAACCTCAAATTATTACGATCAAGTTTTAACTTATAGCAATAGCAATATATTTCTCTGTCTGTTTGTTGGATATATAGAGAATGAGAAATAAGCTATAGACTTGAAATTGTGCATGCAACTTCGACCAAGCCTGATAAGTGTCATTTTGTGTCGTCTGGCGTACGCGATTATAATGCTGATCTGATCTATAGTACATGGAAATTATCGAATAATTTCTAACTAATAGTAATGTAAGACCCTACAAATTATATTTATTTGATTAAGGCAGTTGGAAAATGCAATGAACCAAATATAATGTTACGAAAACAATTTTATTGGTTTACATTTTAATACGAAAGATGCAATTAAAAAACTCAACATAATTGTTGATTTTGTGTTTGGAGACCCTGAAGATAAATTCTTTAACTACTATGCTAAGTAGGGCTCTTTTTAATCCTCCTGGATGTTTAATCCACCCTCGAATGTTTTATTAGCTACGCCACTGAATGTAACGAAGTTACTTTGTTACATTAGACTTCCTTACGTCTTTTTTGGTATTTCGATACTCCGTTGTATTGGTTTATTTGTATGTAGACAAGAGTAATTTGCTTGTGCCAATTTAATTACGTTGTTAAAATCACGGTTCAATGAAATAAATTGGGAATTGCGCTGCATCCTGCAGCATCCAGCTTTTGGATAAATGTAATATATATACTCATTACCATTTAATACATTTTATACATCGACAATTATACATATTACACCACCAGGCTCTATTAAATTCAGGAGGAGTACAGAGCGAGAACGCGCGGACCTGCTATATTCCCACTATTTCTAATACGCGGGCTATCTCTAGTTGGCCAGAAGCGAGGCCCCTCCATCCCCACTTTTTCTCTCGCGCCTGTTCACGATCACAACCCATGAAACATGAACGATCAAACGGGAGGAGCCTCGTCAGTGGAGGTGCCACTGCGGACTGCGCCGGTCATCAAACAGAGGAAAAGTGAAACGACAGACAGGGACCGGCCCGGGACCCTTGACTAAGCTTAGCTTATCCCACGCTACAATACTGAATCTGGTCCTGGTCCCCGAGGTACAATGACCCCCCCCACCCCCCCCCCCCCCCACCCCCCCCCCCCCCCACCCCCCCCCCCCCCCACCCCCCCCCCCCCCCACCCCCCCCCCCCCCCACCCCCCCCCCCCAGTTTTGCTCTTTGCCACATGTCTTGATCAAATCATAAACATACGTAGATGTGATTTAAAGAATAATTTTATATTTTTTAATGTTATTTTAAAACAAGACCAAAATGAAATATTTAATATTTTACAAATTTTTTAAATCGTATACTCACGATCACACTAAAACTAGCCCTTTTGAAAATAATTTATCTTTCATTAGACTCAGGATATTTCGTAGATGTTTTGTAGCCGTATCCTGTTCCTAATCCATAGAATCTAAAGTACTCTAAAGTACTTTCATTCTCTTGATGTTCTCAGGATTAAATTATAGGATTTAAAATTCCATCGGTTGGATCACGTCCCAGTTCGTTCACGACGTCCTCCTCGTCAACCAGCACGAGAAAGTGGCAGGTTAAGGCACTAATCCAATTTGAATAAATCTTCATATCCGTTTACCTAATTAGTCAAAATTCTGAAAATATATTAGATTGAATCAGTTAACAATTAAATTTACACTGTATGAGTTTAAGACTTCAAAATTTAAATAATTTAAATCTATATTACATAATCAAATCTGATTGCGAGCTTTTGAATTCATTATGTATTTTACAAAACTACATGGACTGTACTAAACTTATATCCTCAAAATCTGAAGGAACTTTACATCATTTCATGTCAGTAAAACAGGTTCTAAGTGTTTTATAATTTAATTTACTCTCAACGAAAGGGTTTAAAGGATAGATCTTGAAATTAATCATTTGTTTCGTTAGCGTCGTTGTTTACTAAGACTCTGCAATAGAAAACTGTAAATCATAACCTAATGCGAGTGAATAAGTGTGGTTCCATGTAAAACACTGTAAAGAGTTGTTAATGAAAAAGAAAAATGGAACGAAGATTGATCCCTGAGGAACTCCGTGTATTGTTTTGTCATTTGATCAAATCTAAGCGTATGCACCACTGGTTTCTGTGGTCATTATGGCTAAGATGGAGGTCATGCATATTTGTAAAGCTCATTATTTGAGCAGCAAGATACGATGTGCAGCAGTTATCAGCTGAGATAAGTAGAGCGACTCAGCTGCACTCCAGTACGACACAGAAAACTGTACATCATAGGTTAATGCAAGTGAATAAGTGTGGTTACATGTAAAACACTGAACGATTTGTTAATGAAAAAGAAAAACGGAACGAAAATTGATCCCTGGGGAATCCGTATATTGATTTGATACAGTAGTAGTCGTTTCATCAAATCTAAGCGTGCGCTATGGTTTCTGAGGTGCATCACGATTACGATGGAGGCCATGCATTTTTTGTAAAGCTCATTATTTGAGCAGCAAGGTGCGATGTGCAGCAGTTATCAGCTGAGATAAGTAGAGCGACTCACTGCACGCCAGTACTTCTGTTACATCAGTCACCACAGCTGAGAGCCGGCCTTCTACACCGAGTTTCACTGTGAATAAATGGAGCGACTCATTAGACACTGTTCCCACTATCAGCTGTTCTGCGCTATAAACACAATAATGAGCGATACAGAAGTAGAACTCTAGTATTTTTAGTCAAATCATGTCCGAATGAAATGTGTTTTACCTATAAGAATAATGTCACTCTTCAAAATCTGTTAATTGCTTAATTTGATATGCAATTAATTAAGCTATAACGGGGTTTATGATCTTTATAATTTATGGACATTTTAAAAATAAAATAAAAACAAGTTTGGATTTTCTAAAATTCCAATAACAATAATTAAAAATAATTAAATATTTTGGATTAATTTTAACGCCATCTTTAAAATGAGACAAATCACATAATTCGTCAACAAAAAACAAGGGGCAAGAGTGTTCTTACGAGACTAAAGCGAAGTTATCAACCTCTACAGGTTCCTCCTAACAGTAAACAAGTACGAGTATAAACGTATGAATTAAATCAATGTAGTAAAACCATTCTCAAAATATTAACACCGTAATTTTGTATGTTAAATTCTACATGACACACTAATTCGATCAATGTTATTGACTGCTTCTGCATTTGGACAATATATGGAGTAGATGACATCTTAATAATGGCCAAATTTAAGGGTTTTTTGTCAGTCATTTCGCCCTCATACAAATAGAAAATAGAAATGAAATCATACAAAAACTATTTTTGATGGGATAGATTTTTTTGAATTTCAATCCAGAGGATCGGTAGTAATCTGTATAAATACGTCTTATTTAAAAAAAGTGCAATTTAGATACAAATTGGAAACATATCAGATTATTTTCTTTAAAATCTGTCTATTGGCTTTTAGAACAATTTATAATTTAAAATTGCACTTAAGAAGATAAAATAAATCTCTTGGGCGAAAGAACAAGAAAAAGCAAATATGTAATGAACAATTTGAACATTTTAAACTGAAAGTTTAAAACCATAAAACCCTAGCGAAAGGAATAGTATTCACAACACTCAAAGGCTTGAAGCCTGAGATTATACAACATAACGTATTTTGTGGTTACTATGAAGGTTGACTTTAGCTCTAGTTCACCTTCCTCTTAATCTGGAATATGATTATGATGCTGTTACAAATTTGACTCCTGGAATCTAGAGCCATGTTCGTCTAAAGAGATCGAACAAACTCGACGACCAAGAAGCTCAAAATGAAAAAACTTACATTGTTTTGATAACAGAGACAACTTACTATATTACAAAATATAAAATATAGTGTAATCCAGGTGAATTGGCATTCTCAGCAATGAGAACTTAGTCGTCGACTTTTTTTCAACCTCTTCAGACAAATATGGCTCCAGATTCCAGGAATCAAGTCTGTAACAGCATCATATTCCAGAAGTTGTATTAAGAGGAAGGTAAACTGGAGCTAAACTCGACATTCATATTAAATAAACCCTTTCAACCATTACTACTTTGGGTGTCGGTTACAGTTTAAGGTAACCTTTTTCTTATTATACTGCAATTACAAATATATTTACAACCAACAGATCAAGAGACGTAAAGGAATTCTGAAGTTGTTTATGGGACATTTACATAATAGTAATCACTATTCTAATACATCTCAATAATTAGTACTTCGCCATTAGCTGTGTGTTTTCCTTATGTATAGATTTTTATCAGGTTGAGAAAGTCTTTCATTGAGGAATGATAGAGAATTAGCATTAAGATTTGGGATTTTCTCGTTCCTCGGTAGCATCAATGTAAAAAATTATCTCAAAAGCTCAGCCAAATCCCATGGTGTCAGGCACCACCATTGAACTCGATATTGCTTATATGAACTTACTCTGTGCATAACTTCAATTTTTTAGATCAACTCGTTCTCTAGATATCTTACGGAAGACAGACAGACAGGCAGAAGAGACAATTTGTCAGACCCTCTGAGTGATAAGCTTCGCTAACGCTCAGCCAATAATAATTATAACTACTCATAATGTAAAGTTAAGTAACTTTTAGGAACATGCAAAACTCCAATCGATTATCAGCGTAGTTCATGTGTTCGATGAATGTTTACTGTTAATGTGATATTACTGTCGAAATTTGAATTCACTGATTTTCGAAATATATGCAATTAATTTTTAAATGAAAGAAAGCTACCACTGCGCTGACGACAATATTACAACAGCTGTTGACCTCTTATCCGAAGGAGATGTTACTATCCAAGGCATGATTGGGTGAGTGGCGCATGGAGGAAGTCTTGTGAAGCACCGCTTCCTGGTCATTCTTCTTAGCAATGGCCTAGGAATACTGATGCCTTTGCATCAGCATTACGACGCTCGTGTTACCGTTACCTTCGCAAATCCCTGTAAATACAAATGACTCAATCATACAAAGGCAGAAATCATTCACCTACGGACGCGGGTGGTCTGCCCGTGTAACGCTACAATATTACGCCCCAGGGAACACAACAGTCCACAATATAAAGCGTAGCGTATCTACACATCTGCATATCTCTGCAGGTCGGGCGGCCTAGATCGTGCCGGCACCGGAACAAGAGACTTTGCCTCACCGGATCTGACTCAACACTTGTTAATTACTGTCTTCTGGTTCATGTCACATTTAGAATATAGGTCTGCACTGTCACTGTCTTTTTATAAATACACCTCTTGAAGTAGAAGCTCTGTTTGAGCGCGACACTTTTTGTTCTGAGTCAGCCAGTTTTGATCACATTTTTATATTTTACCATAACATTGACTCTAGTAGAAAGTGAAAAGATTGCGTATTTTCGGAAACAAAGGTAAATATTAAGATCTTATAATTTCCATATTATACAGCCCTGAAGGGCGGATTGACTAATAACAATAACTACGTACCTTCGTCAAACAGTTCAAACTGTAGTCATACACTACTGTAGTTTCGACTTTAAATAAGTCATCTTCTGGTTCGGTGTCAATAAACTACTCCAGATGGATAATCCTCGCTTTTTATATTTATTGACACCGACACCAGAATATGACTTATTTAAAGTCGAAACTACAGTAGTGTATGACAGTTTGAACTGTTTGACGAAGGTACGTAGATATTGTTATTAGACAATCCTATAAGTTGTTGGGATAATTGGTGAGTAAGAACAATGACCAACGGTTGGGATTGGTTGACATAACAATCTTGACTTATCTCACAGTTATGTCTTATAGCATTAGTCTAGAAGACAAAAAGAATTTGAACTTTACACACACACAACACAGTTTTACTTGAAATCGTGTAGAGAAATATCACCCAAGAAAGAAGTCAATAGTCAGCCACACTGATTTTGGTGGAGGTCCAAATTACCAATAGGGTTAAAAATATCAAAAGGTTTATGGATTGGCAGTATCAAAACCCAAAAGTATCAAAAACCCCTTTCCGTTTTTTGGTACTTAAAACCAACAGTCACACGAAGTAAAACATGAAGAATAGTGTTATTACCGTCAAGATTTAGACAAGGAGACAAAGTTGCCACTTTCAGCCAAATAGCCATTCTGGTTGTCTGAAATTGATACAAGCGTCATTCCAAGGTTTCATATGTCTAACCATTTTGGTACATTACCATTTAGACCTCCGCCAAAAATAGTGCGGTAGACGATAGTTGTCTTTACTTCAGTTAAATCTTAGACTATGTATATTGATTTAAACGTTAAATTCTTTAAATGATAAACGATATAAAGGTTTTCTTCTGAAAGCTACTGTTAACCGTACTACAACCGCTGAAGCAGGAACTTTACTAAAAAGTGCATCAAATGAAAAGTACTTTACAACTCACGAAGTACCAGCAGACTGTTCGCGTGATGTGGGAAGAGAGGATGCAAGGAGGAGGGGGGGGGGTGTTTGAAGGTAAGCAACAATCCTTGCCAACAAACACGCACATACACAACCCTTCACCAAACTACAGCCTTTGTTTCCGCTTACTTAATTTATAGTAGCTCGCCATACAAGGCTAGTTGTTCACAACGTAACGTATGTACGTTGCTTTTAGAAGCAGGATCACGTGCTATTCGTTAGTAGCCTTAAACACCTGCTATTTACTTGTTAATTCATTATGGTGTCACAAAAGAATAGAATAGAATAGAAACAGTATTTATTTCCAAAAACATATACACCAAGATATTAGATTTATTTACAGTCGATAAATTGTATATTACCCTTTTACTATACTTACTAAGCGGCGAAAAAAACAGTTTAATTTTAAGTACAGTAGTTGGATAAATATTATTTATATAATTTAATTATGAGTTATTAAACTATATATTACTGATTAACATATAGTCTACAATGGAAATTAGCCTACATGGGCGAGCAGCCTGTGTGTAGGCTAGAGTCGTACTAAATAGTTTAATTTTATCTAGATGTCGAAAAAAGTTTTACTGTTACGTGTCGGTTTGTTTTAAGGAATACAATGTAGAAATATTTAGTTGTGTGATGAAGGAGATAAGAGATAATACTGTCGTATTAGACAAAACCATCGGTAGAAGTAAGACCACATACACAAGACAGTGATGTGACGAGCACGGGGGTGAGGGAGAGGGGTCAAAGTCAGGTTGGTCCCCAGTCTGAGTGAACATCTTTGTGAAAACTTCCTCTCACATTATGGTATTTTAATGTTTTTAATTCTTCTTTATCAGAATCTCAGCAACAATTTTCTAGTATAATTTTTACTCTAATATTAAGTTTGACCTGCCCATACTCGTTTTATTTTAACATTTTATTTGCTTAAAATTCAGGCTTCATTGCAGAGCAGTTTTCTGTGATTGCTCAAGTGGGTGGGCCATAAGTCAGTTGTCAAAAATGCATTTGGTGCAATAATATACACCAAACAAGCGAAAATACAAATACATTTATTTTACTATGTAGTACAAATACAATTTATTAATACAGGAAAACATGTAGTATTCAATGAACCTACAAAAGATGCTCAAAGTGGTCTCCATGCTGTTCTAAGCAAAGATTGCATCTTTTTAACACAGATTTACAAATTTTGTCGCAAATGTTCCTGGACTGTAAGTTTTCAAATTCTGATTGGATTCGTTCCTTCAAATGCTCAACATTACGAATCTTGACTGAATAAACATCATTTTTTAGTATACCCCAGACTGAAAAATCCATCGGTGTTATATCTGGGGACCGTGGAGGCCATTCAATAGTACCCCGTCTGCCAATCCATTCATTAAAGTTATTATTTAGAAAGTCTCTCACAATAAGTCCATAATGGGGGGGGGGGGTGCTCATCTTGTTGCTATCAACTTTTCCTTAACCGGCCGCAGGAAAAGTTGTGTTTGACTTAGTCAAGTTCACAACTACTACGCTAGGAAAAACAAAGTCTAAGGATTGCTAGTGACAACTGACTTATGGCCCCACCTCGTCTATCGAATCAAAAATCTATAAGCGCAGCGTTGAGATAACCTGTTGTATCGCTTTTTGTATTTGTTTATTTCTTAAGAGCGCCAGGCGCAATAGACTAGGAGCTGAAAGACTATTTGCAATGAATGTACACACTACCTTTTTCGGAATGGATGAAGAGGAATTTTTCTTAATGAATAAATTGATTTTCAGCCACGCTAGGTTTGGTAGAGGTCGATATGGAAAGTCATTGAAAGAGTTAAATAAGTGAAACATCAATTCATTTTCACAGGTTTTGTTTTTTAACTTAATACTCTTAAAACCGACCATCAGGCACGTAAATAATAATCATATTACCTTCAAACAACTAGATAACTAGAATAATAATTAAGGGTCCACTTTAAGAGTCCTTATACAGGTTGATTCAGATCACCCGGCTGCAATATTCTGCGGTTGAATCATTTGAAATGTAGCGAAGCAATGCCTCTAATAAATTGGATATAGGAAATGTAGCAAACTTCTTTTTTCACATTTACAATAGAGAATGTAGCCGAAAATTTGGGTAAAAGGTTGGAAACTCAACAATAACAAATGGCAAGATAGGTCATGTGGCACATCTTGTTTAAGGTTTTAAGGAACGCTGAACAGTTTTGTAAAAAAATGTTTGCAAACATCTTCCCTTATCTATAAGGAGATTTTCTTCTTTTTCTTTTTTTCCTATCGTTTTTCTGTACTTAAATTTGCGAGTGTCATTTTTTTATTGGAAAAAAACACAACATTACCTTTCAAAGGATTCGATTTCTTACTTTACTTCTTTCTATTTTTTCTTCGAGCACATTCCTCTACCGACTTTTAGGAAGACCAGTTTGTGTGCCTATACTTTGAAAATTGGCTCTCAGCTCCTGGATCACGTTATGAATCATTGTGAGACGATTGAGATACTCGGTGTAGTTTTCTTACTACATTAATTCATATAATGCTTAGTATGACTAATTAATTAAAATCACTGTCAGCAGACAAACTAAAGAGTCGACAGATTAACGAGGATGTCATTTCTTACGTTGGCCGATGATTGATTAACGTCCTCTAACGTTCTGTCAGATTGCTCCAGTAGTATTTACGTTCTTGGGATCAATGTAGATGACGCGTGGTTGTGAGAATTTGGAAATATAAAAATAGTCAGTGGGATTATTGGTATATTGTAACAGTCTATATTGAATTCGACTTTTTGAAAACTGTGAAGGCATTGCAAAACATTATTTAAACATCTCAACATAAAATTCTGTTAACAAAAAGTATCATGGTGTGTACAAGGTGGAAATAAAAATATTCTAATCCCCATAACTCTTTTACCCTATAATGTCCACTGTTCGTGGATATTAAAAAATGTATACGGCCATATTAAATTTGGTGCTCTTAATATTATATTTCGCTCTGTAAGACATACAAAGAGTTACAATTTCAAGCATCTAAATCATTTAGACCACCTTGATTTTGGATACCCGTAGTCCCCGTAACGTTACATCTACAACAATTTGCACATGTCATGTCCCTTAGGGGAGCTCTGAGGCACATGGCGTGATCGCGTGCAACACGTGCAAATCTTTCGTGTCCGGTAATGATCATTTGGTGATCTACTCTATCATTTGGTGCAAAACCTTCATGTCTGACCTGAATTCATTTACGCTAAGTCATGTATTTTCACCGTCAAGAAAATTGATGGCACTGTGCTTTTTAAATGGAGGCTACCTCATAGCATTATTTTCATCGTCATTATGGTAAACATGCTATCGCCAGATTAAGAAAAAGGTTGGTAGAATGTTAGTTGGGCATTTCTGATCAAAATCAACAAAGAAGAAGTTTTATATGCACTAATTCACACCCCTTAAACATTCTCCAAAGGATAGTTCAATGTCAATTGCTTGAAAAATGAATATTCATAAACTGTGCATATGAAAGTGGTTTTAAAGCTGTGTTTGTAAACAAACAACTTCTTATCTTTTAAAAAACAGATAAGATCTGATCTAAAGACTGCGTAGACAAAACAAATTTGCTTATGATGCTTTCTGACAGATTTTATCAGTAATCAAACCGTGTTGTCGAAACCTAAGAAGACGTTTCATATGCATTAATTCACACCCCTTTAAACATTCTCCAAAGGATAGTTCAATGATAATTGCTTGAAAGATGAATATTCACAAACTGTGTATATGAAAGTGGTTTTTGTAAACAAACCTCGTCTTATATTATCTTATCTCTCAAAAGACAGATAAGATATGATATAAAGATTGTGCGTAGACAAAATAAATTTACCAATGATGCTTTCTGAAAGATTCTACAAACCGTGTTGTCGAACCATTCTTTCGACACAACTGGAAGATCGATCTTGTAGTGATTCTTTACAGATCGAGTATGTTTTACTTATAAATATGCATGACCACACCTGTGCACACAGTAGAGGACGACAAGTTGAACAATCCGTGAGTCAGGACAGTTTGCGACACAATTGTTGTGACAGCGACCTTCACCCGTGTTCCATCTGCGGGCCTTGTGGTACTCCTACCTCCGACTTCCGCTCGATTGTTCCCTCGGGAGCTGCCACAATGAAATTATGCGGGACAAATATTTCCGCGTTATAGCGAGGTCGTTAACACCGTTTGTACGAATTAAACAGTTATTGCTTTCAGGGTATAAAGAGGGACATGAAAGGTTTATGTCACCTAAGGAATTATTCGGGGCTAAAAATTGTCCTGACTTTCCAGAATGAAAGCTTCTTCGGAATCCACGACGTGAGGCTCTACAAGATGGGTGCTGTGAGAGTGAAGTGGACAATAAACCCAGGGCAGTTTTATTACACCGGCACATAAAGCTTTATTTAACGTTTCTCGCCGCACCACTTTGCTTTCCACTGGATGACGACTTTCACTCTTCGGCTACTCGGTCTTGCACAACGGCCATTGTCCCTACCGCGGTAATGACTTGTTAAACGCTTCTTCGTTTGGTTCGACCGTGGCCACGGTTGTCAACAAAGCGAATAATCGATTATCTAGAAACTGTATTGAAAACAACTAGTTATCATATTATGAGTTTATAATAATAATAATCCACTCTATAATTGAAATTGGAAAGATTAGAAGAATCATTCATAAGACCTGTTACAGACAAATAACGCTGAGTAGGTTTAACATAATTGTTTTGTGAAGATCTTCAATTAAAAACGTTTAAATTTAATAACAGTTTGATTACAAAATTGAAACACTTATTGTTTAGTGGCAGAAGTATTTGCTAAGGTACAAAATATTCAAAATACACCTTCATTATCTTGGGAAAATGCTCACGAATGCTTCGACCATAACTTGGACTGTTTAAAAACATTGTATATCCTTCAAAAGGAATGTAGATCCTTCTGCAAATTTCACATTGCTTCCTAACGTATAGTTTTGTAAAAAAGTGACGAGATGATATAACATTACAAACAATTAAACGGGATTTTTTATGGACATTTGTCATCGTCCAGTGAAACAGTACAATCAGTAACAATACGTTTCGAGATTTGCAATCTGATCTCTTCTTCATGTTAAGGCTAAAATATTTTAGGCATTTATCTAAAGAAGAGATCAAATTGCAGATTTCGAAACGTAGTGTTACTGATTGTCTTGTATCATTAAAGAATAGCAAATGTCCGGAAAATCCTGTTTCCTTCACAATCCTTCTGTTGTCAAAAACAAACTTCAAACAAAGAAAATAACATGTATTGCTATAGCGTGCCTTGAGTAAGTAGTGACAGAAAAGGTTAAAGTCCTGGAAGGGAATTACCTACACGATTTTATTAGGGGACCATAATACGTCACTTGATAATATTTTTGTGTAATAAGCCTTTGATCCTAATAGGTCACATATAATTTAATAAATGTTGCAAGTACTAATGGTCTATTAGCAAAACGTACAACATTGTAAAGTTTAATATAATGTTCTCTTCAAAGTTATGAAAATACTTTCTCTTCGTTAGGAATTAGTAATAGCCATCCAGGCACAATAGTTTGTCCGATTCAAGTTTCCACATCGCGTGTTTCGGAAGCTTCCTACTCTTGCCACACATCATTACGTGTGAAGCTGCCTTACAGTCTCAATAGTCAGTTATGTCACTGGTCCTCTTCCACAATACGGAAGGACTCTGAGGCTCTTCACCTCGCCAGTTGCTGAAGACTTTCGATTTCTGTTGGCCAGACCTAAACCCACTTTCCCCTGTCCAGGATTGTCCATGGAAGAGACAGTGTTTATCTCTTTCTCCTGTTTTGAGGTCTAGTCACGCCCTTCACCGCGGCCCCACGCCGTGCCGTGACGAATCCCTGAATATTGTGTCATATTTTACTTTGTCGCTAGTGTTTCCAGTCTCCGACCCGTGGGAAAGCACGAGATATAAAATGGAACGTGTTTCTGTGAGGTTTAACAATAAAAGCCGACTTCCGTTGAAAAATAACAGTCAGAATCTCCTTGAATTTTAATTTCTCTCACAATACATTTTCTTCGTACAGTTCAGTACAAACATGTAATGCAGGAGAGCAGAACAAATGAATATATAAAGTATCTTCTTTGTCATAGTAATCGATTTGGTGAAATTGATAAAATGTATCCCTAAAATTAAATCCATACAATTTTGAATAATCAAATTATTTGGAAATTAGTCTGATCGCTTTCAGGGTGTGACAGTTAATATTTTATTGAATAACTTTTTAAGCGTAGTTGATAAATTAATTATTTAAGGGAGTTTATAGGTTATTTTAGTCAGCTACTTTAAGTTGCACTTTATACTAACTTTATCATAAATTTTAGTGTCACGTTTATGTGTAACGAATCCCGGCTTCGCTGAGGTTGCATGCAAAATTTCAAAAATAGTTTCTTTCTCGATATGTCCTGCGATCAGATAGACAGACAGATGTCGTTCAGAAAAGAAAGGTTCCCCTCCCCCTGACAGACATAAAAAGTGTCAGCCTACTAAATAGAAGATGAAAATAACTCCCAGCCAAATTCCACAATTGAATATACATAACCATAGACCTCTTTCTTGTAAATATAGAAATTAAATTTTATGCAAAATTTAAAATCCGGAGACGATCGTTATCGATATATTTCACCGACGTGACTTTGATATCTCTCTATTGTTTTCTTTCTGTGTTGAAGTGTTAACTCTTATCACCACAGGTAATGAAGTGAGAGTATTTCACCGTGGTATACACACTGTGCATACTAATATGTCCACGGCAACACCAGGCTGTTAAGGGTTAATATATCAAATATTAAGCAGCCCGCCTGCCCGGCCATTGGTGGTGGTTCGGAAGTCACCTTTAAGCCGTTGGTCCCCAGGTTAAGTGTTAGAGAGGGCTTCTTAGCCCTAACTTCGCCTGGTAAAATAAGACATTCCTTACATTTTTTTAAAATCACATATGATTATATTATATATTCCTAAAATAATATACTCCTATATCAACTTCCCTACACGTACAGTAACAGGATTCCATTGCTGCATTACTTGAGCATACGTCTGTACAACTTCCTTTTAAACTCTGACGAGAAAAAAATAATAAAGCGTTAGATACGGTTATCTAATTTCTGTGACACACTATTCCAGTATTATCTTAATATTTCACAACATTTGTATTGCGATATAAGTATATTGCGTCCAAACACCTTGTTTTGCTTCCAGCTGAACATTGCTTAAATTAAATGTAACAACATGCCTCATTATGATGCAACGAATTTAAAAATATCTCTGGAAATAAACATAGTTATAATAATTTATTACCGATATCAATACTAGAGTTACGAATTTCTCATTTGTTGATCATATGTCAGGTTTTATGGATTATTCTCTTATTTGTATTTTGTAAATATACACTTTATAGTTACAAGCGTTAACTACTTATTTTAACCTACATTATTACTGTTATTATAATTAGCATCATATTATTATTAGGCTACCTTATGTACGTTTTGCCAATAATGCATAGGGGTTCCATTTCAAGAAGAACCGTAAAAAATAAAATAAAAAGTAATCTTGTTATTAATATTAATAAATTTAAATAATACATAACATTTCCAATTTATTTATTTTTCGTGCGAGGCCTTTCGAAACCGAAGGTTTCCTCATCAGGAAACCTTCATAAAGTGGTAACCTTAAATTAAATAACATAAATAATAATGGTATGTATTATTTACATTTATTAATATTTTTAAGTTTTTTTCAATTGCTCCAAGAGTCTTCAATGTTGTTATTGTTAATAGATAATTTAATGCAGAACCGCTCCTTAAATAACTTCAATTGCAAAGTTTAATATAATATGATTTTAAATCAGAAAAAAAATAATACTGCTTTTTCAAACAGTTCTAAAGTAACCGGAGTAACATATTTTACAATATTAGTTTACAGTTTGGCACGCTATATATTCATAATATTAGATTTTATCAAGAAGATGACTTTGAGGGAGATGGGTGTAAAAAGTACATTATGCGCAATGCAAAATGTATTAAATTAATTGTATGAATTAATTTAAGAACTTTGGTGGATAATATTGTCAGAACTGTAAGCTTAGTGAACAATATAAATTTATATGACAAACAGTTTTGATACATGACATCTTCTCTTAATATGTTATTGCAATTAATTTTACTGCTCAATATATTTTATCGGATGGTTGAAATACTTTCAACTTATTTTAAACTGAAACGAGATTCAGTCGCCCTGGTTTCCGCTGCTGGAAAGAGAGCGGCAGCAATTTGAATGTAATAGAACGTCTCGTAAGGTTTTGGAACAGCAATCGCACCTAATTCAGAAAGATTACCGAATATAACTCGAGCGATGAACAGTTGCAACTAAATGAGAAGTGTATGTGGACCGCACGAGGTCTGCGGTTCTTGTGAGCCATCCGCTTGTGAGATGATTTTGGCAACCGTCAATTCGTGCCCCCGTTTCGTGCTAGCCTCCGGCGTCCATTGTGCTCGAATTTCTCTCCAGTATGTATACTGTGCAATTTGGCAAACTGTGTCTGACGTACTGGCATGGCGTGAGACCCTCCCTCTGTCACTAGACTTTGTCTATTTTTAGAGGAATATAGCAGCAACTGGCAATATATCTATTTGTTTTTAACTTAATTACTGCATTTAGAACACAAACAGTAGTAAGAAGAGAGTAGTAAGATGTAAGAAAAGGACGATAACGGATTTTTAGTCACCGATACATCATCAAAAACATGAAGTTTCAAGAAAGTGGTATCAGCCCTCTTCTTCGGATGTAAATTTCTAAAATATAAGGATTTTATTTATTGTATCCTTGACCATAACGCTTGCCATTTGTCTCCTGAAGAAGAGAGGAGAAACCCGTTCTCGAAACGTCCTGCTTCTGCTATCATAAAGATAGCAAATTTCCGTTATCCTATGCATATCTTAAATGACCCATTTTGAATAATAACCTATAAACAAATATAAAACAACAAGTTGTAAAACAACAAGTAACTTGAAGAATACATTGAAAAATCCAAAAGATGATGAAGAAACTATCAGTAAATCAGGAATATATCAAATAAAATGTGATGACTGCAACAAAAAATACATTGGATAGACAAAAAGAAAAATTCATACAAGATGCTCCCACATTAAATTCAACAGAGAGGAAAAGTCGGCCGTCGCTCACCACTGGACACACTGTATCAAAAGAAAACCTAAAACAATTACAACACGTTAACACACGTAGCTATTTAAATGCAGGGAATCCTATTACATAAATCAAGCAAATACAGAAGATTTATTAGATCAAGAAGATAGACCAATACAACATTCAATATTACTTTCACGAATCTTAAAAAAATAACATTCAAAATTTATATAGTATACTTCCAGTAATGATTTTATTTTATTTTACACACTATGCCACACAGGACAAATCATTATTAAAATAAAATATGCCTAATTATTATTAAAAACAAAATTAACTTTTTGTATTTACTTTTGAGATGTGTCTGACAAAGATAGATTTTATACCGAAAAGCCTCACAAAAATAAAAGTTTTAAGTATTGGTTTGTGTTCTAACTGTAGTGATTAAGTTAATAGAAGCCAATACAAGCTCCATCTTCAAGATATTTGTTTATAGTTTATTATTCACAATGAGTCATTTAAGATATGCATAGGGTTGCGGACATTTGTTATCGTTATGATAACAGAAGCAAGACGTTAGAGAACTTGTTTCTCCTCTCTTCTTCAGGAGTCAAATTGTAAGCCTTATGGTTAAGGATGAAATAAAGAAAATCCTTATATTAGAATTTATTTATAACAATCAAATTTTATAATATTTTATAAAATTCAGGTATAAAATCCTTTATGTTACAATTTTATACCTGAAGAAGAGAGCAGGTACCACTTCTTGAAACTTCATATTTCTGTTGATCGGTGAAAAAAATCCGTTATCGTATTTTTTTACAACGACATCAAGTTGGAGAAAACACTTCGCTCGATTTTTAGTCTAAATAGATTATTTTAAGCTAGTATTGTGGATGAATCACTTTCCATACATAGTATTGTTCAGCGAAAAGCCAAGAGTAAAGAACAATTTATGCATTCGTGTTTATGAAGTCATGGGGGTTTTTATGCCTTGGATAATAAATCATGAAGGCACTAATGTTACGTAAGATCCGCGATTACATTATTACAACTAATGCCGGTGGAATCCCGCATCACGAAGAGTCTGAATCTGACATTTGATGTGGGTAGGATCAGATTTCACCAGAGTGATTTGAAGGTGGTGTAACTTTAACTGTGGTGATTACAGGGGAAACCAAATAACTGTTCAAAACATAGTCGAGAACATGTAACACCATCCTCCTCGATAGAATCACACATCATCAATGTTGTTTTTAAAATACGAATGACTAACCATGAATAAAGGTACTAACGGTGTATAAGGCATATTATGGAAAAAATATTTTGAAGTAGTTACAAGGATAAAGACTATTAAAACATACCGTTGTGGTTTCTAAGCAAGAACTGTAAACAATAATCCAAACTTCGACGAAGAAATCAAAATAGAAATACTTTTACCAAACTATTTTACCTCGTTGGTCTTTGTTTTATTAACATTATTTTAATGCAAATTTGGTTAATATTTTGTAAAAAGAAAGCCTACATAACATACTGATTAATTACTATAGTAAGTAAGTGGATTAAACAAGTAATATAACCTTCATATTGCAATGATTATAATATGTTCCCGAACAATGTTGCATACGTCGCGATCTTGTGCGATATCTACCTTAATTTTAACTCCAACCACAACTGGTATAATCATTCTTAAATATAAAAAAAGACCATCGAGGTAAGAAAACTAATAAGAGCAATAATAAATGTGTAACTAATAAAGATAATCGATTTCTTGGACACATTTCCAAAGTCTTACCGATCCGAGTAATTTCAAGATGGTGGAATTTAAAGACTTTTCTTCCACCTATATTTTGGAATCATATAACATGTAACAACACTTTTGAGCTAACAAGTTTTCTGATATCTTGTAATATTAAGTGTATTAAATGTTCACCCATTATGCAGCGTGTGGAAAATGCAACACAATAATGATTTCAAATGTTATAACAAACTCTTTTTGTCATCTAAAAAGCCTTAAGATTTTGCTATTCCTTCATCTTTAGCTTTGAGATGGCGTTCTTTCAAAGGTGTTAAATACAATCCATATTTCAATTCCAAGGCATTATATGAGTAACAAACTTAATGTAGTCCAGCTACTGTCTATATGGCAGTTTACCTATTTTGAGTAATAATACTATCAGTAAATAGGCGTTACTGTGGTTAAAAATGAAACTGGCTATGAAACTTGCACCCATTTTTTAAACTCACGTGTTGATTACAGCTAAAGTTTCGTTGTATTTTCTGTATTTTAAAGGCTAGTATTTTAAATCAATTTAAATAATAATTGTCTCTCTGTTGCTTTTTCCGCTATCAATTTTTTTGCCCTTTATCAATTTGAATGAACGTCCCAACACAATTTTGTTTTTGAAGTATAAACGTATTTTCTAAGTTTCATTAATTATTTGTTATTATTCCCATTTGAATATCATGACTGATATTTGGTAAAAGTATTTATCATAAGTACTACTACTCCACACTGTTCAAATTGAAAGTAATGTCAAGATTTTTCTTTTTGTTTGTGGTGAGAGAGAAACGAATGATTAAAAAACTACTAGAATTAGTGAAGCCATGTTTCATTTCTGCTTTGCTTTACCGGACACTGGCTATTATATGGTATATTTTCGTTGAAGAAACAAACCTGATCTCCAGGTAGAGTGTTAAGAGCGAGAACAAAGAACCTTGTTGCAATCAACACTGACTAGCCAGTTCTCATTGCTCTACCATAAAGCTCTAATAGCCCAAGTAGGTCTAAAACCGTCCATTGTCTTCTAGCTATTACCTGCGGTGGCGAAGAATACGGCTGTGAGGTTTTGTGCCATCGTCATTATTTGTGTTGTTGACAATGAATTTAGACTAGCAGTAATATGTTATTCTCTTGACTTCTGTATCGTCACCATAAATGCTTCATAAGTAATTTTTTCACATTTTAAGCTTTTGAACTATCTCTCCCTAAGGGATCAAATATAGGTCAAGTTTAATTTATTCTTTGAAGAAATGCTAATACCTAAAGCTGTTTTTGTTACCAGTACCAATAATTAACTGGAAATAAGCACTGACGATAAAACAGATGAGCAAAATAGTATTTCTGATTCTGTTCATACGATATCTATACATCTTCATTTGACTCTACTGTAGAAGGTATGCCAGAGATTTCCAGTATTTTTGAACCTCGGCGGAAAGGACCATATAATTCCTTTTATAAACAATTTTAAAATATTGATAAAGTTTTGTGATATCAGAAAATATAAAACTAACCAGTAACCAGTAATGCATAGATCAAGGTATTCTATTACCACGAATCTCAGAGTTCTTTCTTCAAAATTCAGGTCTTTCAACTTTGATAAAAATTTCAGGTATTTTATGATAAGAATCATGCCTAATAGGTTGTCCTATAAATTATTCTCATTATTAAAACGAAGAATGAGCTAAGAGGTATCGCCAATATCCAATTTATAAATACGTGTCATCTGTCTCGATATGAGGTGATCATTTATAGTTCAAGCAAAAAGTGATATGCTCATGTTAAATATTAATAATTGTGGTCATTAAATTTTAGGACTCACGTTTTTGCCATAATTATATCCTGGTAAGATTTTGTCCGTAAAAATGTTTATTGGAGTAGCCTACTCATACCAAAGTGTATACAACTAGGCTAATTGAATTTAAATTAGTGGCAGTTAGTGCCATTCCTTGACCACTAATTACCCAAGGTTAGTTATCTATTTTACTACAGCATGAAAGATGCAAAGCCTGTGAATCTGGAATATTCTAGGAAAAGCATCTGACGAACTATCTCCCTGAAGAAGGCGTATACAGTTTTAGTGGTTAATCGATGGCTTTAGAAGTCTGTCAAGAATGTACTATTTATCTGATGATATTGAAATCCATCTTCATAAGAGAAGCAACGCCTGTGAATCTAGAATATTCTAGGATAGGCATCTGACGAACGATATCCCTGAAGGCGTCAGCACTTTTACTGGTTACATCGATGACTTTAGAAGTCTATCAAGAATGTACGTACTATTTATCTGATGATATTGAAATCCATCTTCATGAGAGAAGCATCGCCTGTGAATCTAGAATATTCTAGGATAGGCATCTAACGAACGATCTCCCTGAAGAAGGCGTCTGCACTTTTACTGGTTACATCGATGGCTTTAGAAGTCTATTAAGAACTATGTATCTGATGATATTGACACCCATCATCATGAAAGAAGCAACGCCTGTGAATCTTGATGAATGATAATATTGAAACACACGAGTTGTCTGTGGAGATTCACCACGAGAGAGGTCACATGTAGAGGACGATGATTGTCTAGAGGTAACGGTGCAAATGGAGACTTGAATGCGCGGTCAGTCTGAAGTCGCGGCCTCCAATGACTGTGTACTTCGCCTTTCATCCGCTAATGAAGTGAGTGACATTTACAGTGGATTCACTAATGTCATAACTCTACCTCAGGGTCCAGTGTTGTCAAATCCGGTAGGAGCTTTAGTGTCGTGATACATTTAATATGGGTTTCGATATTATTTACACAATGTTGAGTAACTTTTGACGTTTGTACTGCCTTTGAACTTAGAACCTCAAGCGCTATGGTGCAATATACAAATATTTGTTACTGTATATAATTAATATGAAATAATACATACTAATTTAGATTCTATTTTTCTAGAATTATTTATATTGGTGTGTATCTTCCAATAATATTTAAAATAAAATAAACACATGAGATACATTCATAAAATTAAAGTAGTTTAAACTACAAGAAACAAGCACATGTTCAGACAAATCCAAGTTTTATCAACGCGATATGTAGCAATTTAATGGGCAAAATCTTTTCTTTCACATTAAACAAGCCTAAAGATTAGTATTATAAGAAAACATTAAAATTGAAAACATGAGATGTTGAAGTGGTTTTTGAAGGTCTTAGAACACATTTTCCAAAATCATAATTTGTATTTTCTTAATTAAATACTAAAATTAATATAAAAAGCCAAGACCTTTTTAGTTTGTTACATATAAAACAATCCATATAGTCAATGGATTTGATAACTTGCAATAATAGTTAATTAATAGACAGTGTTTTTAAATCTTAATTCCATTAACTTCCTCTTGTGTAACTGAAACTCTGATATGGCAATAATAAAGTTGCATAGTTTAGAATATTCTTATGTCCTTTGCGTAATTCCTTGTCCCATTGAGAACATTGAGAATCCCATTGTTCTTGCGGAGTATTCCATATCCTATTGCATGCTTTACAAACAACCACCTTCATTAAATTCTTTGCTGCCTTTGCATCAAGAGCCGATCATCATTTCAAAATTGAGATCTCAAGAAGTAACTATTATTTACGTAATGCCACTAACCGTCCATACAACTATTAACAATCAATTAACTTCACCCACTTAAGAAGTTGCAAGTGCGTTCCTACAACACATGAGTGCACAAATAGACAATAAACAAAGAAGCAGTTTCAAATTCACAATGCACTATCCTACATTTGTTAAAGCCGTTATTAACGTTGTCACGTACGAAGCAATTGCCATCGCGTGGTACAAGCTTCACTAACGAGACGGCACAGCTGCTCTGTTGAACCGATTTCCGCCGCTGTGGTGGTTTTGAGATAATTACGTAATGTAGTATATGTTACACCTAATTGTTAATGGTGCCGACAAATCGGTTTTATCACGTCCGCAAATATCTCTCTTATTTTGTTATGATTTGATTATGTACTGGGCATATCAGCACTGTTTGTAATTTTTCAGATACTGTGATAATCATGACAGATGGTTAATAAAGTTCTTGAATGTAAGATAACATAACTGTAAGTGTTAATAGAAT
The DNA here is from genome assembly GCF_021130785.1 of Homalodisca vitripennis. Taxonomy (NCBI): domain Eukaryota; kingdom Metazoa; phylum Arthropoda; class Insecta; order Hemiptera; family Cicadellidae; genus Homalodisca; species Homalodisca vitripennis. The sequence continues at coordinate 31,294,079 of NC_060209.1, forward strand.
GGCAAACTATAGGTACAAAGTGTTGGAAGTTCGTAGCCTAGATAATAGCTTTTTCTTATGTTTTCCATGGATTTCATTTTGAAAACTATGTATTTTAATTGAAACAAATCATATTGTCATCTTCGGAGCTGAGTTGTATTCTTATATTTGTCTTTACTATTGTGACAGTTGTTTAATGCGAAACAATAAACATGTAGGCATTAAAAAAAATCTATAATATGGCGATACTCGTTGTATGCACATTCATTCGAGATAATGATCCAATATAACCTATTATTATTATCTTTAGCATTAAATGTGTGTTCTTTAAGTCATCTTAATATAGCACGCTTCATACAATCTTTATTTATGATCTAAGGTGCAGTCAAAATGTTTATGTCCTCACAAATGGAAGACTTAAAATTCAATGTAAATTCATTAAGAAATTCTTATAAGAAACTAAGAGTATTCATTAAACCAAGAAAAATACGTATTTCGCACAAAAATCAACTCATCAATAAAATTATGCAGCACCATAGAACAATATTTCTACTATTTCCCCCAAAGTGTACTAGATCAATGTTTTCCTATAAACATTATGACTTGTACTTTACCCATAAAATACTAACAACACTATGTGTTACTCATAACTAGTGATGTGGAATTCCCGGGAATTTAAAACCGAGGAAATATTCCCAGGGAACACTGCCAGCAATATTTCCAAAATTCAAAAATTCCCAGGAAATTGTGATTAATTTGCAAGATAGCCCAAAAACCGGAAATGATAGGTAAAAGCAGTAATTATGTGGTTAAATCAAACTCTAAAACTGAAATATATTTTAAAATGAAATTATAATTAAATCAAAATGGGAGTATTGGCAATTGTTAGCTGAACAATTATAAATTGTAAAGTTAAAAAACTTGAAAAAGCAGCTAATTTATAAAAATAGATAGTTTTTTATATTTTAGACCTAGGATGTTTTTGAACACAAGTGCCAATATAAAATTACATCTTACAAAATGCTTGAGTTTTTAAATAATGGTTTAGGAATCGAAATTTATTTAGTTCTAAAAATTCCCATGATATTGTCTATAAAGGACATTAATGCATGGAATGATAGTTCTTGGATTAAAATATATGAATTCACTTAGTTAAAGTAGTTTTAAGGTTCTTTAACTGTTCAAAATTACAAAGTTTCATAAATTCCCAATTTTTGGGAATCTTTCGGGGCCAAAAAAAAGATTCCCATTTCATAGTTCTCTCCCACTGGCAATATTCCCGGCCCACATAAATACTCATATTGTTTTCAGAAAGACCTGGAAATATTTTTACTTGATTTTAGACGTTAAAAGAAGAAAAATTAAAATAAATAAACAAGGAACTTACAACACAGTCAATTTCACGTGATTTTCTTTTCATTTAACTTCAATATTCACGGCTCAATAAAGGCTTTTAATAAACAGTTATCTTTTTAGAGTGATTATTTGTCATCTAGACCAATAAAAAGTTATCATCCAATTAAATTTGTTGTCATTTTCTGAATTCAGCAGTAGTCTCCTACTGCTTGCATTTTCCGGTTTAACTAACCGGAATCTCATGGCTCATATTCCAAACTTAATCTTCATAATGTTCGTACTACCTGAGTTATTTGTTCTTCCTTCTATGGAATTTGGTTTCTCTTGTGATCTATAACATATTAGAACATACTTTTAGAAAAAACACATATTTAAATGTATATGTACATAATGAGAGCAGTCAGCTCGTTCTCATAGTCATTCTGAGAATGAGAAGAACACGCAGTCACAGTCACGCCGTAGCTGTGAAACGTCTCACGTCACGTGATTGCCTCTCGGGGATCTGAGACACCTTGACATTATTGTCACGTGAGGAAAGGTCAGAAGATCGACATTTCTAGTCGTGCAGGCAGGTATTATTTATGATTAGGGCGCAGGATGTAAGGGAAATAATCGAGGGTATATCCAGGGTAATTCGTGGGTTTATGTTTCGGCCAATTTATCCAACGGAACCATAAATTCGTTGCTAACCTGAAGGCTATCCATTCAAAATCATATTTGTCTTTCATGAAATAATGAATACAACAAATTATTTGTGAGATTTCTTATTTTTCTTACAAATTATTAAAACATATAGTTTGTCAAAAGCTTTACTACCTTATAGAGACTATTTCTTAATTATTTTTCTTCTAAAAACAAGCCTATACAATGGAATACCGAAAAAAAACTCAGAATGTAACCAAAGTATTACCTATAAAATTCATCCGAAATCCGCAGATGAAAGATGTGGATAGACTACCAACCCTTTTCTAACACCCGCATCTCGTGTGGTTATTTTATTCCACATACTGAAATTCATAATTGTATGTGTTCTTCTTACAAGTTCATCATCTCAGAGAGTCGAACTCGAGATTCCCCTAGACGACTGAGATATTTCGTTCAAGCTTATCAACAATTTCACGCTCTGAGACGCCCAAACTTAGTCCTCCACCGTGATGGATGTTTTAAAAAGAGGGTGTAGACACATCATTTGGAAAAAACAGAGCACGTACAGAAAGCAATCAAGCAATTTAAACTTTCCCAACCAAGAACTAATATGTTGTACAGCCAACGAGAAATGGCTCAAAATATTTAGGTACCACGGACATTGAGAAAACCTTTATTTCCGATCAAGATACAAGTGAATATTTCCATTCACATTCTTTGGTAGATTTGGCCTTAGAGTGTACATCGAGATAGGAGATAACATCATTCCTCAGAATAAGTGGACCTAATCACAAGGTGAATTTGGGAACTATAATTGCCTTAATATTCTAAACTTTGTACGACGAAATAAGAGCCAAAACTGTACTCGGTCGGTTTTCATAGTAACTTCTATGGTGACGCTACCTGCGGCCTAGATAAGATGACCTATCCCAATTTCGAATCAGTGAACAAAAGACTATTATCACCAAAATCAAAGAATTGGCTCACTGAGTCTCAATCCGAAAGCAAACATCTCATTTCTTCAACACAACATTCAAAACACGCAAAAAATCTACAGGGTTACCATGTACTTTCAAATCCCGTACGGCACTCCAACTCCTCTAAGGCTTTATTAATGGCAGGATGGCTCGCACTAATCAAGACTTGTAACGACTACAAACAAACAGCCACAATTTAGATTGCTTCCGACAATATAGCACTTAAGACACCTAAATTCTTAGAAAAACCTTCCTTAAATCAACACTTAGTCCAATATGTCCACTTGAGACGGAATATAATAAGATGCCTGACTAGTATTAGCGTGAGTTGAAAATGGGCTACTTAACAGTAATAATTTTAGCAATGACGTCGTCTCAATAAACAAACGATTATTACAAAATCTCCAGTACCAACTAAAATATTGAATAAAATGTAACGGCATATGCTGGAATCACTGAGAGACATATGACCAGCCAATTTTAACACAATTATAAGCAACCTAAATCAATAAAACTTATTACAGCAACAACAACAACAAAAACATGAAATCATCAATTTAATTTGTTTGGATTTGTACGTCCGTATATATGTTATCATATAATCGTTATTTGCCTATACACCGAGTATTAACTAGCTAATAGGTTACAGTAAATAGTATATAGATTTATACAGACATAATGTTAACATATGAGACCTGTGATTAACGATTGGTGAATTGTTGCAGATGGTGTTGCCAGTGCGACTGCTGGTGCCCTTCAGTCTTCTGCTGGTGTGTTGTCTGAGCCAGAAGGTGCAAGTAACCCGGACAGCGCTGCATGTCGCTAGAAGCTTGAACCCAGACGCCATGGAGGAGATGACAGTTAAAACAAGAACCGGAGAAGTCGCAACACTGCTAGTCAAAAAGAGAGACGGTAGGCAAAACCTTCCATTTGTAAAAGAAGAACTCTCAAGTACTAAAAACAACTCGTCTAGTAATTCTACAAAGGATCCATTGAGTGTTCAGGCTGTGCCAAAACCAGTAGTGGTATCGTCGGAGCCTATAAATACCAAAGATGAAAAAGACATTAAGCCAGTAGAATCGGTGCCAAAAGACATAATCAGGAATCCAAAAACAAATGTCCACCAGATTCCGGAACCAGTATTCGTTAGATCCACCCCAGTTTTAGTAAAAGGCCAACAAAATAATCTTTGGCAAAACAGAGCTCGCAGTCTGATGACTATCGATTCAGACGGTATTCCAGTAGTAGAAGGAGTAAGGATGCCTGACGACGAGAGCGATAAAGTGGTTTGGAGAAATGCTCGTGTCATCGATGGAAAACTCACACCTTATGACAAGACCCAGTCAAAACACAATTTTGACGTGAAACCTAACACAGATAAAAAGAAGATCGCGTCAGAATCAAACATTCAATGGATGAAACTGGAACCAGTAAAACCGATACCTCAAAAACAGTCAATAACGACATATAAGAACCCTTGGAACAATGTTCCAGCCCTTCCTCCACCGGCACAAGAAAAGTTTAAGCCATCAGAACTGATCGCAGTGGTTACTACTCCAAGCGCTCAGGAATGGTATGAATTCCACCATCCTCAGCAAGTTGTTCAAATTGTTGAAGAACCTACATCATCCCTTCCAGAAAGTGATAGATATGTTCGAGACAAAATTTTGGATTATATAAAACGAATAAACAGGGACGAAGTGATCCAAAGGCAGTACCCTAACAGGGACGCGAGGAATTTGAAAGAGATGAACTTGCAGCCTCAGATTCAAGCCCGAGTCCTTCATAATCCAGGAGCACCTGTCTATCCAACATCCTTGTTATATTCTCCTCCAAGTCAGCAACCCTCACGAGTATCTTTTGAGGAAGGAGTACGCACACCAGTTTTGCAATATGCCCATCCTGAACTTGGCGTACAGCCTGCTAAAGTGGTCACGGACCCGGAACCGGAAGTCACTGAAAGCACAAAGGTACACGACAGGAGGGAACAAGCTCTTGCTTACTTCGCTCATGATATCCATGCAGATAGGAGCCCTTACGCTTTCGAGCCTGGTCTAGAAGATGAAGCTAGAGTTGAGGATTTTAGCAACAACGGAAAAAGATCACACAGCGAAGTCTCTCAGAGACCAAAGAAGACTCTACCATACTTCTACGGTGACCAGGCTGTGTCAGACACTTACAAGGACAAATACTACGGAAAGTACAGCTACAATCCCAACAGCTACCCAAGCTACAGCCCTTACCAAAGTTCTGTAGATGTGAGGCCTTTTTGGCAGAGGATGAGTGACACCATCAAGGAGCATGTACAGTCGAGCATGGATAAAGTTAGTGACTTAGCTAGGCCAGTAATGGAACCCCTAGTAGAGGCTTCTAATAAAATTTCGAAGAACCTTGGATTGGAGACGTCAGGCTACAGAGAGTTCAACAGTTTGAAGGAGAAGCTAGGTATGGCTGGCTCACCCTCGGTCATTCTTCCGGCTTTGGGATTGGTAGCTGGAGGCGCTGCTTTGGGATTAGGTGCAGTTGCTGTCGGCAGGTAAGACTAATATAATGTAATATTAACTCTATACAGGGTTTTCATTTTAAAACTTAAAATACGTATTAAAGGACTTACAGCCCAAGTATCAAAATTCTGTAAAGGGGAGTGTATAGTACTTGGGGGAACAAAAAATTATTTTCAAACTGGGGTGCTCGCCCCTGCCCCCCCGCCGTACCCGAAGCCAAAATTTGAGATGGCAACTAATGCCTTGTGGCACCTCAAATTGAAGCTCATAAAAATGCTGTACATAGAAAATTTGTAAAAAATCCGAAACCGGCCAAGCAGTTTGATATCAGCAGCCAATAATGTAATTTCTTACACACAATTATTAGTCTACAAACTACCATACTACTGCTAATAAGAACAAAATTGCTCACTGAATACTGTTGTAAATCCTTTTTAAACTTCAAATTGAATGTTCAAATTGATAGCCATTTTTGTTCAAGTAAAAAAATAATCTATTTTCAAATTCTTGCCTAACCTTTCTAAAAGTTTCTCTGGTTAAGCGTCTGCACTCAGCAGTGATCCTGTTTTTCAAGTCTTGGAAACCAGTGGGATGTGTTTAAGTAAAACTACTGATTTCAAGTGACTCCACTAAAAGTTCAAAATAGAAAACTTATATTGTCATAATGATGAACATACGTTGAAGATGAACAGCACTCTACTCTAACAGACCAGGCCGATAACGATATCAGTAGTTCGGAGGAGGAGTGCCACACCACATTTCTATCTCGCTCGTGCTTGGACGATGGATTTGGTCTACTAATTGCCGAACTAGACTCGGAGAGAGTTAGAGAGCATTAGGTAAGGGATGTCGCTCTTGCTACTACTCAGGTGACACATGGAGGACTAGAAAGTGGTTGGATAAGAACATCCTGTTTCTAGTCTTGTAGTTCATTTTTTGAACAAACTAGAATACGATACTGTTGTTCACATCGGATGTTTACAGTTGTTTATATTTATGTTTCTACTCCTTCAATGAGAGCTCTTAAAACAATAATTTTTCAGTTATGTTCTAAACCTGTTCCTTGCGGTAGTCCTTGTGAAATATGACTCCTCGCGACGGACGAGAGAGAGTGTTATATAACCTGATTGATTATCTTTCACCCACACTCGACTCAATGGGCACACGTAATCCAAAGCTTCCGTTCAAGCCTTGGTTGCTCAGGAACGCGTTTTCGTTCACCATGCAAATATACAGTCGTGATGGACTTTCACCGCCGAGGCGACGTGAGTAGCCTCATAATAGATGATTGTCAGCCCTGCAATTTCATCATGGTGCGGTATTGGCTCCGGCTTTGCCATACTTCTCGTGACTTGTTTGTAGGCTAACTAAGGACGGTTGAGTGAAGCAGTTATTCACTTGTACAGTTATTACATCTGTTTTTATTTTACGACTATAAAACATCTATAATTGGAAAACATAAAATTATCGCAATAATAATTTGATGCAGTTCTTCACCTTGATTCAGCTGTACTGGTGACCATCTTTATTTAAACCCTTTACTAAATCAAACCCTTTTAAACTCACATTTCTTGATCATAGACCTCTATTGTGTATCTCATTTTAAAGATGTATCATACAGTTTTATGTCTTTCAATATTATTATTGGCTAAAAGAAGAAAACGTTACTTTTTAACTTTTACATCGTTCAGTATTAAAAAACGTATACGCCCAACAAGAAAATCTCTAAAATGTCTGAATCCATTAATAATATTTTTAAAACGAAATCTCCCTCCCGTAGTCATACGATGGAAAACAAGTTCGTAAAATTGTTTCATAAAAACTCGAAGTTATTCCACTACATCCGGCTTTTAACAATATAGACTGAAATCAAAAAGTAAACTGATATGATGCTTCATATTTTAAACACATATCAACATGCTTTGCAATATTAATCAAAAAGGTCCTTTAATTGCTGGATAGGTTTAAACCGTTATGAAAATGAATGTCAAAATCAAATGTGTTTGCCATTTGTAATTAGCAAATAATATATTCAAATTACTTTAAAGTTGTCTTGTAATGATAACTAAACTCAAATTTAATAACAATCTGAAATTTTTCAGATATTTGGATGTCGATGTGTTGAAGAGAAGCAAGGACTCTGACCTGGCTCTAGACGATGGGTTGTCCGCGGAACACAAGCGAGCCATGGAGTCTATAGCCAGAAGTCTCGTAGACAACCCTTCAGTGCCGGTGATGAGCGAACTCGCAGTCCCTGCAGAAGCCAAGGAAGTCATGGAAGTAGTGAAAGCTGTGGAAGCCGCAGAGGCGGAAGAGGCTAGGAAGAGCGAGCTAACCGCCAGAAGGAGGCGGCGGTCGGTAGATCCGGAAGAAGCGATGGAGACGATGCTGCAAAGTCTGGACGTCCAGAGGACTGGAGAGGGTACCATGCCTTCGCATGCCGTCTGGAGTACGACACCATGCGCAAAAAAGGTCTTCTGCGAAGTGATGTCCTTGCAGAGCGACGACTCAGTTCATCTCACGGAGAAGAAGATGGCAACATACTTGAAGATGTAAGTACATAAACATAAAAGTAGGAAAATCAGAATAGCAATGCCTTCTAGAGACTTAAAACGCATCTCTAAGTGACCTAACTAACTTACATCGGCTCGTAAGTTCCCGTCGAAAAAATATTAATGACAGAGCATCCTCAAAACTATAATCAGCTGTCATTCACTCAAATAATAAGTTGTTGCTGGGAAACTTTTATTACAGTAGGTACCTTCTATGTAAGCTTATTGGTATTAGTGATGCACATACTAATAACTGCTCAATAGCAAAAAACAGTCTTTTTAGTATTGCCCATCTCGTCTAGAATTGACTAAATTTTCTCTTCTCCATGTGGTCCTCGTATGTATTTACCAGTTAACACACATTATAGTATGTGTCTACCCTATTGTCACATACATACTGATACTGTTATTTCTTATCGTATATAAATGTATTAGTTTTATTCCTAAACTCTGCCTAGTTTATAAAATCCTTGCCAAGGGCCTGATCTTAACATAAACCTATGCATAGAGTATAGTATATGCAATTATTGCTCTTCAATCTCATTATGGTAAACAATATTAGAAATGCGCTATTTTATGTTCCTATTAACTTTTAATATCCAACAAAATAAATAACTCTCGATGTTTACTTGGAATTTAATTGAAAAAAATTATAATAATACATAATACAGATCCTGTTACAATTCTAAATGCAGGAATACGAACCGGAACAAATAAACGATTAAAAATAACGTATTCACGTGAGTTAACATCCGGTTTCTGCTAAACGAACTGTATCATAGATCGATTAAGCCGTTCTTTCAGAAAGAGCTGATTAAGTTCGAAAATCGATGGCGTGATCACGATCACGATTGATTGGGATCGTTCATTTCCGCCGCGGCGACCTTGTCCGTCCTTGGCCAGCTTTCTGTCCACTCCACTTTTTGCCAGAGCTGCTTTCTATACATGGCGACAACTAAATGGCTTTTGGACATCCCCCTCCCCCTCCTTAAAAGCACACTTTCTTGGATTCTTTACATTTCGGTCGGTGTTTTTGTCTAAAAATAGAGCAGATCTTAACCATTCACTTTGCAATAGAGACGTTTTCACTGTGTACTACGACTGTACAGTATACCAAACGCCGTAATTGCCTTTTAGTGTAACGACGGGGAAGAGAGTAGTTTGAGGCGTTAAACGGATGTCCGGCGTTTTCCAGTGAGTTAATTTGAATGACTTTCTATGTAGTAAAACTGCAACTGCTCATACCGTGCGGGTAAGAGAAATTCTCCTAAGACAGGGAATGATACTGTAGAAACTGCAAGTTATTTGGGCAAAATATCTGTTTTTTTTTTTTTTAATTACGTTACATTTCTGTTTATAAAACTTACTCTTAGATTATTCCTAAATGTCAAAGTTGACAAGATGAAAACAATTGGATATCCAACAAATTGATCTCTATCATTATATAAATCTATTTTATTATACAAAATATGAAATATATAACTTTTGAGCTTTTCTTCACCTAAAAACTGATACTTTTTGTTTATCTATTATGGGTAAATGCTAAAATTGTCTTAAAACATTACAGACAGTTTTAAAGCTAATTGTTTTAACAAAATAACATAAATTGTATACACAATGTTAAATTTACAAGAATTTTAAATATAATACATAAATTAATAGACCTATCTAGAAGGAATATTTGTTAACAATTGCGTAATAAGAGACTTAAAAGGTAGTCGCAAAACTACAAACAAAACCACTTACTTTAAACTAGACAACTGTCCCTTGATTAATCAATGGGTTTATTGTAAAAGTATCACAATTTAATATTTATTTATTAAATGTCACCCAGTACCAAAATACTTATTTGTGTTATTGTGAGAGAAAATATTTTCTTTATTGAGGAAAGCCACCTTTTAACTAAACGATAAATAATTTTATCGTTTGGGTAAATTTTATTATTTTTATATCCTTTACGGTAAAAATACATACATATTTGCTAAATACTTATATATTTAATGGTCAAATGTTTCTTCATTGAGTGGCTTTCATTTACTTAAGGGGTAAACTATTACTCATAACTGTAAACTTTATTATTTTATAAATCCCTTTTCGGTAAAGATTTGTAAGTATTTTTTCTTCTCTAATTGTTAGCTCTAGGCTAGTAGGCTTCGGGAAATCCCATGGCGCCTCAATATTTTTTATTGTATTGTATCAAGTATTTGTTAAATCTCTTCATACTTACAATTTTCCTAATAACACGTCTCCTAAACTTATATTTAAAATCAATATTGCTAAATAAGTAATAACAGGTTTAGTAACTGTTTATTCACAAACCGATATTTCGATATATTCAGTCGATCTTTGGCCGATCGTTAGCGAAACCTATCTTTTTATACTCGAGGAACTGGAAAATTTAATTTATGTCTGTCTGTCCGCACGATATCTTGAGAACGAACTAACGTTTTAAACTTTTAACGAACTTGCAAATTTGTATGAAGTTTCATTTCTTTATAAGCAATATCAAGACCAATCAAGGTGCATGTCACCTCTTGGAATTTGGCTGAGTCTTTGAGAATACAATTCTCTATTGGTCTTATGGGTAACTATGGTGGTAAAGTGAAAATCGCAGAACAAATCTTTAAACAAACTGAGTAAAATCATAAATGGCATTTACGACGCAATAACAAATCCCACAGATCTATATCGAGAAAGATTTCATCTGTAGTAGGTTTTAAATCTGGTATGAAACTTCATTTTTAGTAGACAAGATTAAGTTGTATAATGATGCATGACCATGTATGGGATTTGGCTTACCGTCATTGAAGACTATCACTCATTAGGCTGAACCAGTTTCTCTTTTTTATGCCGGAGGGTTGTAAAAATGTCTTATCTGTCTGCCAGCAGACCATCTGCAACGAAATGAGCAACGGACTTCCATACAATGTTAGCGAAGCCTGTTATGCGACATTCAACTTCTACCTTGTATCTAAGTTGTAGTACATCGTAACTATAAAATAACCTAGCAGAGGAAGGAAGGTTGACGGCTGTGCCACAGCCAGGCCGGCGCTACATGTGTTGTGAAAGCAGGGAACCTGTCTGCGGTCCGCACTTTCACTACCTTCTGATCTCTCCCAGAGAGCCGCCTAAGCGGTTCCCGATCAAGAGCTGGGATTGTTCCTGGATCTAATGGCAGACGATTGGATACAGCCAGGATGGCGCTACATGTGTTGTGAAAGCAGGAAACCTGTCTGTGGTCCGCACTTTCACTACCTTCTGATCTCTACCAGAGAGTCAGCCTAAGCGGTTCCCGATCAAGAGCTGAGATTGTTCCTGGATCTAATGGCATACGATTGGATACAGCCAGGCCGGCGCTACATGTGTTGTGAAAGCAGGGAAACTGTCTGTGGTCCGCACTTTCACTACCTTCTGATCTCTCCCAGAGAGCCGCCTAAGCGGTTCCCGATCAAGAGCTGGATTTGTTCCTGGATCTAATGGCAGACGATTGGATACAGGCAGGACGGCGCTACATGTGTTGTGAAAGCAGGGAACCTGTCTGTGGTCCGCACTTTCACTACCTTCTGATCTTCCCCAGAGAGCCCGCCTAAGCGGTTCCCGATCAAGAGCTGGGATTGTTCCTGGATCTAATGGCAGACGATTGGATACAGGCAGGACGGCGCTACTTGTGTTGTGAAAGCAGGGAACCTGTCTGTGGTCCGCACTTTCACTACCTTCTGATCTTTCCCAGAGAGCCCGCCTAAGCGGTTCCCGATCAAGAGCTGGGATTGTTCCTGGATCTAATGGCAGACGATTGGATACAGTCACAGACGGCACCATACTATCGTTCAAAGGCATACAACACTCGGAGTGTGATATACATGAACATATGACAATGTATATACGACTGTTGTATACGATATTGCATATACACTCTATACAATGTGGTATATACGAATGTTTATTCCGGTTCTTTCAGATCTGAATTATAAATTAAAAAACATCCAGGCCACCTTTTTGGCTTTTGTGTCAAAAACATTATTTCAAATATTATATTCTGCTGATGCTACTACAGCCACTTGCATTCTCCATAGGTTTGAGACTCTAAAATTGTAAATAAGAAATGTATAAGAATCATCAATTTATTAGTATAAATAATTTATTATTCAATCCGAGAAAAAAGTCAATTAAAATCAAAATCGTTAAATAGTTAGTTTATAATTTGATTTAGTACTGTGGAAACCAATCACAATTATAAAAAGCTGACTACTTCAAATAATTAGAAAGTGGAAAAAGTGCATTAGTCGATTCACATCGACTACAGCTATTTAATAGCCAAATCAAGTTGTAATAGATTTAAGTTGTTATTTGTGTAATAGTACTGTACATTTAGTTATTTATGGATAATTAAGATGCCAACGGACTGATAAAGGTACTCGTCCTTTTACTTTTAATAACTTTAAAAAAGGTACTTTTCACTGTATATATTTTTGTTTTTTGTCAACTGATTGTCACTTATAGGTATGTGAATAAATTTAATTCATTCATAATTACAAACCAACTATGACAATTATGACATAGAGTTACTTATATGGCCCGTAAAGATGACGTCTTAGCTACATAAGATATATCTCATCGATGTGGAATTTATTACGGGGTTTCCCAATTCACAAAGGGATGCTACGTTACGAAAGTAATTTTTTAATCATTTTGAATACATTATTTATTGTATTTAACAGGAACAGAAATTCGTTGGATAAGAACAACCGTAATGCGAATAAATAACCGAATGCTCACTCGGTTACAAGTTAATGTTATTTAAATGTGACGAGTGATAATAATCGTTATAAATAAGCTGATATTAGATTAATTCTCTGTACACCTTGGGTTAGTGGATGTTACAACAAATTAGCTGTTATTAAGTTGGTTAGATTATGTAGAACAACTGTATAAGCATCACGTGTGTTCAACTGTTGAATATAAACACACAAAATACTGTTATTAGATTAAAATTGGAATTTTGGAAACCCTTGGGGCTCTATTATCGCGTGTATTTGAAATCCATAAAAGACATATCCAGAGTGTGACAGCTTTCGATTGATAGTTATATAAAATCGCCATAACAATCAACGAATTCTTATAATAAAATAAATACTTTTCCGACCGTTCCGTGTTGAGGTAAATTCAATTTATTATGTTTCGAGGTAGTTTAAAACATTCCATAATAGTTATACACATTTTTCTTCTATTTAGTTTACTATCTTTTATCTTGAAATGGCTACGAAAATTAGAAATAGATTCGAGCACTATACTGTTTACGCAAGTGGTTTGTTATACAATTATAAACACTGGTATAGCGATATGATACACTGTTTTGTATTTATAAATATCTAAAACAAGTTATTTTTAGCGCGAATTATTGCATGTTGCTGTACAATGCAAAGTTTTATAAGCAAGCACTGTGTGCTGGAAATATCAATTTGATGCGAATTCATGCCGAAATTATGTTTTATATTTTAGACGTACGGTGCTCAAATATAGACTCTAACTTGAGTAAATATAGTAGGTATGCAGTGTTTAAAAAGGAATAGGTGTTGGAAATAAGCTATTTCCATTCACGGTGTTTTCTTAAGTTACTTCAAATTCATGTCTATATGTTTTAATACGATAAATTGCAGTGAGGAGTGAAGTTTATAATCTTAATTTCATCCTTAAATAAAGCCTAGTTTCGTTTCATTTCGTTTTATTCCATTTCTTATCGTTAGCAATAGGGTGTGTAAAATTTAAGTAAACAATTACAATAGACATTTATTTTAAAATTGATAACAATCTTTATTAATTGTCGTTATAATGTAGAATCTAATAAATTAAAACTCTTCACTTATTGCTTGAGTGATTCTTAAACTATAATTATAATATATTTCCAAATTATATACAGGTACACGGAAAATTAAGCATTTTATGTACCATTCTTTTGTGTAAAATTACTCTTTGTTAAGGAAATCACTGTAACACTCTCTAAGTACCTTTGTATTTTTTCACAAGGATGATCTAAAATGGTCTTAACCATTTTGTCATTCCTGACCTTCTCGTGTTGTTTTTCAGATTTTAATAATAACTTGTGCAATAATGAGGTACTCTACTTTCATTCATAAACACTTCCGAGAAACGCAAGACTAGCTAATGAATGGAGGTAATTCAATGAAAGGAAAGGCGTATACGTTTTACGACACATAAAGGGATGTGAGAGCTCATCACCCCTTCACCACTATACGCGGGGTCGGAGGGCACACATGCAGGATCCAATAAAGCGATTTGACGGTGGCACCGGCGCGGGAGAAAGTCTCCATCTTCCGGCATTCCCGCGGCAGGCGTGGTACAGATCGTCCGAGTATCGGGTTATGTCGATCGCTGCCGGCACGGCCCGACTGCTGCTCGGTTTCTTTCAAACATTTGCATATTTTTAGCGAGCGCGCCACCAGGGCACCTACAGCCGTGGTCCACTTACCGTAAACGCACTGCAACGACTTTCCAGCGAATTATTTATTTATATATTCCTCCTGACGACCTTGAAGACTGGAGTAAATCCTGTACCATCACCGGCGCCCCTCACCCGGGCGTGGCTTTTATGATGGTGCTGGTATATGAAGAGCCAAATCGCATTTTATAACCCTCATAAACAACTGGGCAGCGCCATAATTGCGAGGCAGTTGATTGTATTTAGAAAGGTCTTCGAAATGTTTTTAACACATTGCTACGTAAAAGATTGAGATCATAATGTCTTTTGGTTAAATGGAGATAGCATTTTATAAAATAAATATATAGATAAAATAAAATGTAAATTATAATATTTTTAAATGTTACTGCGGTGTTACGCATTTTTGTAATATTATAATGTAACAGTGATATAGGTAACATTAGTGTTACAATTACGCCTGAATTAAAAAAAAAAAAAAAAAAAAAAAAAAAAAAAAAAAACTTACATAAAACAAAGCGTTAGATTTTGAAACTGCGCTCAAAGTTCTAAATTTCGTGACTCTCCTGTTATGAAATCTACAATTCTTTACCGACTTTCAGTCACTTGCTTGTTTTACCGTTATCTAATTGTTATGTACAGTATGTGTCAAACCAAGATAAATGTGATCCGAGAAAACTTTTTTTATATTACGGTACAGAATTATTTCTAACAATTTTGATGCCTTCCATTTCGATATCTACCAAATTTAGCACGGCTGACGATCGACTTCTCTCTTAGGTGAAACTTCTCTGTTGAATTAAAAAAAACCCAGGATTAGGCATATTGGCTCTCGCCTCCTAAACTGATAGAACTGCAAAGGTTAACTCTATGCCTTTATTCCTTACCTCAATCTTCAGTTTGATAATGGACTCCATGTGAAAAGGAATATCCACCTCTGAATATTAACAGTAAAATGTTAAAAGAACCGAAATCAGCGTCCGGTTAAAAGGTTCCGCTTCCAACAGCATCCACAAATTATTTCAAATGGACGGAATTACAGTGAAATGTAGCTTCCGCCCCTAGCTCGCTACCATGCGTCAGCTCGATTTCTAGAGTATTTGAGGTATTAACTACAGCGGTTACCTTTATGCCTTTATTCCTTACCTCAATCTTCAGTTTGATAACGGACTCCATGTGAAAAGGACTCTCCAGCTCTGAAGATTTACAGTATAACATTGAAAGAACCGAAATCAGGTTTTGCTCTAGGTTCAGCTTTCAAATTTCAGCATCCACAAATTATTTCAAATGGATGAAATTACAGTGAAATGTAGCTTCCGCCCCTTGGACGTTACCCCGCACCAGGTCGGCTCCTGGCTGACGGATAGCGCCGGACATGACACCGCTTGTTAAGGCACTCCTCAGGCGCTAATTTATCGCGGCTCAGACACCAGGATCCGGGGAGAGTGGCAGTTTGCGAATCCGCGTCCTTGAACAGGTTCCTGTCCTGGAAACTGCAGTGTCGAACCGGTCACCGTCACCGGACAGGAGAAAGTTGTCGTCACCCTCCCTTTTGTTATCGCAGACCAAAGGGATTTTGTCCTTCAAGTTCCAGTGTCTGGGAAGGATGGGTAGATATCCGTAAAAACATTTGGAAGGATTTCATGCCCGCTTCTGTATCTGAAAGAAGCCTTATTATAAGTGGAAGTGTAGTGATAATAATTTATTTATTGGTGCTGTAATGATTGTTCTTTCAAACCCACTCTTCCGGTTTGTAAAATATACATTTTGTCATAGGTTATAAAAGGTATAAAACAACTTTTCGAGGATTAGAATCTACCCTCTTGGTCAGGTTGGGGTGGTATTAATACATGCAAAAATAACGGACATAAATAAGAAGAAATAACGAACTCAAGCAGCTTTTGGGTGTGTTTGAACCCTTTTCTTTCTCTTCTTTACCTACTTCTTTCTTTTCGTTATTTTTGTATGTATAATTAATATCTCCCCCACCTGACGAAGAGGATAGATTCTAATCTTCGAAACGTTGTGTTATACCTTTTATAACGATGGCAAACATCCGAAATCCTGTTATCCTTTTAACCATTCCATCGTCAATAACAAACTTTAAGTAAAGAATAACTTTTGTATTAAGTATCACAGTCTTATACAGTTGTGTATACAACAAGAATGAAAATAGTAAAAATAATAAGTATTACCCTTGATTATAAGGATTCGTAATCAAGGATATTGCATAATTACGATGGAGAATTATTGAATACAGTTAATTTGGATTTCACTCATTTTCAAATTTAATCGTATTTCTAGTACAGCAAATTAGTCCAACACGACCGATCCTGTATATATATATAAAGTTTCATTTTCCGTAACACAGGACGCTTGCCCATACATTGAATACTGACGCCGACATGTTGATACAGTTCAGTATAGCCTATGTTTGATTGGCTGCTGTGGTAACATTTGAAATTCATGTTTTGGACATATTGTACATGTTCCTTTTTCAATATAGTATGATAAAAGGAGAACGTTTTCTCAAGCAGTCCTTTAAAATTTTAGCATAAACAATACTTTATAGAAGAGTATCATCTTGGGTCATTATTAAACCAAAAATGATAGGGATACAAACTATTTTACCACTGGCAAATAATTAATAAGTAATAAATTTTAGTAACGGCGCAGCTAGGAGTAAGCAAATAAATGTATAGTTTTGCCTTTATTTTGTTGTACTAATATAATTAAGTGAAATGTTCAGCAAAAATTACCTCTTTAAATTATTTTCCGATCACCACAGCCATGAAATTGAAAATACTTCGGAGGAATAATACTGATACAGAATCTATTTTGTGTTAATCATTTTAGTCGAGCATTCTTAATTGATACAAGAAGGGCGAATTTATAATTGTCGTATAACCTTGCTCAATCTTCATGGTATAGTACATACATGTAAATAGTGAACACTACATAGTTACATGATAATCATACAAATCGTTTACGAGGATTTCTATACCTAATTTGGGCCGTGTGTCAACAGGATTCACCCCAGCATGGCAGACACAGTCGGCTACCACCTAGACGACGTGATGAGGGCTGTGAGGACCAAGGACTGTTCGCCCTTCAAGTGCCCTTCAGTGACCTCTCGTCTCCTGGCAGAGTATCCGGGCCCTAGATAAGAGGTGCGGCGAAGGCACCTGCCCTAGGAACGTCCAGTGATGGGACAACTCCTCATTTTGAACTCATCTCATATTACATAGCTATTTTTATAAAAAGTAAATTAGTTTTGTATATAATCTAACATTAGTTTCAATATTATCATATTTTTGCAAAGAACTTATGAAATTATTCAAGAGTGTTTTATGTATGGAATAATACAGTAGTCTAGACCCAATTTGTATCGTCAAAAATGTTTTTCGGGGCCAATAATCCAGTAGCCAAGACCCAACTTGTATTGTTAAAATGTTTAACGGGTCAATAATCCAGAGGTCTAGACCGTCTAGTAGACCCTATTTGTGTATGTGTGTGTGTGTGTATATATATATCCAATATTATAGGAATTAATTGGCTAAAAATTACGACTTCAGTATATATATATATATATACTGACTGTCATAAAACGCACATAATGGTTGCTTTTAAGCATGAAAAGCTATAATTATTAATCGAGAAATAAAATTAGTTTGTTATTTCCCTTTCAATACAGTCCCTTGGCAAAACTAATGCTGCTGACGATTTATTTCTTTGTAGAGGACATGCCTATATTCACGAAAATACTGTATTGCGGGTCGATACGGTTGAAATTGGCACTCGGCTTCTTGCCTGTAATATCAGAATACACATAAGTATAACCAAGAACGTAGCCAGGAAAATATTTTGGAGTGGGACAGACAACTGATATTTTCCTGTAGTGTACAGAGAGTGAGGCTCCAATTTGTTCCTTAAAAAGTTCTTTTAAATTTTGTATTATTAGAGGATAAGAGTGCATGTTGTCCATACGCTGACAGAATGAGCAAATGTATAGTCTAAATAGAGGTTGCCCCACCACTGGAATGTAATCAAATTAAAATATTTGTAAATATTATTATACTTTAGAAACTAATTTAATGCAATCTTTAGAGTTTGTTGAATCTTTTAGTCATAGTTGTAATGCCAAACCTAATTTATTAAATTGCTTGTTTACAATAATTGTAAGGTGATCTATTATCTTCAAGTACTTTAATTTTATGCAAGGAGCATAGTGATAGAACATTTCATTTGTATTTAATTATTAATATGTTTTTACTTTCAACATTACATATTTATTTATCCTGCTGATGTTTTTTATACTGTAAATGCGTTACAAGTATTTTCCAATTTATTAATTATTGTTTTCATATTTTTTAACTCAATAAATCATTCCAAATTAAGTTTTATTGAGATTGTATTTCATTATAGGGATTTGCCATCAATATAAAAGTATTAAATCGATTGTGATTCACAAAATCCTGTATAATACGTCCTATTCTTGGGAATATAACCCCAGTCGCACAACTGATAACCGAAAGATCGGCAGTCGATTCCTAATAAATCCGTATTTGGCTAAAGTTGTTGGAATGGGCGAAGCGAAAATGAAAAAGTCGTTTAAAAAAACACGTCCAAGCCGCAGCTGGGCCGCAATCTGACTTTGACAGGCCGCTACAGCTGTGTGAGACAAGCCGATATATCGGCCCAGCCCCCGGCCGCGCGCCGCGGCCCTGCCTACTTCCTCTTCCGATTGCCGCACTTTCTCTCATTTGCATTTTAATCACTTTTATCGGCCGAATACAAACCGATGCTGCAATTCTGATCAAAAATAAAACTGTCAACCATGTAAAAATAATAAAACGTTACAAATTCCTTTATTTTTGATAAAACATGAAAAATTTCTAAACTTACCCTATTAATTTAAAAATACAATTCGACCGATACTGTTATTTGATTTAAAAATTGCAACACATGTAATGTTTCAAATTGTGGGACATACAGATTTTTTTAATGAATACTATTTGTCAATTAGATGTATTTTTAAACAAGTTTTGATGTTACAGTATGTTACAAGAACTTAAGTGCAATATTAAGTGTTTTACTGACGTAAGTAAAAAAAGATGTGATTTTGTAACTCAATATACAAGGATTGTATGCGAATTGGATGTATTATACAATTGTAGGTAGTAATACAGTTTTGAAGAAAGGTACTATGTATAGAATGACATAGAACTGTTTTCAATTAAACTCAATATTTAGTATGTACTGCAATTGCATAAAGACTTGTATGTGAAGTCAGACTAAATAGTTGAACGATAAACACACAAAAAAAGATAAAATATAAAAAAAGATTTGTTAGTTGTCTCCCAAAATGCCTCTAACATGTCTTAGATAGCAGTCAAAAATGTAATATTTGAACACAACAACAGAGTTGTTCAATAGCAATGCTTAAAACATCTAAACTCAAGAGTATATGATAATGTTTCTAATGTACATAATAATTTATATTATAGCACATGGTTAGATTTGTTACTTCTTGTACAAAAACAGGAATAACTATGTATTATAAACTATTCTAATAAATATTATTGTTTTGTAAAATGTTTTATGTGCTATCAATATTTACCTGTTCCTTGGTCATGATCTTTGGCAAGAGATGTCAACAGTGAATATTGAATCATGTTTGAATTTTTCAATTGAGAATATAGGTAAACCGTGACTGAATGCATTTATACTTATGAACTATCCGAGTACACAAATCGATATTGTAAACAACGTTAAGCTTAAATCACGAGTGAATGCATTTATACTTATGTGATATCCGTGTACATGAATCAATATTGTAGGCAACGTTAAGCTTAAACCACGTGTGAATGCATTTATACTTATGTGATATCCGTGTACATGAATCAATATTGTAGGCAACGTTAAGCTTAAACCACGTGTGAATGCATTTATACTTATGTAATATCCGTGTACATGAATCAATATTGTAGGCAACGTTAAGCTTAAACCACGTGTGAATGCATTTATACTTATGTGATATCCGTGTACATGAATCAATATTGTAGGCAACGTTAAGCTTAAATCACGTGTGAATGCATTTATACTTATGTGATATCCGTGTACATGAATCAATATTGTAGGCAACGTTAAGCTTAAATCACGTGTGAATGCATTTATACTTATGTGATATCCGTGTACACAAATCAATATTGTAGGCAACGTTAAGCTTAAACCACGTGTGAATGCATTTATATATATATGTGTGTGTGTGTTTGTGTGATATCCGTGTACACAAATCGATATTGTAGACAACGTTAAGCTTAAACCACGTGTGAATGCATTTATACTTATTTAATATCCGTGTACATGAATCAATATTGTAGGCAACGTTAAGCTTAAAACCACGTGTGAATGCATTTATAACTAGGTAATATCCGTGTACAGGCCTACACGTATATTGCAGATATCCTTCGTAATCCACTCGAGTACAGAGCAATTAAAAGGTTTAACTAGAGTAAGTGAGTTAAAAGTAAGTTAATTTTACAATATTCTGTCAATTGATTCATTTTATTTTCTTTAAAGAGAATAAGCCATACAGATTTGGTATTAATTCATAATATACAGGATGAGACTGGGAAGTATGGATTCTTGAAGAAAATAATCTTGAAATGAACATTAAATTATACAGGAAGTTACGTAACTCTAGTCTAATATCTTTTTGTATTCCTGAGTAACAGTAATATATACAAATTTCAAAAACTTAGAAATTATTAAAGTGAGTTAAAAAGTAAAATTTTATACTATTAGGCCTATATATAAATGGACAATATATTAGTAGATAATATATTATCATTCCAGTCCACTTTTGGAAATCCATTTAAAATCTAAATGTAAATAGTGTCTTTAAAACCATAAAAAAGATCTATAAAATCACATAATAAACGTCCTATGATATTTTAGGAGCCATCAAAATAATATAGAAACTATTCCACGGAATTCTAAATAACAAAAGTAAAGATTTATTTACTACATGGGAACTGTATAATCACTGTTGAAATTTATTCTTCAAATTTAATCAAAATACGCGTAGGTACGTGCTTTTTATTTTATTATTATTACTACAATAGTTATATTTAAATGATCTATTGTATATATTTCTTTAATTTTTTATAATGTAAAATATTAAAACATCTTTTCGATAAATTAACTCAAAAAATATCTTTTAACTTCAATATAAATGTCCAGCCAATTTTTTAAAATTTCTCTAGTTTTATAAAAAAAATTATTTAAAGATATTAATTCGAGAACTCGAATTAAAGAATGCTTATGCAGCATGCTTTTTAGTACAAATTTCTGTTCTCTCAATGTATCACGCAGCCGTTAATATTTTAGGTTTAAAATCATATCTTTTCAAATAAATATAAATATGCTAGTTTCTACCATATAAGAAATATGATATATTTTTTCAATAAAATATTATTATTTTGAAGACATTATAAGATAATCTAAATATTTTGTTTGATACTTGTTTGATAACTTATTTTGTTTGATACTTGTTTCAACATTGTAACCTTCTAAGCAGATTGTTCAAATGAGTTAATTTATTTCTAAATATCTTGTGTTTGGGTTCCTCATACAATATAAAATTATAATTTCTAAAAACGAAATACATTTCATCAATACCTTCTACCCTATTAGAGCATTTGTAAGAGTTAGTGATAATTACTTCTTTATCTATTTTATAGTAAATTATTGTTGTAAATGCAAAGAAATGTAACAGAACTTCATCTTCTAAAACACATATTTAATCATATGTTTATATTCATGTTTTTACAAGTGAGACAAATAGAAATAAGTTTATTTTATGGTACAACTATTTAGGATATTATGTTTATGATTATTGCAAAGACTATTACGGAAGACAAAGAGATTATTCAAATGCTAATGATCATATTTTAGAAAGCATGAAATAAATAATATGATAACTTCAATTATAATGAATATTATTAACATTTATAATAATCCTATAAGTGGTTTAGTTCCTTGTAAAATGGCGATGTGAATTCATATATCACAATCTTCTGTACATGAGAGAAAAGTCAAATTAAGTTTGAAAATTCAGAGTGAAAAAGCATAACAAAATCTCTCGTCCTTTTTCTTCATTTTATCTCTTGCTCTAATTTTGCGCTTCTGACGCGACTACTTCTACCGTTTGTAGACTAGAATGTCTAATGCAGACTATCGAGAGAAGAGAGGATAATAGAATAGAGCAATGGTTTAACTAATGCTTAGTAGTTGTTTCTGTACTGTATATAACAATGTTAACAAATTCATTGCCAACTTTAGAACTACCTACTCATTTTACAGAACATTTACATAGATGATTTGAAATAAAGAAATCAACACTTTATGGATATTAAAACAATTTTAATTCTCTGTCATAAAAAAAGTATTATACAAAAATGAAAATTTTATTCTTGAAAACGAAAGAACTCACAATTTCCATTGCCTAGATTTTAGTTGAGAAAAAATTTCACTATATGTGTTACAATTATTACTACCAACATACAAAAATAAAATTACTCAATTCCCTCCAAGTGTCGTGATTTATACTCTATATATTAAATTAACGAATATCAATATTTCTTTCAAATACTGTACCTCAAAACTACTGAACCGATTTTAATCAAATTCAGTACACATATAGCAAATATTTAACTGTTTCGACTTAACTTATCCACGAGGGTGAAAGCATCTCGTATTTATTAATATTCATAGCCAAATAAAAAAAATACTGGAAACAATATGAAACTTTAAAAAACAAGCGAGTTTTACTTAAAACTTCATAAGAATAAACAAATTTCAAAATTTACCCCAATTATCCCTTATTTTAAAACATATCTAATGAACTATTAGAGCTTGTTTGATGAAAGTTGGTGTATGGTAGTATAAATATAAAAATTGTGTTAATAATCGATTTTGGCACCTAAATGACCTTGAAGTAGATTTCTTTTTTACATTATTTCAATTGCTTAACAACTTTTTTCAATTAAAAATAAATACTTCTAACAGTGTCTTCAACATTCTTACAAAATAAAAAAATGTAGCTAGTAAACATTTTATAAAATATTTCAAAAACATTAATTTACTTTAGTTTCATTTGTTATCACATCATACGCTAAAAATTTTAAGATACAACAACACATGTAGGACATAGGATTAAATTTGATGCAGCATTTTCAAAATCCATATTGATAGTTACATGATTCTGTCAACTAGAGATTTCTGTCACACTTATAACTGTATCTATAACATTAATTGTCTATTATGTATTAATTCCGAAAGAATTGTAATACATTTCCATATTTTTGTAGTAAACTTTCTTAAATATACCTGTATATACATCTATCACATCATTCTAATAAGACCTCCAGCATGTTTATTTTATTTTATTTTATTTTTTTTTTTTGTGATAAGAACCACTTACTATTACGCTAATATTTTTTACATTTTTTTCGATATTTTCATTTTTTTGTGATTTTTTCAATTTAAAGAATTCGTTTTCTTTTGAAGCAGATTACGGAGAGTGTATAACAAATCATTTAACGTATTTTGCATTATAATTGTTTTACTTTATAAGATTTTCAAGCGTAAGAAACTCTAGAGACTTTGCTAAGTTCATTTACACAGGACTAATTTGACAATTAATTAGTAAACTAATCTTTCATTTGAGGATTGTTTTTCATAAAGTTTTGATTACACTTTTAAGATTAAAATGCTTTTCGAGTGAACTATGTCAAATTTAAACGATTTTTAACTGACTTTGGTGGCTTCTAAAAAGTTGTAGGAACATTTACTTTATAATTTTATAGAACCGTTTATGTTATTTTATACAGAATTCATATATGAATTTTTAATGTCTCCGGAAGTATCGTAGGGACCTCGTTTCCTAATCTACTTTTATATATGATATATGTAACATAACAAGCGCAGTGGTGAGAGCATAGTAATTATTATTGTGACCCTAATTACGAAAAACGTTCCGACAGTTAAGACATTAATTAGTACTGTCATGTTCAAATCGCGGAGTCGAAAGCACTGGAGTTGTAGACACCTTAATTTCCTAATAACTTCAAATTAAATTAATTTAAGGTATTTTTTATTAAATTTATCTAACCAATGATACTTATGTGGTAAAACTCTCATAGGTGTTTTACTATGTATCAATAATACAAATACTATTATACTACAATATACAAATAGTACACGATGTATTTCAATTAAAACTTTTCAAGTACGCACTTTTACAGTGATTACTTTACCAAAAATTATATCTTGGTAACTTTGTCGCTAAGTACACTTAACGGCTATGAAGTAGGTAGAGTTATAATACAGGTATTAACAGAAGTAAACAATATAAAACGTTAACGTAAAGCATGTGTCGAAGTTTCCGTACTTTTTACAGTGAATTTACTAATTTTATGTTTTAAATGAATAAATTAACCAACTAGGAACCAGCATATCCCGATTCTGTTTCTTATGTGTAGCCATAATAACAATAAGAAAATCGCAGAATAAATTCATTTTCAAGCAAAATTAGTACAATAAAGTGACTTGTTAACACGTGCCAATGTAATGTAACTACCTGCAAGATATTTCGAGAAAAAGTTTGGCTGCACGATTTATATTTTGTTTACCGGGGGTGTACACATTTATTTTAATGCGATTGCCTGTTAGTACGATTATGTCATCAGGACATGTCAAGAATAAAATTAGCCATAGACTTAAAATTGTGCATGCAACCTCGGCGAACCTGTTACGTAACACGTGGTGTGACGTACTTGTAACTTGTTTTGTAATAAGACTGTAGTTATTCAGTCGGCTTGCAGTACAGTCAGCTCTTGGTGTGACGTACTTGTAACTTGTTTTGTAATAAGACTGTAGTTATTCAGTCGACTTGCAGTACAGTCAGCTCTTGGTGTGACGTACTTGTAACTTGTTTTGTAATAAGACTGTAGTTATTCAGTCGGCTTGCAGTACAGTCAGCTCTTGGTGTGACGTACTTGTAACTTGTTTTGTAATAAGACTGTAGTTATTCAGTCGACTTGCAGTACAGTCAGCTCTTGGTGTGACGTACTTGTAACTTGTTTTGTAATAAGACTGTAGTTATTCAGTCGACTTGCAGTACAGTCAGCTCTTGGTGTGACGTACTTGTAACTTGTTTTGTAATAAGACTGTAGTTATTCAGTCGGCTTGCAGTACAGTCAGCTCTTGGTGTGACGTACTTGTAACTTGTTTTGTAATAAGACTGTAGTTATTCAGTCGACTTGCAGTACAGTCAGCTCTTGGTGTGACGTACTTGTAACTTGTTTTGTAATAAGACTGTAGTTATTCAGTCGACTTGCAGTACAGTCAGCTCTTGGTGTGACGTACTTGTAACTTGTTTTGTAATAAGACTGTAGTTATTCAGTCGGCTTGCAGTACAGTCAGCTCTTGGTGTGACGTACTTGTAACTTGTTTTGTAATAAGACTGTAGTTATTCAGTCGACTTGCAGTACAGTCAGCTCTTGGTGTGACGTACTTGTAACTTGTTTTGTAATAAGACTGTAGTTATTCAGTCGACTTGCAGTACAGTCAGCTCTTGGTGTGACGTACTTGTAACTTGTTTTGTAATAAGACTGTAGTTATTCAGTCGACTTGCAGTACAGTCAGCTCTTGGTGTGACGTACTTGTAACTTGTTTTGTAATAAGACTGTAGTTATTCAGTCGACTTGCAGTACAGTCAGCTCTTGGTGTGACGTACTTGTAACTTGTTTTGTAATAAGACTGTAGTTATTCAGTCGACTTGCAGTACAGTCAGCTCTTGGTGTGACGTACTTGTAACTTGTTTTGTAATAAGACTGTAGTTATTCAGTCGGCTTGCAGTACAGTCAGCTCTTGGTGTGACGTACTTGTAACTTGTTTTGTAATAAGACTGTAGTTATTCAGTCGACTTGCAGTACAGTCAGCTCTTGGTGTGACGTACTTGTAACTTGTTTTGTAATAAGACTGTAGTTATTCAGTCGACTTGCAGTACAGTCAGCTCTTGGTGTGACGTACTTGTAACTTGTTTTGTAATAAGACTGTAGTTATTCAGTCGGCTTGCAGTACAGTCAGCTCTTGGTGTGACGTACTTGTAACTTGTTTTGTAATAAGACTGTAGTTATTCAGTCGACTTGCAGTACAGTCAGCTCTTGGTGTGACGTACTTGTAACTTGTTTTGTAATAAGACTGTAGTTATTCAGTCGACTTGCAGTACAGTCAGCTCTTGGTGTGACGTACTTGTAACTTGTTTTGTAATAAGACTGTAGTTATTCAGTCGACTTGCAGTACAGTCAGCTCTTGGTGTGACGTACTTGTAACTTGTTTTGTAATAAGACTGTAGTTATTCAGTCGACTTGCAGTACAGTCAGCTCTTGGTGTGACGTACTTGTAACTTGTTTTGTAATAAGACTGTAGTTATTCAGTCGACTTGCAGTACAGTCAGCTCTTGGTGTGACGTACTTGTAACTTGTTTTGTAATAAGACTGTAGTTATTCAGTCGGCTTGCAGTACAGTCAGCTCTTGGTGTGACGTACTTGTAACTTGTTTTGTAATAAGACTGTAGTTATTCAGTCGGCTTGCAGTACAGTCAGCTCTTGGTGTGACGTACTTGTAACTTGTTTTGTAATAAGACTGTAGTTATTCAGTCGACTTGCAGTACAGTCAGCTCTTGGTGTGACGTACTTGTAACTTGTTTTGTAATAAGACTGTAGTTATTCAGTCGGCTTGCAGTACAGTCAGCTCTTGGTGTGACGTACTTGTAACTTGTTTTGTAATAAGACTGTAGTTATTCAGTCGACTTGCAGTACAGTCAGCTCTTGGTGTGACGTACTTGTAACTTGTTTTGTAATAAGACTGTAGTTATTCAGTCGACTTGCAGTACAGTCAGCTCTTGGTGTGACGTACTTGTAACTTGTTTTGTAATAAGACTGTAGTTATTCAGTCGACTTGCAGTACAGTCAGCTCTTGGTGTGACGTACTTGTAACTTGTTTTGTAATAAGGCTGTAGTTATACAGTCGACTTGCAGTACAGTCAGCTCTTGTTCCACCAGACTGAGATGTAGTATCCTTTCCTTGACCTCCCCACACCTAGACAGACGTTTTTTGTCGAGAAAGGATCGGACCAAGTGGCCTGTTATGACAAAGAACCGAGACTGGTACAGGATCATCAACCACTTGGAGATAGGCTAGCTCGATTGTGTCACGTTCAGAGTGTGAGTCCCGGCCTGAACCCTTTACTTTCCATCTTTCTTCTTCTGTAGACACATCCTCACTATCCCGACATACTAAAGTTTCATATATTGTCTATAATGAGAGCAATCTGTTGTTTTGTAGTGTTTTTGTGTATTTATTACGTGTAGATTACTTTGTTGGGCATTAAACACAACTGGGACCGTGCATATGGTTGTTAATTTAATGTAAGAACAGATTGTTGTAGCGGTCATCTTGATTTTAGTCCCTAACGCAATTTTATGGACCCAATTTTTCGTCATAGATTTATGTGAGATGTCTCATTTTAAGGATATAATTCAAACGAATGAAAAACCCTTCTACTTTTTCGATAATTTTATAGGTTATTCAGGAAAAATGTCAAAGTATCTTGTACAAAATATCGTTTAAGTATAGAAGAAGTATACTTAAACCACTAAATGCGTTTAGAAGCGTATTTATTACTCAATAAAATGAGACACCTCTCATAACCCTACGGTCAAAAATAAGGGCGTAAAAGGGCATGAAATTTAACTTTGTTTTTATGAGGAAAAACTTAAGGTCATTAAATTAAGAGCCTATTGTATTGACGGATATCATCTTGACACTTGTACGCCCTTTATGTGGTCATAGTTACAAGAAATGTCTCATTTTAAAGATATGATACACGCGCACCCAAAACGCTGTTTAATATTTTCCGATATTTTTATTGCTTACTCAGAAAAAAATATATCATACATGTTTGTGCTACTTTGTTTATGTATTCAAAAAGTATTATGATAAAAAAACAACGTTTGGATGCCTACCTAAAATGAGACATCTCCATAACTTTACAATCCGAAGAGTTTAACATTGTTTTTACGAGGTATAATTCAAGGTCTTTTGCCTTTGGTCGCTAAACGTACTGTTTCTGTTTAACTTAATATTCCGTAAATGCATACGCTCCTTCCCTTTCGATTCTCACACAATCTGAAAATATACTTCCAAGAAAGATTACAACACTATCCCCTGCCACAATTAATAAAATCCGTACGTAATGTTACTGTTGAATTAAATTTGTAAAAATGCCATAATTGGCCAACCACAACCTATTTACAACTGTAGGGCAAGCCAATTTCGTTTGCTAAAGCGATTCATTTCATGCATAAACATACATGATGACGTCTCCTGTCTGAAAACCACTGGACAGAAGCATTCCAGGCATCAATTTAATGGTAGGGGCATTCCAAAACGAACACGAGCAACCCTAGCATCTTGGTGGAAGGGGGGGGGTATAATTGTTTAGCCCTTTGGCTCTACGCTGGTTGTCTGTCCTAGCTGAGATGGCCTTAGGGCACCTGCATTATTCTTCTATCGGATACTATGTTTGGTGTTATTGGGGCGGAGTCTAATATCAATTATCATTTTTACGTTTATTTGAATATTTCGAATCGTGAATGAACCCAACTTTAAGTTTTTTTTATGATATCGTGTAGGCTTTACACAATAAGCACCGTTGAAAAAGAAAATACATTGTAGTGTAAATGTTATAAGTACAAAATCCTGCACCACTTGATAACAGTTCCATAACCTTCCAACCAAAACTGGCACTGATATAGACCTGAGTGTTACACACCAAGTCCAATCGGTTTATCGATTAGTTACAATCGTGGAACTGTTTAAATCGCTTTCAATATATATTTTAATGGAATCAATTGCACATGGATGTTTCTTCAGATCTAGTAACTTTACCCGATCACGTATTTCAAAACAAATTCCACCAGAAGCGCTCCAATTTGATGGGTGAGTCAGCACCCGAGATCAATAGTGGAAGGTAAATGGCTCGCCGATCCTATTATTACTCCGTGGGAACGACAACGCCAAACGATTGGTCAAACGAGCGGTAAATGTAGGGTTCAGGGTTGTAGCTGTCGTGATAGTAAACGAAATGTCGTTCACGTCGTAGTTCTGCAGGCCATGTTCCGCACGCTTCTTGCGAGCCGTGAGTAGAGTTGTTCTCGTCTGTCAAAGGTAGTAAATTGAAATTATTTGTTTGTATTTAAATGACTCTGTCAACCTTAACGCGGTATTGATATGTATTTAATATTGTTTTAATGTTTTAAATTAAGGATGTTTATTGTCTAGAAAATTACGAAATGAATGAAGTTCTCTTGAATCAATATAAATGTCTGAACCATTTTAAAACATAACCTCCGAGTTAAGTATAAGGTATTTTTCTTTATTGCGATGTGAAACTGTTGAAATGTCTTTTGTGACTTTGAAATTCAACTTAAATAACACTTTGACAAGAACGTAGGAAGGAAAACAAATTGGTGGGGGGAGGGGTCAAGATGACTGACATTTTCCCGTAGTGGGCAGAAAGTAAGGCAAATGCAGCTCATTCCCCATACTGTTTCTCAAAAATTTCTCGATCCATTTCAATGCTGAGAACAATCTTTCAACAGTATGTGTCAATAATACTGAATTACCTAAATAACAATAATAGTTTACTATAAAATTAAAAAAGTTTAAAAAATTGAAAATTTAGGGGTTCCGGACCCCCTGGGCTCCCTCGCTGGCTACGTTCATGCAATTTGGAACACCGAACCTTATTTATGTAAACTTAGCTTAATAAATAATATATTTTCTTTGAGAACTTTGAGAACATGAAGTACTTCTGAAACGTTAAAAGAAAAACACGACAGATGTCTATTCCCTTGTTCTTTTATTTACACGTCAACTGCAGTAGTGGTTTGTGAGGTTGAAAGTTTTTAAACTGCTAGCTGCACTTCCGTGACTGTTCAAAGAATAATTGCAGCTATCGAAGAGTTCCCAGTGGAGGTTTTCCACCAGATGTTTTAAACAGTAAAGCATCAGGCCTCCGAGCGGTACACTCCATGGGGTTTCCAAGTATGTGGTCAACTCTGAAAATCATTTCGTGCCAGGGGGAGGACCAGATAGTGTACCTCGACATTCCCTCGGACAGAGATTCCGTGTACATGAGAATAGCCAAGTTCTGTCTGACAATATCCGGATTGTGGAAGGGTCCAGAAGACCGCACCCTGAACAAACCCGTGGTGGCCGGGATAGTCGGATTCCTGTGTTTGGGGTTACTCGGAACTCTCCACCAGCTCCTGTTCATACCCCAGGACATCTACAAGGGTACAGAAGCTCTCATGCACATCACCCTCTTGGGCTACTCGCTGTCCACCTACATCATCCTCATCTGGAAGCAAAAGACAATCTTGAAGATGCTGACACTTGTCGAAACCAACTTCAACGACTTTGGTAAAACTTATATAAAACATAACAAACATCAAATAGTTGCAGAGAAAAACAACGCGGTTTTGGTGATCACGATTTCCGTCATCATTTTCTCCGTCCACTCGAGTTTCATAGGGGTCTCAAAAGTTTACAGAGTCCACCTTCCGCCTGAGAACAAATCTCTGCTGTTCCCTATGACGGTGCCTCTGGAGCTCACCAACATAGCGTATTACGCAGTCTACGTTCTACAGCTGATGATAACTGTCTGCGAGGGCTACATACATATCACCGGCATCACCTTGTGCGCCGGCTTCATCAACATACTGTGTGCACAGTTCGCCGCCCTGGGCCGAGCCTTCAGGCTACTGGCGCCTCTAGCTCGCCACCGGGCACTCCACTGTTCGGCCAGGGAAGTCGTGTTAGGGTGGAGGTCCGACGACCACGTCGACCACCATGCCCAGGACCTCCTCAAGTCTTTTGTTGACCACCACAACACACTTCTGCAGTGAGTATACTCGATAAATGAGCATCGCTCTAAATTAAGGACGATTGTCTAGTTAAAAGCTAAATTCAATTATTTGCTAATTTAATTTAGTAATGCTTTACCACCTTCACGGTTGGAATACTCTGTGTGACACTTACTATTACTTTATAACTATTAACCATTCAGTAAGCACTATGAAATCGGTTCACTCGACGTGATCAAATAAATTCCTTAGAAGTGTTACTTACTTGTTATATACTTGGCTTTTAAGTATGGACAGTATCTTTTAACTATCATTCAATAACAAATTTATTTTCTCTCACAATGTATGTTACTGAGGTATGTAAATATGGTAGTGTATTAAGTTTCTTTAAAATAGACGTGCTTCAGTGTTTAAAAGAAAACCTTTATTATTTGTCATTTTGGTTTGCCGGTGAAAAGAATGGAATTTGGTTATAGAACCGTGAAATAATATTTTAGAGGCTCGACTAAGAAGGACCACTTCACACTAGGCAGTGAAGACGCCGAACACACTGATTTTAACAAGAGTTCACTAGGTTACACGTAATGAGTTTATGAACAGTGCATATTCAAATAAAGTGTATAAAATAAACAGTTACCTTTATTTTTCATGAGAGGTACCTAACCGTAGTCTGCTGTTGTTGAGGGCCAGGTTGTGATCAGTAAGTGTTGGAAATAGGCTGCTGTCTTGTAGGCAGGCGTGAAGACGGAAGATGTCCTTCACGGATTCACTCACGCACAATACGACCGCAAACGAATAGTTCATAACACTGTGGCCAGTCCTGTAGGAGGCACGGTAGACGCGGGTGTCCGGGAGCAGAGACGTTCTGGTAGAGATTGCCAATCCAGAGCATTGACTTTAATGTTAATGTAAATGTACAAACAAATAGAATAAACTAATATTTAAATGAGAGAGTAACACATGGGGGAGAGAGTAAGTATGGTAAGCAGTGGCTAGAGAGTACATAAGTGCCCCAGGCGGGATCGAGAGTACAATGAGCAAGCGTGCCTACGCTTGCAAGGTGGGCAATTGATAAGTCAACCGTTGTGATTGGTTGGTCAGTGTACAGTAAACAGCTGATTCGGGAAACAATGGTTCATTGGTCTGTCACTGTACGTGAATATTTTAATCCAGTAAGGAATGGTATTGTAGGCAACTAGGCCGCAGAAAGAGATATAGAATTAATGTAGTATATACAGTTTTAGTAAATAAAAGGCAAATATAGAGTATAAGTTGCACAAAAAATATATACATAATTATTATTCAATAAAAGTAGCCTTTTCATATTAGGCAATAAAAAACAAGTTATTTAATGCAATAAATACTTAACATTACCGGCCGCCTTGAATCACCTTGGGATTCAATGAGAGAAAGAGGCAACATAGGCTCAAATTACAAAGGTTATAGGCGGTGGTAGAGAGACAGTTAATTAATTGTAGAGGTGAGGTAAGAGAAACACCTTCACTGCTGGACGAGTGAGAGTTCCACTTGAGGTCTTGAGATGTACCACTCGAACTGTACCATCTTGTCCTGGAGTGACATCAGTGACCCGTGCAAGGGGGCCATGAGAGAGCGGAGTAATCCTGATGCACCAGACGAGGTCTCCAGGTTGGAGGTTGCGGGAAGGAGTGCTCCACTTGAGGCGCTGCTGAAGAGTCTGGAGATATTTGACATGGACATGGTCAATGAGGAGTCCCACGACAGGGTGCTTCTTGGGCAGGATGCACGGGTGAGACATGATCGGCGGGAGGTCAGCGTGGCGCAGTCTGCCGCCGACGCGGAGAAGTCCATCCGGACCCTGGAATGGGGCGAGGCGTTGAAGTCTGGTAGAACACGTTCCTTTCGGTCCCGCAGTAGAGCTAGATCTTCAGTGAAAGCTTCCTCTTGCACGGTCTTGAAAATTCGCAGCTGGGCGGAGTCCCGTTCTGTCTTGGAGAGAGGTCCGAAGTGGCGGTTTTGGTGAACGACAGTTGTGGATAAAAACGCAAGACGTAGGCCCATCACGTGCAGCAATTTTTTCCTCCAGGAAGAGTACTGGATGAGGAGGTCCCACGTAGGCGTGCTGTGGCCAAGGCAATGACAGGAGTGGAATGCTTCAGCTCCCCCTAGCTCCTCCAGAGAGACCGAGTCCAGGCTGGAATCAGTATCTGGCCAGGCCGAGGAGGGGAGAACGCAACCAGTCGGGTCCATGCCACCAAAGGGGATGATCCACCAATTGAGAGGGAAGGATCCCACGGGAGGCGCAGTCAGCAGGATTGGAAGCACTGGGTATGTAGCGCCAGCACTCCACAGCAACAAGCTCTTGAGTTTGCGCCACACGATTAGCCACATAGGTTTTTGAGGCGATAAGAAGGTGTTGTTTGATCCACGCGAGGGTCACAGTAGAGTCGCACCAGCAGACAATAGAACCAAACTTGTGGGTGGGAGCTAATTGAGTAACACAATATTTTCACAAGTTGGGCCAGGAGATGAGCTGCGCATAGCTCCAGTCGGGCAGCGTCACTCTTTTGAGAGGAGCGACGCGAGTTTTAGCTATAACTTGGCTTACGTGCACCGTGTCATTGAGGTAGAGCGGATGTAGACTACAGCAGCATAGCCTAGTTCTGAGGCGTCAGAGAAACCGTGCAAGTCCCAGTGAGTAGCAGCAGAGTAGGGGATAGCACGAGGAATTGTAATAGTAGCAACGTGCTTAAGTTCAAATAAAAATGCGTGCCATTTTTTGTATATTTCTGGAGGGAGCGGATCATCCCAATCTATGCCAGAAATCCATACGAGTTGCATGATATTTTTTGCGAGCATTATGCAAGGCGCCAAAAAACCACAGGGGTCATAGACTTGAGAAATGAGACTTAACACTTTACGCTTAGTGGGGTTTTCACAAGAAAAATTAAAATTAAACGTAAACGTGTCAGTCAGAGGGGTCCATTAAGGCCCAAAATAGAGAAATGAGGCTCCTGAGAGGATTGCAGAAAAACTGGGATTTCCCGATGATCTTCAGGAAGGTGTTGCAGAAGTCCTCGGAGAGTTCGAGACCCATTTCCGGAGCTCAAAGCCACCGAGCCGAAGGAGTTTGATGAGTTGATCTTGAAGTTCAGCCGGCGAGTTCTTCAGTCTCAGCTCCGCAGATCAGGTCGTCGACGTAGCTCTGGTGCTTGAGAATCTCAGCAGCATGGGGGTAGCGGTGACCTTCGTCTTCTGCCAATTGATGTAGCGTTTTGATGGCCAAGTAGGGTGAACAGTTTTAGGCCGTAGGTAACTGTCGTGAGCTTGAACGTTGGACATCAAGTCGGTGGGGTGATCACGCCATAAGATCAGTTGGAAATGTTGATCGTCAGGATGCACCTTGATTTGGCGGTACATCTGTCTGATGATGTCACAAGAGAACACTACGTTCTGAAGGCGGAAGCGCAGAAGAATGTCACAAATATTATTTTGCAGTTTAGGTCCAGTCAACAGAGTGTCGTTGAGAGAGAAGTCCGGAACTGGTTTTGGCACTGGCGTCAAAAACGACGCGTAGTTTGGATGGTGCTACTTTGTGCTTTAAAAACACCGTGGTGTGGCAGAAAGTAGTGGGGAGTGCTTAAGTCAGGAGTAGGGCAGCCCTGCATATGGCCTAGAGAGAGATATTCATGTATAAAATCAGAAATATAAATTATAATAATACTCCACATTAGTGGGAGCGTGGAGCTTGCGCTCGAGTGAATAGAGTCTACTTTCAGCATGAACTTTGGAATTTCCCAGATGAGTACTGGTGTTCTTGAAAGGGAGGCGGACCATATATCGACCCTCACGGTCCCTGGAGTGCGTGGTAGAAAAATATTCATCGCACTGAGTTTCCTCTGCAGACCTTTTACTGGGAGCAGGCAGTTCCTCTTGTGTCCAGAACGCTGCAGAGAGGGCGTGGAGGTCCATCTCAGCAGTCGAGAGAAGAGAGACAGCCATAGTAGAGACAGACTGCGTCAGTGGTGTGCAG
The DNA here is from genome assembly GCF_021130785.1 of Homalodisca vitripennis. NCBI lineage: Eukaryota > Metazoa > Arthropoda > Insecta > Hemiptera > Cicadellidae > Homalodisca > Homalodisca vitripennis. The sequence continues at coordinate 31,329,558 of NC_060209.1, forward strand.
GGAGCCGTCCCCATCAGCACGAAACCAAAACAGGTGCCCAGGGCGTGAGGTAAAATTGAGACCAAGAGAGTAGGTCTCGTGAGTAAGAATATGTTGGAAATAGTGCTCCACCAATAAGCACGTCAATGCCACCAGGGAGGTGGAAGGTTGATCAGAGCCAGTGTAATATTTTTTAACCTTAATTCATGACCTCCTGAGATATATTTGCCCTCGTGGGAGATCTACAGTGATTTGTGGCAATATGTGGAACGAGTGCGGGGCGGCAACTGGGTGGCCAGCAAGAGTTTCCACTCCCAGAGTTTAAAAATCCGCGTGTGTGAGCAGAGGTTTGAGAAAGGCCGGCGACATTAATAGTGGCTGGACGGCGCTGTGTACCCAACAGTTGGGAGGCCTTTCTCGCTTATAAAATTTTAGCATGCTTCCTGAATCAATTAACGCACGAAAGACATAAGCTTGTCCGTTAGAGGCGTGAGCTTGACAAGAGAAGTACCCAGAAGAACCGTGGTACTAGAGGGCGAGTCTTGATGCAGTGTGCCATGAGCGTGTAGTGTGGTGTGTTCGGCCGGGCTAGGAGGTGAGAGCGCTGTGGTCGCAGGCGAGGGGCGGACAGCAGGTGTAGGTGTTGCACTGCTCTGTGCAGGCCGGCCGCCGTCACGGCCGTTCTCTCCACAACGGGACGAACGCGGTCCGATGTACTAACACTGGACCGTGTTGGCCGATCAGTGAAGTGTAGCAAGGTATGATGACGACCACGACATGTTCGACACGTGAATTTAGACTGACATTCACTTAATCTGTGCGTTCCCAAACAAGAAGAACAGCGGTTGTGCTGTTTAATAATCCCGTGCCGTTCTTGAGGTGTCTTTTGGCCGAAGCTGGGACAGCCATAAATTTTATGACCGCTCTGATGGCAATAAAAACATGAAATGGGCCTTGTTTATAGGCCGAGGAGGGTGGAGAGGAAGCCGCTAACAAGCTCACGTTTTTTAAGAGACGATTTGGGTTTATCAAATCTGGGTTTTTGACCCAAAATAAGAACTTGAAGCGTTCTTTGGGGTCCACAATATTGTCATGTAGACTACTGTCCTCAATGTGGCTGCATTCCAGGTTGAGAAACTCAATTATTTGTTCAACCGAGGGCAAAGTATGAAGCTCTTCCTTTTTTCGAAACTGTTCTAGGCGTGTGACCATCCGATTATCAATCTTGCGTAATAACAAGGCTGAGAGAAGTGGGTTGTTACTAGTGATGACATTGTTTAACGCTTTAAGTGATTGCGTATGTTCGTGAAAAAGATTAAGGAAAAGCACGGATAATTCTTCACAGATGTGCTGGAGATGACAGGAAGGTCTAGTATTTGATTTAAAATGTAGTGTGAGTAGACGCCTAGTATTATGGTAGCGATCCTTCAGCAGCTGATAAGCGATTGCATAATTTTTGTTCAGTTATATTTAGCGACTTTATCATCAGAGAGTGGTTCGCCTGAAAGCACGCTCAAGAGATATTGAAATTTCATTACATCGCTTAAGTGCGCATTGTTGTGTACGGCTTGTTCATAAACGTTGATGAACGTACAGAAGTCCAAGGCAAGCTCCGTCAAAAGTTTTAATTTCCAATTTCGGTAGCCGGACGTTGACTTGAGGAGAGGCAGGCGGAATAGTTTTCGCTTTTATTAGCTTTAGCTTGTCTCTTGGTCTCAATCATAAGCCGTTAGCAGAAATGTAATCAACTAACTCGTCCACGCTCGCTAATGCGGAATAGTTAGGTGTATAGTCGGCATCCACTTTTAATTCCAACTCGTGGCACAAGTCTAATATTGCTGAAAATTCCTGTCTAAGTCTCTGAATAGATTTAGCTCTGACAAGCAACTGCTGAAGTATATTTGGATCGGAAGTCTTCTTAGTTAAATCATAGATACTTTGTATCTGAGAAAAGAGGTGTTCTCGCTTTGCATTGGCCACTTTAAGAGACATCGCCATGTTGAAAGTGTTTGTAGAAAATTAATCAATTTGAGTAAAACTTCAAAGGTGAAAAGTAAACAAAATATTGTCCTCTTGAATTGAGACAGTGATAAAAATAGAAACTAAAATTATTTTCCTCTGAAGTATTTTCCCCAAGAAATAAGAAGTATCTAAACAATATAATACAATGAAAAACAATTTAAAAAAAATATTGTTTAGTTTTTTTTGAGGTAAAAACTCAATAATAATGCAATAAGTAGAGTAGGCTCGTATAGGCCTATAGTATAGTTTTGTTTCGAGAAAATAAAATACACTGTTATTATGGAAAAACGTAAACAAGACAAGTTGTTATTAAATAATAAACAACAATTAAGGTTATTGTTGAGCTAAATTCAGCTATAATGTAGCAGAGGCTCTGGAAACATTATGCGCACGTACTACATGTAAACTGTCAGTGGTAAAGTATGGTAGTGTTGTGACAGTAACCATAAACCATGCATACATATGCGTGAGCAATGTTCAAAATAGAAATTATAATAAACAATTGTGAGCAGTAAGTAGACTTTTTTTCTTTTTAAGCTGAGACTAGAATATAGTGTTGACAAAATAAACATTTAATTTTGCAATAAGGGTGCAAGTCCTGCTCAAGGTAAAGTGTCAATAACCAAGATTGTTTTATATTTAACCTGCTTAGAATAATGCGTATTACAAGTAGGGCTGATAACCAGCAAGTATTGAGAAGCGGTAACCATTAAACACAGTAATCAGTTCACCTGTGCTGTAACAGTCTGAAAGCTTGATTGTCAACAAAACAATGCAGTCGACAGAGCACCACAGCTGATATGATCAGACGTCACAGCTGATATGATCACAGCTGATATGACTGGAGAGGGGATTGGAAATCGATATGCACGGACTTTGCAATCGTGAAAGAACCTGAAACCACACTTTGAAATATGCACTGTATATAGCTTATAAGAGTTGAGATTGCACTGATATTCACCAATGGACTAAAGTTCTTATTATCCGGCTCGAAGGACCATGAAAAGAATGGAATTTGGTTATAGAACCGTGAAATAATATTTTAGAGGCTCGACTAAGAAGGACCACTTTCACACTAGGCAGTGAAGACGCCGAACACACTGATTTTAACAAGAGTTCACTAGGTTACACGTAATGATTTATGAACAGTGCATATTCAAATAAAGTGTATAAAATAAAACAGTTACCTTTATTTTCATGAGAGGTACCTAACCGTAGTCTGCTGTTGTTGAGGGCCAGGTTGTGATCAGTAAGTGTTGGAAATAGGCTGCTGTCTTGTAGGCAGGGCGTGAAGACGGAAGATGTCCTTCACGGATTCACTCACGCACAATAACGACCGCAAACGAATAGTTCATAACACTGTGGCCAGTCCTGTAGAGCACGTAGTAACGCGGGTGTCCGGGAGCAGAGACGTTCTGGTAGAGATTGCCAATCCAGAGCATTGACTTTAATGTTAATGTAAATGTACAAACAAATAGAATAAACTAATATTTAAATGAGAGAGTAACACATGGGGGAGAGAGTAAGTATGGTAAGCAGTGGCTAGAGAGTACATAAGTGCCCCAGGCGGGATCGAGAGTACAATGAGCAAGCGTGCCTACGCTTGCAAGGTGGGCAATTGATAAGTCAACCGTTGTGATTGGTTGGTCAGTGTACAGTAAACAGCTGATTCGGGAAAACAATGGTTCATTGGTCTGTCCACTCCACTGTACGTGAATATTTTAATCCAGTAAGGAATGGTATTGTAGGCACTAGGCCGCAGAAAGAGATATAGAATTAATGTAGTATATACAGTTTAGTAAATAAAGGCAAATATAGAGTATAAGTTGCACAAAAAAATATATACATAATTATTTTATTCAATAAAAGTAGCCTTTTCATATTAGGCAATAAAAAAACAAGTTATTTAATGCAATAAATACTTAACAGCCGGTCTGTGACAATGTTTTAAGACGTATATTTTCTTTAAATTAAGTGTTTTCTGTTTATTTTTAAATTCACGAAGGGTAAGTTAAGTTTTATTAATTCTGTTTCGTACCTTTAAAAGTAAATGTAACAATAAGTGAATTTATGGGATTAGTAGTTATAAATAGTTATAGTGTCTACAACCGCAAAAGAACTCTTTATCTAAATGTTGAACTTATCTGATGGAATCCCTAATCAGGCTTTGCCTTTGGCACAATATTTTCCAATTAAAACTATATATTTTATTTGTCATAACAGAATTTTATTTTATGTTAGTATATACTTGAAATACTCATATGATTTTGTCTTGGTACTAATATTTATGTGTTTTTTTTAGGAAATAAATCATTTATTCATTTATGTAAACTAAAGGAAACACGCACACTGTATTTACCATATATCGATAAATGGTCCAGAAATATTTTACAACTTAGTAGTCTGTGTATAGATTTAGAGTGTTATCAGAAGAGATAAAAATTTAGAGTCTTCACTAGCTTCGGATTAACGATTTAAAAGGACTCGGCCGTTTGCTTCTTTTATTTTATAGGGACGGTACTTAAGAAATCCTCACTGTAGCTTAGGTACTTACCAACCAATGGTCACGAGTTCGATTCTGAATGAGTTCCCTCTTCCCTGATTACAATGATACTCATATTATTATTGTCGTAAATGTTGTCCGAAGTATCGCATCGTCTGGTTCTATCCCTGCTTCTGCAGACCTTCCTTGGTTTTTGTATTTTTCAGATTAAGTTACTTAAGCTCCAATTTAAAAGCTGTAAAAATTTACAATTCATACTCTGCTATTAGTAGCTATGTTGACTTTAACACACCAAACAACTTCCAACTCCAAACAATCGTTGCAAACAGACTAAAATACATGGTAAAATATACTAGTTTTAATAAATCTACGAACTACTAATTTATTTATTAATACATCCAACGTGAAATTGATTAATTTATGCACAATTTAATAGTATTATTTAAAGCGCATTGGATTCCAAACTGAATGTCTGCACGGTTAATTCCTATCCCAGTTTACTACTATTTTAGTCCTGACGGGATTTAATAGAGAATAAAAAATAAATTGATTAGATTTTGTCTAGCTATCAAAACGTAGTGAAATTTAATCTTGGAAGAACATTAGTCTTTCTGTTAGTTACAATTATAATCTTTACTCAATACATTGGGCCTTACATGTTATTATTTCTTATTTCAGTTATCATAAACCCATAATTTCAATATAATGCCAATGAAAATGAGTTAATTGGTTTGGATGGAAACTAATATAAACGATAATAATGAAAATGTGTAAATATTTATTAATTTAATATTTAGAAGTCATTGATCATTGTAATATATAAAAGTAAAAACATTAACAAAAATATGTATACAATGAATAGAAAATGTAAACATTTTTATGTTAAAGATTTCACTGTCTCTAATAATGTTATACATAAAAAATAAACTTTTAGTAATTAGGAAACATACTTCTTCAAAATATATATTCACAGTCCGTTATAAGAAGTAGTCACTTCTATCGGTCAGTCCCCTGACTCCCTTACCATTTTTCGTGATTTGACGCCATGATCTTTCCTGATTATTTTCTTACTTGGGTGTTTTAAGGTTCTCTGATTACGCTTTTGTGTCAACAGTCTTACTTTGTTGGTCGGCGAGCGAGCGCGAGTTGTAATAATTAATATGTATTTTACTTTTGACATTGTTAACTCTAGATATTACTACTACACAACATTCTCATTTATTCTAGAATCATTCATCTCATCTAAATGATTTGAACGATACAAGTGGTCCTTTCAAAACGATACTGCCACTACCGTAAACAAATTATGGCAGAGGTATAATTGAAACTGTCCATGTAATAATTCAACATAATAATTGATCAGACCAAATTTAGGTTATTAGCTCAGTTCGTGTAGATTACTATATTTTTATTCAGTAATAATACCAACAATAATATGCAACAAATAATGTTCGCACAAGTAAGAAAAATTGAATATTATAAGCTGTTTATGTTTTATCAATTCCGTGCAGTGAAGCGCCGTGACTTTTCAGGTAATTGCAATCTAATTACAGCAATGTGTGACTTCCACAGCCCTAAATTGAAGGCGCAACTCAATTTTTTCTTATAACATCATACAAAAAAATGTCTACTGTCATATTATTTGACTAATTTAAGTTATTCCTTTTTTTGAATCCATAAAAGTTTTTGTACATTTTTAGAGGGCTTTTGGAATGTAATTCGGCCATGAAATCAATCATAACTGTAATACGGCAGTAATATTCAAATAAAATACTTATGAGCTTTTCAGATTTTAGATAAGCCATAGGTGTATTTTTGGAGTTATAGGATAAGATTTTGATTTAATATAGTGGTAGCGCCTGTCTTCCAAGATAAAACGTTTTTTTATGTATTTCGTACTCTGCTACCGATTAAATGTTGAAAATTACACTGTAAATTGAAACTGTAATTCAAATGCAGATCTCAGCCCATTTTCAGTTTTCTACTATAGCCTAACTTAATTGTAGCATATCTACAGTTCCTGTTATTACATTGAACATTTCATGTTGAACGTTACTGTGTTATAAATTCTGCCATAGGGATTCCAAGGCATCCATTAGTTAAAGGCTATCTTGATATTAACCTCAGTACGAGCAATATTAATGTCCAACATGGGTCAGATTCCGTTATATGCCCCCAACGCTTGAACTTTTGCAATGAACATAGAACGTTATAAAACGATGTAGTTGAGTAACTACATCGTTTACAAGTAACTACATCAATCAGCAAGAATTTCCAGGTATTGCGATCGGTATTGTTGTCGCTGTTATCTTATCTTTCTCGAGAATCCCGATTATGGCAGGCCGCGAGGCATCACATGATTATTTAAGTGTTTTGCACGGTACATAATTGCCTTTCCATTACAATTCAATTTATATTTCTGATCAGCCCCTCTAGAATTTGATATTTTACTGATAAGTACTATCTCGAGGGATGTTTTTCTTTAGTTGGTGCTGCCGAAGCCCGCGCTGATGGCCGGAGGCACTCGCATTTTGGGTGACGGAGTGTGATCAAGAATAAAAACAAGTTTTGTGTGTTTTTTTTCAATAAAGAGTTTAGTTTTTGTTTGGTAGTGTTTGTTTTCGTTTAATTTTTGTGTTTGGAGAAATGTAGGGGTGTGGTCGATATAATACGTAAGTACCCTTTTTTCTTAGCTAGTAACCAATTGTAATTCATTATAATCATCCGTAAATGAAAAATTAGCGTTGGGGGCATAATGTTAGTTCTGTTACTCAACTACATCGTTTTATAACGTTCTAAGTTCATTGCAAAAGTTCAAGCGTTGGGGGCATATAACGGAATCTGACCCCAACATGTTTACGCCATTATATTTATGCGTAGAATTATCGAAGGTGTTTTTTTTTTACATGTTTAATACGCATCAAAAACTGTTTTGTTTTTTGTAAAATACACATTTTTTAAATTGGATGTAACCGATGGATTACAAAATAGTTTAAGATTTTAACTGGATAATCTACAAAAATACAGAAAAAAACTAAAAACTATTTAACGCGTATTAATGATATCTTTAAAATGAGACATTTCCTATAATTCCGTGCTCACAAATAATGGGGGTTGGGGCCAAAACTTTCTTATGGTGCTAAAATCAAGATGACCACCATTACATCCTGCTCTTAAGACCTAAAAACGTAAATAATGCCAACGCAATCCTTATAGTAATGTTGCTACTATTATACAAGAACTGGTATCTCCAGATTCTACAAGGACCTGCAGTCCACCTTTGGCATCCCTATCCTCGACTTGTTCGTCAACAGTCAGATCATGCTGTGCTCGACCGGATTCCACATCTTCAAGGTAAGAGACTCACAAAAGTTACAATTCAGTATTTTTAATTCAAATTCTTTGATCAATTCGTGTTGTGATCACTGGCTATATTTCAATAAATCCAATCTACTTTTGATTGCAAATCTTAAGGTGTGAAGTAAATGTCTCCGTGTTTAACAAATTTTCTTTTCTTTATTATTACTATTTGATATAGTACTATTGCAATTTAATATCGGTCGTTTTATCCTATGATGTTAAGAATATGTTATAATACCTATAGTAAGATACATCAAAATGTACGGAATTTTAAATCCCATTTTTAAATATTTATTAAATGTTTACTCATGGAAGTAGTCTAATTTATTTTCAGAAAAAATTATGAAATGTTTTAATTAAATCGCTTGACAAGGGAGAGATTCGAGCAAAACGAGTACACCTTTTGAACAATCTTTATTGACATTAAATTAGACTATTAACATTTAAATTATAAATAATCAGTACATGTTTTATGATTTATACAACAATAAATATTTTATTTAAATATGTGCTTTGGTGTCGACAGATAAACTAGGATAGATCAATTGTACAAATTTATAGATAACACACCTCTATAGATAGACTCTTCAAGATAATAGACTCTTCAATGGTACATTTGTGATGATAGTTATTTCATCCTTTATAGAAATACAATTTAAAATATTTTATACATATACGTTTTATAATACTAAAAACGTTAAAATACCAAAGAAAAATGTTTTGTATTTGAAAATAGCACAGATTAATTGGTTTTAAAGTATCACCAATTAAAAAAAAAACCCCGCAAAATACAGAGCCTAGGCGCCAAGAATCTATTTTTATTCTATAAGCTCAAAACCTTGTTTTACTTGAACTTGATAGGGGGATTCCCCTAATACAGTTATTACCTCACGATCGATTTCCTTCTTAGGAGGAATTTCTCTGCTGATTTCAAGAACAAATCAGGATATGTGCTTATACAATGCGAATAAGTTCTTGTGTCATAGGTTATTTAAACTATTTTAATTTGGGAGGGGGGAGGTGATACTTGTATAGTGTCTTGAACTTCTATTGATTTGAACCCTTAGGGCTGTTTAGGTAACAAATTAAAAATATAAAACATAACGCCAAAGTCTACAGTGGAAAATAAAGCTCTAATAATTTCCAAATGGTTTGGGGTCTATGGAGAGGTTGAGGATTTTTGTTGAGCCTAAGTCGAAATTTATGTTTGATAAGAGTTATATACATTGTCCGTCGAGCCGTGGACCTTGATAAATTATTGATCCTTGCCATTACACATTAAAATCCCACAGCTTGCCTCCTGTAACCTTGGGCTGCTGTGAGTCATCAACACTGTACCATGTCAGACAGAAACGTTAGGGGTGTATTAATACATTGAAATCATTTTATAAACTAGGTTCTATCTATAATAAGAAACTAAAGAAAATTAGTCTAAATACGGCATAAACATACCATTGTGGTGGAATTTCTATTTTAATGTAGCTCTAAGGAGTTATATGTCAGCTTTACCAAAAGTAGACTATATGGTTTTATTTACGTATTTCGATATGAAAACTATATTTGTAATAAAAACAAATAAATAAATTAAGAATTGACAAAATAGGTCAATGAACAACAGGAACAATGCAAATGAAGAAAAGGATTGCCAACCATTGGGATTGAGAACGCTTAGAACACACAGGTTATGAAGGAAACAGGATTTTTCCGGACATTTGCCATCGTTCAGTGAAACAAGAAATCAGTAAACACACTACGTTTTCGAGATCTGCAATCTGATCTCTTCTTCAGGTAAAGAACTAACCTAATACATAATTACAAACTAGGTTAAAATAAACAAATCTTACCAAAGCATTGTGGCACGCCTTATGTATTAGGTTAGTTAATAATAATAATAATAATAATAATGTTGTCTTTATTTTCATCAAGCGTTTTCTCAGTTACATACAGAACAACTGCTTTTCAGAACAACTATCGTCAAAATACAACATATACATGAAAATTAAATACAAATAAATAAAGAAAATCTATACATTAAGCAAATTCTGCCTCATCTTATTCTTAAATGTAGCTATTGAACATTGTTTCTCGTTTGGTGGGAGGTCGTTGTACAATTTCGGGCCGAAATAAGAGAAGCTCCTCCTTCCCAACTCCAGCCTAACTTTGGGAAAGTGAAGAAGATTCCCATGGCGGGTTCTGCGCTGAGAGACCTCATCCCGAAATGAGAGCTTCTCACTAAGGTACTGAGGCTCCTGATTAACAAGAGCCTTGTGGACCATGCAACACGTCATGACTCCTGCAGACGGTCTCTACCGACATCATCCCAGCGGCATCTCTGTAAGGAGAGACATGCTCAAATCGTTTCAAATTAAAAATGAAACGGATAGCAGAGTTTTGCAACTTTTGAATGCGATGCATGTCTTCTCCAAAAAATGCTATTCCCGTAGGCTGGGAAACAGTAGGCGAAACGGGACAGGACTAGTGACTGCATGATACGTAGTTTCGCAGACTCAGGTAAAAGATCTCTAAATCTGTAGAGTCCCCTCAGTCTACCGAGTGCTCGTTGACAGGCATGCGTGACATGGTCAGAGAACGTGAGGGCCGCTGTCCAGCACAACGCCAAGAGTTCTCGCCCTATCAAATACAGCCAAACTCTGGCCATCGAGCCTCACCATCACTCCTCTTTCACTGAGGGACTGCACAATGTTGTGTGGCGCCGTATGCAACACAGTGCACTTGCCTATGTTTAGTTTCAGCCCATTCGCCATTGACCACCCCAATATTTTTTTCAAGGTAGACATTGATCATATCAATGGCTGACACCATCTGCGATGGCTCATAAGACAAGTGCAGCTGCGAGTCGTCAGCATACAAATGAACTGTGCAATTTTGCACACAGCTTGGCATATCGGCTGTGTACATATTGAACAGAATAGGCCCTAGGCAACTACCTTGAGGAATGCCTCGATACTTTCACAAGCGGGGTTGATGTTTCACTCCCTAAACGCGTCACCTGCAGCCTGGAGTCTAAGTATGACCTTATCCAATTGACTACGCTCAAGTCAAAGCCATAATAGCTCATCTTCGCTAAAAGCATCTCATGGTCCATTGAATCAAAGGCCTTAGAATAATCCAACATAACAATGGAGTTATATTTACCCCTGTCTTTGGCGTCAATCATATCACTGAAAAGATTTGTCAGGGCTGTACATGTACTATGATTGCGCCTGAAGCCCGATTGCAGCTTCGGTAAAATACCCGATTGTTTTCATAAAAACTGTCTATTTGTCTAATGGCAATCTTTTCCATATCTTAGACATGCCTGGGAGCATTGAAATTGGCCTAAGCTGGTCTACCTGATTGGCAGCTTGCCCTTTCGGTATTGGCCGAACAATACTTGTTTTTCCATGACTTTGGAAACCCGCTGCCAACCAGGCAAACGTTTACCAGGTGTGTAATGGCTTTGACTGCGTAGGGGCTCACTGACTTGATCATGTCAATCGAAATTTCATCGCTGCCCACAGCTTTAGATTTTATTTCATTCAATTGCCGAAATAACGTCTCTTTTACTGACAGCGTAAAACTTAAATTTATCTCTAATTTCTTCTCGGCCATTGGTTGCAAAAAATTCCCATACGCTTTTATCAATCTTCGGGCCAGCTCCCATGTTTATAAAGTATTCATTGATCTCATCGCTTTGAGTTCTGGTGGAATGTTCGAGCAATCCCTTGTTTGTACAATATCATTTTTCTTTCTTAAGGCATGTCCAGAACTCCTTTGGATTTTTTTTGAAGAGGATAGCTTTTCAGAAAAAAATCTCTTTTTTTGCAATTCTGATCATATTATTCAGTCGGTTTCTTATTTCTTTGTACCTCTCCCAGTCATCTATATGCCTGTACTTCCAATATCTATTTCGCAACTTATTTTTAAAACCTTCGTCATCTTTCGGATGTCATCGTTTCGCCATGGCGCTTTTTTTTCTTGGACACTTTCTTACATACTACAGGGGCATTTTTGTCATATACTTTCCTGATATTATTTGTTATCCATGCCTCCACAATATCAACGTCTTGTTCGTTCAATATACCATCCCAGTCACAAGCCGCTATCTCGCTTAAAACTTTTTCTGGGTCACAGCTGCTAAAATCTCTATATTTAATAAATTTGTGTTCTATTTTGTTCTTTGTAACCCCAACAACAGGTAGTTCTTTACCTGAAGAAGAGATCAGATTGCAGATTTCGAAACGTAGTGTTTACTGATTTCTTGTTTCACTGAACGATGGCAAATGTCAGGAAAAATCCTGTTTCCTTCACAATCCTTCCATCGTCAAAAATAACCTGGACACAGGTTATAGCTCACTGGATTTAGTATTATTGAACTAACCCTACATTTTCATTTACATTACGTTGTAGATCAGAATATTGAGACTGTGTGACTTGTATGTTGCAAGCTGTATCAGGCAGGAGCCTTGGAGCAACTGTTCAAGCAGCTCTGCATGTTTGCCGCTCTCATCTCACACGAGTTCGTCTACTTCTGGTTCGGCAGCCATCTCAATGCAGAGGTACCAACACTGGAATGATTTGTTCTGACGTGTGACCACATGACCGTAACGCCGTATGTCTGAACCAGTGACATCTTCCAGGTTTCCAGTTTCCGGAACGACGTGTACGCCTGTGAATGGACTGAGAGATCTGCACGGTTTAAACGCAGCTACCGCATCATCCTAGAGCGGATCAAGAGAGGGGTCACCATCCAAGCTGTCATCCTTCCCACCAACCTGGCTACCTTCGCCAAGGTCGGTGCTGGCCTAAAAAGAACTTTAAAAAGGGGACGAACTATCAAACCTTTCTTTGTTCTTCTTCTAACGGGATAGGAACACACCACACTATGAGGCGCATAAAAGGCTTCGCTGAGGTTCAATGCAAATTTTAAAGTCTATTACACGTTTCACTCTCAAGATGTCCTACGGTCAGATAATCACAATATTTTAATGACATAACATTTTAATGATGACAGGGCATTCTAACATTCCCTGGCAGACGAATGAGAAATTATGTCACCTACTGAGTGATAGTAGACTTCCATGACTCTAAGCCTAATTCCATGGTTGGACTTACAGCTCATTCTTGTATATTTGGAAATGGAGTTTTATGCAAATTTTAATGTCTACAGATGAGATCTTTTCGGGATACATTTCTTCATGACACATCACATGTGTTTGTTCATCAAGTTGTGTTTCATAGCAGTATTTAAAGGATAAATATATACAGACTTTTCCTTTTACTCTATTCTACACACAAAGTCAACAAAAGAATATCTTGTATGTGTAGGGGTAATAATTAGGCTTCATGTGTTGATATGTCACATGTTAAAATCTCATATTTAGTTTTTTTTAACAAGTTTATTAATTCTGCTATTTTCTCTGGTTGCCCTTTAGACCAAGTAGGTTTGCTAAGTAGATATAATGTACCATCGTCGAACTCAGCTTTTCCTTTATAGAAATGAAACTTCATGCAAGATTTCAAGTCTTTCGGTCAGTTCATTTTCGAGACATCGTGCGGAAAAAGACAGAAATTAAATTTGCCCAGCACTTCGAGTATTAGGCTTCGCTAACGCTCATCCAACAAAAATATATCCAACCAGTATTTAAAGAGAATTTGATAGTAGAATCAGAATAATTTACAATGAAGATTTGCCGTTATTTTTGTAAATAATGCAGCTTAAACACCAATTTTGAGAACCTTACAACTTTTTAAGCATTCTTCCTTTCAGTTTGCCTAGCCTTCTCGTTGTTACCTTGATAGAAATTCTATTAAGATTCTATTTATATAATTCATTTTATCATTCATAATTCACATTTTCCACTAGTACTCTCAATTATCATTGTATTTTTCAGTGTTTGAAGGCGGCGTTCTCCTACTTCAATCTTCTGCTAGCCCTCAGCTACAAACAAGACTAGGAGCTCCTGGGAACGCCTGTAGTTACCAACGCCTTCAACTCGCTTTAGATCCCTTATTAGAGGATATACTTAGCTGCTAGAATGTCACACTATGTCGGCTAGATCTTTTTTGTCATACCACATGGTCAATCAACACCCACAATTATAATTTTCACTCATGTGGTAAATTTGGAAAAATATAGCTTTTAGCATCACAGATACGTGGTTAAAGTGTATTCTTCTTCTTCTAAGGGGCTGCCTATTGCCTGTGCACTAAGCTTCAAGGACATATTTCGCACCCCGGAAGTATATCATGAGTCTAGGGTTTCAACAGTTCTACAACCGATCAGGTCCTCCTGGAAAAATTCACCACCCTTCTCCAGACTACCAAAAATGGCATACCGCTCCCTCGCTATTGCAGGACTGTCGAAGAGCAGTTGCTCAGCAGTCTTCTCCCGCTCGTCACAAATCCTACAGAGAGCAAATCCTCCCGAAGAATGCAGACTCTGTGAAGATGCTTCCTCAGGTGGCCATGTCTCGTAATCAGACCCACACCCCGAAAAGACACCGATCTACTTAAGGAGAGAAGGCCAGACGGCACCCTGGGAGTAGGACCATTCTGCTCATTCTCAGACCCGGATGCATACTGCGCATTCTTTCATGTTCAGCGTGAACCCATTTAGAGACAGCCCCAAATGATTCACACCTAGAAATACCACAGAATAGTTGAGGTCATGTCATGTTCAACGCTGAGCCCAAATTAGCCAAGTAATCAGCTCTTTCGCTCCCAGAGATCCCCTCATGACCAGCAACCCAACAAACAGTCACGTTGTTGATTCTGTTAAGCAAATAAAAGGCTTGATATCAATCCCAGACAAGTTGGAGTTAAACACAAAATAGTTCAACGCTGCCTGGCTATCTGTGAATACTAAAGTTTACTACTGACAATGGATAATTTGATGAGATGGCAGGTTTTCGGACATTTGCCATCGTTATAATGTTACAAAATTATAACAGCTATTAAATATAAGCTTTAGCTCCAGTTATCCCTGGACCTTCTTGTATATGTATGAGTTGTTACGTATGTTCTTTGCAGTTGGTAACCATGACTTCGGCTAGTTTATCACCACAATTTAACTTTCTTGTATATTCTTAGCCTTTTGCCTTGATGTTTATGACACCTTTTATGAAGATGATACATTCAAATCATCGAAACGTAATGTTCTATTATTGCAGTAGCATTAACGATGTAAATGTCCTACCACAATAAATGGCTTGATAGCAGATAGCGCGATGGTATGATCACACTACTTAGAAATCACAAAAATGATGCTGCAGCGCGCTGTGATGAAACTCGTAAGATTTGTTATAATTAAATCATTTTTAAGTTGAGTACTTAGTGTTTTATATACCAAGGATACAAGCTGACGCGGCCACGTTTCGCTGTGTGTCTTGGTTATTATACGATTAATATGACCAATACCGCGGCTGATTTCCTGTCTCTCTCTATCTCGTTATCTAAATGCATTCGCATGCTAGCAGTTACCCGCTCCTTCGCCCGCAATTTCGTATGCTTTGCTCGTGTATCAGTACTTCTGGTTTGAGTGAATAATATTTCCGTTGCCAATGTTGAGTTTGCCTTGTTGCCACGATCCAGAAAATCTGGCCATCTACACGATCAAGTGTATATTTATGGCCATTGTAATTTGCTCTGAGCTTTGCATATTTTGTTAGATAGTCCTAACTTTGTCTTTTATATCAACATTACAGTAATAACCAAGCACTGCATACTGAATATTGGCTAAAATGTACAGTGAAAAGCATTTTTTTTATCTGCATGTTTTCTTATGCTATGCTAAACATCGGTTGCAGAAAATGATGATATAAGAAGTGATGTTATCAAGCTTACTCTATGCATTCAAGACTATAAATGTAAACAAAATGGAACATTGTGGTTAAATTAATTAAACATATAGTTGTACTGTAATAAAGCTATGTTTATACAGAACATTAGGGACTACAAGTGAATTCGACCCTTCATCTATAAAAAACACACCTTAAATTAGTAATAAAAAATGTACGTTTATGGAACACAACTTTAAATTGTGCACTGGGCAGCTCTCGTATATCAGGAATTCTCAAAAAACGACGATTTTTAGTTTCACCTACTTCAAATGCTGTTGAAAATCTTCTCTAGAGTGGTTTCTTATCTCGTAAATACAAACCTTTACTGTACTTTCCTTCTGTATTATGTGATAATATCCTCACAAGGTTGGATCGGAGGCACGGAACTTTGTTATCATAGAAGAAAATTAGCTCAGGAACAATGATGAAATCCTTTATAAAAAGTAATAAATAGATACATGTATACTTTCACTATACGTATAACTTTTCCTCGTGGAAAGCCACCATCGTGTAGTGAAGATGTCGCGGGAGATAATCTAGCGGGACCGGCACGCGCGTGTAGGAAGTGACGATAATTGTGTCAGTTTGGCGAGTCAGTCATCGGAGCGTCGCAGCTTCCTGTAAACACAAAGGCCGTCCCCACATTTCACTTTCATTGTCTTCGGTCAGCCTGTTATGACACAGGCTAAAAAGACCCTGCGAGAAACAATAGGACTTAGTCTGTCCCGACCTTCTCCAGGATCGCAATCAAAGCCGGGAACCACATACGGACAGGTGAGTGGACTAGGTATTCTTACTGTAGCCTATATCACACAAGTGGGCATTTTGATATTAAAAATGCATAACTTCATATATTTTTAATTCTTCCCCATACATGAGACCTCATTAAAATAGTCCACAATTCACACAACACACTCCACCTTTAATACGTAAAATTTAAAAATAAGAGGTTGCTCTACCCCTATATTGATATATGATAAATTATACGTTATGGTTTTTGGCAGCCTTAAACTAAAATACTCAACATTACACTGTATGAAAGTGAACATATGAATAATCTAATTTTTATGGGTTTTTAGCATGTAGATATAATTTATAAAAATTGTCAAAAACGTTTTCATTTTGAATTTTTTTAAAGTAACTTAGTCCTATTGTATTTATTTTCTAAAGTCTTTTTCTTTAAACTACGATTTTTGTCTAAAGCGGTGTTTTAAAGGCTCTTACTATTTCTTTTTAGTGTGTTCCATTTATTTTTGGTCTTTGGTGGTTACAATTATTGTACTATATACTAAGCCTACATAAAAATTGTACAACATTTAGAAAAATATATTTTACAGACCTCTCAAGTGGTGTGAAAATGGCAAAACACATTGTAAATGGTTTATTTGAAGTTCTGATATATTAGTATTGAAGTATAAACACTAATATAGTGTTGTGTTTGATTCTACCTGCTGTTGTAAATATTAATAAGACAATTAATTGGCATCTTCTTTAATCCATCCAAACATTTGATTGTGTCCAACAATCAAGACACTTCTCAAAGCTATATTATACATTGAATAACGCATCAGTGTCTAGAAGCAAATTTAGCAAGTATTATTTAACAAGTAGAAATTGATGGAAAAATATCACTTTCATTGAACTAAAACATAGTGTCCCTCAGAGATCAATTCTTATTCCTTGGTTACTTCTTATGGATGTAAATAATTGCAATTTATAATTATCATTTGGACATTTAATTCAATATGTAGATAATAATATTGTTTGCTTTCAGAAAAAAAATAGTACATTTGTTATATGTGGATGTTCCAACACAAATGAGTTATAGAATTTTGTTGTACAAAAAAGTTCATGAGAATTATTAAAAACTAAGAAAGTCTACACTAAGAAAGTTATATAAATATTATTTTAAAGACATAGCAATTCTGACCTCGCTTTTTTACTATGGAAACATGAATACATTCCAAATTTAAATGTAAATCATTGGAGGGAAGGGATTGTCAGGGATACAACTCATGATCCCTAGGACGAATCCTTAGACCTCGACAACAAAGATTAAATTTAACTAAAATCCTTCAGTCACATGGAGGGGTCAGACTATTCAATAAACTCTAAAATATAAAATTCGAAAACACAATCTTAAATTTTATTTCAAATAAAATTTTAACTTTTTGTTATCAAGAAAATTTTACTCAGTCGATGAATTTAGGGAACACTGATTTATA
Source organism: Homalodisca vitripennis (assembly GCF_021130785.1). Classification (NCBI taxonomy): domain Eukaryota; kingdom Metazoa; phylum Arthropoda; class Insecta; order Hemiptera; family Cicadellidae; genus Homalodisca; species Homalodisca vitripennis. The sequence goes on from NC_060209.1 coordinate 31,347,488, forward strand.
TAAATAACTAAATTCCAAATTAAAAACATTTTTTATTTTTAAATGCCTGAAATCTACAAAGTTGTTATTTTTAATAAATTATCAAATTGTCTAAACTTTTTTTTAAACAATGGTTACACACCTTATTCGTATCGAATTAATAAAAATGGTTGTTATTATTATATATAAGGAAGCTTTCCCTGAGACACTAATAGCATTTTGAAGAATGTTATTTTTCAGTATAAGTAGGACTTTCCAGTATAAGGATACCAGTACTTAAAATACTAAGGTTACCTGTTGTGTTCAAAGCCCATTTTGTTGTTTGTTGTAAAAAAAATCAAACAAGAAATCAGAAAAATTGTACACTTGCAGCTCTAATGGTTTCCATTCATGAAATATATGACACATCTTAAACAAAAAAAATTATTCAAAATTTTTGAGGAATAATGTGCGATTTAACCAGTTTCAAACTTTTGCAGCCTGTAAAACTGTCAAACAATAAACCTTGTAGTATAAAAAGATTGCCTTGAACGTAAACTAGGCCGTATTTTATGTCCCTTAAAATACCAATGTTGCTAGATTTGGATATTTGATTTTGGACTGATGAAATTTGTAAAGTATATGTCTTTGACAATACTCATTATTCATTCCCAATCATAACAATATGAAAAGAAATTAGTTACAAAATCCGCTATAGAACCACGTTATGCCAACTGATAGTGTGCTAGTGCCAGGATGAGTTGGTCACTGTGGCTGTGTCTGCTGCTGATGGCAGTGGTGACTGGGGGCGAGGAGCGGGAGGAGAGGCTCATGAGTGCAGCGAGCGCTCGGACCATGCTGGCTGACATCGCCAAGGAGCTGATAGCACGGTCAGGAACTAGCAGTCAGGTAATAGTACATTTCAAATTCAAATTTAAATTCAAATCTTTATTTGTCATTAGGCTATATTACAAGCAATAGACATTGTCATACTAATATTAAATATACTATGCAGTATACAAATTGTCATTACTACAATAATGATAAAATTCTTCAATAGAATATGATGCAATCCTCAGCAAAAAACTTGTAATTATTGTTTTAAATACATTAGTACTTAATTTTTTTACATATTCAGGTAAACTATTATACAATTTAATTTGCATATATTTATGACTGTTTATCACTTTTTGGAGTCTGGTACTTGGTAAATTAAGATTATCTCAGTTCCTAGTATAGTGGCTATGATACACATTGCGCTCAACAAAATCAGATAAATGTTATCTCATAAATAATCAAAACACTCATAATAAATTACACAATATATACAAGCTAGGTACAGTTAAAATCTTAAAACTAATAAAATATGGTTTACAACTTTCTATCGGACTTATACCAGCCATAACTCGAATTGTCCTTTTTTGGCATAAAAATACGTTGTTAGCTCCAGGACTATTTCCCCATAGCAAAATGTCATAGTTCAAGTGACAATTAAAAAATGCAAAATAGGCCATACGCAAACAATCAGATTCAACATTATACTTAAGCTTAAACAATAAGTATAACACTCTAGTAATTAGCTGCTCAATATGATAATGCCAACTAAGTTTTGAGTCTAGATGAATACCGAGCAACTTGACATGCTGATTGACTAACTCTCCATCTACTTTCCTTAGTGTAAAGATATAAAGATTTAAAGTTATAGCCATAACAATAACAAACATTTTATTGATATATAACATCAAGTTGTGTTATCAATGTCAGTAATAAATACAAAACCAGTTTAAACAAGAATAGACGGGCTCTAGAGCTTACTATTCAAAATTAAATATAAATGAGTATAACTTTGGAGTTATTTCTTAAATTTTAATCATAAATTTTGAATGTAGTTATTTACATAATGTTATGTTTCATAAATTCATCCGCTGTGTAGAGTGCCCTAGACAACACAACTTTTTTCAGGTGTCTTTTGAATAATTTGTCATTGGTTTCTAATTTAATAAAACATTCTGGAAGTTGTTCCAAATCTGACTCTTGTTTGAGGAAGGTTTCTAAATAAATTTAGTCAGTGTTGCTGAGGTCTGGTGATTTGATTATATTGCGTGTTGTGGTTGTGGTAATCCCTTCCCCCAAATGGTTTACATTTAAATTTTGAACACAATATTGTTTCTAAAATATAAAAACTAGGCAAGGTCAGAAGTTCTAATTCTTTAGAAGCAGATTCACATGGGTCTCTTAACTGTTGTTTTTTTTAATGATTCAGACTTTTTTTGTAAGACATAAGTCTTTAAAACTCATTTACATTACATCCCCACATAGCAATACTTATGATAAGTGAGGTTATATAAGGCCAATTTTAAAGTTGTACAATATTTACGAAGATTACTCAATACATATATGCCAGAAGAAACTTTTGAACAAACATTATTGATTTGTACCTTAAAATTTAATTTTTTACCAATATAAATTCATAAGAAGTTTGTACAATATACTGTACCTCCTAAATTATGGTTTCATCAGCCATGAAATTAATGTTGGGGTCTTCATCAGAAACATGGCAACTACACAATTTTATGAAAATAGATTTTGCTATAACAGTTTGTAAATCAATATTAAAGAAAAATTGTGCACATCAGTTTAATTCGCTAAAAGTTTTCAGTTCTAAATCATTCAATCATTTTACACTAAATCGAAAAATTATATCATTTGCATACTGAATTAATACAATAAGTTTCATATCTGGCACAATTTCTACCATTTATTAAGTAATACTTAAAATATTCCCAGAAATGTCTTGTTCATTAATTCAACCAAATTAATTTAATCCAATTAAGTTTTCCCATTAGACTCTTTTCCTTTTCCAGCCTTGAAGTATTATTAAAGCCTGATGGTAGCATTTGAAATACATCAGTATCCAAATGCTTCACTAGCAGTCCTATATGACTACCTTGAATGTGGTATCTCTGGCTTATCTCTCAACCTTACAGCATCATGATATTTAGGTTCTTCCAACTATTCTACCGCACCATTATCAGGCAAATATTGGGAAAAACAGTATTATTGGCTAAAACACTCTACAACCTATGTTGGAGGCTTCAATGCAAGATGGAGATAAACCACCTTCGCTGAAAACTCTTAAGCCTTCGTACACATTCAGTTTTACCTCAAGGCCTGGACTGTACAGTCCTGGACTGAAGGAGAACATTTCCTTGAGGCAGAACTAAACGTGTGTGTTGAATCCAACTGGCCAAGACTCTTGTTTACTTGTTTTATCATCAACTATAGCGTTATCATGTGAATATTCACCGTTAGACTAAACAAATAAGTAATTCAACTACAAAATGAGTTTCATAATTAAAAGAGCAATAAAGGATATATTTTGTTTATATTAGACAACTCAAATATTTTAGTTCCACTAGAAGTAATGTCTTGTGCATTTTTCATGAATGCAGCAAAATGTTACTAACTAAAATTGAATAGTTTAGGCCAACTAACCAGCTAATTTACAGTAGTGAACAATATATTAAAAAAATAGACAAGACATTGTAGTTAGATAAATAATTACACACGTGCCTCGCACATCCTTTAATGTATAGTGTGCGGTTATTTAATGTTTGTTTAATCTGGGAATCTTTCGAGACAAAATTCACTATTCCATTAATAAGTTTGGAATTCCTTCAATGCTTAATGATGAATGAATGAAAGCAGACCTATTCTTTCGCTTCATCAGGACGTCGCCATCGACGCGTCGATTCCGCCGGCTACGTTTGTCGTAATCAGTGTGATTTTTCACCTTAAAGCATTTGCATGATAGTATATCAAAGCTTTAAAATTAAAACAATTTAAATGTAATTAACTGTTGAAAAAATGATTGAGTTTCCGGGTAAAATTGGTTTTAAACATTGATGTAACTAAAATTACTTGTTATACTTAGACAAATATTTATTAACTTTAATCAATTACTGTAACAAACAAATAAAGATATCGAGATTGTAGAAAGCAATTTACCAAGAAAAATATTCATCTTCAATTTGATTCAACATTTAGAATTTTTACTTGAAAGTCAAGTGCTTATTTGTTAAGCAGTTTTTGCCCCATTTTCAGTAGAGGTGTTGCCCCCTCTTAAGCAAGCACAAATATGACAATGAACTCTTTTCTTGACTTTGGACTGTAACCAAACACCACAATATTGCCATAGATTTTTCATGGGGTGTTATACATAACTCTTATTAAGGTGTCTTATTTAGCAACAAAAACTGTAACTATTCTTTATAACTCCAAGTAAATCGTCTCATCTTTTCCTAAATACCTAATACCTTGAATTGGTACTGGAGTTCTCATAGCAAATTAACATGCTCATCTACCACAAGATGGAACATGAATGGAAGGCCTTGACAGCGTCAAGGCAAAATTGGGAACACAGTCGCTTTTCCACCAACCCTATCAGTATTTTGTAACCTGGTAAGGATTGACATTTCACAGTAATATTGCAACGTGAAAAATACTACTATAATTACTGTTTTAATTAACTTTTGTACAATTTTAATATAAAATAGTTTCATAAACATATTTTTCCAAGTGCAAAAACATCTGGAAACAATACCAAGGAATTTTCACAATCTCGAACATCTAAAAGTACCAATTTATTGTTTTTAAAACAAACAGTACTTTAATTTTATTTACCTTAATATTTTAAATCATTAACTAAAGTAAAAGTGAAGTGATCCAGAATGGTTAAGTGGTGGTAGTTTTAAGTTAAAAAAGATTTCATATATTTATATCTTAAAGCCTTGTTTTATTCATTTTTTATATAATACTTCAAGGTTAAGTAAAAGTCTCATGTGACATAAAAGCTCCTCATGTTATATGTCATATGAAAGTCTTCTACTATTTTAATAATTTTATGTTTTGGTGATAAATAGATTTAAGTGAACCATTTCATTTGTTCTAGTGACTAATGTAGTATCATTTTTTTTTTTCAAAAATGTAATTAAAGTTTTTTACAAAACATATCATGAACAAACTAGCGAGTGAAACTTAAAAAGATCACTGCTCTTTAGGTGCTGAGTTTGAACCTGACAAACCTGATCATCCTGTTGGTGCTGAAGGGACTTCTGCTAGGAGCTGCGATGTGGGGCACTGGAACATGGAAGGGGAAGAAGTGTGGAGGGGGAAGTGGCTCCCCCCTCCATCTCCCTGCTGACAGAGTCCGAGCTCGTATTGCTTATCAGTTACCTCATGGGGGAAAGTGATAACAAGTATGACTGCCTACTACGAGTCGCTTGCCAAGAGCCCAAGAAGGCCAGAGAATACATTGTCGCTGGCAAGATGCTCATTAAAGGCGTGAAGGTCATGGAAAAGTAAGTTGTAATGTATTGAGTTAATGTACATTTTGATGACTCATCCAAAATTACACGACTCATCTGTAGGTAATATATACTCTTACCCAGCAGGGATCACTTCTGGCTGGTTTATACTTTCCAGTTGAACCTATCACTGGGCACAGCAAAAACCAATGTGTCACTTAAATCTGGGCAACCTTATGGATGTCCAGGAGCGGCACATCACTAACCGCAAATGTTGAGATTGTGGGGTTCATGGGCAATTCGATAGGTCTAGTCTACTGTGGGAGATGACTGTTGGAGTTGGTGGGGTTTGTTCCCTAACTATCAGAGGTTCTTGCTAACCTCAACATGGGTATGCCACCCCCTGCCTGCTTTGACTGGAGAGGCTGCTTCAGAGCTGGCCTCCCCTTCTTGCAGGGAGACATGACTTTGAGATGTAATGTCCTAATTCTTCCTCATGGATCTCAATAGGAGGCGGCCCCTACTCCCTAACCTTACCCATCCTGAATATCCTGTCACTCCGGAAGCAGCGCAAAGGTTCTTACAGGACTAAGTGCAATTTATAAGCTTCTTGTCCTAAGAGAACAAAAAAAAAAAATATATATATATATATATATATTTATGTGTATATATACTCTTTAAATGAAAACAATATTATCGCATTTTAGAATGACTAAATGATCAAAATTATAGTTTACATTTAGTTTAAACTGTGATTTATGGTTAGCAATCTACTTTCTGTTAGTATATTTTCCAAAATAACGGTATTAATGCAATTATTATTTTTAATCTGATATTCCGAATTTTTTTCAATAGTTGTGATATCAAAATTGAACTCATTGTGATGTCTGCTTTATTTTTTAATTTATTTTTAAGTGAGATTCCTAATCACTTAACTTACATCTTGACTATCGTTTCATTGAATGACGCTTGACCAGCGGAACTCTCAAAAATCAGATGTACAAAACAGATCATTCATCTTCAATGTAGCTGTTACTTTTTTGTGTTACAAAGTAAACTCCATGAAAGACTCCTAGAGCAGTTATAATGAGCAGTGAAGTTCAGCACTTACAGTGGAGTGTGCAAGAAACAGTATTCCTGTAGTGGTCATCACTTAATCACCACTATCACTTAAGTGACTTGTGTATACAGTTCCATTGTCTACAATGTCACTGTTACTATGTTGTGATGTGTTACAGAGTGATACCTGTGAATCCCAAGTACGAGAGGCTGCTGGAACAGTTACATCGAGCCGTGCAGTTCGGGAGTGATGGTGGATTGTGTGATCAACAGTACTCCTGTAGTGGTCACAAGTCTTAAGTGATCTTAACTTCAAGTTCATTGGGTGCCAACACAGTTGATAGATTCAAAATTACAAGTCAGCTTAAAGTGATCAAATCGGTTTTTGGTTAGGTTAATTTTGTTCAATTTCAAAGTCCCCTATAACTTTGCTGAAGCTAGGAAAAGGAAATGTCTTGAGGGAGGTATCTTAACCCTTATAGTTCCAATGTCCTTATTTATGGTTGTTTGAAAAATTACAAAGAAATGCCAGTGTCCCATTGATACAGATGTTGCAGAAATTACCAAAATGCTGATGTACGGATGTTCACAGAAAAAATTCCACTACGTCCATTTTTTAACATAATAAACAGCAAATTAACTGTGGTATAAAGCAACACAAAAAAGAGAATATGTAGCTTTCTATAATACAATATAAATTTTACAGTTTTTACAGCATTATCAAACTATTGATGATTGTATGCAGTTTAATTTTATTTTTCAAGTGGTTTTATGTTTTATAATAAAATATTTTTTCAAAGTGCTAACTAAATATTTTTAGTTTTATAATTTTTAAAAGTAAATTTCATTCCAAAATAAGATTGTTTTATAGCTTTTACGAAGGAAATTCATTTTTCTACTAACAAGTATCTCAATATTTGTATTTTTAACAATTTCTTTAGTGAAACACTGCAAAAAGGCTGATATAGGCCTCGCATCCTTCAGTAGTACTGGATGGAAAATACTCAGCATTCTTGAAAATTACTTAATTTTTGACATGGTACTATAAGGGTTAAAGGGTGGTGACTACACATTTTTAAGTTTTAATCTAAAAGAAAAACCTATTGCACTACCTGAATGAAGTATAATTTTAAATATGTAATAACTAAATCCATGATTTCAAAAGGCATATTGTTATTAAATAAAGATATTTAAATAATGTGACAAAGAAAAGCCTTTCATAAATTGGTTACTTAATTACAAAAAACCTAAAAGTGCAAATTTAAACCATTATTTAGTTGTAAGTGTTGTTTAATGTGATATAATCTGTACATCCACAAATAACTGTTTGTTGATTATGTAATTGAATGTTAATAAAATGTTAAGTTGATACAAATTCCGACCACTCAATTCATGTTTAACCCTGTCCAACAATAAACAACACCTGTGTGTGTGGTGTATAATATAACATACACTACATTTACACATGAAGAAATTATGATTATTTTGTTATGAAAGATCCATTGATTCAGATATAAAACGAGGAATCTGAGTAATTAGTAGAACTGACAGCATGTATAGTGTACACATTAAAAATTAAAATAAACAAACTTCAAAAACTTACAACAATATTAGTACGAGTGTAAAACACTCTTTACTAACATTAAAAAAATGTTCTTTTATTTTAATTTGATACCAGTAGCATTGATCACACATTATTCCAATACTTATTTTTATTTTATGTGAGGCATTTTAAAATCAAAGATTTTATCATCAGGCGAAACCACAAATAAAAATCTTTGATTTTGAAAGGCCTCACAAAAAATAAAAATTTATATCAGGAAAATGATTATTACTAGTGGTATCAAATTACAATTTTTATCTTCATAGTTTATTTTAATTTAAAAATTCATATTTTTTGTAATTCTCAATGGAAATTATGTTGTTCATATATAGAAAATTTTCAAATAACCATAAGTTACCTCAGAGATATTGTGAGAAACTTCCTTCTATCTTTGAGACATGATATGGAGCAATAACGCTGAATAAGTACTGATGGGTAGTTTTGTTCCGATGATCATCACTTACTTACTCTTGATTGTGCTAATGTTCTGAGAGATTTTCCTGTTGGAGATATGGAATCCGTCTGAAGCACTGAGAGGATGGAGAACAGAGGTTGGAATTTTCAAAATGAACTTAAGTTTATCTCAGAGACGGTACATAACATTTCCTTGCTTTGTTTATATCAGGATTCCAGAAATGCTTCTTCGACACAGTGTCCATTGAAACATGGTATACAGCAATGGAACAGAGTAGGTTGCTGAGACATAGTTTTCTTCCAATGCCCATAACTTGCCTCAAATGACATCCCCATTGGAGGTAGGGTGGAGTCTGTCCTAGAGTTGTGAAACCGGATAATGTGAAGACAGGAATTTCAAACTAAACATAGCTCACCTTGGAGATATCACTGAAAATTACTCTGTTTATGTCATACAGTACTCCCTTTCTCGTATATATTTTTACACTTCATTTTCAACATAACATTCCCAAACTTAAACATACAATATAATACGAGTTCTCATTGCACAAATTTAAGGAAAACTCAGATAACATAAAGTGTAGTTTAGAAGAAATTAGTTTTATTAATAACATACTATTAAATCATCTGCCTGGGAGCTCAGAAAAGCTGGCATAGTTGGAGCAAATTACTAAACAAAGAATGGGAAAACTCAATTTACATGCAAAACAAATTGACTTATTGAGCACAATCAAATTTTGACTGAGAAACATAATAATTTGTAAAAAACCGAATTATTTAGCTTAACTTAACCTTAATAAAGAACAAGATACGAAAAACCGAAATTCACTGCTGCTCTATATTGAGTTAGACCGGCCTACTCTCATACTGTGATGCAAGGTAAGGCATCTGCTACAGTCAACATGTTAAAGTATTAATAACAAGTACCCCATAGATTCAATCACATTTCTTATAATACATCATGGGCATTGTATGTAGTAATCCCTTTTTAAATAGCATCACTAGAATTCTTTGACGTATAAGTGAAAGCTATCCCTTCTCCAGAGTCACTTTTGAACTATTGAATGTCTAAGTTTAGAGGCTAGTGGATCAGAGAGCAAAGGGTTCTTAGTAACCAAGCCCCTATACAGTAACACATATTTCTATGTAAAATTCCATGGCATTTGGATAAATGATTCTTAGAATGTTATTAGTTGAAGACGAAACCATGAAGACCAGACAGATAGAACAAAAGCAACAGATCACTTTTAGGCATGGCGCCAACTGCAACCGTCCCCGCCCAGCCTGGTCCGGCCTTTTTGTGAAATACACGCAATCAAATGGACACCCGGCCCAGCCCAGCTCGGACCGGTCGCAGTGGGCGGGTGTCCATTTGATTGTATGCATTTTGACAAGAGTATAAAAGGCTGGGCCGGACCGGGCTGGTCGCAGTCGGCGGTGTTCCTAAGTGCTGTACTTTGAGGAGATATGAATATTTGTCAACATTTTTTATTGCTAGTAGCCCACAACCTTTTACCCTCCCTCTACCATATTTTACTCTCCCATACATAAACAGCTTACCGCATTGTATCACATATTTTTAATAAAGTCTTTTCATGTGTTCATTGTGACAAAACACATCCAAACAATATCAATATTATTTTGCATAGCTAAAAATAAACCTAGCTTTAGGCTACTACAGCTTAAGTGAAAACTTAGCGCTTAATGGGTTAAAACGACCAACCCATGACGCGTTAAAATGGTAATGAATAAAATAAATAAAATTTTATAACAAATATATTTTAGTAAAAATAAAAATAACAGTAATTAATTTTGAATTATACATGGCAAAAGCCGAAAAGCTTCACCTGGACTTAATTATACAAATCCAAGAGATGCTTCATCTATATTGTGATCCACATGAAGATGAGTACGTGCCTTAAATTTATCAAAACGCATGAGCCAGTGACGCCAGTATATCTGACAGTATTGAGGTGAAAGGAGGAACACATCACAAGGGTCTCCATTACTGTAGGCAACGGCAACCAACCCATGACTAACCTAAAACCACAAGAATCATAATTACTAATAATATAATCCACTTGTTATTTCATGATGGAAATCATTAAGAACCTCAGTGGCGGATCATACTTACCCCCCACTTGTAGTTAGGATCGTGGTTGAAAGCCCCGATGTAAGCTGCGATCTGAACAGGAGCCTCGTAAGTATCCTTCAGCTCTTTCTTGGGCTTGTCAGATAGTTTCCAGTCAATTACCACAGGTACATTCCTGTAAATTATGTACGAAGATGATCAAGTGCCACAAAAAAGTAAATGAAAGACGTTTAAAACAGTTTTATGAAAAAAAATTAATCATTAGTCAATCTGAGACTATCTCGTTTTAGTAAAAAGGAGAATTATTTTTATTTACTAAAACTCCAATTCACTCTTTGCTTGTTTGGATTGTTCACTCTTGAAATTTGGAGTCAGCGATTGTCTGAAGAGATCCATTAAGATCGAAACAGGTACAATGGCAAGAGCAATTCCTCCTTGCCTAGATATTCCAGTACCTCTGAGCGTGTGAATCTCGTGCGAAACTCATCATACACTTATAAAGTATATGGACTAGAGGGTTCATGACAGTGTTAGTTATTAGACACTGAACAACAAGCGGAGAGTGAATTGGAATATTAGTATACAAAACACTTGTTGCTAACCTCTACCACTAAAGCTTGTGCTTTGTACACCTTTTTCAGAATTTTTTCGTGATAATACACAGAAAGTAACATTTAATTAAATCAATAATTTTAACGTTCAGTGCACTTTTTAAGACATATATCAATTTAAAAAAATATATTAAATGACTAAATATGGATTGTTACAAACATGAGTTCAGCATGCCTAAGTCAGTTCAGAGACGGTTTCTGAATTCAGTTCAATTCAACCCACCTAAACAAAGCTACACAGTCAGGGATGCCCTTATACTCCAGCTTGGAATGTCCCACAATGCTCTCCACTGCCAAGGGCTTAGAGATATGGGGCATCATCCATGCCAGGCTCTGAAGAGCGTTGGCAGTAACCTCACTGTAGTCGTTTGCCGACTCCCCAAGCACAGCCTTCCGCACAGCCAGGTGGAACTCTGAACCTCGTGTTTTCAGACCTGAGCACAGTTATTTATTTCGATTTCAAATAAGTGTCTCTTATAGACCCAGTTCTGGCTACGTGAAAACATTATACATGGTTGTGTATACTGGATTTGCTGCTCTAATACAAAAACCTATGTTTCTATAGTTGATCTCTAATAAAAAAAATGTCCCAATAAGTATGTCCTTAAACCAAAAAGTAGACTAATTAAGAATTTCTCAATGTTCTAAGTTCAATACTCATATTATTCCAAATTTATCTTACATTTATAGCACGATGGAACGTTCCTGATACATTGTGTCAATGAGTCCCTGAGAGAGTTACAGTAAATCAGCTTCATACAATAGTAATTCATTTCGATTGAAGTGATGGGTTACTGCCATCACAGTCTATTTGGATTTCTAATTTGGGCTAATCCATTATATCCATTTTTTTTTTAATTACAGTAAGTAATTTTTAAACTTTGCGTTATAGATCAAGAAACCCACAATTTTGGCATAAAAACAACAATAAAATGTGGATATATTAAACAAATTATTAATTTTGGTACTAAAATTGTATGTCATCAACTATTATAAAAAATAGTTTTTTTTTAGTTTTGACGGAACTAGAGTTAGTTTGAAGCAAATCACACACAATTTTGGATTCATATAGACATTAAGAATATGTTTAGAAATGCTGAAATTTGGTTACTGCAAGTTTGTGTTGATATTTCACTTAATATGTGTGTGCAAAATATTTGAACTGTTTTTCGTCAAAATTAAAGGTATCTTCAAAATTTAAAAAGTGCAGTGTTTGGATTTTCTTGTTCGTTTGATCCTTACCTATGAGCCAAATTTCAACCTACTACTTTCCAAACATATGAAAGTGGTTTGACGGTGAGTATTACATGGAGTCTCGTTACCAAATACCTAAGTTAATACATAAATCTAAGTTATATGTAGACTTTTAGGATTCTTGGAGTAAAAAAATGTTTTTGTCTATTAACACTCATCCCATAATTACTTCTAAGCTAAAACCAAAAACCCTAAAAAAATAATAAGTCTTTCTTAAAAACAAAACTATCAAATTTGGCGCCAATATTAAAAAAATATGGGTTTGTAATGTAATTTTTCTAATACGCTAATTTTTATCCCAAAAGGGTCTGATAGTCATTTCAAGCCAATTAAAAAAATTTTAAATAGCAACCGACCAAATTACATTGAGACCATTTGTTAATACTAGTGTGAGCTATCTAATAGTTGTGTTAGTTAATAAATATTTTTTCAAAAAATTTTAAAAAATTGGATTTTTGTTTATGGGCCCTAATAAAACCATCTAAAGAATTATTCTTTTTTGAACATAGTCATTTTAGATTTTGACCAATGTGTAGTCACAATTAAAAAATAAATATTATTTTGATGTTTGAAAGCCTCTATGTTGACACAGACAATATATTTTGAATTAAAGTAAAAAAAACAATAAACTTAAAATCAAATGAGCTGTATTTTACAATATCCTTCCCTTTATAATATAACATACTGTTTACACACTACTCTACTTTACTTATAATCCAGGAACTGAAAGCCAATTCACATTGTAAAAGCACACAGCCAGATGCCATTTTAATCTCCAAAAAAACTAGTCGAATTTTTTAATCAATTTCAAGAAAAACCTGATAGTGTGCTTATGCAGAGCAAATTGGCTCTTGGCTTTTAGACTACTACAGTTTCATAATAAAATAAGGCAGTTGATGAAACTTATACTGTTGTCAAATTATTACATGGCTGGTTTTCGACTGTAAGACCTCTCAATCACTCTCTATTACAAAAATGAATACCCTACTGTGAACTTTTCACTCACCTCATTCATGACTGCAACAACACTAATCAAACTTTACCGCAATACTCGTACTTTTATATTCAACAAGAATTTAAGTGGAAAACCCCTACTTCTATTATTACCATATCATGTACATTTTGAAACCTTTCTTCTGTTTTGCCAAGTAAACATCTTACGGTAAGTTTGAAAATGGTTCCTTATCAGTTGGTTCCTTAGGTAGGATGTTCTTTTCTTGAACCCTATTGATAATTAAAAAACATAAAGCGTATGTTCAAACTTAGTAGGTGTAATCTAAACAAAATATCCAAATTATGTATTTGTAAATGGTTTATCTGATAAATCAAGGTCGTAATTGACCTATTCTGTTACCGAAACTAACAGACTAGGTTAATATATGTGCCTGTGAGTTCAGCTCTTGACTAGGTAAGGTGATTCGTTGTTCAGCAAATAGTGTAAGTTACGTACTACAGTGTTGCAAAGTAATATAAGTGTTTGGATAAGGCTATTTTAATACTTGCAGTATATTTTTGAATATTTGTTGTTACATTATGTAGTATATTTTACAATGAGTTCTTATATTCACTTTAGTTGTTTGAGTTTTTATTTTCGCAACAAGTTCTGCACCATTTCTGTTTTTTTCTTGTCTGTTTTACTTTTACTTATTATTACAATTATATCTCCATAATTGGCATCTATTTCTGTATTGAGTATCTACATCACTAAGATGACAGTGACTTTGTACCCGAAGTGATGGAACACATGTAGAAGAATGTATTGCAGACAATAATGAGGATGAAACTACAGGATGAAAACCCAGTATGGTCTTCGGCCACTAAAGGTCTGTGTTGTATTCCTTTATTACTAGTTATTAGGAGGAGAATTATTGAAAGTTTCAATCTCAGGATCTAACAAAACTATTGATTCATTCTTATTATTACTTCATGAGACTATTGTTGAAAAAAACAAACCAATGTGCTAAAGAGATATACCTGAGTGCTAATCTGATGGCCAGATGTTGTATACATAACTTTCATTTACCTAAATAAAATTACCAACGATTGGAAAGTCAACAGAATTTTCAATTTTGCTTGGTTTGAGAGCAGACATGAAGGCATGATCCTTTGGAGAGGAAGACTTGTCTTCTGACAATACATCAAGGATAAGAAACAAAAACCCATAATCAATGTGTTATTCTTGTTTTTTGAATCTCATGGACCCCTTACTGTAAAGTTTGTCCACACAGGCTCAGATGGTGAGTGCTCATAAAACGGGCATGCATCTAAGATTTTTTGTGAGGGTCCACCAGTGAGGCAAAACAGACTCTAGACCGGTTATATTTGTGTCTAATGAATGAGTGAACTAGCCTTGTGCCCATTTGGGGGGCTATGAAAAATACCACATACTATATTATAAGGAGTAAATGGTTGGGAGGGATTGTAAATAATGTATGTACAAAATAGCACATACATATTGATTGAGTGATACTAACAATAAGTTTTATGGATAAAGTACTTCTGCTATGGATAACTGAGTTTGTGCTAATACGGAACTACTGAAATCAACTGTGCTCCGTCATTTGTGGATCCTACACGACTGGAGTCGACCACTCTACTATATTGTCTGTATAATGAAATGTTTGAATAGTTACTGCATATTTGGATTTTTACATGTTAAGTTATTAAAAAAATACGAAAGCTTTTCAGCCCACTGAAGTTTTACAATTTATTTTACAGTAAATAAACTAAAGGGATATTTACCAGCAACAACAGTACTTACCTGCATTATAATTATTAAATCCTTCCTCTCCCAGCTCTGCTATCATGTTTTTCCGCCATTTGCTTAGAATCATTCTGTTCTTCTCTGGCATAGTTTCTTCCATAATTTTACTAACAGAAGGAAACTTTGAATAGTTTTTAATTAACGGATCGGAGAAGGTATAATTTAAAACATTTTCTAATTGAGTATCCTGATTGAACATTTCTAATTTTTCTGGATTTTGCAGTGGATAACTTTTCTCATCTATAGAAACCGAGGATTTAAAAACAAACTCATCTGAATTTTCTACGGCTGGGTTGTTTTTGACCTTACTTTTCCTTGGTAAAATTGGAGTATCAGTAAAAATTTTAGAACTATTGGAATTTTTTATTTTTTGTCTAGTAATTTCTTGACTATCACTTTCCAAAGTCTGATTATTATCTCCTAAAGTAACATTAGTGGGAGGAACATCCGGAGGCAAAGAATTAATTGACTCCTTTGAATCGGTTTGAATTTCACTTGATTTTGACTTCTTTTTTCTTTTTCTGGAACTCTTTTGGCTTTCAATTTCATCTCCAAAATCTGTCGAAACTTCCGACTTTTTTTCTGGTTCTAACTTTTTAGCACTACCAGGAACACCATCTACAGTCTGAAAAACAGGTTTAATGAAAAGTTATTAATGAAATTTTAACATAACGAACAATGAGCTAACACAAAAGATTTTACAATAAATTCAAACAGTAATATTTTTAAGATATTTGACATCACTGTTTAATCCAAAACAAATTTTTCTTGTGTGTTATATAAATATAAAAAAAATATTTTATACAAATTTTAGAAGCAGCTGAATTGACAAAATAATTACTTATGGGCAAACTTTGTAGATGGAAATTGATTAAATTTCCAATTTATTAAAATATTTAGATATTTTAATTAGTATTATTTTCATCCTTCTCCTATTGTGAACATTCATATATTACTGGCAAGTACTGAAATTTGTACCATTTTTGTTTCGATAACGTCATTTATTACAGACCAAACCAACTTGTGATGTGTTTTTGAGTTTGATATATGTTGTACTGTAAACTAAAAACTGAGCATGATCATATTTAAATTGTTTAGATAATATTGAAATTTTTAAGTCCAGTTATAGTTGCAAGGCCATGCAGTCTTTTTTTTAACTTTTCTTGTTTTTTTATTGTTTATTTATCCAGCAAAATTAATACTTTAAAACTTGAAAATCGCTATATGTCTGCTCATTTTATGAGATAAACATGGACACAAAGTGTTTTGCTACAGATTCCTGAAAACTTTTATCTGAAACTTTCAATGTTTAAGTTATAAACAAGTAGGGTAAATTTTTACTCTTGCATCCCACAAACACCAAATAAATGAGTCTTGTAGTAAGTAAATGTACTATGGCATCCAGATGTCAAAGAACAGGGCTTGTTTACCATTTGTCTAGCTCAATCTTGTGTGAAGGGAAATAAATATTTGTAAGTGGTCAAGTTTGTGAGACAATGGAAATCCTGCAAAATGTAATTCAGTGTGGAAAGTTTGCATTAAAGGGACAGTATGTCTCAAGACTTATATACCAACTTTTCTTTTGTGATAATCTGAACTGATAATTGCTTAGTCACAACCAATGGTCAGCAGATTGTTTGCAAGGTTGAAATCAATCAGATAAAAATCATTTGATGTGAATTTTTTGTCAGAACCAAGGCAAAGTAGAGTTAATGCAAACATGTATATACATACATACATAAACACACACAAACACACACACACACACACACACACACACACACACACACACACACACACACACATACATACATATATATATATATATATATATATATATATACTTAATCAGTACAAGAAGGTGAGAAATCTCTCATTACACTTAGACCTAAAGGAACCTTTGCACTTGCTCCCGGAATGATGATTTTCAGAATGAGATAAGATTTAGGATGGGGCCACCTCCTGTCAAACCCCATGAAAAGGGATAGTGGGATACAGTCATCTCATTCATGTCACTGCAGAAGAAGGGATGGCCAGCTATGCTCCAGCCTCTCCAGTCAAATCACTCCCTTATGCTACAACACTTGCAGTTTGTGTGAGTTGTTGTCTGGATGTGACATTCCTGGACTTCCTTATGGTTGTCCAGATATAAGTGACACACAGATCTTTCCTGTACCCATTGTAGGTTCAACTGGCAAGTATAACCATCCAGAAGGGAACCCTCCTGGGGGTGTGGGGAGGAAGGTTTATACAATAATATAATTGATAAATTAAAAATAGCATGAAAATGTGGATGTGTAAGAAGATAATGAAATAAAACAACTTTTAAATAAATTTGTATTACAGTATATTCTGTAGGCATAGTTTCCTTTCCATAAGGAATTGAGAGGCACTAATAAAATAATATTGCACAAAACATTAGTAACTTATGGTATCTTAAATCTAGTATTCCTTTCTCAAGGAATTATGGTTAGGTGAGCTTTTAATATATTTTTACATCTCTCAAGCATTTGCGATTAGACCCTTCAGAACGGCTGATGGTACACCACAGTCTCAGTTGAATCCAGTTTTATCACTACCCAAAATCAGCTGAATATTAGGTACTGTAAAATCTTGTGTGAATATATATCTTAATTTTTACATAAAATGCCAAATTTTGTGAATGCCAACAAATATTTTGTTCACTGTGATATTTTTTTTTACAAGAATAGACAAGAAATAGTCATATTATAATACCAAGTTAGTACTGATACTTTACAGTTAAAAATCGAATTTTCTTAAAAACATGTTAGATATAATGGGATTTCTTTGGGGGGGGAGCGGCTCAAAATCGTTAGATGTAAAAACCCATTAAGTGAAACCTAATTCGAATGGTCTTCATAAAAGAACTTTATGCTAGGCCATAAACTACCATACTTAGACCAGACAATTAAGTTGAAGCGATTTCATTCGAAAATGTTTTTGATTTTAAGTTCATCCTCTAATTTAATTTGGTAATTTGGTATTATCCGGAGACCACTATTTTTGGAAGAGTTTTTATTGCCAGTGACCTAAAAAACTACATTGCTAGAAAGAACAGTCTCTTTGACTTATTGTGAAAATTAAATGCCATTATAGTGATTGGTTCTTGTTTTCTACTTCCCAAAAGAGCAAAGTCAGCAAAAAGGCATCCACTATATCCCTATCTACTATCTGTTATCAAACTATATAAGTAGCTTTAGATTAAGTTGTTATAATTATGTTTGCTATCATTATATGTTACTAAAAGTATAATGTTTCGAGGCTTACAATAATTATTCTCTTCACCAGATGGGGAGATAATTAAGATGAAATTAATTACCTCCCCACATGACGAAAACTAAATTTCAATCCTTAAAATTTTGTGTTACACATTTTGTAACATATAACGAAATCCTATTATTCTTTCAAACCTTTATAATGTTGTCAATAACAAACTTTCAACAATGAACAAATATGTTACTAGCAGTACTAACGGTAAAGATAATCTTTCTGAGCGCTCACGTGATCTAAGCTTGAATGTGGGGGAATGTTTTTCTTTTATCACCAGAAGTGTGGGAAGGCGCCACCGAAGCCCACACTAACGGCCAGGAGCATTTCTGATCAGTACTTTCCTGACCTCAAATCACGTCCAACATCATCCAACTTATCTGACGTCAGATCACATTGAAAAACAACACAATCAACTGATTTTAAAATATTCACACAATAACATGCATTAACTTTAATTTCAAGTAAGAATGTCAAAACTTTGGAACTATAAGATGAGGCACTTTGAAAGCGACCTGTTAAGTGAACAGTGTGGGGGGAGTGAGAGAGAGATGTGGAGAGGGAGAAGAAGCGAGGACTCACTTCCCCCTCCACATTCCTTACCAACCACTGCTCAATCACCACTTTACCACTCATAGGATATGTGTTATATAACAGCTGTTTTACAAACCCAGTAATATTACAACAGCTGTTAACAATATTATTTATTAAAATACTTCTTAATTATTATATATATATATATATATATATATATATATCGTATGGGGGACAAAGGCAGCTATCCATAAATAAATAAATTAAAAATTACAATTATTAAAAAGTACGTAAGAACAAAGTTCTTGAGTCATAAATTAAAAATAATATTAAAATCTCCCGTCACAAAGCTAAATCCAAATTACTGAGCCAGTTTAGAGACCCATCCTCTAAACCACTCAGACCAGCCAGACCACCAGAAAACAATCGCAAAGGGCAGTCGTTTACAATGTGCTCAATTGTCTGAGAGTTTGCGCCACAATCACACGTCTGGTCGTCAGTAATACCCCACTTGAATTTCCAGTGATTGCTTCTCTGCCGACATCCCAACAACGTTATCCAGAAAGTTTATTTATGCGGATGATATTGCCTTAGCCTACCAACATAATGACATAAAGAAAACAGAACAGGCACTCACTGATGATCTTTCAGTCCTCGCAGATTATTTTAGAGCCTGGAAGCTAAATCCAAATCCTAAAAAAAACTTAATTATTATACTAACATATTAAATAGGTGCAATGGACTATTCTTAACATTAATAATAATATTTGTTATTCCATAATAAATGTTATTATCTGTGTCTATGAGAATAACAAGATATAGACTGATGCTCCAAAACACCAACACAGGGAGGCAAAGCACTCGGTTCCCACTTGTGTCTTGTAAAGGAAATAGATAGAGCAGTGAAACAGGGGATGGCGGTAGGCATGATCGAGCTCCTGCTCCTCCCTCCCCCTATGCGCAAGAAATCTTAGCGCAGGGGTTGCTTTCAAAGCAGCTCATCTATAGTAACGTACTTATGATAACCTAATCTGAAACTACTTATATCGCACAATAACAAATAGTCAATAGGGACAGAGTGACCTCCTTCTAATGACATCCTTTCCTTTTCGGAGACAGAAACCAAGAACCGATCATCACAATGGCATATTATTTGTACAGTAAGTCAAATAAAGTCTGTTCTAATAATGTAAATTTTTTGGGTTCCCGGTAAGAAATCTCTTTAAAAAATAGAGGCCTCCAAGTAATACCAGTATTGTAAAATAAAAAATGTATTACCTGAAAAAGTGTTCATAATTATTGATACAAATATGTTACTTATTGTTCAAATTAATTAATCAATATCGGTTGGTAGCTGCAGTATAATAAGAGGCCACAACCACAATATAATCCTAGTATATCCTTAAAAACAGTAAAAATTAACTAAATGTTAAACTGTTTGGTTTGTTACATTTTATAGATACACAACATAGATAGTTGTTATATAAAGTAATTCGTGTCAACATTCTTGTTTCTATAGTTTAGATAATCATAAATGTGACTCTATTGTGGTGGTGGCCTCGGGTAGGGTACGATAAGCGGACCCGGTTTTTTTATATCGAAAAATATAATCATCGATACCTAATATTTGCATCTTGAATCCTAGACTATCAATTAATATAAAAGTATTTATAGTCCTAAATATCAATCATATATATATTTAAATTAAAATATGAGTATATATGAACATAGGAAAAATAAATAATTAAGAAATTATATATAAATAATAAACAAACCAGAACGAGATCGATCAAACAGGAATACTCATAAATAATTATTAGCCACAATTCATATAGTTTATGTCATAATTATTGAATTTTTTACAATTATACACACGTAATTATATATTATTACGTGTATGCATAATAATAATACGTTACGTGTACTATTTGAAAGTGTTTACTGCTGTTGAAATCAATTAAGTTAATTGTTCAAAATAATTAATCAGTATCGATTGGTTATATCGATAGTTATGATCAAGTAATATCGTTTGCCAATTTCAATATAAAAAACTGGGTCCGCTTATTGTACTCTACCAGTGGCCTCTTATTATATTGTATCAAGGTTGGTTATATTGATGGTTATAATGAAGCAACCATCATTTGTCAATATCGATATAAAAAAAATTGGTCGCTTATCATACTTTAGCCAAATGGATGATTATACAATAAATACTAACCTTACTAATGCGTTTTCTACGTTGTTTCTGAGTTTCCAACAAACTCCCATAGATATATTTGTTTTCTGCATTGAGGCTCTTGATTATATTTGCCTTTTCATTGTTAGTACACTTGCAGGATGCAGGAATTTTTTCAATTATTAAAACAGTTCTCAATAGAAAACGAATAGGTAAACTCAGCATGATAACTTTCAAATAAATCTAATTATTGTAGGCCTAAGAGTTGGCTATAGCTTAAAATTTTTAATAAAATCCTTATCATAAGCTTAGATTTGCCCTATACATTTTTTATTCAAACCATAGAAATTTATTCAGTATAAAATAACACTAACAATAACCATAAAGGTCAAAAAATAAATAGCATAACATTCTAACCCTAACCTCTACAATCAAACATCTATAACAAATTCATTTGAGAAATAAAACACATGACATATTATAACACAACAAAAAAATAATGTTTGTTCTTGTTTACTTTTAACAAGAAGGATTTGACGATATCATGAAGCCCTGAAATACACTGCCATGTGATTGCTTCTATTTATATATTGTCATATATGATACTGGTTATGTAATGTTCAATGCAATATGCTCACATATTTATGGAAAAAATCTGAGTACCTACGGAGCCGACCCGGAAAATGACTAGTTTGACGTTAACGTATTCTTCTCATCCTCTTGCTCATCATCATATATATGGTTTTGGTGATGGAAATGACAGATAACACGGTTTTAGGGGGCATGTTCATAAATAGTTACGTTTGTAATATTTTGATGTTTTGTTTGTGTACTGTGTGTCTCGAAATATGTGTACTTCAATTTGATATGTGGCCGGGACTGAGCGTGTCTGTTATCTAAGCGCTCCGGGGCTGTGGTCCAGTTCTCCATTAGATATCGTGTAATGAAGTTCGGATCGAGTGCGTTACTTAATGGATCAACCATCAACTAGCTCTACCAATTTTAATCCCAGTAAATTGTGTTTGTTGGAATGTTTTACGGGGCGTGTACCGAGTCTTTGTTTTAACCGAAAGGAGATAATTGCGTTTTTAATATAACGTACGGGCTTTTTTAAAGCGGGAGTATGATATTTCGTTGTGATAAAAGTTTGTAAATGTATTTAAATGCGTTTTAAACGGTGATTATTTTTAATCTGCCCAAGCAGGTTCTTTTTTTTAAATGACGCGGCTGGATATCAAGACATATTTTTGTTTGGTGACCACGTTATTGCACATGAAGCTACCGAGACAATGGTATATTTCGTTGGAGTTTGGAGTATCAGCACATTCAGTAATATAATGGTATTCTTTCTGCCGCGAAGTTTATTTCCACCATATTTCAACGTCCTCGAAGAAAATTAGTGATCCCCTGACAGTCGTAGAAGTTGATGAGGCCAAATTTGGAAGGAGAAAATACAATCGCAGCAGATGAATTCAGGAATAGTGGGTTTTCGAGGGTATCGAAAGGCAGAGCAGAGAATCCTTCCTTCTACCTGTAGAAAAACGTGACAGGGATAAGCCTGCTACAGGTTATTAACGAATGTGTTCTGCCAGGTACAACAATTATAAGCGATTGTCTCAGCGACGAGGGATTCAGGCACAAACACGTCAACCATTCAATCAATTTCGTTGACCCAGATTCCGGTGCACATGCCAATTCGGTTAAGTGTTTTAAGTGTTCCGCGCGTGAAAAGTAGTTTCATTTTTAATGTTCTAAGATTTCGTTATTTCTCATTTGCACCCCATTAAACCTTGTATTGTTTTGTTCAGGAGGACGATAGTAATAGGTCAAAAATAGTTTTTTGTCGGGTAGGCCGTTAAATTTACTGTTATCAATATCTAAGTACAGTTTTATTTATTTATATAATGGTGACAATGTTAATCATTAGTGTGTTAATCATTAGTGACAATGATAATTGAAAGAGGAATATTACGAAGAAGAGCTGCATGGAAATAAGAAGTAATGAGAAAACATTCTTATCAGGGGCCTGACAAACGCTCTTAAAAAACCCCAAATAAGGGGACACTAAATTTTTTGTGCATTAAGAATCGGGTGTTTTACTATGAGAAAAGTAAATTATTCTAGTCTCTGAGGGAGCAAGGTTTCAAGACATGCACTGCTTTAGGCCACGTAACTGGCTCAACTCGATCTTGACAACACCGTATTAAGTAATTGTCAATACACCAGTACGACTTGTTAAACGGCACACAATATAAAAAAGAAGGTTTAAACAAGAAAGCTCTTCTGTCACAACATAACTAAACGAGTCTTCCACCAAACGAATAAATACAATAACTATCACGGTTAACAGCACGAAACGTGAACTGGCGACGAAACGTCTAGGCACAAGAGCTAGAGAGAGGTAATATAATACTCCATCGAGATAGAGATATTACCACACTGTACAGGGTCCAACATTAGATTGCTACAGAGTATACTGCAAAATAAGACATACAAAAGGAGTTTTGTGGCACGATAAGTTGTAAGCAAGCGTGAACAACGGGGGGAGCGTTGGGGACAAAAGCCACACACTTCGATAAAGAGATCGGACGAATTATCCACTACATTTGAGACTCAAAATGAGAAGCAAGCCCAAGATTAAATACCGGTTGGCAGAGCGACAGGGAGCGTCACTCGGTATGTGGCGTGATTTATTCGATCCAATGGAAAACAAGAGAAAATATAAGGTGATCTCTTCAATCAGCTGCGTAACCAGTTAGGGTAACTTATTGAAGTTTTATAACAGATACATAAATTAATATTATTGTAAAAATTATAGTGAAAAATCATTTAAATAACACACACGCAAAATAATAGTGTGGAAACTCAATGTTAAGTCGTTGCAAAGATTTGTTTCAACGCATTCTCGCATTATAGAACACACCTTAGCTGACCGGAAACTGGAGGCCCTACTTTCTGGCACCTTACACGTGGTGTCAATTTCAAATGTATAATATTTTTATACTACCAAAAAAACTAGTAATATGGTTACAATTCTTCAATTGTTTTAAATTGCGATGCATTATAAACATACAACATAAATAACCAAGTAACATACACACGGTGTACATAATTAAAAGAACTAAGAAAGAGTAGTCGCTGAGTATTATAAACACAGTTTCCAATAAGTTAACACGTGAACTGAGACACTAGTCATGTATAGCGACTTTAGGACAGTGGAGGTTGTAGTGATATGCGTCCGCCAAATTAAATGTGTTAAACTATGATAAATCTCTAGTTACGTTATATCTTGTTAACACTTTTGATTGCGACTTGAGTCATGTACTGACGTAAGGACTGTGACAGTAGTAATGATATTTGGTCACAGTTGTTAATGTGTTCAACTATGATACTCTCTAGTTACAACCCTAACTGCGGCACTAGTCATATACCGACTTTACGAACAACATTATATAATGAATAACTACATACATTTATTTTGAAAGCTGATATTTTGTTGTTAACATTTCAGTGAAACCCCTTAGCCAATCAGAAAAGAGGTACCATCGCCAGCGATCCTTTCGGTGTGGTACCCAACTACCGCACATAACTGAAGAAGAAGGTATGAATCATAGCCCCGGTTACCATATTTGAGTTAACCAGGCCTGGACCTACTCTTCACCTATGTTGCTCTATCTCAATAATACTTACACTGAGTGATTGTCATTACCAAAAACGTTTAAAGGTAGCTAGCAACATGCCTCCAGATCATCAGCATCGATATACTCGATCAGAGAGTATCATTAATTTATCAAGATTCAATTTTTGTACAAAACTGGTAAATTCTAAATCAACTTGTACGTATCCAGATAGCATATTTAAGTAGATTCTTATTACATGTACTAGACTATAGATGTAAGAAACAATATTTACGATTAAAATGAGCCACATATTGGCATAAATATGTATATAGTGTTCCTAGTTTCATCGTTCTGAACGTTGTAGTTTAAGATGCTATGATGACTAAAACTTTGAAGACCTTATATTAGAGCAGGAACGTCTTAAGAACACGTTCAGAATACCCCCTTAATCTTGTCACCTAACTGATGCGCGTTTTAAAGAAATGTAAAAGGTAATTAGACAAATAGGTATACAGTATTATGTAAATTTTACTTATTTTCGTAGAGAAATATATGTATAATATACTGTAATTATTCTCGTATATTATACAAAAAGGGAAAGAGGAAAGAAATATTAGTATTGGCTTGTTATTGTTATTACAAATATTAAAATTGGAAATCACCAGGTAGTAGCCTATTAATGACACATCTATTTATCTGACTTTATTATATAATCCTTTAGTTTATAATTTCTCCCGTTGTCTTGTTAAGATATACTGTGGTGCTGAACTTCATATTCCATTATGTTTAGTTGAATGGTACATTATATGCTGTTTTGATTATAAGTACAAGTAAAAAGAAAATTATAGCAAAAATTATGTTTTTAAAACAACAAACAGCAAAAATAGCAAATTTGTTCACTAGTAAACTTCCAGATCGTCCTCATTAATATCATGAATAAGATGAAGGCGATTTGTGTTCTTGAATTTATTCAAACGTTTAAGCCAGTGACGCCAGTAAATTTTACAGTATTGCGGTGAGAGGAGAAATACATCACAAGGTTCTCCAGATGTATACGCTATTACCACCATGCCATGGTTCACCTAAAACATTCGCAAATGTAGTAAATTATAAATTAATATAATTTATTAAATTAACTTAGCAACGTTATAAGAGGAATAGTATTTAAATGAGAAAATATTTTTTATGTGATACAATATTATATTAACAAATTCACTGCCAGAGTATGCTGATTACAAAACCCATTTTAATACTAGTAACTGTGTCACTTAGGAATCAAAGTGTTACTATCGGGTACTGTTGGTTGGCGATGTATAATATAATATTAGGGTTACTAAAATAAAGTAACCATGGTTCTTGAACAAAGCTACTGATCAATCTAAGTGTATTATTTTTGACAAAGCTAGAACATTTTTGTTCTTAAACACAGGCGTTCAATTTTAACATACTTGATTTCTCTGGCAAATTTCTCATCTACAACTTCTGTCAAGCGAAAAGCAAATTAAAATAACTATTTTATATGTGAGAAGTCTATGTTCTACAATATTAAACTATTAGACCCCATACGAATATGTCCTACAATATCAGACAGAGCAAAGCAGAGCAATATAAGAGCAAAATCTTACAATCCAACTACACAGAAATCGGAACATGAAGGATAGTTGAGGTCAGCTTTGTATTGTAGTTAGTATATGTGTTACCTGATGTCACTTTAATCCCTTGTATAGTTTTTGAGAGGTGATAATATCGTAAATACTGTACTTGGAAACTGGATTCTAATAACATATGAATACATCTAGGATATAATAATGTTTAATTATTCACGTCACGTATACTGGAGTAAACTGGTTGCTAATGGGATGTTAGTGAACGACAATTTCTAACGAACACTCGTTATAAACTAAAAGACGCTCATTATTTATTATTACACTCAGCATACCCATCCTTTCATATTCACCTTATGATACTTGGTATGTTGGCGTTTTAAAGTTTACAACTGGACAATTCACATGTAAATAATAACAGCATACATAACTTTTTCATGGTATGTAAAATATGTAACAGGAAAAAATTATTATACTTTAAACTCACTCTCCACTCATAATTGGGATCATGGTTGAAGGCACCAAGATAAGCTGAAATTTGAACTGGGGCATCATAAGTTTCTTTCAGTGTTTTCTTTCGCTTACTTGACAACTTCCAATCAATAAGAACTGGCGTTTTTCTGAAATAAAATGTACAACTTGTCAATAATATAAAACGAAAAACAATTTTTTACTTCCGATAGTGATATTGACGATTAAATATGAATACAGTATTATCAGAAATCAATGGATTTATCTAAAGATGTTTTAACCAATAAATGTGGTGAAAAAAGGAAATGCGATAATTTTCAATATTAGGTTTGAATATTATCCTCTCCTACAGAAAATAAACTATCGAGGCTGGTAATACATTAATAGTGTTATTAATATTGAAGAATTTATCTTGGTTTTAAAGAAATATTACATTCTTTATTTATGCATTGGATCAATTCTTATCTTCCTTATAAGAATGTTGCTTTGGTTTAAAAACTATCAATTTATTGTAGGGTTCTTTAAAATTATTGGTTAAAATTTTTGGGTAGGTTTATGCAGAATCTTTCGGTAAGTGTTACCATGAGGACAATCGCAATAGGCTGATTTTTTATTCAATCTACCAAAAAGAAGATGACAATTAATTATATGGTAATTATCAGATATGTTTACCTGAAAATTGC
Source organism: Homalodisca vitripennis (assembly GCF_021130785.1). Taxonomy (NCBI): domain Eukaryota; kingdom Metazoa; phylum Arthropoda; class Insecta; order Hemiptera; family Cicadellidae; genus Homalodisca; species Homalodisca vitripennis. Next base: position 31,374,925 of record NC_060209.1, read on the forward strand.
AACGCAGTCAACGACTCCCTTGTATTCCAGTGTAGGATGAGCTACCGCACTTTCCACCGCCGCGACTTTAGAAATTCCTTTAAATACCCAAGACAGACTCTTGAGAGCATTCCTTGTAACGAGGCTACAATTAGGTTCGATTTGTAGGTTCAGCATCGCATCACGCACAGCTTTGTGGAACTCATGACCTCTGGCTCTCAAAGCTGCAATGACATTAAATTTTAAAACACTAAACTCGCTCCGTTTCTTCCTAAAACCGAAATAAGTTAATGCAATGTTTATCCATACTTTCAACAAATTAACTCAAATACGAGTATTAATGTTTCTTTATAATTTAAACAAGTACATATAAAATAATTCCAGAAGTATTGGCACTCATTGTTGTATTGATTAGTAAAATTTGCAATAATTGCAGTTTTAATGTTAAAAAGTCCACAAATTAAGAATTAGAGAATAGTACATAGTTGCAGTAAAAAGTAGCAAAGGAGCTATATTGAACGTCATTGGGTTTTATGACCAGGAGTGCTTACTGTCTCCAGCAGACAGGGCTTTGAACTGTCTCAGGCTGCACCAATGACAATTGTAAAATTAGCATCCTGATTTAGATAAATGATATCTGGCACGTTATGATTTCTGATTATATGCCCCAAAAATATTCTGTCGTAAACTCTCTAGGGTTGTGATACCTTGTGAGGAGGCTTTGCTGTTGAGAAGGAACCCCATCCCACCAGTTGAACTTTAATAGTCCACAGATTGTTATCTAACATACAGTGGCACAGATACTGGAATTGCGGGTCTGAGCCCATGTAGGGAAATTGTGGTCCTTAAAGGTACTTATCTCACAGTTTTAGAGACATAGGTCCCAGCCATAACGGAGTGAGCTTGTGAAACTCTTCGTCTGCGGCGTAGAAGCAAGACGATGTATTTAAACAGATAGTCGGGCACAGTTTACGGTATTGGACTCTGTGTTTAACTCAAAATTTATCTGGGATTGTATCATGTGGTTTCTCCCTCGGCAGAATCAGCAATGTGACTATATATGAGTATCTGGCCATGAGGGGATCTTTGGGAACGAAAAGATGATGCATTGCTTTACCCTAATATGACAGGGCCTGAACTGTTTTACGGAATTCCTAGGTGTGAATCCTCTAGAACCGTCTGGAGTTGGATTCACTCTGAAAATACCAGAAGGTGTAAATGGTTGTTGGGTTTTAGGATAATAAGTTGGTTTTATAGACACGTTCCCTCAGGGTAGCTTCTGATCTCTCTTTAAGTATATCGCTGCCTTCTCAGGTTGTGGGGTATATTACGATACATGTACATCTTCTGAAATATCTTCATAGATTCGAAATTTTTAGAGATGATCCACTCTGTAGATTATGTATTAAGCAGTAAGAAGTCCTGAACACCTGTTTTTGACTGTCCTATTATACTAAGGGAGCGTTGCATCATATTTAACATTCTGGAAAAGAGTGGTGAATTTTCAGGAGGACTTGATCGGTTGTTTTTGGAGTTTTTTGGGACTGCAGAAATTTTAAACTGGTAGGCTTCACAGAACACTTCCGAGATGCGCAGAAGGCCCTCGAGGCTTCAGTTCATGGCAGTAGGCTTTAGCTTAGAAGAATAAGAACTATGTAATAAACAATTTGAAATTGTTCCCCGCAATTATAAATTCCAGGGACCTTTGAAGGAAAAGTATTTAAAATTATAGGAAAAATTATATGATAGAGAGGATGTTACGCCTAATTAAAAATTGATATTAATTTGATAAAGCACTTTGAAATAAATTGTAAATAATATGCAGAATAATCCTAAAACAGCACAAAACAGACTTTCAGAATATAAATAAATGTACCATATACTGCAATACAAAACTTACATAATTCATGTAGAAATCAGTGGAAGTTGTAATGTATTGAATAGAGATAGACATTGTTCTGTCCTTAACAAGCGTGTGATTGTATATAGACGACTCAGGTTATCCAAATCCTCACTCAAGTGGCATGTGAGCGTTACAATTGGACAATTAATTTTGTAATTGTTTCATTGTGTCGAATAAATGAATTTAGTACACGCATTTCAAGACGAATGGGTAGAAAATAATGAACACTGCTAAAAATATTATTTGATTTAGCTAGATATGACTTTTTAACAAACAAATTAAACCACAGACCCATATAGGCTTAATAACTGAACATTCAGAAAAAATGTTGTTGGGCGAAGTAGCCAAAGTTTGAGTTTTATTCGATTAAATATAACCTTCTCATATAATTAAAAAGTGTATATTGAACCCAAAATAGGGACAAACCTGGATCCCAATGTCTTATCACATATCTGATAAGACATAACCCTTAATTTATCCCACAACAACCTCTAAAACCATTCTTTTATCAATATTAATTATGTTTGTTGAGAAGGAAGGGTACAGTAACTTTAACCCGGAACTTGTAAGAGGCAAATTGATGATTGGGTATGCACTGTTTTACAAATACAACGGATTCCATAAAGATTTCCAGGTTCTACTGCTCAATTAAGAAAAATTTATCAAACCTGCAATTTTTATGGTCTCCACTGAATTTAACATTGGACGCACGCAAACGTATCATAAAGTTGAACTCCAGATTTAGCTGTCTAACAAAATCTAAAAATGTATGACGTGTTGTCATATAATATAGTTTTATCTCAAAAAATGCAGGATCCACTCTCAGTTACTCCATGGAATCGTCCTCGAAATAGGGGTTCACCAGTAGGATATGCCAGGAGGAATTTTTTTACATTTTATATCTCTGTTTAGGCCACGCTATCTACTACAAGAAAAATACCAACAACATTACGTACGCGCACGTGTGTGTGAACGCGCGCGCGCCATTTATTATTTCTAATATGGACCATGTCCATATACACTCCTATCACATATTATCGTAGGAATGAAACAATAATGCTTTGTGAATATTGCTGTATAATAAACTTACCTTCACTGTGGTTATGTAAACCTTCCTCACCAAAATTGTGGATCATTTTTTGACGCCAGTTGCTCAAAATCAGTTCACTTCTATATGGAACAGTTTCTTCAAGAATGCTTGTAACAGAGGGAAATTCAGCAACACTGTCCACAAGTGTGTTATTAAAACGGAACTTTAAAATCGGATTTACATAAGTTGACTGACCAAAAGTATCACGCTTTGCAGAACCTTCGAATGGATAATTGATTTCGTTTATTGAATTATCAATAGTTTTAGATTTATTGGTACTTTTCAATCTTAATTTCCTTTTGGACTTGGTTTTATACGTTTTATGAGTTCTCTTTTTTGTACAAGATTTACGGGTACAACATTTAGTTTTCAGATTTTTATGAGAAAGTATTATTAAACGAGTCCTGGGAGCATGCCACTGTATGGTATATGTATTAAAATCTCGAATTGCAATGTTGGTTCCTTTAATTTCAGTTGTCATATTCTTTCTGTTTAAAAATGTTTTCAATAATTCTTGTTTATTATTTTTCTTAATAACAGCTTCAATGGCATCACTGATAGGATCCAAATGGACAGCTTCATTTTTTATTTTAACTGTTGTCATTTTCTTTATAGTTTTCTCTGCTGATGTATTATCTGTAACCTGAAGAATACATTGGTTAAGTTATATTCAATGAATTCAGTAACAAATATACCAATTGCTATGCACCAGAGATTTTGATAATAACGTATTTCATTGCAGCCAAAACTAATAATAATTAGTATGGAGTATACTATGAATTCGCCTTCTATAATCTGTATAAACCCTACATAAATATACAGAGGTCTTTATGCGTACTCGTTGTGCGAAAGCTATTACTCAATTACACTTAAGTTACAAGAGTTTTTAGTACCCTGATTTTCTTCTACATTCAAAAAAACATTAACGCTCAGTGGCAGGAGGCGGGAACGCACGAGAGGGACTGTTACATAGACGCCGTGAAGGGTGGTGGTTAGCCGGACATAGGCTTCGCAATCCGGAGGGATTAAGAGAGTTCCATTGGCAAGGTAAAGCAGAAATATTACAACGTAGACTTTCAATATTATGCAATAGTAAACAATTCAATATCCAGTTCAATTTTAACGCCAAAATGTTAGCATCGCCACTCATGAATATTTTATCAATACCTCCAAGAAACTATGTGATATAAAATAATTGTTTTGTGAGAAGTTACATACTCTATAGTAAAAGTTATTGTAAGTGGTTTAATAAATGTTTAATACACATAAAATATTGCACTGTGTGCCAAGAAATAGAGAAACTGCTTTCGTTCCTGAAGCTGTGCTCATGCGAGGGTGAAATGTTAAGAGTTCAGTGTTGAGTTATCTTGGTCCTCAAAATCAAACAGAAGAAATAACTTGAAGACAATCCCAAAAATGCCTCCACTTAATTATCGTTAGAACAAGCGTTTCAAATTATAGAAATTAAGGACCAAATATTGTCAATACTATAAATTCTGGGCGGAACGATGTTGTTAATTAGCGTAGTCTGTTTTATATAATGCACAATAAATAATTTGGTTTCTTAGATTTCTAAATCTAAAATGCAGTAGATTACCAGATAAAGCATCCCATAACCGGCTGCATAAGACTATTCGTATTAAACAGCAGTGTCTAATGACAACATGAAACATTTTTGGAAAGGAAAAGTTTTATACAAATTATTTGGATATGCAAATGCTAAGATGATCGGCATTTTCCCAACCAAGCCAAACCAAAGTTCTATTAGAAGTGTAAATGTAATTTCAATCGCGGACCGCTGAACCTCCGCAATATCATTCTGGAGCTGTTACAACAGAACGTTGGGTCAGTTTGATTCACAACTTGGTGTTTTGTTAATTATTCACTTATAAGAAATTCACAAACAAAATAATCAATACTTGGTTACTATCATTTTCAGGCGGGAGACAAGCTTATTGGAATTGTATACTAATTATTATGCATAGTTATTCCATTAAACCCGATTGATTTTGAATTATATAAACTACATTGTTATGCAACTTTTATTGTTCTATCGCGAGTTAATGTTTTCGAATCATTCTATTTCTTTAATCATATTAGAACTCCACGTAAGCCTCAGGAGGGCAGTAATTACCTTCATGTATTCATTAGGAAAGCTCCAATATTCGCAATATTCGCTCCAATGGAAAGCACTGTAAGTTTTGTGACAATCCTATCGTAGTAGCTTTAGATTAGATTATTTAACAGTCTATGAGAAGATCATATCCTAATCTGAATTTTGAAAATCTATTGTTAGGTACTTAAGACGTTGTGGTTTTCTATCTTAAATTGGCAATAGGAGGAAAAAGATTATAAATACAGAATAATTAATACCCAGAAACGTGGATTAAAACATGTTATTTGGTGTACTAAACTCTGGCAATAATGAAAAATACCTAACATTTTAAATTGTATTCATAAAAATAAGTCATTACTGGATCAACTGGATTAAACTCTAAACAAAAGCGTTAACTGCCCATTGTGTTTACACTCAAAGCTATCTACAAATTCCTACACATTCTAATTTATGTCACTGATTCCTTGTATACATCTTCGTCTTTTTGTAAATGCAAAGCTTATCTTATTTTAATATTGAAAGTCTACGATAGTATTTCACTAGAACTGAAACGGTTCGATTTTTCGTTGTAGTTACCTGTAATTCCACTATCCACTGCTGCCAGTCAGCTTTGGAAAGTTATAGGTTTGAACTTGAAGCGAACCGAGTAGTTTCAGTAACAGTCACAACGACCCGTTTCCATTTAAAGGATTTGAATTCTTCATTCAGTTCCTCAGTCGTCACTGTTAAACAATATCATTACAACGGTTTCGTCTCCTGTCGTCATCACACGTGTTTGTAGATCGAGATAGCCTGATTGAAGTTATGTTTTCAAGTTTTATGTGTTGTATTGCGGCTTATCGTTGACTTCAAGAGGTTGGATACTACTTTGTCTGAATTACTGATAGAGTATAACAATTGATATTAGTTACACTGTTTCGCATTAGCATATAACATTTACTTTTATTATTGTATACCAATTAGAAGAAAAACAATTTGTATAATAACAAGGATCAAATTCTGGTTAACCTAATAGCATTCAGCAATAACTGCTGTTTCTTTAGTAGTAAGTGTTCCTGTTTGCAAAACATATTTATAGTAGCAAGTCTCGTAAAATAATATAAATAACATAAATTAATTAATATTACAGTATATATAATAATTCTTTTGGTAAATATGAAATTAACCTCAAGTAGTAAAATACAAGTTTATCCTGAGCAAAACAATGTAAGGTTTCAAGGGGTGGAAATGAAAAGTAACAAAGTTATAGAATATTAAAAATAGAACTACTTGTTTTTGCAAAATTCCTTGTGTTCCTTTAATGTCAGCCGTTGCACCATATTTGGATAGGTATACTTGAACTAAAAATAGGCTAATACTGAAATCTGGTAGGATTTTGACATACCTTAAATAAACATTTCGGTAAATCTTAATTATTACTGTAGGCCTGAAAATAAAATTTAACGTCAGGCTTACACGAGTGCCTTTGGTTGTCAGCGCAGCTGCAGTACCATTTTGCTGCACTGCACTGATGGCGACAAACAATGCCTTTAGGTAGCATCTATTACTATGGTCACCATATGTATTGGATTTTCCGGGTCAGTTCTGGATTCCTGAGATGTGCCCTGGCATCCTGGAAGTGTCTTAGAATGTGTCTGATTTCAAATTATCTTCGAAATGAAAGCTATTCCAAAATAGGCTGAGGTCAATAATAATGCCAATACACATTAAGCATGCACTGTGCCCATTCTGACCGTTTATGCATATTGAGTGCAGAAACCATTCTAGTTTGACTGATGTGATTGTTAAAAAAAACTCAGCGGATAATAGCACTAGCCTAGTGCACTTTTTGAAAAAAATCAAAACAATTGGATATTTAAAAAAAATCTTTTTATGACAAAGTATGTTGTGTTGTACATCAAAAGACAGAGCATTTAAAATTGAGTATAAGAACACCATCACCTTGATTACTCTAGCTTGATTAGGAGTAAATCTATGGTAATTTCAAAATATGTTGGTTGCAGCCTTTTAGTGGATTTTGAGAAACTTTACATAACCGTAACTTTGAAACCATTTGAAATAATTTGAGGGAAATTGGCAGTTTTCATAATCTATATGAGGACTACCTTCATACCAAATGTAATAAATTCTGAGGTGGTCAAGTACATGTTTTATTTTTAGTGTGTTCATTTCATATGGAATTTTTCCACCTCTTCTACTGAAGTGAACTGTTTTGATTAGGAAGGGTTTGCTACCAAGTTTTTTGCTAGGCAGTAACGCCACATTTAGTACTATGTAGAGGCTGATTCTTAGGTCTTCCGGTATGACACCTTTCAGCAAAAGGGTAGTGTCATCTGCATTTATCACCACTGAGCTGTAATCTTTGATGTAGTCAGGGAAGTCATAAATAGTACAGACCCAAACACTGATCCTTGTGTTACTCCACTTACAATCAAATGTAGTTTTAACTTTACTGTTTGAGTAACACCATTTTCCATATAACTGCGCTCTACCACTTGACTCCTTCAGTGATAGTTTGAGGTAGCTTTCAAACCCATTCTTAGCGGGTTCCAGGCCTCCTAGTCCCTCTATCTTCTCAAGAATGATATCATAGCTAAGGCAATCGGACACTTAATATTTACAATTAATATTGACAATCGAATGGCTTTAGAGTATTCAAAGTGAAGAGCAGTGGTGTATACTCGTCTTTTGTCATTGTAATCAATAATAAATACCTTTTAGAATACCATGTTTGGCAGTCAGTGAAGAGGTCAAGTTGAGTTAAATGGTCTATGAGCCTTTTCAGTACAAATATTTTGTAGATGGTTGGGAATAATGGAAATGGGATAATAGTTGCTGAGGTTGGTGGAGACTTCTTTTTTCAGTTTTGGGTATACTTTTGATACTTTGAGTGCCTAGAGGCATATGCCGCTTCTGAAGGCTTTATTGATAATATTCACAATAGGAGCAATGATCTATTGGGACCAAAGAAACCATATGCTGTAAAAACTTGTATATAGTGTTCCGCTGCTATTTCACTAAATCTTATATGCTGTCTAAGAATCCATTTAAAAAAAAAACCACTTACGTCAGTTAGAAGTACACAAATAACACAATAGTAACATATGAGTTTTATAATTGTAAATTTAAATAAGAATTTAATTTTAATGTGGCAACAAGAATTAAATTGACCAGTATAGTATTGGGTATGTAATAAATGTGGCAGATAGCAAGTGGCTAAACCATATGGGATTATGGCGTGTAGCGTATTGGGGTGTATTATGAGTAAAGGTTAGCCAGCCCGGACAGGAACCGGCTGTGCTGAATGTGTTGAACATTGTGAAGCATTGTTTAAATTGTAGAGGCACTTAGTTTTATCATGAGAGTAATGGAGTGAAATGTGTGGATGATAAAAGCTTACATCGAATACACTTAATGGCAACAACAAATGTCCCTTGATTTTTAACATTTTTGAATTTGATCAATACAAGCCTGATATTAAACCCAATAATTAACAGTAAAGTATGAAAATTGGTGGAGGTCACATTTATTATAACTGTAAGTGAAAATGATAGTCAACAAAAAAATTTAACACATAATAGATTTTTATTAATGTGAATTTTTAACCCGGGCAAGTTATTTGGAAGAACCCTCAAGCTTATAGGAGCATTAGTATTTTATTCAGTAGCCTTCATTGACCAATGTAATATTTTACTTGTTGCGTATGTTTTAAATAATTACACTACACGTTAAAGCAGAATGAAAAATATTAATTTTTGACTAGTTTTAGTTGTTTTTTATAAGTAAACTTTTTTTATTTTGTCATGAAGACTAAAGTAATTATTTTGATTTCAGGTGGTAAACCGAGGGGAAAATGAAAATCAGCAAAGAGCCAGTATCAGCGTTTGCAGTATATTCAGAAAAATTTAAACAAAAGAAAAAGACCAAGCCTGTTGTAGAAAATGGTGATAAGAAAATTAATAAAACTAAAAAGTTAGGTAGTGATTTGAAGATGCACCAGATGAAAGAAATTGGTGCTATATTGAAGCATCTTGCAGATAAGTCCATAGCAAACAATGAAATAGTTAAAAATATTACGGAGACAAATTCTAAAATAAAGCTAAAACACTCAAAAAATGCTTCACAACAGGAAAAATCTCCTTTCAATTTCACTGAAACAGTTTCATCAAATACAACAGATAACTTTAGTATATCTTTAAATAAGCCTTCTAAAAAGGCTACAAAAACAATGAAATTATCTAAAGAATCAGATGATAATAAAGGAATGAAAACTTTTGATGAAAATGATAAATCGGTCAGCATAGAGCAAAATATCCAACTTGGTCCATATTTAAATAAATCTTTTGAAAATGGCAATAATGGCTTAAGTAAACACAATGAGGCTAAAACTGGAAAGCCTTCAAAAAAATTTAAGGCAGGAAAACCAAACAATTTGTTGTACCCTAAGAAGACCTGTAATGACAGAGAAAATTCAAGTTCCAAGGCAAAAAAGATGAAATTAAAGAAACCTAAAGATATTACATCAAACAATGTTTCAAGTTTGAGAAATAATGGAAAAAAAGAAAATTTGGTATTAAAGAAGAAAAGCGGTTTTAAAACAAAATTACCTGAAATTAATGAGTTTATGGTAAAAAATAAAAAGGACGATTCACAAGAAAGAGATTGTATGGATCAGAAAAACAGCATTTTAGCAGGAGAAAGCCTTTTTGAATGGCTTATTTTTCCAATATCCCTACAAGACTTTATGAGGTAAGAGAGTCCATATCTAGGTATATGTTCTGTGATTGTGTTACAGGCTAAACAAAGAACAAAAACTACTTTTGACCACAGTTGTTTAATATCAAATCATTATAGAATAAACTATGAATGAATGAATTCCGTTCCAATTATGACCGGATTCCTGCCCATTCTAATTTCATCCGCCAACTACTGGCCCAGCTGTTAGTAGTGTCTTTGATTATAGAAAGAGTGATTTCAGAAATTTCAGGTAAATTTCTTTTAATTGGTAAGGAATATTGCTTATTCGTTCTTCGACCTAATTCATTTACAATAGATCAGATTAATTTGGGATTATTATTTGACTGATTGATTTTATTTCTATAATAATCTCTTTTTGTTTTTTTATACTGAATTACTAAGTTGTTGTCTAATGGTGCTATAATTATTACTTAACCTAATAAGTGCAGAAGATATTAAGGGAATTAAGGGAAGATATGAGAGAGTTACAAATTACAGTAGAGGATTTAAAACACAAGACAAACACATTAAAGATATTAAATGACAAACACTCTACACTACAGCTGAAAAGAAACAAACAACGAATAGGAAGAGTGGTTCCGGAGGAGGAAAGGAAATTACGCTCGGAAAGGATGAAGAAATATTGGGTGGATAAAAGAAGAAAGACTAGAAAATATAAAGTGACTAAAGTAGTCCAATGTAGGCCATAAAATTATAAATAAATAAATAAGTGCAGAAGATAGTCAAGGCTTAAACGTTTTTATTCTTGTCGTTCTATTAAGAACTATTTTCCTGGCTCCAGATTTCAAATTACAGACTATACTTGATTATTTATAGAATAGGAATTGATGTCAGTGTCACACAGAAAGGGGTTCCAGTCAATGTGAGAGAGGTTATCGGTAAGCACAGCATGGTCAACGTAGGTGTAGGGCGTAGTATCATCAGTATCATCAGTCAACAGTATCACGTGATAGTCAGGCCAGTACTGTAGTGGTCATTAATGTTCGTGTGGACAACAGCCGATCTTATGTGGTTCATGTCAAAATGTCTTACAAAGATGTGGTTCAGGCAAGAAACATGATCATCAGTTACTCTAGTCGGTTTATTTATACTCGTATACTGTCTAAGTCATGTTCCTTCTAAACAGTTTCAATATTTGTCGTCGTGTTAGTTGTCCCGTAATAAGTCTAAATTTATGTCACCTAAGAAAACACATTATCTAAAAAGCTGCAAGTCTTTGTAGTATTGTTCCAATTTGTCCAATAACAAGTCGCTGTTAAAAGTTCGGTACATTGCAAAGATATTCTAATGTTTATTTTGTACAGTAAATTCCAGTCTGAGACCGTAAACATCGCTTAATGATATTTGAGCGGATGTCACTGATAAGCGATCATTAAATAGAATGACAACACCATTGTTCTGGTACCTCTGTGTATTAGTAACCGCAAGTTCGAATCCGTGAATTTTTGTACATCCCTCACCCCTCCTCACCGAATACTCCGACAATACTATCAAGTCCAAGTGCTCGAACAAATACTCAAGTGTACTATTAACTGGTCAAAATTCTTAGAAAAACTTCTTATATCACAATGAAATATTTTTAAGCTGTTGTCACCCCTGTTATAAACATTGAAGCAATCATTGAACGAATCAAATTCTGTACAAGAAAAATTTTAATTGACATCGCTGTCATCATCCGGTGTCATCATCGCCCTTCAGAGGCCATAGAAGCCCGGCCTACCCAGCTGTCCATTACCTAAAAAAAATTGTGATTTGTGCCTAATTACCTTATTAACGATAAACTCATAACATCTAATTTAAATATTTCAAAGTTAATTTAAAATTAAACAGAATATTAATTTTCCCTTTATTACAATTTAACAATGCCTAGTTTTGTGGAGTGAGCTGCTCGTTGATGTAGGCTGTGCTAAGTGAGAGTGAAGGTGAGATCTCCTTGGCGTTGAATCTCTTCTTATGCCTAGTCGCAGTCAACCACACTTCCCGCACCCTGCGAGATACGAATTGGACCACAACGGGCGTGTCTTTCGACTACAGTCGTAGACAAGCGCAATCGAGATATCTTCTTTCGCGAAGTCCACACCAATAACTCTCGAGATGTGTTCCACACATACATAGACATTTCTCCCGATGTCAAAGGGACGTCCTGTATCTCGAAGTTGGTGCCCCAAACATGCTGTTCACTGTCAACCAGTTGCTGCTGTAAGTTCTGCACCTCATCCCGCATATAATTCCTATCGTGTTCCATCTCGTCATAGCGCATACACAGATTCTTGTGGTTCTTCAGGCTCTCCAGTTTTTGTTTCACTTTCCAGAGTTCCACAGCAAGTGTTTTAGCAATGACGACAATACTTCATTTAACTGTTTGTTAGTATTTTAATTTTTTTCTCTGTTTTAGTGCTGTGACAATAAATACATCGTATGGCAAACATCAATTAATAAGACTATCCTAAAATTTCTGTCATTCATAATACACATACATTACACACAATCTTTACAATCACATCTCTTTTATTCATCGCCAATGTAACCCACTTCAAACAACAACCATTAATATCTTTTTGAGTGAAGAGATTGCGTCTTTTATTGCCCCAGGGATTACTGGTCCTTTGTTGCTCTTGATGGATGCTTACTTCCATTTATAAACTACTTAGAACCATATAATGTATTATTGTAAATATAAGGACTTTGACATTAGGATTCGTAAAATAGTTCGATTGTTATTAAATCGATGGAGCTATTCAAAACAAATGTCATGTAATGTTGAAGAGAAATTCGAGTTATCAGAACACTGTTCTTTAACCTTAAATCTTTAATGGATCAGGAGATTAGAATATCTTTCAATGATTATGACATCTCAAGAGTGTTTAGAATGTTATTAGAATATACCATGGTATCCATGTTTTTCAATGGCAATTGCATGAAAAGTCATGGGTAATTGCAAGTAAGAGAATTTTTTAAATTTAAATGTTATTGTAATACCAGTAGAACCTACTCTGGACACAGAAAAGATAGACCTTGTCGGATAACTTGATCGATAGGTCTAGATTATTGTGGAGATTGGCAGTAAATAGTTTCTGTAAATACTCTAGCGGCAGTATTTAATGTCTGATTTTCTATGAATGTGATATGTTTACTATTGTAAATCCAAAATTTAATTTCACTATCTAACCCAAATAGGCCCAAGGGAGCATAGCCCCACAATAAAAACTCTATTCAGCGATTATTATACATTGGGTCATTTATTGTGGTTTTAATTAAATTTAGCATAGTGATATTAAAGGTTCATCCCTAGAATACATTCGGATTTCAGTTTAACAAAACCAGAGAGGGCGACATCCTTGGATGGAAACAGTGAATTGAGTGACTGGTCATAATTTTATTGTTAGATGGATATTATCGAGTTTGGCATGCATCGCTTGTGTCTTATTCAAGGTTGATAACCACGTTTGAAACCAAAGGTGTAGATTCCCGAGGTGAAATCAATTCTTAAAAAAACTGTTTGGGGGTTTTGTTAGGGAAGTGTAATTTACAAAACATGACAATAATTTTATTGGTTATTCCTGAAGTCAAGACCTAGTCTATCAAATACGGCCAAAACGGATAAAGACTTAGGAGGATTTAAGTTTAACACTTCAAACTTAAATAGAAGAAAAACATCCAGGTGTAAGTTCTTATTTGAAGGTTGATTACTGACCCATCTAAAGGATATCCAATATTTGATGGTAAACTACTTCTTCAAAACTTTATATTCTACAAAAATGGTCATATGATATGTTTCGTTAAATATTCATAAGTTTGGTTCTTCTTTACAAAATTCTGTACTGGTAAATTTCAAAATGTTGTAAATTTCTAACAATTCTTCTTAGCGACCAGGTTGTGAAGGGAATATGATTTTTCTAGACATTTGCCATTGTTCAGTTATTAAGAAATCAAGTAACACTATAGTGTCACAACGCTTTGTATGATTTGTTTATTTTAACCTAGATTGTTGTTATTTGTTAGGTTAGTTATTCACTCGAGGAAAAGATTAGATTTTAGATCTCAAAACATAGTGTCACTTATTTCATATATCATTGAACATAAATATCCGGAAAAATCCTGTTTCCTTTATAATGCCAATTGAAGTATCAGATGTGTAATTTTAACAGCCAAAGTTACTTTTGAGCTTTAAACAACATCTCTTTGATTCAGACTAATTGAACATAAGATACGGGTATTGAGTCCAGATGTTAACTCATATCGCTCATGTACCGATTCATTTCTTACAGACAGAACTGGGAGAAGCGGCCACTGCTAATACAGCGAGAAAATAACAGGAACTACTTCTCTGAGGTGCTGAGCACTCCTGCAATCAATGCTATGCTCCGGGAGAATGTTGTTTGTTTCACCAAGCATCTTGATATCACTTCTTACACTGATGGTGTCAGAGAAACTCACAATTTTTCAGGTAGTTAATTGGTTATTGATTTACAGTAGAAACAAGTGATTTGTTCAGACAGAACATGATTACTCTCTTGTACACTATTGGGACTACATCTAGTTTCTAGGATATATATTAACTAACCAATAATCTGTTTGTCCGTAAAATAAAAGGTTAATCAGGGAAACCACCCAGGGGAAATGCACCAAGGAAATGTATTTTAAAATTTACCAGGACAGCACGTGGAAAATTAACATTTTGTACCAGAAACCTGCAATTCCACAACTAAACAAAAACAAACAATACACCTAACCTCACATTTAGCAGTTGACAAACAAAATGTTTCAATAAGCATCATTAAAGACCATGGCAATGATATCTGTTGGATATTTGTAGAACTTAAATGGCCCATAACAGTAAAGGTGGCTAAACATAGACCATGTAACCAGTGCATGGCTCAGCATTCAGTCCAGGACCGCTCGGTACATAACCAGCACAGGTGTCTTCCCCAATGGGTTAAAGTTGTTTTGTCTTATAAGAACAGATGTTAAATATCTGAATCAGTCAGTTTTTATACGTTTCTATTTTGCAGGTAGGGCTCAACCAAATCTAGTATGGGATTTCTACTCCAACGGGTGCAGTGTAAGGCTGCTGAACCCTCAGGCTTTTCTACCAAAAATCCATGCCCTGAATGCAACACTTCAAGAGTATTTCGGTTGCTTTGTTGGTGCCAATGTGTATCTTACACCACCTAACTCTCAAGGCTTTGCCCCACATTACGATGATATTGAGGCTTTTGTTCTTCAAATTGAAGGGAAGAAACATTGGAAAGTTTACCCTCCACGGTAAGCTTTTTTTAATCATAATTTGCAGTAATATTAAAATTTATAATTTTTGTTTTTATTTGTGTATTGAAATTTATGTTTGTACTTAAGGCTTAACTTGTTAAAAATAGTGTTCCAATGACTTTGAATTGGGAGTTTTGTTGATTCAAACTGACGAAGTAGTGATGTGGGCCGGGAATATTGCCAGTGGGAGGGAACTTATGAAGTTCGAATATTGCCGGAAATATTTCTTTGGTCCGGGAAGATTCCCAAAAATATGGAATTTATGAAAATTTGTAATTTTAAATGTTTTAATAGTTGAAGAACCTTAAAACTAGGTTAACTAAGTGAATTCATACATTTAAATCCAAGAATTATCATTTCATGCATTAATTTCCTTTACAGACAAATATCCTGGGAATTTATTGAACTAAATGGATTTCAATTCCTAAACCAGTATTAAAAACTCAAGCATTTTTTAAAGAAGTAATTTCAAAAGAAACTCACGTTCAAACATCCTAGATATAAAATATATAAAAACTACCTATTTTTATAAATTTACTGTTTCTTTATGTTTATCAGCTTTATAGTTTATAATTATTAAGCCATTAATTGCCAATATTCCTATTTTTATATTACCAGTTTTATTTAATTATAATTTTATTTTTAAATGTATTTCAACTTTAAAATCTTTTGTGGAACACCCTGTATTTTATGTTTTTTTTAGATTCTATTCTACAAAATAAGACATTTTTGCTTTTGAGAGTTTTTCAATATCTCTAATGGTTCAGGAGCTACGTGGACTGGAAGTTTTCATCATCAGTCCGAAAACTTCCAGTCCACATAGCTCCTGAACCATTTTCCAATATGGCGGCCTTCTTCAAAAAATTTGCAAGTGTATTCCTGAGTGAAACTTAAAATTGAGCAAGTTCCAAATTTAAAGTGTGGTGCTAAGTTGTGTAGTTAAAAAGTTAGCTATTGGATCACTTTAAAAAACTCACCCGGTATAATTGTGTAATTACAACAGGCTTTTTGGTTTTATCTAGAAGTTAAACACTGGTATTTTGTTTCCTTCACTACGACAAAGAGAAAATTGAATAAAATAAGATTTTACATTTTACAATTAAATTGTAGACATTTGTGTTATGAAATTAAATGTAGTAGATTTGTGTATGTTATCTGACCTGAAGTAGAAATAAAGTAGTTGTGAAGTGCGCAATTCCAGAAACACCAAAAAGCATGTCGTCTGAAGTGTAGCAACTGTGTAGTGTGAAATGTTTGGGTCTCAACTACAACTGTTACAGTAGTGAATGAAACTAGTTAGTTGTCTTAATTAAATCTTTATCAGACTGTGATAGCTGAACTGTTTGGGTGTCCATCTTAACTGTAACACTATCGGTATCTCAGAAATTACTAAATTTACAGAAAAGTTAAAATGGGGGGGGGCGAAACCTAAATTTTAGTGTTTATTAAAAGTAGAATTTCAAAATTTTACTGCCATTTTCAAACATGGCGACCAACTTAAAAATGTCTTATGAAATGCCCTATATTTGTTTTGCAATTTTTAATATGAAATAACTTGTAAAAAGATTTTCCCTTGGAATCTTTTTTAACTTATTTGTTTAGAAGCTACAGGCTACTAAATCTTTTTAAACAATTGGTTATGACGTATTTAAGAACCACTGTGTGAGTAATTTCAAATGTAATAAAAAAAGTGAATGACAGTCAAGTGAATTGTAAAATCAGTAATAAAACAATAGTGTAATAAATTAACATTGAATATAAAAATTTATTATTACTAAGATAATAATACCACCATGCCATAAAGTCTGGTTGTATGGGAATGGCATTATATTTTTTTAACTATTGTAGATAGAGCAGTATATATTTACACATGTATATTATTCCAAAATATCTACAATTGTAAGAAAATATCTTATTTTTTGTCAATCAGAGAACAGTCTACAAAGAGTCTGAGGAAAATCTCAATTGAGTGCATAGATCTTTCAGTATATAAAATTAAAGGTTTTTATTAGGAGAACACTATGCTGCAAATCATATCTCAACAGTTGACACTACACAAAATGGCAGATTACATTGTTCCTTATATCCACTGTGGATTGTCTAGTTTTTACCATTGTAACCAATTAAAGCTACCAAAAGGTGAAATATATTAACTGCAAATCATAAATTGTACATTGTAACAATATTTTTTTAAAGTTAACTGTTACAATATCAAATTTAGATATAATATAAAAAAAATAAAAAAAAGTAAAGGAGATTTTATCAAAGTGTAATATACCATTTTTAAAGGTATCTGTATAAAGGTTGTTTTGTCAATGAAGATGAACAGGCTATGGTATGTTTGTATTCAACAGTCCGGAGTCGGTATCTGTTGTTAAATAGGCTAATATATTCCTATTCCATTCGCCCAACTATTTCTACTGTGAAAAATTACCAAACTGTCACATATTTGTGCAGTAAGCACATAAGTTAGCACAGGTTAGTTTTTTAGGTTTTTATTAGGAGAACACTATGCTGCAAATCATATCTCAACAGTTGACACTACACAAAATGGCAGATTACATTGTTCCTTATATCCACTGTGGATTGTCTAGTTTTTACTATTGTAACCAATTAAAGCTACAAAAAGGTGAATATATTGACTGCAAATTATAAATTGTACATTCTAACAAAAATTTTTTAAAGTTGACTGTTACAATATCAAATTTAGGTATAATATATAAAAAAAAAGGTAAAGGAGATTTTATCAAAGTGTAATATACAATTTTTAAAGGTGTCTGTACGAAGGTTTTTTGTCGCTGAAGATGCTTGAACAGGCTATGGTATGTTTTTATTCAACAGTCCGGAGTCGGTATCTGTTGTTAAATAGGCTAATATATTCCTATTCCATTCGCCCAACTATTTCTACTGTGAAAAATTACCAAACTGTCACATATTTGTGCAGTAAGCACATAAATTAGCACAGGTTAGTTGCGTCAAGAGATCAATCTCAGATAATTGTTTCCATATTTTTGAGGCCTTTATTTTAAATGTTAATCACACACATTTGGTATGTGAAATTTCTAAGTATTTAAATATATGATTTTATTTGCAATAACATTTGAGAAAATAATTAATATGAATAATATATCATTAACACTTTGAATTTTAGTCTGCAGTATGTACAATTTGGCCTTAATGAGACGGATTAAAATTAATTGTAAAGTTTTAATGTTGTATTATTTATATTCATTTTACTAAATACAGGATCCGGCAAAAAAAACCTCCCTGATTTCAATAGGCATTTGTAAAAAGAATAAGAAACATACAGAACAATTACTTATATTTGTGAATAGCCTATATGATGCCATTTTACTTCACTTAGTACAATTTACTTGGTTTTGAAAATTATGTCCGATAAATGATGTCCCCCATTGTTAAGACATTCACGAAGTCTTTCCCTGAAGTTTTCCATAGTTCTTCGTGTAACTCCCTTGGAATGGCTGTCACTTCCTGCCTAATGGCATATTTTAGTTCTTGCAGAGTTCTGGGACGATGTTTGTACACTTCAACCTTTAGGTAGCCCCACAGAAAGAAATCGCAAGGTGATAAGTCGGGTGACCTTGGGGGCCAGGAAATGTCTCCTCTTAAAGAAACAAGACGTCCAGGGAACAACTCTCTTAACATTTCCATGGACCGCCGAGCAGTGTGAGCTGTGGCTCCGTCCTGTTGGAACCAGACTTCTTCTTCCTCATGGTCTAAAACAAACTGGTTGATCTTGGGTCAGAAAAATGTCTCTATCATGTGACAATAGCGATTGGCATTGACCGTTACTGTTTGTCCATCTTCTTCAAAAAAGTACGGACCCCACACACCAAATTTCGCAACAGCGCACCAAACTGTGACTTTTGGGCTGTGTATTGGTTTTTGGTGGAGTTCCTTAGGATTTTCTGCAGCCCAGTAGCGGAAATTCTGTTTGTTAACAGTTCCACACAAGTGGAAGTGGGCTTCATCAGAAGAAATGAAGACAGCATTTAGGGGAATGTTTTGCAAAATGTCATCACATGCAGCCCTGTGAGTTTCATAATCTTCATCAGATAATTTTTGGGCAACCATTATTTTTGTAGGGATGCAGATGAAGTTCCTTATGCAGAATTCTCCTTACACTCCTTTCTGACAATCCCAGGGCAGCTGCATGTTTAACCGCCGAACGCTTTGGAGACTGTTGGATGGATGTTCTCACTCGCGCCACATTCTCTGGTGTTATTACAGTATGAGGTCTGCCAGTTGGTTTTATTTTTAGTGCTGACCCTGTTTGTCTTAAGTTTGACACACACAGTCTAATCGTTTTCGCATCAGGAACACTATCACGTCGGCCAAGTTCGAATCGAATCCGAAACGCTCGTTGAGTAGAAATCACAGAACCGCCATTTTTAATAAACTCCTCCACAACAAACGTCCGATGCTCACCGAGCCAAGCCATGGCGAACACTGAAAATGGCACGTACGCCGCTACAGTACAATACCCCCTCCACATCTCTACCCCCACTACAACTCACGCAGTGCCTTGCTCAAACCGGGTAGGTTTTTTTGCCGAACCCTGTACTATATATCCTACATTACTATATTAATGGTAAAAAGTGTCCCCAACCAGATGATAACTGAAATTGCAGCCCAGAACAAATCTAATGCACTTAAACAATAATGACATTTTAAGATTACCATAAAAAAGTATAAAGTTGAGTTTTTGTACAGATTAAATTTATTTTTTCACAAATGTTGCTGTCTTCAAAAAAATTTCCAAGCATAGGCTCCTTGGTACATGCCTAAATCCGTTCATGATTGCAAGGTGGTAAAAATAAAATAAATGGTTTTATAATTCTGTGGTCTGCATATCCTGGACACTGAAAACTATTTTATGCATATAATTATATCCAATAATATCCATTTCTTGGGCTCTGTAAGAATGAAATCTAATTGAAATTTTATTAATTGGGAGAGGGTGAAATGAATGTGAGTATAAAACCGTCCTATTTGGCACCAGTTTGTCATTTTTGATTTGTGACTAAAGTATATGAAGGAATTTGAGTGTTGTAATGCTGAAAAGCACAACATGAAGTGGGGTAAAAATCAGATTGTAGCATTATTTTTTAAGAAAGTACTTTAAAGTTTGAAAATAAATGCAAACCGTGAAAGACATGGATTCAACCTTAGTTGCTTTTTATTACTCAACATTTAAACTGGTATTTATTTTGAAGGAATGACAAAGAAGTTCTTCCACGGTTTTCAAGCCCCAACTTCAGCCAGGAAGAGATTGGTGAGCCAATTCTGGATGTGACCTTGGAGCCCGGAGACTTGTTGTACTTCCCCCGAGGATTCATCCACCAGGCATCCACTGTAGAGGGAGAACATTCCTTGCACATCACACTTTCTGCCTACCAGAAGACTGCTTGGGTGGATCTCTTAGAGAAGGTAGATGCCTTTTTGATCGATCCAAAGCACTATAAAGGATGAATAGTGTCCCACTGCTAATTTTTTAATAATTGTTGAAAGAAAAATGAAAATTAATGATGTTTCTGGATCAGTGGTACCTACATTTTGAATTAACATTTTCAGATGTTGTTTCTGGAAGGAGACATCCTCCACATACCCAACTCATACTTTCCAAACTATAATCCTCCTTTTTTAATACATTTCTAGAAAGGGAAATAAAAATAAAAATTAAGTACGCCAAAATAATGAATTGAAGCCAACAGATGTCAAAATTCCAGTGAATCTCCTTCTAATGCATTCAGTTTTTCTAAAACATGAGGATTTCCAAATGTCAATTGTTATCTTCTAATTGCTCATTGAGTTAAATACTCCAAATACAGCTCCAATAAGATTTAAAAATTAAATTTCCTTTTGATTAGTTTATTGGGCTTGAATTAGATTTTACCGTTGGACTAGAGGAGCATTTTTAGGATTAGACAAAAATTATCCTGGTGTTTCTGAAACATGAACATGTTACTATAGTAGGGATCACGAAAGAGTGCAGTTGGCGGTGACCAATAGGATGAACAGGCCAACGCGACATTGCCACATGTCAACTGCCGCTTGGCACGGTGCGCTGCGGTAACAGCAGAGAACATGTTTGGCAATGTCGCTCAGTCCTCGTTGGCTGCTCCAAGGTCACGCGCCAAATAGGCTCCTCCCTCAACTGCACTTTCTGGTGGTTCTTACTGTAGGCGATTTACTTGGCATCAATTTTCTGGCCTATAATTAGCAGCAAAACTGTGTGAGGTTTTAGAATTTATTTTGTATTTTTATATTGAAAGTGGTTTTAAAATTGATGTTTTAGTAGTATTTTTTTAGCATAAACATAAATGGTTTGAAACATAATCTTTGTTTTTAAAATGTTGATCTAAAAAGGGGGATGTATTGTTTGAAATTTTGGAAGCAACTCTCTTCAGGAGGCAATGCATGAGTTTTTAATGTTAGAAATTAGGCAATATTGACCTAGAAACATCTTAAATGTAATTTTTCAATTTTTAACCATTTAAGAGTTAACAGATAGTTGTATTTAACAACATTTTGTCATCTAATAAAGTTTTGTTTTTGTTATATGAAAAATGAATAGCAGTACATTTTTGTGAGGTTTATTTAGTTTAGTTTAGGAAAAATATCTGGGTTGTCTATGAGTTATTTTATTACATTTTTGATGTAATAATGATGTGCTTTTCACTGTAGACTCTACCTCTGGCTCTCAAGAAGGCTGCAGCCGAGGATGTGGAGTTCCGCCGAGGTCTGCCCAGAGACTACCTGAACATTGAGCATCGTGGCGGTGATGTGGAGAAGAAGGCTTTCGCTGACACGGCTAAGCAACTTGTGGCTAGACTTGGACACTTCTTGAGCCTCAGTTTAGGGGCAGGAGTAGATCAGATGGGTGCTCAGTTCATGCATGATGCTCTGCCTCCTGTTCTTACATCAGGTGACCATATTAGCTCAAGTAGTTACTTCGTGTCTCTTTAGTCATTAGACAACTGAATTTATAACTAGGATTTGTGTGTAAAAAAGTGGAAAAGCATTGAATTTAACACTCCAATACATTACGAACAGTTCAATTTTGTTGTGGACACCAGCCATCTTTTTTAATCCTGTAAGATACTCTGGGCACCTGTACATTGCCTTTGTGTGCTCTTGCTCTTGCTTCCATTAAACAATATAATCATACATGTTATTTAATTCATGATTTGAAGACATTTTAGTGCAAATTATTATATTAAAAAATGTAATAAAAAATGGAATTGAAAACCAACATTACTACCATTAATTTATTTTCTAACTACTGTTTACTTATTGGCATTATTTTTAATTTTATGTTCTAGAAGAAAAAGAAAAGTCAAGTTTGGGTGGTGGTCTGAGAATGGAGGAAAATGGAAAGCTGGTAAACCGAGTGGAATTTGATATGGACACAAAGGTTAAGCTGGTCAGAGCAAACATATGTAGGTGAGTATACTTCTTGGTTTTATATAAAACCAGGCTTTAATGGAACTTTAGCATGTTGATACACATGTGGTGTAACAATGTATTACGATTGCAGGTTGGCAGAGGAGGAGGACGAGGTGAGGCTGTACCATTGCCTGGACAACCCCCTGGAGTATCACGCCGATGAGCCCCAGTTTTTGGTACTGCCCCCTGAGGGCATCCCTGTCATCACACACCTGTTCCGCAGCTATCCTGCATATGTCCAGGTCCAAAGGTTGCCCGTTGACGATAAGGAGGCTTTGGTGAGTGTGTTAATAATTTATTTTTGTACTTAGAAATAACAACCAGTTGGGCTTAAGTTACTTGTAGGACCCCTCAGGGGGTTGTTATAGTGTTATACTATGTAAACTAACACTGATTTGCATCGAAATCTTCATCGTCCCCACCCAACTGTGAAATCGTGAATAAGCCATGAATAAAACCTTAAATAAGCACTGAATTTAATGTACAAACCTTGAAAATCTTCACAACTTGCTGTTAAATGAATCAGAAGTCAGAATATTCTTTGTTACAATTTCTTTAAGAAATGCAATGGTGTCAAAACAATACTGTATACAATATATGAGTAAATACATAAAATTGTAATACAATACATAACATCAAGTCCAGGTCGTTTGATAAAATTCATCCATGGAATAGATTGGATTGTCCAACAAGAGGTTCTTCAGTCTGTTCTTTAGTGTTGCACCAGTTTCCTGTCTGAAGTCTTGTGGTAGGTGGTTGAGGATTTTCATACCGGCATATATTGGTTTTCTTGCATATAGAGAAGTTCGATGAGCTGGGAGGTTGAAACGAGTTGCATGTCTTGTATTATAGTTGTGAAGGGCTGATTCTTGAGCTGGTTGTTTGATTGATGTATAGTGTGCCACCTCACAAATGTACATTGCATACACAGTCAAGATTTTAAGACTTTTAAAATGTTCTCGGCAGCTCTCCATAGGTTGTAGGCCTAGTATAGTTCTTAATGCTCTCTTTTGTAATATTAGTATCCTGTTCATATTGGTCTTGGTAGTACCACCCCATGCGGCTATGCCATACATTATGTGAGTTTCACAGAAAGCATGGTAAATGATTTTTGCTATTTCTGGAGTGCCAATTTGCGTCATTCTTCGAATTAAAAATATGCCAGTGTTCAACTTCCTGCATACACTGTCAATGTGGGCTGTCCAGGTAAAGGAACTGTCGATGGTAATGCCCAGGAAGCATGCGGTCTCTTCCACTTCCACCTCAGGTAATGCTGGTTCCTCCCTTCCTCTTCTACCAGACATGATTTGCTTTGTTTTTTTGTGTGTTTATAACTAGGTAATTTTCGTGGCAGTATTGAGTGGCTAGGTTTGTAGCAATAAATGCGCTTATCTGAAGTGATTCAATACTTTCTTTGCCCAGCACAAGGGTGGTATCATCAGCGTACATTATTGGGGTACAGCTGTCTCTTAGATATGCTGGTAGGTCATTTGTGGTAAGGATGAAGAGAGCAGGGCCCAGAACAGAACCTTGGGGTACCCCTCTTGTTATTGGTAGAGGTGTTGAAAGAACTTTTTTGGTAGTACTCTTTTCTTGACACAGAAGCTCCACAAGCTGATGTCTATCAGCCAGATAGTTCTGAACCCATTCTGCTGCTTTTGCCACAATACCAAGGGATTGTAACTTGGTGAGGATAAGGTCATGGCTGAGGCAATCAAAGGCCTTGCTATAATCTAGCATAATACCTGCTGCTATTCTGCCAGCTTCTATGTGGTCAACAGTCTCCTCAAGCAGACTTATTAAGGCCGTTGTTGTGGACTTATGTTTCCTAAAGCCATGTTGGTTAGGTGTCATCAACTCATTTTCGTTGCAGTGATCCAATAATCTTTTGAGGGCTATCTTCTCGAACAGTTTGGAAATTGTTGAAATTACTGATATTGGTCTGTAATTATTGACTTCCAGTTTATTTCCACCCTTATGTTTTGGATAAACTTTGGATTTTTTCAGCTGTTGGGGAAAAATTCCTTGTTGAAAAGATCTGTTAATTAAGTATGACAGAGGTTCAGATAGCTCCTCACAACAAAATTTCAATATCTTTGAGGATATTTCATCCAGACCAGCTGAATGAGTCGATTTCAGGGATTTTATTACATTTTGCACCTCTTCTACTGACGTGGTATGAAATACTTCAAGTTTACTGTTTGTAACAGGTACTAATGTAGATAATACTGGTCTTGTATGGTTTTTGGTTTGTTTTCTTAAAGTGTTATCTGCTATATTAATGAAGTATTCATTCAGGAAGTCTGCAATTTTCTGAGGGTCTTCAAGTTTTTTGTTATCAACAAGTAGTTCTAATTTTGAGTTATTGTCATTCTTCCCTGTCTTTTCGTCATTTATAACCTTCCATGTTGCTTTGGACTTGTCATGAGCTTGGTTGATGTAAGTCACTATGTGTTGCCTCTTCATGTCTCTCAGTTTAAAATCGTATGCTTTTTTCTTGATTGTCATGTTGGTTTTGTCTGTTACAGAGCCTGTTAGTTCAAATTTGTGCTGAGCCTCCAAAAAGTCTCTTTTAAGGCTTAGTGCTTCGTCATTTAAATAGTATTTTGGCTTGGCTTTTTTTCGAGATCTAATTTTCTTTTTAGGACATGCTATATCCAAGATAACATTCAGGGTCTTAGAAAAAGTATCATAAGCATCTTGTAGGTGGTGTGCATTCCTGACATTGTCCCAGTTTTGCCCTTGTAAGAGAGATTTTAGCACTGCCATACTGTCATCATTGAACCTGCGTCTTGTAACAGAAACTGTTGGTTTTTCTTTT
The DNA here is from genome assembly GCF_021130785.1 of Homalodisca vitripennis. Lineage (NCBI taxonomy): Eukaryota > Metazoa > Arthropoda > Insecta > Hemiptera > Cicadellidae > Homalodisca > Homalodisca vitripennis. The sequence goes on from NC_060209.1 coordinate 31,400,330, forward strand.
GTAGCGATGTTTAGGGTACACAGCTGAGCTCTGTGGTCAGAGAGTCCAGTTTGTAGTACTTCCACTTGTACAACAAGTTCCAAGCTATTTGTGCACACCCAATCAATAGAGGACTGTGTGGAGCTGGTAATCCTAGTAGCTTGCAGGGGTAGTCTTGTGGTATTGAAACTTAATAGCATGTCATTAATTAGTTTGTTATCAGAGGTTTCCTTAAGCATATCAACATTTACGTCACCCATTATGATGATAAATTTACTGTATGCTTTGGTGTCCGCTAAAAGTCTTGACATAATATTTTGAAAATCTTCAAGCTGAATCAGCATGCATCGTCTCCGTGACTATGTTGTAAGGTCCGGTTCACATGTGAGCGAGAATTAAGTAAGTCTAATCGCGGCAACTCGTGGTAATCAGTCTTGGCGTGATTTACTAGTGTACCAAATTAAATTAAATGGAGTGGTTTGCAGCACAAACGATCGCAAACAACTGCCACCGCTACAAGATCGCAGCCGACAGCGATGTGTCGTATTAATGGCGACATAGTAGTGTTTGGAGTTTCCATATATATATATATATATATATATATATATATATACAGGGTGATTCAAAACTAAACGGCAATCTCTCGGGAGCTTATTCTATAGCTAAAAACAAGTAAAAAAGTTCATATAACCATATGCCCGGAAACGCTTCGTTAGCGAGTTACGCCTAGCGAAAGATTTCGCCCGGATTTCAGAACCCTTGGTGAAGTCAGGCCGTATAAAAATGGTAAAGGTAGTTACAAAGATACAAATACGATTGTTTTTTATGTTTTTATATCTGACAAATTTATTAAAATTCGTCCCAGAGCTGTAAATGCAATACTTTCAGAGATATCTTACGTAAAACACAAGAATTGGTGCAAAGAAATAACACATTTTTGTGTTTAACGTAAGATTACTTCCATAAATGTTAAATAAAGGTCGTTTTTTTCTTAAACAGATTTGTAGAACATTTAATTCTGAAAAGATTCATGTGAATTACTTAGGAAAAAAATTAATAATAGGTATTGAAATTTAGCTTTATTTAAAAATAAAACAGACGCACAAAAATGCATATTCTTATCTGCATAAAATATTAACTAATGTTTAGGTTGTGAGTAACAGCTGATCATTTATTCTAGACTGAACATTAACATAAAATGTATTTACCTTTATAAAACTGTAATAATCACCTATAATAGTTGCTCAAAGTGTCCTCCGTTGTTAGCAATGCACGTTTTCGCACGACGAATCCACTCTTTTCTAGCGTGTTTCATAACGTTTGGAGCATTCTTGATAGTTTCTGCCGCCTCTGTAATGCGATTACGTAACTCCTCTATGGTGTTAATCCGTTTTGAATAAACAATTGACTTCATCCAACCCCATAAGAAAAAGTCTGCTGGCGTGAGGTCAGGAGAACGTGGTGGCCATTTTACTGGTCCATTTCGACCAATCCATTGTCTACCGTATGTATCATTTAAATAGTTTTTCACATCATTAGAAAAATGTGGAGGTGCTCCGTCGTGCATAAACCATGCATTTATTCTGTTTTGAACAGGAATATCTTCCAAGAGGGTAGGCAGGTTTGTTCTTAAAAAATTTAAGTACGCTACTCCATTAAGTCGATTAGGGAGGAAAAATGGACCAATCAAATTATCACCCAGAACACCAAGCCATACATTGACTGAAAATTTATGTTGAAAATGCCTCGTCGCAGTTTCATGTAGGTTGTCGTACGCCCAAGTATGGGTATTACGAAAATTTACAATTCCATTTCTAGTAAAACAGGATTCATCAGTAACGAGAATACGCCGAAGAAAATACTGATGTCGTAAACAATTTCTTCTTAACCAGCGGCAGAACATCTTCCGTTTATTAAGATCTTGCGGTAATAAGTCTTGAACACGTGTTATATGGAATGGGTACAACTGTGCTTCATGAAGTGTCCGCCATACGCTTGACTGGCAAATATTTAACTGACGTGATAATCGTCTGGTGCTTGTGGTTGGTGATAATTCTACAGCATTTATTATTGCTTGTTCATTATTATAGTTCCTTGCGCTACGTTGACGACAAGTATCTATTCGCTTCGGTTTAAAGCTACCAGTTTCTCTAAGTCGTCTCTCCACAGCTTCAAATGTTTTGCGATCAGGTGTTCTTCGATGTGGAAAAGTATCACGATATTCCTGAACTGCAGCTAAACCATTCTTGTTAACTTTGCCGTAAATCAGTATCATGCCCGTATACTCTTCAAACGAATACATACCATTTACATTATCTGCCATTATTTACTAAGATAATTACATACACTTTTATAAAAATATTGAATAAAATATTTTAAAAATAAATATTTAATAAAATATTTTATACACTTGTATAAAATATTTCCAAATAATCACAGGATCTCACAAAATACAATCTTCACACGCCACAATACAAAAACCTCCATAAAGGTTATTCAAATATTACTTCATGAACTTAATTGTTGATCAGCTGATATTGCCAACCTTTGCAAAGAAAATATGACGATAAAAAGTGTTGAATAAATGATCAGCTGTTACTCACAACCTAAACATTAGTTAATATTTTATGCAGATAAGAATATGCATTTTTGTGTGTCTGTTTTATTTTTAAATAAAGCTAAATTTCAACACCTATTATTAATTTTTTTCCTAAGTAATTCACATGAATCTTTTCAGAATTAAATGTTCTACAAATCTGTTTAAGAAAAAAATTACCTTTATTTAACATTTATGGAAGTAATCTTACGTTAAACACAAAAATGTGTTATTTCTTTGCACCAATTCTTGTGTTTTACGTAAGATATCTCTGAAAGTATTGCATTTACAGCCCTGGGACGAATTTTAATAAATTTGTCAGATATAAAAACATAAAAAAACAATCGTATTTGTATCTTTGTAACTACCTTTACCATTTTTATACGGCCTGACTTCACCAAGGGTTCTGAAATCCGGGCGAAATCTTTCGCTAGGCGTAACTCGCTAACGAAGCGTTTCCGGGCATATGGTTATATGAACTTTTTTACTTGTTTTTAGCTATAGAATAAGCTCCCGAGAGATTGCCGTTTAGTTTTGAATCACCCTGTATATGGAAACTGTTAGCTTGCTGAAGTGAGTGGAGGGAGGGTCTTATCTCAGGTTTAGGTTGGGAGGATTTATACATACATAACAATAAACATTTAAAAAAAGTAGTGCATAAAGTTTCAAATAAAATAAAAAAAAAACATGGTTGAAAACTAATAAATGTCATCGTAAAGTAAGTGTAAAACATGGAAATATAAAATTTGTCATGTCGAATTTATATAGTTGCCATGTATCCATCAAAACTCTGTATATTCATAAATATATCTGTCTGTTTTCTATGCTCCTTGTACCAAAAAAATCTCTAAATAAATATCATAAACAGCTGAAGAAAAGTTAAAAAAGTTACTGTAATTTTAAACAAAATATTAAAGTGAGAAAGAGAACATATGCTGGCTTGTTAGTACACCAATATAGAGTGACTCTTGATGAACTTGGACTATTAACGAGTCATAATCATCATTGTTAAGTAGACATATGGTATTTTTCAAGACTGTCCAGACCGATGTTGTAATGTTTTGTATGACTTTATTTACATCGTATGACTTTCCTACTGAACCAATGGCAGTCTTGACACTTCAGTCTACTCTGATACTGCCACTGGTCTTTAGAAGGTAAAGCTTATACTGTGAAAGTTTGACTGAGAATATGAATGTATTTCAGCTCTACTTGATAACTGACCTTTGGGATGCTGGACTGCTGGTGGCAAAACAGCTACAGACAAGCCCACAAGATGACTGAGTGCGTAGATTCACTGTCTGTGGAGAATCAACGGTCTAAGCATAATGTAATGTTCGAACACTGTTAAGTAATTTTAATGTTGCTCAGTACTCATATCTTCCTAATGTTCTTTGTGTTTTTAATTATTTTAAACTTTTATAATTTCCTAACTTAAACAAAGTAGAAACATAATATTTATCAGGAACGTTCCTACTGAACTCTGTTAACATTTTGATTTTTATAAGTGATGTGCATTTTTATTTTACTACAGTAATTGAGTATTGTTGACATTATTATAAAATATCATGGATTTTAACAAATGTATATATGTACTGCAAATAATAATTATTTGTTATGTTGGAATTTTCAATAAAACGTTCACATTGTGATATAATTTTTTTTAACCTGTAATAAAACTTCCAGTTGCTATTTAATTTTGACATTTATTCACCAACAAACAATCCATTACAAAACAATTTACAATAAATAGACGATTTAGCTAGTTAACAATTATAAAAGAAAATAGGGTATATTACATGGTAATATTTGACTTAGTATGTACCGGCTGTCCCACAAAGAGGTTTAAACGTTTGATTTTATATTACTTGCCCATTTATGCACCGAACATTTTCAAACTCTACACAATTCATTAAACAGGTTTTAAAAATATTCTGTGAAAATTTCGGCTCTCTAGCAATAATTGTTGAAACAAAATGGTGGCATTTTGAAAAACTATACTTTAACAGTAAAAAAACGGTATTTTTGGTTTTGTAAAATTATTTATTGTCACATTCTAGAGAAATAAAGCATTTCAATCAGAAAATTAGAGCATAGCCTATTAAAAAACTTACAATTACAGTCCACAATTATTCAAACTGTAATCCATCCACAGCAACACATTGATAACAGCGCTTAACAAATGAATCGTAAGCTCTTACAAAGAAATTCTGTGGTATCTGGAGAAGTTCTTCTTCAACTGATTGTTTTAATTCCTCATCATTATTAAAGATACTAGTATAAACTTGTTCCTTTAAGTAACCCCATAGAAAGAAATCATACACAGTTAAGTCTGGGGATCGAGGTGGCCAATCTAAAAAATAACTTTCATGACCAATCCAACAGCCATGAAGGTTGTCATTTAGTAATCGCTTGACAGGATTTGCAAAATGAGAAGGAGCGCCCATCTTGTTGGAAGATTGCTTGATCCATTTTTGGAACCGTAAAATGATGCAAGACTTGTTCACTTAAAACCTGTTGTATGGTATAAATGATCTAATCTATGGTATAAATGATGTATGGTCAATAATTAAGTACCAAGAAATTACCTTAAGTGCCATAGTATTGATATTTTTAGTTTTTATCAATTTACGATTTCTTTACATTTGTTGAGAGCACTAGCTGTTGGGCCTCTAATCCATTCCAACAAAACAGGTTAAAATATATGAGGTGACATATAAGAACACAATTCTTAGCCTTCTCTGTTCTTAATGAAATGCTTCCAAAGCATACAATTATTTTTGTCTTGTCACGAGGGAAGTCTTACCAATATTAAGTATACAAGTAGCCAAAATAGTAGTCCTAATCAGCTCTGGATGATGGATTTGTGTAGAAAATTTACCATTGATGAGATATATTTTATTTCCTATTTCCTGTTGGAGTCAAACCGTTATCAAAGAGTAATTTACCATAACCTTCTGAAGCTCAACTGATGTATACTCATGGAGACTCAATAACTGAGTAGATTGCATTATCAGACTCATGATGGTAAACTAATAGAGACTAATGGAGACTCAGTAACTGAATAGATTACATTATCAGACTCATGATGGTAAACTAATGGAGACTCAATAGGTTACATTATCATACTGATGATGGTAAACTAATGGAGACTCAGTAGATTACATTATCAGACTCATGATGGTAAACTAATTGAGACTCAGTAGACTGATGATTGTAAACTGATGGAGACTGAGACTCAGTAACTGAGTAGATTACATTATCAGACTCATGATGATAAACTAATTGAGACTCAGTAGATTATATTATCAGACTGATTATTGTAAACTGATGGAGACTCAGTAACTGAGTAGATTACATTATCAGACTCATGGTGGTAAACTAATTGAGACTCAGTAGATTATATTATCAGACTGATGATTGTAAACTGATGGAGACTCAGTAACTGAGAAGATTATGTTATCAGACTGATGGAGACTCAGTAACTGTGTAGATTACATTTTAGACCACTGACAGTCAAACTCAATGTCTTGTATTATAACAATATAAAGGGGTACTGTTTTAAAAATTTTTTGTGATTAATTGGTGATTTTAGTGTAAGGTTCTTTTTTAACATTGAATAACTTGGAGGATAAGAGGATTACATACATTTGCCAATGGTATGCATTACAACAGAAATGTTTCAAAATTCTTAAACATTAAACGTTATGTTTTATGATTTCACACATGAAGTACTCATGTCAGGATGGATACCAACTCTCAAAAGTGTTTCTGTTTTTGTAACAATATCAATGTTTATAATAATGGTAACATTTTTTCAAATTGTAATATTATTAATCAGTAAAATTACATCATCCGTGATTTTGTAAAACCATAAAGTTCCAGTACTGAAGTTTTGATTGTTCTTCAAAAGTTGGAATTTAAGGTTATTGACACAAAAATAATATAGTCATAATGTAAAAACAGTTTTAATTATACAATTAATTATGGTTAATGAATAAAAATGTAACACAAGTAACAGAATAAGTAAATACAATTTTTATAACTGTACCAGTGACGTATATAAAAAAATATTTTGTAGTAGGCTGCACACTGGGTTGTTTAGGAGGAATAAAGTATCCTCCAAATTATGGAGTCAGGAATTTTCCCTCTAGAAAAATTAAAACCTCATAAATGTGTTCTAGCTGCTGGGTACAATTTCATTGTGTGACTTTCGAAATTTCAAAGGAGCTTAAGCCCCCTGATCCCACTTATATATGCCCATAAAGTGTACCAGTTAACATGTTTTTTTTTTAATTGTAGTAAATTTCGATAAGGCAGATTTAATTAATTGCTCTCTAATAACATTGTAAATAGATCAAATTCAGTTTTTAGACAGCTATTACTTATCCTAAAAGTCTCTTATAGTATACTTTCTGCCAAAAATTACGAAAACATACTAAAATATTAACCAACCAATACTCAACAGAAGCTTTTAAATGTTGAAAAAGTACCAAATATATTTTGTAGACAAGTTGTTCGGTTTCCAGGTTATCCATGGTTGTGAATACTTCGTTTTGCAGATTCTTGTTTGCTTTGCTCTCTTTGCCGACCAATGACATATTCTATATAGCTCAAGTATCCATCATTGTCTTGATCATCTTCAGCTAGCACTTGGTCTATCAGCTCTAAAACAATACAAATTGATTTTCATCGTTTAATATGCAAGAGTTAAATAATAAACGTATAGATATCTTAAGAAATGACCTTGAGTTATACTCCATAAGAGCAATGTTAAACTTCAAACAGTTTTACACCCCTATTTTTGGTTATAGAATTGTGTGGATGTCCCATTTTAAAGGCATGATGAATTCTCATCCAAACATTATTTAGTTTTTTGTGTAAAGTTAAACTTTTTGAGTATCTAGACAATGAAATATAAACAAGTTTGAGTTTTATTTTCTAAATAAACAATAACCATAGGACAAAATTTCAAAATGAGATATTTTCAATAATTGTATGATTGAAACCAGGGTTGTAAAAGTGTTCAAAGTTTAGCATTTGTTTTAGGGCCCTGAAATGAAGAAAGCCACTAGTACGGCAGTTCTTAACCCTTGAACTGGCAAAATTGTAATTAACGTTGCATTTTTTCCTCTGCCGTTTTATGTATACGAGTACAGACTTTAGCATATTACAATTTCGATGTTATTGTACTATAAATTGCTTTTTAACTTTAAAAAGCCATTATTATGGTTATGATTCAATAATAAATGACTTGTGGAACACAAAATAACATAAATTAAGTGGTTTTTATTTCTTTTAAATAGTAATGGCAAAAAATGCAAAACAAGTATTTTGGATCTGGTAAACTTTTATAAGAAAATCACTGATCCTGTCCACTTCAACCCAAGCCAACCACCATATTTTAAGGTGGACCCTCTCACTGACTTTACCACAGACCAGTGACTCTCATCCTGACCTGATGTCTTGAATAGCTTAGGATACCCACTGTTGCTGTTCGAGTCAACTGGACTACATGCCAGTTCTAGGGTTAAACTTATGTTCAAGGGGAGTCAGAATGCCTATTTTCATAGGCCTTCATCACTTGAATTATGTGTAAGATAGAGATATATAATTTGTTCTATTTTGTTAAAATTAATTAAATATTTAACAATCTCTGTGTTAAACACTAGTATATATTATCATAAACATACAGTAAACATTTCATTAGGCTAGCTGTTATAGGATCTGAGATTAATGACATTAAAGTTTTCAAACACTACTAAGAAAAGATCGTGATCGAAAAAAGCCTGTATTTGGCAAGATGAAGATGGTGCAGCAACAGTAATTCCCTGCATTTTATGCTGAGTTCTCTGTTTCCTGATGTTCAAAGTGGTCTTGTATCTTCCTTTTCACAAGTGTTCTAGCCCTCTTCATTTCTTTCAAGATCACTTGCAGATTTTTCAACTTTTCTCAGTTACAATTTTTCAATATTTGTCATTAAGGTAATCAGATGCTTCAGAGGTTACAGTCATAGGTCCTCCATTATTTTGACTCTGACAATTAGGCCATTATTAAATGTGCAAATTGCCAAACAAACACCATGTTTCAGTACAGATTGCGTAACATATACTCTTTTCGGTGTAACTGGCCAAATTACGTTATTAAGTAACTCATTAGGATTTTGAATGTTTCCTTGCACACTTTTTCAGAAGTTGAGGATCCCCAATCCACTATTGGCTCTATTTCAAGCATCAGTTCCTTGGGCAAATGAAAATTTTGGCTGTGACTGTAGACAGTTTTATCCAACAAACTTTGGCTATCATTTTTGTCCAAAAGAAGACGGAAAATCTTCTTTTGGACAAAAATTATTATGCAGCGCATCAAAAAAAATTTGACTGGGTGATTTTTAATATAGATAGCAAAAACATCAACATGCTATTGAAAAGGGGAGGTTTTAAAAAGTCATAAATAACACTAAACAAAAAATATAATTGTAAAAATATCTTGACAAAAACAAGACAATATTATTCAAATAAATAAATTTATTATTTAAAAATCTGGTTTTAGACTATATTCTTCTAGCCATTTTAGTTTTGTATGCAAGGTAACAAAAATTGAGTTGTTTTAACAGCAATATTTAGTATTTTTTAGCATTAGATGATATATTTTTTTTAAACAATAAACTATACAATCACTGACTCTGTTTCTGGTTTGTCCTGAGTTTACAGGATGCAGGATCACTGCGTTAGATTCTGTACTGAAGATGTAAACAATTGATGACATAGATAATTACTATTACAAGTAAGTACTTAAATACAAACTAAATTTGGGTTGTAAAATAGTTTTCATTGGATTTACCAATACAATAGAATAGATCATATTCATTCAAAATTTGCATCTGGCTAAGAAGAGAGCTGTTAGGACTTGGAGGTCTTATAAGTTTAGGTCCTAAACCGTTAAGGACTACTTTGCTGCTCAGGTCTCCACTAATGTGGAGATCATCAGGTGTGAAGATTTAATAATCTTTCACTTTTCTTTGTTCCTGTATATATAGAAGTATAAGACTGATGATAAATTGCCAATGGTTAGTCATAACTACACATTGGACCAGAACCATTCAGTGGGATTCCAGGTACCAAGGCCATCAATACCAGGTATACAAGGCAATCAATATCTGAGCTCGACAAACATCGGAGGAGGTAGTCCTTGGTTGTCTTCTCCATATGATTAGACTCATACTTCTTTCCCTGTCAATGTGGGTTGTATCTGGAACTAGGAATCTGTGAGGCGTGTTAATTAATAGGTATACAGAAACTGCTGCAGGCTTGTTTTGAAAATTTGTCATCTGAGGAAGCATAAGATGCTTTTCACTATGTAGATGTCGTGGATAGCAAAGGAAGCTATTGAGAACATCCATACCCCTCTATTGTTTTGAAACGGGACAAACAACTTTGACATGGCGTTGTCACCTCCCTCAGGAAGAGTTCATGGGTAGACTCAAAAGACCTTCAGGAATCTCTCAAAGATGGGAAGTGCAAAAGACCTTAAAAGCTAACCTTGGGAAATAATTTTACATAAGTAAGTACAAATAAACACATTACCAAAAATAAATATTCTGCATTTATTTTAATAATGGATTTCTCATAAGACTGATACTTATGACATAGTTTTTCATCACATTCACCGATAAAATAGGGAAGATCATCATCAGCGGATGAGTGTGTGTCTGGGCTGTGCCCCCCACTCCCCTCCTCATCATGGCTGGCTTGTGCTTCCTTCTCCTTGTGTACGGTGTGATAGATCGCTTGCAAGATCTCCAGTCCATCCAGCTTTGTGTTATTGTCAAAGTCATGAAGCCTGTAACAATAACAATGGTAACCAAAAGTGTTCTTTAATCATTTTTTTGGTCTAATATTGCCTTTTAATTGGTGCTGTATTAACTCTCCACAGGTCATATTTCAATATTCTTTGGTTTCACATTCTTATATTATAAGAATTTTACCATTAAATTTTAGGTAGATTTTTTAATGCAAATTCATTTTATTGCAATCGTAGCACTTACTGAAAATTCCTACATAGCTTTATGGAACATGAGCTCCAGAGTCAAAAACCATCTTCCGTTAAAAAAAGATTATAATATACTAAATAACACGGCTTGTGGAAACAAGAACTGTACCAAAAAAGATGAAACTTGGAACAAAGGTAGATCTTAGTTAATTGGTCATCTTGGTACACCATTTCGTTTCAATATGGGGACCATTAAAACTAAAAGAAATTCACAATTATCTTTTATTTATGTCCTGTGAAAAAGTGTTCTGAAATGCTTATAACAAAACATTTTGTCATATGAGAATATTTGTTTATAGCACAGAACATGATAATTAGATTAATCTTGGGGGGGGGGGGGGGGGAGACAGAGAGAGAGAGAGAGGGGGGGTGGAGAGGGAGAGAGAGAGAGAGAGAGGAGGGAGAAGGTTGGGAAGAGAAAGATCACGCTCAAGTAAACTTATTTCTTTGAGAACCCCTAATGATTTTGGTTGGTATATGATATTTATCCATAGCATTAGGCTCTAATTGAATTGAGAATAAAGAAAAGTTAAATATGCTGCAATAAAAAATTTATAATACTGTACGTTATATACTGTATGTCAATGATGCTATATACTATAATGCTAACCTCAAATTCATTTCCTCATGGGTTAGCGCTAATATGCGAGGCAACACTTTCTTAAAACTGTGAACAAATGGTTTCATTCTCCATAGAAAGTCTGGATCTGTCTCATCTTTTTGTACAGATGATCGTTAGAATCATAAAAGTCATGAGAACATTCAAGTTTTTTTTACACAGTTCTGTTACGCTCCATGTTGTGCTGCTACTTGACACTATTTTCTCAAAACAGCTGAGGAAACAACAGAACTAACATTATCAAATAACTTTCCATTACGGTTTGGGAATTCATCAAAGACAAAATAACCGTACCATATTTGATTGGAATTTAAAGTCTGAGGAACTCAGTAAAATTAACAGATTTCTGGCACAACTAACCTATGACCAGCAGTAAAAATAATCACTTTTTACGATGAGTAGCTAAATAATCATGTTATCTAAAAGATTAATTTATAAATTTACTTGAAATAGTGGAAGTCCATTTCCTCTGGAGTGAGCTTGTGAACATCCTCTTGAGACATGCCCCAGTCGCCAAGATCCTCTTTGATGTGCCTGTTAGGGGGTAACACATTTGGATCAGTCCAGAAAGAATATCTCTATTAATACAGTTTTTGTTTAAAATATTATTTTTAATACTTGAAACTGAATTGCTCTGCAAAATATTTATAAAAAGATTTTACATGTGTTTTGTAGAATACTTTCATACATTTATGTCCTTGTCCTTACACATTTAGAAAACAGTTTTTAATAAAGAAGTAGTAGTTACCCACGGCTTCACACACAATTTCATAGGTGTTGCACCTGTATCAGCACTTCTGGTTCGAGTGAATTATATTTCCGATGCTAAGGTTGAGTTTGCCTTCTTCCTACGATCAAGAAAATATATTTTAAAGTGTATATTTATGGTCATTGTAATTTACTTCGAAATTACTTTGTTAGTATTTTTTGTTTAATTGCTGATTTGGCTCTTTTATGATCAAGAAAATACTGAAATAATGAATAATGAAAATTACTTCATGATGGTCACTACTGCTCATATTTATAAATTGAATTATGGATGATTTTTAAATGTTGGTAGGCTGAGATATCTTGTGAACCACAACAAAATTATTAAAAGATGCATGCTACAAGTATATGTACTTTATCATAATGTGGTCTAACACTCAAGCTTTAAGTTAAACCAGAAATATATTTTAAATACAAATATAAATCATAACTTAGCACCTTCAAATAGTGTTTAGCTATTTAATAAACCTAACTGTCTTGTAATTGCAGCTTATAATGTGCAGGCGCTTTGAAAACTTTTATTTTTTGCAGTGCTGCCTGTTGGTGAGTTACATCAATGGGCATAGCAATTAAACCTTCTAGGTGGAAAAATACAAATGCATACAAATTTTAAAAATGATCGGTCAAATAGTTTACGATTATATAAATACATACAGAGAAATATTCATTTTTATATGTTGTATATAGAAGAGAGTTGAACAAGAAAATAAAGATAGAGATAAAAAGGGAGATAATAATTGATGATTGTGGTGTTCACTTGTGAAACCATTTTAGTTAAATCATAGGCATGCAAAACATCAAGTTAAAACCCTCTGTACTCGTTACTTTTATCTCTTAATTTATTTGTATAGTGATTTACTACATCCAATAGCTACAGCTACAATAGTATTGTTATCAATGTTCAAAAATTGAGAACTGAGGTTAAATGTTTTTATAGTAGCTAATAAAGACTAAACTAAGTACACTGAAAGTTTCTGAATAAGATAACTCTATGTCCTATTTGGAAACTGATTGAAGCAACATTTTAGCTAAAACATGAATGATGTAAAACGGAAAATGATAGATTCGGTTGGTATTTTAATTCAATTTGCCAAATAAAATTACTTTTTAAAAACTAGATTAAAGTTAGTTATTAAACAAGACCATTTTATTATTAGCATAATTAATTATCAGGTTAACTTCATTATACAACTTTAAGAACATTTTAGTTTAAAAAAATTAAATGATATTGATTGGAATACAGATTTTCATTATGTTTCCCAAACAAAATAAAAAGGATTTTTTATGAATATGTTTTAAAATATTTTAATAATGATTTATAAAAAATAGTTTCAACCTAAGATTAAGAAAATAGTTATCAACTTTGTACATAAAAATCAATCGCTAAATGTGTTGCTAAGCACTGATTTCCAGAAGTCTTTTTGTTATCAAGCGAAATATTACTTCAATGATTCCCTTTATTTTTTAAGTTTTATTTTACAATAGTCTAGCTACCAAAAGAAACAATTTTTGTTTTTATCAGCCTACAGTGTAGTGATTAGCTTTCAATGTAGTGATAAACCTGTCAGGTGCATCTGATGCTGATGGCACAGAGAGCAGCTCGGTTGATAAGAAACATGTTTTACTGGATACTGACTTTTATGTTGTTTTTACTTTTGTTTGTAACCTTGGCTACATTATATGTAAAAGTGGCCAGGTATTTCTAAAGTGAATTGTTTGTAAATATTGTATTTTATATTTGTTGGAATAAATTCATTCATTTATTTATTCATTCATTCATTTAATCTGGCAAATTCTTTTTGTGAAATATATCGGCCATGGGAGTGCTGATGGGAGTGGTCTAAGACGTTGGACTTTGGGTCTGAGTTAGAGATAGCGAGGGTTCAAATCTTGTCTGTGACCATTGCACTTTTTATCAGTACCATCGACCTTGTACTGTATGACTCTCCTCCTCATTCTGTTTGATAAGATTCTCGCACAGGCCAGTGGCCCATGAGGACGGGCAGAATAAGGCTGTAAAAGGGATTAGCCTCTTGTTTTTTTTTTTTTTTTTTTTTTTTTTAAGTATGTTTATAAAAATGAAGAGAAAGATTAGGAAAGTTACCTGGATTATTAGGCGATTCAGAAAAAATTGTAGTATTTATGTTTCATAATCCAAATTTAACTGACAAACTGACAATGAACAGCTGTTTACACTTTCAGCTAAAATTCTTCAAATTGACTGAAACATCTGTTTATATTTAAATGTTATAACATAATTATACAGTGGTTGTTCAATCGTTTAATACATATAGCGAATACAAAGTTAATATCTAACTTTTACGCCAGACAGTACCAGTTACGAATTTAAAACGTCTAATGCATTGTAAATACTATTTAAACACTGTTAACAAACCAATCTAAATCAACAAAGCTATGAATGTTTTCACTTAAGGTACTCCAAACTGGTGGGCTGTCTTGACATTATGATATGGAATTAAAAACAAATAAGTGAACACTAATACTAAGCTGTTACATTAGAAGATGATAAGTTATTTTTCAAAATTCAAAAAATAATATTTCACATAAATGAGTGATACTACTAAATGTAATTGTTTGGATTTGATCTCTTTTAGGAGTTGAGAGTTCAAAAAATTCTTTATTTCCTTTATAAAAAAAAACATGTGCAAACTGATAGAATTTAATGTGTAAAAGTTTAGTACTCAAATTGGTGATTTTTATTAAATAAAAAATAACTCATTTAGAGTAAAGTATATATTTTATATGATTAGTTAATTTCAATACTAATTTATTTTTCAAGTATCAAATAACTTATGACATATGGATCCCATACAACAAGTTTTGTCCAGGAATAACTGAGTTGAGAGAGCAATTTAATCTGCATACATGTAGATGTTTCATTTCAATTTAAACTATTCAGAAATTATTGTTGTGGAAGCATCAGCTATCAATCATGATGTAATAAATATAGGGTGTTTTTTAACTCTCTGGATATCCTAGAGAATTGTTTCTTGTTATGCAGCTATATGTAAGAAAAACATTGGTTTTGTGTATGTATAAGAACAATAACAGCATTTTTAGATGAACTAACCATACATATGGAACATAAATTTCGGTTTCTGTAAATAACTTAACAGGCGGAATAATTCAGTGTCCTGTGTAAGCTTAGTGTCAGTGCGGGGTTGGTGATGGTAGTGGCCTCGGGGATGGTGAGGTCCTCGCATTCCTCCACTAGGGGTCCTAATTATTAACTCTACTGCAAGTACTCACTCAACATCCCTGAACAACTCTGTGTCCTGTGTAAGCTTAGTGTCAGTGCGGGGTTGGTGATGGTAGTGGCCACGAGAATGGTGAGGTCCTCGCATTCCTCCACTAGGGGTCCTAATTATTAACTCTACTGTAAGTACTTACTCAACATCCCTGAGCAACTCTGTGTCCTGTGTAAGTTTAGTGTCTGTGCGGGGTTGGTGATGGTAGTGGCCCCGGGGATGGTGAGGTCCTCGCATTCCTCCACTAGGAGTCCCCCATACAACGAGCACCAATAACAGCTGCAGCATCCTGTTCAAAACAAAACAATGTTTGTCATTCGGTGTCAATTGTGAAATACATTTATTAAATGGAAATGATAGTTTCTGTTTTAATATGTTCGACAGAAACCATCTTAAGAAGTCAATTTAGATTCCGCCAGTTTTAGTGCAGATCACCGAGCAGTCTAAGACGTTGGACTTTGGATCTGAGTTAGAGATAGCACAGGTTCAAATCCTGTCAGTGATGTTGCACTTTCTATCAGTACCATTGACCTTGTACTGTACTGACACTCCCCTATATTTTGTTTGATAAGATCCCCACACAGGCCATTGGCCCATGAGGACAGACAGAATAAGGCTTAAAAGCAGATCGGAACAGGGTGTGAACAACAGCATTTTTGAGAAATTTATTTTGTTTTCCATACAATGTAATATCGTTAACAATTGATATCTGTATGTTTGTGGCTCTGATGTTATTGAAAATGTGAATCAACCTATTGCTTAAGAATAAGATGTCGAGGAACAAGATTGTTGAGATTTGCTTTGGCATTAGGCGAAGTGGTGGGCCACATAGTTTGAGAGGTGGCTAGGAATCGTAGATTATATCAAATGGATTTCTCTGTCTTAACGTAACATGTCAATTAGACCTGGACTCAGTTTCCAGTTTAAAATCATATTCAATTCAGTTGCAACTAGGAGTGTTTACCTAGTTCCAGCTAGAATGGTTGATTGGTAAGCTAATATCATTAAATAGTGACAAAGTGTCGAGCAAAATACTATTACTTATTTAATACTAGCAGGCATGTTATCTGACCAATGCTACTTCAGATGTCTGATTCTTCTGCTTTGACTCTTCATGTTTGGATATGACATTGATAATTAAGAATTTAGTCAGAAATACATATGACGCGATGATTAATCAAGGTGGCGGATGTGTAAAGCAACTGTTCTTTTCACTCCTTAAAAAGTGTTAGTTTTGTATATAAAATGGGCTCTTACCTTTATATGAAGTATTGTAAGTGAGACTTTTTAGGATTTAAGGAGATTGCAATAACTAACCCACAACATCCCATTTCACGTAAGGCACAAATTTAACACAAGAAATAGTGACAGAACAACTGTTGTCACATAAGTACAACCACCATTGCACATAGTAGGTGGTCAGTAACCTCGCCTCAATCTGCTGACCCAGCTGAGTCAACACATACCAAGCAGTCTTGAGTACACTATATTCTGCTTTTAAAATAAAGTCATAATATCATATTTTGTTTTACATTTTATCATCTTAGACATGAAAGTTAACAACATAACCCTGAAAAACTATCATAATTTGTTTTATTAACAACTAACTGAGAGAATTGCAAAAACCCTACTCTAAAAAACTGAACCACAATTTGTTTTTAATTGTTATTTACAGAGAGAATTATAGACAAACTCTAGTCTAAAAGCCTGACTACAAATTTTATTAGTACTTATTAAAATATCTGACGACATTAAAATGAGCACTCAAATGTAAGAGAGTATTGATTGCACATGACAATACTCAGACAGAAAACGGTTTTTGTTATATGGCGTCATCTGAAGTTGTAGAATAATATGCAGTACCAATATCTGACGAATTCAAGAAGATTACAGATGAATAAAAATGTGAACCCACTATATTTAAAAATATTTTCCAAATTTTGGAGAAATTCTTGTCACTTATGACAAACATTTAACGGAAATCAAGTTTCCGCAAGAATAAATTGTTAGGTATAGATGAAGCCGACAAAAGCGAGCTGTTGTATTATTTTTTAAAACAAAAAATCTCGTTCAGGAAAAAGACAAAAGATTATTCAAGATGCAAGAGGAATTGGACATTTTAAAACTTGACTCAAGAGAAACAATATGTGAAAGAGAAAAAGAAAAAATATGTTGTGAATAACTCAAATTAGAAAAGCTGCTTTTGGATGATAAAATTAAACTTGAGTGTCAAACAACAGAAAAAACCATTTGATTGAAAAAAGTGCAACATTTGAAGTATTTGCATGCTGAATTGGCTCTGCATAACAGAAGTTTTCATCAAACCAATAAAGAAGCTTTACTGACTCAACCACAAACCAAACCTATACTTTAAAAAAATAATAGAAAATTGAATGTCATCGCAAAGAGATACTTAATCGTCATATAGAAACAAAAAAAAACCAGTCCCATACACAGTTAGAACTATTACACATTATAAAACCAACGCCTCAATAACAACTGTAGTGTGGAAGGGACAGTATAGTGATTTTAAATCACTAAATGAATGGCCTTGTTTGACACAATCAAAACTAGTAACAGATTTCATCCTTTATTAACTTTAAATGAAAACTCAAGTGTCAACCAGAATAGTGACAAACTTAATACATATGCTAGGAGAGAAACCACAACTAACATACTGTACACTGTCAGCCTACATTGAGAGAAATAAATCACAACATTAAGGAAAAACATTGAAGTAATTGGAGACAGTCACAGAAGAAGTTTAGCAACTGTACTGAACACCAAGTATAAAGGTTAGGTCAAAGTTAATGGGAAAACCGAACCTAATGCTAGATTTTGTAATCTGATAAATGATATTAAAAAATAAAAAAAATTACCAGACTGAAGATATGATGCTACCAGTTGGAGCAAATTATGTCTATTCTAGCACCTGCCCACATGAAGTTTTTCAAGATATAAAAATACTATTGGAAAAATTTCATTCCCAGTTTATCTAATCAGCATTCCATTCAGACAAGACATACCACTAGGACATGAAATAAATAATAAAAACATATTGAATTCTGTTAATGTGAAGAAAATAGAAACAGTAATAAGTTTATTCAAAATGAAATTTTCAAGTGGGTATGATGATGTTTCAATAACAATAATAAAATTAGCTAAGCATCGCCTAAGTGGAATACTGTTACACCTTGTAAATTAATCTTTTGTATCTGGTTACTTTCCTAATGAATTAAAGATTTCAAAAATAATTTCTAATCTATATGAAAAATGACAAAAAAGATTTGTCAAATTACGGACCAATTTCTTACTTCCAGCTTTTTCAAAAATCTATGAGAAATCTATGGCACATATTCAACTTATAGCGTTTTTACAAGAGCACAATTAGATAGACAGTAACCAACATGGATAACCACTGGTAAATCTGTGACTACAGCAGCAGTTTCATTAATAGATTCAGTAGTAGATTCTGTTGATAAAGATCAACCCAAAGAGATATTCTTTATGGACCTATCAAAAGCTTTTGATAGGGTTGATCATTCCAGACTGATTAGTAAATTTAGATTACTTGGTATTGAAAAACATGCACTTGAATGGCTTACATCATAATATGTAGAAAACAGATATCAGTGTGTAGAGATTGCACATAAAACACTATATAACAGAGTAAATCAAATTTATTCTGATCTACAACCCAGTCAAAATTTGACTGGTTGTTAAATGGCCAAATACTGAGGAGCTAAGGTACAACAATGTTAAATGGACCCAATACTAGACTAGCTAAGGTACACAATGTTCAATGGCCTATACTGTTATAGAGCTAAAGGTACACAATTGTTAAATGGCCAATAACTGGGTATAGCTTAGGTTACACAAATGTTAAATGGCAATAACTGGACTAGCTAAGGTAAACAATGTTTTAAATGGCACTACTGGACTCATGCTAAAGGTTAACACAATGTTAAATGGTCATTACTGAACTAGCTAAAGGTAACACAATGTTAAATTGGCAAATACTGGAATAGCTTAAGTACAACACAATGTTAAATAGCAATATCGTGGTACAAGCTAACGGTACACAATGTTTAAATTAGCAATACTGGACTAGCTAGGTACACCAATGTTAAATCAGCAATTACTGGAAATAGCTAAGTTTTTACACAATGTTAAATAAGCAATACTGCGGACTAGCTAAGATACACAATGTTAAAATAGCAGTAACTGGACTAGCTAAGGTACACAATGTTAAATGGCAATACTGTTGTATAGCTAAGGTACACAATGTTAAAATAGCAATACTGGAATAGCTAAATGTACACCATGTTAAATAGCAATCACAGACTGGAGATAGCTAAGGAGGTTACACAATGTTTAAATTGCAGTACAGGACTAGCTAAGGTATCACCAATATTAAATTAGCAATACATGAATAGCTAAGGTACAACCAATGTTAAATGGCAAATACTAGAATAGCTAAGGTTACACAATGTTAAATTCGGCAATACTTGGACTAGCTAAGGTACACAATGATAAATGGCAACAATACTGGAGCTAAGCTAAGGTTACACAATGTTAAATGGCAATACTGTTGACTGCTAAGGTACAACTAATTTTAAATGTGCAATACTGGGAATAGCTTAAAATACATAATGTTAAATGTCTAGGCAATACTGGAATGAGCTAAAGTACACAATGATAAATGGCAATACTGTGGACTAGCATAAGGTTACACAACTGTTAAAATGGCAATACTGGAGGCTAGCTAATGAAACAATGGTATAATGGCAATACTGGACTAAGCTTAAGGTACCACAATGTTTAAATGGGAAATACTGGGATTAGCTAAGGTTACTACAATGTTTAAATGGCAATACTGGACTATCTAAGGTTACACCAATGTTAAATGGAACAATAAAAAACTGGAATAGCTAAGGGTACACCAATGTTTTTAAATGGCAATACTGGACTAGCTTAGGTACACAATGTTAAATAGCAATACTGGAATAGCTAAGTTACACAATGATAAATAGCAATACAGACTAGCTAAGATACCACAATTGTTAATATCGCAGTACTTGGACTAGCTAAGACAACAATGTTAAATGGCAATACTTGTATAGCTAAGGGTACACCAATGTTAAAAAGCAATACTGGAATAGCTTAGAAGTAACACAATGTTAAAATAGCAATACTGTGAATAGCTTAAAGTACACAAGTGTTAAAATAGCGCCAAATACTGGAATAGCTTAAGGTACACAAATAGTTAAAATGGCCAATACTGGACTAGCTAAGGTAACACAATGTTTAAATGGCAATACTGAACTAGCTAAGGTACACAATGTTAAAATGGCAATACTGAACTAGCCTAAGGTAACACAATTGTTAAATTGGCAATACTGGAATAGCTTAAGTACACAATGTTTTAAATAGCAATACTGGACTAGCTTAGGTACACAATGTTAATATCGCAAATACTGGAAAAGCTATATGTTACACAATGTTTAAATAGGCAATACTGGACTAGCGAAGATACACAATGTTAAATAGCAGTACTGGACTAGCTAAGGGTTACACAAAGTTAAATGGCAATACATTGTATAAGGCTAAGGGTACACAAGGTTAAATAGCCAATACTGGAATAGCAAAAGTACACAATGTTTAAATAGCAATACTGGAATAAGCTAATGGTACACAATGTTAAATAGCAATATGGACTAGCTAAGGTTACTCAATATTAAATAGCAATACTGGAATAAGGCTAAGGTACACAATGTTAAAATGGCAATCACTGTAATAGCTAAGGGTACACAAATGTTAAATGGTCATCACTGGTCTAAGGTACACAATGTTTTTAAAATGGCAATACTGGACAAGCTAAGGTACCACAATGTTAAATGGCAAATACTGGAATAGTTAAGTACACAATTGGTTAAACTGCGCAATACTGGAAATAGCTAAAGTACACAATGTTTAAATGGCAATACTGGACTAGCTAAGGTACACCAATGTTTAAAATGGCAATACTGGACTAGATAGGTACACAATGTTAAATGTGCAATACTGACAGACTAAGGTACACAATCGAAAAATGGCAATACTGGATTAGACTAAGGTACACAATGTTAAAATGGCAATTCTGGACTAGCTAAGGTACACAATGTTAAATTGGCAGATACTGGTAAATAGACTAAGGTGGATACACAATGATAAATGGGCAAATACTGGAAGAGCTAAGGTACACAATTGTAAATAAAATAGCAATAACTCGGAATAGCTAAAGTACACAATTGTTAATAGCAATACTGGAATAGCTAAGGTTACACAATATTAAATTGGCATTATTGGACTAGCTAAGGTACACAATGTTAATAATCTCAACCCCACGTGAATATTCGTGGTAATGATATTTACACTTACTGTAGAGTAACGTATATACGCCTGGGGCTGGAAAGTGTTATACAGTATAAC
Organism: Homalodisca vitripennis; assembly: GCF_021130785.1. NCBI lineage: Eukaryota > Metazoa > Arthropoda > Insecta > Hemiptera > Cicadellidae > Homalodisca > Homalodisca vitripennis. Next base: position 31,422,081 of record NC_060209.1, read on the forward strand.
AATACTGGAATAGCTAAAGTACACATCTAGTTGGTTAACTTTTTTCATCTCAAAGTGACAATTTCTAAAGGCATGAAAATAATATTTAAATCTTGAATTTTTGTGATTTGCTTATCGCATACTTTCAATAAATACTTGTTAAGTCTTTTATAAGATTCTTTTACCACATTATCTATATTTATTTGGTACCAAAAAATAAGATCATTGACGAAGGAATCTTTAAATTGTCATATGCAGCTTTAATGTAATTTGATAAAACTGGCAAAGCTGAGATTGAAAATGAAGAACTGAAAATGAATTGTAACAAACTTAAACTGTCACTATTAATTTAGTGTTCAGCAGAAACACGATATTCAAGTAGTGAGGTCCGGACTCCTGTTAACCCCCTTCATGACCTGATGTTTGGTTTTCCTTATCAGATACATCAGCGGTATGAGCGCCCCACTTAGAGCCCAGGACATGTGTCCTCACCGCTATCTGCCCGGTTATTGATAGATAGCAATCGGACTGGAATCCCCACCCCGCCGCGGGGGTCCCCTCATGAATAAAAAATAAACCGGAACTGTCCGCCCTTTGAAGTGCGGGCATTAGGCACCCGATTGTCCCCTTCGCCAATTTGTCTTTGTGGGACACTCGGTGTCGCGTCGTGATACTGGCAGAGTCGTACGTGTTCAACTGTTGAGACCATTTTGAACCTACTTAAATTGTCCATTATTCACTTGAGCATAAAATAATAAAAATGGAAAATTTATTTTCTCTACTATGTTTTAAATATATTATAACCCTATCGGGCCACAGAACCTATAAACACTTTTTGGCAATTCTGAGCCATCGCCTTACCACCTAGCCATTACAGAAACTGGTTTTAAAAACGTTTATACCAGTGTGAGTTAAAATATGGATACACTCTGTTTAGTTTCTGATGGATAAAGATGGAGGGATGGAGCTCGGGACGCCTTTCTGGCCCTTTAAGGAGTATGGACGGCATATGTCGTCTTCTTTTGATAGGCTAAAAGGAGTAATGGTTGAAATCCAAAAAATTACCAAAAGGAGTAAAAAATTAAAATCTCTTAAGGAATGTTTATTTACATTTGGAAGCTTAATAAAAAAGGACTACGTGTTCTACAAGTCAATATTTCAGTACCTTTTCAAAATCAAATGTCTTGTTTCCTCACTACTGCAGACTCGTTCAATATTGTATGCCATTTGGACAACAGTAACAAACTAGATGGTTGCTCAACAAATATAAGTCACTCTCACAAAATAAATATGGCCACAGTATGCAGTATACAAGGAATCGCTAGTATAATGTGGCGGCATATTCTGACTGAAGCAAAGTGATGCGCGCTCAACGCGTCTTGAGTCAGTAGCTTCTACCAGGTGGCTACTGCGATCTGGTGGTAAAATCAGATTACAAGTGAATCCGAGCACAAAAATGGAAGTTAAGTATGTTGCCGATAGATGGAACCACTTTACAGAATAATCTACAAAAAGGCAATCAGTAATAGCAATGCATTTATATAATACAAAAATGCAGAGATTAAACGTCCGTACTCCTTTGGGCCACTGTTGTATACGTCATATGACGTCCTTACTCATTATGTAGAGTTTACACGCACTCCTTAAAGGGCTAGGAAATAGAAGTGAACGTTTTCGTCACTGTTACAACTTTGCCCATTTCCACATAAAATAGATTTTTTTGGGGGGAGGGGCTCCAAATTTTTAAACGTAAAAGACCCATTAAGTAACACCTCATTTGAATGATCTTGATAAAAGAAGAAGAACTTTTTATCTTAACCCAGTACAAAATGACAGCTCATTGAAATTAATTATGTAAAAATCATGGATCCTGCTCAACTTTCAATGGACAAAGATAGAAAAATGAAACTCAGGTCACCCCTCTAAGAAACAAAAGCGAACCATTTTCCCATAATGGACTTTTTAGGGGGCAGTTTAAAATTTTTGAATGTAAAGTTACAGTAGTACTGGTAATTACAATTACGTTAAGCAATAAAACGGCTAAATCTTACTAACCTGTGTTTTTTATATCAGATTTTCAAACTGCTGCTCCAGGACAGTTTGACAATGTCCAATCCTGTGTTCCTGTAGAAATTTGAAACGGCATCCCTCCATCTTTACCCATAAAAAACTGTGTAGTATCCATACTTTTAACTCACATTCTATTAGAGCTGTGAGTGCGCGTATGAGAGCTCTAGAGTAGCCTACTATGAGAGGTGTCCATAACACACCAGGATCCACGGCTCTCTGGATGAAAATAGTTTCTAGATTAATATATGCCCCTTTCGGGTTTAAGAAACAAAAGTATAGAATAAACTTAGAAACGATCAAGATCACATCGTTGAAGAAATTTTAACTTTTAACAATTCTTTTTTTTTTTCAATCAAATTTAAAAGTTAATGTCAGAAAAGATCTCTTACAAACATAATTTCGGATTAATTATGACTAAGTTAAGTCCACGTTTGTATATAGAAATGTATACAGGGTGTCCCACTAGTAAGTCGACAAACTTCTCAGGCGGTTTCCTCTCATCAAAATAATGAAAAAAATTATGTCCGGAAAGGCTTTGTTAGCGAGCTACGGCTAGCGAAAAATTTCATCCGAATTTCTAAGAAAGGGCGGAAATAAAGCGAAACTGATGTTACGGTGTAAAGATAGGGGATTTTATGTAAAGTGAACTGAAAAATGGAATAAAATACGTTCCAGACCTGTTAGACAACCTATTTCTGAGATATCAGACAAAATATGCAAAATTTGGTCTCGAAAAACGTACTTTGTTTAGATTTGAAGTACATTAACTTCATTAAATGGGTAATAAACAAGCAAACTTTTTAACCAAAACTTTTAGAAAATTTAAATTTCGGATTGAATAATGTAAAATAGGCTAATAATAAACAAATACAAAGTTTAAAAAAAAATTAATGTTTGAATAAATCAACATATACGAAAAATTAAGACAGAAAATGCAATATCTAATTATTAAATGAACGTTTTTCGTAAAAAACAAAACATTTTAATTGCTGATCTTTGCTAATCTTTTATTCCAGTTTCCATACCTTATAAATGGTGTTCAAAATAATGTCCTTGATAATTTAATACTCTTAGCTTTACTGATAGCGTCTCGGTAGTAGTTCAGAACCGGATTTAATAAGTGTTTTAACCTGAGAAGTTTCTCGGGTTACTCATGGGACATAATAAACAAATTAAAAGTTAAAAAAAATAATGTTTGAATAAATCAACATATACGAAAAATAAGACAGAAAATGCAATATCTGTTTATTAAATGAACGTTCTTCGTAAAAACAAAACATTTTAATTGCTGATCTTTGCTAATCTTTTATTCCAGTTTCCATACCTTATAAATGGTGTTCAAAATAATGTCCTTGATAATTTAATACGCTTAGCTTTACTGATAGCGTCTCGGTAGTAGTTCGGAAGCGTTTAAAAGTCGGGTTTTAACCTGAGAAGTTTCTCGGGTTACTCGTGGGACACCCTGCATGATTTTAATAATTTTTGTCTTTTAAGGTTTAATATAATGGAGTTTCTAAATGTTTGAGAGTGTTAAGATTATATTAACATGGGAACATTGAGAGTCTGTTCTGCAAATTAAACATCTAAAATAATGATACATCCTCAGTTAGACATTTCGAGATTACGGTCTCATGTGAAATCCCTTAATTTTTTCCGACTGCGCCGGGGGATATTTCTTATTTGTAGTTGGTATACGGTTCTGCCCTGTGATTGAATATAAATTTGTCAGTCGGGATTGTGACTTCAGGCAAAGGGGGACAAAGAAGGGTACGTTTCTCAATAAAATTGCTCCCCAATCATGTGGTGTAGTTGCAGTAAACATCATGGTTCCGTTCTGATGTTTTTCTATAGCAAAATTATAAGAAGGAATGTAGAGGTTCTGGTTAGAGCTGTCTCTACACGCATAATTATCAGAGCATCGGTTGTAGGTAAACGAATGTTTGATATTAAGTTGTAAAAAGAAAGATGTAAATTATAAGGTTTAGGTAATTTTTTTGAAAAATATAAAACAATATTTGACAAGGAGGAGGGACTGGTATCGAATAATCTCAATGATATAAAAATTAAGGGAAGTAACAGGACGCGTTTCATCCTTTACCAAATATACCCGTTCAATTTCATTTACAGAATTTAACCGCTGCATGAAATGTAAACAATTCTTTTTATAAATAAATAAGGTGGAGTACGATAAGCGGTCCCGGTTTTGTATATCGATACTGACAAAATGTATTACTAAATTACAACCATCGATGTAACCAACCAGTACTATTCGATGTGTCAACTGTAATAAGGTTTTTTTAGAAAATATAAGTAGTAATTTACTTTTTAATAAGTGACTGTCGAATTGAAAATTACAGCAAACTTAAAAAAAAACGTAATGAAATTGCTTTAAAATATGATAAAACGGTTTTTTTGTCTCATGAGATTTGTTTAGTGCCGAAACACACCCATTATGTTGACAAACACGATCACAAACATGCGGGGCATATTTTGGGTTGAGCGAATGTAGTTTTGTGCATTTTACCGTCAACCATAGTGACAACTTTGCGGGCCCGAAACTGGTGCTAATACTCAGAGTCGAAAGGCCATGGAGGGCCGTGAAACGAAGTTTAAAAAGTAACATACCAGCCAACTTGCTTGCAGATCATCTCTGTGAGTATTTGTACTGAAGAGAGGTACAATATTCTGGAGAAGGTGCTTTCAAGTACACCTTGAAAACGGTAAATAATTGCGAGGGATATAAATACTTTACATCTTTCCAATTTTCTGTTCTAAATGTTTGTTTAGTTCTGTTATCATTTCGTTATTATTTATGAGTGTTTTTTTATATCCTGTTCTAATTGTTTGTGTGATAGTTATGGTTCCTTTATTATTTATTATATTGATGTTATATTTTGATTTATTTATTTTGATTTCAACACGGTTTTTATTATGACTATAGATATTTTAATATCGATTGATAGTCCCGTATTCGATATACGAATATTATGTATCGATGATTATACTGTACTAATCAACCGGATTCGCGTATCAAACACTAGTCGAAATATATTTCACCGCCATTCCCGATGGGCTATTGAGCTAACTCAATGGTATTTGTAATTTAGCTATATCCAGTTTTAAATAAATACATTCTTTTACAAGCTGACTCAATTACTAAGAAAATACTTTATGAACCAATGAACACTAATCATAAGGTTAGACGTATAGGATAAATTCTGCGTTAAGTACAGTTAGGATTTTCGGTATATCTGTGGATATTTGTAGTGTTAAACGTACACCGCTAATGTAGATCTGTTCCTCAAATATCGATAAGGGTATATCTATTCAACGGATTACAAACGTTCTACTTACAATACTAGGCAAAACTTTACAAAAAATTACGGTTTAAGGAATTTCTATTTAATTTTAGCCGATAATTTTTGTTTATATATGGAGGTACGTAAAATAATTAACATTTGTTATAGCCCACAACCCCAACTAATTAACTGATTTGGATCAGTATTTTTAAGACATACCATATTGTGACTTGTGATGTAAAATTCCCACGAACTTAAAATCGAGGAATTATTCACAGGGAATATTGCCAGAAATATTTTCAAAATTAATAAATTCCCGGGAAATTTATGATTAATTTACAAGAAATCTAAAAAACGTAAAATAATAGGTAAAAGCAGTAATTATATAGGTAAATCAAACTAAAACTTAAAAATATTTTTAAATAAAATTATAAATAAATAAAAGTGATAATATAAAATGGGAATATTGACAATTAATTATTGTTATAAGAATTGATAAATTGTAAAGATGAAAACATAAAGAAACAGTGAATTTATAAAAATAAGTATTTTTTTAAATATTTTAGATCTAGAATGTTCGAACATGAGTTCCAAGATGAAATTACTTCTTCAAAAAATGCCTGATTTTTAAATGCTTGAGTTTTTAATAATGGTTTAGTAGCCTAATCGAAATCCATTTAGTTCTATAAATTTCCATGATATTGTCTATACAGGAAATGCATGAAACGACCATTCTTGGATTTAAATGAATGAATTCACTTAGTTTTAACGTTATTTAACTGTTAAGACATTCAAAAAGACAAACTTTCATAAATTCCCAATTTTTGGGAATCTTCCCATTTCGTAAGTTCCCTCCCACTGGCAATATTCCCGACCACATTACTAATTATGAGGCACTACCCTATGTCCTATGTTGTTTTCGTAGAGCATTGCCACTGTGGCATTACTTATTATACGGTTACGCTTAGCCCAATTCCAACATGCCGTACAATTAAATATATATTTGGCCCTACATGTTTCATTTATCAGGGAATTTCCATCCATTATGCGGTGATATATGTTTTTTTGCCACACTGCATTACTTTGAATTCCTAAATTAAAATTTTTTATTTTATAAATAGTAATTTATTTAAAATTCCATTTTCACTTAAGAGAGTCAATTGTGCTGTATTTTAATTAATTTGAATTTCTAAAATATTAATCCTTGAAACAAGCTGGACTCCTGCAGTGGGCAGGTGACAGGGCCTAAGGATGTAGAAGGTGCACCCTCTGGAGTGAATGGTGGGTGGGGGTGGTTGAGTGGGGGAGGGGGAGATTATCCTGTAATCAGCTGATGTCCCTCTGTAGGCGCTGACACCCACTTACTTAGCATTAATGTGTCACCCACCACAATCTGTCGCACCTCACTCTGGCGGGTTCAGTGGACTTGTGCTTCCGACCATCGAAATCGTTAAAATTCAGATTATAGTAGCCCAACGATAAGAGTCAAACAAAATTTTCATATACAAATATTAAATTTTAAAAATCTGAATTTGTGTATAAATATTTTATCAGCGTGTACACTATTTGTTATTGCAATTTAAATAAGTTAATCTCTAATGTAATTAATAATAACAAGGTAGGAAAACTTCACACCACGTGACAAGCAACGAGCTTCGGTAAGGCTGCATGCAAAATTTCAAGTCTATAGTAATTACATTCTCTAGACGTATTGCAGTCAAATAGACAGATATCATAAAAAAAGAAATACAGAAATTTTTTCATCCTCCTAGCAGAAAAAAAAGAAATTGGATCATCCTACTGCATGATAGCTTCAAGGACGCTCAGCCAAATTCCATGGTTGGACATGCACTAAAATAGAACTTATTCTTGCTTATGTAGAAATAAAGTTTAATTCAAAATTTAAAGTCTGCAGATGATCCTTATTGAGATATTTCGCCACATGATTCATTCACATTTTTTTTTTACATTGAGTTAGGTTTCATAGCAGTGACTGAAAAATACCTGTTCCGGTACGGTAGGGAAGAAGGTACTACAACGCGAGAGTGAGTAGTAATAGAATTTTGCACCGAGTTTTAACATAGTCTTTCCACTCTATTTCCTTATTCTTTGATCGATGTTAACATCAAACCTGAATAGCTCACATATGATGACGGTGACATAGATTTTGGAGAATTTTTAAAACATGGCCTTAAAAAAGTTTAACTTGTCAGATAAATATATGGGGAAATATACCTATGTCTCTGTTACCTATTTTTGTCGTATTCAACTTTTTTAATGGATGTCTCCCCATTGGAGTGAGGTTGCTATTTAAAATAAAACACGTTGTAATAAATTACTGAAAAAGGGGGGGGGACAATAACTTGGACCTAAACCGAATGTACATTTCTTTATTGGCTTTCTCTATGGCCAAGGCCAGACATTAAAATGAGCATATTCAAATAAATCACAAGTCTTACTTGAAAAATCACTTGGAAAATATACATTTTAGGTGAAGAAATCCTCAGTTATTTTATAAAGAAGAACATGAAAAAACAGCAATCTGCTGAAATTGTATTACCGAAAATGAGGTGTATTATGGAAATCATATTTTAATATTAGAATATTCTACATATTCATCTAAAATTTGGTTGCAATGCTGAGGATATTTGACTTATTTTTCACGTTTTTCTATGTGTTTAAATAAAAGTTACAAATATCGTGAAGACAATTAAAAATCAGGAATTCTTCATGTGCAGGCGCAAAGTCAAAAATAGACTAAAGCAAAGACGATAAAGTAGATTCAACTTCGTGTTTGACGTCGATTTCTTCAAGACAAACAAATCTTTGTTCCAAGCCACAACTCTAGTCTTTTGTTTTCTTGCTAACAACTATTCCAAAAGATCGATTGATTTTTGAACATTTTGAGTTGGTAGTGAGTGTCTTACATTCAGTGTAACAGATCATGTAGTTCAAATTTGAATTTCAAATAGTTCGCGGCAAGATCGGTAAGCGGAAGTTGTCGTGTATCACCAACAGCTGATTATTACATGTAAGACTAAAATAAATAATAAAGCAAAAGATAAGGCAACTTCATACTAGACTCAATTCGAGTTATTTAATTGCGATAATCACTAAAGAAATTTAAAATCTATTGGCGATGTTAATGAACACTAAGGTAAAACTTATTAGTTTGGGTCGGAGGCTGAAAGAGCTCACAACTTCCGGTCTGAAGACCCGGAAAATGTAGCAGATTGCCAGCTTTCTTCTTGACATCTGTGAATGAGAGAGGACATGGGTTGGTGGTCCTCGTGCTAGAAAGGGCATTCTTTTTTTAAAAATATGTGAAGTGCCTATTAGACATTTTTTAATGTAGTGCAATTAATATCTGAATATAATAGATTTTAATCATATGTTGTGAAAGAAAGCGTTATACCCGTCATCAGAGTCAGATGTTCAAGTAAATTAAATTTGTGAATGGAATTACGTTGAAATAAATAAAATACATTTTTATGAGTGAAATACAAAAGAAACTTATTATCCTGGAGATAATTAAATGGTGAGTATACCGTGTTTTTTTTTGGTACTAACTGAGCTAGACCTCATTAGAATTACTTCACAATCATGTCATCTACTCATCACGTATAAACTTAAAAAAATTTTAAACAATTACAGGGTAGGGTACGATAAGCGGACCCGGTTTTTTATATCGAAGTATGTAATCATCGATACCTAATATTCGCATCTCAAATCCTACACTATCAATCGATATAAAAGTATCTATAGTCCTCAATAACAATCATATGTTTTAAATTAAAATATGAATTTAATATTTACAGTGATCAAACAAATTTTATTATAACCAAAATTAGGAAAACTGAAGACGACCATATTTGCTCCTCTCACAGTTACAGTTGTTTCTTTCCCACAAATTTCACATAATGGGTTTTTCGGTACGAGTCCAACATGTTGAAGTCACAAAAAAACATGTCTTATCTTCTTTTAAAGCAATGTCGTTTAGTTTTCTAAAATTGACTGTCGTTTTTAATAATAAAATGTTACTTATAAATAATTGAAATATTACATTATGAGTATTATTTGAAATTGTTTACAGCTGTTGATGTAGATTATTTAAGTTAATGGTTCAAAATAATTAATCAGTATCGATTTATTATATCGATGGTTATGATTAAGTAATATCGTTTGCCTATTTCGATATAAAAAACCGGGTCCGCTTATCATACCCTACCCCAGTTACATGCAGCCAATATAAATTATTAATTTAATTCAATAACATTGGTTTTTCAACATGTGCAGTGTCACGTGCACCTCACATAACCTCACTTTGAACCGGAACTCGTCGTATAACAATTCAACACCTTCATCTTAACCTACATCGGATATACATCTAATAATCACCATATTAAAATCGACATCACATTTGGAACTACGACATATGTCACACAACGTATGGGGCATTTTACAACAAATATTAACCCCACCCAGATAATGAGCGTCATCATATCGGGGCAACTACATGGGACTATTAAAATAAAACTCTCACAACTGACTTTCATGATATGGCACCACCAACGTTGGACAATACACCATAACCCTAATTCTGACCTACCTCATCAAATCATGTCATACACCATACATGTAGCTAATTCGAGCTATTTTAAAACTTTTACCTCTTATCTTTACACCATGGTTTGAAACGTCAGCAGACAGGCAGACTGTTTGAATACTCTGAATAATGGTGATGACTGCAATTATTGTGTACTCTATGATGATAGAAACCCCAATATTGATCAAATTCAGTTATATACCTACAAAACTCTAACTTTCTTCTATTGGCGTACAACGATATAACGTTTGGTAATATTGTATAGGAATTGTAAAAAAAACTATTTTTCAAGGAAAATAGTGTTTTTTTTATATACATTGTAATAAAGGAAAACCATGTTAATGAGAACTGGTGATAAACAAATGAAGAAACAAATTGTGATGAGATATCCTGCAAGATTCTTGAAAATCTGGTTCCAAACGTTTTACTCCACATAACTTCACAAGGTAACTAACTCTGTCCAGTAACTTTGATGATTGCCATAGTGTTGCCTGAAGCTTATGTGGCAACTCCCCACATTCTCTCTACTGTGTTGGTGTGCAACGTGTCCGTAGCAGGATCAATGAAGTTGCGGCTATGGTTAACAGAGTTATGAGGGTATATTGTTGGTTACAGTTTTTATACCATTATATGCAGCCCGCTTTTCAGAAATTATACGAGTACCTGTGACAACACGCTCAGTAATAATACGTAACACACTTCACATGTCATGACAATTCTCGCACTGTTTTTATAGAGGAATAATATTAACGCTTTGCAGCAAACCGGATACATTCACTTTTGGATTTAGTTAGTGCGTACAGCTTGGAAATTACCATGACGAAGCAATCACTACTACTGGGTACTGGATTGAACTGGAAGGAAAGGCACCAGCGGCATGACCCAACGGGCGACCTGGTTCTGTTATCGCAATCAGATAAGACACCTGCCCATTTGCAACTTTCGTTATCTTTAAACGCCGGTAATCTTGTTCTTAGTGGTAGTCTTTAACAATGTAGAAATACGTAGTAGACTGCCAGTGTTATCGTACTCTGTAGTACACATAGTAAAGTTTTGAATATAACCGAATCTGACTCCTAATATTTACGGAATACAAAACTAACAAAATGTCCCTGGAGTCTTCGCGCCTCGGTGAGACATGTGTCTATCATCGTGATTCAGCTGAGAGGGGCGGTGCTGCCACTGTCACCGTACTCGCGGCGGAACGACTCTATCATTATGTCCAGTGACATCTAGGGGGGTTGTAACCAAATCGTAATTACAAGCGAGTAGAGGCGAGCTGTCAACAGGTGCTGGTACAGAGGGTGCCGAGGGAGGGGTGCCATATGGCCCCAGACAGCCCCAGCCCCACTTGTTCACAGCGCCGCGCCAGCCACCTCCGGCGCCGGACATTGTTCTAGTGTGAACTGGACTTGAATTAATGACTTGAGTGGATGTGGGGATTAGAGGTAAGGCGCTAACCACTCTGAGTGGGTTCAAGGGTCAATGAGGTAAATAATATGCGATCCAGCTTTTCATAGAGTCCACGTAATCCATACGGCCTTGCTGTTCTTACTGTTACTAGAGTATCCAAGGGTGTGTAGCTTATACAACTTCCCAAATTTGAAGATTGGGAATCTTTCCCAAACATATTTCATTACTTATGCAGAAAATATATTTCATTCTATCATTAAATGTACAATAATCAACTATACTGCAATATTTACGCACAGCTAATACGATTCATACAACGTCATTACTTGAAATCTGTAGTTTTTACTCTGTTTATATGCAGACAATCCAGTCGTAAAAGACAAATTCCATGATTCAAAACATCATGGCGTTAATTTAAACCAGATACCCCTTTTCTATTAATATATAAAATATATGAAAAGTAATAAAAGATTTCCACTACCAGTACTTTCGAATCACAAAATAATTCAAATTGTCACAATACAAAATTTTTATGTAATTTTATTAATTGAAAACACTAATAAAAATGGTATAATAGTGTTAGTTTATTTGTAAGAGAACATTAATTAAATATATATTTAAATTAAATTCGATGCATTGGGTTATCTTACATTACTTCATACACATATGTTTCAATGTTTACATCTTTACTACGAATTAACAGACCACCCCCTCTTTAACATTGGAGGTTAAATCCACAATCAGTGTATACACATTTTATCACATTCAATTTGCATATAGCCTACTATTAACACATACAATGTGTAGATAGTGAATATACAAAACTCTTTCCCATAATATAATATTTACAGTCATAACGTGATTAAATTTTAGTTTTACCTATTACAGTGAACAGCCGCCTTTCACTCAGACGCACCTGCACTGCGCCGCCATCTTGGATGATCAGCTGATCAATCAATCGACGCCGACGCAAGAACAACCCTTTGTTAGTGCTTCAGTTTCCCGCCAGATAGTACCTATCTTCATCTTCAGGAAAGTTAATGCCAATAGCCAATCTTTAAGTCTATTTTTATGCACGATGCAAGCTTACAGCTTTTTCAATTTCATAACGTAAATTTTTATTCATTAAAATTTCCAAAACTTTCTTTTCCAATTCTTATATTACTACCTTAAATGTTTATTGAAAAATAATGATTTCATTTTTCTAAGATGAATTTAGAAATTTAATTCTTTTTTTAAGAGCAGAAGAAGATCAAACAAATTCCGCAATGACAACTGGAAATTAAAAACTATTGATGACATTAATATACAGATTAAAACCAATATTTGATAAACACATTAATTTCAAGCAAGTGCAATTAATTAAAAACTATTTATTTATCCAATCGCTATTGGTAGGATTACAAAAGCACCATTTCATTCATAAATTGCATTTGAAATTGGTATAAGGTAATGTATAATATTAAAAAAACGAACTAATTAATAAGATATGATTTAAATATGAAGGAACTTTTGAAATACGAATAGAATGGATCTTGAACTAGAAGATCTGAAATTTGAGACGAAATTTAGTTGTTTGTATCCGGAGTCTTGCATTTAAAAGACATTAAAGATACCGATGACCTTACAATCTAAAGATTCAGAGACAGATAACGAAGAAGTTTAAATCAGAGTTTAGTTTTTATTTTTCAAATGAAGGAGTCAGTATACTCGTGGAACGCATGGAAGTGAGGTTGTGCACAGATTGCTTGCCTCTTACCAAGCAATAAGAAGAGTAGTTATCAAATTCTGGGTACTTATCGATGGGAATATGACGTCAGCGGTCCACGCGGAACATTGGTAAGCGAGACTTTCCATAACCAATAAACCCCATTACTACAAGGGGGGGGGGGTGAAGTCCCTTTCCCCATTACTACAAGGGAGTGTGTACTAGTTCTGTGTTTAAGACTCCTAAGTCTCCATGGCTGTGCTGATATTGTCTTAAGATGACACCAGTTGCGATCTCTATCGCAGACTTGGGAAACAGCAGTGATGCCAAATTAAGTTATTTGTAACGTCTTTGATTTCAGCACCCCAGAATGCATACCGATCGAAAACTTACAGTTGAGTCAGGTGAGAGCTGACTATTTACTGTCGAGAACTCGATACTTTCTTTCTCACATCTGCTGTATAAGAAAGCGTGTTTAACCAATGCCAGGCTATAATACAGGCCGGAGTGCTGAACCCCCCCCAACAATCGTTACGTCACACTATCCGTCCGGTTGGCCGTGTACTCCTCACGTTTATCACAGCTGATTGATAATAAGCGTGTGAATCATCTGTTAATAGGTGTCTGCTACAAACTCTTTTGTTGTATAAAGGTTTATAAAGTATGTATGTCCGTTTAGTGAAATCTAATGGTAAAATATATAATATAACCTATTTATAAGATAAATATAAACCTATTTTAATAAACAAACTACTCTTAAAAAGGCAAAATGTTCTCTAGCAAGTATTAAATTTAATGATCTTCAACTGCAAAATAAAAGCTATAAAATGTTTACAATGTTGAGACTGAGCGCAAGCTTATTCCCACTGAATGCTGCAGAGAGGTCGGTCAGGTCTTGTGACGTCATAGTTTCAATAAAAATAGAAAAACGTTTTCATCGGTCCATGTGAAATTACAAGAATTTCAAGCACGAAATTCAGGGAATTTTGTAATTTCGCTCATATATAAAAAATTCTAAAGATAAAATTGTGAAATTAGTACAGTACGTAGCCTACATAAGCTAAAACGTCAGAGAGTGACATGTTTTATTCATGTATTACTTTCAACAATTGTATTATAGTCTGGGCTTGGTTTGACGGTTGGATCCGTGTACTCGTAAGGGCACTCAAAGTTTACGAACTTGCCAAATCATCATGAACAGTTCAATTCTGAAATGGAATACCTGCCTTTTTGTCATCGGTGCGGCAGACTTGGTTAGGTGAACATTCTCCTTCCATTTTCATCCACTTTAGCAGGTCAACATTCAAATTAATTTTCTAACTGTTTATTACCTCTTGACGTCATCGATGATTTTCTGCCAGTGATGATCCACCGGTAGAACTGTTTCGCGTCGGTCGAAGGTTGTTCATCCTATTTTTAACCCCTCAAATAAGATGTATGTATGTACAAGTCGAGTGGTTATACACCAGGGATGCGTACTAGCTGCTGAATTACGGTGGAACATTCTCTTATAACTGTACCAGGAGATCAGTATATTGACTTTTTGCCAGCCATCGCTTACTACCCTAACAAATTTATCCGTTCCTCAAGATGCGTAGTTTGTCCTTATTCTGGGATTCAGTGATTTGTGATGATAATAGCAGCAAAACTCATATTTTCCGTTCACCTGGACTGGATGACGTCATTTCTAAAGAGGAGAATGAGGCTAAAACCATAATTTTTATCCTTTTATTCAACCCCGTTATTGGGTTTGAAGGTTTGCCTCACAGTCTTTTGGTAATTAGGGAGAATCTATCTTAGAAATACAGTGCTGAGGTCAATTATATCGCCTTCTCGTCGAGCACCAATATTTGGCGTGGGTTTGCTTGTCTCAGTTTTTAGTGAGTACCGAGTTTAGACGTGGTATCTTGACAATTTTAGGAAATCACGACGAGAACTCACAGAGACATCCAAGAGAACTTCAGTAGTTGGAATAAAATTGCCAACAGAGTCATTTCTCCCAAGTGTAGATGTCGAGTGAATTAGACAAGGGTCAGTACCATCGTTACTAGCGCTCCTCACACATAACTCCTTTCTTAAATACTCATTTTGTTTATACTTAAGCTGTTAGCAAGATAAAATAAATTTGGCTATATAGGTAATGTTACTGTTTACTCTTTACCATCCACATCCTGTCCTAAGGTGTGTGTGTAATATGATGGCTATATAGTTCTTCATAAGTATTTGCTGGTCATATCAGTATTTAGTTCTATCGCCTTAAATATTTGACCTTTTAAGGTCAGAGTCACGTAGAGCTAGTTTTAGAAATTCATTTCATATTCCTTCCATGATTCGTGAAGGGTAGGGTACGATAAGCGGACCCGGTTTTTTATATCGAAGAATGTAATTATCGATACCTAATATTCGCATCTCAAAACCTAGACTGTCAATAGATATACAAATTCCTATAGCCCTCAATAACAATCATATGTTTTAAATTAAAATATGAATTTAATATTTACATTGATCAAACAAATTATTATATCCAAAATTAGGAAAACTGAAGACGACCATATTTACTCCTCTCACAGTTACAGTTGTTTCTTTCCCACAAATTTCACATAATGGGTTTTTCGGTACGAGTCCAACCAACATGTTGAAGCCACGAAAAAGCAACGTCATGTAGTTTTCTAAAATTGACTGCTATTTTTAATAATCAGAATTACTTATGTAAAATTGAAATATTATCCTACGTGTATTATTTTAGAGTGTTTACAGCTGTTGATATAGATAATTTAAGTTAATAGTTCAAAATAATGAATCAGTATCGATTGATGTTATCGATGGTTATGATTAAGTAATATCGTTTGCCAATTTCGATATAAAAAAAAACCGGGTCCGCTTATCGTACCCTACCCTTCGTGGAAAATACGTCATCATCGATTTATAATTTATTACAGTCAGACAAGGACTTATCACCGCCAACTGGATACAATACCGCACTTTAGATGGAAGCCCTCGCTCATAGGCAATTGCGAATCTGGAAGTCTCCTTCTTGAGACGGTTTTCTATCTCCAAAATATTTACACTCAGTAATTATCAAAAGTTATTCAAACGAAGAATATTCACACCATTTTTAGCTTCCATCAGGAATGGATCATCGATACAACCAAAGATATTTGTCAGTGTTATGACGTCATTTATACAGCGTGCGGTGTTGCATTTTTTTAATGTTAATAGTTATTTAACAATTCGCCAAATGTAATTTAATAATTACTTTATTACTTATATATTTAACAAATAAAATTGATTTGTATGGTGTATTTCTTCAAAGCACTAATATTTTACTAAGTTCATCGTTGTGGAAATTTAAATATATTTCAGGCAACATGTTATACCGGGGTAAAACAATTTAATTAGTTCCGTCAAAGTGTTAACCTTATCGTACCTTTTATACAATGTATGTAATATAATTGTATCGGTGTTTTAATAAAATAAAACAATTTGACGACAGGCCAGCCGAAGCGATGAGAACGGCCGCTGCGGAGCAGGCCAAAGTGGTCAAAGTACCTTTCACTTCCAATTAGTCTCTGGGGCCGGCGTGTGTCAGTTTTATCAATGGGTTTTATCTTTAAAGAGTTTTCATTGAAATATTAATTCATTCTTACAAACAACCTTTGAGAGCTTTGACGCTGCGGCCTTACCCTCCCCCCTCCCCCTCGATAATTACCCCTCTCCACTCCCCATACTCGACATGTCCTCCTCTCGCTGTGCTCCCATCTGTCAGTTTAGTGTTTTTTTGCGAAATTCGACCAACTTCTTTTGTCGATGCTTCCTTTGTCACATTTTTACCGCTTTGAGTGGTTACTCAGCGTAAAATTGTTTATGAGTAAGCGCAGAAATTTTCTCCTTAATTTTAAGGGACACAGGACATTTAATTTGTTTTTATCTGTTTTTACTATATATATCATTACAACATTTATAAACTCGTACCTGTTGACGCACTCAAAATGTTCAAGAGTGTTTAATTGTTAATCTCTTCTATTGTATGACTGTGTTTGCGTAATGTTCAATACTTAATTACGACATAAAACTGTTTTAAATGCTCTATAATACAATTATTAGACATAATGTATTGAAAAGTGGTGCTTTGTGCGTTGACAGCTAGCATGTATGTATTAAATTATCAGCATTTTACCCTTTCCTGTCTTATTTACAGTTTTGTACGCTTGTTAAAGCAACATTGGAAATTTGCTCGTTGTGGCAGGACACTGTTTACGAAGTAATTGTGGAGAAAGTGTGGCCCAGTCCAGAGTTCTTCAGAGTTCGCTGAGCGGTTTATTTATTTATCATCGTTCCAATGACAGAAGCCAATTATTAACGGAGACAATACAATCAAGATGGTGAGCATTAATTAAAGCTTATCCTACTCAGTACCAAGAACAAAATAAATATAACGACAACAGTTTAAGTAGCTTTTTAGAAAGTTATGAAATGTAAAAAGTCACAAAGGACTTATATGTGATAATATTTATGAAAAGAAATCCTTTGAATAAATGTAACAAGCAAAGAAACGAGAACTGTATACAGTAAAGTATATTATAAGTTAGGAGCTGGTACAAAGTACATTGAATTAAATAAATAATAGATATCAACAAGAACAACAATATTAAGTAAACAATTTTTGAAAAAATAATGTTACAAATTTAACAATTAAAGATACTAAACTATAATACAATTATATATATATATATAATTGTATATATATATATAATTGTATATATATATATAATTGTATATATATATATAATTGTATATATATATATAATTGTATATATATATATATATATATATATATATATATATATATATATATCAATAATGACCCGTGAAAGTAATAAAGAGGGCGTTTTCATAAGGTAACAAGAGCTGAAGTTCTTAAGCAGCTAGAATGTCATGAGCACGTCTTTGGACTAGCGGGACACTGTCGCAGAAGAGGTCAAACTTGGATGATACACGATTTCCCAGTCAAATAAATCTTTCCTAGGGACTGTTGGAGTCAAAGTTGGTGAGATGATGTTTGCGACTCAAAACTCGCGGGATCTGGCGAAGGCTGGAACTTTGAATATGACTCGGGGCAAAGCAGATGGCCATCGACGATCTTCAGGAGCAATAAAAGAACAGCCACGTCGCAGTGTAAGACGTTTAGCTCTCAGGAAGCGTCCTTATATCACTGGCTCAACAGCCGGCAAGAACCGAGTTAGCTTGCAAGTCCGAGTCAGGGTTGTATTTTCAACTCGTCCACATCCGTGTCTATTGCTTCCCAACTAGAATAACTAAAGTTAACTGTTATTTTTCAAACATTCGCCATCGTTTTTAAAAAGTCAGTAAAAATACGTTTCGGGATTTACAATGTGCTCAGGAGGTTAACTAACCTAAAACATATCAATCGTAGTTGAAATAAATTAATAGTTCCATACAGTTATGACTCATAGTCAGGAAACACACATGCGTCACGTAAAGTGAACTGAATAATCTGTCATAATAGCCTTAAACGCAATGACCAACCACTGACAACTGACCAGTGCCAATAATAAATGGGATGACAACAATGGCAGAGACAACATGGTGATAAAATCAGAGAACGAGGTCTTTTACTTCATTGGTTAATTCCAATTACTCTTCTTAAACCAGTTGGCGTAGCGAAGGGGGGGGGGTCCAGGGGGTCCGGACCCCCCCCGAAATTTTAAGACGTATTAAAAAATAAAGCATGGAGCAGGAGAAAAAAAGGAGAGTTATCATTTACTCTTGTCTACAAACATTAAATTGATTGATTTAATTGATTAAAGTGACCGTTGTTAGAAATATAATTGTCCTTTTCGTTTAAATCATAAAGTATCAAACGATACTTTTGGGCTCGGCCCTTTCGGATAGTGTAAGTGTAATCACGGTATTGCTATAGAGCGCGGTCACGTGACGTCGCAAAGCAACCTAAATTGTAACACGGCGAACATTCGATCTCCAGCGCTCGTTGTGTAAACCAACTACTGGAACAACATGAGTGACATCTTCAAGAAGATGGCACAGCGTGCCATTGGAAAGCGCCGGGAAGCCAGCTAAGAGGCCTAGCTCTCCACCTGCCAGCTCGGCGCCTAAGAAGGGTCGCTGCTCCAGCAAAGGGGCTTTAAAAGCCACAACGTCACCACTTCTACTGTGACATCTGACCAACCTACGGCTTCGGTTTCTACGCCCAGGATACCCTTGCTATTCCTGGACAGTGTTCCGGACTGGCCTACCCACGCCAAAAAGTTGGAGGAGTTGGCGCGGGACGGCCTGACGACAACATTCCACGGTGCTCACTATCGCTTGAAAGTGACCACCGTGGAGGACTTCAGGGCAGTTCAGCGGTCTACCTATGTTCCAAGAAGCTGCCCTTCTACAACTCACAACCTTGGGCGTGAAAGATCGCGTAAGGTTGTGATCAGCGGACTGCCCGACACCGATGATGTGGAGCTCTTCGATGTCTTAACTGACAAGGGCTTCGCCGTCGACGAGGTTGCACGACTTCGGACAGCCAGGGGACCTACCAGAGCTGGCTGATCACGCTGACCAGGGACAGTGAGCGAGAGAATCCTGACACTAAAGCGGGCCTTGCCAAATCTACAACGTGACAAGCCTGCTCCATGTCAGGGTCTCAGTCACTGTCTACAAGAAGCCGGTCGGCCCGCCGCAGTGCTACCGGTGCCAAGGTTTTGGTCACGGCTCCGGCAACTGCGGGAGGCCGAGAAAATGTGTCCGCTGGTGGGGAAATCATCTGAAGATGAACTGCCCCAAAGTCTCGACGGAGAAGGGTCACTGCTGCAATTGTGGCGGCGATCACAACGCCAACTATCGTGGGTGTCCAGCCTACAAGGAGGCCAGAGCGGCAGCTGTCCAATTAGGCCGCAAGTCCCGGCCTACCAAACCAGCGGCGAGGCGATCAATGGCCCAACCGCCCAAGCGACCAGCGCGAGATGAGTCACCATCGGACTTCGTATCGGAGAATGAAGCTGAGGACCACATGCCGCAGAAGAAGAAGCGCCGGAGGAAACCCCAGAACCCAGCCAACCGACTTCCTCGCGCCCGCCGGCATCTGTGGCTGACCTTCCGGTCACACAGAGGCCCCAGGGCGACTCCCAGGCAGAAACTAGACTGGCCACATACAACCAGCCACTCTGCCGCATCAAAACGGAGGCGCCAGCAGCTGATGCAGCATCAGAACCAGCCGCCCCCGCCCAGCGCAGCCTACAAGCCGTCTTGAAATAGCTGCGCAGTTGACCGCCCTCACCCGGCTCTTCAATGAAGCTGTGGCCCTCAGTGGCACACCGACCAACTGATAAGACTGCTGCAGGAGCAAATTGTACAGTTGACAGGCAAGTCATTGAGCTCAACTGCTCAGATACTACCCACAGACCAGGAGGAGCGCCCAGAGGCCATCCTAGCGACCCGACTTGGACTTGGACAGTTTAAAATTAGCGACCACTTCGTTCAAATTCGTCTTGGGGACGTAAAATGGCTGCTTAGAATTAAGTCAAGACGTTTATCTTAGTGTCATTAAACTGTAGACGTGTATATAATTATCGAAAAAAAATATAAAAGATCAATTTCGGTCGGAAAATACACTTTAAAAGCTCTACTGATAAGAAGTTCCGACTACTTTGGATTTCACTGACTGAGGTTATTTGTCTTTGCCTACATTTTCCTTAGTATATTCCGATCGGAAGTGATTATTTTTGTTTTTTTTTTCTCGATAATTATATATTTAATTCGTCGGCGTTGAATTAATACCTAAAATCAATGTCCTAACAAAATTATAAATACCCACTTTTACCTCAACCACTGAACCAGTGAAATCCAAAATCGTCAAAAACTTGAATCTGTAGAGAGCTTTTTCTTCGGTATTTACCGACCGGAAGTGATTTTTTGTCGATAAATTATATAGGTAGTCGAGTACAGTTTAATGATAACAAAATCGTCGTCCTAACTCAATCAAAAAACCACGTTTACCTCTATAACCAAAGTCCGAAGTAGTTGAAGTTATAATCATTAGAGTTTTCAGGTGTATTTTATTTCCGACCAAAAGTGATTTTTTTGGATTTTTTTCCGATAATTATATACTCGTCTACAGTGTAATGATACAAAAAATCGTCATTATAACTCATTCATAAATACCTCAATCAGTGAAATCCAAAGTAGCCGAACTTCTAATCAGTAGAGTTTTTCCGGTACATTTTCCGACCGTTAGTTTGATCTGTACCCGGAGCAACGCTCGAAAATTGCCCTCCTTTTCTAAAGGGTTTCGGCCGTCAGTGGCCCAATGTCCCCGAAGGGATATTTCATTTTTTCCACAGAATATAGTTGTGTCAATTATATGCTTGAGTGAAGCTCTGTTTTGTTCTTTTTCTTTCTTATCCAGTGAATCCAACGTCACTTTGGAGCCTTATACTCGGCCAGAATCGAACTTCGTAAAGTTTCTGTAGCTATACAAGAAAATTTGTGGTACTAGAGTTGCTGTGAGAGTTGAATTTGCCTATTACATCTTTCCACTTTCTATAAGGCCTAGTTACTAAAGCTCCATAATTTTTGGTATTTACCTTTTACCAGTGAACTCATTGGCAAATAACACACAAAACGTCCCTCGGATCTTCCAGTTTCGGACCCCCGACCCCCCCCGAACGAAATTTCTGGCTACGCTACTGTCTTAAACCCATACTGTGACTCTGCAGTGATTTACTCGCATTTGAAATCTTAATTCCTGGCAACCAAAACTCAATAAATTGCCAATAATAAATGGGATCGTCAATGCAGAGACAACATGGTGGTAAATCAGAGAACGAGGTCTTTTACTTCATTGGTTAATTCCAATTACTCTTCTTAAACCCATACTGTGACTCTGCAGTGATTTACTCGCATTTGAAATCTTAATTCCTGGCAACCAAAACTCAATAAAGTGCCAATAATAAATGGGATCGTCAATGCAGAGACAGCATGGTGGTAAATCAGAGAACGAGGTCTTTTACTTCATTGGTTAATTCCAATTACTCTTCTTAAACCCATACTGTGACTCTGCAGTGATTTACTCGCATTTGAAATCTTAATTCCTGGCAACCAAAACTCGCTTTTAAATTTTTGCAAACAAAGCGGCCCAATTTCAGCTGAATTATGTTTGTCCGCTAATGTAAGGCGTGAAGCAAAAAAAAAACAAACTGTGTGGAATGAAATTTTATTGTGATAGGAAACACTTTGTAAGACAAAAAGACCATTAAACGTTGCAATATAAAGACTAAATAAAACACGAGAAAGGGTTACAGATAACTAAATAATAGCTTATCGATGTTGGTCCGAAGATAATTGTTTATACTGAGATGAAGCTGACGTACATCGATTATCCGATTCTTTAAAAGGGGACTAATCGAAGCTTCATCCATAAAATTAACGGATCAACCATTCAGCCAATCGTTAGTTAAAAGTAGGCCGATTTTGTTTAAAATACTGAAAAAAAAAAAAAACTAAAAAGGAAACCTAAAGAATCAAACAGAATCCATATTCCCAATAAATAAGCTCCCAAGCTTAGCCTGTTTTGAGGATCGTTATATACATACATATCCTTATAGTTGTAGTCCTTAATTACAGAGCCACCACAATGCAAATATAAAATTTGAAATAAATATACTAAAACTTAAAAAAGTTAACCCTAAACGAATTCATGCATTAATTACAGTATGGTTTAAACTGATAAAGTAATAGTTGGTTCTATTTTATATTGGTTCTATGTACTGATAGAAATATGCAGGTGTCCTGAATTCATAAATCATCTGTTTAGTTGAACAGATCACAATTCAACTAAACGTTGATAGACGAAAATCTCTAGCTGAAATCTATCTGACCTAATTGGTTTGTTGATGTCACTCTTATTCATACTGAAAGCGGGTAAAATATTAAATTATTTACGATTTAATTGCTTGTATTTGAATAACTTCGATTCGTAGTTTTGTACAAGCAGGTTTAACATTATATGATTATGGCTTTAAACTACCATATGAGGGTTAGTGTACAGTGTGTTCAAAAGTGTATGCAGACTAAAGGATCTAGTCAACTATAAGAGATACAGCAAAGATTAAATGGATAAAGTTATGCGTAATAACAAGACCAATAAATAAAGGTGGTTAAGTTGAATTATTGGTTGCGGTTTTTGATTACAATTTTTAAACTGTCATAGCTCTCTTATTAGTACCAGCTATGGAACGTTATTCACATTAAATCTTAATGAAATTATTTCTAGGTTTTGAATATTATAATGAAACTTTTTTCAAGACCAAATATCAGGCGGCGCAAGGTTCAAATAAAATCTTTTTAATGCAACGACCCATTTTTTACTTAATAAAAAAATAGATTTTTACTGATTTTAAAAATACCATATCTGTTATACTTTCCTTGTGCTTTCGCCAAATAATTCATAAACTCCCTTTTTTGTACGGTTGTTTGAAGGGAATTTTCATAATACCAATCGGATGGTTGTTAAACGTGACTGATATTTCACTGCACATAGTGTTGGAATCGGCTGTTTAGTGAACACAAAACTTATATGACAAGGCCAATCTAAAAATTAATGTCACTGACATTTTTGTGACTAATTAGCACAATAGCATGTTCAAAATATATAATATTTTATAATCTTGTCAAAAATAAAAATCATAAAAATAATCAAATTACCCAAATAAATGTTTAAAGCAACTTAGTTTACTATAAATGAAAAGGAATATAATAAACGACTACCTATTTTCTTTTATGTACAAAACGTTTCATTATAGGTACTATGCCTAATAGTAAAGCTGTGGTAATTTGAAGATTTTTGAGCGCAACAAATGAACGACGCAACCAATAATTAACTTGACCACTTTTATTTGTTGAATACGCACAACTTTGTCTATTTAATCCTTGCTGTATCTCTTATAGTTTTTAAGATCCCTTCAGTGTGAATGAAATAATGGAACATACTATATAATTCTTCGGGGTGGTCGGAGAGTTATTGAAGTATCAACAGTCGTAGTACTTTTCAATAGTGGACACAAAAATAAAACGTTCATTTCCGGTCGTCAGAGCGCTTTTCACTGCGAGACGCGGGGGCGGACCAGGCGTCACAACAAATAGAGCGCTTAACTAGGGGTATATAATTGAGCGTTTTTTGAGTGGCGCGAGGGGAGACTCCGTACCGCAGCACGCGCTGTCACAATATTGACCTTGACGATTGCACCTTGGTCGGGCGCCGCGCGCGTGCCGCCGAATTGACTTTGCATCAGTATTGTGTATTAGAGCCCATTGTGACGCACGTGGCCTGCGTGCTGTTTGTAAACGTTTTGTCCACTCAAAACGTGCCGAGATGTGCGTAAAAAGCGCCCCCTAATTATCGGTAGTAGTCTTTCCTCTTGCGTCCCGCACGTTCTCTGTACAGTTGCTGTTGCATCGTTGTTCCTCCAGGCTAAGTAAAGAACAATGTTTGACGTCAGATAGATAAAATATCCACCGAGTGATAAACATGGGATGGTGTAAGAATGTTGAAATGGTGATATCAGACAATGACAAACACAAGAAAGAAAAAACTTTATTTCTCGTAATATATTAATAACATTATATTGTCAAATTAAATACTGTATGCTTGTAACATTAACTATAATAGTTTACAAACTTGAATAATTATATAACTTTTACCATTATTTTTTATCTTACAAAACTTAATCATTGTTTTACACTCACACGTAGAAACCTAGACATTTATGTAATATATAAAAGATAAATAAAGATTTAACCTGTTTGGAGGATATCATTATATACATACATATCTTTATTAGTAACACAGCTACGACAATGAAAATATTCAATTTGAAATAAATATAAAAACACTTAAAAAAAGAGAGCCCTAAACGAATTAATGCATCCTTATTTTTCACAAAAATTGCAGATAACATTGGATTTTAAGAGCCCCTAACCCAAATAGCCAATCTTTCCCTTAGACCTCTTCGTAAATTATACTAAAAGTATTACCGACCAAAGCATAGATATGAAATTCTATTATTATGAAATTAATAAATATTGGTATAAAATAACAATATACTTAACAAAACTAAACAACAAGTCATATAACAATTTTAAAACAACTAACGTCATAATAGTGTATGCACATACATATATACATACATACATTCACACATTCTTACAAAACACACACATTAAAATATGAACTTATTGGTACTTAAAATTCAAGATACAACATAGATACATCACTAAAAGTGTGTAGTGACACATAAAAGAGTTAAAATTTGAGTAAAATAGTCCTTTAGCAAAAGACTGTTCACATTACACTAAGATTCATAAATAAAAACTATTACTACACTATTTAACAGGCTACCAATAAACAAGCTTGACACGATGAGACCAACATTTTTTGACGCTAGAACTTCGGAGCCATTCATTGTTTAATTATAAAACTTCATTTATTTTTAACTGTATCCCTCCCCATCGTGAATCTACTAGTTTATTCAGCAACACGTAAAAATAAAATATATTTTGAACGTTTAATTATCAATGTAAACATTTAGTTTAAATGATCTGTAATTGTTTGGAAAATTACAATAGTCATCTTCAGTTATCCATTTTTATTTGTATTTACTTATAAAAGATTTATTATGCTAAAACTTTCACGCAATTCAGCACAAATTGGAAATTAAAGTTTCATTATAGCACACTAAGATTATTTGAATAAAAAAATTTAAAACAAAGTAATTCCGTTTCCTATTGATATTTAGGTATCCATTGTTATTGTAGGTAGTCAATAGCAATACGTAAAGCATGTGTCATTTAAGGTACGAAAAAATAAAAAAGAGATAATAAAGTTTTTTATCTTAGTTAGGAAGAAATGTTATCTATAGGCCTACCTGTGTATTTATGAAAAAGAAATACAGTACACAGAATGGAAACATTTTAAAAAATTCGTTAAGTACAATCTTTCCTTTGTCATAGTTTTCTATATAGTTTTAACACCCGTTAAAACTAAGTATTTGTCAGTTCTAAGTAGAGCTGGAATGGCAACTTTACAAGTTTCTGTATTTAGCATGGCCTGCTGAAATTTAACATAAATGAATGTGTTCACAGACAAAACATCAAAACACTGGGCATATCTTGGGACTTGAAAGCGTTGAAATAAATATATTATTTAGTGAAAGGATTTATTACCATTGCAAAAAAACACTTACAGGCGATGTCTATATGGTTTTACACACATATTATTACAGTAATGAGAGTAGGCAGGGTTACAAGAGAGATGAGTCGCAACCCCACGTCCTCAGCGCCTCGGGTAGCATGTGTCATCACCATATCTGCATATGCAAGCAGACTATTGATATCTACGACCCCCAGATCATTTATATCACGTTATCTGTCCGTGGACAGCAGCCCGCCTGTCATTTACCTACAGCCGGTCATTTTATCATTACCATTTCCGAATTTGTTATTCAAAACAGAATTTCATGAATAAAGTCGGGTAAAAGTACCAATGTGGACATTTCAACATCGAAATCATCCCTTGGGGACTGATAAACAAAATCATATAAATATCAATTAAAGGAATTGAAGTTATTACTTTATTTTAAAATTGTCTGATTCAACTGATTTTTTTGTGCTATAACGAAAATGTAATTTCGATATTGTGCTGAATTGTGTGAAAGTTGTAACATCATCAATAATTTTATACGTAAAAATAAATAAAAATGGATAACTCAAGATGACTTGTAATTTTCAATGTAATTTGCTAACTGAACTATTGCGAGAAGGTAAGCGTACACAGATTCAAAATCAATTCAAAAATTCAAATTCAAAATCCTAAAAGAACAACGCCTAAGTAAAGTATTTTCTCAAGCTTAATCCTAAACAATGTTCATAACACAACTCTTTTAACCGCCAGAGAACTAGTTTAATTTTCAAAAAGATCTCCTTGAATAGTTTTATTGAATTTTGATACAATAAACACACTCGAAATCACACCATGGCTTTCCAGCCAAATATCAATGATTTATTTATAATAGTGATAATTAAGCTAAAGTTTACAAATTATTCCGTTTTATTTGTCCTAACATCCAATACTATATCCCAGTGTTTTATTATAGCAACAGGAATAATATTACGAGGTAAATACTTCAACGGACATGGAGATTTATAAGAGGCACGCAATAGACAACAAATTAATTATTTCTGGATGTAGTTTTTATCTAAAGTAGAGATTGTTGTGGAGGTCAGACATTAAAATTCGTTTTACCCGGCAGGACGTTCTCGTAGTAGCAGCTGCCGAGGGTACAATAGTAAAACATTCATAACCAAAGGTTTACAGTAGGCCTATAAATGTGTGTTGTACTCACTCTATTAACTACGTACGCAATTCGCCAGCTATAGTTAATAGTGCAGTAATAGAGCAGTGTTATCAAAAGAAGAAGAATATTAAGAGGAAAATATTTTAACGGACATAGAGAGACATACAGTAATTTACAAATTAATTATTTCTGGAAACCGTTGTTATCGAAAGTAAAGATTGTTGTGGAGGCCAGACGTTAAAAATCGTTGTACCCGGCAGGACGTTATAGTAGCAGCTGCCGAGGGTACAATAGTAACACATCCACAACCAAAGGTTTACAGTATTAATATGTGTTGTACTCACACTATTATCTAAGTACGCGGTTCGACAACTATACCTAATTTTAGCTTTTTTACTGTAACAACAAGAATAATATTATGAGGATGAGACGTCAATGTACTTGGAGCTTTATGAGACATACAGTAGTTCACAAATTAATTATTTCTGTACTTAAGTATCCGTTATTATCTAAAACAGAGGTTGATGTGGAGGTCAGACGTCAAAAGTCGTCGTACACGGCAGGACACAATTGTAGCAGCTTTCATGATGGGTTCGTGTTTCTAAAAACTACTGTGTTCTCATAATTCCGACCAAAATAATGGAATAAAGTGTCTTTCGGATTAAAAATATCTATTAAATCGTAAAAAGAAGCCACTTATATGGTTTAAGTTTTATTGTACAATCTATTTCGTTTGCTACTTGGTTGTACAGTGCTTTAAAACAATTTTAGATCTTAGTTTTTGATAGTCCTAGAGGCGTCGAATTTTGGATTTTAGTTAGGGATAGCGCAGGTTTAAATCCTGTCTGTGCCCGAAGTACGAAAGAACTAAGCAAATCAGAATCGATGTCCTTGTACTGTACCTAATCTGCTACTTTCTGTTTAATAGGATCCTATGGCAGAAAGCTAAAAATAAATTTGTGTTACCTTCAAATGTTGTAGTCTTACAATTGATTCTTATTAAAGAATCAGTTTAGTTGTACCCGGCACTAATATGAGATTGGAAATAAACCAACATTTAATTATTTACTTTTTATTTACCGAGAACGGTACTCTATTTACTGAGGAAATTAAGTAGTCTATTTACAGCACGACCAAGTAGTATTATTGTATTGGTACTCTATTTCAGTCTGTGAAAGTGGACACAACACACATTACTGACAATTGGTTGCACATCAATCAGCGCCAGTATTAGCAGGACTGAGATAGCACAATTATAACACACATAGGACAATTTTATGCCCGTATAATTACCATTCAGGATTGGCTATATCTCCACATCTGCGCGCGCAGTTGAAAACCAAATTATGCATCAGTATAGTTCGCAAAATGAATTTCGGAATTGGTCATATGAATAGTCTATCATTAATTTACAACCAAGTTAATTGCTTACAATAGAGAATATTAGTGAGCTTAAAAGGTTAATGTGCATTTAGCGTGGTTTAGTTCCAATATAGTTTAAATCATCGTTAATAGCACATAATGAGCATGTTAATTTATTTACTTTAATAAAGCAACACTGATTAACAAGTCATAGAGTGTACCTTACAAAAAAGTAAAATTTCATTCATATTTTATTATTTCATGAATTTAAACAATATTAGAATACCGCCGACATCGTGCTCTACCGACTAACTCCTTACTCTGTGGAGTAAGTAGCATCCTCTTCTTTAAAATAATTTATAAAACCTGTTCAAAAATGTTGAACAGAATTTCTAATATGGCAACCTTTACTTCGTTCAGAAACTTCGAGCAAAACAGCCTTACCTATCTTGGTTACATATTTGAAACCTCTTTCATACACGGGGATTTCTCAATTAATATTGTTTAAATCATGTTGCTAAATATAAAGGCCAAAGGTGCGTTATCCTTTTCACGGTCCAGTTGAATCTAATTATTATTGTTAGGTGGGCAAAGGGCATTGGATTTTTTATATTTTCATCTTGAGAAAATAAATAATTGGTAAGTTTTTTTGAGTATAAATGGAGCAAAATAATTTTACATTGTGTTACTTAAGTATTTTTTTTTTTTTTTTTTTAATTCTTTGCCCTCAATATTTCCAGAGCCTGATTATCTTTTTAGCACCCACAGAAACCCCCAAAAAACACAAAAACTTAGTCAATAGTCAATTATTTACTGCGGAGACAAAATACATTTGTATAGTAAACGTCAAAATATGTTAAAATTTGGACATACATACCACATCGAGCTCTCATTCAGACATAAATTTGGCCACTTATTCCACATTCATTCATCACCAATAATTCCCACTTCGTTCGAGAGTCAGTCTTGTTATTGTGTGGTCTCCCAGTCATATTCGAGAAGCTCTTTTACATTATAAAATGCATTTGAAGCTAAACAGCTTTTCAAACGAATTTTAACGCCTTGAGCTTAGAGGTATTTCTTAATTCATTTGGCAATCTATTAATAAAATAAAGCCCTGCCTGTAAGGCAGGCGTTCATAAACCACCGTCCTGTTTCTCCCCGTTCGGTAGTTGTCACTGCCTCTAGTTCCGTACGAATGAATGTCTCGGCCCGTAGTCAAGGCACATTTAGACATACAATACAAAGTTGTTTCCAAAATGTAGAGGCTAGGCAGAGTCAACAATTGCAACCTTTTGAAAGTTGATTTGCATGACTCTCTAAACTTCAATTTTGCAATGGTGCGGATCCCTTGCTTCTGTAATTTAAACACTCTTGAAAATTGATAACTTGCACAGGCACCCCACAATACCAATCCGTAAGTGAGGATAAATCAAGCCATAATACGCCGTTATCAGAGCTTGACGTGGGCAGTATTTGGCTAGAGACCTCATAAAATAAATGCCTGAGGCTAATTTTGAGCAAACGTGATCGATATGTGTGTGAGTGTTTTTTTAAGCTTAGTACACTACATAATATTAGATAGGAATGTATCATAACTTTACATGCACAAGAGCATGTTACGAGACAATCGTGTAGATATGACCTTGAATTTTAACCCATAATCACTCTTTATCATCACGGGGAAGGTTGATGCTTATCTTGACGCCGAGGTACGCACCATAGCGTTCGAGTAAGAACGATATGGCACGACAAGATGACGGTGGACTGCTATGTAGATCACAGATCTGAGAGGGGTGCAACCTCGTGTCGTCGCGACCGGAAGATGGCACCTTTCCAGAGGACTAATTATTAACCGTGGATCCGCCACTAGATTTCCCCTATCCAAACCCAACCAGCTTTGACGAGGAAAGATAAAGTAATAATTTAGATACGGTTCCGAAAGTTCCCTAACTATTATACTTAAGCCTAGACAACGTACATGCACTTCTACCCGTCCACTCTACCCGATAGCCGCACAACGACTCCGACCAACCTCCGCTCTCTGCTGCTAACCTAGCAGGAATCATCCTACCAG
The DNA here is from genome assembly GCF_021130785.1 of Homalodisca vitripennis. NCBI lineage: Eukaryota > Metazoa > Arthropoda > Insecta > Hemiptera > Cicadellidae > Homalodisca > Homalodisca vitripennis. Next base: position 31,452,973 of record NC_060209.1, read on the forward strand.
AACCTGTCCAGAAGAATTCCGGATAATAGGAGGCTCCCATTGTTTTAGCAAGAGGTCGGCACAGCTGGCCATCGTGTTCGCGGCTATTGATAGATTACGCGCGCCAAATTCAAATCTATAGTGGCACTCGCCGCTATAAGATATTCTGCAGCGGTCGTTTATTTCATTTTGTATTGTTTTTAATCTCAATGTGGGCATATCTTGTACATCTGCTCTAATTCAGTTAAGTATTATTCGATTAAAGTAAATTTTGTGTCATTAGATTTGTGGCAAAATCCTAATTAAAATGTTTTCTTGTAACTCTTTAGTAAAATTGCTGGTTTTTAAGACATTTAAAGTTAAAAAGTTTTAATGCCCACCAACTTGAAAGTATTAAAGTATTATGAAATACTTGGTTTTGAAAATGATGGTATTAAAGAAAGTATTAAAGTATTATAATATTTATTGTCGTATTGTCCTCGTTACCATAAACATGTGATAACAATTTGTTAGTATTTAATTTAATATATTAATATTTTAATAAAAAAACGCATACAGACTGGTATTTTCCTGATAAATTTACTGTGACAAGACATGGCCCACAGATACATTCAGTTTTTGTATTGTTGGCTATTCACCGAGAAACTCAACGTGGGCTATGTCTTATCACAGTAAATCTGCTCTAAATCAGCTGTTTATTATTATATTTAAATAATTTTGGTGTCATTAGATTTTTATTAAAATCTTCTAAAAACTGCCATTCTTGTAGTTCTTGAGAAGAGTTGCAGATTCTTAAGATATTAAAAGTTTAAATGGCCGCTATTTTGAAAATACTAAAGATAATTCCATGATAATCTTTTCAGTAACTGGCCTTAACTAATCATAAAAATTTGGGCCAAATTGGGTATTATTAAATTTATTCGTTTTTAAGATATTAACTGTTTTATTAAAAACAGACAAATGGGAAACTAAGCATCAGAGACTGATGTTCATATGGTGAAATATGTGTGTCTTGGCCTGAGCAATAACGTTGCTCAGTAACCTTTGTAACCTTTGTACAGAGAGTTACGGGACACCTTGTATAATAGATTAGGCAACTAGGGTAGGCAACGGTAGAGGTCCCGTGGTTTAGATTAAAATGGACACATTTTTGGATCCTAAAGGATCTCTTCAAGTAAACTTCACAGCCCGTTGCAACAGTCAGTACGAGACAACGGCTCTCGAATTACACAGAATCTGGCTGGAGAGACAGGTAAAATCAGTTGTATCAAGAGTACATTTACGCGGGAAGTTTGAGAGGTGTAATGTTTTCCATATTTCCTTTCCTCACATCCTTAATACTCCCTGAAATATAACAACCAACCGAATAGGTTCTGAGTTCTCTACTGTCAATCGTATGGTTTTTTTTTAATCATCTACTGAATTTTTGCATCAGTAGCGAGAGTAGATGATAGAATCAACCGTGTTCTCAGCGCGGTTTCATTAGACATTTTTCATATCTTTACCTAAATTGTCAACAATATGTTTTAGATAAAAATAAATGAAATAATAATAATAATAAAACACAGTATCTTTTCATTTTGTTCAATCACACTAGTATAACCATAATTAAAGTTAATTAATGTGAAAACATAAAACCTATGAACACACGTTTGTATGTAGAGACTTTAATACGACCTTGATGGGAAATTAATTTTGTAAACTATTACGGTTTATCAATGTTCTTTAGAGTACCTTCCTCATTATACTGTTTAAATATATAATACTATTGTCTAATAGTTGTTAATTGGTTGTTACCAATCCTTAAACAGATTATATCAAACCATTTAAATACATTACGAAAACTATCATTTGCTTTTAATCAATTCATCTGTTCCACAAATCAAAATGGCGGAAGATTAAAGATAAGTAAGTCATAGATATATTTAGTAAGTACAACAACAAACTCTGCGATAAGCCAAAGATTCTTGGTAAGATTGTTTAGATAGAGATTTAAGTATTTTCCACGTAATAACTAGTATTGGAACGTTAGACTTGGAACGATTACTTTTATAAAAAGAATTGTATTTCAAACTTAAGTATCTCTACCCCCCCTCCCCCACGTTGTACCATGCCAGTACAATGGCGAACAGTATATTTATGATGGCAACAATCGCAATGCAGTTGTGCATATCCATCTACACCGCCATGTGACTGTGACTGCCCCTGGTTGCCATGGATACCAAGCTGTTTATTGATTCCCGTCCAGTTATCCCTCATCTCTTTAACCATTTTACACCAGCACCCCCTTTCCCTCACCCGCATCATCCCGACCCATCTCCGCATCTCTTCCCTTAACTTGTTTGGGTTCATAACATAAATTCTGTTAAATTTATCAACCGGTCAGATACGGATCGCGAAGTTTGATTTCGGTCCGGTTTATCTTAGAGTAACTTTACTAGTTTGAGTTAATCTGTTCTTTCGAACTGTAAAGCGTGGTTCCAAACTCCACTAAGACAATTTCTGTAAACTTCGGTTATTGGTGTAGTATTAAAGCGATGACAGTTAGATTATATATAATGTGAACGATAGGTCCCTTATTTAAACAGTTATTTAAATAGTTTGGTTATTTAAACACATATTGTGAAAGAAACAGCCAAATACAAAATAATTGAATCGTAAAAAGCGAGGGCTCTGTGGTGTAATGGTAGCACAGTCACCCGGCAAGTGAGAGATCCGGGTTCGAGTCCCGGCGGAGCAAGTACTTCTTGCGATTCAATGTTTATTGAAATTAAATAAGGCTATTGCCATTTATACAAATTTAATGTGTGTATATATATATATAATTTTATAAATAACTTGTATTTCTCAAACTCAAGTTTATCTTTAGGCCGAGTTTGGTTGGGAAACACGTTACATATTTCCAAATTTCCCTAGAATGTACGTGAGTTTGTTTCTTACTCTGTTTTTAGAATGAAGGTATCTTATACTTTAAATTAACATAGTAAAATAAAACGTATACAATTTTCTATACAATTTTCTATTTTTTATTTATTTATTTTTATCTATTTTTTCTATTTTTTTCTATACAATTTCCTAATATTCTATACAATTACATATCAATTTCTATTCTTGAACAAATTTAAACGGGTTTGAATTGATTAAATTCGTGTAATGCATTCTAAGTTACTGTTTATATCAAACAGGCATTGTTTACAGGCATAGGAAATAAGTACAGAAAGGTAAAGGTACCTATTGTCTTAATTATGAGTAGTACGTGAGATAAGACAAGATAATGAGTCAAAATAATTATGATCTGGTATACCAGATTTTGAATTGATGATTTAGTGCTTCTTGTTTAATCCATTAGGGAAAAAACAAAGAGAGTAAAACACGTGCTATCCTTGTGCCTCACCTAAAATATATTCTGGGGTGAGGTAATCGTGATAAGGAAATAACACGAGAGATCGTGATCCAAAAATGTGTATTCGTGATTAACACATAAAGATCTGGAAAAAACCTTCATGGTGAATTCTTTATCTTTGAATAAGTAATGTACGTAATGCAATATCCCCGTTAAAACATAAATTTTATGTGGACAAGAAGAAGAATAAGGTAACTTTAATCTGCGGTTCTACCACAATTCAAACCTGTGTTAAGCTACTTTCCAGGAAAACATCCAACAAACAAGAGCTACACGCTATATTCTTAATTTTATATCAACTGACGAGAAAAGGGCTGCTGAAAGCATTAAATAATGGATCACATGTCTTGGTTAATATCATCAAAATACGGTGTTACATTACTTTGCTGTAATTATAAAATAATTTACAAACGTGCGTGATTGGCTCTCAGTATTCCCTCCATAATCCTCATTAATTACAAATGTAATATTGATGTGTCCTCAATTATTATTATGGCTTTAAGTAAATAAAACCTGTCAACATCACGTCAAGCGTAGCGCTCGTGCACAGTTATACCACTGTTCCAAACTATCACGCATATCTTTTATAAATAAATTCATTAAAACTGATCAAACCAATGATTTATTACAAACCTTTTAGGATTAGGATACACCACATGAAATCTCTTTTTCAACACCGTATCCCGTTTTTTGATTCTGGTTTAATAGCTGAGGTACATGTGATATGTTTTGGTCAAGGCTCAACTGTTTGACCCCTGCTGATAAGCCCGATATCGCCAGAAAAGACACAACGATGAGTGTGATATTGCTAATCAGTTGCAGAGTGGTCTAACCTCCCAATAAAAAAATCACAGTTTGGATTGTTATTTAATAACAACCTTTTTTATGTAATTCTAACATTTCATACTCATAAACAGTAAAATTGTACTTATTTTGTATTCAATTTTGGTCTTAAAAGTTTCCGAGTTTTGAATTTCCAAAGTTGCAGGTTTATTGAAAAGTGCCAAAAAACGATGCTTTTACGTTTTGTTCCCACCGAAGTGGCATAAAAACTGGAAGTTATTGTTTGTAAGTAAATTTTTGTATACAGTGTATTCCAAATTTAATCTATATTCAAGGGAACTGGGAGTCTATAAAAGATGCAGTACAGATAAAATGGACAAAGTTGTGCGCAATGAGAAGGCCAAGAAATTGATGTGGTCAAGTAGATTATTGGTTGCATCGTTCACTCGCTGCACTTAAAAACTGTTTTTTGTCAAAACTTACACACTGTCACTGCTCTCTTATTAGTACCTGTATTAATATTTTTTTATGAAACCTTAATGAAATTTCTTATTTTTTCTTCTAGTCTTTAAATATTTACAACTACACATTTTTCAATATCAGCAAAGAGTAGATGTAGGGTTTGAGTAGATTTTTTTAAAATGTCTATTTTTCACTCAGTCAAAAGAAATTATATTACTTAGTGATTTCAAAAATACCATTTGTGTTATAACCTCATGGTTTTCATAAAATAATGAATAAATCCCCGTTTATGTATGGTTGCGTGAATGGATTGTTTATTCTACTATTCGGATAGTTCGTAGACCTTGCTACCTTAGTAACAAGCCTGATACCTCCAGCGGGATCCTCATTAGGATTACACTTGTCTACCAGCTATCCATAAGTGGCCAAGCTGTCATCGATAGAATTGCACTATCTCGCTATTATACCAGGCGTGGAACCTTGTTACCTTAGTAACAAGCTTGATACCTCCAGCAGGATCCTCATTAAGATTACACTTGTCTACCAGATATCCATAAGTAGCCATGCTGTCACTGGGAGAATTGCACTATATCGCTATTATACCAGGCCTGGAACCTTGTTACCTTAGTAACAAGCCTGATACCTCCAGCAGGATCGTCATTAGGATTACACTTGTCTACCAGATATCCATAAGTAGCCAAGCTGTCATCGATAGAATTGCACTATCTCGCTATTATACCAGGCCTGGAACCTTGTTACCTTAGTAACAAGCTTGATACCTCCAGCAGGATCCTCATTAGGATTACACTTGTCTACCAGATATCCATAAGTAGCCAAGCTGTCACCGGAGAATTGCACTATCTCGCTATTATACCAGGCCTGGAACCTTGTTACCTTAGTAACAAGCTTGATACCTCCAGCAGGATTCTCATTAGGATTACACTTGTCTACCAGATATCCATAAGTAGCCAAGCTGTCACCGGAGAATTGCACTATCTCGCTATTATACCAGGCGTGGAACCTTGTTACCTTAGTAACAAGCTTGATACCTCCAGCAGGATCCTCATTAGGATTACACTTGTCTACCAGATATCCATAAGTAGCCATGCTGTCACTGGGAGAATTGCACTATCTCGCTATTATACCAGGCCTGGAACCTTGTTACCTTAGTAACAAGCTTGATACCTCCAGCAGGATCCTCATTAGGATTACACTTGTCTACCAGATATCCATAAGTAGCCATGCTGTCACTGGGAGAATTGCACTATCTCGCTATTATACCAGGCCTGGAACCTTGTTACCTTAGTAACAAGCTTGATACCTCCAGCAGGATCCTCATTAGGATTACACTTGTCTACCAGATATCCATAAGTAGCCATGCTGTCACTGGAAGAATTGCACTATCTCGCTATTATACCAGGCCTGGAACCTTGTTACCTTAGTAACAAGCTTGATACCTCCAGCAGGATCCTCATTAGGATTACACTTGTCTACCAGATATCCATAAGTAGCCATGCTGTCACTGGAAGAATTGCACTATCTCGCTATTATACCATGCCTGGAACCTTGTTACCTTAGTAACAAGCTTGATACCTCCAGCAGGATCCTCATTAGGATTACACTTGTCTACCAGATATCCATAAGTAGCCAAGCTGTCATCGATAGAATTGCACTATCTCGCTATTATACCAGGCCTGGAACCTTGTTACCTTAGTAACAAGCCTGATACCTCCAGCAGGATCGTCATTAGGATTACACTTGTCTACCAGATATCCATAAGTAGCCAAGCTGTCATCGATAGAATTGCACTATCTCGCTATTATACCAGGCCTGGAACCTTGTTACCTTAGTAACAAGCTTGATACCTCCAGCAGGATCCTCATTAGGATTACACTTGTCTACCAGATATCCATAAGTAGCCAAGCTGTCACCGGAGAATTGCACTATCTCGCTATTATACCAGGCCGTGGAACCTTGTTACCTTAGTAACAAGCTTGATACCTCCAGCAGGATCCTCATTAGGATTACACTTGTCTACCAGATATCCATAAGTAGCCAAGCTGTCACGATAGAATTGCACTATCTCGCTATTATACCAGGCCTGGAACCTTGTTACCTTAGTAACAAGCTTGATACCTCCAGCAGGATCCTCATTAGGATTACACTTGTCTACCAGATATCCATAAGTAGCCATGCTGTCACTGGAAGAATTGCACTATCTCGCTATTATACCAGGCCTGGAACCTTGTTACCTTAGTAACAAGCTTGATACCTCCAGCAGGATCCTCATTAAGGATTAAACTTGTCTACCAGATATCCATAAGTAGCCATGCTGTCACTGGGAGAATTGCACTATATCGCTATTATACCAGGCCTGGAACCTTGTTACCTTAGTAACAAGCTTGATACCTCCAGCAGGATTCTCATTAGGATTACACTTGTCTACCAGATATCCATAAGTAGCCATGCTGTCACTGGGAGAATTGCACTATCTCGCTATTATACCAGGCGTGGAACCTTGTTACCTTAGTAACAAGCTTGATACCTGCAGCAGGATCCTCATTAGGATTACACTTGTCTACCAGATATCTATAAGTAGCCAAGCTGTCATCGATAGAATTGCACTATCTCGCTATTATACCAGGCCTGGAACCTTGTTACCTTAGTAACAAGCCTGATACCTCCAGCAGGATTCTCATTAGGATTACACTTGTCTACCAGATATCCATAAGTAGCCAAGCTGTCATCGATAGAATTGCACTATCTCGCTATTATACCAGGCCTGGAACCTTGTTACCTTAGTAACAAGCTTGATACCTCCAGCAGGATCCTCATTAGGATTACACTTGTCTACCAGATATCCATAAGTAGCCATGCTGTCACTGGAAGAATTGCACTATCTCGCTATTATACCAGGCCTGGAACCTTGTTACCTTAGTAACAAGCTTGATACTTTCAGCAGGATCCTCATTAGGATTACACTTGTCTACCAGATATCTATAAGTAGCCAAGCTGTAACTAGGAGAATTGCACTATCTCGCTATTATACCAGGCGTGGAACCTTGTTACCTTAGTAATAAGCTTGATACCTCCAGCAGGATCCTCATTAGGATTACACTTGTCTACTAGATATCTATAAGTAGCCAAGCTGTCATCGATAGAATTGCACTATCTCGCTATTATACCAGGCCTGGAACCTTGTTACCTTAGTAACAAGCCTGATACCTCCAGCAGGATTCTCATTAGGATTACACTTGTCTACCAGATATCCATAAGTAGCCAAGCTGTCATCGATAGAATTGCACTATCTCGCTATTATACCAGGCCTGGAACCTTGTTACCTTAGTAACAAGCTTGATACCTCCAGCAGGATCCTCATTAGGACTACACTTGTCTACCAGATATCCATAAGTAGCCAAGCTGTCATCGATAGAATTGCACTATCTCGCTATTATACCAGGCCTGGAACCTTGTTACCTTAGTAACAAGTTTGATACCTCCAGCAGGATCCTCATTAGGATTACACGTCTTGTCTACCATATATCCATAAGTAGTCATGCTGTCACTGGAAGAAATGCGCCATCTCTTCATTATAATATGCTGGAAACCGTTTTACCTCCCACAAAATAATTACCATGAATACTGATGTTGTCTCGTATTTGTACATTCCTTAGATTATCTTTTCAATTACATTTTTGGACTCATACTTTTGGACTCTATAACCACAACCTAAGGAATTAAGATAGTAACGCAATCTTGGCCTATGTGTCTGGTTGGAACTGCATACCCCAGTCAAATTGTGTGTTGAAGTGGTAATTTCTGGCGTAATAGTTGTGTTCTTATTATTTTTCTTTGTTTTCGTTTTTTTTGGATTGGTGAACACGGAATACAAAAATTCTTTTAAAATATACCAACAAACCGTGATTTTTTGTTGTTTGCTTTTGTACAGTATTTGTAAAATAGGCATTACTGCCATAAGAGGGTTTTTTATTAAAATACAGAACGTAAACATTTCTACAATTTATGCCTGTACATTCTAGTATTACCGTTATGTAACGCGTAAAGACACCTCAAATAAAAAAATCTTATTTCAATTCTTATTCTTATTATTCTAATTTCAGGCATATATTGTTCATACATTACGTATTCAATTAGTGGATTGGTACGTGATGTGGGAAGGTTCACGTTCCTAAGATATTCTGCAATGGACAGAAAGGATCTCACTATTCCATTGCTACCTGATTGTTTTGTTGTAGAGTATAATAGAAAATTCTGGTTTTACTGTTTTTAATTTGTTGATTTTTGCTCGTGTATGTTTTGGGGTGCTGAACATAAAGCTGATGTTTTCCAACAAAAACTATGTCAGCAAAAATAAACACCGAAACACATAATGTTTACTAGTTTTTGGAGCACAACTTTTAAAACAAGCATTTGATCCCAAATAGAAGTATATAAAGATTAAGACTAAAAATAAAGATTATAAAATTCCTGCTGTGTAAGGTATTAACAATGGTTTTACAAAGAAGAGATTTTCAGGAAAAGAGATTTGAAAAGCCATCAAAATCTCTCCAGAAAAAGTAAAACTATTCTCTATTTTGAAGAGTTTAAAAGAAATTCCATAAATCTTTAATCGAAAACTATAAATATTAACCGGAACTTTGCACTTTAAGCCCTTTTCAACAACCATTTAACTGGACTAGTAGAACAACCACGATGTACTAAGTCTGCCCCGTCCTCTCCGCCTAATGTCAACATTGAAGAAATTGTTTCCTAATTGACTCAAAACGTCTATAACCCACCACTGATAACTCTACCCACCAGTAAAAAAACAATGGACAGTACAGTAAGGATACCTTTACACTGGACTGTGTTCGATGTTCTCTTATTTTGCAGAAGACGTGTGGATTATGTCTCATGTTGGGTGCGCCAAGAGAGTAGACCTATTCAAAAGCAACTGGAAGAAGATGATACTATGAATCCCATATCTCGAGTGCTACCATGGCCTGAGTGATTGCTTCGGTGAAATATCCATCCAAATCATATGTGGGCTATACCTGATCGAAGTAAGAGAACAGTCATGCGTTCTCTATGAAAATTGGATTTATGGCATTAACAATACTCCGCAATCTCAAGTCTTCTTGAGTCTATACTTACTTTACCCAATTCTGGCTGTATTAGAATCTGTTCATACTCTGAACAATGTAATGCAAAAAGATTGCAAAACAGAGCTCTGAGATTTGTCTACAACCACAAAAAATTTGATCACATCAGTGAATTTAGGTTTAGTTGTAATGTGTTATCGATTAAAGATTGATGTGACTTGCAAACTGTTCAATTTATTTACAAAGTTATTCAGACAGGCAAGCCTGAATATCTCAGGCAAAAGCTTATTTTCAGGTATGAAATAAACACTCGCAGTACTGGACGGCCTACTAGTGGTGTCCGTCTAGGAATTGGCAAGAAAGCTTTTAGATACTTTAAACTGGAAATATACGATGCTTCGTCGCCTTCTTTCAAGAGCCTTAGTTACCGTTCGTTTGAAAACCATGTCAAAAAGACTTTTGCATAATTTTATTTAGTTTTAGATTTGAATGATGATTAATTACCTGTATGCTATGACAAGAGTTGTCTTGTAAATCAAAGTCTGTAAATTTAAACAACGCTTGCTGAATAAAGACGTTATTTATTTATTCGTTAACCTCCTCCGACCGCTTGAGTTAAATTTCAGCCTCTGTCGTTAATGCAGGGAAATAGTGTTTAGAATATAACTCCAGGATGCAAAATGCAAACTCTGGAGCAAATGTATACGTGAAAAGAAAAACTTTTGCTACATTCAATAAATAAAAAAAAAATGTAATACAAAACCTGAGAAGAAGAAAATATGTAGTTGCTTTTAGGGTAAGAAAAACTTTTCAGAAAACGAAGGTATATTTTTCGGGAAATCATAAGTGGAATGTTCTGCAAGAAAGAAATTCAGCCACGCTAATTTCCGTGAGAGGTTACGAAAACACAATCCAAACTTTTCACAAATAATACATTTTTCACCTTGACACACATTAACCGTAAAACGTGAATAATAGTTATTTTAACTAGGCAAAGAGAGTGAAATGAACATCTTAAGCGTGCTGTACAGGCCACGATCATTTTATCCATGAGAGTGTTTTAGACTCTTCTTGTATAAGGACGGGTAAATCATTTTCAAGATAATTACGAATTTCATTGAAACGTTATAGAGTCTGTCATAAATAATTTTATGTATTGAATTTTATTAAATAATTCGGTTACAAGTATAGTGTTATAGTTAGACATGCGCAGTTAAATATGTGCCTGGAGCGCCCATGACACCGACCAAAGACGTGTAGGTCTGACCCGGAGGTTGCGGTGACCAAAGGATATAGCGAACCGTAATTTCCTGCTCACATCCCTTCCTTATCCAATAACGTCTTGCCCGGGCTGGCTGACCGACTAACCCCATCACACTCGCCACCGCGCCGCGCCACATCTCGCTCTTGCCTTTAGCGTTAGGGCAATCACTTACTTGTAGTAGCCACTTGTAGTTTAGTATCCATTGCTTGAAGCGGTCATTGCAGGCCGGCTGCCATATTGGGTACCTGATATACAAAGAATAATATATCCTCTTCCAAGATTAGGCATAGTTCTTCCTTCTTCCATTTATCTACAGTGTTATGTGCTTTATACAAATGAAGAAGGTTAACAGTAGCGGTTATATCCTCTGCCAAGATTAGGCATGGTTCTTCCTCCTTCTATTTATCTACAGTGGTATGTGCTTTATACAAATGAAGAAGGTTAACAGTAGCGGTTATATCCTCTGCCAAGATTAGGCATGGTTCTTCCTCCTTCTATTTATCTACAGTGGTATGTGCTTTATACAAGTGAAGAAGGTTAACAGTAGCGGTTATATCCTCTGCCAAGATTAGGCATGGTTCTTCCTCCTTCCATTTATCTACAGTTGTATGTGCTTTATACAAAAGAATAAGGATGGCAATAGCGATTGTACCCTCTACCAAGATTACGAATGGTCTTTCCTTCTCCCATATATCTACAGTTTATCAAAACATTAAATCAGGCTATTGCCACTTATGCAAATTTAAGAAATGTTAAAAAACCGTTTGACAGGTATTTAGCCTTCCGATCATTATGTTAGTTTGCTTATTGAAACACATATGTGACTGGAACTAGCATTAGAATGTAAATACCTATATTAAAGTGCGAGTGTGTTAAGTACATAGTACTTACTGGTAGTGGTAAGGTTCTCTCAGTCCTTGAAAGGTAGAGTTTAGGACTGGAGACCATAATAACAATTTTCCAATTAGCTTTTATTCGACTATATCGTCTTTTTAGTAAACACAGTTACTTTTAAATTATAACCAAGTATTTTCATTGCTTGTTACGATCATTGTGTCGGAGACTCTAAATAAAGTACATTCTAAACCATCAAACCGAAGTTCATACAAATATATGAACATCATTTTGAACTAATTTGAGCTACATAACTTGTACATTGATTTATTTATTTGTAATTTATTCTCTATGATGAATTTCTTGATGTGCCTAATAAGGCAAAAACTATCTGATACCATATTAAGGATCTAACACCTTTCAAAATATCAAAGGAGCGGTTAAACACTCCAGTCATTGATGAAAACAGATGGTGTCTGGTTTAACATATTAACACTCTTCTTGGTTTTGCGGATTTTTTCAACTCGGATTTCTCTCAAAGAGTTAAATGACTAAGATTTCGAATCTTCTCCTCACAATAATACATCCTCACTGAGATCTCCAGGACCAGTTCATACCAGCGTCTGTTTTGTATAAATAAAACTATCCAGTAAGTTACGGGCCGGGATTTACTGCCGACTCTTCCTGAAGAGCTAAGGGGAGTTTCTAGTGTTATACTTCAGTACATAATATGATACCAATGTTTGTGTCAATTTTATACTAGAGGCTAATTTTGGTTTCTGCTTATGTAATTTTACAAAGTATAAGATGCAAACGCACATCTCTTTAAGTAAGGAATAAAGAAAACCTAAAGTTTTCATTTGGTTGTATTGGTTACAAAAAGGACAAAAGAATCGTTCATGGAATTGCAAGAAATTTATGAATAAATTATAAGGACTGACTGTTTCTTATTTTAGTTAAAGACAGGGAAAGAGGGCATTACACAAATAAGCTTTTTAAGACATAAATGTACAATCTTCTTCTACTTTTAAAAGACAACTGCTTTCAACATGTATACACTGTGAGTCTGACCACCCGTGCAGTATTTACAGCTGTCTTAATAACTGACTTCCACACTTTTTCTATCTCTTTTCTCCATAATTTGGCCTCTCGTATAATAAATCCAAATTATGGCCAAATTATGGAGAAAAGAGATAGAAAAAGTGTGGAAGTCAGTTATTAAGACAGCTGTAAATACTGCACGGCTGGTCAGACTCACCCTGTATATTGTATTGTGTCTATAGCACATTATTGTGTTTGTCTTGTATGTTGTGTCTCTAGAGCTAGTTCACACTGTTCTCATATGAAAACGTATATGAAAATGTCTCGTGTATTATTATGCATGAGACGTTATTTAACAAAAACATATATTTTAAGAAACCTTTAACTATTATGACGCAACTTTCAATTTACTAGTGGTGGGTGTATTACTAGTGGTGATAATATCGAGTTAGAGAAGAATATAAACATTTAGATTTTAAATGTAGAGCGCTGGACTGATGGGGGAGCGTGAGAGTATTCTTATCCTACTGTGGATACTATTAAAAATTCACAATTCTTTAAGTAACGTGGAATTTTTTGAATTTTAAGACAGCGATAAGACCTAACACATACTTACTTCTCAGGAGATCGGTAATTACCTTTGTAGTTACCTTGAGAGCGGTAAGACACAAATGACAAGTACCTAATGGAATAAGTACACACTTATCTGTATTGCAAGTTTTTACTCAATAATATAAATGAGAAAAATAATATTTTATTTGGTAGTAAGTAATTATACTCAAAGACACTGTAATAAAATACAAGGTCTGGAAGATTGTGATTAATAAGTCATGCGGTAACTTGAACTCGTTTTTATTATCTTCTTATAAATAAAAATGAATCGGAAAATAAGTTACTAAGCGCTAATCTCGAAAACGGCTGGACCAATCAGCTTTTTTTTTAAAGTACTCGTTGAAGTCCAAGTTAGGTTTATAAGAAGTGAAAAATTAGAAAAGTCATCTGGAATATTTTGAAATTCTGAAAATTGTTAGTATTTATTTTTTATAATCCAAATTTATTAATTGTACAGTGCTTGATCATTAGAGTAATAAAGATAGCAAATATAAAGTTAATATATATCTGTTACTCTTGATGGCACCAGTAAAGAATATAAAACACCTAATGCATTGTAAATATTACTTACTTAAACACTGTTATAAAACCAACCTTAATGAAACGAGCTGTAAATGTTTTGTACATACGGTACTCCAAACTCGTCATGTGTATGAGGTCGTAAATAAATTAATGATATTGATTGTTTTCCTACCAAACTATCAAAACTGTGAAATAGTCATATGTTTATCTATACAGATGATACACATTGAGTATTCATTTAATTAGTCTATTATCGGCATGTAAATTGTAAACAAACTTCTAGTAAACCAATTTTGTTATGAGGGTTGCAAAAATGGGAACGGCAACAGAATTGAAGTTTGTCGAGATCTTTTTGGACGAATTAAAAGAGATGTTGATTTCCTAAAACACAAGATCACAGATGACGAATATCGGACTTTTTCCTCCGACCCAGAAACAAAACGCCACAGTAAAGAATGGCGCACTTTCAATTCACCTCGTCCGAAGAAGGCAAAAATGAGCAAATACTAAGTAAAAATCATGAGGATATCTTTATTTGATTCCAATGGCATTGAATAATGAGTTTTTATCTGCAGGGCAAACTGTAAATCAATAGGTTAATCGTGAAATCCTTGAAAGGCTGCGGAAAAGAGTCATGCTCGTGAGACAACTGGATGCTGCCTCATGGCAGACACTGCACTCTCAATTATTGTTTTTCGACCAGAAAAAAACATTCTTGTTGTCCCTCAACCACCCCTTTCTCCTGACTTAAGTCCTAGTGCCCTTTTCCTGTTCCCTAAGTTAAAAGGCCACCTCAAAGGACTTCATTTTGGAACAATAGAAAACATCAAACAAAATGTGTCTGACAAGCTAAAGGACATTTCTGTTTCTGACTTCCAGCACTGCTGCCAGTTGTGGGGAAGTTGAATAAAGCGGTGTGTGGTGTTCAAGGAAGTTACTTTGAAGAGGATAGAGTTCATTAATAGATATATTGTAAATACAGGTAAAACATTCTCATTACTTTATTTACATACCTCGTCTTTATTTCTGACAGACTCAACGCTGTAGACAATTAATTAAAGTAGGTAGTCTCATTCATAATTGAAGGAAATTAAACAATATAAAATGTCAAAATAAACAATCCATCTGGAAAGGCATGACCAATTGAGTTTTCCCATCGATAAAGGAGTCATCGATGCCTATGTCGCGCAGATGCTGTCCTGACGACGACTCTGCGAGGGGCAGATCCCCGCGGCGACCTCCTGGGCGGGCGCCCTAGCGACGACCTGGGAGGACATTACTTCCGCCCAGTACGTGTTCATCCATTCGCTCTTGATGTCGGCGGTATACAGATCTCCTCCTCTGTCTGCATACACGAGCATAAACACTTGTCCAGTATCGACATGCCTTACGTGGAGAATCTGCAAGTAAACTGGTAGCTGTGAATAAGTGTTTAAATGAATTCATATATTACATATCTAGGTCAGTCAATATTATGATTTTGAAATAAACTAATCAAAAAGCTATTTTTATTTGAATAACTTTCTCTAATGAGGTTTATATTTATAACTTCACACCACTCACAAAAACACGTAATCATGTTGTAAAAGTTTTATCCTCTCCCCAAAATAAACCCCCCCTGCGTACCGTAATGTCACAAAATATCTTTTTTTTTTAAGAAGAAATTTTTTGCTAAACTGTTCAAAAATCTGGCTTTAAACCTTTCTCTAATGAGGTTTACATTTATAAATTCACATTACGCTCGAAAATGCGTCATCCTAAAAAATGTTCCTCCTGCGTGCCTTAATTTCCCAAAATGTATTCTTTTTTGTAACCGAAGATAAGTTTTATTAATATCAATGATAATTAATTATCAAATACGGATTTATTCTTATATGTAATGTATCGTAATAGCAAAGTTACATCCTGTAGACATCCTTCAGTGTAAAACTCTGAAATCATTCGATTTCCAAACATGAGAATACACTTAGTATTTGACTACTGCTACTGATTGAGAGGTTAAGGATTAAGAGGCTGATAAACCGGCAGCGATCAGATAATATATTCTCACCAGAAGAATTAATTAAATGTTGGATTTTTATTGATCAACGCGTCAATAAACTTTTAAATGTGTAAAATAACAATTGCACTAAAATGAAATGGGTTATTTTAAAAAAGGGACTTTTTTAAGTGGTGGAATAAAATACTTTGTTGTAATGTGAAAGCAATTAAAAAATTAGCTTTGAGATAAAAACTAATATTTTTTTAATTTGATGCTCAGATTGCATTTAGGTACTGCTAAATATTTATGTATAACTGGGTAGAACAAATTGATAATGTGTATGACATTTTGCTAAATATAGTTGTACCGAGACTATAAATATACTATAATAAAGACGAAAAAATAGTTTTTCTTAGTCTAAAAGACTATAGATAGTAAGTAACCTAGTATGTACTTAATCTGATCTTGATAAGGCCAATTAGAGCTGTCTGGAGCTACACAAAGTCCTACACGGACGTAAGACCATAAACCAGTTAACCTTCAGTTTAAATCCTTCACCTATCTATTTTGTGTAGCTGTTGTTAGCTAATTAGTTTTCACAACGAGATACAAACTTGATATTACTACAATTTCAAAAAAATTTGTTTAGTGGTCCTCACAAACTGCATTGAAGAACATTCGTGTCTTTATAGTACTTAACTAGAAAGGTCTTAGAGGTGCAATCGGCGTTCCGTTGCAATTCTTTTTTAGGGAAGATTTTGTTCTCAGCCCTTCTTAAAGGTATCTTAATACCATATCGAAAAATAAGGACATTTTTTATTCCACGAAGAGTAGTAATTTTAAAGTATGTATATGAAATATAAACTGTTTTTTATTACATTAATTAAATGGAAAATTATGAAAAAGAAACTGAAATGTTTTTAATATAATTTAACAAAAAATAAATAATTTACTTTGACATTATCACATGTAAAATTGTTACATTTGGCACGTAAGTTTTTATTTAATTGGGTTTTGCAACAAAAGTGCTTAAATTTTCCTACTTCCAAAGTATTTAATTCCTTATAGAACGGTACGATCTTTTCTATTCTCAGATAACGTGCCTTAAAGAGCTACATATGAATTAAAAAAAAAAAAAAAAAAAAAAAAAAAAAACCTGGAACACACCTAAATCTTGTAAATATAAAAAGACATTTTGAGTTTAAAGCAAACGAGCCTCCGACTAAAAGTTCAACGTTGAGATTTTATTACAGAGGTGCCTGAGTATTTTACTGTTGTCTGTTAGACAATCATTCCAGACAAAATGGTGGAAAGAACAATAGGTCCAGTGCAGCGCCTTGCCCTACGCTACACCGCCGGAAGGAAACACTCCCTCGCGCATCCCGCCCTCCAGACATCGAATCATCCCCCTGATTGGGCCGAGAGCCCCGCTAACTCTATTAGACCATGTAAGAATTAGAGGGGACATGTGGAGTCCACGGGGGCCCTTGTCAATCATACCTCCCTTGACTCTCAAATTTAAATCCCATTTCGGCAGGAGGATGCGTCACGGCCACCTCCCTCATGCTTTTAGGGGATATTTATTCAATTTGTAGTGCAAAAGCGAGAAATTTAGAAAGGACTTAGTCATGGCTACACAGCCATAACATTCACCATATCAGTTTCATCTTGGAGCGCAGCATGTATAAAAGCGCGTGGGTAGTTTTGCAAAAATTTCACAATGTTTTAGTATATATATATATATATATATATATATATATATATTTCTTACTTGAAAAATGTTCAATTATTAGTTGTAGTCACTGTACTGGATGTGTAACAGTAAAATCCAAATATATAATTTTATACACTACTAAATAATATAGTACTCGTAGTCGAATTTTATATTGTGTGTAATCGTGATCGTGCGTGGTATAAAAGCAGCATTGTAACAAATTTTCGCTAAATTTCCACAAAACTACCATTCTGACCTGTCTTGTATTAGTGCTTTAATACAAAAAGGGGGAAGATTGGAGGAAAATATTTCGAAAATGTTAGTATTTGATTATTGCCCTTTGTTTGAGAAATTCATTTATAATTCTCTTAATGCTCAAAACCTGGAGAATCGATAAACCCATACGAGATTTTTTAGTTTAAATAGATTAAAAAAACATTCAAATTTAAATGTGACGAAAAGAAATTGTAAGGTGCATGCCATAGCATGTAAAATAGAACTTTCATAGAATTTTTGACATTCATTAAAATAACTATTCACTAATTCTTATATTTTCATAAACCCGCAAAAGTATTTAGAAAAACATCTTGACATGAACATAACATTTTGCACACCATATAAGATAAATAACCTAATTGGAAATCCAAAAGATAAAATTTTAGATGAAAATAAAAGTGGCATTTTACAAAATTAACTGTGAAGATTGTGATAAAATGTATATAGGCCAGACAAAAAGAACCATTAAAAAAGATTCAAAGAACACGAAAGATATTATAAATATGGACAAACTGAAAAATCAGTCCTATTGCCAAACATGCATTTGAAACAAACCACACCTTTAAAAACTTTACATTATTAAAACAAGTCCATAAACAAGAAGAACTCGACGCATATGAAACATTATACATAACAAAAACATAAAGAGAAAAAATATTAAACAATGATTTTGGACCGATTCAAAATTCACCATTCCTTTAAAATATAACTAAATTCTTTTTTTGACCAAAACTTTTATATATATATATATATATAAATATATATATATATATAAGTAAAATATATATATATAAAACAACAAATAATATATATATATATATATATATACTAATATTTATTTTATTTTATTTTACTTTTAACCATATACATTTTGTATTAAGTTTGATTCAGCTGATATTTATTTTCAATTGTTTATTCACACCTGATGATGGCATCTTCGATGTCGAAAGGCCTCGTGATAAAATACACAAATTATTGGATAATTGTGAGTTTTTCTTTAGTAAAATAATAGAAAAACCGCAAAACATTGTTTTGCTGTATGTTAATAAATTCTGTCAAATTAGATCGGTAGTTCTGAGCTGGAAAACTATAAACTACCACGTTTCTGCCGTATGTCTGATGAGTTGTGACACACAAAAGAACGTTGTGTACACGCAAACTAAATATAACTGCCCGATCTAAGATAGACCAATCATGCAAAGAGTATATGCAATTATTAAAGTTTATATGATAAATGGTTATCTGTTGGAAAGGAAACGTAGGAAAATTAAGAAGTGAGTGGAGATGTTTTTAATTCGCAATAGTAATAATAGGGCAACAGTTTGAACAAGTAAGATGTACCGAAGATAGAACAACAATTGCAGTAAACCGTGTAGATTTTGTTGGGTAAAAATTACTCCTCATTTCATTTTTCAACTCTTTCACGTTAGAATAATAACTGACTACCGAACAAGGGAAGGTCAAATAATCAAGACTACCATACAAAGAGAAATGAAGAAGATAAACTGACTGTTTTTTCAATTTTGTTTAAAAATTCGACAGTACATTGGGGACAATCAGAAGGCAAAGGATAGGAAAAAAGAAAATTCGTGGTACAAGTAAGTATGAAATCTCCTTTACATGGTAAATCTGAGTGAGGAGTCCCGGAGAGGTCACCAATTTTGTATTTAGCTAACAGAAAACTATGGCATTTTATTCCAATTATGAGTAGATGCAGAGAATTATTTGTGTCATATTTTATTTAGAATACTCTTCAGTGTAAATGTCTGATCATCTGTGATGTAGCACTCGCATTAGTTACACACACGGATGGATGTTAAAATCGAACTTGTGAAGACAGCGCCGAAAGATGCTGAGGGGCGACCAGAGCAAGCTGCCCCGGGCGCTGCAGTTGTATGCTGAGGGAGGAGCCACCTCGGTTTTAGGCAGCGTGATAATAACACAGCCATAGTCTAATATTACTTGTATTATTACACTAAATAATAACAACAAATTTATGTTCCTTAATACAAATTTTGTTGTTATTGTATGGCTAAATGTAACATTTTTCATATACTAATGAATTGCAACACAAGTATGCAAAAATAAACACTGTGTTGTTATTGTACGGCTAAATGTATAAATTATTATTATACTACAGAACTGCAGCACAAGTATGCTCCTTAATAAACGTTGTGTTGTTATTGTACGGCTAAATGTATAAATTATTATTATACTACAGAACTGCAGCACAAGTATGCTCCTTAATAAACGTTGTGTTGTTATTGTACGGCTAAATGTATAAATTATTATTATACTACAGAACTGCAGCACAAGTATGCTCCTTAATAAACGTTGTGTTGTTATTGTACGGGTAAATGTATAAATTTTGATTATACTACAGAACTGCAACACAAAACTTAAATGGAGCACAGTCTAATATTACTTGTATTATTATAATAGAGAATTGCAACACAAATATGCTTCTTAATAAACATTGTGTTGTTATTCTATGGCTAAATGTAGAAATTAATATGATACTAGAGAATTGCAACACACATATGCTCCTTAATAAACATCATGTTGTTATTGTATGACTAAATGTAAAAATTATTATTATGCTACAGAATTGTACAGCATTTATGTTCCTTAATAAACATTGTGTTGTTAGTATATGTTTAAATGTAGAAATGTTAATGTTATTATATAAATCGTTATGCAAATGATTAAGCAATCGTATTTATCATTATCGTTGAATAAATAATCCAACTCCACAGGCCTAACGTTTTGAAGTTCGATGGGTCAGCCTGGATTACAGTGTGAGTGCGCCCGGTACACTTTTAATAGGGATTTATAATATTTGTATTAATGTTGAAGAGGGAGGGAGGTGAGGTCACGCTTGCCTCGGGCACCACCTACCCTAGGCACGGCCATGTGAGTGTAACGTGGATGTAAAAAAATTGAAGTATGAAAACACGTGTAGTGAAATTTACTGTTTATATATATATATATATATATATATATATATATATATATATATATATTAAAAAACACATTATTCTAAAATTCATTGCACTTTTTTAATTACAACGCTCCGGTGTGTGTATCTGCAATCTCGAAACGTAGTGTTACTGACTTTTTGTTTCACTAAACGATGGCAAATGTCCGGAAAATCCTGTTTTCTTCACAATCCTTCAATCGTCAAAAATAAACTTCAAACAAGAATACAACAGCATGTGTACATTTCCAAAAAATATTAGGAAAATAAGAAGTTAAAAACATTTTCGGTGTAAACTATGATTCAAATTTGGAAAATAAATAAATTCAAACATTGTATGTAAAAATAACGTAGATAAAGCTCGAAATTAAACTGAGAAGCGGGCTGACGGACTTGCAGTGGGCAATCATTTAGCACTCGGGAAGCGCTGTTGACCCCGGAGCAGATTTTCAATTTGGTCGCACATTTGTGGGGGGGAGGGGGGACAATGGAGAGGGCCATCTGTCATCACCTGCCCCTCAATTTGTCACATTGTGTGGGGGGGAGGGGGAGTGTCGCATCTAAATAAACCTCAGCCTAATGATCGGCTTTGGTAGGTCCCATTGTAATCTTACACTGACGGGCCCGTTCTGCACATGTCGCACATGTACAGTACAATACACGGTCTGTACACCTCTTCACATTGCATTAACATTCGTGCTGCACTCAGTAATCAACTATGACATGAATGAACAGGTACTACCGTACAATGTGTACTGGGGTGACAATAGGTTTAGTTACGCTAAAATATACATTCATGTATTTACATACATCATATAACATTTGTAGCACAAATTGAAACTTCAGTTTCTTAATTTTGTAATAGAAATCAAAAGGATTTGGGGAAGTACGGATAAGAATGTGTTTGTATTTATTAAATACAGTAATATATTTATTTATAGTTTCCTGCATCACAAATCATATTGCTAAAGTCATTATTTTCTTATATCGCTCATATGTACACAATATAATTATTATAATATTTCATAATATTGTTTATTGTGTTTCCCTTGTAATTTTAAGGTGCATTGCAGTGATTTCTTTTAATTTATGTGGAATTTGTTTCTACTTTTCAGTTAATTGGTGTTATCTCTCCCAATATTCGTTATACTGCTCTTAGTTTTACAGTAACTATAAGTCAATAAGTTCTAACAGGTTAGTAATAACGAACAACTTGTTAGCTGTTTTGGCAAACGAAAAGAATTAGGTGTGTCACCTGTTTGCCAATTAACTTAAGAATGTGCCACTTATTTGACAGTTTACTTAGTGTGTCACCTGTTTTCCAAATACATTACGAGTGTGTCATCTGTTTGGACAGTTTACTTACGAGTGTGTCACTTGTATTGATAATTACATTAAGAGTGTTTCACCTGTTTGGAAAATTAATTTACGAGTGCGTCACCTGTTTGACAATTAAATTACGAGTGTGTCACCTGTTTGACAACTAATTACGAGTGTCACATATGTGGACAATTAAATTACGACTGTTCCACTGTTTGCTAATTACATTACGAGTGTGCCACCTGTTTGACAATTAAATTACGAGTGTCACATATGTGGACAGTTAAATTACGAGTGTTCCACTGTTTGCTAATTACATTACGAGTGTGTCACCTGTTTGACAATTAAATTACGAGTGTCACATATGTGGACAATTAAATTACGAGTGTTCTACTGTTTGCTAATTACATTACGAGTGTGTCACCTGTTTGACAATTAAATTACGAGTGTCACATATGTGGACAATTAAATTACGAGTGTTCCACTGTTTGCTAATTACATTACGAGTGTGTCACCTGTTTGACAATTAAATTACGAGTGTCACATATGTGGACAATTAAATTACGAGTGTTCCACTGTTTGCTAATTACATTACGAGTGTGTCACCTGTTTGACAATTAAATTACGAGTGTCACATATGTGGACAATTAAATTATGAGTGTGTCCACTGTTTGCTAATTACATTACGAGTGTGTCACCTGTTTGGTCAATTTACTTAAGAGTGTGACACTTGTTTTGACAGTTAAACTACTGTTTATTAGTGTGTCGCCTGTGTTTTAAGAGTGGTTCACCAGGTGCATCTTCTCATAGAGTTATCCGGAGCATAGTGCAGTGCAGCATGTAAAAATAGTTAAGTAGTTAAATAGTTTTAGGCTATAAATTTCAATTTTCTTATTAATAACTTTATGTTATCAAAACCTTTAAAATTATATACAACTTTAACTTTGTCTAGTGCCACAATTAGCCTCTCTCCTACATTTTAGTTACGGAGGGCTGTGCATCAGTTGCAATAATTTATTGTCAAAGTAAATACATAGAAATACTTAATTTTGGCACTTAAGGTAACAGTAAAATTTAATGTGTTTTGAGGATGTGCGAAAGATTTACATTCCAGTGGATACTTCAGCATACCAGACTTGTTAAGAAATGTCAGAACGCATTTATTCTTCTCTATTATTGAATTGATATTATTCTTCCATGACATAACTTACTGATTAAAGTAATTTCACTAGTTTCATAATAATGGCCGTTCCAGAATTACCATGCCAATTTCACAGTAACTAATGCAAGAGAAACATTGTTATGAGACATATAGAGCTCGTGAAAGACAAATGCTCACCCCGTTGTCTGATTTGATTGCGTGAAAAGTTACAGTGAAAATGAATCTTTACAGTTGAATTACACTTCACAATAGTAATTCAACAAATGATGATTGATGAAATTGAATCAATTCAGTCCATTCAATATTCATGACGTTTTATTGCTGTGCAATAGTTACTAATCTTTGTTCTGTGTTATAATAAATCCAAATAGAAACTTGCAGCAGAATGCAGTAACTCACAAATATTTAGTTACAATGTGTTAAGGTATAAACATTGTGTATATAATTATTTTACTTGTTCGTCCCCTCTAGATGTGCACCCCTCTTAATAATACGCTCCTGATTAATAACTCGTCTGCCAAATGAATGCGCTCTAATAATCATATTTTGTTGCACTTAAGTATATAGTAATCATTCATAATCTTTACTTTTATATAAGGCAGGAAGGAAAACGCCACACCACAGAGTCACTCAGGTTGAATGCAAAATTTCAAATCTTTAACTCATTTCACTTTCGAGATGTCTACATGCAGATAAACCGAAAGAAATCATACATAATTAAATCGGGTTTCATATCAGTATTTAAATAAGTCTGCATACCATGTCATTATACAATTATATATTGTGTTTTAGGATATTTAAGCTACATGTGTTAATGTGTCACATTTTTTAATCTTTAATGAGTTTTATTACAAATTTCTTTATTCTGCTATTTTTTTACGTTATAAAAATTCCTGTTAGAAATGCATTGGTGCTATCACGTGTTATTAATTAATTAAAAGATTCTGTTAATGGCAATATTCTGCTGCATGTACACATTGTATTATGACGGAACTGTCATACACATAGTGTAGCTATGGTAGGAAGGGTTGATCCAATTGAATTTTGAGTTTAGCTCCAGTTCACTTTCCATTTATTGCAGCGTCTGGTAACTAACGCTGTCTCAGACTTGACTCCTGGAATCTGGAGTCATGTTCATCTGAAAAGACCCAATGAAAGTCGACGACGAAGAAGCTCAAAACGAAACTTTTGCATCGTTTCAATAGAACTGTCATATGATTAATGAATTAAATTCTAATTTTATTTGTGTCTCCGTGTATAGTCTCCAAACCATAGAGTAAGCTTGAAAGCAGCAATACTTCCTATTAATTCAACCTTTTCTCCAGATAACAGTTTTGAAATTTTAGTAAATATATAATATTAACCGTAAAATTTAGCAAACATTAAGTATGCAGTACTTGGTCAGTAGTCTAATACAGATATAAATCCCTTAGTTGTATTTTTTAGAGAAGTAGGGTTTAAAGAACTGCGTATGTATGTATTTACTCGATCGGAGCAACAAAGCAAACTAAACTATAACACCGGATATACCTTAGACCGAAAGTAAACTACAATGGCCGAAAATAGACGCTTTATGATCGAAATAGACTTCTCAGACATAAATAGATATGTATATATATATATATATATTTTTTTTTCTTGATCGGTAAAAAATATTAAACTCTAGGTCAGGTAAGAGACGCCTCCTCATGTCTACTGTAAACTCAACCCTTCTGTATGGCGCAGAGGTTTGGGCGCGTGTCATGAGGATAAGGCGATACAGTCAAAGGCTGTTATCGGTACAGAGAAGAGCAGCACTTAGGGTCGCCTGCGCCTATCGCGCCGTTTCCGGTTCGGCCGTGGTGGTCGTGGCTGGGGTGATTGCTATTGATCTGCTGGCCATCGAGAGACAGACTGCCTTTCGGGAGGCTGCCGAGCGGGGTAGAGAGGATGCCTTGGCTGCTGCCAGGGTGGAGACTCTACAGGTTTGGCAGCGGAGGTGGACGGAATGATCGGACGGTCGCTGGACCTTCCATATCATTCGAGAGCTTCAACCCTGGGTAGATCGTGGCCACAGGGAGATAGATTTCGACCTGTGTCAGTTTCTGACAGGCACGGTTACTTTAGGAAGTACCTCTACAGGATGGGAAAAGTCAGGTCGCCTCGGTGTGCTTACTGCCCGGAGGAAGATTATGATGTTCATCACACCTTCTTCGCTTGTGGGCGTTTCACCGGGGCCAGGCGAACGCTCGCCACCACAGTTGGCGATGTTTCGGCAGACATTGTGGAGCCGATGCTGCAGAGTGAGGACGCATGGAATGCAGTCACCACTCATGTACATGCGATTCTTCATCAGAAGCGTGAAGACGGATGCCTGGCTGACCCCTAGCTTCCGAAACAAGTAGTTTTGTCCTGGATGGGACATAAGACACACGGACCATGCAAGGTGTCATCCGAAAGGGTTCCGGCTTGGGCCCTCCGTGGCCCGTAGGGGGTTTAGTGGGTAGTCCGCAAGGGAGTCCGCATTCCCCCTACGTTAAAAAAAAAACTAAAACAAAAAGTAAACTCAAACATGGTGACGAAAATATAAATCACGCGAATCAGATGAGCACATAATCGTAGCCTAAATTAAAAACCATTCGCAATTTCTCTTAACATCTGAAGCTCTTAATCATGAACACTGTGATAATATGAACCCAAAATAATGCCTACTTCATTTCAAAAATACATAGAGCCAACCATTTATTGCATTATAAGTGCGTCAGCTAAAAAACTGAGGACTTGTACTTTAGAATTCCTCTACAATTGCCTAAAGTAGTTCAACTGTTACTGAAATCTTTGTAACAGTTCGATATAATTGTTGCATAATATGTTGCAGAAAGATTCGAGTTGTTCACAGGTACTCATAAAAAACTGTTTCACTATACGAGTTCACGGTTTCAAAACCCTGCTTTTTAAACAAATCTAAAATGTAACAGGAGATTGGATATTTTCCAGTGACTCCTATCACTGGTATCAGAGTGTTTAGAATGTCATTTGAAAAGAGTACGCCTTGTGTCCCTGTTTTTTCAGTAAGAATTGCGAGTGAAGTCGTGGGTAACTGCTAGTGCTTTATAAGGTTTGAATAAATCTAGTTTTATATTAATTACGAGTTAAATACATACCTCTTTTAATTATTTTCAATTTGACTGAAGTTTTTAAATTTCAGTTTAATTAATTATAATAGTCTAACTGACTTTCAAACCATGCAAAATTCCATTTATTAAGACTGCCAACAATTTAATCTTTACTTCTAAACAGTTTTTTTTTAACTTTAGCACAATTAATTTGATTTTGATTAAATCGGACTGGTGTGAAAGCTGCAGCGAAGTGCTCCATTCTTTGATTTGATCTTCACGATCAACTGCTTCCTTTCTTTACTTTCGTGATCTCTCTCTGCTCTCTCTGACTTACTGAAGATCTCTTGACGTCCATTCAATTGTACTTTTGATCAAATTTTACCTCTCCTTTGATTTACAAGCTCTCATATAGGTCAGTTATATTTTCATAGCAACTTATTGTAAATGAAAGGATATAAAATAATAGATAAGCTACTTATTATACCACATCTTTTCACACCTTTTTTATAGACCATGCTAGACATAACCCACTTGTATAAAACTAGAGTAATTACATAATGCACGTGCACTTAATATATCGATGTTATTAACTCCTGGCTATATGAGTGTAAACTTAGCAACATGGATTACCTAATAACAGAAGGCCATTAAAACTCTTTTATACATGTATTCTTAAGTTTATATGCTGTTGCAGCTTTGAAATCACATTTTTTACTT
Source organism: Homalodisca vitripennis (assembly GCF_021130785.1). NCBI lineage: Eukaryota > Metazoa > Arthropoda > Insecta > Hemiptera > Cicadellidae > Homalodisca > Homalodisca vitripennis. The sequence goes on from NC_060209.1 coordinate 31,480,220, forward strand.
TAAAGTTTTGGAGATAAATCTATTGATTTTAGTCTCGCTTCTGCAAATACACTAACACATGGAAGCTCTGATAGATTTCAGAGTCAGTTCTGAGCCACAAATTAGCACCCTTGTGTGGACAAGGACATCTACTTCCTTTAGCTATCATATAATTCGATATTGTACTGTTAACATGAATCTCAAACATTACGAATATATCAATGGTAAATTTACTGTCTTAGCTAATCTCTGTGCCTATGCAACTATCGGTCATGGTATCCTTAAATTCTCAAATCCTGCATAATTTTGGTGGGGATGAAAGTCCTCTTTCAATATGCCAATATGCTCACAAGCCAAAATTGAATCGCTGCCACTCTTTACGGACAAGGAGATTGCGAACCTCTGAATGTACAGGTTTCAGCCATTTCTTCTATTGGCTTTTGGTTCAACTCAATGTTTGTCTGTATGTCCTTTATAGACTCAGAAACTATTTGACCGATCATGATGAAAATTTGTATGTACATGTACTTTTCCACGGAGAAGGTTTATATGCTATACCCATTGATGTAACTTCCACCAGGTGGCGTTGCAAAAGATAAAACTTTTCAAAGGCCCTTCACATTAAAAACTGCAAATACAAAACAGTTATGTGTATTAAATAGTTAAACATTATTTGAAGGCGCCAAGTTATGATGTATATTTGTTTTTAAAATAAATTTCTTTTAAATGTTTTTAAAACTCATAGTTTGAGTGTTAAACACTTTATAATAAAGTTCATGTACGTATACAATGGCTAAAAATATACACTTTTGACTGTTTTCTTGATCATGGATCGAAGCAACAAGGCAAAACCAACATTGGCGTTGGAAGTATAATCCACTTGAACCAGAAGTGCTCATACCTGGGCAAAGCTTACGAAAAGCTTGGGAAGCCCCGGGAAACAGCTAGTATCTTATAACAATTTATTCAACTGGAACAGTACATAACAAACAGTAATATAACTGTAAAGGGAACTAACATAAGTTATATTATAAAACAGGTTATGTGATGTTTAACTACGTTCATGAATGGAACAGTCATTTGCGATCACAGATTTAAAGAGAGAAGGATAAATCGCATTAGCGCCATTATCAAACCGAGTGGTGTTACTTTACAATCAGCTTTGTGACATTACAAATTGTACATTCACCGCAATGTCTGAGTCGCATCGTGTCGAGCGGACAGATGGAGACAAAGCAACTGCCAAGCCGAGCCGAGACATCAGTATGCGGTGTATGTACCACGGCTGCAAGATGACATCCTTTAGAGCCAATGTTTTCTGCGAGAGGGTTATTAGATTTGCTCCCATTTGTTGTGGAACATAAACAGCATTACAGAGACTGCAGCTCCGTTCTCAGCCCGGCTTGCTCGGCGCAGGACACGGCGCATTATACTGTACAGATTACACTTTACAGATTATGCTGTACAGATTATACTATACCGATTACACTTTACAGATTATATTGTAAAGATTACACGGTACAGATTACATTTTACAGATGATACTGTACAGATTACACTATACAGATTACACTGTACAGATTATATTGTAAAGATTACACTTTACAGATTACACGGTACAGATTACACTTTACAGATGATACTGTACAGATTATATTGTAAAGATTAAGCTTTACAGATTACACGGTACAGATTACACTTTACAGATGATACTGTACAGATTACACTATACAGATTATAATGTACATATTATATTGTAAAGATTATACTGTACAGATTACACTTTACAGATTATATTGTACAGATTACACTTTACAGATTATACTGTAAAGATTATATTGTAAAGATTATACTGTACAGATTGCACTTTACAGAATATACTGTACATTATAATCTGTACATATTACACTATACGGATTACACTTTACAGATTATACTGTACATATTACACTTTACAAATTATACTGTACAGATTAAGTACAGTGTTACTTAAAAGTTACGTACATACTGTACAGTGTTACTGATTTTTTGTTTCACTAAACGATGGTAAATTCAAATTCGATGGAAAAAACCCTGTTTCCTTCAAAATCCTTCTATCGTCAAAAATAAACTTCAAACAACGTACAGATCATACTGTACAGATTGTACTGCAAGCTACAACAGTTGTAGTTGGTCTTTTCTACGCTGAAAAAAGAATTGTATAAAATTGAACAATTTTTACCTACAGTAAAGATCTCTAAATAGCATCAATGTAACTAGGAAAACAAAAGTAAGGCCCCATTTTGTTTCTTAAAAAGTTCTTGACTCGTATCTTTTCTTGAGTACGACTTTTCATCAGTACATTTCAGTAATACTGAATTATTTAAATAATAAGAATAGTTTATTAAAAGAGTAGTAGAGAACTTGAAAATTAGAAAATTTGGGGTGGGCGGCGAGTCCGAACCCCTTGAATCCCCTCGCTGGCTAGGTCCTTGCTAAATAGACCTGATCAACATTTAATCACTTGAATAAGATAAAGCCTAATAATGATTTTTTATGCGGTTTAAATACATTCGATGAAGCTCACATTCGTTTACAAAGTTTGACCATAGAATGGAGGTATGGCAAATCTATAATGTAATGATAAATAATTATAAAAATAATAAGTCCAATAAATTAAGATTTTTATTATTATTTAAGTTAATATATTCCATATTTATTTATTGATATTCATTCTAGTTAACAGTGGAAGTGTATTATTTGTAAAAGCAAAGTAAGCAAACTTTTCTTCGAAAAAGTCAAAAGTAAAACCAAAGACTTCACAGACTTCACCTGGTCTTATTTACCAAATGAAGTTAGGGCTAGGAAGCTCTCTCCAACACAACTGGGAGACCAACGGCAAAGGTGACTTCCGAACCCCACCAACGGCCGGACAGGGGGATCGCTTGCAAGGACAGGATCGGTCAGCGGTCACCCATACAAGCAGCAGTCACGCTCGACGTTATTTGCAGTCATTCTTGCAATTGCTAAAAGTTCTTTTGTTACGCATTTTATCACTTAATAACTACAAACATTGAAATGAAAATATTTTAGCTAGTTATTAGTTTATTCACTTATTTTCCTTTTCTTGTTTCAAACTAGCTACTTATGTATTCTTTATAGCATTTCGTTTTTAGTGTCATTTACACTGGGTCATTTTGGTAAAAAATGTCAGTGTTAATCCTGGGTTAAGATATAAGCCAGAATGAGATATAATAATTATGTAAAATTTTAGTAAGTTTAGTATGGGAAAGTAAAATACTATAGGGTGATTCTAAAGAGCGCCGGTTTTGAAATTAGGAGATTTATTTTAAAATATAATGAAAACAAATACATTAATTTGTTTATATAACTTTCCAATTTCACATATACAATATGATGTCAAGCATGTGTCTTCACTACTGCGCTGGCACGCAACAACTCTGTCCATGACTTCACTATGACTGCACATCAAGTTTCTACTTCCACTTCGCCGACAACCCGTCGAATGTCCTCCTTCAAGTCCCTGATGTTTCGTGGTTTATTGGCATACATCAATGACCAGATAACTCCAAAGATGAACGTTACAAGATGTCAAGTTATTTAAGATGTTGTTGATTATTATTTATGTTTACGCATGTTCTTGATTATTTATCTTTTCTTGCATGTTGCTAGTTATATATTGTTACTTTTGCATGTGTCTAATTTTGTTATCACTTAGTTGTTATTTAGTTCTTATCATACACCACACAGTTATTACTGTTGCTTCGTTTTTATATTTAACCATATATTATTGTTTTTGTTTTTTTACCTTTTTGTTGATTATTTGTTAACTTATATTTATTATTAGTTCGCTGTTTTTTTTATTACTTATTTTAACACTGTTTGTTATTTAATTATATATGTATACATTATATTAGTGGTATTAATAACTTATACTCTTTTTAACTTATTACATGTACAAGTGGTGTAATTCCGTTGGAAGAAGAATAAATAAATAAATAAATAAGTCACACGATCATGGATGCTATTGATGGTCGGAATTCCGAGAAAAGACGCGATCATGGAACCGTTCACGGAGTAACTCAGTTGTTGCACAAGCAGCATGGCATGAGTCCTCAAAAGCATTACATAATTTTCATATGTGAAATCGGAAGGTTATATGAACATGTTGATGTAATTATTTTTAGGTTTTTATTTAAATAAATCTCTTAATTTGATATATCAAAACCGGTATATCCTTCAAAATTAGATATAATGAACACATACGACAAGCAATGAAGAAAACATGAAATTCAAAATTTTATGATCATTTAATAACATCAGCCATTCATAAACAGTCATCGTAAGCAATCTTGATATGGTTCACACATGCAAAAAAGTCACGTATTGTCAACTTTAGAACGTTTTGATATTTTAAAAAGTGCCTAAATTAATCCTAATATATTATTAGATAACGAATATTCGTGTAACAAAAGAATTATTATTTGATAGACTTATACAACATAAATTGATCACATATAAAATTTAGCCATCAAGGTAGTTATAACACAAGTTAATTTTGTTCAATTATTTATTTACCTTAACGTACAGTACCTGAAGATGGATTCTTCGACTCTGAAATGTAATTAGTAAACATAAAAACTATACTGGCTTCAAAGGTGATGGATTTATTATTAAATAAGTTTTGTAACGTATACTTACTTACAAATCACCCAGAAACTAATAATTGGTAATAAATGGCATTACCCCAAGGCTACAGACGTTTTCAGTATCTGATACTAGATTGGCATATGTCCGTACAAATAATGTCTATGGCTAAAAATATGCATAAGACTGTTCATAGCTTAATGAATCCTCATTAGTTATTTGCTTTCATCTCGGAGCTTGGATATTTTCGTCATATTTGTTTTAATCAGAACTTAATCTTAGGATCAGTTTATAACATTACTATTTTACGTTATTTTAAGATAAAAATACACATTCCGTGATAATCGCTGGGGAAAAGGTTTTAATCGTGGGGGGCTCTGTTTCTTTGGGTTTAATTTTCCTAAATAATGGTAATAATGCCTTAGGTTTTTTATTTTGGAAGAGAGAGTTTTGTATTGGAAAACTCGGCCAAGTAATATAGCGTCTGTGGTGTTTACAGATGACATGTAAATATTACATTTTTCACTGCTTCTTAAAATAATCTTTCTACCACTGCTAACGTGATATTCGCTCTGTGTTTAGACTTGTTTCCTTTATTTTTATACTACATAATAAATTAAATATAATAAAAAATAAAAACTAAATTTTTACGCCATGATCCCAGGTAAATAGCTTATGTCAGTCGGGTAGGAACTGCCAGTTGTGTGTGTGTGTGTGTGTGTGTGTGTGTGTGTGTGTGTGTGTGTGTGTGTGTGTGTGTGTGTGTGTGTGTGTGTGTGTGTGTGTGTGTGTGTGTGTGTGTGTGTGTGTGTGTGTGTGTGTGTGTGTGTGTGTGTGTGTGTGTGTGTGTGTGTGTGTGTGTGTGTGTGTGTGTGTGGTGTGTGTGTGTGTGTGTGTGTGTGTGTGTGTGTGTGTGTGTGTGTGTGTGTGTGTGTGTGTGTGTGTGTGTGTGTGTGTGTGTGTGTGTGTGTGTGTGTGTGTGTGTGTGTGTGTGTGTGTGTGTGTGTGTGTGTGTGTGTGTGTGTGTGTGTGTGTGTGTGTGTGTGTGTGTGTGTGTGTGTGTGTGTGTGTGTGTGTGTGTGTGTGTGTGTGTGTGTGTGTGTGTGTGTGTGTGTGTGTGTGTGTGTGTGTGTGTGTGTGTGTGTGTGTGTGTGTGTGTGTGTGTGTGTGTGTGTGTGTGTGTGTGTGTGTGTGTGTGTGTGTGTGTGTGTGTGTGTGTGTGTGTGTGTGTGTGTGTGTGTGTGTGTGTGTGTGTGTGTGTGTGTGTGTGTGTGTGTGTGTGTGTGTGTGTGTGTGTGTGTGTGTGTGTGTGTGTGTGTGTGTGTGTGTGTGTGTGTGTGTGTGTGTGTGTGTGTGTGTGTGTGTGTGTGTGTGTGTGTACTGTGTAACGGTAAGGACATACGATCCTTCTGACCCACCTTTCTCAGGACATAATATATAGTCCTTTAATATGTGAAGAACCTAGCCAAACAGGATACAGAATTTTCAGAGTAAGTCATGCATAAATAAAAGAAGCAATGCCCGATAACTTCGACAAAAACAATTGAACAACCAAAATGTAATCTACCTTTTAAAATATCGAAATTTACTAATAGATTTGTTAAAGTTATATAGCCAAAGGTTTACTGTTTATTAGGTATATTTTCCGTTCTTCATCTGAAGGTCTGAGGACATTTAACTGTACTTCCATTTCCTGAGAGATTAAATACTTGCATCTCATCAGACTGAAAATCAATAGAGGAGAGATTTTGTGTAAAGACATTTTGTTTTTAAGTAATGTGATTATATTGCCAGAATGGGAGTTTAGTTTGTTTCTTAAAACAAGTAACTGTAAGATATTTTTCAAAGGTTAGGACGTTTTACATTTAGTTTGAACTTGTTGGATGATCATATCCAAAAATAGTAAATAAGATTGGACGAAACATCAAATTTTAATTCTAATTCTTTTATCTCCTATTTTATTCAACCTATTTTTAAAATTTATTGGCAATCGGTCTTCCTTTATCCATTAAAATAATATCTGAAGGGTAGTACAGTCACAAATTTCCTCATTATTCCTATATTTTGAGAAGTAACATCAGCTATGTTCTCAAATTATTAAAATATTCAAATAAATACAGTATAAATGATTGTAATTAGTAAGTATTAACTTTTATTTCAACGGGTACTTATTTAAAAAAGCGACATCATGGATATTTCGGTTTTCACAAATGTCTTTCCCAATGTATTCATTGTAAAATATTAATATTTATTGTTTTACCGTATATACAAAATATTCAGAAATTTTAAATGTAGTTATAATTTATTTACTGAAAACAGTCCTATAAGCACTTAATTTGATATGACAAAATAAATAAACGATTGATGCATTTAAAATTTATTTTTAATAATAATATCTGGGATATTTGAGGTAAAGTGCTAGAAATGTCGTATTTTAAAGCTTTTAACAATTTAATACTTTCAGTTAATACAGTTCATTCACAGCTTTATTTGCGATTCAATCATAATTAGTTTAATTTATTGATTTTATCCGCTAATTAGTTATTAATACATTATAGGCATAACATTCTATTAGTTTTTCAGCAAAACAAAATATCTCAACACTGTAATTGAAAATTGATTAAATCAATCAATATAACATATTAAGGCCGTTTATTTAATAAATATTGAACAAATTGTAAAACTACAGAAGTCAATTCAAGAGTTTATGGTTATCTCACCAACAACACGTGATCCATCCTAATCAAGCCATATGTAATATTGTACTGCAGTAAATATGTTTCATTAAATTATCATTTTGCAGGACATTTCATCTGGTTTCAACCGGTAATAATAGTAATATTTTAAGCAACGTTTTAACAATTTCGTTAATGTACTTTAAAACATAATAAAACAATCACATACACAAACATAGAAAAATAGTCTGATTACATTATTAATTACATAATTATTAAAAGGTTAATTTATGTTATGATATTGATAATTGCACTGCTGTATATTTATATGATAAATTATTAAAATTAATCACTATGATACTTTAATGAAATTAAATCAAGTGTGATAACAAATTTATTGTGTTTTATTGTTACTCTAAAATAGGAAATTAAAAATGCGTGCAAGTAATCTCTCCCTGGATAGCAAATCACGGCAAATGGTTTATATTTGAACGTTAAGGACGTAAATTTAAAAACATTATAAAAACAACTAAAATAACAGAATATCCTATTTTTTAAATTAATTATTATGCTCAATACACTGCTAATAAAGATTTACGATATTTCGTAAGTTCACATCACATTTATTGCGTTTAAACTTATAGAATATATACTATATCTGACACTAAGTGATCAATTATAAAATATTTAGTCATAAATTAATTAATGCATAATACGTTGACGGTCTTCTTTAATTTTGTTATAATGTAATAAAACCAATACTTTTTAAAATATGCTTCTAGTTGCTAGTTGTTACGACATACTACGAGTTAGAGCGTAGCCTAAATAGTCTATAGGCTATACACAGGGCTCACCTTTGTTAAAAACAACAAACAAAGGAATAATAAATCACTATTTTCTTTAAATATAATTGCCAACGACTTTTGACAAAATATTTCAACTGTGCAAAGTTGAATTAATATTTAATAATTTTAAGAAGCATTATTAGGCCTAATCCTATAAAATTGGTTATAGGCTCATTAAAACACATTATTTACAAGTGGCATTCATACGATATAAGAACTTTGTAGTGAGAATTCAAATTTATAATCATTAATTTAGAGTTAGTATACAGCCACTTACAGTTTAAGTTTTAGTTTTATTCTTATATATTTAAATGTTTAGGAGCAGCGTTATAGGAATCATAAATATTATACCAAACAATTCGTTTGAATATGTATGATTTAATATGTAAATAAAGTAAATTTAGGTAAAAATTCCATATTTTTATTTGGCTATCACGGTATGTTTACAGCCACACATTTCTTTGAAGAAGGATGTTAAAGGTAGTGCTGATATGCTGAACTAATAATGCCTATATAATTGTCTGTGACTGTTAATTTACACCTGTAGTCAAAAAATGGTCACGTAAAATTCAATCGCTTATTAATTACCAAATACCTTTTTAAAGTAAAACACAGCTTTATACTATTCATACAAATATAGATTATTTATAAGTTATGTTGCTAAAATGAGAACAACGGAACATATGCGATGTTGATAGAACTAGATGTTCAGGTATGGTATTCCTTATAACTATGTACTTATATATACTTATATGTAGAATAGTAATTAGAAGAACACAAGAGATGTACTTATCGGAGCGCTGGCCTGGAGGTGCTGCACTGAGCACGAATCTCACAGCCTAGAACGTCTTCACTTGGTCAAGCGCACCTGAAAAAAGCAACATTAAAGAGAGGAGCCACGGGATAATTAAACATTCACTTAACAAATCTGGGGTCACGTGTGCAGGTCAAATTGCAATCTAGGGTAAATAAAAGCAAACAATTTGACAAGAAAGTAAAATGAATGAAACCAACCCTTAAAAAGAAAACAGAAGACACATGACTGCTGGCTACAGAGCTGACGGCGCCATGTTGGCGGGGGTGGCGCGCGTTGCCGTGGCAACCACCCCTGCGCGAGCCAATGGCGGCCCGTCTCGCTCCCCATCCCGCCAGCGCGGTCGCTTATGATTGGTGCAAATGAAAAGTGATCCGAGGCTCAGAGGATTGGTTTTTTCCGCCCACCCCGCGAAGGGCTTGTTTAGAGGGCTCAATTCTCGGAGTAACTTCGTTAGTCACTTTTCGTTTGCTGGTGCCTGACACATTAACTAAGTACCAGTTTCGTCTAGGCTACAGCTAAACTCATTTCGCTTATTTTATTAACTCCGGTTACCTAACACTTCACGCCAATACTACAATTTAATAATCGTCACTTTTTATTGATTCAAACGTAAATCTAACAAGACTGTTTTTCAAGGATCGTCTCCAATTTGCCCGGACTTGTGGCTCGGTGCTTCGCGATCTCTAGTGTGGCGGTGTCGTGTAAAACAATCAACACAGTTCTCTCATTATTGGTGTCGCCACTGGAATATCTGATGTGCATTTCTACAGGACCTGGTTCGTACTACTGCTAAATATCTATTTCGTAGAACTTAAGTGCTGTGTGCAATTTTGGAAATTCAACTGTGACGTAAAACTGAACGAACCCTAGTGTAGACTTTTTGATGCTTACGCCGAAATTAAATAGGACTTTACAATTTTGGAAGTGAGCCATATCAGTGTATTTTTAGACAATTTTGGCATGATTGACAGGATAACAAAGGCCTGATTTATGATATCGAAGATACAGTAAGTGAACTTTTTGTTGTGCGCAGTATTTGTCTTGTTGTACACGTATTGTGACTAACGTCTTTCATTACGAAACTAGTAAAGCTTCTAGTATAAAAGGGAAGAACCTGACAGAGGGTAGTTTTCGTACGAAACTCTCCGCGGTCGAGGCAGTCCCGTGGACGTAGTTCTTGAGCAAGTTCCTCGACCACCGAAGACGCCAAGTTGGATTTCAAGGTGAGTAGTTGTGCCGGGGGCGGCCCGGGGGAGCCCGCCACTTCCCACTCGGTCTCGGTGACCACGAGTAGCGGAGGCGGCAGCGAGCAGCAGTTCAACATCTTCCCTGCCATCTTCTCCCGGCAGCTGAACTTCCACCATCAAGGGCCGCACGGGGGCAAGCTGATGGACGAACTACGGCCCAACCTGGGACTGCTGGGTCTGGTGGACGACCACTCACACTTCCACCATCACCACCACGACAAGAAACCCGCTAAGACAGAGACTCCGGACTTTGCCGCCTTGTACGCCCTCCCCGGCGGCCTGGAGAGTCAGCAGCACACACCTCCCTCCCGGCAACTGGCAGACCACTCAGGTAAGAGCTAGAGAGATTCTTAGTGCACCAGCAAATGTTTTATAGGATAGTTTGCGTAAGGAATGTTGAATGCACGAGTGAGTAAAATCAACATACAATTATTAATAGCCAGAGGATAAAATATCCAGCAGAAGTTCTGCATACCTAACTAGTAGAAAACGACAATTTGGAAAGAGTTCCTTAACCTTAATCGAAGTCCCATTCATAGTTTTCAGGCCACTTTATAGACTCCAAGAGAAATTTAAAAGTAGTAAATAAAACAGTAAATAAAGTGTAGTTATAACAAAAATAACAAATAGTAAAAAAGAACGTAACTTCGTAGACTCCAATAATCAAAATTGAATGTTAATAATTACGTAACAAGAAATAAGTAGGTTACAGTAAATAAGTAATAACCTGCAAATAACTGTCGACGTGTATAGATGAAAAACTGTATTAAAGTGTGATGAAAGATAAAAATTATTCTAGATCTAGAAATCACATTTTTCATAGCAGCAAAAAATGTTTCTTACATACTATTAAAATTTAAGATGAATAATACAACTTTGAATCAAACTCCTATCTTCCCCGATTTCTGAAATTCCATTTGTTGTTAAATAATAAAATTAACATGAGCAGATTTTTTAATGCGTGCAATAATTACAATTCGTGTTTACTAGAGAATTTATGAAAACGTTTACTTTCAATTGTTGCAGGGTTATCAGTAACGTATTAATTTATTTGCTCACTCTTACTAATAACCAACAATAGAGACATATTATGTACCGTAGGCGAGCCATGGATAGATTAATTGAGTGACTGGAAATAGTTGAGTTATTCTTTTCTGTGACATTGAAGGATTGTTAGCAAATACCATTCATGAACAGCCAAAGTGCGAAAGACAATCAGATAGGTCATTCAATTTTGGGTTAAGACCATTTGATTACATCTGTTACTTTTAGCTTGATTCGTTGCTTATTTACTGACAGTTTTTCACGTTAATAATGCCTCCTTTTATGCATAACGTGGTTTTCTCGATGAATACTTTCAAGCTCCAAAGTATAACAACATATTATTACTTAAAAAAAAAACATTCTTTTCTTCAAGACAATATTTATACTGGATATTATACAACCAAAACGCGCAAAAATAATAAAAACATGGGTTATTTCAACAATTTAAATGACTGTTTAATTGGAAATTGTAAGAAAAATAGTGCGTCTTTCGCTCATATCAAGATACTACGGAATAAAACCTTTATGAGAATACATTGCGTTATGATGGGACGTAAAGAATATTGCACGTTCAAAATTGTAGTTTTTACTTTAAAATGTTCATTAGAAAAATAATTTTAATATAATATTCTTAGGTCCCATGAAAATCTCAAGGTTCCTAACTTTATCGTAACAAAATATACATTTCTCATTCGACAACCGATACATATTTGAGAACATGGGTTTTTTATTTCGTAGCTTGACAAGACGGTCAGACATAAACACAACAATGAGTTTATTTTGCATATAAACTCATATAATATAACTTAAGCTTGGCAACTTTAATTTCTGTCTTCTTACACAAAAATCTTGAGACCACGCGTAATTGAACTAGGCTGCAGAGCAAATTAGTTTGTGCAACAGCGTGCAGAATCGGCAAACATGACAAATAACAAACATATACGTATTGCTATTTGCTTATTGACACAACTTAAAAATCTTTTTAATTCAAAGAGAACTCAGTGTTTAATCATGTTGTGGTTTATTAGAACTACAACAGGTTTTATACGAAAAAATCCATTTGTTTAGAATTGTACTTAGATTTATAAAGAATAAAATTTAGTTAATACTCCACTAGACAATATATTCGACATAAATAAAGAACACTCATATGTAATTATCTATATGATGTTTGTTAAAACGCTAAAAATCTATATGTTTGGCTTCCTTTACAACAAACAGACGATAACCATACAGATGTAAGTCATCGCGTGCGTTCCACTGTTTACATAATTTCTAATTAGTATCTTAAGAAGCATCATGTGCTCTTGTAGTGTGCGATGCTTTTTGAAAGCGTACGTTAAAAATTATTTTAAAAATCACTTAAAGGTATCAAATTTACCTAATTGTAATAACTGGTCTCCGTTAGACGCTATGGATAAAAAATACATTAAATCGAAATCGAATAAGAAACTAATTCGATACATTAAAATCCCCAAAACACAATACAAACTAAAATAGTAACTTATGAATTAGTTTTTTAATGGGAGGCCGATTCCCCTATTAGTTTTATTCTGCCCGACCTCATGGACCACTGTGGGCTGTGCGAATGACAAGGCGAAGAGTCGGTCCATACAAGGTTAATAGTACCGATGAAAAGTCCAACCGTCACATAAGTTATTTGAATCTGTGTCTCAGATCCTAAGTCCGACGTCTTAGGCAGTGCGGCCCTCCCTTGAAAAGTTTTGAAGTTTTCTCATTGTTAACAAGGTCAGAGTCAGTAACGGCATGCTTTCTCGTAACCTAGTCCTGTAGGTGATTGGTCGGCAAATGCAGACTTATTGTGACCTGTATTTTGTAGTTCAGTTTTTATAATTAGTGTTGTGACTAGTAAAGTACATGTTTTACAGTTAGTGAAGTTGACACACAACATGGTGGTTGTGATTCCTGACTTATGCGTGTCACAACGCTCTGATATGATGATTTTAACCTAGTTTGTAATTATGTGTTAGGTTAGTTATTTACCTGAAGAAGAGATTAGTTTGGAGATCTCGAAACGTAGTGTTAGTGAGTTTTTTGTATCACTGAGCTATGGTAAATGTCCGAAAAATCATATATGGTTATTTATTTACAAATTTACTTAGCGAGTGTTTGGGGCCAAATACTAACATAAATAATTTATTCCAACACAGACCTCAATTTTCAAAGGTTTCTGCCAGGTAGGCGGACTGCTTGCAAGGACAGGATCGCTCAGCGGTCACCCATCCAAGCAGCAGCCACACTCATTGCTTGATTGCGTTATCTTGCGATAACTGTTGTACCCGCTACACCGAGCCATTGGCAATACTAATAACTGCCAAATAAATAAATAATAATAATACTAATATATATATAATAACAGTGTAACAATGCTCTCATCTCGTAATAATTTTAAAACTATGTGTATTGTAAACTGAAAAATAGAGTGTTCGGCTATTTAAAGAGAAGCCAAGTTAACATCTGCAACTTATATAAATCCCGTGTTTAGGTGTTTTATTTCAAAATTAAAGTAAGAACCCGTATAGAACCAACACATGACGTGATTTAATTTCATTCATTAATTAAGTATAGATTTCAAAGTATTAATTTTGTTACATATAGAAAGATATTTTAATAAACCATTGAACATTTAAATATATCACAACCAAAACTTAGTATTTACGCTTTTAATATATTCCGACCTTATTATATCAGGTTTTCAAAGACATTCTATTCTACACATAGTTTAATTTTATATAATAACAATAAATAACAATAAATATATACATTTATATTGTTATTAGATTTTTTTTGAAGTTTTATTCAATGATTTTTAAATTAAAAATGTAGTTATTGCAGATAAATATATAAGTAAACCTTTATTCGGTAATCGCAAATGAATTGAAAATTTTGAACAGTGATTTTTGACAATCAAATTTTGAAAATTTTGGTAGGAATACGGCTCATAAAAACAGCCCACATTCCCAAAATCTGTTTTGCCAATTTTAAGATCATAAGATGAAAACATCTGTTGTCATCGCTAGAGCAATTTCCAATTTACATACAAATAAAACTTAGACAGTAGCAATATTGTCTTAAAAAAGGTAATTTTCGAGATAAAAATACGTTATTACTTAAATTAAAATACATTTTTATAAATAACAATACCAAGTACCATAAACTGGAAGCGTTGTTGAACATAGATCAATTATATTGAAAAACAAACATAATTAAAATTTGTCTTGAGTCAGTTTTTCTTTTCTAACACTTCATTATTGAAACAAAAATATTAAATTGCTGATAAAAATATGTAAGTAACTCGATTAATCTATGAATTTATAAACTTATATTTTAAACATAAATGTAAAAAATAGTATTTATTAACAAAACAGATTTTCTAAATTATTTTCTTCAAAATAATAAAATTAATAAGATGAACAAACGTGTCTGTGGTTGTAAACATATATTATAAAAAATATACATTTAGTAATTAATATTGGTTATATTTGGTTATATTGGTTAATATTGGTTATAGCGCTAGTAAAATCGCGTCCTAATTCTGCGCGATAAAAATGTGGTTTTCCAAAAGAGTGAGAGGTTATATTATTTAGATATGTAATATTTGCTTACTGTTCGCAAAGTAATAAAATAAAATAACAAAGGTAATGATTACTTTTAAAAGCGATATGATTTATTGACAAACAAATCTGAGAGATAAATTGCACCTCCTCTTAGTTTCAATATTTTTGGACCTAATATAATTTTTAATTTGTGTTAACGCAGGTTACATTTCGTAGGAATTATTAGTTTATGAAAGAATTCTTTCTTTTATTAAATATAGATCTGCACTAGCAATTGTTATTTTTTATATATTTATCATCTATACTAATACAGCTATTCGGCAAAATATTACGAGAATGTCTACATGTTTGTATATCAGGAAAATTAAGATGAGCAAGCGAAAAGGCTTGATTGGGAAATCGAGGACTAAAATCTAAGGAAGGCGTAAATCTAAGTAATCCGTAAGTCATGCGAGATTGCGCCGCAAACCCTGGAATTAACAATTCAGGACTTAGTTCATAGAATCTAGGACTTTACTGTTAAAAACTCCCGAGTTTAACAGTGCAGTGGAGAGTGTTGTGGTGAATAGATTAACACTGCAGTCTTAACATTAACCGCGTTCCACTTCTTACTTCAAAACTTTAAAATGTGATGCTGCCATGGAAATCTTGTATCTTTCCATAAAAACAATTTCAAATTTGAATTAATAATTTTTTTTAAAACTGCAATTTGTTATTTTATTTTAAATAAAATATTAAAATAATAATTGAAATGTTGTTATTTTATTTTTAATAAAATAACAATCATCGGAAAATGTAACTTTTTGTTGAATTTAGGGAAATTTAAAAAATAAATATATACTGTTACTTAAGGCTTAATACCTTAATAAAAATGTTGGCTTATATTGCGTTTTTATCGTTGTGATAATCACTAATTATCAAAGGTTTTAGAAATTAGTTTTTACTCTTTGCGTACTTTCTTATTATTGCAGTCACCGCATAGGTTACATAGGTCTTTGCGGTATAGTTCAACATCAATTACAAAATTTTTATTTAAGAGACAGTTAACAGATTAATTAATTTTGATTACAGTTCAGCAAAGAAAGCCATTCTGAAATAGCTAATAAGTAAGGTATTAACGACATATTGAGTTAAATAGTTTAATTGTTTAATGCCTATAAATGTTTGTGAAGGAAACAGGATTTACCCGATCAGTTACCATCGTTCCATGGTGCAATACAATCAGCAAGACTACGTTTAGAGATCTACAATCTGATCTCTTCTTCAGATGAATGACTAACCTAATACTTAACTACAATCTAGGTTAAAATAAACAAAACATACCGGAACGTAGTGACACGCGTAAGTCAGGAACCGCAATAGCCATGTTGTGTCTATTCCATGCACACTAACTCTAAAACTTGCACTTAATGAAAACTAAACACTCATTATGAAAACGTAACTACATAATGTAGTAATGCAATTTTCAGTGAGAGATACGACCAAGATGGATTATTTTGGCCTTTTGGAATCTAAACCTATGACTTTATTATTCTAGAACAATTAAAAGGATTTTCCTGCTCCAGAAGAGATATTTTAAAACCTATAGCGCATTAGTCAATAAACATCTTTAGAGAGCGTTCTGATTATACATGAACATTGCCCTTGCGACATTCCACATATACAGCCTTGCTATTGTTATATTTAAATTTTATACTAGTATTATTCTTACAAAACTATTTAAAGATATCATATGGTTTGTTCAGCTACATTTAGATGTTTACTTGGTCAAAGCTCAGTATAGTTCCATGGACACACAAATTTATTTCTATTTAAGTTCAACTTATATTAACCAACAATTTCAACAGTTTTACAGCATTATGTCAAAAACATCTATATAGACTCTGCAAACCTTTGATAACTAAAGCGAAGGGTTATATTTAACGCTTTTTTTTAGTTTTGTATTTTATTTTTAAGCGTTTAAAAACATTTTTTAATATTATAGTCGGTTTCTGGTAGTTTTTAACCTATACAGTTCTTAAAATGTTATGTTAGCAGACATCACAGCCTTACCTGCTTCCTACAGTGAAGATATATGTTGTGAATGTTAACATAATCAACGTATCCGGAATGAAAATTAAGTTTACTCTCTCAATAGCACAACAAGGCTCTCTTCATTTTAAACAAGGCCTTAAAAAATTATTTAATAACAACTCTAAACTATCCAAAATGCAGTTTAGCTTATATCAAAAAGTCTTTTAAGTCCGCTATTGTTAGAGTCGCATGGGTCCTGAATCCTACAAGCGATAACTCGACAACTTAGAAATAACTCAAAAACACCAATTTTTGATGTCTTTTTAGTTAATATCGAATAAAAAAATTCGAAATGCCGTTTTACTGTATCTATAGTAAGCGCAGATTATATGAAAATTCACTTAAATTTGGTCGTGTAAGAACAAAAAATTGCATCTTCCCATTAGATTCCAACAAACGAGGTACAAAATATTTCTTCTTTTATAATAGTTTTATCTTTTTTTATTATTTTTTTAACTTAACATTACAATTTTTACATAACCAATTTGGAAATTACTATCTTTTTTTATCAGTTTATATTAACAGACAAGAAATGCAATTGGAAAAATATAAACAGAATGTTGTAATTTTTGCTGTAACAATTTAATAAGAGTTACAATTTATTAGAAAAACAACGAGCATAAATAGAATGGAACATGTTGATGTATTATATTTTCTATGGTACATTATACTGTAGACAGTTTTTATGGTACATTACACTGTAGGATATTGTCTATGGTACATTTTACTGTAGACTGTTTTCCATGGTACTTCATACTGTTGACTGTGTACCATGGCACATTATATATACTGTAAAACCAGTGGTTCTCAACTTGGGAGCCGCGCCCCCTTGAGGAAGGCGTAGAGGTTTTTCAAGGGAGGCTTCAGTGTATTAGAATAAGTAGGAAAGGGTTGGGGAACACGGCTTGAAAGCGATTCTCATAATGCTAAAGTGTCAATTTGTTTATTGTGACATTCTTGAAACTTGCACAGTTTATTAGTGTAGTGTACTGCAGTTTGTTGGATCGGTAAATATAAAAAGTGGGACAGACAAGTTGTGTGTTTTTGTAGTAATGGTCATATCACTGCAAAAGAAAATATGATATAGTTATTATTATATTAAATACGGATTCATTTTCATTGATTGATTGATTGATTTATTTATTTCCAAAATTTATGTACAGAGTCAAATATAATACATAACAAAAATATTATAGGAAATTATCCCCACATGGGCATCAGCCTGTGTGTGGGGAAACGAGTTCCTCAGTCTGCACTACCAATAACACAAAAAAAACCTAAATTAAAATAAGGAAATGAATTGTCATTAATAAAAACATTTTCATTAACAAATGAAAAATGAAGATTTAACCTCTAAAATAAACCATACAAGGCCAGAGCATGGAATACATGAGTAAATCCAGTTAATAAATAATCTAAAATTTGAAAGGAATATACTTATTTAGAAAATACAATTTGAAGACTTAAAAATGTAATTTATCAAAACTTGTGACTTACATAAAAAAGAGCAATCAGAAAGACTTAATTAAAAATTAGCCGATATAAGTAGAGAGAGATTTGGACCACACCTGCACACCCACGCACACACACACTAAAACACACACACACACACACACACACACACACACACACACACACACACACACACCAATCACGCACCCGCACACTTGCTCGCACAACATGTCCTCGTTGGCCTGCAGTCAAAACGATTGTACAGACTCACCAAACACTCAGACTAACATTGATTGTAATACAAAAATATAACAGAAATTTAATACATAAAAAAGCATATCTAGGTGTAGATATGCTCCATATGCATATCTGTATTTGTAATTATGCATTAACAAATCGGTTATTATTTTAATAAGTGCGTTCTTTGCAATGTTGTAAGTAATGGTACCACGCGGCCTAGCCGTTTGAGACTATTGTACTGGAAGTTTTTGAATGGAGATGGAGATCAATAAATTTAAAGACCTCGTATCACAGCATTTGGTATAAGTTAAAAATTAAGTTGGTCAGTATTTTTCAAATGTTAGGACAGTGAGCTGGTACTTTAAATTGGCATGAGATCAACTTAAAATCAATGTGGGTGTACTTCCTGATCACATTCGGGACCAGGCAATCGGCATAACATCTAATACTCACGTAAAGGCGGATTTCCAAAATACGTGTGTTAATAATTTTTGGTTGAGCTATCTTCCTGTTTACCCACAAGACGCTATGGAAGCTGCAAACTTGTTCGTACACTTTTCATCCACACACCTCTGTGAGTCTGGATTTTCTGCATATGCTTATCTGCAATCAAAAATAGAGCAAGATCGGTCGTCAGAAGTGATCTGCTATGTCATTTCTCGCTGCTAAATCCAGATATTTAAAAACTGATAAAGGACAAACAAAGCTGACCTTCTCACCAATTTACAAAGCAACCCATATAATAGCGTTATTAACTAACGTTTTCACTTTTTATAACCGAAATTAATGGTTGTTCTGTGCTTCATTGTTTTATTAAAAAAAAACTTAATGGCGGAAATAAGTGTAGTCAAAGACTAGTCAAAAATGTATGTAAGACAACATAAAACGTTTTATGGAAAAATTATCACATTTTAAATTTTAAAGCGTGCAAATCTAAAATATACCCTAAAATACAAATATAAATATAAATGTTACTATTTGTGTTGACCACAAAAGGTGATGATATTAAAGTGGAGACGTGACCAAATTCCAGTATACTGAGGAAGGCACAAAGCCTGATAAGTCGAGAGCCCCTGCTCCACACTGTTTTCCATGGAGCATTATACTGTACAATGTTTTTCATGGTACATTATACTGTACACTGTTTTCCATGCATGGAGCATTATACAGTAAACTGTTTGCATGGTACATTCTACTGTAAACTTATTTCTATGGTACATTATAATGTGTACTGTTTTCCATGTACCATTATACTGTACACTTTTTCCATGGAATATTATACTGTACACTGTTTTCTATAGAATATTTTATTGTAGACTGTTTTCCATGAAGAATTATACTGTACATTGTTTTCCATGGAGAATTATTATACTGTAAACTGTTTTCCATGGAGAATTATACTGTAAACTGTTTTCCATGGTACATTGTACTATAGACTGTTTTCCATTATGTAAAGAGCATGCTCGCAAAATTCTGGACACCAGTAATAAACTTTGTTACCAACTGCTTGTCCGACAGCTCCCCAGACAAACTAAGAGCAACCATCACCTTAATACAACTTACTGAACATATTATAAATAAATTGGATCCTTCGCATGTTCTTCCCTAAAACCTGGATCCTGAAATCCTTACTCAAACAACTCTTAAAAACTGGAACATTCCAAACCCTACGGTATACCCCAACTTCCTCAAGTAGGTCACCGTGAATGAACGTAGTACTACGCAGAGGAGACGGTGTGTGTGGGTGAATGAAGTCTCTCAATGGTCTGCGATTGCATTACCTCCTCGGATTACGGATGGAAATATCATTAGTTGACGTGGCGCCGTATCTCATTTGAATAGGCAACCTAATTATGAGATGAGCGGCGTGGCGCGTCTCATTCTTACCACCTCATTATACCTCTCATAGCGACCATTAGCCCACTTCTTATGCAGTGCATTACCATACCAGTCCGCGCATCTGCATCTCAAAGTCGGTTGTAAAGTAAACAGTTGCCTAAAGTTTTGTAAAGGGTTGGCGGATGGCGACACGTCTCGCAGGTTTCACGCGTGGCAAGTTGTAGGTTTATTAAAACGTAAAATTGTCTTATCCGGAAATCAAATCTCTTTTGTATGCCTCTATAATTACTTCAATCATGCAATTTGCATATTTATAATTATATATTTAATAGGCCTACATAAACCTTTACTTCAATTCATGTGTTAACTTCTCCATTTTTTACGTATATAGATCGCTATGAAAGAAAAAAAACGTCCAGTACGCCAGACCACGTGTCACGTGACAAATATTATGATATCAATATTATTTAAATCGAATAATAAATCACTTATTTAGAGCAAATTTACTGTGACAAGACATGGCCGCATTGAGGTTATCAGCGAATATCCAACAATTCAAAAACTGAATAAACGGTAACTCTCGGTTATAGTCGGTGATTATATGTGGGCCATATCTTGTTACAGTAGGCCTAAATCTGCTCTAAATCAATTATTTATTATTCAATTTAAATATCTTTGGTGTCATTAGATTTGTGATAATATCCTCTAAAACTGTTATTCTTGTAGTTCTTGAGAAAAACTGCTAGTTTTGGAAGATATTCAAAGTTTAATGGTTTTATTGGCCGCCATTTTGAAAATACTAAAGATAACTTCGTTATATTTTTTAAGTGACTGGCCTTGTTATAAACATTTGAGCCAAATTTGGTATAATTTAGTTTATTGGATTTTGATATATTAATGTTTTAATACAAAAACACATACAGACAGACAGATGGGGAACTAAGCATCAGAGACCGATATTCATATGGTGAAATATGTTTGTCTTGACCTGAGCAATAACGTGGTATACCTTTGTCCAGAGAGTTACGGGACACCCTGTATTTATAAGTGGAGTGTTATGCCAGATTTAAAGTATACGGATGAAATATTTTTAGAGATATCTTGCCATATTTCTTTTCATTAAGTTAGGTTTCATACTAATGTTTGATTAAGAACAAATCCGGTGATATAGGGAGGGATACAATGCAAGGTAAAATCTTGTCACAAACCTCTAGCATTGGCTTCTATTGTATTAGTTTTTCGTTTT
The DNA here is from genome assembly GCF_021130785.1 of Homalodisca vitripennis. Taxonomy (NCBI): domain Eukaryota; kingdom Metazoa; phylum Arthropoda; class Insecta; order Hemiptera; family Cicadellidae; genus Homalodisca; species Homalodisca vitripennis. The sequence continues at coordinate 31,501,902 of NC_060209.1, forward strand.
AATCTATCAATACAAATGTTACATGTGTAAATCCCAAATGTCTGTGCCCAGTTTGTTCACAAATTTATTTATTCTGCGATTTTCAAGATGCCATCATTGTTACCCATGATAAGACAAATGTCAAAGTATTCGATAACGCTCAGCTAAATCCGATTGAGTTACATCCACCATCATCGAAATGAAGCTGTACACAAAGTTTCAAGTCTGTAGGTCATTTCATTTTCGAGACATCGTACGGACAGACAGACAGAAATAACAATTTTACAGCCTCTCGAGTGACAGGCTTCGCTAAAGCTCAGCCAATAAACATTGGGATCTATTCATTACAAAATACATTATATTTAAGTTTAGGTTTTTAGAAAAGAAAATAATGAACAACTAGTGATATGATCAAGTCTCTTTCTCATAATTTGGGATTATCAAGCACGTAAACGTGTAATTTGTTTAACACTCGGTGAGATGATTTCAAAAACAATACTGGTCAAAAGCAATACAATACAAACTAAAACAGTAAATTAGGAATTAGATTTTTAATGGGAGGCCGATTCCCGTTTTAGTTTTATTCTGCCCGACCTCATGGACCACTGTAACCTGTGCGAATGACAAGCAAAAGAGTCGGTCCATACAAGGTTAACAGTACTGATACAAAATCCAACGGTCATATCCGTGATTTGAATCTGTGTCTCAGATCTTAAGTCCGATGTCTTAGTCAGTGCGGCCCTCCCTTGAAAAGTTGTGATTTGTTTAACACTCGGTGAGATGATTTCAAAAACAATACTGGTCAAAAGCAATGACGAAAAAAATTAAAGAGGATTAATAATTAGCACATAACCCATCCCTCTAGATGACACATAGGCCGGAATTTAACAATTAATTGTAAATCTAGTAGGACATACAGGATCTGAAGTTATTTGAATGTAATTATCACTATCATAGGATCCGGCTTTGAATTAATGTCAGGCTGCAAAAGTCGCTTTGAGAGTTTATTTATGGTTTGATATTGGCGGTTATATAATTATAAGTATCCCACGCAAGTGAAGGAATTCTTTTGAGCGTTTATTATGATTTGTCAGAAATATTTATTAATATGATTTAATGAATATTAACTTATACTAACGTTAATAAATAGACCAGTTTCTTTCCTTGAGAAGTTGCCTCATACAACAAACGTGAAAGCGTTTGCAAAATGTTGTGTAATACCAAGTCCCTCCAAAGCAACAAAAATAATTTAAATGGTAAATTTATATATTTCTTAATTTATCTTGTATTAAAAATAGTGTCATAAAACAGCATTCATTAAAAAGAAACGTCTACAAAATGTTCTTAACCGAGCATGGACAAAGTTATTTTCGGCCGTCCCAACAGACCTGGCTAGCCTCGGAAGGTATTTCGTGTCCATGCCGGATTATCGAATAGTGGATTACAGACCGCAGTCGGTACGTGGATGTGTGTATGTGTGCGTATACTGGTTTCCGGTCCGGTCCACCACCTATATCCGCCCTCCGTCCCACCACACACAAACTATCATCCCCTCTCTGCCCACCAGATCTATCACGTTCATAACACAATATCTAGGCGTGTTGTCGTTTCGGCGTACCAGAGATTGCAATACGAATGTTGACATCAGTTTAAACCTGTGAACTATTAGTAATTTAACTATACGAGAATTTGTTAAAATTTGGAATGGCTAAATCTCTAGGTGTGTGGCCATCAAGAACGTAGCCAGAAAAATTTGGGGGTGGGGTCCAGACAATTGATATTTTCCCGTAGTAGATAGAGAGTAAGGCCTCATTTCGTTCCCTAAAAAGTTCTTGACCCGTTTGTTTGTGGAAAACGATCTTTCAGCAGTACATGTCTGTAATACTGAATTATTTAAATAATAAGAATAGTTAACTAGAAAAGTAATTGAAAAATTGAAAATTTAGGTGGAATCCGGACCCCTTGGACTCTTTTGCTGGGTACGTCCTTGGTGGCCATTTCAGCGTAGCGATGAAATATATAATTGTAATGCCATTTCAACAAAGCAAGGATTTAAAAGGAAACTTTAACCTAAACTAAACTCTGTGATCGAATAGTAATATAAATAAATATACGGGCATTTGGTAAATATCGAATGTCTGAATTTGTTGCCGTTTTAGTGTAACAAGAATTTCATTAAAATAGTTTAATCTCCATATAAACCTCTAAAACAATAGTACAGGGACGTGTTAACATTTTGAAAGTAAGACCATACTTAAGATGTGTTACTAAGGTAAACGTGTATAAACTTTTATTAATCTGACATTATAAAGGTATAAATCGGACAAATTGTGTCATATTTTTGCGTTAGAACATTTCCAAATTATATTTCCAACGTTATTAAAAACATAAATTGTCATGAAAACTACAAAAAAATGTCATAAAATCTAAAAATGAAACGTAAGCCACATATGTACATCTACAATGAAGAGTAAATGTTGTAACAATAAAAACTCATCATTAATGTTGAATATTCAAACAATAAAAAACGTGGTAAAAATATCATCAACATGTACCATGGTGTAGTACAAAAACTAGCTTTTAATATAGTGAAATCTTTTACTGATGATATATATCTATAAAAATGAAGCAAAGTTTAAATTATAAACCCAACAGAAGTATGATGTGTAAAGGTAACCAAATGATTTTAATATGGCCTAATATATTCAAAATATAGATTTACTATTACATAAATACTATATTCATCCCATTTGTTATTTAGGTCATTGCACGTTTGGAAAACAGTGATTAACTGGACGACCCGAGTATTAGGGCTGAGAGCACGCTGTGGCACGCGCTAGGGTCAGTAAGGGTTTGTGATTCTTCAGGGGCAACAGTTCTCTGAGCAAAGTATACCAGTAAGCGAATACAAGTTAATTTCGAAATTGTGTGTTTTATATATATATAAACAATTATAAAAAGATGAAAAAAATAAAAATCCCAAAAACTTTGTTCCTTTTAGGAATCGAGTTTTGCTAGTAAACAAACTCATAGCAGTTTAAAAATTAATTTTGTTAGAATAGATTCACATTCGCCCATCTCAAATTCATATGAAATTACAAGAGCAACTCAATTTTTTACGTCATTTTCACTTTAAATATTTCCATTTTTACTAGAACTCAGTAATAAGCTATGCCAAAATTTGCCTCTAATTTTCTTCTTTTAGTAAATATTGTAATTCCAATCAAACCATTCCCAATGCATCAAATAACTCATGAACAGTTTGGCGGAGAGTGTCGTTAGATTTTCTTGGTTGCAACTGTTTTAACCACAAAATTCGATGCCTCAATATGATATTGAGAGAGAAAGAATACTTGCTTTCAATACCGTTCGGTAAATGGATTCATGGAAGTTCACCTCCATGTCAGCGTGACATCCAGAGGAAGCGTATAACCATAAAAGACGAGGGTGACCGTCGTATCCGTCTCGGGGGCTGACACTAAGTGCCATCATCAAAGGATTCTGAAGCAGAGAATGAGAGGGTTGGCTTTGGACACATACTGCGGTACTAGAAGCAAGGCGGGGTGTGTCCTTAGAAGTCCTATACCAGCGTGTCACAAGCAAAGTATACCATTGTGACCTGTAGTCAGATAGATGTGAGTACTATATCTCGCACTTTATACATTTCATTATAGCAATAAAAAACAATAAATGAGGCTATGTCATTGATTTTGGGTTTCTCCCTATTCCGAGAATTGCAAAGCTCCTAGTCAGAAGGCATCGCCCCATTAACTGTTCCCCTGTCGTAAATAACACAATACTTAATATTATATGTGATTTACATTCTTTTTGTTCTCTTTCCACTCTCAAATTCTTCAAGTTAGATTTAAAAAATAGTAACAATAAGTGTTTTCATCGTTCACAAAGTTTAACAAAACAATGTTTGTAATATTCATATCTTAAACTAGTATTAAGTACACTATTATATAGTATAAAATATAATACTGAATCTCTTCATGGGCCTCACAAATTATTCTGTTCTAAGGCCAGATTATAAGGAATTTAGCAGAAAATAAGGAAACTAAAACTAAGTATTTAAATTCAACAATCTTATAGAAAGTTGGTTAATCGCTTCTGTGATTTTTTTCTCAATTGTCATTATCATGTCAGTAACTCACGGGTGTTTTTCACTTTTAACTTACTTTATTAGTTGAACTCACTATCTTATAGATTGTTAAAACATTAATATGGAAATGACAAGTGAGTTTAACAACAAATAACTCAATAAATACAGATTAGCGTGTGGGATTTATTTCATCTTTGAAAGTTAAATACATTTTATTATATAAATATATCATATTACTTAATAAAATATAGCACGTATATTACTTTTTAAATGTTGCGATTTATGCTGTATAAAGTATCATATTCATTATTATGTTCCGGCATATATTGTCACAACAAAATTGAGACTCGAGTATACAGCTTGATTTTCACCTAGGCAATCATTTCCTGTTCGTTTGCACCAAAAACAGATTCAAATCCTTTCCTGATTTTCCAGCGGCGGATTTAAAGTCCAGTCCCCGTTGGCCTTGTAGTGAGGATCAAATGCCATCTGCTGCTAGGACATCTGCACTCGCTCTAAACATGACACCTGTCAGTCAGAGGCCTGGGCGAGGGCTCCACAATATCAATTTGTCCCCGCAGCACACGACACACACACACACACACACACACACACACACACACACACACACATCAACAAACACATCATTATCACAGTGACGGGGGGGGGGGGGGAAGAGGCTAAATGTTATTTCATGAGAGATATAATCCGTACAAGGGAGCATTATGCCGCTATAATGGAGTGTCCTGGAGGGGGTGGCATTGTGGGCTAATTTTGACCCCTCCGGACAAGTCACCTGCTCTCGACCCCTTTTAAATACCAGCCCATTGTAGTCTTTGAGCACCCAGCAAGCGACCGCTTGGAGTTTACCGACTCGGTATCCACAAATTGGGAGTTTGCAATAAGCCCCGGGGGAAGCTCTTCAAATTGTGGATTTACCGTATTTCATTATTTACTCTTGAAAATAACCTTTATAAAGTTTAATTAAAACGTTCCAGCTGAGTAATTCTATTATTGTGTTCAAAAGATTAAATATGGCTAATTAAATAAATTTGTAAAACATTAGTATTATTCCATGTATATGCAAATATTGATTTTTAATGCATTCCGTTAAATTCTTTGTTTGATGTTTATTTTTGACGATGGAAGGATTGTGAAGGAAACAGGATTTTTCCGGACATTTGCCATCGTTCAGTGAAACAAAATAACAGTTACACTACGTTTCGACATCTGCAATCTGATCTCTTCTACAGGTAAATAACTTACCTATCACATAATTAGAAACTAGGCTAAAATAAACAAATCATACCAGAGCGTTGTGACACGCCTAAGTCAGGAATTACAACCGCCATGTTGCGTGTCAATTTCACTAACTCTAAAACATGCACTTAATACAAAACTAAACACAACATTAATTATTATTAAAACTGACCTACAGAATACAGGTCACAATAGGTCTGCATTCGTCAAGCAAGCACCTACGACTGAAGAAGAGATCAGATTGCAGATCTCGAAACGTAGTGTTACTGATTTTTTCTTTCACTGAACGATGGCAAATGTCCGGAAAAATTCTGTTTCCTTCATTTCGTTAAAGTCTCTATGAGTATTAAAATCCTTCTAAAACAAATTGTTACTTTTAACGTCTTTAACTGGAATGTCAGTCTTAATTTATAAATTTGCATTTCGGTGAAATTTTTACAATCGATTTAGATGCACCAAGATTTGTTAAAATGACGTCACGAGACTTGTGTCGGGGCAGATGTACGGAATGCCGGGGGCGCCGCACCGCGACGTCCTCAGCCTCCTGGCGAGCGCCCCCTCCCCCACCCGTCTCCTGCGTCCCGACGCTCCCCTCACGTCCCTCGGGAAGAATTAATTATGCAGTCGCCTCATCTAACAAGAGGGAGCGCTCCGAGAGGACGATTATCACGTCATTCTGGTTCCTCTATTGTTATCGTCGGCACATTAAACATTTCAATAAAAGATTCATCACAAATAAAGATATGTTAGGTCTACATTACAAAATTATTTATTTTTTAAGATTAATTAAAGAAGAGGTAACCAGTAATAACGATAAAGCATTGCAGAATGCTTTAACATTCTGAAAATACAATACGAAAATGATTCACCTTGGTTATGTCTCTACCATAAACTTAAATTGAATTAGAGTACCAGCGTATGAATTACATACTGTTATATGGTACATTTTTACTCGATTAATTCTTATTTTTTCTCAGTTAATACAAATTTTTGTGTGGTTATTTTTTAACTCTACCCTATTAATAAAACAACGATTTAACAGAAAAATCAAGTGCTTAACATATTTTAAAATTTTAACAAATTTACACTTTACCTTTCAAGTTTGTAGTTGCATAGATTATTATTTTGCCTCTGGCCAAGAATGTATTTCAATAGTATAATTTCGTTAAAGCCATCATTTACAGGTGCAGTAAATGTACTGAACGTCCAATTATTTGAAATTCTAGCTAGTAAACCTAGCAATATTTCTTTAGGTTCTGTCTTTACTGAAAAAAAAAAAAAAAAAAAAAAAAAATACTTCCACGTATATCAATGTCTTAAGCTTCTAGCCATTGTAATTTCTCCAAGCTGTTCTTTCTAAGTAGTCAAGTTCTTAAATAAATAAAAATAAACAACAGTAAGTACAGTGTATGCATTAATACCTCCCCCACCTGACGAAGAGGATACATTCCAACCCTCGAAACGTTGTGGTATACTTTTTGTAACATATAACAATGACTCTCCTAAATTCTGTTATATTTTCAAACCTTACATCGTTAGTAAAAAAAACTTCGTTTTTTGCCAGTTTGCAGGTTAAAAACTGACCCGTTGTTTTGGGCATGTTTTTCAAATATTATTAATAACGCATATATAAATTAAATCCGTATTGCAAGGTACGTTTTACATGGTATAATTGTTATTTTATAACGTTTTGTTTGGATTTAAAAATAGTTGTTTTCAATAAATGTTCGTTTCATTTATATGTTCTAGAAATAGTCTGCTTAGTGGATGAAATAATGTAATAACTTGTATCTGAGTTAGAATAACGCAGGTTTCAAATCCTGTCTGGAACCGTAACACTTTTTATCAGTGACATCGACCTTGTATTGTATCAACTATCCCTTATTCTGTTTGATAAGATCCTTGCACAGGCCAGTGGCCAGTGATGACGGTTAGAATAAGGCTTAAAATAGGATCGGCCTTTAATTAGAAAATCATGTGAATTTGAAAAACGGGAAGGAGGGATGTTGATCTATCCTCATTAGACAGTAAAATAACTATCAGAGAGTCTGAGGTGGATACATAACAGTACACCACACTAAGAATTGCGCAACAGGCTTCGCTGAGGTTGCATGCAAAACTTCATGTCTATGGTCAATTTATTCTTGAAATCTCCTGGAGAGGAACAGACAGATGGTTGTAAAAAAGGAATATTTTCATCCTTCGGGAGACAAAAGATAAATTATTTCAACCTACTGAGTGATAGGCTTCAATGGCGCCAAATTCCATGTTTGGAGATGCACCATCATAAAACTCATGTTTGTCTATGTAGAAGAAGGTTCATTTTTAATGCCTACAGATAAAATGTTTCTCAAGATATCTTGCTACATTAAATTCACATTTTTTCAATAAGTTGGGTTTCATGGCAGTGTTTAAAGGATCAAAATTCCAGTCTAGTACAAAATGTCTTGTCTGTCAGTCAGTTCGTTTTTGAGATATCATGCGGACAGACGGACAGGAATGACATTTTTACATCCCCTCAGTGATGGGCTTTGCTGACGCTCAGCCAATAAACAGCTGTTTTATAAAAATTGCCATAGTTCCTTGTGGCATTGCTTTGTTCATGACCCATGGGCCTGAGGCATTTTTGCTTTGTAGGCATTTTATCTATATTCAAGATGAAATTATGATAGCTGATTTTGTCTCGTAACTTTTAATAAAAAATTTTCTTAAATGATTCAAAGCTATTTATGAACTTAATTTGTTTGTCAATTTGATTCTTCATTACAGTTATATATATATATATATATTCAGGTATCACTGAGAAAATAAATTGTAATTATTTTTTACTTGAAATGTGATTATAAATATTAAAAAGAGCTTTGAAATTTATACAATATTCCCTTGTTATTACGGGCCAATAACTTTGCAAAAAGATGGACAGCGATACTCTTTGCAGCCACCTAATCTATATATAATATATATATATATATATATATATATATATATATATTATGTAATATATAATATCTATAATATATATATATATATATATATATATATATATATATATATAAATGAATGTTTGTGTGTTTGTCCTTTATGGAATCGTAAAGTACTTGACTGATCACTATGAAAATTTGTATTTATATATATTTTTCCACGGAAAAGGTTTATATGCTACGCCCATTGATGTAACTCACCACCAGGCGGCACTGCATAAGATAAAAGTTTTCAAAGCGCCTGAACACTATAAGCTGCAATTACGAGACAGTTACGTGTATTATATAGCCAAACACTATTTGACGGCGCTAAGTTATGATGAACCTAAAGTTTGAGTGTTGGACCACTTTATAATAAAGTACATGTATGTGTACAATGACTACAAACATACACAGATATCTTTGATCGTGGCAACAAGACAAACTCTACATCTGCGTTGGAAATATAACTCACTTGGCCCAGAAATGCTCATACACGGGCAAAGCTTACGAAAAGCGTGCGGAGCCGCGAGAAACAGCTTGTTATATATAAATTATTAATGTTTTGTGATCATATGGTGCTATCAAATTATTACATATGCTATGTTCAAACCCGTAGTATCTCTTCTCTGAGCACTAGGCAACTGTCTAATAACATCTGACCTTTCATCACAAAAAGCTTGTGTTTCTTTTATTGGTTCAATTTCACAAAACACATTAAATTTACTTTTGTTTCACAGGGCTTACTGTCTCTGTCAGTTTCTTTGTTGTGATATCTTGAATTTTCAAATTAATAATGGATGTACTATGCTTTTTATGAATGTTTCTGGTCTATAGCTTCGAGCGGAGAGGGTGAGAGGCATGATAAGTCAAATCTGTCATTCTTGGTTCATCTTAAAAGTTTTGTAAGTGATTATAAACGTGATAAGAGGAATATTAAAGTTGAATAATTTAAAAAAAGTATTAAATTTCACAATTTTTTTAAACTATAAGGGTGAGAACATCTTAAATGTAACCATAGATCGTGTTGTGCATCATTCAAAATTCCTTTGATACCAAATTAATAAAGTGAGAAAAAATTGAACTCTAACAATGAAATCTACTAAATATTATTTTAATTACAACATTCAGTCTTCTCCGTAACTAATGTGCGTCTATTTATTTTGCCTTTTCTTTAAATTTTTGTGATTTTCGAAGAAAATCTAATTAAAAGTGAATAAAAGCAGTTATGTCTCAATAACATTTCATTATCGTGAAGAGTTTCTAGTTACTTTAAATTGTTTATCCACAGGTTAATTGAAAATAATAATGTTAAGGCCTTAATTGACAGATGAGTCGAAGTGTGTACTAATGCAATAACGACTGCATTAAAACTTCAACTCAAATGATAAATGTATGCTGGTGTCTTCTGTTTTTGAATTCCTAAGTATAATTTCCACTGTAATGCACTTACATTAGTCGACAAAAGGCATTTGCATATTTCAATATCGCGTGTATTATCCCGCGCCAGCCACAACCTGATCTGATTATTCCCCTCACTAAACATTAATTACTCTGCTATTTCACACAAAAGTCACAACAATCGGTACTACAATGTAGGGGATAATTTCATTGCGTTGTGAATCTAACACATCCACACATTTTTCCTTTGAAATAGTAATTAATTTAATTAAGGCCTTCATTTGAATTTACATTGAAACTATAACAAAAATAGTGATGTCAGTAATTTTCTGTAATATTTAAGTTTTTATTGCTGATGTAATCATTACAAAGGGTTAGCGTCGTTACATTTAAAGCGGTATGCTTTATAAAGGTTAAAATACTGCAAGCCAGATTAAAAGCAACAATCTGTCTGTAGTTAAAGTACTCTGACTGAAACTTTTGATGTAGGGTGGCCATAGTGAAGAAAGAATATAACATTTCCGCCTTAACAAATGCAATATAGTTTAAGAGCACATTTAAAGAATTAATTATTATAAAACTGAATCATTAGAATGCCATAGTACATTTTTAAATAACTATAAAATCTAATACAGCCAAATGCATGGATTTGGCGAGTAGGTAGCTTAATATACATGCACCATTGACACAAATTACTGCTATATAATATAGATAAACACTGAAGAAACTATAACATCTACTTCTAATTTGTAATAACCAATTGTTACTGATAATTTTCTTTTAATCTTATTTTTTTGTTAGACTTATTGTAGGAAATCCATTATTTTAAAAATAACATTATGAATATTTATAAATATTTCAAAAACGAGGAAAATATTTCACTTGTCTTTTACAAGCGCTCTATTCATAAAGCACCGGAATTGGGTTTATATATTTTATACATATGATAGCTATATATTAGAATAAATAACATATTCATAGCGAACTTGTCTTTTGCACGAATACTATAACTATTTTGAAATATGTAATTATGTTAAAAGATTTGATTTAAAGCTTTTGTAATGAACTATTACATTTATATAATGTCCTAATTATTCATCATTAACCAGTTTATTATAAGAACATTTAAATTTTTAAAAAGTTTAAAATCTAAAGTTACTATAAACTTAAAGAAGCATATTAAATTATATGTAAAAATGTTTTAGTTTATTTTATGTTGTGCCTGGTTTATCTAAACTCATACTTTTAATTTATAGGAAGCGTTATTTTAATCATTTTTATAATTATTCAGATAAGCCTGTTAAAATAAAAAAATTCATTTTCCATAAAAAAATCAAATTCATTTAATTTAAAACACGGCATTTCTAATAACTAGTGCGACTACCATTTAAACTTGACTCACGCATACGACGCGACGCACGGCGCTCGAACCTCAATATAGATACAGCTGTGTTTAGCTGGGATTGCATCATTCAAAATGCAGGCGCTCCATTCATATGATGCTGGGTCTCCTCATAGTATCCTCATTACTCAGGATATCCTCAGCTTATCTACCTAAGGATTGATTTTTGATTCGGGCGTGACATTTATGCCAATCATCATATGAACCTGTCCTAAATTAAAGTGATAAACGATTCCGCGCTGGAGCTTCTTCAGATCATCAACAAGTGACCTGTGTTCGTGGAGAATGAATCAACCAATCAAGTGACTAAATGTATTCATGCGTCTTGGATGCATTTTACGTATGAAACTAGAGGCAGTAAATGTATTCTCTTTCTTTCCAGGTGTTTTTGTTCTCATTAAACAACACGATTAAAACAATATCAAATTTTCAGTGAGACCAAGTTAAAAATAATATTAATAAATTTACCACTATATTATGTCGTGTAAGGAACAATAACACACTTAATTTAAAATTAAATTCGTAAATTTATATGTAACATATATTAGTTATACAAAAATTAAGTTTCTGCTCATTCAACTCCTACTAAAGGGCACATGCTGTTGTTAGCCTCTTATTATGTTTTAATCATCTTGTAAAAACTTGCTTAATTTTTTATTTAGAATATTTTTTACAGTTGTCATCACGTATGTATTTTAAACATGAACTAATTAAAATACAGCATACCACTTGTTATACAACAGTAATCGTGACAGTTGTTCACTTACAAATTACTGACTTTGACATTTTACTTTAAGTGGACTTATGGAAAAACGAACCGTTAAACATAAGTAGCTTCAGCCTTTGAAAGTAAAAAACACTACAGGAACCGCATGGCAGACCGAGTGTGGATTTCTTTAACGCTGTTCACTTTGTGTAACGGCCACCTTGTTATTCTCTTTGCTCTGCGGAAAGGCTAATTATGAAGTTTTTCAGGTGCGGAAGGAGCTTTTAAGAAACTGAAAAACGAGCCGCTGGTGGTCGGGGGTGGTCCGTCCCCCAGTGTCCAACACACCCCCACCACCGCTTCCTGCCCCACCCCAGCCCGTCGCCGACACCGCACTACCTTCACACAGGTCAGACTACCTTCTTACACAGTTATGTCTTAGCCCAGAACTCATCTCAGTTTAGGGTATGTTATCCTATATCACTCTGGGATTGAGCATTTGAACACAGATGTAGCGCTAAAGCGCGTGAAATTCTAAAAACTGAATATCCTCAATCTGAAGGAATTTGTAGCTAACTGCACTTCCTCTGTAATTATTGAAACAGACTTTGTCTTTGATATCGTTGTCTAACTGAAGAAATAAAGAATATATACATAAATAAAATGCAGATTGCTCTTTGTGGTGCTAGGATTTGAAATTAATCAAAACATGTGAAAGATGTAATTGAATAATGAAGTAATTTCATGTCAGCGTTGGTGTCTCATCCTGTTATTATCTTTATCTCCTCAATTAAAATTTGATTAATGCCTTATTTATACTAAATAAACTAACTTAAATGTCTAAACTAGACATTTTACTTACTTATAACAAGCAACGCAAGACAAAAATGCCAACTACCATTGAACGGCATACAAACCAGAGAAATAATAAGAGTAGGCTAATCATGTACAACAATGTATTTCTTAGCATTATTCTTAAAAAGTGTGTTTTTCACGTTACAAGAATGTTTAAGGACTAAAATTATCTACTCAGAATAGGCATTATACAATACAAATTAATTATTTGTTTGAAGTTTGTTTTTACGATAGAAGGATTGTGAAGGAAATAGAATTTTTTCGGACATTTTCCATTGTTCCGCAATACAAGAACCAGTTATTTTAAGCAGTTTGTTAGGTTAATTATTTACATGAAGATGAGATCAGATCGCAAATCTCGAAAAGTTATGACTTCTTATATCACGGAACAATCGCAAATGTCCGGAAAAATCATGTTTCCTTCACAATAGAAATTAGATATCAGTTTAAAGAATCGTCTTCGCCTTCTTAAAAACATATACCTTCTTATTTTAGTAAGATAAGCTTTCGGCAAACAAGACTCTAATTAATAAAAAGACGAATTCCTGTGTTATTATTAATCTCAGCTAATAGAAACTGTATGTTATTTAAAGAATATAATAACACATAGGGCTGTATTCTGTAAAATGTTTGTATCCAAGTGTTGAAAAGGTGTCTGACGGAGGACGGATGTACCTGTACAGGAGCAGTTGGCAGAACTGGAAGCAGCGTTCGCCAAGTCGCACTACCCGGACATCTACTGTCGCGAGGAGCTCGCCAGGACCACCAAGCTAAACGAAGCACGAATACAGGTAATTTTCGTATCCGTACTGTGTTCTGCTTAGAAACGTTTTGGAGCTCATTCTAACATTATAATCTACTGTAAGAGGGTGATGTTTTAATCGTACAACTTTAATAATTTCAATTTGATCTTTCGTTACTTAATTAAAAGTAGCATTAGATTGAACTACATGTGCTTGGAAAATCCTTCAGAAGTTTAGACTGAATTCCAAGATCGATTTTTAGAATTAGCTCTATGAAAGTACAGGATAGAAAGTTAAGTAACATTCTCGAACACCGTAAAGGATTACGCCAGTTTACTTCTGATGCCTTCCAATCATTATGTTACACATATAAAAAATATATACATTGAATACGAAGCGACTGAGGCAAAATAAATTAAAGTTTTATGATTTTAATTAAAATAAGTAATTACACAAAACAATTAAAGTTTAGTTTACTGAAAAAATGTAAATAACATGAGATCTGTTTGTTTATTTGGTTTTTCAACCAAGTTTTAGTATTATTTATTAGTACTTAAACTTCATTTTTTAGTATTAAAGCATAACACTTATAAATTTCTAAGATACATAATAGCCAATTCTAAAATGTAGGGTTTCGCTTTTCCACTGATGCATTTTGAGATCTGTTTTTTAGAATTTCCTATTATACTATAGTACGGAATAATAAGGTAGTTGTAATAACTTATTAGTAAATAAAATTAAAGTCAAACATTGTATACCATTGACAGGAGTTTAAACTATGAACTGTTAGTATCTAAACTAGGGTATTTCTAGTATTCTAGTATTTAATTTATCATTCAAGAATACAATTTACACAATCGAAGAACGAAACCGGAACCTGGCAGGAAACGGGGATTATTTTGACGGAATAGGGAGAAGACACGTGATTGATGTCTCTGTTTCTGAAGTCTCTATCTGTGCTTTGCGATATCTGCACACAGCCACAGACCACCTCTCCACGAAGTGTGATGGACTCTGAAGCTGTCTCTGAACTCTACCTGAATCCCAAGCCGGTTAGTATCCTACGTGGTTTTGAAAATGTATAACAGCGAAGATTACATTTTAAAATTATGATTCTGAAATTGTTCTAAAGATCCCTAAAAAAAGTTCACTTGTGAACGGATACTTAGATGCATCTAATAATTATGGGATCTAAAAATGCCACCACTGGTAGTATAATACATTGTTACCAACGGAAGCAGCATACCGGATAACGTGCTCAAAGTCCGCCGAGAGTATTTTATTCAACACCACAAAAAAAAGTACTTAATTGGGGAGGAAGTCATACCTCACTACACAGCATAGAAGATTACAAGCTTAGTTTCTAAAAAGTCTAAACTGTAGACAGATGGTGTGCCTCTTTAAAATAGTCTTCGGTTACACAAAAGCTGCATCTTCAACAAAAAACATATTTAGCCCACACTTAGTTGAACTAATAATTCAATTTCGAGTGGTAAGTATTGTTAAGATTACGAACCAGCAGTATAAGAATCTTACATATTTGTCTTAAATATCTTTCTTGTTTTTTTAGATAATTCAGAATATATTTAATAAATATATTGTATTAAACACGTGAACTTTGATACCCAAAATGACCAAAGTATGTTATGTGAGTTTATATATTAAAAACTATAGTACAATTAACCATCGGTAAATGTAATAAGATCGCCAGGTCTCCTGTCACAGAGCAGGCTTCAACATCTTTAACAAACGAGGGGCATCCTGACTAATCGAATATTCCCCCTGAAAAGGACCACAGGACACAATCGTTTACGACACGACTCATCGTGTGACTGACGATCAGTAATCACAGAGCTGATTCTGTCTATTCCAGTTTCAATTTGCACTATTACGGAAACGGCCAGAGTGACTATTCTCTACGTAGAATCCTCATTCAGTGAGGTTGTTTGTTGGATATACCATCGATATGATGTTTTATTTAATACACGTGATATTGAAATATTCACGCAGTTCGAATTGACAGAAATACAAGAGTGTGGATGGTCTTTAGATGGACGATTACTTTAGAAGAGGACTAGGAAAATTCTCTCGTGGAGTCTTCCTTGCCTTACATCACGTAAAGGTAATTTGCACAAAATCGGAAGTTTCTGAAGAGATCCCACCCAGGGATCCCATAAAGAATCCGTTAGTCTTCGTTTTTTTCTAATAAACTGCACAAAGACATTCTCACGCTAACACCATCGTGGATTATAAACAGACTGGTCAGCACAAAAGTTTACGTTTACTTCCCTTCAATTTTTTGCTCTCATTGTGATTTCGGTGTCCTGTACGAGATCAGCCAGGTTCTTAGGCATCTAGTCTATAAGCAATGGTCTTTATTTAAATTTTATAGCGTATTGGCAAGTGAATTGCATTAGCCAAAAAATATAATCTATTCTATGAGAAGTATGTAGGTGCTGAATTTGTATTTCAAACAACACTGGCTTTTGACGTGAGTGGAAAAAGTTATAAAAAGTGTGTTGGATAATATCCTCAATGGTAATGTTTGCGGGGTCGACACTGTACTCTCTATGGGTCGGGAAGAATAACTAAACTACACATTTAGAGTAACATTGCTCTAGGACCGCTCGTAAAGGAACGGACGGGACGCGGAGGTTACATGACGGTGTCTGGTGGTGGACTCCGGGTGGACTGCTGGCTGGCCAGCTTGGACCGTTGGTTGTAGGGTAGTGGCGTGATGTGACGTCACAGGAGAGCAGCCTATGAGCATTCTTTATTCTTTTTAGACCACATCGTATGTTACATCGCCTGACAATACATACCTGCCAACATCACTGGTGCAGACATTAAATATCACTATGGATACCTACCAACTTAGTACTTCTCACACTAAATACACTACAATCCTCCCCCCTTAAAATACATAAGTCCCCTACAAATTTTTAGAAATTTATCAATTACAATTTGTTTTACAATTCTCCAATTTTAAAATCAATTACAATGAATAAGAAAATTGACATTATACTCTTTTATTTTTGTAAGTATAGATATATAGAGAACAAAATACAAACTCAATATAATCATTTAAAACACAAAATCACAAACACTTCAATCAAAACCAATAAATCAGAATATAGCAATTAATAACAACATTGGAATGAACACCAATTAACAAATCGATAATAATAATGCTTAAACAATATTAATTATATACAAGTCACAATTGGGTTGTATTTACAAGTCCATTTTGACTAAAGGTTTACGATCCCTTAGGGGGTATCGTCTAACAGGTGTCATTTGTTTGGGGTGAAACGCTGGAACTGTTATTGTTTACATTTGTACGTGGGCTGGGGCTTTGCCCCTGAGCGTTTCTGTTATTGTTATGGTTTTGCGGAGAGGGGGGCAAGGTCGTTGCTAAAAGTACTGGCGACCTTGCGCTCGCTCTGTCCCGCGACTGTATATCGATCGTTTCCTGCGTGTGCTCTGTTGCCACGCTTGCGTCTGGGAGTCTAGGCATTGTTGTCAACTCAGACATTTCCGGACTACACTGTAAACCTACCAACTGGTCGATATGTCGTTTCCACCTCATGCCCGTATTCAGTTCAACTAAATACGTGACTGGTCCTAATCGTGAAACTACCACACCTGGTATCCACTTATTTCTACCTCTGTAATCTCTGGCTATGATTTGGTTGTCCAATAGCTAACTGTCTAGTTTTACTACCCCTATAGTACAATCGTTGTTTTTCTTGATTATCTGACATTATTGCTTTAACATTTGGGCGAATTAAATCTAACCTAGACTTTAGCGATCTGCCCAACATTAATTGAGCTGGCGATAGATTGGTAGTAGAATGCACTGTATTTCTATAAGTGAACAGGAAGTTACTCAAAGCTAATTCTAAATCCTTGGAATTAAGAAGAGCTGTTTTCAATTTATTTTTAATAGTTCTGACTGACCGTTCTGCCAAACCATTGGTTTCTGGGGTGGTATGGTGGTGAAAACGTGTGTTTGATACCATTTGACATCAAAAAATTCTTTAAACTCTTGACTGGTAAAAGGTGGTCCGTTGTCGGACACTATGTGGTCTACAAATTACCATACCTACTAAAATATTCCCTCAATTTCACAATCGTGTGTGAACAGCTGCCGTTGAAGCAACGGGCAACACCTTGGCCACTTAGAGTACGCATCTTTTTACCACCAAAAATAACTTGGACTGAAAAGGTCCAAAAAAAATCAATATGAATTCGAGACCAAACTCGTTCCGGAACATTCCAATGATGCAGGAAAAGCCTTGGGCGGTTTTGCTCGTTCCTCCAAACAGGCTTGCACAGCTGTTAGCTAGTTGTTCTATGTCCCGGTCGATATTAGGCCACCATACATATGCACGGGCTAATGCCTTCATGCGAACAATACCTATGTGTGAAGTATGCAATTCGTTCAGAATGTTTATTCTGAACCTTTTAGGTATTACCACCCTGTACCCCCACATTAGGATTCCTTGCTCCAAGGTTAATTCCGACTGTCTAATTTCAAATGGCTTTAGATCTGGTTCAGTTACAATAGGCCAACCTAATTCTACATAGGATATTACCTTTTTGATTTCACTATCTACCATTGATTCTCTTTTTATGTCTACATAGCTTAATGGTATGTCATTTTCAGCTAAACACTGCAAATAGGTACCTATGACATTAATATTAAGGTCATCATCCGAGATTTCATCTTTAATCTCACTATTTACAGGTAATCTAGATAAACCATCGGCATTGCCATGGTTTTGGGACTTAACATACACAATCTCATATTGGAAACCACTTAAAAACAAAGCGTATCGTTGTAACCTACTGGCTGCGAAAGCAGGTAACCCTTTCTTTGGTCCAAAAATAGCCACTAAAGGCTTATGATCAGTCTTTAACAAAAACTGTGTACCATATAAATATTGACTAAATTTCTTAACACCAAATACAATGCTTAATGCTTCCTTATCTATTTGTGAATAGTTTTTCTCAGCGCTATTTAACACTCTACTTGCGAATGATATAGGTCTTTCTGTACCGTCGTATTGAATCTGACTCAAAACTGATGCAATGCCATATGGACTAGCATCACTGGCTACCACTAGTGGTAATGCAGGATCATAATGCGCTAAAACTTCAGCAGAGATTAACTTTTGCTTAATCTCTTGTAGTGCCCTTCTTACATGCTAAATTAAATACAAAATCGGTATCCTTTCTTAACAACTGATACATTGGGGTTAAAATAGTGGATATCCTAGGAATGAAACGTGAATAGTAATTAAACAAGACCAAGGAAGGCTTTAAGCTGTGTCACATTTTGAGGTTCAGGTGCCTTGACAATTGCTTCAACCTTACTAGGTGCGGTATGCAACCCTTGTTTACTGATAACAAAACCTAAATATTCTAAAACTGTCACAGAAAAATTTACATTTGTTCTTGCTCACTGTGAACCCATTGTCTTCAAGTCTTTGACACACTAGTCTAAGTCTATGCATGTGTTCCTCATTGTTTTTACCTGTTACTAGAATGTCATCTAAAAATACAGTTACCCCCGGGATACCTTGTAATGTTTGTTCTATTATTCTCTGGAATATTCCCGGTGCTGAACTGATACCAAAACATAGGCGATTGTAAGCATACAATCCTTTGTGTGTGCTAATTGTACAATACGTTTGACTATCTACATCTAGTTTAAGCTGCTGATAAGCTGAAGATAAATCTATTTTAGAGAATTTTTCTCCGTTTTGTAGGCTGGCAAATATTTCTTCAATTTTCGGTAACGGGTGTCGGTTCTACCTCCAAGAAAGGATTTACAGTTATTTTATAATCCCCACAAATTCTTATTTTCCCATTAGCCTTAATAATTGGTACAATGGGAGTCCCCCATTCACTGGTATCTACTGGTGAAATAACGTTCTCTTGTTCTAGTCTAGTCAGCTCGGCTTCTACTTTTTCTTTAAGTGTAAAAGGTAACGTCCTAGGTTTAAAGTATTTTGGTACTACATTTTCTTTTAACTTTAAATTTAACTGGTGCACCCTTGAAAACATCCCAACTTATCCGTAAATACATTTGGAAACTCATTGTACAGTAATTCTACTTGTTTGTTGTTGTTGACAACAGACGGATTGACAGATGTTTGTTTGTTTACCTCTACAGGTGTGTTGTGGCTTCCACTGACAGGCGTGCATGCGTCTGCCGCGCTGCCGCCTGCAGTTGGCACAACCCCCACCATGCTCGTGCGATCAGCTGACTGTACATTGTTTTACACATTACTAGGCACTCTAACTGTTAAATCTAATGCTTGCATCCACTCACGCCCTAACAAGGGATTAGCCCCATTAGCTACGATGTATAAAAGCTAATTGTTTCTCTTTACCTTTATGTTGTACATTGACCATAACCTTACCTAAAGGCCTGATCTTTTCATGTGTATATGAACTTAATACTAAGCTAGTTGGATACATGTTTATATTTCCTAACTTAGTCTTACAATCTTTTTCTGACATAACTGAAACACAAGCTCCACTATCGACTTCAAAATACAATTTCCTTACTTTCCACTAATAACTGTACCGTTATTGGCTCAATTTTATTAATCTTAGTTTCTATTTCTTTAACCGTAAATAGATTGGAAATGTCATACACATCGTCATTGTCTTTATGTTTCCAGTGATTATCTGAACCGGACTCTGCTGATTCTTTACTTTCCTCTACATAGTGCTGCCTACCTTTATAAACATATTGCTTTTTATTGCTGTAAAACTGTTTCCCTTTAGCTGAAGGCTCCTTAGACCTATTTGTTAAAAACATTTGGTTTGTTCTCATTAGGTTTGTTAACATAATTTTTCGATCTACAAACTCTTTCAAGGTGTCCCTTCTTTTTACAATGATTACACGTGTACTCACGAAACCGACATTGCGATGCTGTGTGTGATCCTCGCTTGCCGCAACAATAGCAAGTGATGTCTCCCAGCGCCATTCCCGCCGTCCGATGACCGTCTCGCTGCGATGCTCGCCGCCTGTGTCCTTTTCGGTATCGACCCACCGCTGCTCTGCATCCGGTGAATACGTCCTCCTGCAGTTGTCATCTGGGCCGCCCCCTTCTCAGCAAATTCCATTGCAGTAGCTAGTTGCACGGCTTTTTCATAAGTGAGGTTCTCCTCCCCGAGAAGTCTTTTTCTGTATCTGTTGGTCTCGCAGACCCGCGACTAATCTGTCCCTTAAGTAGTCTGGCAATTTATCACCAAATTCACAATACTTAGATAACTGTTTTAAATGCACAATATAATCGCTAACCGTTTCATGATCCAATTGATTCCGCCTACTAAATTTAAATCTTTCCGTGATAAAAGAAGGCTTGGGATGCAGATGATTCGCTATAGTGTCCACAATTTCCTTGTACGACTTGTCAGACGGTTTGTCTGGTGTAATTAAGTCTTTCAGTAACGTATAGGTCCTTACACCCATAACTGTCAACAAAGTGCTTAGTTTCTTTGAATTATCGATATCATTACAATCAATAAAAAAACTCAAATCTCTCTATATAAGACTGCCACGATTCTTCCGCACTATCAAAATAACCCATAGACCGATAGTTGCCATTTTGTTTTCTTGTACACTCCGTAATAAACTGTTTAAAATGTCCCCGGTAAAAATAATCGTCTAACGGCATTAATTGCAACGATTAAAATCAGCTTGTGCGCTGCTTACACCAAGAATAGTTTATATCGATCGGCGTACCTTACTACTCCCGACCGTTGGAATGTCCGGAATGTCCTTGCACATTCGCGGTTATTTGCACGTGTTCATTACGATAGTTGCCCTTCCGCACTATATCACTGTAATTCACTGTTTCAATGTCCCGAATGTCCCTGCACATTCGTTGTTATTTGCACGTGTTCATTACGCTTGTTGCCCTTCCGCACTAAATCACTGTAATTCACTGTTTCAATGTCCCGAATGTCCCTGCACATTCGTTGTTATTTGCACGTGTTCATTACTGTAAGCGACGTTCCACTGTTGCAGTTGTTTTCCTCGTCGCCACTGTAAGCGACGTTCCACTGTTGCAGTTGTTTTCCTCGTCGCCACTGTAATGTATGCGGGTCGACACTGTACTCTCTATGGGTCGGGAAGAATAAACTAAAAACTACACATTTAGAGTAACATTGCTCTAGGACCGCTCGTAAAGGAACGGACGGGACGCGGAGGTTACATGACGGTGTCTGGTGGTGGACTCCGGGTGGACTGCTGGCTGGCCAGCTTGGACCGTTGGTTGTAGGGTAGTGGCGTGATGTGACGTCACAGGAGAGCAGCCTATGAGCATTCTTTATTCTTTTTAGAACCACATCGTATGTTACTTCGCCTGACAATACATACTGCCAACATCACTGGTGCAGACATTAAATATCACTATGGATACCTACCAACTTAGTACTTCTCACACTAAATACACTACACTCAAGAACTTCTTTTCCTAACCAATAGCTCTGATCGATGATAAAAGTTGCCTCCCACAGTTATCAGGAAATGTGAGTGGATTATCAGAGCCCGCGCAGGACCTGCAGGATCATGTCTGTTACCGTAGAACTTGTTCAGTACCATCAACATTGTACTGTATCAACTCTCCCCCTTATTCTGTTTGATAGGATCCTCGCACAGACCAGTGGTTCATGAGGACGGGCAGAATAAGGCTTAAGAGGGGATCGGCCTCTCCTTAAAAATATGTTCTGATGATCGGTTTAATCCACTTATTCCTCGGAGCACCCTTAAACATGATTTGCCTGATATTATGCCCAAACTCACACTTAACCACTCTAACATAAACTTTATATATCACCTGAGTATCAATGACAAAGACTGACGTCTAGCTTGCAGACCATACCGGTATGTCCAATCAGTATGAAACAAACCCGTAGCGTATGAGACATATAGGGACGGAATTGACGAAATTAACCCAAGATTCCTAACAAAGCATAGTCCACATCCACACGCGATTATATGACAGTTACATTTGGACTATCTATAATTTCAAATCCCTCCTCAAGAGCTCCACTGAAATACAAGTATGCTCCTACTCTGCTCCTAGATCCTTTTAATTAGATGATTCCGAAATCCAATCAAACCACTTCTCAAAGCATTCGGAACGTGCTTCAAGAAACTTTGCAACCGGTCAAACATCAACCAGGAATACTGTAAGCAAAAAAGGAAGCTTACGCATACTTGGTAGAGTCGTAAAGGGCCGTAACCAAATCTTTTAGCAGTAGAGGCCAGCATAGAATCAAACCATAACCGCGTCGATCAAAGATCTCAATTTTATCATCGAGAGGCAGGCAATTTAGGAGGAAATAGACTTTCTATTAAGATGTATTTTGGAGCTATCTTCTAATTTTTGGTTTCATTCAATCCATAGACCTACGAAAACACCACATCGATTCAGCAGTCAAGTGACTATCATCAGCTTAATCAGAAGAATTGACAAAATTTAAATCTCCAAGGAACATTTCGAAACCTGGTACTGAAAACAACATTGGCGTGGAAGTAGCAGCAAATCTATGACCAGTTTTCCAACGCGGGCTCTAGAACCCTATGAGGCACTACTAATCCTGCCAAAACGCTAGCAACGATGAAGTGACTCACCTTGTAAAATACGAGTATAATCCAAGGAGTAGTGTTAAAAATAACGTGTTACTATCAATCGCGTTTCCAATAACATACCATTTCAGACTATGATGCCCTCAGTCCACTTTGTTGTCAAAAAAAAACGCTGGCGCAAATCCTTTATGCTTGCCTCCTAAAGATTATGGGGATGCCTGATGGTCACTGACATACTTTTATTGCTTAAGTGTAACAACAACGATCTGAAATTGGGAGACAGATTGTTTAGCAATTAAGATCGTATTACTAACAAATCCAAAGGTTTATTCTGGAACTTGTCTAGAACCAATAAAGAATAAATAAATGAGTTAGAATATATATATTAATCGCTTTGAACTTCTCAGGGGCAATACTATTAGGCCCAGGAGCTGACGAAAGAATATCTTGGAATCATTGCCTCCTTAAAAGTTACCTAAAACGAAAGAAACCACGCTTCTAAGGAGTAAAGTTGTCTTGTTATACCAGGCGAAGTTAGGGCTAAGAAGTCCTCTCTAACACAACCTGTAGACCAACGGCTTAAAGGTGACTTCCAAACCATCACCAATGGCCGGCCAGGCGGGCTGCTTGCAAGGACAGGATCGCTCAGCTGTCACCCACTCAAGCAGCAGCCACGCTCGACGTTACTTGATTCGGTTATCTTGCGATAATCGTTGTACCCGCTACACTGTGCCATTGCCAAGGAGTCGCTACAGTTGTTAGATTAATAATACTACTAAGCCCTCTCTTCTACTTAATCCCAGCGCAATTAAGACAATGTGCGGTTGCCGGCCAACAACAATACTTCGTCATCAGAGTTACAGGAGGTATTTCCCTATGGTCATACTTCAGACCTACCTCTTACAGTTTTGCTTGTGTATTTCTCATGTAACCATTGAACTCGTGCTTACTCTCTTCGATTCAACAGCTTATTTCAAGGGGTCACCAAGAGAACAGCACGCAATCGACCAAAATGAATCCGTCAGAACTTGTAGTAATTAAATAAAAGAACACATTGGTGTCAGTTTACAATTTTAACAAGACGGAAAATAAATTGATTTTGATTTCGCAAGTACGGGAGATGTCATATTGTACGCATTTTTAAGTCAATCAGCAATTGATAATTCATGCTCATCGGTTGACGAAGGCTTTTACTAACTGTAAAACATGTCAAAAGGACATAGTTTCGTTAAGATGATCTAGGGAATCTCATCGTATTTATCCCACCTCTACCAGTTTAGATCGGAGATATAAATATACTCCTTTCATGAATCACAGGTACTGGTTAAGGTCACGAATAAATTACTTTACAACCTATGTGTGAACAATCTTGTACACGGTAACATCGATACCTTTCTGGACAAATTTTAAGCCCATATATTTCTTGCTGTGAACACATATTAGTATTTTAGAATGATTACTGTTCATACAGTTGGTTTATGAGAAAATCATTATAACTTTAGATTTTTTCCTACATAACCCATAAAACATATGGGATCAGAACTCGTAGTTGTTGTTAAATATTTTAAAATCAGGCTCGCAGAAGACATTTTGACCTACTAAGTACTCGTACCCTGAACTAGTGGTAATTTACGTTATGCTGTCGAATTGATACATGCCAGCTCACTTGCAATATGGATGCATAGTATGGTAACACGATTGTGTTCAATGTTCGATTAGAAATGAACCGGGAACAGGCTTACAGTCTCGTGTATTGGCGACCTTTGTTTTTGTTAGAACCTAAATCATTTCCGTGTCGTAGAAATCATCTATAGGCAGCTTCCTGTGTTCAAAAACATTAACTGCGGCGGACACACGTTGATACCATCATAGCTGTCCCAAAGTCTGTACACTGTCTCGATTCTCAGTGAAGGTGTTAAAAGCTTATAAAATATCTAGAGATTTATCATTGATCAACACGTACACATTGACGTCAAATATCTGATTAAATATTTTAAGGCTAGCTGGTCAGGGATTTATATATTCTTTGACTCATTCTTTTATAAACATCAAATTTCCAAAATATTTCTCTGATGATTTTGAGCTTGTAGCACAAAGTAGTGCAAGTGGGTCAAGATCAGTGCCCTCAGTCAAGCCCTACCATGGAACTATTACGTACGATAAGTCATTTACATTATCAGCTTGCCGACTGTAGAATTCCCTTCATGTTCAAATCACCTCAATATCGAGCCACCCCCGGTTTGTGACGTCATTAAAAGGGTATTTCACGGTGCGGATGACCGCGGCTGGTACGCCCTAGGGCTCGGGCATTGCTAGGACGGTAAGGGAAACAGAAGATTGTGAGAATGAATGGTTTACTCTATGAAAAAGGCTTCTGCTTAATGACAATAATTTATATAACTGTGAAGGAATTTAGGTTTATTGACATAGTAACTTAAGCTTATGAATTTTGTTCCTTGAAAATATGTTGTGTTCCTTTCTTTACTTAATTGCTTTGTATTTTCAATATATTAATTTTAATTATATGGTTAAGTGACCATGATGGCCTAACTTCGCCTTTTTGCACATTGTAAACAATTGTAAATAAAGAAATGATTGTTCTATTCTATAGTTAGGAAAAAACTATAGAGGAAAAACATACCGGTGGATAAACTATACACAATTCATCGTTACATTAAACACTATCCATACTTGTTATGAACACCTTGGAAAGAGACATTTTCTGAAGTTCCTTCCGAATGTCAAAATGTTAATTAAAAAATTGTCTATCCTATTCTATATTCATGAAAAAAAAAC
Source organism: Homalodisca vitripennis (assembly GCF_021130785.1). Lineage (NCBI taxonomy): Eukaryota > Metazoa > Arthropoda > Insecta > Hemiptera > Cicadellidae > Homalodisca > Homalodisca vitripennis. The sequence continues at coordinate 31,527,725 of NC_060209.1, forward strand.
TATAGGGAAAAAATACCAGCAGATAACATATGTATAAAGTTTATTTAACGCTATCCATACTACTTGTTATGAAGACCTTGGAAAGAGACATTTTCTGAAGTTCCTTCCTAATGTAAAAAATGTTAATTAAATAATTTTCTATTTTATTCTATATCCAGGAAATAAACAACTATAGAGGAAAACATACCATTGGATAAACTATATAAAGTTCATCGTTGCATTCAACGCTATCCATACTTTTTATAAGCAACTTGGAAAGAGACATTTTCTGAAGTTCCTTCCAAATATAAAAATTTTTGATTAAAGACATTTCTATATTCAGGAAACAAAAAACTATAGAGGAAAAACATACCGGTGGATAAACTGTATAAAGTTCAACGCTATCCATACTTGTTATGAACACCTTGGAAAGAGACATTTTCTGAAGTTCCTTCCCGTGACGCTTTGGGGATGATTGAACATCCCGTACATAATACCAGTTGTCGAGAAGTTTGTGCCAGATAGTGCCAACAATCAGGGATGATGAGTGAGCCAAGCCGAGGCGAGCCAGATTAGGGCTAACTTAGATGATGTCTCCGAGTCGGGCTGCACGACTATAGCGCTCCCTACAGTCGGGGAGAAACTCAATTATGTTTCGTCGTCGTGCCAACTGTCGTCCCCCTCCCCCACCCCCTGCCGGAGAGAGGGTAGGCTACGAAACAAGAATTGGAGAACAGTCTCTTGCTCCGCCTTGAATTTAACAAGTCCCAGACAAGAGGAATTTAACGTATCGCCTCTGCCGGCTGATCGGATTATTGCAAGTGTTCGATTAATTTTTTCATCCGTAGTTTTTGTTCTCTCTAAAAAGGGTTTCTTTCGCCCACGCTTCTATTCCTTACATCTCCTCTAACTCGATTTTCTTAGCTACACATCTGAAAAATCCGTCTCCGGAACGGTATCTCTTATATTTTTACTTTTCATTTATTTGATTTCTGTCTATGTGCTCTGTCTCTCCTGCGTAAAACTCAGTAATAGCAGTCTCGCAACCACAAATAATGTAAAATATATATGTAAAACATATTAAATATAAATATATACTAATTAATTATAAAGTTTACTATAATGTATTTGGCACCATATGTCTTTGAAAGACCATTCCGCGGGATGTTTGAAGAAGAACATCTTCAATGTACTCATATATGTTAAGTTGCCAAACGGATTTACCTTTAAAATGACATGTCACAAGATAGGGGTCCCAATTTGACAATTTAAAGTGACCCCCTTCCCCCCCCCTTTCAAAGGAAGGTAAATAATTTTATCCTTCAAAAATTAAAAAAAAAAATTTTAAATAGGTCTGGTGAGATGTAGATGAAGATTGTACACCGATACCTCATTCTGTGCAATATATCCAGGCGTATCAGGACTTAATTTACACCCTGTATACATTTATACTAATTATAAAGTTGATAACATTGTATTTGGCGTAGTCATTTATGTCAAGTTGCTATAACTTTAAATATCATACTGAGACAAAATCATAAATGAATAGAAGTATAATGTTGGCCAACCAAACACAGCAGCATTTAAATGTTTGAACATTGGAAGTCCATAATCCTGTTCCAAATTGAAGTATTAAAAACAGATTTAGATCAAATATAAATTTGAAAGGGTGACAGCTAAAACGTATATGCGGTCTCATGAGAAAATTAAATTGTTACCCATGATTCGGAGGATTGGACTTTCCGCGGTGAAACCATGTTATTTTGGTTCTCACTGTCCTATTGTTCTAGTTTATTTACACACCGTATTTTCAAATTAATATTGGTTATTAAAAGTTCAACACAAAAATCCTGCTAAGATTTAATAATAGTGACCTGAGCTTACATTCAATATTACTACGAATCCTACTGATCAATTAATTTGTTTATTATATTGAGTATCAAGAATATGAAAATCCAACTCCCTTGCGCTTGCGGGACTCCTTAATGAAGCAATCTTAACAGACGACTCCGACAAAATCAACACAGATAGGGAATATAATAGGAATATAATACTTGTTTTTCTCGCCTACATGGAATATTGGCCTCCTTCTCCTGTACAGTGTGTTCCAGATTTTATTCACACAGAAGGGATCTCGGAAACTGTATTAGACACAGCAAAGATTAAATGGACAAAGTTGTGCGTAATAACAAAGACCAACAAATTAATGTGGTCAAGTTAATTATTGGTTACATCGTTGACTCGCTACGCTCAAAAAGTAATTTTGATCAAAAATTTGAAACTGTCGCAGCTCTCTTATTAGTACATATATTTAAAGGTTTTCTACGTGAAATCCGCATGAAATTTCTTTTAGTTTTTAAATGTTATAATAAAAAATTTTCAAGACCAGCAAGCAGGAGATATAGGGTTCGAGTTCGTTTTTGAAATACAATAACACATTTTTTACTTAATTAAAAGATAGCATATTTGTTTATTGATTTTAAAAATACGGGATATGCTATACTTTCCTCGTGGTTTTCATCAAATGATTCATACAAACCCATTTTCTATAGATGTGTAAAGTAAATTTTTATTCTACTATTTGGATAGTTGGTAGACCTGACTGTTATTTCACTGCACACAGTATTGGAATCAGCTGTTTAGTAAAATATAGAAATTATCAGACAAGGTCAGTCTAAAAATGGCTGTTACTGACATTTTTGTACTTGATTAGAATAATAGCATGTTAGTTTAAAATTGTATCATAATTTTTAATTTAAACAACGCAATCAAGAATCAACTGTATCATATTTATTTGTTGGTCTTGTTATGCACAACCTTTTCCCTTTAATATTGTCTGTATCTCTTACAGTTTCCAAAATCTCTTCAGTGTGAATAACATTTGTAACACTGTAAAAAGCTCCTCTGACTATGCCCATAAGTTTCAAAAAGTCATGTTTTCATAAATGGAACCCCGGAAACATACTTTATCAATGCACAAAACTGCTCAAGCCGACTTATAGATCGAGAAAACCGATATGTATGTTGAGTTAACAAAAATAGCGAAGCAATTCCTCCCCGAGGATGGGCTGTTGAACAGCATGTGCTACGTAATTTCCCATTCAAATCAAAATCATTTATTAATCTCATTGACAATAACATGTATCGAGAATGGTCAATATGTATAAATAAGTAAATACTAAAAATATTCTTGTTAAAGTTATTGTTATATCTGGTAAAACTACAAATTAAGAAATATATTCAAAAATAGGACTACTGATATTTTTACTTGTAAGGTTGCGTGGGGCACAAAAATTCAGAGAGTGAGTAAAAACAGTTTTTTACAAGAAAGTCTTTTAGCTTGTTTTTGAAAGATGCAAGTGAAGTGCTGGCTTTTAAATAATCTGGCAATCTATTATAAATTGTAGGTCCTAAATATTCTATTGATTTGCGGAACATATTATTACTATGGTGGGGTACTGTTAAACTATTTTTATTTCTGGTGGGATATATATATATATATATATATATGATTGTGGGTAGGAAAATCGGTAATGTGTTTAAAAGTGTAAATTGAAACGTAATAAATAAAAATGGAGGGGGGGGTTAGTATACGTTCTTGGTGGAACACTTGCCTACAGCTCTTCAGGCCCCTCAACCCAAACACTAAACGAATAGCCCTCTTTTGCAATTTGAATACTCTTTGTAACAGAGAAGATGAAGCAGTTCCCCATGACATTATACCATATGACATCACAGAGGAAAAGTAACCATCATATACCATTTTCAGTGCACTAATTTTCAGGAAATTGGAAAGACACCTTAAGGAAAACAATACAGAGTTGAGCTTGGAGCAAAGGGCCTCTACATGCTGACGCCAAGAAAAACCAGCATCCAGATGAATGCCCAAGAAACATACTGAATCAACCTCAATGATGTCAACCTCGTCTAAAGCAACAAAACCCTTAGAAACTGTCTGAGATCGAAAGTGAAGAATGGATGTTTTGTCAACATTGAGGAATAAATTGTTGCGAATGAACCAAGAGTTGATTTTTTTCGATTGCAGCGTTTAACTGAAGATTTAACGCTATTGAAGAGACTGCCCGAACAACGACCGAGGTTTCGTCAGCATATTGAGTGACGCGAGCTTCAGGGACACAAGAGCTTAAGTCGTTTACATACAAGGCAAAGACATTATTTGTTACTTAGTAATTTATAGCAATTGAGTTGTTTATTTGTAGCAATTTGAGTAATGTATACCATGAAGTTGTTTCCTGAGATGCTCCAGACGATTCCCCCACTAATAAAATGTATGGTACATGTTGCGTATCTGTCTCATGAAAATACTAAAATTTTGATTTATAAAATTTCAATTCTGATAATAAACTTTTATAAATACCTCATTAAATAAAAACCGGATGGACGAAAATCAAAACCTCATAACACATTTGATCATAGGATTTAAAATTATGTTCAGAACTGATGAAAGATTTAAATATATTTGGTCACTCAAAAAGATAATGGTATATGTAGCCGATTGGTGAAGAATCGTCATACACATTGATGGAGCAATATCCCGGCAACGGATTCTTATATTGTTGAAGATATAACAATAGTCTATGGACATATGTCCCTTAGACCTATGGACCATGTATTTAAAAGTTCAAAAATTACGAGAACAACCATAATAACTTTAATATTGTCAAGTTACAACTTAAGAGCTTCATAACAATTAGCTCTGTCTTTGTAGGTATATTCTTTTAGAAGGAATACACTACATTTATAGTTTAATATATAAGTAAATTATTTGATAATATTATATTTCTTAACTAAATGTTGTAAATTATAAAATCTAGATGTTTCAATTAAGGCAGTGACAATAATGTATTTGGGATTGCAGAAATATCAATGCAATGTTATTTATCAGCATATGACATACATATAATTTAAGGGTAAAATAATTGTTTCCATGACCACTTCTATTCTTTCTATAAAACATAAGGGGCAAGATCAAACTAATGATTAGGGGCTAATAATTGTGGTAAAGTAGTACTTTGAATTGCAGATCTCACTCGAGCAATGCCACGAATACTTACTGTACTAGGTATAATATACGAACCTATAAGACAAGATTAAGAAAAGCCCTTCAAATTTAATCTTTTTGAAGCTTCTATTCTTAGAATAACGAATTAATCATAGAATATATTGGAATATTAAACCAGCATTCTTGACGTCTTGTAAATTAAGTTTTCTTTTTCTTCACATCTCTTATTTATTATTATTCTAGGCAATTACAATAAATGTACGATTTAAATTAAACTCCAGTGTTTACCAAAGAAGAGAATGTATTTGGAATTTATTACAGTGGACCTTAAATTTTTTATATATTAACCTTATTAAATAATTCATTATTAATACCTAGTGTTTGACTAGGAATGAATACTTTTACTACATATTTATACAGTTATTGACTGTATAACTTGTAACCTAGTTTATTGCACTGAAAAACGTAGTTAATTCAGTCAACTTAGCCGAAATATATGGTTAATTCCGTTAAGTTGAGGAGAGAATTTAACAACACTGTGTTATCTTTAATTTTGTTAATACATTGCTCGTTAACACTGGTGTATTAGATCACCCATGTAATCCAAACTGAAACTTATGTAACTACGAGAGTCTCCTTCGAGATTGAGCAAAAATGTAGTTAACGTTAGACAGAGGTAGAGAGAAAGAGATCCCGAGGGAGACACTGTCCTGCAGGACCTCCCCGACCATTTCACCTGCTTTAATTCTAAAGGAATGGTTGTGTCAAGAAATAAATTTAAAGTACAGACAATCAAAGTGACGAAACTATTTATTTAGTGTTTTACTTTTACGAATTTTTATTGCGGATTTTAATCTTTCTTTTGATGTACAATACCTCATTATAGTACTTAGAAACAGTTCAATTAGATCTATACTACTTATGTGTATACAAGTAGTATAGTTGTATACTGTCTGTATGTAAGTATGCAATATTTGAGCTGTTATGGTAATTTATTTTTACTGCATGTAAGACAAATTATTTATTCTTGATACAAAAGTAACCGTTTGTTGAAAATTAGTTCCTTCTAAAAGAAAAGATTGAAGCTAGAGAACTTAAGAAAGTTTCAACTAGGAGTACAATGTTGTATAACTTGATGTGTTTAAGTTAATAAATTATGTTGTGATATTCAAGAAAACTTAAATAGTTCAAGAATTATACTTAAAAATTATGTCGTTGGAGAAGAATGATGAGACTGTATCACCCTGATAAACAACATGGCAGTAATTTATTTTAACAGTATCGAGGTTAATAGTTTTGATTTTTATTAATTATTACAAATTTTCTGTGAAATAAATCTTACAGTAAAGGAACTTTAAGTACCTGAAATGTAAAAGCTCGACATAACAAAAGATCGAATTTGGAAAATATACCTTTTTTACAAACTGGCTCAGTCTGAATTACTCTTTACATGGGGCCATTTTTCAAAATCTTGAATAAGATTAGTGTAGTAATAAGGCTCAAGGGAGTAACTGAGTCCTTTTAAAAAATACATCTTTTACGTGTCGTAAATCTTCATGATTAACAACAATCTTCCTTTATGCTTTCTAACTGTACGTATTTGTTAATACTAGGTCATCGAGAAGCTTTACTTGGTGAAATACCTTTGTGAATCTCATTAATCCAAGATGGTTTTAGATGAAAGCCCTACTGATAGTCCTTATTGAGTAGGATAACAACTCGACCTTCTTTAACTACCAGTTTTTAATTGTAATGACTATCTCTCAAGTGATCCTGAATCATAGAAAAATTTCCAAAAACCTTATCAGGGCTCTTGGCGTTATCTGGACTGTGAAATGTCTCCAAATAACGCTGACGTCATTGAGGAAAGCTCTATCCCTGCTTCACCTTCCGGGTTACCATATTTTTATGAGCACAGATCCAAAGGTATTAGAACATTTACGTTATCGGGCAAGCCATTCCTGGACAACAAACGTTCTTGGCGCCCGTCAATTGTTATGGGAATCCCAAACTGAACCATGAGATGTATTAAAGAATCCGTAAACTCAAAAATATTCATTAAAGGAATGGACCCAACGATGTGTAACAACCACAATCATGCATTAGCCCAAGTAGGGTTGTCTTCGGATTATTGTAATAAAACGGAATAACAGATTATGCATTTTTTTCTTTTAGAGCCTTTTTAACAATTCTTACATAACAATAGGCTTTTATTAGCGCTTTCGCCTTGCTGTGCCATTTTGCCAAAAACTTCAAATACAGGTGTATTATACAATTTAATTTTCCGAAACGAATATTTCTTTCTCTACAGAAAGTAAGGGCACTGATATTTGGAAACTAATTCAGTTTCTGAACGTATTTACGTTAGATTTAAAAAATACAATAATATTTGTACAATTAACTTGATTTTAATTTGTTTTCTCTGTGTTTTTCGCATAACGTTTTAACTTTACAAACTGGTCCTTTCACTTATTTCTCTATACAATGTAACCAGGGAGCTTAGTTCCATTTTGGAATTTCAATGTTTTATTTTTAAGTGGTATTATTCTGTTACTGTCATGGCAAGTCAAAAGACGCAATCCTGTTCTTTATTAGTTAGGATTTATTAAATAAAACTTAGTATTTTAAAATTCTTCTTGATGATGAAACATACAGTCTCAACTTCTTTAAGAGATAGTATTATATTAATAATCATGCAGCCTTTTGAATAAAAATCTTGCAGTGAATTTCGTACTTTGTTTTCACCAGTAATTGAAATCCCTGGACTAAATATATATTAAAACGTACTTCAAAATTACAAATTTCACACTTAGAGAAAATTGCGTCCCAATAAATATGTATCAGTTATGTAGTACTCGTTATGTAACAATGTAAAGGTAAATATCCTTGTTATGGTCAATATGTAGGAATATGGCTGATTTAATTCGCTGAGGAAACAATGAAATCGTCTTGAGACAATAGGCCTCGCATTGAACAATGATCAAAGAGGCTGTTTATTGATTGTTGTGAGTGAAGACTGCTTCACCAAGACCAAGGCCGTGCGTGTAATATATTTACTGCAAACATGGAGAGGAGAAGCCAGGACCTCCTACCGCCAGGAGGTGCGCCACTTCGCACCTCCTGATCCTGCGCTGCGCTGAGCACACACGTGGCACGGGGTAACCGCCGCTTTTAACAAGCGATGTATTCATTAGCAGCTTGTTAACTCGATTCTGCCCCTCCCTCGTCCGTCTTTTCCATCCGACCCGCTATGGAACATTCAGAAAATATTTATGGGGATTAAAAAGCTTCGATGGCGGAGACAAAGGCCACGTTATCACTTACGATGGAGACCCGGAAAACAACTCTTTGAATTACTCTTTGTTTTTGTTAACCGGAACTCGAGTTTAAAACAAGATTGAATTAAATTTCCGCCGGGGGTTTCCCGCGCGGAAATGTACTTTAGTATTTCTTTGGCAGGAGACGTACGAGTATGTACGTAGCGCAAATCCAATTTCGAGTGCGAGCTCTTACCACAAAGCTAAGCTGCCCTAAATAACCCCTCCCACTCCATCCCCTATCTACCTCACAACAAACACACAAAACTCCCTCTCCACGCTGCCACCATCACTGCCGCAGCCGTCTTGTCTTATAGAAAGCTTTCCTAATGGCCGGCTCCTGTGTTATATACTTCACTCTTAATCTTCTTCTCCTAGTCTTATGAACTCGTCCTAAAAGCCATAGGGCTATTGGATTTTTCCCTTTTGATTTAATTATAATTCTGGCATCTGTTTTCTTAAATTGTTTATAATTAGGATAAAATAAGTATATTAAGGGCGTTTGATGCACGAACATTGTTAATAAAGAACCCTTTAACTTTTGACAATGAGAAAATTAGATTAAAAATGATTTCTTACTCTTTTAACACTTGTGAGATTTTTCGCTGTGTCACAATAAAAATGTGAAACCTTATATTTAAAATGACTACCTTTGCATGTAATTTTTAACCCAATTGTAATAAATTTGAAACAAGGTTTTTCATAGTAGTTGTTTTTTATTTTCTCTAAATTTTTATAATTTTAGTTATAGTCTGTCTGTCTAACTAAACAAAAATGTCATACAAACATAGTTCGAGAAATGTGCCGTTTAGCAGCTAACTGCCATATTTTATTTTTTAATTAGTCACAACTATTAAAGCTACAGACACCTGAATCTGTACATAGGTTATATAAAAAGTAGATGAAGTTTTAATTTAAGTAATTTGTTTGTAGATTTATTTATTCATTCATTTCAGCAGTTACCCACTTACAAAATAAGCTTAAAATACAAACTTGACATGACTCAACCATAATATAAACATCAGTATTGGCGCTATTTATAACTGAACGACGCAATATAGTCTAAATCTAAGTGAGACAAACAGTCCAAGATGCAGTTAAGCTATACTGCGATAAACCGTTAAGCTAAGTAAAAAAGAAACACAAAAAACAGTATGAATAACAATTTATAGTAAAATAAAAACAAACGATCATTAATTATGTACTACAACAATAAAAGATGACACATTCACAGTTGATAAAAATTGAAGGCATGAATTAGAATTTTTAAAGCAATCAATTCCAAAAACTGTTTGTATTTGTCCTGGAAACCCATGGTATTATCGACCGCGTGTTGAATTATTTGACCAGATGATATAGGTTACCTAAGGTCATTTACAACACTGCGCTGATCCCTGCGGGGCATCTTATTTTACGTATACTGCCCTGCGAGGGCGTATTTTGTTGACACGCTTTTTAAATAAGCTTGTTGATCATGGTTGCTGAGGTACGACTCAAGCTGCAAGAGTAATATTTTTACCTCGTATGCCACATTTCATCTAATTTTCAAATAATTACCTGGTGATCTACGCAGCCTTGGACATTAAAAAAAAAGAAAAGAAAAAAAACTCTAAGCGTAGGCATTCACCTATCAAACCATTCCGCAAACATTGTTGATTTCCAGTTTATATGCGAGGTTTAGTTGATTCATTCGACGTTAGTAGGTTGTCATCTATAGGTTTCGCTTTAAATCTTGTCTCTATTTTAATTTATTATTTGTGTTACGAACGTCAACGTGTATTTGATTAAGTTGACGGCACAAATAATACAATAAAATAGACTCATGATATAATTGTAACAGTGCATACAATATATCCATGCAAATAAACCTTCGACCTCAAAGTTGTTGAAAGATAGTTTAAGGATATCGAAGTAAGTGTTCACTCGTTCCTTGAATTTCCCTGTTCCTCTAAGAAATATTTAATACAGTTACAGCTCTGTACGTTGGACAAATTTTCTATTTTTACGGCTGATTGTATGTTATCTTTTTCAAGTAACTAAGACAAACTTTCAACTTTGAATTTTTTTAAGAAACCAATAAGCCCAGTAAATTATATAACCCAGTATAGACAAGGGAGAATGTCGCTTACTCCAAAAAACATCGTTCATTGATTGTAATTTTACTAACAATTAAATTAGAATCTAATATAATCTGATATATCCTAACTTTTTAGGTTATAAAATGGCTGTCTCCCGAAGAACAAAATCACAAAATGTTTTGACTTACGTAAATTTCACAACCTGGAGACACAACTGTTACACAACCTAACGTTGTACAGCAAGCAACTTTCCAAATATAACATCGTCTAATCTAATCTAAACTAACTCACTTAATCTCACCCAGGAAAAAAGAAGAACTCTCTTTTTACTAATATAAACAACATTAAAAACTTATAACCCAACTTAACCATCCCAATGAAAATTGAAATCCACAAATATGAAAAAAAAAGTCTTTGATATACATGTTTCTATAATACTTCAAATATAGAAATATTATATTTATAATCCTACAATAGCAAATGTCTCTTATTTTATAGAATTTAATATACTTTGTTGTGCAATCACATGTTTTATATCTTACTTGTTACTTTGTAATATAAAAGTTTTTTTAAAGATAATTTGTTTAATGTATACAATATAACTCAATTAACAGTAGTATCCATAAATAAAATTATTTTTATAATTTTTTCCTAAAGAATTTACATTCAAAAAATATTTGTAGAATAGAATCCTTTACAATATTATACATTTAATTTATTTTCATTTTATTAATATAACGAAAAATTTAGAATTGTAAAATTTATTGTAAACAAAGAAAATGTGTCACAATTCACGTTTTCAGCATTACAAATTATTTTCTTATTTAGAATGTAATTCCAAGAAATAGACGTTAAACCTGTTTTTATATTAACCTCTTTTGTGTTATTTTAAGTTTAGTTAAACGTTTTATAATATTAACTTGAAATTTTTGTAACTACCAATACAATAGAATGAGTTGTATGTTTTTTGTCAAAAGAATTTACATAAAAAAAACATATTTATGGAATACAATCATATACATTATCTATTTAATTTATTTTTATAGTATTGAAATAACAAACCATTTAGAAGTTTTAAAATGTATAGTAATACTTTTAAATTGAAGATTTTTTGACTGACTATATGATCTGAGGCCTACCATGTGAAAAAGTAAAATAATCCTATTATTACTTCTTCATCGACATCATCAGAGTCAAAATATTAATGTTTAAATAAAATATTACAAGTGATCTATTTGTCTATTTGCCTATCACAAGACTTACCAATAACATATGCTTTACCAATAAGATTTATTAATCAATTTATTAATCAGTAAATTATATAACTCAGTATAGACAAGGGAGAATGTCGCTTACTCCAAAAATAATCGTTCATTGATTGTAATTTTACTAACAATTATATTAGAATCTAATATAATCTGATATATCTTAACTTTTTAGGTTATAAAATGGCTGTCTCCCGAAGAACAAAATCACAAAATGTTTTGACTTACGTAAATTTCACAACCTGGAGACACAACTGTTACACAACCTAACGTTGTACAGCAAGCAACTTTCCAAATATAACATCGTCTAATCTAATCTAAACTAACTCACTTAATCTCACCCAGGAAAAAAGAAGAACTCTCTTTTTACTAATATAAACAACATTAAAAACTTATAACCCAACTTAACCATCCCAATGAAAATTGAAATCCACAATATGAAAAAAAAAAAAAAAAAAGTCTTTGATATACATGTTTCTATAATACTTAAAATATAGAAATATTATATTTATAATCCTACAATAGCAAATGTCTCTTATTTTATAGAATTTAATATACTTTGTTGTGCAATCACATGTTTTATATCTTACTTGTTACTTTGTAATATAAAAGTTTTTTTAAAGATAATTTGTTTAATGTATACAATATAACTCAATTAACAGTAGTATCCATAAATAAAATTATTTTTATAATTTTTTCCTAAAGAATTTAAATTTCAAAAAATATTTTTGTAGAATAGAATCCTTTAAAATATTATACATTTAATTTATTTTCATTTTATTAATATAACGAAAAATTTAGAATTGTAAAATTTATTGTAAACAAGGAAAATGTGTCACAATTCACGTTTTCAGCATTACAAATTATTTTCTTATTTAGAATGTAATTCCAAGAACTAGACGTTAAACTGTTTTTATATTAACCTCTTTTGTGTTATTTTAAGTTTAGTTAAACGTTTTATAATATTAACTTGAAATTTTTGTAACTACCAATAAAATAGAATCAGTTGTATGTTTTTTGTCAAAAGAATTTACATAAAAAAACATATTTATGGAATACAATCATATACATTATCTATTTAATTTATTTTTATAGTATTGAAATAACAAACCAATTAGAAGTTTTAAAATGTATAGTAATACTTTTAAATTGAAGATTTTTTGACTGACTATATGATCTGAGGCCTACCATGTGAAAAAGTAAAATAATCCTATTATTACTTCTTCATCGACATCATCAGAGTCAAAATATTAATGTTTAAATAAAATATAACAAGTGATCTATTTGTCTATTTGCCTATCACAAGACTTACCAATAAAATATGCTTTACCAATAAGATTTATTAATCAAGAACAATACCATACATTTAATATGCTCGCTCTTTATTATCTGCTTGCCAAGCAGTTAATTATTTATTGCATAATATACTACAACAGCCTTCCAAGAAGTAATGCGCATTAACAGGTAAAATACATAACTAATACTACGGCCTTTAATTCCTTAACACGTGGTGAACGAAACGTGTTAGTTAAGGAACCAGTTAGCTAAATGAGAAATAAGTAATCTACAGAAGTTTAGCATTGTTCATATGGGGTTCAAAGGAATATAGCCAACAATACAGCTAACCTTTTAAAGAACCAGTTAGCTAAACTAGAAAACGATAACACTACAGAAGTTTAACATTGTTCATATGGGGTTCAAAGGAATATAGCCAACAATACAGCTAACTTTTAAGGAACCAGTTAGCTAAACTAGAAAACTATAACCTAGATATCGTGAAACTTATTCTCCGTGGACCCCTTATGTCGAGATTTCGGTAGTTGCTAGTATAGAAATCGGTTGTGTAAATGTAGTGGATATCTAGAGGTCAAGACTACTGAGTTTTATAATTTAGAGCTGGGAATAATGAAGAATTCTTCCTACTAAACGAATATACAGGAATCCGAAATCTCTACTCTGAATCCTGGAGACCAATATTCTTGGGGATTTCTGGAGTTCCAGCCACTAGAGATTGGCTAAACCACAGAACAAGAGAAACACTAATTATTATTAAAATCGTTTAAATTTATATATGGCGTTAACAAGGATATGGCTACCAGTACACCATAAAACTATAAACTAGAGAAGCGTAACATTGTTCTTATGGAATAAAACTCAAGATAATTTAATAATAGAAGATTATTTTATTTATTTTTTTGCGTCATCGTGTGGTTACGCAGATCCAAACACGGTAAATTTGATAGCCTCAAACTTGGTATATTTACCATTTGTTTGCCTGTATTCCAGAGTTTGTCTTTTAATACCTTAATAAGCACAGGGAAAATCAATGCAATCTATGTAATGTGCACGGCGAGAAGTATTGCTGCCCAATACACCTGCTGCCACCCCGCTATTGTATTGTGTATTACTCAGATGGAATGGGACGCCGCGCGGGCGATCGCAGTCTCTCTGCCAATTACAAATCAATTCGCCCCAAATTGGAGTAATTTCGTTGGCAATGTATCCCATAATGGACAGTCCATATCATTAGCCGGTTCTCTATGAGTGGTGCCAAATTGTGTTTGTACCTCCGCCAACCACTCGCTAGTACTCTTCTTTGAAAATAGAAATGGCCAATTATAGCCAATCTGCGTTCTGTATGGCGACAAAGGGCTCTCTATAAAGTTTCAGAGTCCTAAAAGGTCGAAATAGTTAAGTTATACGACCCTAGGCCATTTTATACGGGACCTTTATTGATACTTAAATTTATTTTCCATTGTTTAGTACTTGTTAATATTCAAGCTATTGGACGCTTCTACAATATGAAAATAACCTTATTTATAAGTACACCTTGACTTAACAAGGCATATCAAAGTTGGTTGGAAGTCGTAATTGATTTCAAGTCTTTATAATTATACTTTTAGATTACTAAAAGTATTAAAAGTTTTAAATTAAATAATAAACTCCTCGTTTCTACAGACAAGTACATATCATAATTACCATGTAAAATGTTTCATATAGTTTGTTTGCCCTGGCGTAATCTTATTTTTTTTACAATTTGCCTTACATATCAAAGAAATTAATTCAGCAATAGTAACATACCAATATATTATGAATATATGTTTCCCGCGGCTTCCCACGTTTTTGTAAGCTTTGCCCGTGTATGAGCACTTCTCGTTCAAGTGAATTATACTTCGAACGCCGATGTAGAGTTTGCCTTGTTGCTACGACCAAGAACATTTTTCAAAAGTGTATTTTATAGCCATTCTACGCGTACTTTATTATAAAGTATGGTCCAATACTTAAGTTTTAACTTTATCCAGAAATTTTAAAGACAAATGTACATCAGAACTTAGCGCCTTCAAATAGTGTCTGGCTATTTAATTCACGTAACTGTTTAGTAATTGCAGTTTATAATGTGCAGGCGCTTTGTAAATTTTTGCAGCGCCGGCTGGTGGTGAGTCACGTCAATGGGCATATCATATAAACCTTCTCCGTGGAAAAATAAATGTACATACAAATTTTCATAATGATTGGTCAAATAATTTCCAAGTCTATCAATTTCAAATATACAAACATCCTCTTTTATATTACGACAACCAATGAAAGTCTAAGGCTAATACAGTTGTACTAATACGCTTGGTTTAATAACGTGTACAATTCTAATAGCCTTAGACTGTTATTGGTTGTCGCTGTACATATACATTTCTGATGTGGGCGAAAAATCCCTGTTTTTTGAAAGTACAACTTTATTTATAAATAATTTTACAAATTAAACTATAACGCAAATTTATAATGTGTTTCCTACATCAATCGTCTTATCGTGTCGAAGAAAACGGTTTTCCGTAACGAAGTTATAAAATTAATACATTCGACCTTTTGGTCAGGACATTTTGCACGATTTGATTTAAAGCCAGTGCCAACACCAATTGTGACCAATTAGTACAACAAAGACACCAATCCTGCACCAATCGACATTGTTTCCAAAACAGCAAAATGAAGTCAGTGAATAAACAATAAAAAAGTTTGGCGAATAAACGAATGTTTTTAAATATTGACGTAGATTAAAGTCGTGGTAATACAGAGAGACTGGGAGCTCACCCCCCCCCCCCCCAACGTCAAATGTACCCCATAACTCGATTACCCAATCCCATCATAGCTTGCTGCACCCCCTTCCCACCTCTTCTGACTGAAAAATACAGACCTGTTTATTGGGATGTATTGGTTTTTTTTTAATCAATATCTATTGGAATTTTATTGTTATTAAACTTTATATTGTGTCTCTTCATTTCATTTGGTTTGAGAACTTAAGGCATTATTCTAATTGGTATGTCAAGCTTTTACCTCATAATGATATATTCATAACTGCATACTCGAACTAAGCAAATCACTGAATTACAATTAAACATTTTAAGGCCCATATGATCATATCGAATCAGTGGTCCTATTAACTTTGGAACTCAGGATTGCATCCCCCCCCTCCCCGGTTACGAATCCAAGCGCCTCTGCAATGGCTCCTAAACATCTCGGATCTATCATGGAAGCAAAAGAACACTCCGGATATTCCAGTTTCTTCACTCACCATTTAATGCCCCAGATGAAAGTCTTTGTGCAAGGAATATCTTTCCATTATATTCCTTGCACAATATTGTGATTCACTCGCATAATTCTTGTAATAATTACTGTTTCTCTTGTCCTTTGGCAAATTCTGGTTTAGCCAATCTGCCCAAGGATTCAGAATAGAGATTTCGGGTTTCTGTATATAGCCTTTAGTAGGAAGAATTCTTCATTATTCCAGGCACTAAACTCTAAAACCCAGTAGCCTTGATCTCTAGATTTTCACTACATTCACACAACCGACTTCTATATTGGTAACTACCGAGATCTCGACATAAGGGGTCCACCGAGAATAAGCCTCACCACATCTAGGTTATAGTTGTATAGTTTAGCTAACTGGTTTCTTAAGATTTGGATTTACTGGTAGTCATTTCCTCTCTAACCCCATATGAACAATGTTAAACTTCTCTTTGTTATAATTTTGTAGCTTTCTAGTTTAGCTAACTGGTTCCTTGAAGAGTTGGCTATACTGGTAGCTATTTCCTTTTTAGCCCCCTAAAAATAATATTTAATTTAAATCACATTTACGATAATATTTTCAGATGTATAATTATGGAAGGTGCCTCATTTTAAAATATATAATAAATACATGTATTCGTTTGTAAAGTGTACACGTTATGTATATATAACTATAAAATTAAAACATGTTGTAAAGAATGTGAACAATGTTAAACTTTAAACACTTTTATGACATGATTTTTGGTTGTAGAATTATGTAAGGTATCTATTTTTAAATATTGACCAGAGACACATTAAAATGTTTTTCTATTTTCGGTTATTTTTATTGGTTATTCAGAAAATTTGTATTTCGTTGTTTTAATATTCAAAAAGTATACAGTTTACGAGAAAACCAAAAAATCATTTGAGTGCATATTGGTTATATCTTAAAATTAAAACATCTTCATTATGGGCAAAACTGAAGGTATTTTCAGTACAGCCGGCTTTTAACATTTCATTACTTTTCAACTTGCGTTTTGATAACTATACATTTTAAATATAAAGTCTATATTCCAATATATGGAGCTCCCTGACCCTGTGAGACTCAGAATCCATTCTCGGTCACACGTTTTATAAACGCTAAATCATCCAGGTTTTTACCTGAACTGAATCTTTGCAATTGAAGTTTGTATTTTGCAATGTTTGGAACTATTTTCTATTTTGTCAACTCCCAAACTTTAAAAGAATAGTTTGTTTTGGTCTTCAGTCTCTTGGCTCCTTTTATCTTGTTATATCCTAACCTCTTCCCTGTCCTAATAGAATCTTCGATTCTCTTTGTCCACAACCATTTTTACCCTATACTCCTCTAGGTATTCGAACTAGGGGATAATAATGTTTTAATAATTTCTTCTTTTTATTTACGCCCGTAATATTCCTACTTATTTTATTTTACTCCTGTTTCTCAGAGTTTTGATTATTTTCCGAATAATCGGATCCTTTAATATGCTGATTCTATGGTAATCCTTTGAGCTTGAAATTTCGAGTCCTATATTTGTCGAGTCCTGTATATGTTTAGACCTCAAATACATGTCTATTTTGGGTCAAACATTGAACTCGGTAAAATACATTTAAAATATGCGTGATAATATTTTTAAAAGTAAAGTTCAGAAATTATCTTAATTCTTTACTTTGTGTAATCGAATAAGGATTATATAGTGTCGTTTGACTTGAGTGTTGTTCTCTATAAAATTTATATAAGGTAAAGCGAGGAGAGATTGCGCGGTAGGAGAGATTGCGCCCTCTTTGTTCCAGCTGGTTGGAGTTGGGTGCGCGCGCAGCGTCCCTCAGTGCCTCGATCCGCTTCATTAGTTGAGTGTTCTGTCAAAAGTTCAAGACGCTAAGTCTGTTTATTAGTGATATATATTAAACCTACAACTTTCATTTCAAAGGTAAGTGGCTGAATTTTTGTCTGCAGGATGCATGAAATTTAATCAGTACGATGCTACGATACATTATTCGGTATTTACCATTTTTTTCTAGAGAGGTAATGACATAGGCAAACTGTTTACAGATAGTGGTTGGTCAAATCTCGCTTCGGCCATCTTAGTTTAAGCCTGCGCAATCTCTCCTACCGATTTAGGACAGTACGCGCATTTCATGTTGAGGAGAGATTGCGCATTTATTCCATTTAATGTAATGGTAGGAGACATTGCGCATGGATTTCATAATTAATATTAACTATTTGTGAATCTACATATTCGTTAGAAATTCATTAAATGTATATTATGAATCTTTATTTATTTTATTAATATGAATTGCATATTACCATTAATAAAACAACTTAAAAAAAAAATTAAAACATATTATTTACCAAGATGACTATTATTTATTTATTTTTTACAGGCTAACATGCCTAACGTGTACAAGAGGGAAAACAAACAAAGGATCCTGGACAGAAGATGATCTATCATCAGCTGTATCAGCAATAAAGAATGGATCATTATCAATAAGAGCAGCAAGCAAGAGGTTTAAAATACCAGAGTCTACATTAAGACATCGAATGAAGAAGAATGATTTTGCAAAACGGAATTTGGGTCCAGATGGCCAACTAGGATTGGAAAGCCGAGAAAAAAATTGGCTTTGCACATAATAAAACTTCAATCTGTAGGGTTTGCACCTACACAAAAGAATGTTAGAATGCATATCTTTTACATTGTGACCAAGATTGTAAACCAGATTGTTCCTGATCCCACAACACTCCAACCAACCTTGACATCAGTTAATAATCCAGTATCTGAAAAACACTGAACCACCTATTTCAATCCAATCATCTCAATCAAATCATTTAATCCCTCCAATCTGTCAACCATCAACCTCAAGACAATGTTCAGCCGCATCTGTAGAAACTCCAACAAAAGTTTTACAAAAACTTTCACCGATTCCTAAAAGTTTGGAGCCTTCAAAATCAAAAAAGGAAGCAAAAGTGCCATGAATGTTACAGATCCAAATAACATAACCAAAATCAAGATAAAAAAAAGAGTTAGCATCAAACAAGAAAAAGCGACCAGATGAAAATAAGAAAACCTGCATGGAAAGAACAACCAAAATCTTGCAAGATACAAAAAAAAAGGACTTAAAACAAAGAAACGGTTGATGTTTGAGCAATCTTCTACATCTGAGGAAGATGACGCAGACATTGAACTTCTTTCCGATCATGTCAGCGATAATAATGAAGATGATGAGTGTACAGAGTGTCTTGAAACTATATCAGGAGACTACTTCGACATCTGACTGGATCAAGTGCATGGTCTGTGGAAGATGGATGCACGAGAGCTGTACAATTTATGAAGGAAAGTGCATTGACTGTGGACGCCGTGGAAAAACGTCAAAAAAAATGATTTTAATGCTCTATTATGTAATAATGTTTTTAAAATGTGCCCAAGTTAAAATGTTTAATTTTTCAATTTCTTACATCAAGTTTGAAGGTTTCATTAGTTTACATTAATTAAATATGTTTAAAGTGTGAATTGCAGTAGTTATTCCCATAAACAATCTCTCCTACCCATGTGCGCAAACTCACCTACCCTACGAGGAGAGATTGCGCAAAAAAAACACATTTTACGATTTTTTTTATTATTTCGTTATTAACATAATATAAATTCTGGAAAAATTACAGAGAATAGACAACCATACAATGTAAATATAACACTAAAAAAATTGTATATTCAACTAAAAATTTTCGTTTTATTTAGATATTTTGAATTGTGCGCAATCTCTCCTCGCTTTACCTTAGGCTTGAAATAATGTAAATTGATTTACTCATGTATAATGTTTTAATTGTTATGATTCAAAAAGCTGTTTTATTTTTTTTTTATTAGTTTTAAACCTTAGAGTACTGTTATTTTTATTTTACTAAATTCTACAAATATCATACATATTGAAACGCTTTCTTGTTTACGCAAAGTCCATCCTATTTTGTAATTTTTTTATCATATTTAAATATTAAATTAAGTGCAGCTGTTTTACAGTTATGAACTTTTTAAAATAAAAAAATTGTTTAATAAAACTTTAAGTATCTTTTATTAAGCAGTTAAATGTATTAAAATACTTTTCTAAGTTATTTTATCTTTAAACCACATTTCAAACTTCTTTAATGAAGATTCGTTCAAGTGAAATGCCTTCAAATACGAATAAATTCGTTATAAAAAAGAGAACGTTTTCCGGGAATGAGGGTGTCATATAATTTTAAGCCAATGTCTACGGTGTAAAAAATACAAACTGGTAAAATAGCGTTTACAGTGCCAAAAAGCCACTACCAGGGTATAGGCTATAAATAGAGATACTATCAGAGGTCTCCCTATTTATTACATTACTCGAGTTGGTAAGGGATATTAATCGTTTTTCATATCTGACGATGGATTGTACTTTATTCTTTTTCAAAACAACATTTTTCAGAACTGCTTGTTTTACCTCTGACATACAGTCTGTTGTATAGCCTTGTTGTGTGTTTATTTTCTGCAGGTGTGTTATAGATTTTGTGATGAAATTTAGAAACAAATAGTCTAATCTTAATTTTTATCTTTGATGATTACTGTGCAGATTTTGTTATTGTACTCATGTATCTTGCAAATTCCATTGGTTTCTATCAGGAACACTGTCAAAGAACAATCAATCAATTAATGTTTATTGCAGAGATATGATTTGCATGTATATCAAACTAAACATTCAGAGCTAAAATTGTGTACATTCTCACCACATCAGGATCACAACATTCAATTCAACATTCAAGCAACTTTCATCCATCTGCCAATTTTCGACTTTCGTCGCCGAAATC
Organism: Homalodisca vitripennis; assembly: GCF_021130785.1. Lineage (NCBI taxonomy): Eukaryota > Metazoa > Arthropoda > Insecta > Hemiptera > Cicadellidae > Homalodisca > Homalodisca vitripennis. The sequence goes on from NC_060209.1 coordinate 31,548,754, forward strand.
AATCTCCTGATTGGGCGATCTCCCAAAAACTCGGTAACATTATAGATTGGACAGTATGTATACCAATGCTAGAGGATGTTCCAGATGGGAGTATCATTAAATAAAAACAAAACTTGATACGTATTTTTCCCTTACATTTTGAAAGTTGAAAAATGCGGACACTAAAGTTCACCCCGGCTGTTGCAGCGGCAAATGAAATACAAGCTATATAGAGCGGGGTGGGTTAATAAAACAAAAACAAAACCAAAACATTTTTTAGTCCGTGGTCTATTTGTGCAGTGGAGCGAAACCCTCTGTAGACTTATAAAACAGATTACGGTGCGGTTTGTACCTCGACGCGGGAATACCGCGTAGGTGAGTAAAACCCTTTGTTTGCACGTAATAAAACGTTTGATGTAGTTTTGCACGGTTTGATGTGCCGGTACACAATTCTGCGCGCAAAGTCCGACAAAAAGAGAGCCTGTGGCGAGCAGACTGTGTTGTATTTTTCGATACAAAGTCTAATCAAGGAGGGAGGATAAGGGGGGGGGGGAGCGAGCTATGATGGGATTGGCTAATCGAGTTATGGGGTACATTTGATGGTGGAGGGGGAGGGGGTTGCCTGTTTCTCTCAGCGAGAACATTATCCCGATTTCATTCTACATCAATATTTTAAAAACATTCGCTCGGGCACCCTTTATCAATGAATACAGTAATTGCTTCCATTTAAACTTGTTCATTTTATCAAATATTGCGCGAGTCTACTTAAACGTTTAATTATCGCATTCCTCTTTTATTTTTATTTTTATAGAGTGATTTATAATTAAGCGAGTAGCAATATGGATGTTCGTATTAGAGAATTAATTTTATTCGTGATACTACCGTTTTTTTCTAATTAGATCTTTTAAAATAGCAAACGATTAATTAAAGTCTGAATGCGAAATATTAACAAGCTCTTCCACTAGATTTGTCTGGTTCACTGCTGCCGGCGTGTCAGACCATCAAGACAGATTCTAAAGGATCATTGGTAAGTTTCAACCTTCCCCGCAATTAGGAATTCAAATTTCATTTCATATTATTAAAAAAAAATGTATTTCTGTATTTGACAATTTCTTTTGTGAATTTTGAGAGCTGGTTTAAAAGTAGTGCGCATTTTAACATTACGTTTTATACGATTTATTTACAATTACTATGATAGTGTAACATTTCTGTTATTAACGTCCAACCAGTAAATGTATCGTTCTAACTGGGCATGCGACTGAGATAATAAAAGTTTGGACTATACATTATCTTTCAACCTTTCATTTTGAAAATTGACCACCAATTGTCAGTATGTAACCTTTCTAAATCCAAATTTGGTAGAGCTCAAATAATTATTCTGTCAAAAAACGTGATAGGTTTCTCATTATTAAAAACTATTGGTATGACCAAAATTGGATGGTAACTCTTAGATTCATTTCTTGATCATTTTTATATAGTAGTAAACCTTTTGATAGTTAACTGTGATTAAAAACTAATAAATAAAACACTATAAATCATTCGTCAATACATAGATTTATACAGCGTGAAAGGGCATTGACTATACTAAACAGATGCTTTTGACATATTATAAATATCCGATCCATCATAAATTTCTATTTTTGACGTGACAACGTCTTAAATTAGGTTGCGGCTCGGAGTCACTCATGAAAAAGTGTAACGCCCGGTAACGTTACGATGCCCGTCCAGTGGGTCCGCCGCACGGGATCCGCACGGGATAAAGCAGATAACTGTGGGTCCGCCGCACGGGATAAAGCAGATAACTATGTTTATTCGTGAAAATGTGGAGTGCTTAGATTCGTCATTTACAACAACTACAACAATAAAGGTAAATAATTGTACACTGATATTTCATTATCGTAAACTATGATTGATTGATTAATTGTTAGATTGACACAAAAGTTGAGAAACTGAGTTTATAGGTTATGTCATACTATTGACAAATGTTGATAGTGTTAAGTAAATTATTAGTTTAAATCACTCTGCAATCAATCGTAATTCAGTCGATTGAGAAGAAACAGCGCGTATTGCTAGCCAAACATTTAAAATAACAAATTATAACCTCTAACCTGTCATAACAGTGCGACCAAACAAACGAACTAAACCGACCAATCACCACGCGCGGAGTTAGAATTTAACTGTGTTTAGCAAGAATTTCAAATTCCAATTTTAGTAAATGTTTTATTCAACTTTACCATTTACAATAACAAATTTTAATTAATTTCAAATTATGTACAATGTTTTAGTAAACAAAATATATTTCTATAGTTAAAATTTGTGCAATTCTTATTTTCATTCAATTCCTTGTTCCTATTGTGCAATTTAATAATATTCATATCAATAAATATTCTACCGAGAAAAAGACGTTGTCACGTAAAATCTTCGCCCGTAAAACCGACTTTACAGGCAACCATAATTTTTTTTAACATTGGGAACTTAATTTGCACTTACTGATACTGATGTGAAAAGTCTTTCGTTTTCTAATGAGTTTTACCGCGATGTATTGATGGTAACATTTCTTGCTGATTAGTCCAAACGTCCCTTTCAGGAAATGTAATTGTACTTTTGAAGCAGATCACTACTATTCATAATTCATAAATCAGATAATTATCTCATAGGGGTATTCTATAAAACCAAACAACCAGTTTTATTGTATAATAATACAATTAACCATATTAAAGTGTAATATTCATTTTCAATACTTTTTATATTGATTTTGAATTATTAATTTGTTTTATTTATTTAAATATTTGATTATAAAATTAAAATCCATTAATGGTGAAAGCAAGTTTTTATAATAATCTTACACTACTGGAGCCAAAACAAGTTCAAATACAAAAGTTGTTTCACTTTGCAAAGACAAAAAAAAAATGACTGTAACATGCCTTATGTTAGTATTTGATTGGTTTAAGATATAGTCTATCATTTTGGAATTTTCAAAATTCAGGCTTTGGTCTCAAGGAGAATACTTTGTGAAAATTATCATGCGGCATACATAAATAATTCTGAATCTGTTGTAAAATTAAATATAAAACACACAATTTGTATTCTCACAACTGCACTTAATATGAGGTAATAAGTACAGTATAACAATTCAATTTTTTTCGTTTGCCATTGTAAAATTAAGTTTCGTTTTCACCAAAACATTTCTTTACATGTCTCAAAGGTTACTCATAATATTACATAGGTTTATTTTTTAAATACTCGAACTTTTAATAGGAATCGAACTCTAGATCTACAGATCTTGGCACAACCTTACCAACTGTTTCTAGTAAGTTAAATCCTGTTTAATCCATAAAACGTCCAGACATTTAGGACCCAATTAGGCTTTAATACAAACAGTCTCAGCAAATTTCAAATACAAATTTTGCTCACTCCGATATCTTATTCCCATACGTAATAATTCTGCGTGAAAACTGCTATCATGTATTATGTAATAGTCTACTTCTTCATCTAATGCTAGAAGCAGAATCTAGACGGCATTGGTTGCAAGTGCAATTATTGGCAAGCACAAGCTTGGAAAGACCGACAGCAAATACTCGTATTGCATTTGATACGAAAAATAATATACGGTTTTCGCTAAGATCAACGTTCAAGTTCCCTTATCTCTCAGAAACTGTTGCATATAAGCAGGATAAACCTAGTTTAGTCCTACAATGGGAGACGTAAACAGGAAAACTGCAGGTGAAGTTTAGCGGGGGGGGAAGGGGGAGCAAGTTTCTGGTCAATATATTGTGGGGCAGCGGCAAGTGGCAGGGGAGCCGCGCATGTGTGCCTGCCTAGCTAACCGCTTACCGAGGTGTGAGTATGGCACAACTGCATCTATTGTGCGCAATCCAATCCGCACAATAGATGCAGCAGGCTTGGATTGGATTGGAATGTTTGTGTTAATTAATGGCTCAATCGTACTGAAATAAATTGAGGGTTAAAGAGCTTTCGTAGTGTCTTTTCCTTAATCGAGTCACAAGTTTCCGACTTATGAATGTTCAAATTTAGTTTCTTTGAAAAGTGGCAAAAAATTCTTTATTTATTATTAATTATTTTTCATTGTTATCGACATAAATCTGAAATTTATTGAAGGAGGAGATCTTCTTATTGGAAAAACTATTTATATTACTTGATAAAATAAAAGTCACTATTATCTAATAATTTTATTTTTTCACACAAGACCTTTCGACATCAAAGATGCCATCGTCAGGTGTGAATTAACAATTTGAAATAGTATAAATATTTTACATTTTAAAACAATTATCGGCTGAATAAATCTTAATAACAGATTTGTTTAATTAAAAGTAAAATAAAATAAACACATATATTTGTATAAAATTTTAGATCAAAAAGAATTTAGTTACATTTTAAAGGAAGGATGAATTTTGAATCGGTCCAAAATCATTTTTTAATATTTTATCTTTTTTTATGTATAATGTTTTGAAAGCGTCGACTTCTTCTTGTCCATGGACTTGTTTTAATAATGTGAAGTTTATAAAGGTGTGTTTGTGCCTAATGCATGTTTGGCAGTAGCTGATTTTTGAGTTTGTCCGTATTTTGCGATATTATATCTTTCGTGTTCTTTAACTCCTTTTTAATGGTTCTTTTTGTCTGGCCAATGTGAATCTTATCACAATCTTTAATAGTTAATTGTGTTTAAATTCCACTTTTGTTTTCATCTCAAACTTTATCTTTTGATAAAGTTTTTTTGATAAACAAATTTTTTGGATATTTGTGATTTTTCTTTTATCAAGTAATATAAATGGAATTTATTGTTTACAAATAATTATACGTATATGTCTAAATTAAAAAAATAAACAAACTACATTTTAATGTTGCTCCAGTAATTTTATTTCTAATACTTAGTTTGTGGTTGACGTTACTAATCGGGTATCACTTTTTGATCCAGGAGTAAGGGGTCCACATAATATTGAACCATAGCTAGCGTCTAATTGTACAACCACATAATATTGAACCATAGCTAGCGTCTAATTGTACTAATTGTATAACCACATAATATTGAACCATAGCTAGCGTCTAATTGTATAACCACATAATATTGAACCATAGCTAGCGTCTAATTGTACTAATTGTATAACCACATAATATTGAACGATAGCTAGCGTCTAATTGTACTAATTGTATAACCACATAATATTGAACCAAAGCTAGCGTCTAATTGTACAACCACATAATATTGAACCATAGCTAGCGTCTAATTGTACAACCACATAATATTGAACCATATTGCTAGCGTCTAATTGTCTAATATTGAACCATAGCTAGCGTCTAATTGTACAACCAGATAATATTGAACCATAGCTAGCGTCTAATTGTACAATCGCGGGATCCAATGAATAAGGGAAGTGAATTCGCTATGAAACCTGTAAACCCATTGAATGTCCCATTCAGGAATTCAGGAAATTGTAGAGGAGAATAATCCTGACCCAACCAACAACAGTTATGTAAAATGTCCAATTGTTTCGCAATTTATTATAATTATAAAAAGAGTTAATATTTGATCGTAAACAAACCAGGTTAAAGCACAAATCTGTAATCCTAATAATATTACAGATGCGAAAGTGGCTTTTTTGTTTCTTTTGTTTTTACGCGTAAACTAGTCAACTGTTTGTACTGAAATTTTATATGCACATTCTTAGAGTCCCCGGTATGAATATAGGCCTATTATTATCACGAAAATCTCTTCGGGCTCCGCTATACTGGTCTCTAAAGCCGAGAAAATCCCATTTTGGTCTCCAAAGTTGTGAAATATTAATTAAAATATCCTGTTAAATGTCATCAAATGTTCTGTGTAAACATTTTTTATGACAGCAATACCATATGCTTAATTAATGTAACCACTATTTAAAATTGTTGTTTCATTTATTGTGTGAAAATATAAAGTAAGCTTGATAGTACGTAACAATATTTCTTATTTCATACTTTTCTGCCACTACTAAGAGTAAGAAAATATCCAGATAATAAAATTAAAAGTTTTAATAAACATATACTTTTAACTGTACATTCTTAGCACATATTAAGTATTACATATAACAGACAAAGTTACAAGCTTACTTTTACTATACATTTAAAGGCTGTTATAATCCCCATATTAGTTGTCTTTTGACAGAAGTAGGCTTCTCAGAGCTGTGTATCTATATTTATTTTCTTGACTGGGAAACAAGGCAAAATCAACTGTGAAAAAAAAAATACTAGGACCTAACTAAATTTCAATGGCCACAAATATATATGTTCTTTACAGATTTTCTTAATCGTTGCAGCAAGGCAAACTCAAGATTGGCGTAGTAATGCGCATACACTTGCAAAGTCTACTAAATTGCGAGCGAAACCGTGGGTAACTGCTAGTCACAAAATAAATCAATTTGTCTTTGATTTACAAGTTAAAACTTTTACATTACTTATCTTTATACTCTTAATCGGATTCACCCTTCGTCTTGAACGTACATATAGTATATAACATATAATACGACTAGAAAAGTGACATCTTTTGGTAATTTTGTATTTGAGCGATGTTACGAACTGTTTAATTTTGATTGAATAATTCAATACAACTGAGTATCAAAGTACCCGGCAGAACGTGACATTTGACCTTCGACCCCAAAATCAATAGATTTCTTCCTTGGAACATAGTAACAAACGTTTCTAACTATGTAACAAGTTTCAAATCTCAAGGATCTTTCTATCAAGAATTATCGTACATACCGACAGACAGACAGTCAGAAAGACAACATCACGATTTTAAGAAGGACCCGTTGGCTCCTTAATAATTACATTAATTAGATTAACCATATCAATTAACGTATTTAATTTTTTACACATTATCCTCCAAAGAATGTTCAACAATGTTCTACTTATCAACGTCACTTGTCATAATAATTTAAAATATAGGTAAAATTGTTTTTTTTTAGACTGATTAAACTTTATAATTGTTTAAATCTGTTATTAATGTATCTTACTTTTACAAAATGTAACCTAAAATGTTGTAGTCCAAAAATTAGATTGCATTTACTTGCATATTCTGCGACTTTCATTTAAGGGTACCTTGGACCATTGCCCTAACGGGCTAATTTGCATTACTATTATTTGAATATTTTCTATTTTTTAGTACCTACATTAATGAACCAGAAACTAATTATTTTTATGACATATTCAATAGGCTAATGTGCAATAAAGTAAATCTGTGTCATTAAAAAAGCACTCTTAAATTTATATCCATAGTAATCAAGTAATCAGTACGCATTTAAAATTTTTTTGTAATGACAACTACTAAATTCTCGTTAATTTTCACTTTCTTTACTTGCTTTGAATTTTATATGCTAAAAAGCTTTTTAACAACAAAAAGTTTTACATTTAGAGTATATGTTTCTTTTATTTGTGGGTTATAAGAACATGTACATTTAGTTTACTTTGCCTATTTTAGAATATGTAATACAGGTTACAACATTATTTTCTTTATAATTATGGAGGAATATCAATTTTTATGTTTGAAGATACGGAAACCTAATGTTTGGATAATCGCAACAACCCAATACAGTGTGGTAATTGCACTGTTAAATTACCACATACTAAACGTTACATTCTAAACGGTTTTTACAATTTTGATAGTGTTTACTAAGCCTTATAAGATTTGTTAGGATACCTTACACAGGAGAGCAACTTTAAAATACTTATTGTATAAATAAAGTACTTTCAGTTATCTCTTTTACAATCTTATCGTAAAGAGTTGTATTTTCAGTGTTAAGTAAGGTGTTATTATTAAACCATGACGTCATTTGCTAAGAGTCGGCACAGTTTAGACAAATCCGAGCACCTTTTAGTGTTTTCGATACTTCGAAACTTTAACTAAAGGTTATTAAGAAAAAAACGAAAACTTTTGCGAACTTTACAGTTTAAATACTCAAAAAGCATACTCTATAAAAAAATTATACATTTCTCATAAAGTTATTATTAAATATGATGGGGTAAAATTGGACGAATTTTAACATTCTCGTTACGTGGGCAAACTCTAGATCAATTCATTACAGTCAGTTCTTTATTCTAGAATTCACGGCACTTATCAATGTTGATTCCTCTTTTTCTGTCTGTTTCTCTTTTTCAAATCTGTGCCGTTCTCAGTAGCCTTCCGTAATTTTGTCAATCTTTACTAAATATAAAACCGCTTAGCTTTACTACTACGCCTTTCAGGAGAAATCTGAGTTATGGACACTAATGATCTTGAATATACCTCAAGTAACACTACAAAAACCTCGTTCTGCTTGTTTCTGAATTCTTCATGCCTTTGCAAATACGTCCTTAGATTGTAATATTTTCTTGCGCAGAAACAGATATATAAATATAAATATTTCAGATTATAGGATTTTTTTCATTTTGGATGTAGATTTCCCTATAGGAATATCTGTAAAAACAAATTATTTTTTATGTTTTGTTGTACTTGACCGATTATTTTCTAAGCAGATTCCTCTGGATGAATAATATGAAATAGTCACTGAATAACCAATTTAATGTAATGAAACAGTCCGTCTGCCTACCCCATTAAGAGTTAGCATGTGGTCGAAAGGTGGTCGTCTAGTTAGGGAATGCAACATGGGTTGAGGAGTCAACAGATAACCATCTGATTATTCTAGGATGTGGTTCTGTAATCACAATCCGTCATCTTAACTGCACTAAGGTTATATAATCGAGGGTTTTTTGGATTTTTAAATTTTAGTTTAACACACCTTTAAGATAAATTCTTTGAAGGTACACAAAAATTAAAAATCTACCTTAACCCTTGCGTTGATGAATACTGTATGGATTTATTGCGGTTTTGTATGTGACTTTTTTACAGTCTTCACATGAAATATTCCTGCAGGAATTGAAATAGCTTTTAATGATTTGAGCGCTTAAGGAAACAATATGTTTAATGAATCTTTATAAAGTAGTTATTACATTTTTGTTACTCTCTCTAGTGTTTTGATATACATACTGTAAAATATCCATATATCCTCCATCTTCAACCATTTTCCTTTTATGTCATTATAAGATACGTCTACGCAAACTAAAAATTCCTAAAATGCACCGGAAAAAGAGAAAAATATTTTATATTCTTACCTTTAGGAAAATATAGTGAATGTCTGTGACTGAGAATTTAAAATTTAAGAAAACATTATTTATCAAAACACAGGTATTGTATTAAGTACAGGCTGTAATGAAACGACACTGAGTATTTACCCGATGAGAACAAATTGTTACATCTAAAACAATTTTACACACTTATTTCTGATCTTGAATTTTATGGAAAATGTTTCATTTTTTTAATATTACCCTAGAACACCGCAACTCCTTTTTAGTGTATACTATTTGATAATCCGACAAACATTTGTGATAACCAATAAAAATAATGAACAACATTTAAATTCACATTAAAACTATAATATCTTAAAAATGGGATAATTCCTATATTTTAAGACCAAAAATGAAGGCGTAAAAGTGTTTTATGATACATTGATATAACACATGTACGAACGCGTACATTGACTATTATTACACCAATAAAAACAAGATGGCCGCCTGTAAAGCCTACTATAATGCGTTAATTCTGACTTGACTTTAGTTTATACTTCGATCAGCTGTATACCGAGGTGGTATGTTAACTGGAATGTTTTAGCCTTATATACGAGCCAATTAAGCGGATCTATAAAATATCCTTAGACAATTTCAACAATGTCTCAACAGTGACGCCTAAAGTGTAGGCGTTTCATAACGGGCTACATCTATTTCCTAAATTGGTAGGCCTACATATCCTCAAAATAAAAAATAACTTAACTGAACTCATGTCCGAAAACGTTTTGTTTTCTAGCTGTCTCTATCTGTAAGTTCTGCATTCTTTTAGAAAATATTGGTGTATTCATCACAGATTTGATCACAGAAAACTGGACTCCAAGTCACGCACCACCAGGTTAGTTTGCAGTCTTGCAATACCCTTTAAAAATGCTAGCAGGTTAAAAATATTTAAATTTTCATACATCATAAAGATAATGGGTAAAAATTACAACTTTACTTTAACAGTAGTTTCATTACAAAACAAATGATACCAAATTTATGAAAATGCGATGTGTTTTCTCAAGTGCTTTATTTCATCGGCTCAATGCTGTATTGACACTGACATATTGTATAAAATAATAACGTAATTTTGCTAAGAATAAGAGTTCAAATTGGTACTCATGTTGCTGGTAAGTGGTTTTCCACAACTGTGAATACATTTATCCACAGCATATACCATCGTATTGTGATTATGCAATACATAAACAAAAACTATGTTTGTATATTCTAGAGAGGTACGCATGGTGGTACATATATTAATTAACAACTTGCGCCGTAATAAACATCATGTACTGTGTTGTGGTAAACATGTAATTATAACAGTTGTACTAAATTTAAAGTTTGAAATATAACGTGTGTCTTAAAAGTACCCCCTCCCAATTAACTTGGTTATGAATAGAGATTGAGTAATTTACTTGGGGGATGTTTACATGATCAACTAAGGAGTTTTTATATGTATGAAAATCTTTTACTCCCCCCTCCCAAAATGGGGTATTTTTGGAATAAGTCCCACTTGTTAAATAGGAACCCCTAGCAAGTGACACCTCATGATATAGGTACTATAAAAGAGAAGGAAAATGGCGCCAAATAGAGGACTCTAATGTTACTCTATCAAATTTGGTGGCCAATTAAAGTTTGAATATTTTGTAAAACCACCACAGTTTAAGTTACATTTATTGTAAGGCAGATAAAACATTCACTAGCTAGTTTTGAGAACTTAAGACACGAAAGCATAAAAAAAGTTATTAAAAGAATCAACAAACATCAACAACCAAGATTAACATAGTATTTATTAGATTTCGTTTTGTCTAACCAAAGCCCATTAGGAAGTCCTGGGAATAACACTAGCTGGTTTAGCCATGCCATCTCTTATTGATTACCAGTTAGTATGTAAGACACATTTAGTCTACTTTAACACAGTGTCCAGCTACTGAAATAAAGAAAACTTATATTACGGGATATTTCATAAACGGTTCATAAAAGAATCATTAAACTGGATTTTTTATAACTAAGTAAATATTTGTTGTAATGTAATTTTCGTGATATTCGACATCTAAGATTTTGAAATGTCACCATGTAGAGCATAAAGAAAATTTATATTTTTTTATTGAGCAAGTATGTTACAAAACACATAGGAACAGGCATAAACGAAGCGTTTTGGAACATATTATGTTTCATTAGATTATTTTCTTACTTTGATACTCTTAACAGATTTCTTGAATATTTTTCGCCCATATGACAGTACTTGTACAGATTTATTGAAAATTTTGATGGTTTGTTTACTCTTTGCTGTATTCTTTGGGTTATTTTCATCATTGGCCAATGCAGAACGTAAATTCAGTGGAGTGTACGGCAAATCATACGTGACCAAATGTAACGTGACTTCCAGACCTTATATTTATAAACGCCACATAAACAATGGTCTTCGTAATTAATCGATACAGTAATATATTTTAGTCTAATTAAGCTTTGATGGAAATACTGAAGATATAAAACTAGCCCAATGTGTTACGAATGTCATAATAAACCTCTTACTCAATGTTCAAGTCACATTTAGTTTTGTATTGCATAACGTTTTAATAACCAAGATGTATGAAATAGAATTTACAAAATCCCGGTGGATTTAAAATACCTGTAATTTTGTTGTTTTGAAGTGAAACTTTTGATGATAAATTGGTCTTAGCTAACAACAAATCCATGCAGAATTCTCACAACCTCTCTGTCCATTTTTTAATACCTCTCCATAACTGGCAACCAAAGTTGTAAATAAGGAAGAAGGTAAGATTCGGTCTACTTCACTGCTGCATAATTTTAGTAGTAGCTTCAACATGACATGTGGATCGAAGTGGTTGCATAATTTATGAACACTCCACTCCAGATGTTGGAGTAATGTTTTAGGTGAAGAGATTTTAACCAAGACGTGCAACTTGTGCGGAGCATGTATCGTTGGCTAAGGGGAGAGAGGGGGTGAGGGGAAGTACTACAGTCACCCCCATAACGTGTGCGCGGTACAGTCCCCCAACTTGGAGCGATTCTCTTCAATAAGCTTTATATTGAACACTTCCGGCACAATTGAAACGTTCTTGTGAACGACCTCGGTAAATATCGTTAAATATAGCTTTACGATAATTCAAAGTATGTGTGAAAATTAAAAGTTGTAGGTTTCACAAAGATAAAAAAGTAAAATATAATCGTAGATAGATTAAAACTTCTGGAAATTAACACGAAAAAAACTCAAAAAATGTTTGGATGACAAAAGATAATCATTGGTAATACCAGCCATATTAAAACCAATATTATTCCTGGTGCTGAACTAAACCAAATGAAAATCACACACATGACGGATATATCCGTCGGAGTAAAGTTGTCTCAAACAATGGCGCCCCGCGCGCTCCCCTAGCTGCACGTCGCCATTTTTGCTTCCACCCTCCCCATCAGCCCCGTCGCCCGAGGCTCCATCCCCACCCCACGCGATGTTATCATAGTCGTCTCGTTAAAAACTGATAATTGGAAACGGACCGGTGTTCGACAACACTCGCGCAATCAATTAAGCTTTGCACTCTTCCAAACTTTATTTCGTGAACTCCGCGAGCTCGCAGCCTAACATTTTCCTCGCTGCTTTATTTATTTTGGTTTATACTGTACTGGGAATGTAAAAAAATATGCCCTTAAGGTATTTGATATTTGAAATTTTAATGTTTTTTGCCACAATAGATTGTTTAAATTAAGGTAATAATATTAATAAACTTATTATATTGTAATCCTATATAGTTTTATTCATTTAAACCTTACATGTGTGTATATGATGAGATTCGGGGAAACTTTGGATCAATTGATAATAATTAATCGACTTATCAATTAGAAATTATGACAAACAAATATTCTTTTATCGAAGAAAAAGCACGGTTTAAAAATTTAAAACTGTAAATCTGTATTGGTTGATATATAGGTACTTATTAGACCTAAGATGGGGCTTACCATAAACATACTGACACAAAGTGTGGAAATGTTCTTTTCCGCAAAGTAGATTGGAAAGGGAGTAAGAGACAGAACAGCTCAGAAATGTAAAAGAAACTGATTTAAATAGTGACATTTTGAAAGATTATTTAAAATTCAGGTATGTTTCTTGCGATTTCGTGTTTGATAAGTTTTTATTTCCAGAGAAGAGATTATTTTATCCTTTACTGTACACGTAAAATCTGTATTGATCTCTCTTGGTTCGAACTCCACTTCGTATCTCGTTTTGTCTCGCATCACCGGCATGGAAACTGAGTGAATCTGATAAGAATTCCTTTCATGATGAGCTACAAAATGCTCCAACAAACTCTGTTCTTGTGTGGCCAAACTGCACTAATGGTATTATTCAAGGTTTTTTAAGCTTTATTTTGTCCGTCCTCATGGGCAACTGGCCTGTTCGAGGATCTTATCAAATACAGAATAATGGGGAGAGTCGATACAGTACGTGGTTGATTGTACTGATAAAAAGTGCAACGGTCACATACAGGATTTGAACCTGCGCTATCTCTAACTCAGACCCAAAGTCCAACGACTTAGACCGCTCGGCCATCGGCACTCCCAAGGTAATCTGTTTGTCAAGATCGACGCATCTAAACAATTCCATGGATTTCAGTAACATCTTTTATGAGAAAATTTAATACCAGTGGTTTTAAAATTATTGTTCCGTTATTTATATTGTGTTGAGTGCTAGTTATTCTACTTCTATATACTGCTCCAAATTCGCTCTGGATCAGCTCTTGATAAGAGCTACCCTTTAGCTACACAGAATTAGCACTAGTGGTTAATAAATGCCAATGAAAAAGATCGGATAAGATGTTTTATAATTTTTGTAACTATATTATAGATTCTTACTTTTAATGATTCCTCAGATTCCTCTAACTTAGAAATTTATTTTTTAGTATCCTTTAAAACTGTGTCATTTTAATTCAATACTCGGCTCAGCTAGAGATCATCTGGCCTCTTGTGTAAGATCAAATGTTTTTTCTCTTTTTTTTGCTTAACCTTTGATCAGAACTGTCAAACTCAAATAAACACAAATGAAATTATTGATAGGAACACTTTTCTAGTGACAGGAGCATAATTGTCATTTCATTCGATTCATATCAATTAAATTCATATGTCCATGCAATAAAAACTTTAATTTTTAGCCAAACTCATCATGGAATCTAAACATAGTCGGTGTAGACATATTTTATTTTAATTCCAACGGTAATGGCAATACGCATATAAAAAGTAGTTTACAACAGTACATGACTAGATACAATGCTCGTAACAATTAAAGCCATAGCAAAAATTTTACATATAACACTAACAAGGAAATACATAGCCTAATAACAGTAATATACAATCAATACTACAGAGGCATCTAAATTCAATGGACAAAGATTAACAAGGCCAACAGGTAGGCCACATAGAGGCATTGTATGGCCAACATACGTGACTGTTATATAAGGAGGCAAGCCATAACCTTCGTCTTAAATATTTATACTGTAGTTTATCCTGGAAAAAGTCCGCTTCATCTGAAACACTACTGGATAGTACCTATGTACTCTAGCGATGGGTCCAGTCTTCAGGCAATTTGTCCTGTGGTGGTTGTAAGCAAATAGTTCAGTATATCTGGTAGAATCCTTAAGTCAATATTGGCCAGTAGACCTGGACAGTCTATGAATCCATAGAGAAGTTGATGGAGAAAGAGGAAATCGGCCAGATCAAACCGTTGTTCCAAAGGAATGAGATTAAGCAACTTCATTATCGTTGACAAGGACGCCTAGGTACCGAAAACCCATCTTGGTTTCAACAAGTCTCAAAAATCTTCTTTTAATCTCTTCTGAGAAAGGCTATGGAGTGGACAGACAGACCTCCAATAGCACCACACCACAAGAAACCCAAGAGTCGGCTTGCTACTGCATACAGCACCGATGTGGCGATCCATAGAAAAGGTAACATTTAAGAGAACCCCTAGACCCTTCACCGTATAACAACGCCGTATGCAAATTCCGTCTATGGAATAGTTAGTTTGGAAGTAGTAATCACTGCGACGAAAGGATATGTTCATGCATTTTGAGACTTTAATCTTCATTCCATTAATTAGTAAAGCACCAAACAATTTTTACCAAGACAGTGCTTTCGAATAATGCTCTCTCCCACAAAAAACAGCTTTTAAAACAACTTTATGTCATCAGCAAAGAACAGAAACTCACTTTCAACCACCTCGCTAATGTCGTTCATAAATAAGTTAAACAAGTAAGGGCCCAAAATAGAGCCCTGGGGGACCCCTGAGATGACTTCAAAAGGATAAGAACAGTTGTTCGCGAATCTTACAGTTGACCGTCTCCCAGAAAGGTAGCTTCCCAACCATGACAAGAGAGGGTCTACCGCACTATACGACTTTAACGTGGCGACGAGAATGTTGTGGTCCATTATATCGGAGGCTTTACTATAGTGAAGATAAATTGCATTGACCTGCAGCACATCAGCGAGGGCAGGAAAATATCTGCGTACTGTATAAACAAATGTATTTATGTGAAACATTTATCAGTGATCCGTAATATGTAGTTCCCAAACAGAAGATATGAGAAAGAAGTGTTAATTTACGTTAATTGCACATTGCTAAGAATTTAAACTAAAAATAAGTCCATAACCTTCTTATCACTACTTTTAAACGTATGTACATTTACTTTTGTTGAATTTAATTCAAGATAATCACAACTGATTACAATCTGAATTTAAATAATGCTATGTATTATGCTTCGTACTAGTAGCCAATGAACTGGTTCTAAAATAGTTCATAGAGAATATTAAAATTAAAACCTTTGGGGGGGACTACTGTCATTTTCCCGCCAACCAGTGATTGTCAACTGCAACATTAAAGTGCGCGTCTCAGCCTTAGTAGCAGCGCTTTAAAGTGCCAATTAAAACAGAGTGCCACTAATGGATACATTAGCCCCTCCTCATCCCCCCCTCCATCACAGAACCGTTACAAAACATTTAACACAGGCTGAAAACAACCCTACTTCAATTTAACTATTTACTTCAATCGCGCTTTGCGGCAAAGTTTCAGCTTCAACTCTTTGACAGAGCCGCTCCTGAGCGGAATTGTAAACCCTTAGATTGAAAAGTCGGTCGATCTGAAATTATCCATAATGCAAAACAGTCTGAAAAGGAAAACTTTTTTTATTCGGTATAGAACAAATTCAATAATGTGGATTCACTTAAAAGCATATTAGGTATTTACTATCAGTCTTTAATCTTTAGTGAGCAAAGCTAAAGGCATGCTAGAATATTGTGGAATATATTTATATTGTAGGATGTATTTGTGTAAACTAGTTAGTGTCTGCCATTTTGATTATCTAAATATAATACTTTCATTGCTTTTAGTCTTCTAATTATTGCTTCGATTTTACCTAGCATATGAATTTCCCAACAGAGTTCCACTATTATCAAAAATTCTTACATTACATTCGTATAAAATATGTTTAGGTATATGTCATAGACATCTGCCTATTGCAATCAACTATTCATAATGGTATTTCCAGAAGATTTTGCATTTTCTCCCATCATAATCTCCAGAGCCCAAAAGTGCCATAATCCAAAAAATGTATGTACGTATGCGTGCGCGCGCGCGTTCACATGTGGGCTTATAGAATATAACGCGCGCTTGTCAACACGATAACTGTCGTAATTAAATACCCAGACTAAACTCTGTACAAAGGTAGTCATTGCATATAGCTTTGATGAGATCGTTAGCCAGTCTTAACAAAAAAACTGTTAAAGTTAGAGGCCATTAGAATTCAAGCAAAGATTTAAACTAATTCCCTATATAGACGCAAAACTATACATATTTGTAATATATTAGGTCATTACAAAAGATTTGTATTCTTTCATTTTTCTATACCTCTTGAGGTTTCAAGGTGGTAGCTTTTTCAAGGTTTGGAAAAGGAATTATTATATATAAGTTATTATGCACTATAGCACGAAATGAAACAATGTTTTAGAATCCTCAGGTCATTTACAATAATGTTTGTTCCAACGTGCTTTTTATACCTTGTAAGATTTCCAGATAGTCGGACATACAAACTTTTAAGAAAGACGCATAATTGCGGGAATGATCTGTTAAAAACGATAACTGTACCGTAGTTCTTAATATAATCAGACTAAAACGAGGTACATATATACAGCCTTAACACACAGCTTGGTTAGGTTCGTTAGCCAGTCTTAACCAATAAAACGTTTCAAGATGCGGTCATTTGCATTTGGACAACATGTTTTATATCAAGTATGTCTATAAAATAAATCAAAATCGATAGTTTTTTTATTGTTAAGCAATTTAAAGCAGCGTTAATTTTTATTCTTACTTATCTCGGTAACTCTTAAAGTTTAAGGACGGTGGCCGTTTAAAGTTATACAATTAAACCGTTATAAGTGAATATGTTTACATAAATATAATTTTGGATTAATTGGAACTAAAATAATTTTGGATTAATTGGAACTAAATCAAGTCTACGTTTTAGCAAAGAAATTTATTTGCGTTTAACTATTTTTGTCTCGTAAGATTTCAAGATTATGGAGTTTTTGAATGTTTGAAAGTGTTACGATTATATTAACATGTCAACATTTAAAGTTATTATGCAAACCAAACATCTAATCTAATAACGCATCTTCATTTTGACATTTAGAGGTAAGCCACTACCTATTTTCCGACTGAGCCGGAAGGAATATTTTAAGTTAAAACCAAAGATAGTCCAAATCCAGACGTTCACTGAGGTTAGTAATTAGGACAGTCAACAGAGTTCGCTAGTGATGTGCCATTGGTAGTTACTATATTTGGTCGTCGGATGGCGCTGTGCGCAGTGTCCCAGTAAGCCCTCTACATTCTATATTTTCTATGGTTTGGCTATAACAATAAAGAGACTACACAAAACATAGCTATGGTAGGAAGGATTGATTCAATTGAATTTTGAGTTGAGCTCCAGTTCAACCTTCCTTTTATTGCAGCGCCTAGTATCTGACGCTGTCTCAGACTTGACTCCTGAAATCTGAAGTCATGTTTGTCTGAATGAAGTCGACGACGAAGAAGCTCAAAACGAAAAATTTGCATAGTTTCGACATCAGAGACACCTATAAATAGTTGAAGTGGTCGTGGTAGTCTCATTGTCTCGTGAGGTGCGCAATTGAGTGCACTACGATGTGATAGACACGATCTCAAAGCACGGTGGAGCAACCGAGTTTTCTATACATAACTTAGCCTGTAGCTATGGTAGGAAGGACTGATTCAATTGAATTTTAAATTTAGCTCCAGTTCACCTTCCTTTTATTGCAGCCTATAATTGTCGTTGATTTTCTTTAGGATCTCTTCAGACGTACATGACTACATATTCCAGGAGTCAAGTCTGAGACAGCGTCAGATACCAGACGCTGCAATAAAATGAAAGTGAACTGGACCTAAAAATTCAATAAAGAGACTATTATTGATTAATTTAATCGCATATAAGTAATTAGATACATGATCACCCAGCACAATAAAATTTGGCAAACCAATTAATTTATTGAATTCTTATTTTTAATCTTTAACTTACCGTAAACAAAACCAAAACAAGCCAATAAATGTCTATTACAATTAGACTCACCTCTACTTAGACAAGTAAGTGTTTGTGCAGAGCTAGGTGTGACTACGTGCAAGGACAAGTCTCGTCATGTCGCGTCATGTCGCGTAGTGCTAATTGTACACAAGGAATGTCTAACAGCGCCGCCCCGCAACTCTAATGCTAATGATATGCAACACCCGCCTTTGACCCTAATGAGCAGAACGGAACTGCCGCAACACGATTAAAATGGCGCCCATTTACATACAAACACTTAGTTACTACTTGGCAGCTTTGACGTTAGTCGCTACTCCGCCATCACCTTTGACACGGCACCTCTCTTCACGAAAACTTTTTCCAGAGTTTTTCTCGTCACCTTTATGCCCATAAAAAGCTCAACAGTTGGTTCCGAGTTTTACGCCGTTGTAACTGAATTTGTTGAACGTTTCATTTTCGTCTGATCTCGGTTTACTTTCAGATCCCGGATAGCATCAAAGGATTGCTCGGATGGTAATAAGTAATTTACAATGTTTTTAAATCAGCTGAAATAATAATGTTAATTGGTAATTCTTTAATTGAACCTCTTTGCCTGTTTGGCTCCTAGCATTGAAGTTAATTCCTTGAGTAAGCTCTTATAATCAACTTAAGGTATTCAACCAATCGATACCTACAATGATGTAACTTGTATAGTCTAGTACCAAACGTTTGTATTTTATCACCTGAATATTTTATAAAAGAAAAATTTTAAATTATGGTAATACGGTGTTGTAACTGTTCAAATCCTGTAAATGTATATGGTTGGAGGTACTAATGGAAATGTCCTAATATCATCTTGTAATACGTCTTTAAAGGTACAATTGAAAAGCTACACGTTTAGCCTCAACCAAATTAAAGAAATAAATTACTGCTGTTGACTAATAGCACTAAACAAAAATGTGTTAAATAACTAAAAAAAAACTAAAATACTAAACAGCAAAATTTTGTTCAGTATCTTTGAAATAAGTTATGTCATTTGGAGATAACCGCCGGCCGTATTACGTACCCGAAAAGGGTGTGTTTTATATCAACATATATTTATTTGTATCTAATCAGTAAAATATATTCTCTTTCTGTCATAAAGAGAAACTGAGACTCTGTGACTTATTAAAATAACCCTCACTTATTTATAAGGGTGCCAAAGATGAGCCTTCCGGAAAAAATCAAACTATTACTATTGTATCCGTAAGGATTTCAGTGAATGGCATTGGAACAAAGCCCGTTATATTCACTTGTGGACAAACCCGGAAGTACAATTTCGGTAATAACAAATTAAGGTATAAAATTAGCTACGATGGATAAAAACTGGAAAAAAGTCAGAACATTGTGTGTTAAAAAAAACACATACACATAGGAACGAAGGTGTCAACGTTATTTACTACGGGAATGAATTTGAACCTCTGATACTTCTCTTTAGTAAAAGATCCAACGAACAGAAGGGTCGAAAAAAGCCTTGAGGCAACTATGGTATTATATAAAAAGGCGCTGAAAATATAATATTCCATTTAAAAATACAATAAACTTCAACTATACAATTTTTACCCCCCTAGTCAACTTATATGCACTGAAACAATTGTGACACGAGGAATGACTCTACTAAGACTTGGTAAAATATAACTAGATAATATAAGCTACAATTGAAAGATGTAGTTTACTATCTATTTAAATCAAATGGGTAGGCTCCTTGCATCCTATATTGTAAAAGGAAAGTTTTGTATTTACTGTCACTACAGAGTACAAAACACCAGTAGGCACATCAAAATCATTATTATTGTTATTACAGCTAAGTATTTCCTAACTGGTTCATAGGCGTAGCTTATAGTGTTAATTTCAACCTCAAACCTTTTCATTGTTTCTTACAGTAAAATATTTTTTTCACAATATTCTACGTACAGTATAATTCAATTCAAAAAAGATCCAAAAACCTACAAGTTTGGCTCACTTGGAAATGTAGAAATTTAATGTCTGGATTGATGTTAAGTCATTCCGCGTTTTAATGGAACATTACACAGTTTGTGTTGTAATAATATGAATGGTAAATACAAATATTGAGTGCGATAACAGCAGCGTCCACACCTTTACATATGCACTACTATAATACTATAGAAAGGAACTGAAGAAAAAATACTTAGCAAACAAATCTTGTTAAAGGGACTCGACGCCTACTAAAGACAAGATGCAAAACGAATACTTATTGAGTTTGCGGCCACGGAAAAGCAGGCGCTGATTTCTTATTTACAGTACTATTAATTGTACCGATTATTTCGGTTTGTGCATCTACTATGTTAAATTTATCTCCGCACTCATTCCTTGCAGTACTAAATACACGTTTAAAGACTAAAGTAAAGCTAATAAAGATGTCATAATAATTATTGTACAAAGAAAATATTTATTTAAGCTTTATATTCTTGATAGGAAAAAATACGTTTTTTCACTGTTTTCAGATGACAACACAATGTTTTATATCATTAAAATTTACTTCTTATTAGAAAGTGCCAGCATCATTTTTATTAATTTAAATGTCAACCAAGCGATGAGCTTTTATTAAACTGTACGCTGAAACTGAGCGGACTACCAGCTGAACTGTACGAGACTATATATGTCTGAGCTGAGAACGTTTATTGACGTTTCTCCCTTACACAAAAGAAGCGACCGGGAAGTAGGCAGTCGAGGAAAGGTTTTAGCGTGGGCAGGAATGTCCATTATCCATTAGCCAATCTCTCTCGCCAACGCGTCTTAATTGAGGCATTAGTGAGCCGCGTCTTGGGAGGTGGGCCCGTGAACCCCGGTGATGAGAAAGTTGGAAACACGCATTTCAACTCACAAAAGCTTTTTACTTTTATTAAAAAGTTAATATTTTTAGTTGAAATGTCTTTATGTTGACCTTACAAAATCAAGCTATACGATTATTACATTTGTCCTTTGTTTGAAGTTTTTTTTGACGATGGATTGTGAAGGATGAAGGATTTTTCCGGACATTTGCCATCGTTCAGTGATCGTCAGTAACTGTACGTTTCGAGGTCTGTAATCTGATCTCTTCTTCAGGTACATAACTTAACTAACATATAATTATTACAAATTAGGTTAAAATAAACAAATCATACAAGAGCGTTGTGACACGCATAAGTCAGGAATTAGGCTATAACCACCATGTTGTGTGTCAACTTCACTAAATTTAAAACATGCACTTAATAAGAAAACACACACCATTAATTATTAAAACTGAACTACAGAATACAGGTCACAATTTATTAAAGTCGCTCTCGTAGTGACGGACAAGCAATTGCTTTTCATATTCTAAAATTATCTTTTGAAACTACATATATTTTTCAAAGACACCAACACCAAACAACACCAAGTGGTAACTTTTTAAATACCAACAAATCGGAAAAATATTTTAATCCAAACCAATGTGTTAAAAAAACCAAAAATCGTGGAAAAACATTTACGATTGTGAATTCCGCCAAACCCCTGTTGCGGTACGTGAAACGTCATCTCATCTAGTTAAAATTTAGCAGTGACATAACTAATACAACGTATCCAATTAAAGAGACTCTCAAGCAACGTAATATTTAATTTTCTAAATAAATTATATATAGACCTAACCTCTATCAAGGGTAATAGAATGACAGGTCACCGTTTTAGTATTGTTCATAGATATTATAGACCACTCGCAGTACATTCCAAAGCACTATACATCCTAAAAATAATTCAAAATGTGTATAATTTAAAGGGTATTAATAATGTAGCATTCCATATCAATGAAAATGTCAGATTCAATTTGAAAGAGAGTGAAGCTGCTCACCAACTTGTATTAAAATCTGAAGAAGAGATCAGATAGCAGATCTCAAAACGTAGTGTTACTGATTTTTTGTATCACTGAACGATGGCAAATGTCCGGAAATATCATGTTTCCTTGATTACATTTGTACTGTAATTGTGAAAATAGATTTTCCCGATTAAACGTTTCTTAAAAATCAAAGTAATACCATAAATCTAAGTAGATAATCATACAAATTACAGTACAACATTATCCTGGATATATTATTTGAGAACGAATGGTTTAAATTTGTTTACACGAGGTAAGGCAGACCGTAAGTACAGTATGTATAGTGTTCATACCAAGCAACTTCAATTTTCTTTCTCCATACTTACCAAATTTACTCCTGAGAAACCAATAAAATACTTTCAATTTTTAAAAGTGGACCAAAAGAGCCTAATTTGGAGGATTGAGGTGGTTTTGAGAAATATTTAAATGTAAACATCAATTGTATTATACGAATCATTTTAACGGCCTGATGATCCTGAACATTTCAACATCAATACAAATTAATTATATTAAACAGTATTCACAGGGTGTGTTAAAACGTTTTTAAAAAACTTATTGTGTTTTCTGCTACAATATGGAAGAGTGCAAAATATTTGTCTAATCTATTTTCTTAGACATTCTTTCACGGAGTACGTGGTAGGGGCATTTCTAATTATATTTTCAAAAATTTTATGTTCAAACTTAAAAAATAATAAAGAGACTAAAACCTCCAAATTCTGAAATAGCAAAATGTAGCTATCTCATTAAACAAATATATATTATATTTTAAATGTTTATCTCTAATTATTCAAAATGGCAGTACAAAAACAGAGTTTAAAATGTTTATTAATAAAATTAAATAACTCCTCTCCAATGAAGATCGCAGCTAACTCAATTCCACCACTTAAGGATGCAGAAACTCAACTAAGAACTGTGTGTTTGCAGGTTTGGTTCCAGAATAGACGAGCGAAATACAGAAAACAGGAGAAACAGTTGCAGAAAGCCCTGGCTCCTTCAGTGTTACCAACATGCAACGGCGCCATGATGAGGAACATTTACCCTACGGCCAGTCGGGGTTACCAACCTTACCCTCACCCCAACACCATGAATAGGTACCCCCAGGTAAGTTGTACCTCCAGCATAGTATATATTTTAGACTATTTCTTAATATGATGTACCAACACTCCAACAGTAAGAGTATACTCATAGCAGTACTAAACTTATAGTGGTACACAGCCATAAATGTTTCTGGAGACTCAGTTCATCTACCTGCTAAAATATAAATCACTTCTTTCCAAATTGCGCATGTTTTACAAGTCTAAAGTTTGAGTTTGGCTAGCAATGCACGCAAATTAAATTGTTTTTTACATAAGAAAAATAACTTTCTGCATTGCATGAATGATTCAATTCCTTGTAATTTTATACAAGCTAAAGAATCATTGAAAGCGACATATGAACAATTTATTCGTCGATTGGGTTCATTTTCACCTATCGGGTAAGAAACGTTCTGTTGCTTAATATACATTGTTGTGTGTGTTCTATTCTTATCAGGACTTATCAATTGCTAATTAATGTGACGAAAAATTTCAAAATCAAACTCACATCAGTCACAGACTCGACTCCTGAAATCTAGAGTCATGTTGGTCTAAAAAGATCCAAATAAATGTCGGCGACAAAGGAGCTCGAAACGAACTAATGGTTTCGACATCAGAGACACCGAGACTAAAAAATACAGTGTAATCCAGGTGAAGAGGCATTCTCATTGCACAGTTGTAGCCTGATGAGACAATGAGAATGCCACTTAACCTGGATTACAGTGTATTTTTTAGTCTGGGTGTCTCTTATTTCGAAACGATGTAAAGAGTTCGTTTTGAGCTTCTTCGTTTATGGATCTCTTCAGACGAACATTACTCCAAATTCCAGGAGTCGAGTATGTAACGTCAGATTCCAGACTATGACCTAAGAGGAAGATGTCCTCTACAGCTAAACGCAACATTTATTCGCATACGTTACAAAGTTATCCCGTAATTAAGTAATGGATTTTATTTAGTATAGTTCGATGAGTAGACAACATAATTGATAACTCTTACTAATGGAACGGCAATCGTGGAGTGTTTAAAATTAGCAGAACGTGCCGTAATAAGAGTTTCTGGCAGACAGATCGATAAAGAATGGTACTAACTAGATGTATACATTTTATTTTCGTATCTTGTCACCGATATTCGTTGTCCACTCAAATAACGATTGTGGAAAGAATGCTGTAATAGAGTGCACTGTATACTTGAGGTCTGATTTGAGACAACCACTTACTAAAGACCTTGTAGGATATGTTTACAATCGTGTTGATTGTTTTTTCCGTTCGTCTGTGCAATAACTCTTGATTCGTATAAAGGTCCTTGACACTTGAAACTGGATATGTAGATTCGTCAGTTTTATTGATTATACGGGTAAAAAGTAAAAGGACAGTCTGGCTATCTGTGCGATACCTCTATCGTTACGTTCTGTCAGGTCCTTCGACATTCCGTCGTTTCTGTTTATATGCTGTTAAGAATATTTCTAGACACTTTGCACATTAATTAAAGCTAGACTTACTTGTTACAACATGCAATAACAAGTTTGAGCCAAACAAAACTGTAAATAGTGTAATATTCTTGAAATGCAAAAATGTATTTTTGTACCACTGAAATACAGGGTGTCTAATATTACATAAAAAGTGTTTATTTTAAAGTGCTCTCTTGTAAAGAAGTTTTATTTCACCTTCTCCAGTCTCATCAGGTTGGAGCTTTCGTGACCTCCTTTTTGACTTCATCTTCATATATACGACTTTAGCAGAGCTCCATTTTCATAAATATCGAACTCTTTTCTTATGCTACTAATATACTCTGATAATGATCCATACGTTAGTACTACTGTTGAGAAGTCGGTTTCAGATGATTGCAGCTTTTTACTAGGAATATTAAATATGTTCAGTAGATCTCCCCACAGAATTGACAAAAATGTAGTTTCCAACCTTTACCAAAGGTAGCTACCGGCTTCAATTCGTGTATTTCCTTTCCTGTTTCGTCATTGGAAATAATTTTGAGTGCTTTTATTTCTTCCTTCAAATTTTCATTCAACCTTGCAAGCGTCATCTCTCGCTGACCAACCTGCGTTTGTTTGGTATGCATTTTAGGTTTAAGTTGTTTTTCTTGTTAAGGCAACTACTGAGCCTTTCGTACCTTTAGTTGCGGCAGAGAAAAAAACTATACAGATTGTTTAACAGCATGAAAAATGACTTTTTCTGCAACTACTAGTTGAATGCTCGCCGATTAGATTCAGTTAGCATTGCAACGAGCATTACGCTGTCGGTGTTGTCTCTCGAATTCCAGCTTGTAGACCAGTATAGGCTCCAGACATGTTGGAGGCATTGTCATATACTTGTCCTCTACAGAAGAGACAGAATTTTATTTTTGGGAATCAAGGGAAGTCGTCGTGAGGTAGTGATGGTGTATCCGCGTATCAACGGAAACTATACTACTTCTGCCACCCTATACAGTACAGACTACAGTTAACAGTCTAATTTCCTAATTTTGTTTAGAACAGTGCAGTTCACCAGCCTTAACATAAAGGCCATTAGTTTTCAAATATTCTCAATTGAAATTGTTTTCATGTTTATTAAAACCTTTGCCGCCCCCAAAATTTTGTCCCCCCCCCCCGACTAGAGCTCCTATAGTCCCCCCTAAATACTTCACTGTTGTATGGTAATTATGG
Organism: Homalodisca vitripennis; assembly: GCF_021130785.1. Taxonomy (NCBI): domain Eukaryota; kingdom Metazoa; phylum Arthropoda; class Insecta; order Hemiptera; family Cicadellidae; genus Homalodisca; species Homalodisca vitripennis. Next base: position 31,575,055 of record NC_060209.1, read on the forward strand.
GTTTGAACATTTACTATTAAATTTGTATTTATGATAATACTCGTATTTATCAGTCCATGTATACTAGGAATAGATACTTTTATTCCAATGCTGTTACCAAAACGCTGTGCTGTTCAGGCCTTGACGTGTACAATTTACAACTTATCAAGTGAAAATACCCAGTAAGTTTTGATAAAACCATAATCTGTAAGCTTTCAAATAAGTTATAAACAATAAGTTGTGGCATATATCATAAAAGTATATTTACCGAGCTGTAGTCAGCAGCAAAACGTTCATATAGTTTTCAGATCGGCCATCATGTATTCAACCAGTAGTAACCAACTGTGTTGTTTATGACTTTCAGATGGGTTCCAGCTCGTACCCCAGTATGACGCAACCCTTCGCCATGAGTCATGGGGCAGCCAACATGTCCGGAATGCGTCAGGACACCATGGGTCAGTATCTACTTCTAGACAACTTCTTCACAACTTATCTCTAGACGTTAGGGTTATGGACTAAAGCAGAGCTAAAGTAGTGAGAAACGATCAAGTTCTACACATATAATACTAGCTGTTTACCGCGATTTCGCATGCTTTTCGTAAGATTGCCCGTGTATGAGCACTTTTGGTTCAAGTGAATCAGCCTATATTTCTAATGCCGATGTAGAGTTTACCTTGTTGCCACGATCAAGAAAATCTGTCAAAAGTGTATGTTTATAGCCCTTGTACACGTACATGTACTTCACGTGGTCTAACGCTCAATCTTTAAGTTCAACCAGAAATTTATTAGACAAATATAAATCAAAATTTAGCGCCTTCAAATAAAGTTTGGCTATTTAATATACGGAACTGTCTCGTAATTGCAGTTTATAGTGTGCAGGCGCTTTGATAACTTTTACATTTTTCAGCGCCGCCTGGTGGTGAGTTACATCAATAGGCATAGCATAAACCTTCTTCGTGGAAAAATACATATACGTACAAATTTTCATAATGATCGGTCAAATAGTTTCTAAGTCTATAAAGGACATACAGACAAACATACAGATTCGATATGATTTGTTAAAAATATTTTCGAAAATATTAATTGCAATAATTTGAAACTCGACTATAGAAAAATTCGTAAAATTGTTTATAATTTTTTCATAGCTGATAAAACTTTTGTCTTTATTTATTTTCTCGATAATGACAACGATGGTCAGTTCTGCAATATGTCTGTTCAAACAAGCAAAAATTTACTTTTCTACATCAATTGTATATTATGGAGGCACTCTGGCATTTCAAATTCCCCTACGTATAATTTTAGTGCAAATAATTAAATTTAGAAATTCACTCTGCAATAGAAATGTGAAATTCTTTAAATTCTTTTAAAACAAGAATTATGTTCAACTAAACGATGCAAAATTATTTATACTTACTAACTATAATATTATAGTATACTATATAATACTATATAATAATAGTAAGCAGAGAATAAAGATTTACGACCATATCGCAAGTAAAATTTCAGAATGAAACTAACGTCATCAACACGAAATTATTTCCACGCTATAAACCAAAGCGGCGAAGCTCAAGAGTTAACCAAGCTTGCGATTAGGTCGGAGGGCTGGGGATAAAAGGCGCTGTTTTCAAAACGGTTCTAGAAGCAGCCCGGGCGCCTGGAGCGGAAATAAGGACTGTTTCCGGCAGCGTCTTAAGACGCAAACATCCAATCAAACTCCGGAAATGAGTTAAGATGGCGGCGTCAACATATGACTCAAGAAAATTGCCTTCTAACAAAAGTTACTAGTGTGGCTGGCGGGGGGAGGGAAACATTTCGTATGCATTGTTTTTCCACGTGTGGAAAATACCGAGACGAGGACGTCAGATCGTTTTGAAAAAGTATAAAATAAAATTCCCTCTTGTGTTTTCCGTCGATACAGCATCACCTCCTCGTTCCACTTCAGTCGGTGGGTGGGGGGGAGAGATAGTGGAGGGGGAAACCGGTAATAGATAAAGTATCCAACTTGTCCTGTCTCAGGGTTTTCTCTTTAAAAGTTATCTATGTGCTTCCTCTATAAATACTGCAATCTTTCGGATAAATTATTAACTTTTGTTTTCTTTCAAATAAAAGGACATTCCTTTTCACGTCTTTTTTTACTTACTTAAATCTAAGAATAACTATTACTCCAACCACAATTTACAAAGGAAAACAAAACAAACCTAATTTTTGAGGTTAGTCCAAAATACTATTCAAAGTCAAAGTCAAAATTTCTTTATTGCCATAATAACATTGTATTGCATTTTACTATCTCCCTTCCTCCTCATTAATCTTGCAAAATTATGGTACATTATAAATTTCACACAACCAGCGCCAACACTGTGAATAATACATCAAAGAAAGAGAATATTTAATATTTTCATAGTTGAACTAAACTGTTTCAAATTGGCACATTGGTTTAATTGAATTGACTGTTGATTAAAAAGCTATGGACTCAGTTGTTCAATCTGTTAAAGGCCAAATATTGCATCCCTTTAACAATTCTTGGCTGTTTCTATAAAGTACAGAAGACCCATTGGTGCCTAATTTACTGTTTCTAATACAAAATATTCTAAATGCGCTTTAATAAAAAATAATAATTAATTGCCAATATTATAAATTGGCAAAACAGTAGAAAGTGTTCTCTTGTTTTGATTTTTACATTGTTAATGAAAAGTAAGTTTGTACTTCTGTTAGGTTTATACATTAGATTTAAAAATAATCTGGATCAACTTTTGAATATTTTTCAATAGAAAATTTATTTTAAAAAGAAAAAGAGTGTTCATTAATAATTAACTATATAATGCATTTTTTAATGTTTCTGCCTGGCCAGTTTCTCATTCATATGACACCTAGATTTTTAACACCTGTTTTGTTTCTGGTCAAAAAAACGAATATCTTCATCATTACAATTTATCATTGTTATGATCCTTTAAATTCAATTATAGATTATAATTTTTAAAGCCAAAATAAATGTGTTTTTACATTAACTTTCATTTTACTTGTTGAGCCACATTGCTACAAGTTACTAAACTGTCAGACATGTTTTTCATAAGTATTTTTCTACAATAAAACAGCGCAAAAGAGTCAGATAAAGTACTGGCATTGCCATCAATAGGCAATTCTGATTAGTCTTTTATTAATTCTAAAAGAGTGACCCAAAGAGAATCAATATCTATGGGACTCTTGTTTCAACATTTACACCTGAATTGAAAGAATTCGTATTAACTTAAATGTAAATGTTGACTTATGTCCTTATGAATCAACATTCTACCCACACTAGTCAATAATCCAGCTACTCTTAAAAAATTATGATTCAAAAATCATTATTTAAGTCACATGTTTTTAAAATTACATTGAAAATTTGTAAAATTTATTACTATGGTACATACAAGGAAGGAGAATGCCACACCATGTGTCATGTGACAGGCTTTGCTGAAGTTCAATGTAAAAGTTCAAGTCTTTATTCACTTTATTATTGACAGAAATAACACCAGACAATCTCCTGGCAAACGAAAGATATATTGTGTGTCTACTAAGTGATAGGTTTCAATGGTGCTCGCCCTAATTCCACAGATAAAAAACCTTTCTCGAAATATCTTGCCACATGATAGATTCACATTTTTGCTCATTAAATTGGATTTCACATCAATGTTTAAATGATAAAAGTCTACAGACCGCCATAATAAAAACTGCCATAAAATGATGTTGGATGTGTTAGGATAATTAGGCTGTGTTATATATCACGTGTTAAAATCTTAGAGTACACTAAGTTTGTTTACAAATTAATTTATTCTGCTAATAATTTACATTATTAGCAGATATTTTTACAAAATATCTGAGCATTAGCGAATATTTTTACAAATATTCGCTAATGCTCAGCCAATTCCCATAGAGTGACATGCACCATAATTGAACTCAGTGTTCCTCATATAGAAATGAAGTTTCATGCACAATTTCAAGTCTATGGATCAGTTCGTTTTTAAGATATCGTGTGGACAGACAGACACACAGTAATTAACTGTTTCCAGCTCTACGAGTGATTGTCTTCGATAACGCTCAGCCAATAACATTTAATGGTTTCCTTTAGAAGAAACAGCCTAAGAATTACATTATTGAAATAATTTTCCTTTGTATTTAACTACTCAAAACGGTGGTACATGTATTTAATTCTTGTTTGTCCTGGTATAGAAACAGCTGATTTTCAGAGATCAGTGTGCCACCTCAGAAGTGATAATACACTGCTCGGACAAACTTATTTAACACGAAATTTTATTAAAAGCACTGAAAACAAAATACTTGCAACTGGGAACTAAGGCAACTGCCAACTGGCCTCAACTGGAAACACAACACACAACTGGTTGGTTTGGGAATGCAACTACATTCAGAACTGCTTAGTTTTCCGAAAGAGAAAAAAGAAAACTTTCTTTTTTATCTCATTCATAAAATTTTTGAACAACAAAATAACGCAAATTAAATCTAAGAAATAACCTTTATTTCCAATAATTAATTACAGAAATAGTTATCCAAATTAGGTATCTCCAACAAGTATCCCTGGTACGCACACTTTCTTTCATCTGAATTAAGGTGTATTTATCATTTGTAGCAACATCCTAGAATATCACAAATTTTATATTGACTATTTTCCATTCTTCAAATAAATGTTGTATAGGTTCAACAATTATGTGGTGTAGGCTCAGGTGTTAGAGAACTTCATATGAATAGAATTGTAGAAGAAATCAGGTAAACTTGGAGCTTGGAGTAGTATTGATATACAACAGTTCACTATCGAAGGGCACAGTAGTGTTGTGAAATGATACTCGTATTAATCAGACATTGAGTCACCTGGTTACTAAAATAATACAGTGTGCAGACTAATATTAACATGAATCACTATGTTTTTTGAACAATTCACTACAGCTAAAATTGACTGCCATGTGATGTCACATCCTTCAATAGAAAACAAATTGTGAAAAGGTGATTAAATACAAGTGGTTAGCACACAAAGGTGGCTAATGCACTATATGTACTTGTACTTCTAAAGTTACTTCTTGTACTTCTAAAGTTACTGTATCTACTCATTATAAAGTCCTGCATGGGCTTGATAATTCCCAAGTGATTACAGTTAAAGAAATAAAACTATCGAACTTGTAGACCATTCTCCATTAGATGTGAAGAGTAACTAACTACCTTAAAACTATTTATTAAGTTTATCTTTCACAACTTGAGGCCAAGACAAAAACAAACCATCTTGAACAGGACCTACATTGTAAAATTTACAAACTTTAATACAGCGTAATGTTTAAAGAGTTAATATTTTGAAATCCGATTTGCAGCATTGAACTCTACTAATAAAGACCTTTAATTTGATGTAATACTCGACCTATGCTCTCATTTAAGATTTCCTTCTGACTCCTTGCAGGCCATCCCCCTGACACGAAAAAAAAAAAAATGGTGGTTACTTCATAAAGTAGATTTACATGTGCAGGTATGATGTACAAAGTTTTAAATGCTTTACCTGTAATCGTTCGAAATTATGAAGTCTGTGCGAGAATTTATTAACACATCTGACCATGACAAATTGAAGCAGAGAATTCAACATACAATTTGTGATTTTGTAACTAAGATATTACAAGTACAAGCAATGGGAAATCTAAGTGCCAGATTGAGACAATGGATATGTAGACATTCTTTCATGACAAACAGGCGTATATAAGGGGGACTCAAAGACATTTCCTCCCCCAAACAATTTTGAAAGACAAACATTAAGATTTCACCTAGCCGTTCGTTTTAAGCTAGAACCAATTATGAGGTCCTAACCTTCCAAAAGATTCCTGAGCTCCTATTTTCGGAAGGTATTTTATATCTCCTAAATCACGGTCAGCCCCCTTGAAATACTTTTCTTCATACACCACTGACATGACATAATTCATTTTCTTTCTATAAAGTTTGTTATTGACAATGAAACGTTTGAAAGGATAACAGAATTCAGGATATTTGCCATCGTTATACATTACAAAATGTATAACACAACATTTCGAGGATTGAAATCTATCTTCTTCGTCAGGTGGGGGGTTATTAATACATACAAAAATAAAAAAACAGAAAGGAGAAAAAAAAGGGAAAGAATAAAGTTTAAACATACCCGAAAGCTGCTTGGAATATAGCTGACAACGCCTAGATGTTACATATAACGATGGAAAATGTCTGAAATCCTGTTATAATTCAGATATTAACGTGAGTTACTAAAAAATAAAAGTTGAAATATAGTATTTTATTTCAACTTTTATTGAAATAAAATAAAATAATATAAAAAAGGAAAGTATGTTATTGAATTTTATCTGTATCAGTGAAATGTTTCAAGCTTGATTCTTGTGCTAGCCTGTAATGTAAGGAAAAAATGGACTGAAATGTTAGAAACAACTGCATTGTTTCCAATACTTTTCTATCATAATTAAAATCATTAAAACTCCATTTTGAGATGAAATTTCCTTTGGAGGATAAAAGTTTTACTCTTTTATAAAAATAGTCAACAAAAGTACATTGTTCAGTGATACGAAAAATCTGTAACATTACGTTCCGAGATCTATAATCTTGTTTTTATTAAGTGCATATTTAGAGTTCTTTGTCAATACAATTGACATAAAAGTAATTTACTATAAAAAAGCAACAAAGGACTCTAAATCACTAGGGTAATAAAATTGTCTTGTATTTACCTTTAAAGAAAGAATCAAATTATTGTGCATTTCATCATTTTACTTTCAGCCATTTATAGAACTTGTTGCTAACTTATACAGTACTTGTAAAACTTTTATCTTGGAGAGTGATTAAAAGACTGTTCACAAAAAAAAGGAATCAGAAAACAATTACAGTTCCTTGATTCTCCACTGCTGTAAGGAAGCAAAGCTGAAATGGCAATGGTCAAACATTGTGTACATTTACTATTAGAAGCACATAATAACAATAAACGAGAAAGATTATTAGAAAGAATGTAAAATTTTTAACACTTTATCTAAATAGTAAATGCACAACATACTACCTGTCTTTTGCTATTAAGATGATGTTTAGCTTCTTTAGCCATCAAATACAGCTAAAATTTGTATGAAAAATAGGCTGAGTAAATACATACTTATAAATAGGACATAAAAAGTAGAGGACATCTTGCAAAGAGATAGAACATGTAATATCTATGGAGATCTTCTTAGCCAGGAATGTTTTAGTAGTTGAGTTTAGTTTCCTACACTGGTTGAGAATGTACTCAAAGAGAGAGGAAGCTCTCGATCTTCATCTGAATACGCTGTAACACAGTGAAAACTGAAATTTGTTGTCTATCTGTGTCAGAAGAGACGAAACAGCTTCACTATGTTCAGAGTGTCTACTACTTTGCTCAAACTGGTTTTCACCAGCAAGCCATAGTGCATAGCAAAGGGGTGTTACCCTCTGGCTAAGCAACCACTTGGTTGTGATGCCTGAGTTTGGTCTACTTGAGAAGGCCCAAAGAAACTCGCACTGTACAAAGCCAAAAGATAGCACTAAGCTCTCAATTTTAGATTTAGTGAAAGAACCTTTTGTAGTGAAACAAGTAATATTGAGCACCACCAGACAGGAGGTGATCCTCAGTCACCATACGTTTTGGTACTCGAGCTGTTTGCACGGCTGGACCTATTATGTTATGTAAATCCAAAATCTTATGTCACTTCACTCAGTCAGTAGGGTAAAAGCACAACCTGCATTCAACCTCACTTCGTGGGGGGGCACCTTCTCCATGAGAAGACAATACCATACCGATGCTGGTGAAGGTCCCAGATGGGACGTGAGCTCATAATACTTGTAGCATTTCAAGATATCTGTCTCTCATCAGTTGCGCGAAGAAGCGCAAGACATTGAAGTCACGGACGGATGATCCGTGAGGTTTACAAGGAAATAGAACATGTTGTAATGTCTATCAAGATCTTCTTAGCCAGGAAAGTTTTAGTAGTTGAGTTTAGTCTCCTATACTGGCTGAGAAAGTACTCGAAGAGAGAGCAAGCTGTCGATCTTCGAGTACATTTTCAGCCAGTGTAAGAGAGTAAACTCAACTGCTAGAGGACACCTGTTTGTGCTATTTGGAATAGTGCATCATCTCTATGTACGTAAAATTATAATAATCTAAATTAATGTGTTAAGAACAAAGATACATTTTCTTCCCTCGTCTCCTTGCTCTATTTCATCTCCCAATCAAATTTTCACACTCTTTGTGATGGCAGGGATGACAGCCGAGGACGAGTGGTACAACAAGAGTCTGTCGGCTCTGCGGATGAACACCAGCCACCACCCGAACCTGGCTGCGCCTATGCTGCAGTACCAGACATAATGACGACTCAACTCTGACTGTACATTGCGCCTGCTCCAACAGATGCCTACCTCCTTGCTCGACCAGATTCAACTTCAAGATTTCATCTAACGTTCAGTTTACTGGTGTACTGTACTACATTTGTTATGCTCATCATGTACATACATGCTCAATCATCTCTTCAGTTCTGATATTGAGGTTGTGATAAGTTGTACAATGAACTTTTTAATGTCGTGGAAACCCGATTCAACTCAATCAAGAGTCAGACTTTCGTTGAAAAATCCTTATTGAACACTTTGAATACCAGCCCATTACTCCATTCTATTTGGTTTTTAATTTTCCCATGAGCCATACGAAAAAACTGTAAAAGTAATTTGACACATTTTGTTGTAACTAGATTTTCTCAAGACTTCATTGAGGAAATAGAATTTCATCGAAAATATCTTAAATTACAATTCATGAACTGTTTAGAGATGAATGGTTTTCAATAATGAGCTTTTAACTTATTTTTCTTTTATATGCAGAGCTGTCCAAAAATCATGGAATAGATTGGTAATATTTAATGGTTTAACTTATAAATGTGAGAGCCTACAACTCAACATTGAATATAAAAAACTACTCTTTATCTACACTGGGAGATATCCCAAGAGATTAATCTTTAATGTAGATACACATTTAACAAATAATGACAAGGGTCTTAATAAAACTAGGCGATAAAAGAAGAAAAATATAATTTGAACATGTAGGACAAAATTTACAACTCATTTGAAGATTATTGTGCTGACTTTGAAATATGGTTCATTAAAATGAACTTATGATAATCAGAACAATGTACGGTTGTTTACACGAAAGTTGTATAAATTTATAATTACCATTAGAACACTTTAGACATAATGTAAAGTATTATTTTTGGAAATCCCCATTATCCCACAGTACAGTATTTTTTGTCAATATCAAAATTATTTGTTGAGTCTAATTTTATTTTAACTATGTAAACAAAATAGGATGACGTCTTAGGTACAGATATCCTAAATTTAGAAATACTTCAGATATTCCCTTTTTTAGTCAGGTTCAAGAAAACTTCACTTTCTTTATAAAAATCTTAAAAACAATAAGTAACTTCTGTGGTTTTATTCAAGATTTTCCACAACTACTAATTGGTCATTGTTTTGAGAAGATGAAACTTGCAACATACAGGTATAATTTTCTACAATTTGAAATGTAGCATTACAGTTTTATAAGTTTACTCTTACTTACTCCCATGGCCATGGATACCCTAGGTGGTATTTGGCCTCGCCAACCAGCTGCCTGTATCTCTCCCTGTCTTCACAATCCCCCTGACCCGCTCTCAATTTCCGCAAGTCCTTCTCCACCTGGTCCTTCCAGCGATTCTTGCGTCTACCTCGAGGTCTTCTTCCAACTGGATTGTGTTTCCAAACCTCTTTAATCAGTTTTTATAAGTTTAACCATTCAAAAATTAGTAGGCATCCAAGGATCTTTTGGACAGCACTGTAAAAAAACTCTTGTTTATTCTGATTGGTTTGTGTTGATGTTTTCAACTTAAGTATAAAGAATTTTAAAATTCTTTTATTTCTATTAAGTTGCTATATAATTGTATATTTATAATACACCAAAGAAGTTGAAATGCTCTGTAACCAAAGTTCCATGTATCGAAGCAAGCAAGGGTTAGGTTTGTTAGAAATACTTGTATATACAGTAAATGATTGTGTGATACGTCTATCTTCGTAATGTATGTATGTCATCTATGTATCGTTCCGATCTGAATCCACTCGTTTGCAATTTGTGTCATTATGTATTATACATACGTAATAATCCTGCAATGAACATTAATTGTCAATGTTCAAAACATAACGTTACAATTTTAATATTTTTGTAACTTAGAAAATGTGTACCTGTCTTAGTATCACTTCAATGCATATTTTAGATTGTAATAGTAATACACAAGTATACACAGAGGTTGAATATTACATTTCATATCAAACATTAGCGTTAATAAATGTGTATACATGTTGTTGCTGAAAATACTACTGAGATGTCTTACACATATTTAAATATTTATATTTTAATTTGAAAAATAGTACAACCAATGAATTTTTGTGAAGTAATAAGTGCAAATGACTAAATAATATTAGTGATGAATTTTTACTAATTATTTAGTATTTTTACTATTTATAAATATAATTGTATTTATAAGTTTAGAAAAAATGAGATACAATGTTTTTAATGTTAATCTTACATCAAATACATTTAAGGATATTATTACAGCTTTGAATAAAATTGTCCACTAGATATAGTGAAACATTAGCTTACTTTAGAAATACTAAAATTAAAATTTCTTGATCTTTTTTATATGGATTTTAAACTGGAAAAATAAATAAAAGGATGAATATTGCTTACAACAAATATGCTGTGCAAGTAAAAGGTACAAAATATATAAGCTTTTAACAGATTTTTTAGTACTTAAGTGAACGTCAACTATAAAACAAATTGCAAATGATTGTAACTCAGAAAATGTTTGTTAACTTTTTATAAACTCTGTATTTGACTCTATGTGTTCCGGAATGACTGAGTTTTCGTGTACGTACTCAGTGTGAGAGAGTTTAGGTTAGTTCCTCGTAAATAATTTTGATTGCTTTTAATTATAAAGAGAAATTAATCAGATACCTAACAGAATTTGTCTTAGAATTTCAAAACAAAGTAGCAAAATATCAAATAATATTAAGTAATTCCATTATTCCAGTAAACTATGAAATTACATAGGACATTTCAATAACCTAAGTACATTACATGAACTTCAAAATAACAAAATATACTTCCTACTAAAGGAACTATATTTTGTTAATTGCAATTGATATTGTTACTAGAAAAACAATAAAAATTGTTTTAAATCTAATTTGAAGTAATACGTAAATATCTTACTATGTTATAAACTTCAATCACGAATTATTTAAAAACAGAGTACACTAAAATTTATTTTTAAGAGAAAAATGTTATTATGTAGATTACTATTTTATAACAATAAAATTAAGTAGATTTGTTTACTTATCCTGCAGAACTAAAATCTTGCCAAAGTTTAACATAAAATCGACCAGGATAAAAACTATTGACATACAAGTCGTTTCTCTTGACATGAAACTGAATATGGATGAATAACAGTTATGTTATGGATATTTTCATTGTTATGTGTACCAAAATCACTGTAACATAGGATTTGTGTCTTACCACTAATAGTGTTTCATTTATTTTGTTTAATTTAAGATTGCGAACGTCCAAAACATTCCTGTTTACAATTTGTTTTATCCATCAATATTTTTAAATTTATTTAAACTTGCACATAGAGCCTACTTTTAATGTTCATAAAAGAAATAAAAATAATGACAACACTTTATCAAAATAATGTTTTTTTTAGTAATGACCAGATCTGTTTAAAAGAGTTTACAGAATTAATTTTTGTACAAAAATAAAAAGTTAGTTTGATTTTATTACCGACTAATCCATAACTAGATAATCAACAGCTTTTTTATTAGTTTATAAGAAATACCTGTTGCAGAATTCTGTATCAAATATGTAAACATACTGTATTATTTGATGTCTTGTAAATAGGAGGAGAAGGTACATAAATTAAATGTGTTTTTAATGTACAGAACTCGTGTATTACTCCGATTCCCTTGCTTTACAAACAGAAACAATAAATACATGGTATTCATGTAACATCTTTCTCCTGTGTTTGGTAGTCAAAGTGTATTGTGACAATGTGGCGCCCTGGTACCATAACCAACCCCAGCAGCCTCGGCTCATCGGAGAACCCACAAACTGCAACATCAACACACCAGTTACACATGTCTCTTCCCTTCTTAAATAAAAATTTATTTATAAAAATATATATACAGCAATCTTAATGTTAGAAAGTATTTGTACTTGCTAACTACAGTGTAAACGTTGTAAATTAAAAATAATGTAATGTACTTCATACAAGCTGTTACTATTATCATTATTAACTTCACTATTATCACAATGCAATATTACAAGGATTGCTTTATTAACCTCCAATCTTAGACCATGACAGCTAGACAACGTGGCAGGTCTGTAGTATGCACAGTAGTCGATCGCCCACCTTCCTCGCAACAACATTTGTCACTGCCGAGTTCAAGTAGCTAATTTGCGCTAGAGCTGCAGTCACATAAACATGGCCGCCCTTTGAGCTATAATGTTGTATGTGAGTGGTGTAGAAAACCAAAAATGTTAACTGACACTCACAAAAATCACCAAATGGCTTCAGATTTGACATTTCTGGAATTTGACATTCGGCTATCTTAAAAATTTTGATGCGACTCACGCACAACACAATCACTCACAATGTTTTCTCCATAAACAAGGCATATTCTCCAATGGCTTTCTGCTGCACTATTCCCTTCTGCTTGCAAGAGACGAATAAAAGTCCTCAATTTACATTTGGCGAAAGAATCAATAGAGGCGGCTATACTGTATTTATGCGACTGCAACTCAGCACAAACTGACAACTTGAACTCAACAGTGAGAAATGTTGTAGCGGGAAAGATACATAATCGACTACTCCACACACTGCGGGCCTACCATGTGTCTGGCCATCATGGCGTGAGATCAGTGGTTGAAGAAAAAAAAACGATCATCGTATAACAAGGTGTCATAAATAACCCTGGCACGTTAACCATTCTAAGGTCAGAGATACACATTTAAAGAAATATTGACTCATATATTATGTAACAACCACGCTTCCTAAAACGTTTGTTTGTGGTTTCCAATACGAGAGCCAAAAATAGGCATTGTGTATTGTGCTGTAAAATCACAATAAGGCAAACATTCTTTGGCGAAAATCTCAATCCTCGTACATAGTTTTGTATAGTACCCTTAAAGTAGCAATACCTTTCCCTATCAAAGGCCACAACACAAATTTCAGAAATATTCCATATTCTACACTTATCCATGCGAGAAGACCCCATCTTAAACATCTATCCTGTGATCCTACAACAGTGTATGGTTTCCATTCGTTATAATTGAAACTTGTAAGATAAGAGTTATATTAACAACTGATTTAGACAGACCAGTAAATTGTAATAATTATTCAAAAACCCTATTACCACACATCTTTTACTTTACGTCCAGAAACAGGTGTTATCCCTCAGTTTTGTCAAAAATACTCACTCTGAAACTCATCCTTGGTGGTGAAAAGCACATAAGACTTCTTTATAACTGCAAAGGCAGTTGGGAAAAAACTCCTATAATATTCACATATCTTTCTAGGCATTTTCAACATTGAGAACAAAGATGATTTCCAGAGCAAAACATTGCAAAGCATAAATCTCCCTTAAACTTTTACAGCCTTAATTCCAAATATATTATTGTGGTTTTGGATGGCTCCACATGTACCATAATCTGGGATTAGTGATTTTACACTATGGCTAAGACAGCAGTTAAATCATATTGCAGTTATTAACAAAACTTGTGTAGTCTTCTCAGTTCCAAGAATGGTAACTTAATATTGGAAAATATCACCTATTGAAAGTATACAAACTTTACAAGGTTAACATTAACACCATTTACTTTTAGTAAATCACTACCCACCAGGGGAGTTGTATCCCCCTAAAAGTAAATAAATAATTAAATGGTTAAAAGTTATGATATAAGACAAAATTATGTAGTGTAACTATTCTGAAATAATACTAAAACTACACACAATTTTCTCAAACTTTTGGTTTCATTCACCTTTTCTATTCCTAAACTGTTACCACCTAAACGGCCGCAGCTTGCCCCTATCATACAGTTTTAGTTCTGGGTGTGTCTATTCTAACTACCCTATCAATTCTTTCACGGTCTTTGTGATAATTAACCCTTTGACTAGTAATCCCGAAATAAATTTAGGAGCACCTTATATATTGCCCACAGTAATCCTGATAGGCGGAAGAGCTACGTTGCTAAACAGTTTCACAATAATTTTTTGTTATGAATAATCTCTCGCCTGAATACGTATGCGATCTAGTGGAATAAATAAGAAAACTTTCAAGTAGTTTTTGTCATTCCCACTAGATCGCAGTTGCTCTTTTATTTATTTCTTTCAGACCAAATTTACTGCCATATGACGGTATTTAATCAGTTGTTGCAAGTAATTTGCTGATTCTATTTCTATTTGTATTCTGGATATATGTTGTAACCTCACTTTTACATTACCAGTTCACCTTATGGTTTGTAAACGATTTGTTGTGTTTACCATGAGTAAATAAACGTGCAGGTGTTTGTGTAATTACCGAGTGTGTAAAATGGCGGGAATGACTTTTAGATGAATTTTTAGCTGAGATGCTTTCCTGAGACTTACTGCCCAGCATGGAGATGAGCGTGTGCAGATGGACACAACAAGGATGTGCCGTGATTGCGATACGATTGTTTCCGTGCCTTTCATACTATCAAAGATTTCTGTAAAGACTTGTGTTTTGTTACTAACTTGTACCTATCGTGTACCTTAGTATGTTTATGAGAATATACTGAATATTGAGCTTCCAAAATGCAATCTTGGCTCCTTTCCCTATCCTCGTCTTCTGTATTTTCGTTTTCTGAGATGACAACATTCAATCTTGGGTCCTCTTCTTCTGTATTTTCGGTTTCTGAGATGACAACATTCAATCTTGGGTCCTCTTTTCCTGTATTTTTGGTTTCTGAGTTTACAACATTCAATCTTGGGTCCTCTTCTTCTGTATTTTCGGGTTCCTGAGATAACAACATTCAATCTTGGGTCCTCTTCTCCTGTACTTTTGG
Source organism: Homalodisca vitripennis (assembly GCF_021130785.1). Classification (NCBI taxonomy): domain Eukaryota; kingdom Metazoa; phylum Arthropoda; class Insecta; order Hemiptera; family Cicadellidae; genus Homalodisca; species Homalodisca vitripennis. Next base: position 31,590,188 of record NC_060209.1, read on the forward strand.
TTTCTGAGTTTACAACATTCAATCTCAATCTCAGGTCCTCTTCTACTGTATTTTGGGAGGCAACCACACTTCAGCATAGGCAAAACGAATTTACATAAATGAAAAGAAATATGTGTGCAAATTATAATGCAGCCTTGAATCTATAGCACCTACCTGGTTGTATGTATATCTGTATGAATATATGTATTAGTAGTTTTATCTATATTTATCTTTCATTCTTAGTTACAAATGTAATTACTAAGAAAAATAATAACTAATGTACTGACTGTAATGACTATCCTCATTAGAAGATTGTTCCAAAAAATCCACTTCACGCTCACTTGATGAACTGGCAGAATTCATATGTTAACAACTAGAATTGGGAAAACTTTTAACTAGCATTATCAGCAAGGCCTTTGGACTGTGTGGGTCACAACCTTGTCTTACAAACACTTGAACATTTGGGTATCAGTGCCTCCTCAAGTGGTTTAAGAGCTATTAGGAAGATTGCAGTCGTGATGGAAGTTGGACATAATGATAATGCAATAATACTCCTCCTCAGCTTTTGGAATAAGTAACTGTGGTTGAGACAGTTAAAAGCTTTGCTAAATTCAAGGTACTTGCTGGCTACTCAGCAGTCCTCTTGTAACTGATCAATAATGTGTTCATTAAGTTGTATTAAAGCCGCAACTGTTGATCTGCCTTTTAGAAATACATGTCGGCTTGATAGAAGTTGTAATGTTTTAGATGATGAAGCACACAATCTTTTCAATAATTTTGGAGAAAGTTGAAATCAGAGAGATAGGTTGGTAACAGCCAATGTTGATTGCTGGTCCACTTTTATATTTTGGATATATTCTTAAAATTTTAAAATGAACCAGGAAAATTCTTTGTTAAAATGACTTGTTTATGATATCGGTATGGTGGGTAGATAATTACTTATTGCAGGATTTGATGTTTTGCTATTTCATCTACACTAGATGATGTTTTCAATTTAAGAGTATCTATGATCTTCTCTACATTTAATTGGGTTACATGTTGAAAGGAAATTCTATCAATGTTAGTCTGTTTTAAATTCATGTGTATGTTTGACTGTTTCATAGTATTCTTTGTGCCACTGTAGTGAAGAAGTTGTTAAAGCAGTTTGCTACTTCCATTGGTTCTTGAATTGTATTTCCATTAACTTGTAGGTGTATCTGGTTATCTGGGTTGTGGCTAGTCTTTTTCTCATTATTTATTACTTGTCAGAGCTTTGGACTTATTTTCTACTCTGTCAATGTGAGCTGCTACACGTTCTCTTCACAGTGTTTTCAGTTTCTGGTCATAATCTTTTTTCCTGACTGCTGTTTCTATCCTGTCTTCCTCTCAACCTAAGTATTGTTTTCTCTCTAGTGCCTGGAGGTACAGGTCTTTTAAGTCTTGTGCATTCTCTGTCCCATGGTTGGGGCTTTTTGGGCTGGTTTTTTCTTGTTGTTGTTAGAGGGCAACAATATTCTCTGAATATAAGAGTGATTGTACAATATTGTAGAAAGAAGGTATTGTAGGTTAAATTAGTGTCTGCAGTTTTATTAACCCATTGCGGATCGTGAAAACGGCGCGCGCGCGCGGGCCTAAGAGTACGAATTAATCCGTATTGCAACGCAGCACTCGCAGTGTTTGCACGCCTACCTGCCTGCTTAGCGCGCTCGCTAATTATACATGTTTTGTTTGTTTATGTTGTTATTTATGTTATATAAACATTATACAGATCATATTAGACAAGTATATTATACTAGAAGTATATTCAAGTATATTCATAAATATCCTCGGAAGCACTACTTTGAGCGTTTTTATTGATATTGAAATGATGTTGAAATAGAGTTTCCACATCCGGTGGTGTCCCAGGAACAATGTCTGAAATAGTCTGAACATCTGAATCATGGTCACTAGCCCGCTCGTCACTGTCAACATTAGTATCCGCGTAATTATGAAAACGTGGACAAATACGCGTGATAGAACCGTCTCCATCCTCAATAACACTATCGATATCACTTTCATCACTTCCACTTTCTAATAATAGTCTATCTAATTCAGATGATCGTAAATTGTCACCCATTTTATTTACGTACACGCACACGAGGCAAAGGAAAATAGAACGCCACGACTGTACGCCTCAGACAAACAATTTGTCGCAAATAATAACGTTATTGACCGATAACGAGGGGAGTATTTGTGGACGAGTATCAGAGATAAGATAGGAAGCCAGTCCAGGAAAACTGACTATAAATATCTCCGAGGCTTATAACAGCGATAAGCGTTCAAAACAAATGAGTCATCCGTACCACGTCATCCGCGTGAGGGTCACGTCATTGTGCTTTTGGTCCACGCCTCGCTCCGCGTCACCCTCACGTCGTTGATCCGCAATGGGTTAACTGAGTTCCAATTTTGTTCTGCTAGGTTGGATTTTAAGTGGTTTAATTATCTGTGGCTAAAGTTTCTCATTTTTTGCATTAACTGTACTCTTTGTTAGAGTGTTGAAAAAAGCCAATTGTCCTGTGTGATCAGAAAGACCAGTGGGAATTACTTATGTCTGTACAAGTTGAGTGTTCATGTTTGTGCAAATAGAATCAATTAAAGTGATGTTTCAGTGATTTTTGTTGCATGTAGGACCAGCCTTGTAATGTCAAATGATGTTAAAAATCCTTCTAATTTCTTTTAGTCGGTTTCTTTCAGGTTGTCTACGTTTATATCACCCACCATTACTTTCTGCTTGTTTGCAGTAGACTTTCTTCAACTCACCTGCTAGTATGTCCATGGCATCATCGAGATTTGAGCCTGGTGGTCTGTAGACTCCTAGTACACGCACTACCGTACTTTTTTTAGTTTTATTTAAAAGAGCAGTTTTGCAGACCAGTTCAGATCCACTTTTGCTTATGAGTTTTGCATATTTTTCAAGACCTTGCTATATATATCAAGCTACACCTCCTTTCACATGGTTCTTCCTTGAACAGCCTCCTATTAATCAATATCCTTCAATGTTTATGTTTTTTAGATTTTCCTGACTTAGACCATGTTCTATAACTATTAAGATATCAAGTGTGCAGTGACTTAGAAAATGGGTTAGTCAATCAGTTTTGTTTGAGAGCCAGTTCATTTTTGTTGAAAGAGTTTAATTTTTTTATTGTAATTTTTTTTATTTAATACCATATTTTTATTAATGAGATTAGGTTCGATACATTGAATCAAAAACTGAGAGTTCATTCTTTTTCATGTACACAGAATCCTAATAATTACACAAAAAAAGAATCCTTACACTTTTTTGAGACTAAGGCAGAGACAACATCACCTCAATACTATGCCCTTGTCCTGCTTGTAAAGTTTTTAGAAGAAAAACCCGATGAAAATGTTTTTGTTTCTTCAGACACTGATAGAGAGAAGATTTTAAGTGTCATTGAGTTGAAGAGTTCAGTTGTTCGAGCAACATCCCAGCCAATGCTGGAGAAAAGAGGTTAACGACAACGTAACTCATTGGGCACACGATCTTTCACAACTGCCTTCATGTACCCAATCAGCTTCACACCGGGATTTCATAAAGCACGTTGTGCGCCTGTTAAGGTACACATTGCTATGCATTTCTTTATTGCGATTTTATTGTTTGTATGTCTAGGTGGTTTGTTACATTTGATCCCGTGCTTAAATAAATACCTAAGACTATCGTGTACCCCGTCGGACACACAATTTTTTATTTTTAACATAAATTAATTTACATATTGAAACAATGTTTATTGTGCGAAATTGAGAAGCCTACACACCTTTCTTCATAATTTTTTTCATACTTTGTATGCCTAAGTAGACATACTTTCATACTTAGACATATAACGTAAAAAAACGATTACGGTTTTCTGTCATTATTATTGAAAAATTTGACGGCAAAAAAAAAGTCGTGAAAATAGCTATTGTCCTGAACGTATTAACTTACAACAATTCCATCTATTCACTGCAGTTTACTTATATACATAGCCTAATTCATTTTATTAATTTGCTTGAGCAAATACCTTAGCGCTACCAAGGTCTGAAAGAGACATTACAGATTTTCATACACAAACTAGAACAAAATACCTTCAGGATTTAGATATTCACTGCAGGAGCCCAGTATGACGTTGCCATCTCTATCTGTACAGAGGAACATTCCAATGAGGACGCGACCATCGGTCATCTCTATCTTCATGTGTTTGTTGATCCAGCTTTGCAACTTTGACTTGCTGGCGGCTATCTGCTGTGGATCTCTAACAGGAGCATACTCACTCTGTAACAGAAACACTCTATTTTATTTCACCATATTATTGTCATTTTTCTTCATCATGTTAAGTTTTACATAGAAAACTAGTTAGACTTTGTTATAAAAACAGATGATTAGAATATATGTTTTTTAAGTAAGTACCATTTTAATATATACAAAAATCAAGTAAACATTTTGTTACTATTTTATTTTGATATGAGAGCCCACACTTTTATCTACTTGTCTACATTACTGCCATCAATGTTAAGACACTTATCATATTTAAAAACAACCTTTTGTATACTGCCATCATAGAAGATTGTTACCTGGTTTAACAGCAACTGAACGCGATCATTTTGACGCTATTGTCGTCAATGCGGTGCTGACCTTAAAAGTGATTCTTCTAATGAAAAAAACAACTGGTAAAAAATGGGTGCTAAATTATTACAGGGATTATCAAATTGTTACTAGCAAAATTCTGTTATGAGATCTTGAGTTCTTTTTGCTGCATGTGAACAGACACTGTATGAACGGCAAAATGTGTTTCACAATAAAAATTTCATAGAAAACACTTCTTGAAAATTGAGGAAATTCTTCTACAATGAAGAAATTGTGAAATATCATGTCAATTTTTACTTTATCATTAACATTCTACTTCAATTCATAGGTGATCATTGAGGGTTGTCCACTGCATTTCTCATCATGAATTTTTGTTCTGGCCATCTTTCAAAGTTCTTACCCATTTGAATGCCCTTCCATCACTCATGTTTGTTCATACACTTGACACTTTTGTTGAGGAATTTCAATTGCTTTCAGACCTTTAGCACCATGAAAACAAATAATAGTAAGTACTTCACAGTCTGTGTGATTCTCAATTGATAAGGGCATTTGAAATATGCATTAACAGATATAAAAACGACTGATTATTGCCGTAATTGTGTCTATGGCTTGCTAACAGATGAAGGTACACAATGTGCAAGTGCGGGACACCAACAGCGCTGCAGTAGCAGAATTTCAAAACCGTACTTACTTAAAAAACCACATCTTGTATAAGAATTCAATTGATAAGATATATTATTATTAAGTGTTTCTAAATAATATTTTTCAACATCTAACCACAACATTTTTCATGAACAAATATAAAGATTTTCAATTATACAGGGTGATTCAAAACTAAACGGCAATCTCTCGGGAGCTTATTCTATAGCTAAAAACAAGTAAAAAAGTTCATATAACCATATGCCCGGAAACGCTTCGTTAGCGAGTTACGCCTAGCGAAAGATTTCGCCCGGATTTCAGAACCCTTGGTGAAGTCAGGCCGTATAAAAATGGTAAAGGTAGTTACAAAGATACAAATACGATTGTTTTTTATGTTTTTATATCTGACAAATTTATTAAAATTCGTCCCAGAGCTGTAAATGCAATACTTTCAGAGATATCTTACGTAAAACACAAGAAATGGTGCAAAGAAATAACACATTTTTGTGTTTAACGTAAGATTACTTCCATAAATGTTAAGTAAAGGTAATTTTTTTCTTAAACAGATTTGTAGAACATTTAATTCTGAAAAGATTCATGTGAATTACTTAGGAAAAAAATTAATAATAGGTATTGAAATTTAGCTTTATTTAAAAATAAAACAGACGCACAAAAATGCATATTCTTATCTGCATAAAATATTAACTAATGTTTAGGTTGTGAGTAACAGCTGATCATTTATTCTAGACTGAACATTAACATAAAATGTATTTACCTTTATAAAACTGTAATAATCACCTATTATAGTTGCTCAAAGTGTCCTCCGTTGTTAGCAATGCACGTTTTCGCACGACGAATCCACTCTTTTCTAGCGCGTTTCATAACGTTTGGAGCATTCTTGATAGTTTCTGCCGCCTCTGTAATGCGATTACGTAACTCCTTTATGGTGTTAATCCGTTTTGAATAAACAATTGACTTCATCCAACCCCATAAGAAAAAGTCTGCTGGCGTGAGGTCAGGAGAACGTGGTGGCCATTTTACTGGTCCATTTCGACCAATCCATTGGCTACCGTATGTATCATTGAAATAGTTTTTCACATCATTAGAAAAATGTGGAGGTGCTCCGTCGTGCATAAACCATGCATTTATTCTGTTTTGAACAGGAATATCTTCCAAGAGGGTAGGCAGGTTTGTTCTTAAAAAATTTAAGTACGCTACTCCATTAAGTCGATTAGGGAGGAAAAATGGACCAATCAAATTATCACCCAGAACACCAAGCCATAAATTGACTGAAAATGTATGTTGAAAATGCCTCGTCGCAGTTTCATGTGGGTTGTCGTACGCCCAAGTATGGGTATTACGAAAATTTACAATTCCATTTCTAGTAAAACAGGATTCATCAGTAACGAGAATACGCCGAAGAAAATACTGATGTCGTAAACAATTTCTTCTTAACCAGCGGCAGAACATCTTCCGTTTATTAAGATCTTGCGGTAATAAGTCTTGAACACGTGTTATATGGAATTGGTACAACTGTGCTTCATGAAGTGTCCGCCATACGCTTGACTAGCAAATATTTAACTGACGTGATAATCGTCTGGTGCTTGTGGTTGGTGATAATTCTACAGCATTTATTATTGCTTGTTCATTATTATAGTTCCTTGCGCTACGTTGACGACCAGTATCTATTCGCTTCGGTTTAAAGCTACCAGTTTCTCTAAGTCGTCACTCCACAGCTTCAAATGTTTTGCGATCAGGTGTTCTTCGATGTGTAAAAGTATCACGATATTCCTGAACTGCAGCTAAACCATTCTTGTTAACTTTGCCGTAAATCAGTATCATGTCCGTATACTCTTCAAACGAATACGTACCATTTACATTATCTGCCATTATTTACTAAGATAATTACATACACTTTTATAAAAATATTTAATAAAATATTTTAAAAATAAATATTTAATAAAATATTTTATACACTTGTATAAAATATTTCCAAATAATCACAGGATCTCACAAAATACAATCTTCACACGCCACAATACAAAAACCTCCATAAAGGTTATTCAAATATTACTTCATGAACTTAATTGTTGATCAGCTGATATTGCCAACCTTTGCAAAGAAAATATGACGATAAAAAGTGTTGAATAAATGATCAGCTGTTACTCACAATCTAAACATTAGTTAATATTTTATGCAGATAAGAATATGCATTTTTGTGCGTCTGTTTTATTTTTAAATAAAGCTAAATTTCAATACCTATTATTAATTGTTTTCCTAAGTAATTCACATGTATCTTTTCAGAATTAAAAGTTCTACAAATCTGTTTAAGAAAAAAATGACCTTATTTAACATTTATGGAAGTAATCTTACGTTAAACACAAAAATGTGTTATTTCTTTGCACCAATTCTTGTGTTTTACGTAAGATATCTCTGAAAGTATTGCATTTACAGCTCTGGGACGAATTTTAATAAATTTGTCACATATAAAAACATAAAAAACAATCGTATTTGTATCTTTGTAACTACCTTTACCATTTTTATACGGCCTGACTTCACCAAGGGTTCTGAAATCCGGGCGAAATCTTTCGCTAGGCGTAACTCGCTAACGAAGCGTTTCCGGGCATATGGTTATATGAACTTTTTTACTTGTTTTTAGCTATAGAATAAGCTCTCGAGAGATTGCCGTTTAGTTTTGAATCACCCTGTATATCAATATCTATTGTTTGTAACAAGCTCAACTGGGAGTTGCAAATTGGTATAACACTACAAGGAATGTATGAATCCTACATCAAATGAATTTTGTGGATATTTTTTCGCTAGACAAGCTCTGGTTTTTTTTTTCCTTCCTGAGGGAAAAGGACAGTTTGTCCCCGCGCTTAGTCCTAAAAGGACCTTTGCGCCTCCCTTACTTTAATTTTGTGCCCTTAAAGTCCGAGGCTTTTGCAAAAACCAATCAGATTTAAGGACTCCTGTTCTCTTATGTCCTTGGGGCTGAGTAGATATGCTCCCAGGTATCTTTTCCGAGTTTCTACGATGGCAGGATAATTCTAACCAAATGTGCTCCGCTGATTCCTCCTCCTCTCCATAGAGTCTACATTCGTTACTCTGGCTAAGGCTTACCTTCATAAGGTGCTTCCTTAGAGGGCCATGTCCTGTCAACATTCCTAATATCAGTCTTATATCCTCCTTATTCTGGTCTATGAGAGCTGTCCACCCTTTAACGTAAGGAGAGATAAACAATTTAGATAGTCTTAATCCTCAGGCTCTACTCCAATTATTGTGTCTTGTCCTCTTTTCCTAATCTGGTTTTATCTTACTATCTTAGTACAAATGAACGAAAACAAATAGCAGTAACTATGCAATGGTTAAATAAAAACTGGAACATCGGCTCCATTTACCTATAAAATGAGGAGTGCCCCAAGGCTCTATAATGGGCGCAGTACTATTTATTTTATTTATATCAGACCTGTTTCACCACATTGATCACTACAGCTATCCTGTTATTTACGCTGACAGTACAGTTCTTTTATCCAGCTACATATCAACAGAGCAACTCAATACTGCGTAATTACCTAGTGTTTTGAAACCATAAAGGCATAATTTTGATTGAATATCTGCCTCACGGGGAGACCATCAATGCGGCAAGGTACTGTGAGACGCTAACAAAATTGAAAAGGGCGATTCAGAATAAAAGAAGGGGCATGCTGACAAAGGTAAGTCTGCCTGTTGCACGACAATGCCAGACCTCACACGGCCAACGCCATGAAGCAACTTCTGGACTCTTTTGGATGGGACGTTTTGAACCACTCCCCATATTTCCCTGACCTGGCCCCTTCAAATTTCCATCTCTTCACTTCCCTGAAAGTGCACACGAGTGGAAACAAGTTTTCAACGGACGAGGAGGTGAAGGGGGAGGTGGAGAAGTGGGCAAAAGAGCTGGTGGGAGATTTCTTTGAGGCAGTCATCAAACAATTGTTCTCGCAGCTCACTACTTGCATCGAGAGGGATGGTAACTATGTCGAAAAATAACTGACATATGTACAAGTGTAACCAAGTATTTTTTGTTTTAATACATTTTTTAACCCTACATAAATTGAGTACACTTACTTTATGGACGTGCCTTGTATAATCAATCATTTAAGTGTTGGGCGCTTATCATACTGCAGCCATAACTGTAGCCAAAATGACAAAAAACAGAAAAAAGGGCCTAAAGCTCATAAACTGTATTCCAATAGTTAGTAAACATAATTTTTCTTCTCAAATTCTCACACAAATGTTGAGAATCCTGTTATCCCCTCTTCTTACACTTACCTCTCCTTAGTTGTTATCCTATCTTACCATGAACCATAATTCCTCTGGGTCCCTTAAGATTGATGGACTAATTTGAGATATAGGACCTAACCTAAAATAAAACACGGTATTTGTGATGTTAATGACTGATCCAGCAAACTACGAATTTTGCATTTTTAACCTATTGCTATCATCCTCCTGAAAAACAATATAAGATTTCAATGGATGAAAGTGAGAAATAACGAAGTTATAGAACATTAAAAGTGAAAACTACTTTTCTCGCAAGGAGTAATATTTCATTGTCAAACAGGCATCACGTGGTCTTGCTAAGATGTCAACCTCCTATTGATTGCTGCTGACATCAGCCATTACGCCATCTTTCGATACATAAAATAACAATTTTTAAATCAGGGGAATTTAACCCATATCAAGATGTTTTGGTACTTTGGGATTATACCGACCACACCAGTATGAAGAACACAAAAATAGAAATTTATAGAAACAAACATGATAGAACGAAAAAACAACTCTTCAATTACAAAATTACAAACTTACAAGCATTTCCAGGTATTGTGATCGGTATTGTTGTCGCTGTTATCTTATCTTTCTCGAGAATCCTGATTACGGCAGGCCGCGCGGCATCACGTGATTTGCACGGTACATCATTGCCTTTCCATTACAATTCAATTTATATTTCTGATTAGCCCCTCTAGAATTTGATATTTTACTGATAGGTACTATCTCGAGGGATGTTTTTCTTTCGTCGACATCAGCGCGGGGCAGCACCAAAGGTGCTGCCGAAGCCCGCGCTGATGGCCGGAGGCACTCGCATTTTGGGTGGCGGAATGTGATCAAGAATAAAAACAAGTTTTGAGTGTTTTTTTAATAAAAAGTTTAGTTTGGTAAATGTTTGTTTTTGTTGAATTTTTGTGTTTGGAGAAATGTAGAGGTAAAACACGGAAGTACAACAAAGCGATGCACCAGCTGAACGGGCGGCGAGACTCTGCAATCACGTTATCTACTAGACGCTCGACTTTGACCTCTGTCTGAGGATGGGGAGGTGTTTGCGATAAGACAATTCCTGTTTTATATTGACGAAATATTGTTCTACGCTAATCTAGTAATCAGTAGAAACGAAATGTGAAATAACGATTCATGTCTGGGTGTGGTCGGTATAATCCCAAAGTACCGATGTTTTTGTTAAATTAGACCTTCTGAGAATAAAATGTCATATCAACCTGACACAAGTGCTCTGGCCATCAGCATGGGGCAGCACCATCAGCGACAAACAAAAAACATCCCTCGAGGTAGTAACTATCAGGAAAAATAAAATTCTGGCAATTATAACGTTAAAGGCCGACCTAGCAAATCGTTGTGACAGAAAAATTCGTAAAAGGTTTTGAATATTGTAATTTTTTTAATCGGCCCGGGCAGGTTCCTTTTTTGAAAGAACGTGCTCAGACATAGAGACATATTTTGGTTTCGTGACCAAGTTGTTGCATTTGAAACCAGTGAGACAACGCTATATTTCGTTGGAGTTTGGCGTTCTGCACATTCTGAGGAACACACTAATGGTAAGTGTTTTCTATTAATGTCCATTTATATATTTATATTAGGGGTTTTCATGATTTATTAAGTTAAGTTTTTTACACCGTACATAATTACCTTTGTATCACAATTCAATTTATATTTCTGATCAGATATTTTACTGATAGGTACTATCTCGAGGGATGTTTTTCTTTTGACTGCGGCCCCACACTGATGGCCGGAGGCACTCGTCTCAAACCGATAACAACTAATTAATTTGTAGCTCGAAATTAAGAAAAACATTGTTCATTTGGGTCAAAATTCTGCTCATTTCAGTATTATTTTTCATTTACGTTTACAAAGATGGGGCCGCATCCGATGACGTCATCACAAGGTTGAATCACGGTCACAAAAGGTCACATGACCCCCGCCGTAGCTGTACAACATGGAAATATTGCTCCGCGCGTCCACAGTGGTTCCATTTTTTATGTTCTACAACTTTGTTATTTTACATTTGCACCCCATAAAACCTTATATTGTTTTGTTCTGTAGGACGATTCTAACAAGTCAATGACACAAAACTCGTATTTTGCCGCTAAGGCCGATACTTTCACAATTACCAAAATTCTAAATGGTCTAATCACGAATGCCTCTGGCCATTACTGCTTTATGGGAAAGTCAACTTAAAAAAAAAGCAGAATTATTGTGAATTCACCTAGCCATAACTTCCTATTGTTGCAAGAAAATTAGCCTAGTTCCACTTTTAATGTTCTAAAATTCATTACTTCATTTTAATACCCTATAACCTTATAGACAATAGCAATAGGTTAATAACATGAAACTCGTATTTTGCCAGATCAGCCATTAACCCGACTGATACCTCAGATCATTTTAGGTAATGTGACTAAGTAAATATTATACCCAATTTTCTAACAAAATAAAAAATAGCCTATCTCTTAAAATCCAACAAGGATTTTTTAATCAGAGTGGTAAAATATTGTCATCTCATCAAATTTGTTCATAGTATGATAATAAACCTAGAGCAGAGACCAACTAAATAATATTTAAATCAAACCTGGCTTGCAAGTTTGAATGTAGATGGATATTATGTTCATAGGCTATAATATTATAGACTTACCTCATTTTTAGATTTGTATGAACTTAAATGTCCATTTTCTTTTGCACTTTCCGTTGATTTTGTGTGCATTCTGTAGGCTAAATGTCTGAATTTTTGTTAGCCATAAACAAGATTGTAAAATTTATTGAGGGTCAATATATATTAGTATTTTTTAATTAATCACATAAATTAAAATTAAGTCTTTGTCCTTGCAAAAACGATCAATCACTCAATTAATATAGATAGCCCGATGAAAAACAAAACAAAGAATAAAATTGAATGTAGAACAATACAATAACCTAACAAAAGAAACATTAAAAACACTGCTTTTATGGCTGATTTGATATAGACTGTTACCTATTGATGTTGATGTCAAAATAAGTCTGCTACGCAGGACTACAACCTTGCGGGTTACTTCCATTACATTTCTCTTCTCAGATTGGAAAATTTCCCTTCCTCTACTCTTGTAAAAATAAAAAGAATTGTCAAAAGTGTGTAGTTCAATATTGTTATAATGTGGGCATTAGTGAATTATTAATATCAGTAACCTAATACAACTTGACTCATCAGCAAGTTGAATACATAGCGATTTCCTTCCAAAATTGTAGCAATGTATTTAAAATGTTTTATATTGGAGTTTTTTTTAGGGATGACTTTGTATTTAAACATGAAGATATCTGTGACTTGCATATTATAGAGTTAAAATAGTATCAATTTTATTACCCAACGAATAGGTTTATATACAAGCGATAAATTATTATTGTCCCAAAGTATACAGATTAGTACTAATAAATTGCATTATTTACGCTGTTGTAATTTTCATATTGAGATGAGTTATATCTATACGTTTTGTTTTGTTATGGTTTAAAGTTGGAACCTTACTCTCCTATTTGTCCTAACATCAAGAAAACATGTTTCATCCCACAAATATATTCTCATCATAATTTTACTTGAGAAAATATAGCGTTAATTATATTTAGTATCACTCACAAATATCCATGATAATTATATTTCTTGGATTTTTCTTTAATTTGATTATATATTATTTTCTTTTTTTCTTTTTAGTTTTTTTCTCATTACTCTGCATAAGATTAAGGTTTTATCCAACAGGAAATAAAATCAATAATGCGATTGAAAACGCCAGCAATAGTCAATTGAAGAAATAGTCTGTCGGTGACGTGTCTTCAACTGACCAAAAAGCATCGTGCGGTATTGTCCAGTTGTTTCATAACTTCAAGGCATAACCAGTACCAACAGAACATGAGACCTGAGAGTCCGAATACATTAGATCACATGACTCGATCGGTTAACTCACATAATAGTTACCGATGCGTTTATACAAATGGAGGATTGATTGCAACAATTAATCAAGTTCACTTCTGAAGGTTTGAGAAAAACTACTTCATAGTTAAAATTCATATTTTTGAACAAACATTCAACTGTTATTTTTTTTATATGGGCATGTTGCAAGTCACTTTTTTGGTTCATTATTGCTCCGAAATTCAGATTTCATATAATGTTGCACTAAGTGTTGTGACCTGTGTTTGCCTAATGCTTAATAGAAATTATGATAAGAAAATATTTGTAACATTTTTTATTTCGTGTTTTGTTGTTATAAAAAAAATTATAACTAGTTTTAAAACACGATTTTACATTAATGTGAGTACATTCAATTATTAAGACTTAAATTCCAGTATGGAACTTTCAATGTTTCAGTCCACTTTTTCAGTCTTCGAAGTCAATTTCATCATTGCTATCACTTTCTTTATTGGTATCAGAACGGTTAGATCCTGTTGGGTAGGTATGTATTAGAGCTGACGGCATGTCGTTTTTCTTAGCAAGTGTGACAGGTCTCTATGTAGGACGAAGAAGAGTAGGACTCATTCCAAAAGGTTAAAGCCTTTATTGGGCCTGCCATTTTTCTTGTATTCCCTTCTTTTTTCATGTTTGATATTCAGAATCGAATTTAGCCATGTGACGGCTTCCCCATCGTTAGCTTTCTTCTTGTTATTTAAAACCTCCCCTAATGTCTTCGTAATAAAAATTCGTTTCTCTTCATAAGATGTATCTTAACCGTGACTGCTGCGTTTTGCAACTTTTATTGTTTCTATACAGTCTGCTGGAAGTTGTGCTTTTCTTGCTAGCTTTTTTGATCATGCTGAAATCGGTACCATTAAGAAGAAAGGAATGGTCAGTTATCATATATCTTAAATTAACAGTATAAAAAAAGATTTTGGCTCCTGCGCAAGCCTTAACACGGCTAATGATATCTTTATGTCGGTTTTGACCACCATAACTGTCTGAAAGTACCAGAACATGCTTATAGGTTTCCGCTTGCTCTTTGAGGCAGCTAGAAACGTCTTCTGCTCCTCTTCCTCCTTTGGTTTCGTCATAGGTGAACACGTGATCTAATGAGTAATTTAATGCATCAGTGGACTCCAAAATTGTACACATAGACAATAGGTTATTGATGTTGACAACTTAAGAAATGGAAATGCTTTTTGAAGACCATGTATAAGTATCGTCAGACACACTTCTTTTGTCGACATGAAGCTCTTTCCGAACATTTTCAGCTTGAGTGAGATGGTTTTCTTTATTTTTGTCAGGTTTTCCTTTCTTTCACCTCCATTTTCTGCATTGCACAATGATTGATATTTGTCATTATCTTTACATGTATCCTTTAAGGGACGCTTGAAGTGAAGGCTGAACTTCTTTGAAACACATTGTAGTGGCATTTTTATATGACTGGTTACTTATTTTCATTAGTACTACATTGTTTTGCGTACAAATCGTACATTCTTTATTACATTCTAATATTTAGGTCAGGATTTAAGTACCTTTTATTCGCATTTTCTTGACGAGTGTAGTGGCTTTGGTAATCATAAAGAGATAGACATGTTGTAGTCTATCAAGTTCTTCTTAACCTGGAAAGTTTTAGTAGTTGAGTTTAATCTCCTACACTGGCTAGTATGGGTACTCGAAGAGTGAACTCTCGATCTTCATCTTAGTACGCTGTAACACAGTGACAACTGAAATCTGTTGCCTATCTGTGACTGAAGAGACGAAACAACGCCGAAGCAGCTTCACTACGTTAGAAGTGTCTACTGTTTTGCTTAAACTAGTTTTCACCAGCAAGCCATGATGCATAGCAAAGATTGGTTACCCTCTGCCTTAATGACCACTTGGTTGTTGAGGCTGAGTTTTTAGACCCTGTTGAGGTCAAATGAAAGTCACACTGCACAAAGCCAAAAGATAGCGCGAAATTCTCAATTTTGGATTCAGTGTAAGAACCTGTTGTAGTGAAACAAGTAATATTGAGCACGAACAGACATGAGTTAATCCTCCCCATGTGGCATACGCATTGGTGCTCGAGCTGCTTGCTCCGCCGGACACATTGTGTTACGAGTCCGAAATGTCATTTCACTCGGTAAGTAGAGTGTAAGCGCGAACTGCATTTAACCTCACTTCGTGTAGGGAGCAAGTTCTCCATGAGACGGCGATCCCGTAGCGATGGCGGTGAAAGTCCCAAATGGGACAACAGCTCATAATACGTTTAGCGTTTCGAGATATGTCTCTCGTCAGTTGCGCGTTTCCTCTAGAAACACATAATGCATTTTGACTAAATAAATAAAAAATATTCGTTTTTTGTTTTAACAATGCAAACATGACTTCCTCATTCCTAAAAGCGTGCAACAGTACAGAATCTCCAAAAAAAGTGCCGGGATGTTGAACAGCCGTTACTTAAAAACGATTTAAGGTAACTAAAGATTTAAAATTGAAGACAAAAATGAGCATTTTTTTCTAGCTTGATACATTTTGATATGAGCCCTATTTATTGCTTTGCAGATATAAAAGCGGTATTCGATTTCTCTGTCTCAATGCTTTACAAGTAACATTGTGGACTGTTGAGTTGGGTATTTTTAATTGAAGACATCGTTGGGAAATCAATTTTTGTTGATTTTTTTAAAACCATCATAACTATTTTGGGATCAACGGCTATAACCGTCAGTCCCCTCTTTAAGAGCCACTTTTAGGTACTCCTCAACAGGTTAACCAAAGTGAATGTTTGCGAGGGTGTAAAATTGATCATTAATGTGACTGCAAAAACATGTCAATTTTGCTTTTGACCAAGTTTTTGAAAATGACAATTCAGTAATATTTAACATTCCTGCTGAAACCTGATGTTACTATGCAATATTTTAGATTTATTTTAAATAGTTCTATTTTGTAAAGAATGGTACAATCAAATAAATAAATTGCTGTGAAGGTCAAAAGAAAAATATATGGCATTTTACAGTTAACTGAAATTATATAACATAATAAGCTCTTGGAACAATAAAACTCTGCTTTGCTTCTAGGTTTTATTCACAACATACAGGGTGGCGTATGTGTCAAGTTTCCCCAGAAGAGAAATTTAAAGGCGTTATAGGTTAATTGAATAAAACACTTGTAGACAAGAAAACAAACTCATTATATGAAATTACTGACATATTACCATATAGTGTTATAGCAGTTGTTTGAAATGTCCACCTTGATTCTGTATACACTTCATATGACTGAGAACAGAATCACAAATTTTTAGTAATAAAAGTTTATAGTTATTAACAAGTTCAAATGAATTTCTAATTAGGTTTTTGAGTTTGTCAAGATTTTGCGGTTTTGAAGCGTACACCCTCTCATTTATAATACCCCACAGTGTAAAATCACATGGAGTCAGGTCTGGTGAGCGTGCAGGCCAATCAATTGTACCACGGTGACCAATCCAATCATTAAATGTGTTATTTAAAAAATCTTGGAACTTGGATACCAAAATGTGTTGGGGCACCATCTTATCAGATGAGCAAATGAATATTGAAAACAGGACTGTTTCTGAGCTCGGCATCTATTACTTCTAGCAACCACCGTAACTTTCTGAGTTAACATTTCCTTGAAGGAAGTAAGGACCAATCAGTGCAGTACTTGAAATACCTCCTCATACCATAACTCCAGGCACATTAAGTTCTGCTTGGATTGCGTTATGAGAATATACATCTGACCAGTACACACAGTTATGCCAATTAACGTGTCCATTTAATTTGAAACATGCCTCATCACACCACAAAATTGATTGCAAGAAATTTGGATCAGCTTCTGAGCGCAGAATTATTGTCTCACAGAATTCCAATTGCCTATCATCCTCGTGAAGGGCATGGATTAAAGATTGACGGCATGGCTTAAGGGGAGCCCGAACGCCATTTAAACATAATGTTAACTGTGGGACACATTACTCAAAGACTAAAAGAGATATCGAGATGAAACTTTTACAGTACTTAGAGGCCACCTTTTGCTAGGTCGTGGTGAGAGGATTTTTGAATACAACCAATAATAATATTATTTTAATTTTTTTTAATTATACTTTATTTTTACAAGTTGTATTTAATAAAAAAATCAATATCTCAAAAGTTAGTGACTCAATTCAAATATGCTCTCACAGGGAACTAGCTTAAGCCCATATAAAGATGTCCTGAAAGTTTCATTGGTCTACCTTTAATACTTTTTTACTTATGTGTCTTCAAAATATTAAAAATGCAACTTTCGGAAAATCAACAAAAACTAAAATAAAATCATATTTTTGCTATTTACTCACATTTAGTGCCCTCCAGCAGCATATGCTGGGTTGTCTGGGTCTTCTGCATCATGGTACTTGTCCTCAAGTCTCCTTTTAAGCAAGGTCCTGCTCTGTCTGATCTTTTTTCCCAATTCTTCTGCAGCTTTTTCACTTTTACGAATTCAGTATTTGTCTAGGCGATGCATAGCCTCAATGAAGTACTTGCATAATTGTAGCCCTAGGTGCTCAATTACTTTACATTTGCTTGAATAGCCATCATTGAAAGACAATACAGCATCTTGGGAACCAAATTTTAATGTTGGTAGGCCTATGAAGGTCCTTTTAGGCACACGGGTCCAAATAAGATTATTCAAGGCCTTTATACCCTTCAAGTTTGGGTTTTGTGTTTTACCAGCTAAGCATTTTTTTAAACAATTCAGGGTTAGAGAGATCTTTAAATATTGGCTTTACTTCTGACATTATGATTTCAGGAAGGTGAAAGTGCTTGTCGTGGTCATATTCTTTGCCCTCACTTTCGAACTTTATGGTTGTCTACAGTCAATATTAGGCCTATCATCCAATTCAGTTTGTTTACTTTGCTTTACAACATTTAACTTCTTTATAGACAACTTCCGTTTACTTCCTATTTTCTTTTTATTACCCATTTGAACACACTTCAAAATAATAATTAGGTAAATCACAACCCAAACACAACACTACTAGTTATTATATTCTCAAAAGAATTATTTATCCTTGTAATACAATAAACACAATCACATAACCAATCACAACAACAGACTTCTTGAATACTCCAGATGTCAACCTATACTCATGACTGCCAACCTAACAAAACGTAGCAACTGAAAAAAACAACTAGTAGCACTATAAAAAGTAAAATGATGCTAAACACAAATTGTTGTTGCAAATATCTGCTAAAAATTACGTTGCAAGCATACATTCAAATAATTTTCTATCTAATTTAGAGCTTTATATATATGAAGTGTTATATATCACTGGTAAGAGGAATTTCTAGAGAATAATAATCAATAATAATCAGAAAATGTATAAAAAAATTATTTGGCGTTTGGGGTGCCCTTAAATTGTAATTGCTTTAACATTCTTGGCACACTTCTTGATATTTCTAGTTCAGCAGATGCCTTAAGTCGATTTACTGGGACTGCCTACAAAAGCTTGAGCAACTGTCTGCAGGTTTTCTTCGTTGATCATGGACGACCACACTTCTGGGCATTTAAAACACTTCTTGTTTTCAAATTTCTTATTTAACTTCCGCATGTACTGTCGAGTGGGTATCACGACACCTGCATATTTACCACTAAATTCTTCAATATTATTAGTTTTATTTTTTAATATTTCCACCACAACTGAGGAATGTAAACTCGTTATTGGGTTGTAAACATTTTAAAAACACACACGAATAAATAACAGATGCAAAGAGCGTCACTTTACACTAGCCACTGGAACAGGCGACAAACTTACTCTTTGTTGTTGCCAACTTAATATTGTTACCAACCTTTTGAAACAAAATATCCCAATTTATGGGGAACTGACATATGTGCCACCTGGTACGTTCCAACTGTGCTGACATGCCAAATCCTTTGCTTAATTCTCATATTCACATCATTGCTACTAAATTATCAAGTAGCAATTTCGGATCAATTGAGTATTGCCAAACTTTGCAAGAACAGAACATAACTTAATGATTAGCTCTCAATACCAATTTAAACCCAGACTAATACTGACACTCATTTCATTCCTTCCGGTTCTTTTTATTAAAACCTATTTAAAAAACTTGGAACCAATTGAATGAATGATTTTATGAACCGGAATCTGATTCTAAGAACCAATTTAAGCAACTACTGCACCACTAATTATAATTTGAAGTATGAAAAGATCAATAGGTATTGTTTTGCTAATGTTACATTTACATTATTATAACATTTTCAGACAAGATTAATACAAGAAGGTTTCCAGCGAAAATCAAAACACATATCAATTTGTTTCTGGACACATTTTATTGTGTCTTTTATACAGTACAAAATTAATATACAATTGTTGCAATGAGGAATGAAAAGGATGATTGTGAACGCGATGAGGCACCCTCAACACAATGACAACATTCACTCCACATGTACACAGGCTCTCCTGGTGAACAATAGTACTCTTGTTTTGCTGCAATATATTAGAACTCTTTAATGTTTTCTGTTTATAATAGTTACCAATACATAGTATTGGCATGTTAAACCTTAGTAGTACAATTGTATTTACTAGAAAAAAACATTTACTACATACAAATTGAAACCTTACATTAGTCAACAATCATCAATAAATTAAAAGCTCAGAAATAATATTGTATATGAGTTTTACAAGTTGTATATACACATTTTATTATGTTTAACAAACACCCAACAAAAACTAATTAGAAAACCTTAGCATTTTTATTTTACAAAGTTTTCAGTACAATATTCAGTCATAGAAAGATTTTGTTTTCGTTACTTTGTGATTCTATCGGAATTGTAAATTCACATAAAACCCCTTTGTTTATGACTTTGTCCACATTATTGTAAGCAATGGCCATTCCATTGAAAATATGAGGTATTTTTTCAGGACACTACTTAAACCAGTGTCATTTTGAGTACAAAATTACATAATTGATTTCATTAAGCGCTTTGTCAATGTGACAAGTAATGTCTTTTTCCATCACTAACCAACATAAATAAATTAAAGTAACGATAAAAAAAACCTACAGTTTTTAAAACAACTTAGAATAGAAGCGTACTCATGCCTCCCATTTCACTCTGTTCTTTAACAAATATTTCAAAGTATTGATAGATGATTGTGACTGCCAGCAAGATTCCAGTGCCGGAACCGATTGCTCCCATGAAGTCGGCGAGAACAGACAAAGCACCGATGCATAGACCTCCAAAGGCAGCAGCCGTAGGAATATAACGGTTCAATTCATGAATCATGGAGTTATCTCTGTGACCCCGCATCACCATTTGTTGTTCTTTCAACTGCTTGGCAACCTGGAAAAATTAAACTTTGTTACACGCTTCACTTTTGAGGTTAGGAAAATAGCAACAAAGTATATCAGTTCAAAACTACTGAGGACTGAAGAGCTATCAATACTTCAAATATTCCTCTCATACTGAATAATGTTAAAATGTACTCTGGGAGTTGAATACTATATCCTAAGTATATAAAAGACATGAGACATTTTGAATTTGAAAAATTTGAAAATTGGCCTTTGAAGATTGACTATTTTCTCTTAACTATGCCTATAGTATCTTTGGGGAGATTACTTCCTTCTTGAGACCAAGATTTTTCACATATTCTCTCTCTACAGTATATGCCAGTATAGACCATCTATTTTCTTAAAATTTACTATTTGAAATATCCCGAATGTTTTTACTGATTTTAAGTGGAGTGAGTTTTTTCATTTATCATTGAACTTGCTGTTGTGACATTACCATAATTCTTTATCAAGTACAACTACAATAACTAATACGAGAGTATCATGAAGTTCCCGGACTGTACTTGCCATTGTTTTGGACATGACTTCTATTTATGTACTAGAACTTGAAGACAAGTTAAAAGATTATGAAGAGAACATTGAATCAATGAAAAATCTGTTTCATGAGAGAGAAAAGCAACTATTAAATGAAATAAAATCTTTGGAGCAGAAACTAAAAAGCGAAAAAGAAGCAAATGAAAAACTTTATTATATATGCTGAAGAGGAGGCCAGGGGCAATTTAAAGGAGGGCTGTTTTCAGTCTGGGAATTGTAGACGTTGTGTGATCTATAAGGAAGAAACACACAAAAATGCTTGACACAATACGCACCCTAGAGAGTATAATTAAAACCCTACAAGAAAAAAGTTCAAGTCAACAAAAACAGCAGAATCTTCAAGTCCGAAAAAATTTGCCTGCTTTAATTGCTTTCCCCCTCTTACCTATAATAACAATCAAAAAACCACCTTCTGTTGATACTGAATGGCAGGAAGTTTACACAATCTCTGGTCGGAGGCAAACAGCGAGCATTTTAAAGCAATTCAGGCATTGTCAAGTCCAGATTTCACTTCAAAAATTCCTTTGAAGTGCTCCAAAGTGATTTCGAAGGTGACAAGTCTGATGTAAGTGATTGTATCATCATACCTAACACTGTCAATACTTCAAACGTAGGTTCACAGACTCACACCTGGAGAAAAACCCATAGAAAAGACTCGTCTGCTCAAAAAGGGGAAAGATGCCACATTAATACAAGAAGAAGTAGCCAAACAAAACAAAAAACTGCTATTATGTGCTGACAGCCATGCCGTGATTTAACATTTCACCTAAATAAACACTCTAAATCGTTGGATGCTGTTGGTTTTGTTAGGCCTGGTGGTTTGGCTGAGCAGATTTTGAATTTTGATAACATTGATGGTGAAGAACTGGGTCCTAATGATGTGCTTGCCATTGCATGTGGATCTAATGACGTTTTCCGCAATGAAGCTCAAAGGGCAATCGATGCAATTAGTGAAACATTGGACAAATTACAGCGGTTTTAGAATAGTTTTTAGTAGATTTGCCCACTAGGCATGACTTAAAAAATTGGTCATGTGTTAATAAAGAGATTAGAAAATTCAATAAAAACCTAGAAACTATTAGTCAAGAGTTTCCTAATGTTTCTCTGGTTAGGGCTAGTGGAGCAGATAGATATTTACATACTCGCCACGGCATGCACTTAAATGCAAGAGGCAAGTACTGGCTTGCTAAACTAATTTGTGAGGCACTGGAGGAGACAAGGAGATAGAAGTGTCTAAGATCTATGGTACAGTCGGCATCCGGGGGACTGTTTCACAGTTGCCTTCATCACAGGAAGCATGTTCTAACAACACTGGTGAGAGAGCACCACAGGATATGACTAACTCCAACGCTGATGGTGATACGTGTGCTACAGCCTTCACTTCGATTCTGAGCTTCTCATAGATGGGGTAATGGAAGAGCGGGCCTCTTTGGAAAACTGTCCACTATCAGATCTGGCTGCACCACCATAGAGACGAGCCTCTATTCAAATAGTGTTAAAATTTTGTAGAGGTGATTTAGATCTTGGTTTCCAGAGGTCTGGTAAGGATATGTGGGTGAATGTGCTACATCTTAATGTTCAATCCATAAGAAATAAAGTAAACGAATTAGCAGTGGTCTTGGATGAAGCCACTTGTGATGTTTGTTCTAAATTAATGAACATTGGCTCCTTGAGGATGAAGTAAAAGTTATATGTGCCCAGTGGTTTCCAATTAGCTTCAGCGTATTGTAGAAGCGAGCCCTATGGAGGGGCCTCTATTTTAATTAAAGATTATATTAAATTTGAAATAATTGACGTCTCACATCTAACCTGCCCCAGACTTCTGGAAGCTGCTTGTATATATGTAAATACTTTTAATGTAATATTTATCTCCTTGTATAGAACACCAGATAGTAATAGTAACATATTTTTTTACTTATCTTGAATATTTACTACATTTTATTTGTAATAGGAAACCCAAGAGTAAGATTGTTCTGGGAGCAGATTTTAATATAGATTTTTCAAAAGTTAATGATGTTTAATACAGTTATGCTCATTAACTTACTTAAATCTTTTAATTTATATCATGTCAATGACACTCCAACTAGGTATAATAATATTATTGATAATATTGTTACAAATCTAGATAAAAAACTGTTTTAGGTGCTGTCTGTGGAATTACCAGATTTCGGACCATGAGATGATTCTGTTTAATTTCTGTGTCCCATCTGTAACCCCTATGGTGAAACAGATCTCCTTTCGAAGAGTAAAGGAAAATAATGTAAACTCATTTGCTGAACAATTATCTCAGTTTGATTGGTATAGTCTGTTTGAAATTACAGACACTAATGCTGCTTTTGAATACTTTATAAAATAATCTTATGTGTTTATACAATTACTTTTGTCCAATGATTCAAAAGTCTGTTAATTTACAAAATAAAAGAAAAACTGGTAACTCCAAATGGTTTGATGAGTCTCTCCATAACATGAGAAATATTGTTAATACCTTGGGGGATATGTTGAAAATACCAGCTTATAGGGACAATGTAGCTTTAAGGAACTGCTATAACTTGCAAAAGAAAATGTACAGAGAAAGAATTAAAGAAGCCAAAATAAGGTGTAATGATACATTTATCAATGAAGCCAAATAATAAGTGCTTAGCTGCCTGGAAGGTTATAAAATTGGAAGCAGGAAATCATTTTAGTACTGATGATATATCTGCCACAGATAGCTCCAGATAAATTTAACGACCACTACATTAATATTGGTAAGGAAATACTTAGTAAGTATCAGACCAACAATAATAATAGTTTAAGACACAGTGTTTACCTTGCTAATGCTAAAAGTTCACAGGTCAGTTTTATTTTTAAAGAAATAGACGAGAAAACAAATATGTGCCATAGTTAAATCTTTAAAGCCATCTAAGTGTGAGGATATATATGGCTTATCCAATAAAATAGTGAAATTCATTTGCTCCTCTTATAATCAAGCCCTTGACTTATGTAATTAATCTTAGTTTGTCTTCCTCACGTTTTTCCAAATTGTTTAAAACTTTCAAAAAAGTATCCCCTTGTTTAAAAAAGGGCGATAGATCCTGTGTAGATAATTATAGAACAATAACGATTGTTTCGGTTTTTTCTAAATATTAGAGACTTGTGTTAAAAATCAGACCCTGTTGGACCTCAGCAAGGCTTTCGACAGTATCTCTCTCATGATATTTTATTAAATAAATTGCAGTATTATGGAATATGTAATGATACCTTACAGTTCTTCAGAACTTATTTGTGTGGTAGACTACATATGGTCAGTGTTGGTGGTCAAGATTCGTCTGTAAAAGAAGTCCTTGCTGGGGTCCCTCAGGGCTCTGTCCTTGGCCCCTCTTATTTATTTTTGTATGTCAATGACTTACCAATCAATTTGAACTGTAATACCGTATATTGTACGCGGATGATACATCTATAATAGTAAAGGGCAACTGTGTACATGATGTTCTTAGTAACACTAATAGAGTAATCAATACAGCTTCTATGTGGTTTGAGTCTAATCTCTTAAAAATGAATGATAAATAAAACTGAAAACATACTATTCTCTCTAAGAAGTATTGAAATGCAAGACTCTATATTGAAACCGGTGAAGCTCTTAGGGATAACTTTAGATTCTAAGCTTATCTGGCATGAGCATACAAAAAAATGTAATTTCAAAGTTGTCAAGAGTTTGTTTTTTTACTACGTAAACTAAAGAGCTGTGTTAGTAATAAGTTACTTAAAATTGCTTACTTTAGTTTTTTTCATTCTCATTTGTTGTATGCTAAACATTTTATGGGGGTAATAGTGTAGGTGCAGAAAGAGTTTTCCTGTGGCAGAAAAGAGCTATAAGAATTATGTTTTGTCTAGGTTATAGGGATAGCTGTAAATCATATTTTATTAACAATAATATAATGACTCTTCCATGCATTTTTTATTTTTCAAAATTTAATTATGTACGAGAAAACTTAGAAGATTTTACAAGTTTTAACAATATACATAATTTATCACACACGACATGCTAATGACTTAGTTTTGCCTACAATGAGAATTAACCAAATACAGCAAGAGTCATAAATATTTGCAAATCAAGCTCTTTAACAAGCTTCCACGAAATGTTGAGGGTGTTGGATTTGCAAACTTTTAAATCAAAAATTTCCAAATGGCTCATCACTCAGGCCTTCTACTCTGTAAACGAGTTTCTGAATTCAGAGGTAGCTATTAATGCTTAGCGTTATATCCCATCATATGAAATGTCCATACTTTTGTAGGCCAGTATATTTTACTGTGTTGTTTTTTGTTTTTTAAACTGTACATTATTGTAATATGTATTGTTTTTATGACTGACTTTGTCAATTCTGTAAAGAAAAATGGCAATAAAAATGATTCTGATTCTGATTCTGATACAAGCTGGTGTGCGAGTAGCCTCGGCCACAATAGCCACTGAGTCATTGTGCCGAGTTTCGTTGTCGTGAGTGGTTAGGTTATATCTACAAGTTATGCTTTGCTGTTGTGTGTTATCATTATGTAGCAATCACAAAATAATGGCTGATAAATTTAAGCAACGGACTTGCTACAAGTTTTGCTTTAAACTTAAGAAATCATCAACAGAAACTTTTGAAATGCTTCAAGAAGCTTTTGAAGAACATTCACTGAGCAGAACACAGATTTTTGAGTGGTACGCTCGTTTCAAGGCTGGCAGAACTTTAACCACCACGCCCAATATATATCGTGCAACTATAGTTTTGTGAACAACCGCCACGCCCGATTATACTCGTTTTCATATTACCAGCTGTTTTATTTTTGTTGTATCAGCTAATGTATTGGTATTGGTGTTCTATTATGTTAGAAATGTCTAGAGATAGCTGTCCAATTGATGGTGCATTCTTGTGGACATTACTCAAACTAACTTGGAAGCCACATGCTTTGTATCATACACGTATTCGGGAATGGTTACATTAATATTTTACAACGCGTTTTCCGATGTTTATTCGTAGATAGTTGAGTGATAGTGATATGTTGTAATGGCAGGAACATCGATGGACGAAGAGGATCTATTACAATTACTAGAATTTCTCAGGACATTTCGACAGATGGACCAGAGAGGCCTCAATAGAAAACCGGGCGGTAAGAGATATGATAAATGAGCTAATTATTCATATAGAAAAGAATTTATCAATCCTTGAGAATATGATGTATTAGAATATTTTATTACTTGTACTTATTTTATGATTTGTCAATAACCTATAGGTAAAATTAATATCTTTGTTTTCACAGTAAAATCTTGTAAAAATATGAAATGTAACTTACATCCTTAGCAGAGGAGCCGGAGACATCAATCCATGTCTTGGAGAAGAAAGCACAGGATCCCAGCATGAACACAATGTACAGCACTGCGTGGACTGGGTCCTCCAGAATATGGCCCAAGTTTTCAGGAGGTGAGAGGTAGTAGCACAGTCCGCCCACTGGGTAGGCTCTGGCTGGACCGCCACCACCGACATCCGCCCACACGCCCAGCAAATTCACAAACACGTTCCCATGGAACTTTACCGCCAGCATCTGCAAATAGAAAGAAAAATATTAAATATCATCTGATATTCACAATTGTATATAATTATGTGTAAAAATCTTTGAGACAAAAGAAAACATTGCCTTTTAAATAGATAGGACTTATTTTAAGTAATTGAGTTTGACTATTATATATTTAAAATGAAGTTTACTTTTTTATGCCAGAGTTTCAAAGGCCGGAATGATTTGGTTAGATTATGAAGGAAATAACCTGTAACCTGAGGTAAAAACATCTTGCTACAAAAATAGAATATAAAAAAGTGGATTTTATGAATTAGTCAGTCCGTATAGATGTGTTTCTCCACATTGTAGAAATTATAATCACATTTGTTACTTCAATCTGTCTGAATGTCGAACTTCAAATAATTTCAAAATCTTAACAGACTTGGTAGATGGTACAGCCAAGGAGTATATGAGATAGGGTTGTTGATGATGTCAGTTTATACTCAATAACTTCCTTAGTCTTATGAGTCTCAATGGAACCAGTTTACTCTCAATACTATTATGAAACCAACACGAAAATTTAATGAAAGAAATTATAAGAGGACATTAAATAAGTGTTGAGCTAAACTTCTTTCGAACTTACCTGACTGATCGCACTCAGAGGTGTACTTCAACAACACACTCTCGGAGTTAGCTTTAGTTAAAGATAGTGTACCAGAGGAATCGGTC
The DNA here is from genome assembly GCF_021130785.1 of Homalodisca vitripennis. Classification (NCBI taxonomy): domain Eukaryota; kingdom Metazoa; phylum Arthropoda; class Insecta; order Hemiptera; family Cicadellidae; genus Homalodisca; species Homalodisca vitripennis. Next base: position 31,617,756 of record NC_060209.1, read on the forward strand.
CTGGGCCCATTCTTATTCTTAGTTCTTATAAATGATTTGCCTACCAATGTGGATTGTGGTTCAGTAATTTTCGCAGATGACTCCACGTTTGTTTGTAGAGGGGACTCATATCCTCCACCAAGCTAACCACTGGTTTTCATATAATGGTCTGTTACTAAATGATAATAAATTACAAAATATTTTATTTTATCTTTGTAAAAATCTTACGTAAACAAAGTATAATTTAAATTTACAGGCCTGTGTAAGACTATTGGGTATAAATGTAGATTCTAAGTTGAATTGGCAACCCCATGTTCAAAGTATCTGTTGTACGCTGTCAAGAGTAATTTTATTCCTGTGCCAACTAAATAAACTTGTTCCCAAAGATTATCTTAGATCTGCATAAATTATGGATTTTTTCATAGTACCATATTGTATGGAATCACCCTATGGGGTAACAGTCATGATATTCAAAAGTATTAATATTACAGAAAAAGGCTGTTAGAATTTTGGATAGTGTCTCCTCCTTAACTACATGTAAATAAATTTTTGCGGAGGAAGGTATTCTTACGGTTATCAACCTTTATATTTATTCATGTCTGATTAAAGTAAAATAGAATCTTGCTTTTTCTCTGTTTTTTCTTGACTTTTTTCTTAGAAATGACATCATCAATATCCTACTAGAGGCAGCTTATATTTAGATCAGCCCTACTACAGATTAAGCAAATCACAATCTATGTATTCTTTTATCAGTATCCGTTTGTTTAAAAAACTACCTCTTACCACTCATAGTAAATGGGCTTAGTAAATCCAAATCAGTGATGTATAGATGGCTGTTAACTAGACCTTTTTATAGTATAGATGAATACCTGGCACTATCTGTGATAGATGTTTCTTTTTAATTTTAAACCTATCTGTATTAATGTGCCTACATAAATGTTTAACTGTTTTAATTGTCTGTTATTGTACTATTTACTTATTTATTATTGAATCTTTTACCAATTTATTCCAATTTTATTAATTTATTTTCTGTAGAATCTGTATTTATTGTTGATTGTCCATGCTTAGTTAAACATAAAATACTATTATTTCATCTCGGCCAGTCAGGTTTTCACTTGAATTAGCATTTAATTTAATATATTGTGAGCTAATATTCTATTGAAGCTTTGGTGACGATGTCAATGCATTTTAATGATGTTATGATGACTAATAAAGATTCTTTAATACTATGATAGATATCGCACCTAGTGCACAAGCCAGGAGTATTGGTCAATTAAGACTAGTAAGCCAGTAATAGTGATATCAATATAATGATAAAATTATGGTTCAAGTTGAAAATAATGTGGAAAATTAACTATTCCTAAAAAAAAGACAAATGCAATCGGATATGAAGCCAAGTGCCAATCATAGTAATAAAAAAGGTCAAAAAAGAATTGAGAAATCTTAGTCAATTCATAATTTATTTGTATTATTCCAAACCAATTAAAATTTCAAATAAAATACTAATTCACAAACACCATATTCGTAATCGTTAATAATTATCAACCAATAGCCTTATTTTTGTCTAAGATACATGAGCATATGTACAATTAATTTCATACTTGTAAAATACATTAACTTCATAATATTCAATATGGCTTTAGAACTGGAAGGTAGGCAAATTACTACTGGTCTCATTTTTAGTAATCTATTATAAAGTTGGTCGATGGGAAGTACTATTGGAGTATCTATGGATTTATAGTACAAAGGCTTTGATAGTATACTTCATCTGTACAAATTGAAAAATTAAAAAGTGGTGGATGATTAACTGCTTCTCTGACTTGGGTTTCATACCTACTGAACGACAACAATCAGTTGGTAGATACAATCATGTGACTCACAGTATCAGTAACAAAATTAAAAGGTGACTTGACTTCACATGTGCAGTCTATGAAGTTTGGCGTTTCACAAGTGTCAATCTTAGGTACTCTCATTCAACTTTAACCACAAGTAAATCTATTAATCCCAATAATCTACAAATATGTTTGTATAACACTCAACAAAAACAAAAAATACTAAACAGTAAATCTCAGACAAGAAGTTCAATAAAAACATTTTCAAATAAGCAAATCACATTTTGTGTTACATTTAAAAGTTAAAATCTCAGTTGAGTATAAGAAAATATTTTAAAACTTTCTAATTAACACTTCTATTTACTTAGTGATTTGTGTTTCCACATTAACTCAATATAATTTGATTTTTTTATAGTATTAAGAAAAGTAAAACTAATAAAAATTGTACCATTGCAAAATTGTACATAGCACCTACCCTACTGGACATTATCTTTAATGTAATGTAGAGTGGAATCACAACTCAATGTCTGAAGTCTACTGAGAATGTCGTCAATTAAGTCATTTCACAAAATAAATGTTTTACAATTATTCAATCTTAAATTTAAATTTAGATTGTTAAAATTGTTACATACACCAAGTTTATAAGGGTCATAGTAGCACAATCCAGTACTAGAATCCACTCCTAGAATCCACACACTTTAACGGTTTGGCTTGTTTCGAAGCAAAAGCTGATTACTTCCATTTAATTTTTATTCAATTTTCCACCTGCTTTAACTCACAATGACAAGATACAAAACGTATTAAACTATTTGATAAAAATTTAGATAGTAGTTCTGAGCACGTAAACATGTTTTCATACTTCTATTTAAATATGTTTAGAATATTTTTTCGCTAATAGAACCTGTTTTAAAGTTTCGTTTTTAATACACCCCATTGTTTAATATTTTAAATTAAGTTTAGAAAAATACAGAATTTTTTTAGAAAAATTAAAGAAATAACTAAATGAAATTTCATGTCATTAATTTATTTTTACATAGTTGCAAGCAGCACTGTACAATAAAATCCCTAAAAGGAGGCAGTACTCCTAAAAATAACATTATTTCATAGTAATTGTTGATTATTTCTCAGTTGTACTCCTCGTGTATCCCCTCAGTAATATTTTTGCCTGAATAAAAATACATTTTACCTTTTCCTTAAGAACCCAATCTAATGTGTCTCTTACGCACACTAAAATTGAAAATCTACAAGCAAACAATACACTTTAACATCAAAAGTTGCTGTTGATTACCTGTGAGATAACATACAAGTTGGAGACCAGAGCAGACTGCAGGATGATGGGTATATTGGAGGTGTAGAACAGTTTGATGGGGTAGCTGCTGTACTGCCCTCGGTAACGGGCTGACTTGATGGGCAAGTCTACTCGGAATCCCTACAATGAAACCAAGACATTAGCCTCTCTATTACTAGATTCTAATTGTAACCAAACAAACTTTACATGATTATATTTTTGGAGTGAAAAAGAAATAATACCAAAATATCAGCACATTTAAAAACTTAAGTAAATTTAAGATTAAAATGTATAATTTTTACACTGTGTAATGAAAATTTAAATGGAAACAATTAAAATGTGAAAACACTTCAAGAACCTTGTTACTAATGCACACAATATACCTGGAAGTAAATGACTATCGCAAAGACAAGAACGGTGGCAAGGAGATTCATCAAATTGGGGAGGTTCTGGCGATAAAAGGCTTCCCGGAGAGCTCTGACCTTGTCCTGTCTGGTGGCTAGAAGGTGGAACAGCGCAATAACGGCTCCCTCAAACTCTGTTCCCCTACCTGTAACAGTTTACCAGCACATATACATTATGTATGGTTGTAAAGCTGTAAGAATGGTACCAATATTTTGGTAAAAGTATGCTAACTAATATAATAATATGGACACAGAAAGCAGAAAGTAGCTGGCAAGTATTTTAAGAACTGTAGTACCAGTAAGTGTACTTGTAGTATAGTAATCAGTAACTGTGTATAGCATTTGATTATCACCATGATACAAATATCCTGACACTGACTGGTGTCCTGATCCTAGTCGGTTTAGGTACTACTAAAAATTTCAGTTAAACCCAGGTTTACCAGGAAACAGGAAAAAAAAATGAAACAGGGCAACATTTATTTTAAATTTTACTTTGAAGTTCACATTGACCTTTTACATAACAACTATCAATCTCAAGCGTGAACCATACTGTGTGACTCTGAACAAACTGTGATCACAAATGAAAATGGATCACAAGAGTTTCTGCAGTCTCCCTTCAAATAGACGATTAAATCTTAGAGTAAATTAATTTTAATCCATTAGTTTAGACTAATGACCGTTACTTGTGCAGTCAAAGAGTGGACCAGATGTACACTCAAGACCTCAGCAAGAATTCAAACTTGTCATGTTACTAATTAACAGTTGTTTTTAAATGTATACCAGCAGATTATTTGCCAACAATTTTCTTCCTCCAGTACTGATGAATCATGACAATGTACAGGCATGTACTATAAGAGAAAAATACTGATTTTTTAAAATAATTGTAATTAATTGCCAAGTGCTCCTTACACTGTGATATGCCTAAAATTACAGCCTGCTGCATTTTGGTATTACAACATGTTTCTAATTCCAATTTCACAAATAGCTTACTATTTCATTTTTTATTTGAAACTATTTTATTCTGTAGTAAGGTTTAAAGGCTAGCCTGTAAAATATGAGCAAAACACATTTTTGAAATGATGGGGTATATTCTTTGTATAATATTTTGTTTTTACATTATAATACTTCAAAGGTGAAATGGTAAGATGAATTATTACATTTGTGTGTGTGTCGGTATCAATAAAAATTGTGTACGAGAGCTACAAAATCTGAGTTTCGTGCGCAATAGTAAAAACAACTACACTTGACCAATTTTAAAAGTTTGTATAACATTTTCAATAAATTAAAAATAAAAATAATTTGTACTATTTTTTTGGAATAAAACAACAGTTGTTAGTTTAAAAATAATTTTGCTATTAAACATGTAATCAGAAAGACCAAATTAAAACAACTTTATAATAATTAGCATAAATAATATATAATGAACGTGTAAAGACAATTCAGTTTTATTTACTGTTTAGGAGTGAATAACTTACTGCTACTTAGAATTAGGTTCTGTTAATTCATTTCACAAAAAGTTATTGCTAAGTCTAGGCACTAAATTCTACTTTAACTCGCCCCATAGAATTATGAATGATCTGACCAAGTAAAATAACAAGTTACGGTCGAACAGACCTGTATTGACAGTGGCAGGACTGAAAGCCTTCCAGACGATGGTCTCACAGATATTAGTAGCAATGAAGAGTGAGATACCAGAGCCGAGACCGTAACCCTTCTGTAGCAGTTCATCCAACAGTAGTACAATGAGACCCGCTACGAACAGCTGGATGATGATGAGCAAACAGACGCCAGCACCTATCTCTGACGGGTCTCCGTACATGCCTGTCATCACGTAAACGATAGCCTGACCTACCGTAATCACCATGCCGAACACTGCAAAACAATACATTAAGTATTAAATTTAATTATTTTAAAAGAAACATTAACTATTACTCTACTTTCCTAAAACATTAATGGAATCCATTCGTGCAGTCTAATTTAAAGGAGGTGTAAGGTAAGCCTCATGGTATGCTTCCGGGGTGTGCAAAAGGTCCTTGAGGCTTAAGTGCATGGCAATAGGCCGTTCCATAGAAGAAGAAGAAGGTTTAATAACTATTCTATTTATAACTAAATTTACACATGAAAGAAAATGTATTTTGTAGGTTGTAGATTTTAGTTGGAGTGAAATTTGCAACCACTACGATAAATTACAGATATACAATCTATAAAGATATATTAATATTAAAAGTTGAACGAAGTAGTTTGTTTCTATACATTAAAAAAAATTATTTTGCTACATATTAGAGAACAACATTAAGTGATAAGGTAACAATAAATGTAGTTTTTTATGTGTTTTAATAGTATTATATTTAACTATTAATTTTAAACCAAGAACAGCTATACGATAACATTTGAAAACTATAATATTTAAAAGTTCTCATAATATATGCACTCAAAATTCCCAGTGTTTTGTAAATAACTTTAAAGAGATAGACAAAATTTTAAGTTTTTATGTGAATAGGCCAAAGCTATCATTTTATTTAAAAAAAAAAGGAAAGTTACCATTTGTGGTGCTATGGAGGACATATTTATTTAGATAATTAGACAAAGTTACAGCATAATACTTCGTAATAGAGAGAAAGAGAGAGCAACAAGAAAAACGATAAATGCTATGTAAACATTTTCAAACTACATCTGTCTAATATTGACACATTACATCATGATTCACTTACATTTTTGAGCACCGTTGAACAAAGCTCTGTCTTTAGGCGTGTCTCCGACCTCAATAATCTTGGCTCCAGCAAGTAGCTGCATGATGAGACCTGACGTGACGATGGGAGAGATACCTAGCTCCATTAACGTTCCTCTGTTGGACGCCAAGATCACACGAATCCAATAAAAGGGATCCGCCGAGTCTGAGCTCATGATTCCAAATAGAGGAATCTAAAAATCCCAACAATTAATGATTATAATCTGATTAGTATTACATATACAAAAGGGTCGCTTAATTAGTAATGTAATCAATCGCTATCGCTAAAATTGTTTATTTAATGGATGCAAATCTTTGGGTACTTTTTAACTTAGTTCTAGCAGCTTTTCACGCTTGTCCTATTGTTATTATAACTTTTATACATGACAAAAACGTTTCCGGGTTGATATTGAAAAGCCCCTTTTGTACATGAAGTATTACTTCATTAGATTGAAAATGTTTTCCAAACATATGGAAGTCAAATCGGATAGATGCTGCAGGGAAATGTAGAAGGATCTCCCACCTCAGTTTATGAAGTAATCCCTTTGTTACTTATGGTGAATGTGTGCATGCATTATAAACCAAATCATATCTGAGTCCACAATGTTTCATTCTAATGGCAGACATGATTTTGATTGTAAGCAAACAACTGTAACTGTCTAGCTTTTGATAATTCACTGATTTCCGAGATTGTCACAATAAAAAAGCATCTACAAACCCCAGAATACATTGAGTATGACATTACATGCAAAAGGTTGGGCCTTGGAGTGTTTTTTTTTTTTTTTTTTTTTTTTTTTTTTTTTTTTTTTTTTTTTTTTTTTTTTTTTTTTTTTTTTTTATGGATTAACTAATAAGCACTACTCTTTCTGCCGAGATTCCAGCTCTGTGTTTAATTCCAGTTTAGATTCAGTGTCAACTCTTTTAACTGCTGACTGACTTGAATCCTGATATATTTGTGGTGTCTGTAAGTTGTCTTGGAATCCATCTCAAACAAGTTTTTATGTACTTTAGGTTATTCTGTATAAGTATTACGTACAGTTCCAACACTCGCATGTACTTCACCAGCTACCAGTTCTAACAATAATATGTTTTTCTCCTGAATTAACACCACAATTGAGGGAAGAAAAAAAAATGTAACTTTCAGTTATCAACTTCCTTGTTCATCACTGAAACTTTAATGGCTATGTTTAAACTGGTATACTGTAAACATTAAAATGATTCAAACACTTTCAAAATTCTTTCATGGTTTTCACATTTAGAACTTTAAAATCTAATCTGTTTCAATGCTCTAGTGAAGTCACCATTGTTAACTATTTTTGAACAAGTGATTAGAATCGAAGTACAAGGATGTCAACTTGAAGCAAAATACAAAGATATCAACTTGAAACACTAAAAGTATTTTAAAATCAAATCAGTTTATGAGGTATAGTGAGTTGTATTGTTATCTACTGAATGACCCTTATAGAATAATGATAAGCAGTCATTTTTTTAGAGTATCAATATGTATCTGATCACTTGTCATTTAACTTCAGAAAAGACTTTACTAACGCAGTTCCAATTGGCTAAATCATATTAAATTACTCATTGTAAGGAGTTGCAATTAAGTTTGTTTGAATCACAGAAAATCGTAACTTAGACAAGGCACTGCTTGAAACTTACTTGACAACAAACCAAAAATATGAAAAGGGTGATGGCAGTCCATAGTACTTTTTCTCTGAACTGGATCTGTAAAAATAACATAGAACAATCAGTTTATTATAATGTCACAATACCTTTCCCTCATTGTGAGAGAAGATCTCTGCTATAGAGTATCAGATAGGTCTATATCCCAAACACACTACTAAGTAGGACAGTTAATGGTGACCCCCTTAGTATTTGTTCTATAACAAATCTTAATGTTAAACCAAAATCTTATCTTTATAATAAAGAACGTATCAAAACTTGATGATAAAACACAGGAGAGAAAAGTTTATGGTTAAGAATTAACATTGATTTATGGGACAAAAATGGGGGAGAGGGATTTCAGGATAAGGATGCAATTCATACAAAAGTTTAGCCTATTTATAAAAGAAAATTTAAAATGATAAATGAAACTACCATGAAACACATCACCACAGTACTTTTATATTTGTAAATTTAGCAAATATGAAAATTTATTGTCGTCTCTGATCCTGTATTTATCAGATTCTTCTCAGATTCTACAAAAAAATAATAGAAACTGTAATGTTACACTGTTTGTCTACTAATTTTTTGGTACTTTGGTATTACGTGATATATATATATAGGTAAATATGTACGTATGTATTATAAATATAAAAAGTTAGAATTTACCATTACAAGCAGTCATATGATCTGAGCTTGACTCTATGTACTACCTCAAGGAATGATTTTCTTCTTTTGCCAAAAGTGCGGGGTGGCTGGGGGCATTTTCGATCAGTACTTTACTCACATCAGATTAGAAAATACCGATCAGAAATGACCCTGGCTGTCAGTGTGGGACTTAGGTGGCCTGTACTTCTTGCGAAAAAATAAAAAAATAATCAAAATGGTACCCAAATTCAGATCAGATCACGTGAGCACTTGTTAAAGTTAACTTTAACTTTGGAACTACTACTAACATATTCATGAGAATGTAATCTAAACATACTTACATTGTGTAATAACAAGTTATAGAAAGGGACAGAATGGCCTCCATACAATACCAAAGTACCTATTTTCCTTCAAATTCTATTGAGAAAGTATTATTAACTAATTTTATGTACCACCTACAAAAGTTTTTATGTACCATACTTTTCAATTTTTAAATTTAACATAAGCTAAAAAGTTTTGCATTTAAATAAACTGTAAAATATTCGAAACACCAAAAACCCGAACACCCGTTTTTTTTTACTTGTGAACTGTATTTTAGCACGGTGCTGTGACAGGACAATGAATGACCTAGGGAGTGTTGTTTTGAACCATTGATTCCCCTTCTCACTGGCGGTTGTATTTTTAACCCTGTCTGTGTACGTTGTGTCACTATCACTAGTGAGTTCAGTTGTACTTGTTCATTAGTGTAGTTGTAGTTATAGTCCACAGTCCGTAATATTCTTCAGTAACATTCAATAACTAATACATAGTGTTTATTTTTATTCATCCTACTATTTTGAGTATAATTACGTATTTTAGGTTATGTTCCAAAATCAGAATAAAATGGAAATCAGATTCCCCTCTCCCGGTCACAATTAGTTTGCATTCTGGACGCTGTACTGTATTGTACAAATTTATTTTGGTGCAGTATAAATTATATTTATTTTTGACTTTTTATTTTATACATTCTTATATACTGTCATTAAAACTTTGAAGAAATATAAATAAAAATGTCACTTACAAATTTGCTACGATGAATAAATTTAACATAACTGTGAAAGCAACAGTAGATATATGATAGATGATTTAGTCTTTATCAAATGATTTAATAAAAACAATTTAAATGCAAAACTTGTTAACTTAAATGTTAAACTCAAAAATTGAAAATTAAACAATGGCACAGTCTTTTAGTGATACATGAAATTAGGTAACAATACTTTGTCAATAGAATTTGAAGGCAAATCAGTAAACATATTATTAAACCTAAAATAAATACAAAAAATCAGTAACACTAATTTTTAGTGTGCCTCTCAACGATAGCAAATGTCTGGAAAAATCCTGTTTCCTTCACAATCCTTCTATCCTCTAAAACAAACATCAAACAAAGAAGCACTTACATTCAACATTTTCTAAGCTCAGTAAATAAAAACTTTAAAATTGTCATTCCTGAATAGTTTAGCTCTGTGGGATACAAAACTTCCTGCAATAGTACAATGCTTTAGAACAACCAATACAATTTTTTATACTTAAGGCTTATTTCAACCACAAGAAATGCTAAATATATAACATGTTATACATAGTTTTACTCAAAAGAAGAATACAAAATTAACTAGTATTATTTACCTTCAAAGTAAAACAATTTTATCATGCTTCTAAAATTACATAACATATAAAAACAATTATATCTTCAAATTCTATTTTATAATTATGTACTTACCTAACTTTTTATGAACAAAAAAAATTCAATACAAACTAACTACACATTGTACACTAAACTGTATGCTCACTTCAGGAATATATACTTTCTATTATGGTTTGCAAACTAAATAGAAAAATATTTAAAGATTATATATTTTACAAAAGTTGTGACGTCTAAATTTATCTAGTTTAGAGTTGTGATTTTTTTTGTAATTGTACTATAAAAATACATAATGTACATTAACATCATACTATAGCTAGAGAGTGTATACTTATAGAAGAATTAAAAGGAAATATATTGATTCCTTAGGTCAAAATTTAATTTAGGCCTTCTAAAAATCCACATACCTATTGCATATAAAATATGTGCTTGCTAATGTATTTCATGGTTGTGTAAGTTTCAAATTCTTAAAAAATAACAAATAGAATACTAATAAACATACCTTTCTTTCAGGTTTCGCTATCTCAGGCAGTATACTGCAGAAAGGTTTTATAACTTCTAAGAATTTAACTGAAACAGAAAACGAACAAGTTTACATTAATAACCTGTAGGATAAGAAAACTGGCTATTTTGTAGAAAAAACAAAAACTAGTGAAAACTATGGAATGATATACATTTGAGGATACAAACTGAGCAATAGTGCACATTTTTATACAAATATTAATTACCCTAGTGACTGGCTAAACAAGGCTGAGAGAGAATCTAAATATTCTTATTCAAAAATCTGATCAAAAATAATGATAAATGCAGAGTTCCATATCGGACCAGGTGCATTTATTTCATTTCTGACCTTTATTTAATTGTAGTATTCTTTTTGCTGATTAGTTATAAATGTATGTGTTTTAAGCTTTAAAATTGATTCTAAAAATTCATCAATAAAATCATCGGTGCTTTTTACTACTGTTTCCATTGAACACATATCTACAATTGAGATGAGTCACTCACTTTTTGAAAGTAACTTCATCTATTATTTCACTGTTAAATTTTTGATACAGCAACTCTTCCAAATCAGAACCACCAGAGCATTTTTTACACACATTCATATAACAGTGCTGAGGTGGATTACTGTACACATTATCTTGGCCAGACAGAAGTTGTAAGATTTCAAAGAGGTTTTTTTCCAGGACTAAAGTTTGCATTTTTGCTCCAGTCATCATTAACTTGATGTTCTGGTGCAATAATCACATGCACACAGTATGAGTTCAACTTTTTTTCAATTAGGATACAGATCTTTTACCTAAGCTCACAAAACTTTTGAAAAACTAATTCGGCCTATGGAGAATTTTTCCTTAAATAATTTATATATTTCTATTAAATTTGCTAAAGTTAATCGCTTTTTGTATTTAGACCTTTCCATATTTATTCCTAAAGGAAACATAATCTTTTTTTATCTGGCATAATTCTGCTAAAGTCATCTGCTAAGAAATATAAAAATCTTTCACCAATTCTACAAAATTTTCTTTCCAAGTTCTTCAAGGTCTAAAATTGGGGGTTGAAAGTATGCCCTTTTCTGTAACTATTTTTACAGCACGGTCCATGTAATTACTTACTCCAAACTCGACTTCTATTTTTTTTTATACTCCAGTTTATTGGTAAAACAGACAAAATTGTCAATTTTTAAATTCTTTTGGTTGTGTTTGCAAATCTTTCTCTGTAGCTATTGAATAATTTCTGATTCTCCTGATCATAAACAGCTTGTTCTCTTGGCTTTATATTTGTAGTAAATTCTTTTCTGAACTTATTTTTATTTTGTCAATTTTTTAGTTGTGTGTGTGACTTTTACTACTACACGATAAAACATCTTCATCTATCTTGTTTATTTCAGAAATCTTCTTTTACATATATCACTTATTTTTATACCACTGGATATTGACAAACCTAAAGAGCACATCCATATACTGTATTATGTTTATTTCATAAATATAATCAATTACAAACCACACACAATAACTAGTATCACATAGTAGAGAGCACTCCCAAAACTTATTAGAGATGGGTGTTATTCAACGTAACAGGATAAACAACGGTGTTGCTGACTAGCACCAGACTAGAGACAGTTGTACCCGCAACATCTTGCGAGAAGCTCCCTGTTATTTTAGCAATGAGATGACAACGAACAACGAATTCATTAATTTCGTTGCCGCCTGTACCATTTCGTTCAACAGTAAGCTTAACCGGGAAACAATCCAAAGCAGCAGACTCGAAATCCTTCAGCTGTTATTTGAGCAACGAGGTTGTAATGAACAACAGAGTTGTAGAGTGACCATTTATATTTAGCAGACAAAATTAATTATGTTTAATACACAAAATAAATTGTTTAGTTTGACGATGTTCATGTGTGTCCAATAGTTGTGTAAAGTTGTTATGTGTGCATTGTTTAAACTTAAACAATTTTTGTTTTATTTCTTACTAATTAATTATTCGAATATTTACTGCAAATCCAAATTAATAATTTTATATTTTGGGTCAATCCATTTCAAATCACCCAGGTCATGTTGCTCAACATTTTAATCTGCCTAATTTTTTTATTATGAGTTCCCTATGGGTAGACAATCACAAAACACTATTTGAAAAAATTTTACAAGCCATAGTTTTTTCCTGGCGGCCATTTTGTAAATGGCGGTTTTGCAGATTTTAGTAAAATACGCGGTTCGCGAAAAGTTTAATTGCCAAGCTATTTTTTTAAAGATATCAGAATAATCCAAAAAACCAGTGTGTTTCAGCATAAAATGAACTTCAATTTGACATTATAATAATGTTTCTTTTGTGCAAGAAAGTCAGTCAAACTTGTTTCTGCAAAATCTCGGAAGAAAATCATCAATTGTTACTTTTTTAAGACCATAAAAGTTTAAAAAAGAAAGAGAGACTCACTACTAATATTTTTATTTCTTTGTTGAAAACTAATATAACTACCTACTGAAAAAGTTTTAGCCCCGAGAATGCTCTCCTTTATTTTCTAGAGCTTTTCAAAAATGGCCGAAAGCCTAATAATGTCAATTTTCTAGGGTTAATAACTAAAAAGGGACTGAATGAAAATAAATTAAAATTTTTAACAAAATGTTCTTTATGCACATAGGAATATCTCATAAAAAAAATTATGACTGAGAGTTAACTACATTTAGAGATATACAGCATTGAATTTCAGTTAAAAGCGCTACCCTTTTTCTCGCTTGAGCGGTACCAAGTTAGCAAACAAGGGCTTGTTTAAATCATTATGTTAACAATAAACTTATATTTAATGCTCAAAACATTATATTCCTTATTTAAACCTACTTAGGATTTACAATAAAAAATTATTTAAAACCAGAAAAATTAGTGACCATCTTGATCACAATACCACGACTGTGTACACATTTCAACATCACCTAATTAGTGAAATAAAGAAGATAAACCCTAATTTTTGAAATGGTAATTTACTTTAGCGATGGAGCAAAGCAGCCAGTACAAAAATAAGAAAAAACTTCATTAATGTCAGCCTACACAAAAATGATTTCAGTTTAAAAGCAGAAATGGAATTTCTTTGCCTCATCACACGGGAAGAATTCTTGCGATGGTATTGGGGGAACCACGAAACGAGAAGTTACACGAGCTTCACTTAAAAGACCTTACACTGAACATATCCTGACTCCACAAGATATGTTCAAATATTGTTGAGAAAATATTACTGGAGTTCAGTATATTTTTGTTCCTTCAGCCGAAAATCAAGCAAATGGAAACAAAACTTACCAAAGATTGGAATGCTGTTTACCAGTGAAAGAAACAAGAAGCTATCACAGATACATCCCCATAAGTGGCAACCAAATAAGATGTTTTGTTACTTCTGCAGGCTCAAACTTTGATGATCATCAAACATCGATACTTTTCACAAATGTATCATCTTTTACGAGTAATGACTATGTTGCTTGTATCTATGATGACATTTCTTTCTCCCTTCTGGACCAAAAACTGCCTTCCAGCTTTCCAAAAATGACACTGCCTGGGTGCCTGCTAAGAAAATAGTGCGAAAGGTGACTCCACGGAACTAACGACTGTGTCTGGTAGGACACATTATAACATAAATGAGAAACTATGTAATGGAATATCATCTTTATTTAATTCGCTGATGAAAATATTGCAGCCAACAAGTAATTGAAACCAATGTTTTAAATCTAAATGCACAGAAGAACAATATCATGTGGATACTGTATGCAAGTGTAGTACAAAAATTGTATCGGTAAGTTAAGTTGAAGAATTATGATTCCTTACCTATTGTTCTCACTGTCTAAGATTATGAGTTACTATTTTAAAATATTCCTCAGGTACTAACACATATTTTTTTACATCATGTATTTTATAAAATGTATTTGACAATATTATATTTTAGAACATAAATTTAAATGCATATACATTTTTGACAGTATAAATAGATCTAAGCAAATTATTTTTTCCTAAAGTGCGCAAGTGCTATTTTGTGGTTATGAGTATTGTTTATTTATACCATTATTTTTCTGGTTTTAAATAATTTTTATTATAAATCCTAAGTAGGTTTAAATAAGGAATATAATGTTTTGAGCATTAAATATAAGTTTATTGTTAACATAATGATTTAAAAACAAGCCCTTGTTTGCTAACTTGGTAACAGCACAAGCGAGAAAAAGGGTAGCGCTTTTAACTGAAATTCAATGCTGTATATCTCTAAATGTAGTTTAACTCTCAGTCATAATTTTTTTTATGAGATATTCCTATGTGCATAAAGAACATTTTGTAAAATTTTAATTTATTTTCATTCAGTCCCTTTTTAGTTAATTAACCCTAGAAAATTGACATTATTAGGCTTTCGGCCATTTTTGAAAAGCTCTAGAAAATAAAGGAGAGCATTCTCAGGGCTAAAACTTTTTCAGTAGGTAGTTTATATTAGTTTTCAACAAAGAAATAAAATATTAGTAGTGAGTCCTCTTTTTTCTCCTTAAACTTTTATGGTCTTAAAAAAGTAACAATTGATGATTTTCTTCCGAGATTTTTGCAGAACAAGTTTGACTGACTTTCTTGCACAAAAGAAACATTATTATAAATGTCAAATTGAAGTTCATTTTATGCTGAATACACTGGTTTTTTGGATTATTCTGATATCTTTAAAAAAAATAGCTTGGCAATTAAACTTTTTGCAAACCGCGTATTTTACTAAAATCTGCAAAATCCGCCATTTAAAAAAATGGCCCGCCAGGAAAAAACTATGGCTTGTAAAATTTTTTCAAATAGTGTTTTGTGATTGTCTACCCATAGGGAACTCATAATAAAAAAATTAGGCAAATTAAAAAATGTTGAGCAACAAATTTATTTTTTATTGGGTGATTTGAAATGGATTGACCCATTTCCCCTAAAAGTTAATCTAAAAATTGTTAAGAATGTAACTAAATTTGCAAATTTAAAGGTATCAACCAAATTATATAAAAAAAATTATCTGGTTAAGGGAGATAATTATTTCATACCTCACTCATTATGGAACACAGTACCTTACCTAATGTACATGGCAATGGCAGCTCACACCAAACCACAATGTACTCCGGTAACATAATATTTTTTTAATAACAACCCATTTTCATCTCATTCTGAAATATTTTCAGTTACTAATGGTGTAAATAACATATTTTTTCAAAAAAATCAACTACAACGTTTTTTGGGTTTTTCAAAAACCACTTTCAACAAATTTCAAAATGTATGAAACATAGTCACGTGATATATCAAATTAAAAGGTTATTTTCAAATAGAAAAGAATGCAAAAATTTGAGCACTTTACTTAGCTACATTAGGCTACTTATAAAATATTAGACATAGCCAAAAACTGTTTTTGTAGATTTTTAGAAGCTTGTCACTTGAAAACCAAAAGGCAGAAAAAAGTAAAATTTTACATTTTAACTAGTCTTGGTAGGTACAAGTTATATACACAAAGTTATAAAATCTGAGAGGTCAAGGTCCAGACCATTGGTTGATTTGACATGGAATGACCCAAACGTAATTCCTTGTGAAACAAGAAACACACATATGTCATTGTTCTTACCGCCATTAGTCAATAACCAAACACATAATTTCACTTTAAATGTATTTCCAAACATGATTTTACTTTGGATTAAATTTGAACGATTATGACAAACTGAATTGTTTTAGGTTTTTAAATGTACTATAGAATATATATACTTTTATATTTAATAGAAATGTATTTATTTAAAATTGTATAAAATAACTAAACTGTATATAAAATACTCTTGAGTCTTGTAGTACTTTCAATTACTTCACAGAGTAGACATATGTGTGATAGCATTTTAAAAAGGCTCGAATGGATTACCATCAATTGGCTAATCATTACTTGCCGATACATAGGTTATATTCTGCAAGATGATCATCAATGCAGTCATTTCTGAGACCAGTTTTTAAGGATTTCTTTGTAGTTCTCCAATTAGATTCTATAGTTTGGAATTTTGCAGAAGTCAGTGTATATACGATATTTGTATGTAAAACATTGTTCAATGTTTAAAAATACATTTTGAGCCAACATCTGCATATTCATCGCTATTGTTCTTCTCGTTATTACTAACCTTCTCTCTATATAAACGAAATAACAGCTGGCAATGACGTCACTAGCCTACTCAGTATATAGGCTAATCAAATAAAAAAAGCTTGCAATAATTAATTATGAATATCTATAGGTCAATGTTGTATTCGATAGTATCAATATTTAAAATAAATAATCATGATTCAATTGCAGTTGTGGCCACTTATTATACTGCAGCCACATTATTCAAAGTGGTTTAAAGTAGGGTAAAAATCATAGAATTACTCAACAGTCAGCTAAACCTAAGCCTACACTTATTTTATGGAACACATACTACTTCAGTACTTGCATTCCTGAGTAACTTGCCTGGCCCATATGACCCTAAGTCTAGTGTCAAATAATAGTGTTAATTTTTTTGTCAAAAATTAAAAATTAGTTTTATTGAAACTATGTCCTATTTGATAACCATTACCAATAGTAAAAATATGTTTCCCTAAGTAATTTAAAACATATTGAAGTCATACAAACTATCACTCTGAACATTCAGTTGAGCCTGAAAGTCCAAAGTATTAAGATTTTTCTATTTGTAGGCATTAATTAATTGGTGTAGGCAACTTACTTCCCATTTTTGCAGGTTTTAATCTTCCAAGTTTGATGAACTAGATCCTCTCAATAACGATATTTCTTGAAATGTCTCCTGTCAAACAGTCCTCGGCCTACCGACGTTACATGACACGACGAACACTACAACGTAAAGGAGACTTCTTTTGAAAGCTTACTATCTCTATTTCCTTACACGTAGCAACAACAGTAAACCCGCAGACAAACGTTGATGACGTATCTGCCATCACAGAGCCAATGCAGTACACTACATCCGCTTTGAAACACTGTGGATTTATAGTGGCCAACCTACACTCTACAATACACATATATAAAAAATTATTCATCTCTACAAAAATTCGTCTTAATCGTGTTATCTATTTTATAACATAACTATTTTATAGGCATAACTTATGCATCCCTGTATTACTTTACGTGGCAAGTTTGTTTAAAAGTGTATGATTCTGAAGTAATTTCGTTAAATCTCTTTAAAAAATTAGCTTAACATCTTGAGCTAAAAAAGTGTATACATTTAGGGATTGATGTATTTATTGATTAATATTACAGGGAAGATGAGTAACTAACGGATTTTTACAAAGAAGAATAATTGTGTTTTATATATGTACACTACGTACTGAATTTGGACATCATGTCAAGCATAATCTGCTATCTATATAAATACTTCTGTATGATTTCGAAAAATTATATTATTGTCCTTCGTAATAATTTAATATATAACGATTACACATTTTTAGCTGCCTACAAATTAAAGTAAATCTAAAAAGCCAATTACTCCTTCCCCTACAAGTACCACCAATAAAGTTACAAACAAATAGATAATGGTTTTATAGTTGCGATAACCGCAAGCTTTCCTATGAAGCAATATTGTTCAAAATAACGGGGTTAGCTTTTTCATGTTCAGAAAAGAAGTGCTTGTGTTAAAATGGGTGCTCCTAAGTTATTTTTAAATATTGTTTAATAACTTAAACAATTATTAATTTGATAATTTGTGACTGTGTGAACAGAGTTATTATACGAGTAATTATTGGTAATTGTATTGTATTTCTTGACTAGATAGCAGAAATTGAAGGTTTCTTGAATAAAATGTTCTTTGATATTTTCCGTATACGTTTTAGAGTTAAAAATATTTTTAGGTGTCAGATGTGGGATAAATATGAAGGGGCTCTCCGAAAAAGTGAAACGTGACTGAAAAGACACTCAATCAAAAATTCAAGCATGAGTTCATGAAATTATCAGCAAACTAACTGGTGAACAAGGAACTTATCTTGAATATTTGAGACAAACGTGCATGGAGTAACCAACTATTTGTTAAAGAATATCATTCAATAAATTTGCTCTAGCAATATTCTTAGACACACGTTTGTGTTTGTTGTTTTGAATAAAAAATAAGTCGCAGTTACTTTCGAAAAGCGGACTTACACTTGAAAAGTTTTTTAGTCCCAAAGAAGCTTGGGCACATACAAATAAGAAACAAGGTAATGCCGTGGCCTCGTTAAGCAAATAACATTAAATATTCTATATTTTTTTTATTTTATGGAACAGGTTATGGAAACGGGAGAGCAAGACATTTGCCCATACCTGTGGCTACTGAAACAAAAAGCATTATTTTGAACAAGTTTATTTTAACAAAAAGAAATATGAGGAGATGAGGCAGAGCAGTATGATTGCGGCAAGATGAAGAAGAAGTGAATGAGTTTATCATGGATGAAGTAAAGAATGAGGGTTATGAATGCATCTATAAGTGGACTGATTAGGGTCTCGTGAATGGTGTCCACATACTACTTTTGGTTTCTGAAGCTCAGTACAACGCAATTGCGTTCCGAATCCTTTATCGTGGTCTAGGTAGACAGTCGATACAAGATGAAACTTCGGTGCGTCTGCTTACTTTGGACAATAGTCAAGTACCATATGTTTGTGGTCAAGTTGTTGTGTTTACACTGATGTGAAAGAGAAATGGAACTATAGGTTTTAGATAATCGATATACTAGTTGAGAAGGCAGTAATAGGACTCAACGCATATTTAAACCTGGAAATCATACAGTATAAATGTATGAGGTGCAGCTAACAGCGTTAATGGGCGAGTACAGCCAGAGGAAGTGGTGAACAGATATAGGAAGGCATTGCTAAATGTATTCTTCCTACATATAAAAGTGCACTGGAGGAGTTGAAGAGGAAATGTATCACCGAGAAAGTAACTGGCTCCTGAAGATCCCTGAGAACATCGTATTGGTGGAGAAATCTAATTGTGATGTATGATTCAGTCAGGAACCCAAGTACCTGAAAAATTCATTATTCGACAACACTATCCAATTGCAGCTCACTTTAAATTAACAATACAACTAGCTTAGATAAACTCTCTTACTCTATGTAGTAGTTATCTCATATCCCGCCAAATTCAACCTGCTTTCTGGCCTTTAGGTGCACTAGAGTCACATGACAGAAAGTTTTCATCTTCAGGGTGCTTCATGACTATCTGTATAATGCTTTTATTTTGTCTATGGTTCCTGTTCACGAATCTAGTCTGTGTAAAATCACACTCTAGATAATTACCAGTTTAATAAACGTGAATGTAATTATTAGTTTATTCGGATCGAAATTCATAACGCTTTAAGCTTTACAGCAGTTATGAATATTGCAGTTAAAGTAATTTGGAAAAATCTACGTTTATTAATGACATGTCACTAATAATGCAAATTCTTTAAAAATTCCTCATTTTAAAAATAGTTCGAAAAAAATAGAAAAACTCTGCTACATTCTAAATGACATGTATAATAACGTAGTATATTTGTATCACCACCTGCCAATCACCCTGCAGAGTTCTCAAGAAAATTATAGCTGCCTATCTGGTTTTTATATTTACTCTATTGCGAACTGTCCATGTGGAAGAGATAGAATTGCAATAAATTCTGGAACGTATTGAGATGAACTGTATTAGTGTATAAATATTTATTAGTAAATAATTTAACATTTTTGTACCATCAAAATAAGAACAGGTAATATAATACAAAACAATTCAACTATCTACTAATGATACATTAAGTAATAATAATACTGTATATTACTTATTTAATAGATATGGCCCATATACTAAGAGAAATTCATAAGATTGGAATTTGTCGTTGGTGCCAGTAGATCTGCTATTTTGCACCCAAGAGTTTTTTCATTACAAACATCGGAATGGAATATACACCAACCAATACAAAAAGAGTGGATGCACAGATCAGAAGACCAAATATAAATTTCTTTCTGTGAACTTTACATATTAGATGAGTAAGTATACGAAAAGGAGCAAGCCAAAATTTAGTCCTGAACTCCGGCCTCATAGGAGGCGGTAATGCCATTGGCTCTGATCTTCCCATTCCTGCAGGTCTTGCAAGAGCCTCTTCGTCTGTCATTAAATGAAATTCGGCTTCGAGAAACCCGCCATATGTTGGGGTTTTATCTGTTTTTTCTCTTATGAAGGGCCACCATCCTCTCATGCGTTTAACTTTAAACAAATCTACACCCTGAAAAGGAGTAAGGGGCGTGCGCAATTTACACGTTTTTACCGATCTTGCCCCACGTGGCATTTTATTCAGTTCAATTACCATGTCCCCTATAAAATCGTCTGACGATAACCTGTCTCTGTCCCACACCTGTAGATGCAGCAGCGGAGGCACCTTTACCTCTGTTGTTGCCAGATCCCAAACACGTTTCTTGTAAAACATCATCACTTTTTCAGATCTATAATATTGAAACTGAAATATAAATCTCCAGTTGAAATTGCCTTCCCCATTTATTGAGTTATAATGGACATCCGTCATTTGAACATCGTTGGAATCCCACAGCCACCCTTTAACAAATATGTCAGTGCTTTTTCTGCCGACGAAGTAAGAATCGTCAACCAATGGTACTTGAGATGTATTCAAAATGACTACTCTAAGTTCGTATGATTGTGGTTTACGAGGAGTGATGTTTATTGGAAGAGGTATTTGGCCCATTGATAAGTCGAACAAGTCCACCCACAGCTCCAGTTTCCCTTGCTCTAGTCCTGGTTTTTCTCTCTTGAACAAAGATCGAGTTTCAACGTGTTCAGTAACTAAATGTTTACCTATCACTGGCAGTTCGTGCCAATGGTGTAGTGCCTTCAATGCCAACCTTTCCTTCGTTTCCTCTGCATTCTCAGATACATCGGTTATTACGAACTCCTTGCAGGCGACGAGTACACTTTTACTATAGTACTGAGGTAATGGTAGATTATAGGTGTTGCACAGCCTTTCAAGTATTTCAGTAGGTTTTTCCACATCTCTCCAACTATTGCAGCCTGATGTAGAATATTTTGATGCTAAACCACACGTGCCTCTGTGTTTGCTGTAGAAACGATTCTCCAAGTCTATGATAGTTTCACCAATCAAATCATGTTTGGTGAGTCTGTCCCAATCCATTACACGTATTGCCAGCATGGTGTCCACAGGAAACGTTGCGGCAATTTCAAGGCATCTCCCAAATACAGGATTTAGTTGATTGGGTACGTAGTTAAGTTTATCCGAGACTACATTTGAGGGAGTTGCAACTTCAATGTATGGATCTGCTTTACCATTAGGGTCTGCGGGGTGCAGATCAAAAGCTTTTACACAGTAAACACGAACCAACAGCTTTACTCTGTCACTTAACTCATTTTGTTTCAGCACTCCCATTGTTGGATCTTCCCCTCGTGGTGTAACCACATTGTCTTGAACTGGCCACCGGTATAAACTAATAAGCACTTTTAATTTAGCTACTTCTCTTTCAAATTCGGCAGTTTTCCGCGTGATAATAAACGTTCTAAGTACATCGTTAAACCCACCATATTCTTTTTGATCCTCCAGTTTATTTGTATATTTTGCCAAGATTCCTGAAAAATACTTATACCACCAATCATGATCTTCGTCGTTTTTATCGTCATCTAGTATTTTTTCGACTTTCTTTTCAACAGTATATAAAAATGATTTTAGATAAATTAACCATGATTTTAACGATCTAAAAAATGCAACAGGTGATTTCATAAATCTTTTTTGTTGGCTTATTAAACTAGAGGCACGACTATACTCATCAATCTCTATTAGTGGGATCAGATCAGGCATTGAATCTCGAGATAGTGATCGCCTAGCTTCTGCACGATCTACAAGAGACTTACGATGGGCTGTCAGATCATCCCACCCCCCCCCACCCCCCCCCCCCCCCACCCCCCCCCCCCCCCACCCCCCCCCCCCCCCACCCCCCCCCCCCCCCACCCCCCCCCCCCCCCACCCCCCCCCCAAATATCCAAAGTGTGAAGAGGTTTTTGCATTATTTTGAGTTGTTTTTCAAATATACCAGTGAAGCTGTAGGCTCGATTAACAATGCCTGTGAAATGTGATAGAAAATTGCCTAAATTACTGAGTTCATATCACTTTAATCAGGAAAACTTTGCATGCACTTTTCAAAATTGACAGTTATGTAGGTTATTGTTATTTTAGAGAGAAAAATATAATATTACTAGCTGTTTTCCATGGTTTGGCACGCTTTTCGGAAGCTTTGCTAGCAGATGAGCATTTCTGGTTGAAGTGAATTATATTTCCAACGCCGATGTACAGTTTACCTAGTTGTCAAGATCAAGAAAATCTGTCAAAAGTATATGTTTATAGCCATTGTACACTTACATGTACTTGATTATAAAGTGGTATAACATTCAAGCTTTAGGTTCAACAAGAAATTTATTTTTAAGACAAATATACATAAAAACTTAGCGCCTTCAAATATTGTTTGGCTATTTAATATACGTAATTGTCTCGAAATTGCGGTTCACAATGTGCAGGAGCTTTGACTACTTTTATATTTTGCAGCGCCGTATATATATATATATATATATATATATATATATATATATATATATATATATATATTATATATATTACAACAATTACTGAGATGTTTTAAACTCTTTTCAGTCACTCAATTGTTTTTAATATTGATTTAAGATATTAACACACAATTATGGAAACTTTAGTACGGAACTAGGAGATAAGAGAGATGTTCTAAAATTTAATATGTTGTATGATTAAGTAATGTTGCGGTTGCTCCAAACGGCACTATTCCAAGGTCTCGATGTGCAAATCCATTGCCTCACATAAGTAATATTTGTGCATTGTAATACTTCTTTATTGAACTTCTTAATAAATTATACAGAGTTATATAAAACCATATTGCGTGTGTCCTGTGAAGTCATCGATAATTTTTCACGTTTTGTAGACCTCTCTCTTCTACTCTGTGCCCAGTACTAAATCAATTACAAAATTAAATTATGCATCATATTTTTTTGCGATTGCCGAAAAGTTACGGTCGAAGAAGGCGAGGTGGTGTCTCATAATAATAATACAGGACCGCAAGAAAACTTTTCCATTAAGTTGTGAGAAAGCGTGCGTGCTTAGGTCTGAATTATGGGGAGGAACACGCACATGTTAAATTGATAATTGTCACAAATTGTTACAGTTACGGTGCAATCATATTTGTATTAAAAGTTATGTTACAAAATCTTAAATTTATCAATTTTAATACTCATTTCATTCAATAAATTATTTTAGTAATACTTTCGTAAAATTGTTATTCGTAACAAATCTACAGTTATGACCAGAAAACGATAACATGATAGCATTTGGAAGCTTGCTCATGAAACCACACTCTAATAGAAGAAAACAAGAGCTAAACAAATTATTAACTCCAGCTAGAAGAATTTAAATTTACAAAAACTAATTAATATTTGACAGTACGACACATAGTACTCATCAAGGTCGTAGCCAGCGAGGAGGTCCAAGGGTCCAAAATCCCTAGATTTTTAATTTTATAACATTTCTTTTAGCAAACGTTTATTATCATTAAATAATTCAGTATTACTGACATGTAATGCTGATAGGTCGTTCTCTAGATTAAACGGGTCAAGAATTCTTTAAGGAAAAAAATGGAGAATGACCGGTTTTCTGCACTTGTCTCACTTTCTGTCCACTATGGAAAAATATCAGTCGTCTTGAATCCCCCCCCCCCAAAAAAAAGGATTTTGGGCCAACTTCTTGGTGCTCGTAAAATCCAGAAGAAATGTCTGAGGGAATTGCGTTTATCACTGACAGTTTTTTATTCACTGAGGATCTTAAAATTAGCCGTTATGTAAAATGTGCGATTTGCACTTTGTTAACATGAATTTTAAAAATAATTGTCTCAATCTGAAAAAAATTGATAAATATGTATTAAACCATTTATAAGGCCAGGACGAATGTACAAATTATTTCTGATGATTGATCACCGTGAGCACAAAATCACTAGATGATGATTGGTGATGATGACCATTGCCGGGGAATGCTAATCGAATATGCCTACCAGGAAGGACGTGTGGGAGGCGAGAAGCTATAGATTTGTCACCAAGTCGCCGTCAGCGCTTGACTGATTGTGGGGGCGAGGCGCGTGTCGTGGTCGCGGCGTGTGCATGCTACCGACGTCGTCAACGCCGCCACGCGTACCCACGCCGCCTACTATTGCAAACTGCAGTAACATCAACATATCTAGTCTACACTGATCAACAAACTGATCAAACAATTGAAATATAATGAAATTAAACATATTGGACAAACTGGCATAAATACAAACTTTGGAAAGAAATAAAATGTCTATAATAAAATCAAATTTCGCTGTGTACTTATTAGAAACTGACCATAACTACACACATGTTGAAAAGAACAGGGACATTTTGGATATCGAAAGGAAATGAGTAAAGTTACACACAAAAGGAGAATTACATATATATCTAAATCATAATAAAGATCCTCATAACATTTGAAATAGCAAGCAATTTGAAAAATAAAACAAACCCAATTTAAAAAAAAATTAAAATATTAAATACAGATTACTAATCAAAATTACAACTGTGTCATATAAAATTAATATCTGTTTAAATGGCCCACATTTATATATTTAGTTGTTTATTATTTCTCGGCTCTCTAACCGAGAGATAAAGGGTTCAAATCCCGGGGAGGTCCAATCATGTACTCTTTGATATAAACACCAGTGCACTTCGAAGCAGGCATAGCTGACGCTAAGGCTGAAATGAGATTAAAAAAATTATTTAGAGGCCAATGTACATTGATGATGGTTAAATACCGAAATACGTGTATGGCAATAAAAACATTTAAAAAAAGGGTTTTAGTTGACTTCTCATTATACTAGTGAAATTAAAGTTGCAATTTGTTCATTAAATAACAAGTCTTAATTTAGTAATAGCGATCACAAGAAATCGTAAGAAAATACCAAAACCAGTCAAAATTAATTAAAATTTTATTATGGGATTATTGCACCTTATGATTGGTCCTTGAAAGTAATGTAGATATTTGTAAAATGGACAAGACCTGTGTATTTATTTCGCGCTTCACACTTTAATAAATGTTATTTCTTATTTCACTATTCAAACTGAAAATACATTATTTTATATGCTGGGTCGTTAATTATAAAGTAAATGAAAATAACTTTATATATGTTAATCAATCAATGAATGTTTACGGGCGGTCAACTCAGGACTCGAGGATATTGCGTACCCTGACAGTGTGACATCGAAATCTAGCAGTTAGAAAGTTCAACAGCACTGCAAACCGGTGACGAGTACTTACCGTGCCGTCCTAAGGAAATCTACCATCTTTGTACCAAGTGCCAAATACAATAAAAAGTTCCCTAAGTACAAGAGCGTAGTGAGGAAAAAATTGGGGGGTCGGTCCAGAAAACTGATATTTTCCCGTAAGGGCCCATTTCGTTCCTTAAAAAGTTCTTGACCCGTTTCTTTGTTGAGAACGATCCTTCAGCAGTACATGTCAGTAATACTGAATTCCTTAAATAATAATAATCGTTTACTAAAAAAGTAATTGAAAAATTGGACATTGGGGGGAGGGAGTCCGGACCCCTTGGACTCCCTCGCTGGCTACGTCCTTGCACAACTAGTACAAGGAAGTCAGTCAAAAATCAAGTGCTCCATAGTTTGGTCTTGATCATTGCATTGTGTATGACACGGATTATTCCTCGAATTACCCCCCCCCCATCTATGTCGTGTAATTAACTTCACAATCTGAAAAGACTAAAATATCTGCGTACTAGGATGCCAGAGCCTATGGGAAGATGAATAAACGAGTAGAAGCTTATTTAATCGTAAATCCTGGCGTCACTATCCATCTACAGGCGTATTCAGTGTGTGGAATTATTATAGCTCGTAGAAGTAGAAAATAGTTAAATGCAATAAATATTACAAAACCTGAATCTAAATCAATTACACCACCATGCTAACGTTGATAAAGAGCTAATTAACATTGTAACAGCTGTAATAATAAAAGTAGCTGTTTTCTTCGATAGAACTTAGGGACACTAACATTTCTTTCAATAAAAAGTTGTAGTTGTAGTATGACCAACACATTTGTCTATGTTACTCTCCTATTTTAAAAACGAATGAAACATCATTAAATAGTTTTTTTTTTTCAAATGAATTAAGGAATTACGATTGCCCTGAAAAAAAAAAAAAAAACGGTAGGTCACCATAAAGGGGTGCAAATTAGATTTAATTTACTTTTGGTTGTGGAGGTAAAATTATAGAATCATTTTCAAGAAAAGACAGGCATTCTAAGATGGTAACGTCATCATACAAAAGTGAGATTTCAAAATTGTTCATTTAAGACTAATAGCCTATTCTTTTTGGAGCAAAAATATACCAACTTTTGCAAGCAAAGAGTATTGTTCGATCTATAGGTACAGTTTTTAGTGATCGAAATTCGTTGATTTCTCTTGAAGTGTTTCCGATGAAAACTCGTCCAAATTTAAAATAAAAATTGAAGTTAAAATGAATACATTTCTAAAACATCAAACAACACAGGAAATACGTTATAGTATCAATCATAAATCTAATTAAAATAAACCTAATAAGAATAACCATGCACAGCATCATACTGCTCCCATAAAATTTTTAAGAACCGCTGGGTCATGTCAGGGCAGAATTTAAATCGATATGTTATACCGAAGCGATAAATATGGGAGTGGTGTGTCCCCTGCAAGCAATCGAAATATGGAGATAGCGACAGTTTGGGTACATATTTGATAAATACCGCTCAGCAATGTTTTATGTGGGGGTGGTTTGTGCGGTTTGCCCGGTGGCGTTTAGACGACCCTTGGGACTTGACTGCGGTTGTTAAGATTTCTTTGTCGTAAACAAAATAAAAACTGTCCAATTCCGATGATCGTGGCGTTTTCTGGAATGTACCAAAATTTGCTAAAAATGTTTCTCTAAAACCTAATCAGGTACTTTGGTTTTATCCGGAGGCCACTGTTTTAGATGAGTTTTCTGGACTGCATTAAAATGTGCTAAACATTTTCTTTAGATCTTAATCCGGTACTTTGATACTATCCGGACACCACTATTTGTAGAAGTGTTTTTCTGGACTGCACTAAAGTTTGCTAAGAATGTTTCCTTAAAACTTAATCCGGTACTTTGGAGGCCACAATTATAAGAAATGTATTTCTGGACTGCACCAAAAGTTGCTAAAACGTTTCTTTAAAACTTAATTCGTTACTTTGTTATTATTTAGATGCCACTATTTTCAGAAGAGTTTTTCTTACTGGGGAGCTAAAAGACTGAATTATTTAAACTAAGAGACTATTTAACTTACTATGAAAACTAATGTTATTATGACGATAGGTTCTTGTTTTTTGCCTCCCAAAAGTAAAGCGATGATGTTGTTAGCTGATTCCACACTGGAAGAAGTCCTCTCTTCAAAATTCCTAGGAATACATCTTGATCGAGGGTTGACTTGGAATGAACACATCAATCATGTTTGCGCAAAAATTTCCTCAGGCATTTATGTCTTGAGATCCTTAGCAAAATACTGCCCAAGTCAGGTACTGATAACGGCGTATTATGGCTTAATTTACCCCCATTTGTCTTACGGAGTGGTCCTGTGGGGAGCGTGCGCAAGCTCTCAGTTTCAGAGAGCATTCAAACTCCAAAAAAAAGCTATTCGAATAATTGCAAAAATAAAATTCAGAGAGTCGTGCAGGCAAGCTTTTAAGGAATTGCAGTTGTTAACTCTCCCATGTCTGTACATTTTAGAAACCACTTTGTTTTGTATGTATAAGTGTGCCTTAACCAGAGGCCGGGACATACATACGCATTAGACACGAGGTAGAGAATTACTACGAACTGCAAGCCCAGAACAGAACACCTGCCCTCACAGGCAGGTGTTAATTTTATTAACAGACTGCCAAATTCAATAAAAACATTCCTAACACCCAAGGCGTTCAAAAGGCGCCTTAAACACCTCTTGGTGTCACGAGCATTTTATAATGCAGGGGAGTTTTTAGCATTTAACTGGGAGACCGCCCAATTACACGACTGATTCTGCTGTTTAAAGTGGGATATATTGGCGAAGGATGAACGGTGCATAAGTGTAAAATTGTATGTGTGAATGAGAATTTTGTGGCATGAATGTAAGAAATTTTAGATTAAAATTTGTGACGTTTGCTATACATTGTAATATTGTCGCTGCAATAAAGCTGATTTGATTTGATTTGATGTCGGCGAGAAGGCCACTCTGTTCCTATCTGCTACTTGTTATTACGCTAAATAAGGCTATTTAACGAACGCTTACGTGATCTGAGCTTGAATTTAGGTACGGTCTCGAGGGATGCTTTTCTTTTTTTCGCCAGAAATGCGAGTACCTCAGTACGTGCCAGATCGACAAAAAAAAAAGAAAAAAAACATTCCTCGAGATCACGTAAGCGCTCGTAAAGGTTACCTTTAATTTTGGTATTACTAGTTACGTATTTATGATGACCTAATCTAAACCCACTTATATCGCGTAATAACAAGTAACAGATAGTGACAGAGTGGCCTACTTCTCGCCGACATCGCTTCCTTTCTGGAGGCAGGAAACAAGAACCGATCGTCATAATGACATCTTATTTTCACAGTAATTCAAAACTCTTCTTTCTAATAATGTAATTTTTTAGGTCCCCGGTACGAAAATAGTGAGCTCCGGATAATACCAAAAGTACCCTTATCCATACATGAACTTAACTACGTCAATTTAACTACTTGTAGACATTTATGACATTTTGAAATGCCATTTTTATGAATAATACAGTACAAGGCCATACAGAAATACAAAGATGGGAGTAGAGATGGGTATTACAATATTAGATGAAAGTTTAATTTTATCAGTTCACGTTTTATTCTTCCTTCAGAGCTTCAAAAGGACGTTAGACGTTGAATTGTTAAATATCTCCATACCGCAAAGCAAACAGATAGGTAACAGGTCGTCATAAAAAGAGGCAAGCCACTAAATTCGAAGTTCTCTCATTTGAATCTATGCAAGATTCTTTGACTATCGACATCTATCTTTGGAGTACAGCTATTAAAAGGGGTTGATGTGGAACTCTAGACTAGAACCATATATAACACGCATTAGGCTCAAATGATTACAGTTCGTCAACGTGCGAAATCCTTTGACCAAACAGAATTCGAACTCGCGGCCCTCAGGTAATCAGGTAAAAGACACTAACCACTCAGCTATCTATCATTCACGGTTTGCTCCACCAACATCGAATGTGTCATTCTTGTCTAGAAAGTGGCTTCAGTTAACACATATTGAAGTGATAGGTATCACAATGAAGGTGTCACAGGAAGTGAGATAAGGTACTAGTGAAGCTTTTTCTCAGTGAAAATTGCCTTCAAGAGAGATAATAAATAATTTCGTTTTCACATTCAACAGTGGTGACACAGCTGACACAGCATCGTGAGAGGTTAAGAATCAATGATACAGCCTAAAAACATGAGTATAAAAACAAAAAGAGATATCATACCGTAATCAGCCGATGTACACAATGAACTAATCTTCTGCAGTTTTAAATAAACAAACCAGTTTTAAGTAGGTCTATTATAATTTTAAAAATATATAGAAAATTTAAATCTCACCTTGGGTAGACTCATTAAAGTTGAAATTGCTCACACATAGTAACTGAGTATGTTCTATAACACTTTGCATTGCCTACGTTGTTATTACTAAAGAAGAAACCTGGTCCCTTTAACTTAAACTCCAAATATGGTCAAACGTTTAGAAATTTTCGTACATCTTAGTATACATTTTCAGACAAAACAAAAATGTGAATAAATATTTACAATATTATATAAATATTAATTGAACAGCGAAACAAAACTCTCATTGCGGTAGCAAGTAATTAACACCTGATGTTTTTTTTTTCGATTTTCCAAGCAGTAAAAAATAAAAACTGTTAAACACGATTTTAATAAATTATCAAAGTTTCAAACAGAAAGAAAATTTTGATTTTAATACAAGTTGGCGGGCATGTTCACTCTTTTTCAAATTGAAGCTGACATTTTCATTGATGTGGAATGTTACATTATTAATAACTTTTAATTTATACAAATTTTTAATTTTCTTTAGATTGTATTCTTTGAAGTGTACAGCGAGTGTATTATAATCTCCATAAACATTACTGTGACCTGTCATTCTATAATACCCATGATTAGAGGTTTGGCCTGTGTATAACTTTTTAAAAAAAAATAAGTATTACGTTGCTTAAAAGTCTCATTTTTTTTAGTTATGTCACTGCTAAATTTTGACTAGACGAGATGACGTTTCACGTACCGCAACAGGGCTTTTGGCGGAATTGACAATCGTTAAATTATTTTTCCACGATTTTTTATTTTTTAACAAATTGAGAAGGATTAACATATTTTTTTAGATTTTTTTGGTATTTTAAAAGAGCCATCACTCTAGGTGTCTGGAAGATATATTTATTTTCTGAAGATAATTTTAGAATATGAAAACCAACAGCTTGTCTGTCACTACAAGAGCAACCTTAATAAATTGTGACCTGTATTCTGTAGTTCAGTTTTAATAATTAATGTTGTGTGTTATTGTTTTTATTAAATGCGTGTTTTAAAGTTAGTGAAGTTAACACTCAACTTGGTGGTTGTGATCCCTGACCTACGCGTGTCAGGGATCACAATGCTCTGATTTGATTTGTTTATTTTAACCGAGTTTGTAATTATGTGTTAGGTTAGTTATTCACCTGAAGAAGAGATCAGATTGCAGATATCGAAAGGTAGTGTTACTGATTTGTTTTGTACTGATGGCTATATCTGGAAAATCCTTGTTTCTTTCACAATACTTCCATCGCCAAAAACAAACTTCAAACAAAGAACTTAAGAACTCGTTATTCCGGTTGAACCTTGCTTGTCACCTCTGACAGTATATACAGATTAATTAATGTAATATTTGAATTTCCTTCGTCCATCGCTTCGACTCGATATATTTGAAAGGGTAACTATTGGGACAGCGACAAAGAGACGGGGACCGAAAGACAGCTAGTTGTGACATTTTCTTTAAAAGAAACAAACAAGTAAGAGGGGTGACTGTCAAATCCACTTTTGCATACGAGTTAACAAGTTGAGTAACCGGGAAGCCAACACATTATCAAAAGGTATCCTGATGCGAAGTCATGAAATCCACGAAGTCGAGTACAGGATAAAATAATCATAATAATTTTCAAAATCTTCGTAAAGATATTTTTTAGCGTTTTCCATATACTAAAACCGTCCCAACCATTCACCTTATTTCCGGAAGGTACCAACAGCTAAACAACATGCCACTGTCACCTACACGACACCAACATCATGAAGTGTGCTAATTGACGGCTGTTCAACAAACTCATGCATCTAATATCGTCAGAACCCAGAAGTTCGCATTGCAAATAGGTTTTTTGTGTTTTGAAAGAGGCGCCGCTACAATGATAGTATACAGGACAGTTAAGAACACAATTTCAGTCTATACAGTTTTTTTCTAGATACTTAAGCCTAATTTTGCAAAAGAGATTGTAAGTGGCATTGTACAAAGGGCTTGATATGAAAAAGAGCAAGCACTAACAATTATTTTCGTGCCTGTAACTGAACTTGATTAGAACTTTCAGAATCTTAAAATATTAATATATATTAATATTGGTGGCTAGAACAGCCCGCTCAAAAATAGACTGATGATATTTGAGGCGATGTTGCCAAATCGCTGCTGACCACCTGCTGTTCCCTGATGTTGAGACGGATCAGTAATGCCGTAAAACTGGCAACAGTGTTGGGCGCGTGATGTAGATTGAGGGGGGGGGGGTTGAAACGCAACAGTGAGGACAGCTCTTGCAGATACATTATGTAAATAATATACATTTAGGTACTAAACTTGACAGAAATCAGGAATTCATTTTGTAAATTAATATGTCTTTTCTAAGTTGGAGTTTTTTTAATTTTTTCTTGGACGTTATATGACGACTTTGAAGAATTGTCCTTACATTCCTGAAATCATTAGGAAAATTAAAGAGATATAGAGCAAGAGCTCAACATTTCATGTCTCATAAATAGCTACATGAGAAGAATGTATACCAACATATCGTTGCATTATGTTTGGATAGAATTTCAAATATAATTTAAATATCTAATAAAACTCAAAGAAATGCCAATATAATTTAATTTTTTAAATGATATTTCACGTAAGTATGAAATGTTAAAGCTTGGAGCTTGAATTTTAAATATTAAAATTATTAAGCAAAAGAAAGACTAAAGTTTGGTGAGCAATCTGTTTAAAAAATACATAATATACATTTGATTTTAATTTCGGTTGCGTGAGAATCTTGAGTAGTGCTGCATTACACGTTCTAAATAGCAGATGGATTTCTTTTAGTTAAGATTGAATCAAAACTCCGATCTGGAACTTTGGGCACATCATGTTTCTTACCCCACCTGAGTTCTAATACAGCGGTACACGTAGAGCTACTCAAATTTAGATTTGATTTTTTCCACTCCCGAAGGTTTGAAGTACATCTGGCAGGACAGATTTTGCCACATAACATCAACATAAAGTGTTGCAAATTTTCACTAAAGACACTGGTCAGTTTCTGAATTGCAGAAGTAGTATTTTGAACCCGATTTATATAATTACATCACTGTATCAAAATGATGTTGATACTGGAATTCTTAGATGTTTTTCTCTTCAGAAATTGACTATTGGAAACTGCAAACACTATACGTGCATGTCGAACAATTATCATCTTAGCATTTTCATCGTTCCATAGGAAATGTCGAAAATTACTGTTTTCCCCACACTATGAGATTTACATAGAATTGTTTAATGTCTGATAAAAAAACCCGATACAGTCAAAGTGAAATCTTAGTAAACCATCAGGAATTATCTCATTGAAATTTGTGCATTACCATTACGCTGATTGAGAGAAGGTAATCATTTGATAACACCAAAATCTAACACGTCTATCTTACTGTTGCTATTTTCTTTAATGACTGGTGTATGAAGTATACGTAATATAGATATATCACAATTTTCTCTTATCACATTTTCAATCATCTTCATCTAACCGTCCTGAAATACGTCTATTGTATGCAGTCACTTAACTAGTACATTTCCACTTTCATATGTCACCTCCAGTCTTCTTTATGTTAGCCTATGTCACAATTACGGGATAAAGGAAGATGATCGTCCAGGCGTGGTAGCTGTACTTCATAACGTCTGTTGTCAGAATGTTGATTGTTTCTTTTATGTCACAATTACGGGATAAAGGAAGATGATCGTCCAGGCGTGGTAGCTGTACTTCATAACGTCTGTTGTCAGAATATTGATTGTTTCTTGTTAATTGTTTTTCAGCTTCTAAAGTCAATTGTTGAAGTAATTTCATAACAACGGGATCGTCTATACAGAAGACACTAATCTTCCAAAGATCAGCTGCAGAAACTGCTGTGAATAACATGTTTACATTTAAAGTCAGCTGTAGTATTTGTTTGTTCTTCTCATAATGGTTTCCCATAATAAAGTTTCAACTACAACAAACCACAGATCTACTGTATTTTGTCCAGTAAACAGTTTCTCTGCGACGTTTGGGTTTAAAGCCAAGTCTGCTCACCGACAGCGTAGGTTTTGGTCATCTTCAGACCGGATATTAGGGGCAGGTGGGATGAGATAACAAGCCCGTTACAAGTGAAAAGTAAAAGCGCACATGTGATTCACATGCCTAAGAGATTCTACCACATCTAATGTTCCGTATAAAATCTGTTACAGTTGAAAAGTTGCGGTTGTGCACTGTTTAGCAGCAAATGAAAAAAATAATAATTCGAAATACTGTATATAGGAGAAATACTGCAAAGGAAAATATTAGTCATGTTGTATTTATTACATTACTAAAATAATAAAAAATATTCAACATTTGAAATTTACTGCGTAAAAAAAAATACTTACTAGACATTCAAATAGATTACAGCTCTTCTAAAAGGAGTTAGAATAGTAGCGCTATCTACGAATTGCTGGCACTTCATTTCTAGTTCTGAGAAGATTGGAGCTCGCCACAGTATATCACAATTTTGTCAACTTTATTTTTAAAAGGTACAATCCCTCCTACCCCTCCCCCCCAAAACTCCACAGCTTAAGAGCCGCTTGTTCTGGCGGCCATCTTGTTTCAACCCCATAAGAACAGTGTGTGACTTCCAAATACTGCTATGCTCTAAATTTTAGTCTTTGGATTATGGCAGATGCCTTAATTTAAGTTTATAATTTATACGTATCCTAAACATTTTGAGTTTTTTCAATACTTTTATATTCCAAAAGTTTATCCCTTTTAAGAAGAACGAAAAAGTCTGGTTGTGTGTTAACTGTACCTTTGAAGGAAACATAATTTTAATATTGTTCTCATGAGGTAACTCAAAGTTACTACAGTTAGTTCCCTTGAGTTTTATGTAACGTAATTTAATGTGTTTTATAAGGCGATTTTGTGATTTTACTCCTCCACTCTGAAGGTTTTAGAATAAAAACTGCAATTGATGTTAATATATAATTTTATATTTTGTTAGTAATTCTATTCCTAGATTCTTTTATTATAATCTTTTAGTTTCTACATTGTCGGGAAGTAATTTAACATTTCCGGGCCAATTAATGAGTCAGCCAGTGAATCGGTCAGTGAAAATATTGCCCGGCTCTACTTTATACTGTACCTTACTCTTTCTTTTATACTCTATGTGTAGTTGTAATGCGACAAAGAAAGAAAAAACATATTGTAACATCGTCTAATAAATTGTAAATAAACAGAATAGATTGAGGCTGCATGGATATAGTCAAGAGCCGGCTATTTCGCAAAACAGAAAAAAATGTTACCTTTGATTGTGTAACAACCGAATATATTTGATCTAATACTGAAATCTGTTTCCAATGTTAACATCAGTGGTTGTGCGTTATATAGCAGCAAATGAGAGAAACATTAAGAATATATTACATAATTATTAAACATGTTATTTTGAGTAAATTTTAACAATAATAAAAGAACAGAAAAGTTTTATTTAATTAATAATTAAAATAAGATGATTATTAGAAGATTCGCATAGATTACAACACAACCCACGCTTGCACGGCTTGTACGGTGGCGCTAACTACAAATCTCCTTTACAGCAAAGATTCACTACTACACAACTGTATGGATGTAAAAATGTGTGGATTAGGATTGATTAGGATCCATGACTTATGAAAATAAATGTCAGTTTAAATAAATAAATAAACTCACTTACACTTACTGTAAATCTGAATAATTTACTCAGAATCTGACAGCATAATTCTAATGATATTATCACATATACAGCTTTTTCTACCAATTTGTGTAATCTTTGTATGTAATGGGTTTACCGTGAAATAAATAAATAAATTAGTGTTCCTTAATTTTCAGAAAGTGAAATTAAAATCAAATTTTACTTAACACTGATGTATATATAGAAGTAATGCGATATGATAGATTGTGTTAGGACAATATACTGTACATACCTTGTATAGATTGCAGCAACACTGCCAGGGATGTTCTGGCCGTGCAGGGGATGTGCAGAGACAGAGACTAGGAAGGGATGCTGAGGGGTCCAGCCACATCCCACACCTCTTCTCCTCCAATCACAATCCTCCAGGATCGATACACCCCGGGGGCGTGGTTTGGCTGCCACTCAATTATAATATCATAATAAACCGCCATTCTACCAGCAGATTGTTATTATGACAAAACTGGACGTGTGGATCGATATACTGATTCAATTAAAGTATGCTTTAAGGGGACAGGGTAGGGCCTATCTAAACAATGTTCAATTGACCAAACATTTGCACACATTTCTCAATAACCATAACAGATATTCCAATGAAATTTTTCACAATAATAATTATACTATTGTACAATGTTTAACAGGAGGAATTGAAAAAATATTTTTTTAAATTATTTTTTTTTAATTTTTTTATAAACTACAACAAAAACTTTGTTTTTTAGCGTAATATTTTATTTGTTATCTTTTTTTCTAGAATGAATATTGATAAAATCTCTCGTTAAACCATACAACTAACTTAGTTTTATATGTGATAAAAATTTCAGAGCTTTAAACCTCTCCAATGCTGAGAAAAGTGTGCAAATGTATTTAAAAAATGTAAGTTTCGGAAATCGCAAAAACGCCAAGAAAGACGGTATTTTTAATGGTAAATACATGAATTTAACGTAAAACTTACTTTTAATGCATCCCATAACCATAGCTGGGGTCATCAGGATCCTCTTCCACATCTTCATTTTTTATGTCTTCTCATTTGTCTATTCTTCTTTGTGATCTCTAACATTTGTTTTTGCGCAAAGTATACTCGGTCTTTATCCAACCTTTTCATAGCTTCAATTGTGTTTAGGCCTATTTTCATGTTACATTTTTTTCATAATTTCACATTTGGCAATGTAACCATCATTAAAACATGAAATTGCATCATAAATGCCAAAATGCAATGTTTTATTAGCTACAAAGACAGTTTTGGGAATGCGGTTCCAAATAACATTGTTCACGCTCTCATTTGGATTTTGGGTTTTCCCATGAACACATTTTTTAGTAGATCTGCTTTGGCTAGGTCATTAAAAATAGGTTTAATCTCCTTCATAACTACTGCAGGTAGTGCCTTTTTATGGGAAAAATGTTGTTGGTTCGCAACTGCCTTTTGGTACTTGCACCACGATTGCTGGCGAAATCGGTGCGTGCAATGTCCACAAATATCGTAAATAAACATGACTT
Organism: Homalodisca vitripennis; assembly: GCF_021130785.1. Lineage (NCBI taxonomy): Eukaryota > Metazoa > Arthropoda > Insecta > Hemiptera > Cicadellidae > Homalodisca > Homalodisca vitripennis. Next base: position 31,655,334 of record NC_060209.1, read on the forward strand.
ACATATATATATATATATATTGTATTATATATCAAAATGTTCAGAATACTTCAGAGAACAAGAAAAAACATTAAAATGATTTTCGGAAAAAAAATTTTTTGCTTACCCTGTCCCCTTAAACGTGATCTACCACGCAAATCTGGCAAAGTTTTTACGTCTTGAAATCATGAACCCAGCCTAATATGGAACTAATTTAGAATAATTTACATTAATACGTCTGTCAGGTAGGGATTCGATTATTGGACAGCTAAAATATCAATTAAAAAAAGATTTATTATTTTTAGGTTTTGTTTTTCAGTGAGGAAAACATTTTTGTGTACATAACAAAGCTTTGTGTAATCCAGTTTAACTCCGCTCTTTAAAGATGGTGTTTAGTCACCAGGTTCAAGAAATCTTATGGAACATTTTAATCACTAAGGACAACAAAATATAAAGCCCACCATTATCTGGAAAAAACGGGGTTTTTCATATATTTACTGGTTTTGTTTAAGGAGTCTGTATCTTTTATTATCTTCAAACGTTTTTACGAAGTCTTAAACAATTTAAACTTTTTGTTCACATTTAAGTTCATGTCATGTAAAATCTACATCTTATGGTTTGAAAATCGTGAATTTTTTACTAATATATATGGTAAAAGACGGTGAAAAGCACCTTTTTGATTTATTGCATCAGCTAAATTTTTCTTAAAATATTCTATGACGAAACTTCTATATTAAACAAAAAGTGAAATTTGTTTAGTGTTAAACTACGCCTTAAATGCTATAAACAGCAATGAAAGTGAAACACCCATTTGCAAAATTGTAAGACACCAACATAAAAATAGAAGTGTACAGCGATGAGCGCTATTTTTAAACGTCAAGAATCCCAGCTGAATGAGCAGAACGTTGTATACAAACAAGCAACAATGTTTGTGGCCGATATAAACAAAACGAAGAGTAAACCCGTAACGTCTCCAGTTTATCGATGATATTGTTAAACTATCCAACGACGGTACGTTCCCGTTTTACTAAATTTATTCAAGAAGTTATCGGAGAATGGTGGATTTAAAATGTGGAATCCTCCGCGGCATGCGATGGGGTCTAGGAGGCATTGACAAAAACATCACCGCGCCGTTGCCGGGGTGACTGCATTGTTAGGAGAATCTTAAAGAACACAAGGCGATCCACAGCTGTATCGATCAAAAACGGCGCGATCACTATACGGCCGTGGCGGGCAGAAAGTGATGAATCGGACCGTTGCCAAACATACCGCTGAAAGTGTTAAGATTAGCGTGTCACGAGCTTCAGGCGAGCTTCTAGCTTGGGACCGCCCCGGAACAGCATGTCTCGCAACTTCAGCGCGAACCAGGTAACTTAGCTTGTTTGTGTTCTGCATCAGTTAAGTTCAAACTTTAACCTACAAAATAGTTACTCAAGTTGGAGGTAGTAATCAATCAAATACTTGGGATCGTCAAAACTTTAACTTTTCGATGAATGAAAGTTAAACATGTAACAAGTGTTATTAAATCATCCTTAGGCTAATTGATGGCTAGCATATTTTGAAATACATATATATACCAGGTAACTGTTGTTTGTGTTCTGCATCAGTTAAGTTCAAACTTTAACCTACAAAATAGTTACTCAAGTGGAGGTAGTATTCAATAAATACTTGGGATCGTCAAAACTTTAACTTTTCGATGAATGAAAGTTAAACATGTAACAAGTGTTATTAGATCATCCTTAGGCTAATTGATGGCTAACATATTTTGATATATATACACCAGGTAACTGTTGTTTGTGTTCTGCATCAGTTAAGTTCAAACTTTAACCTACAAAATAGTTACTCAAGTGGAGGTAGTATTCAATAAATACTTGGGATCGTCAAAACTTTAACTTTTCGATGAATGAAAGTTAAACATGTAACAAGTGTTATTAGATCATCCTTAGGCTAATTGATGGCTAGCATATTTTGATATATATACACCAGGTAACTGTTGTTTGTGTTCCTCATCAATTAAGTTCAAACTTTAACCTACAAAATAGTTACTCAAGTGGAGGTAGTATTCAATAAATACTTGGGATCGTCAAAACTTTAACTTTTCGATGAATGAAAGTTAAACATGTAACAAGTGTTATTAGATCATCCTTAGGCTAATTGATGGCTAACATATTTTGATATATATACACCAGGTAACTGTTGTTTGTGTTCCTCATCAGTTAAGTTCAAACTTTAACCTACAAAATAGTTACTCAAGTGGAGGTAGCATTCAATAAATACTTGGGATCGTCAAAACTTTAACTTTTCGATGAATGAAAGTTAAACATGTAACAAGTGTTATTACATCATCCTTGGGATAATTGATGGCTAACATATTTTGATATATATATATACACCAGGTAACTAGGTTGTTTGTGTTCTGCATCAGTTAAGTTCAAACTTTAACCTACAAAATAGTTACTCAAGTGGAGGTAGCATTCAATAAAAACTTGAGATCGTCAAAACTTTGCGACAAATCAACATTATAGATGTAACAAGTGTTACTAGATCATCCCTGGGCTGATTAACATATCTTTAGTACAGTTAGTTTGAATTTACGGTAAATTCCTTAAAGTACATTCCTTGTTGAGATTTTAACACGTGATATTTAAAGTACCTTTCAGCATTCAAAGTATAAAAGTGAAATCTTGATAAAAATTTCAGTAATGCTAGTAATTATTACTTTTAAAACGAGGTTGAACCAAAGTAATATTGTATCGTTATCCTCATTATTTTGATAAATACGAAGCCCTATTTTGATATATATATATATATATATATATATGGTGTGTATATAGGTAATCAGGTAACTAGGTTGTTTGTGTTCTTCATCAATTAAGTTCAAACTTTAACCTACAAAATAGTTACTCAAGCAGAGATAGCATCCAATAAAAACTTGAGATCGTCAAAAACTTTTCGATAAATGAAAGTTACGAATGAAAATAACAAGTGTTACTAGATCATCTTTGGGCTGTATATTGATGGCTAAAATATTTTGAGTGCAATTAGGTCGAATTTACGGTAATCTTCTTAAAGTTAACTACTTATTGAGATTTCAATACATTCTATTTTAGGCATTTCAAAAGTGGAATGTTGATACAAATTTCAGTAATGATAGTAACTATATATTTTTTTAACTAGGTTTAACTAAAATAACATTGTGTCGTTATCATAATTATTCTGATAAATCGGTAACCCTAGGTTGATATATTCACAAAGGCAGACTGAACATTTTATATATTTACACAAAAAACAATATCGCTGACTTCAGATCCAAATCCATCCATTTTGGATTGATTTTGCTTATTGGAATTTTTAATACTTTCAAGCAACATATTGATTAGTTCGAAACAAGCAGTTGCGACAAGTGCTGAGATAATTTAGTCTGCGATGTTGAATTTGGAAGTTGTTCCAGTCGGGTTTTATATTTATTTGGATAGGTTCCGTTGCAAATAAAAATTGTCCTGTAGGTGTTCTAGATCAGACAAACAAAGAGGAAGGCAGGGCAAAAACTTTACGACATTTTGTTGCACATTCCATTGATTGGCTGTTTAAAATCAAGGCACCTAATTGACTTGTTATTGTCTGAATGCCATGCATGTGATGAGATGAAATAAGAATAGATTTTTAGTTAATGCAATAAAAATAGTTCGTACAACTCATAAAGAATCATTCTGAGATGTAATAAAGAGACACATCTACCTCAGATGTGAAAATCCTTTTAACAGAACACGATCTACGAAAACCCCTTCTTGGGTTATGTATTCGATAGCGAGTTTTACAATCTTTTGACTAATTTCTTCATATGCCACACAGTTTATTTCAACGATATATTTATGGATGAATTATGTAATTTCCAGATCATAGTCACGTCCTCATTAGATTTATTTCGAACGAGATTGTCATGGAAAACTCTAAATTCAACCTTAGGACATGAATGAGTTACAAAACAGCTTGAAGAATGGTTTTAAGTTTTAATATACGATTTCGAAATTTCCACACCTTTTGTCTTAATCTTTAGATTAAGTAAAGAATAGAGAGAGGTATTCTTTAGGCGGAGTGATTGTGACTACCACAATTCCACACAGTCAAAAACATACGACAGGTCAAGGAATTAAAGCTGAGCATATTATCTCTCATTGGTCAACTATGTTATTCTTCTTAACGTCAATTTACAAAATATTTCTTAGCTATATTTTCAATGTATAAAAAATTCTGTTGATGCCTAAAGTTAGAGAGGTTTTTAAACTCTTTTGTGTTTTAATACTTGTAGGTAATAGGGAAAGGTTTTAATGGGGAAGGGGAATACTATTTTTGGAAATTAGTGTAGGTATTATGAGTTTTTTTTACAAGATATATAGCGGTTATTATTTAAAATAAGGATTTGCTATTTTATTTCAATGAATAGACCAAATTCTGCGTATGGCAGCAATTGAATAGTCAGTCTCAAACTTGTTGAATTTGTATTTTTATTTTTCACTCTCGTTATATAATTATGTCCATTACATTATATCCATCATGTACAGAATCACATAAGGAATGGATGTGAACTAGTTTCCTTAGACTTTGGCCAAAAAAGTTGGGAAATAATTATTTTTAGCTATAGTGAAAATGTTTGATTGTAATAAATGTTTTCTGTTAGATAACTATTTCACACATAACGTAGTTATGGTAGAAGTTATTCAATCTGAATGTTGAATTTAGCTCCAGTTCACCTTCTTTTGGTGAACCAGTTCAAACCATTCTGTATCCATTCTGAACCCCAAAGTCTTCAAGAAGTCTCATAATGAGCTTCTAGACCTCACATAGAGTAATTGTAGCCGTCACAAGTGGTATGTGCGAATTCATAATGTATGCATAGAGAAATGCATAAGCAATGAAGTGTCAAGTACTTGAGAAGGCCTCACTTTCCCCTATATTCCTATAGTAGTGAATTCGAATAGCTTTTAGCTAAGATTGTATAAATGGATTCGAGTGAACATTCGAAATATATAAATTGGCTAGAAACCAAAAGAGGAAGTAGTGGTCAAAGTTCTTCGAAAGATTGATTAATAGCTAAGTATCCTGAGACATTTTAAAGACTTGCTTGAACGCTTAATTTGATGCTGTCTTCGTGACAAAGATTAGTGTTACAAAACAAAACGAATTAAGGCCTACTTTTGTTATTGACTTTACTGAATACTAACTCGACTAATTACGTCTTAATTTTGCATTCGATAATTTTAAACTTGGCAATTGCTCTTCGTGGATTATGAATAGGCTAGAGACAAACAGTTTGAACTTCTTCAACTTCAAATAGTTCACACTCATCTGTTGCCATATTGTGTTCGTGAAAAGAGCTGGCCATGATTTCAAAGAACGTCGGAGAATTGGTGGAGTGCTCAAATTTCGCAAATGGAGACAAGGAAAGCATTTCCGGAGGATTGAAATTGACAGATATATTCGGTTTGCCTGGTCTTGTTTACCAAGATAAAAAATCCCTTAAGGAAGAGTCAAAATGGAAATAAACTTCATATCGTCCACTGTTTAAAATTTTATTAAATTGTATCAAACACTACTCTATAACGGCAGACTAGTAGTTTGACCCTGTTTACAGTCACCTGCAAAATGTGGTCTTTGGAACATTAAATCTCACAAGGTCCTGTAAGTGGGTGAGGTGGAATCACTTCAAGTTTCATTGCATCCTATGAAAGATCTAATGGAGAATCACTTCAAAGTTGTCATAGCTTTCGAGAAGTAGGGTCTATTCTTGTAACTCAGTCTGTCCAATTGCCCTCTTGGACTGCAGTACAGATATTGCTTCTGTACGAGTTCTTCTGTACTTCAACACGGATTGAGGAGGGTAAAAAGGGGAGTTTCAAACCAAGGAGACGTAACGATCGCCCGATGATCCAGTCGTCTATTCCGAAACAATCAGTTCCTTACTGATTGTATAGATTTCTTATTTACATTCTTCAATTCTAGGAAGTTGTCTTGTGCTTTTGCTGCATCGCTGTTAATGGTATTACGAGTATTATGATATTGTACGTGTTCTTAAATGACTGATGGACCGCATTAGGGTTGAAAGATGTAATTCAGTTGTGTTGATTATTTCATATTGATTAAGCAATATATTAGTCTGTCATTGTAGAAGGTCCAATACCTTCTTTGATATTCTTGTTCACTGGCCTATTTAAAACTTTTAACTCAAATTTACTTTGAGTTTACTAATTACCTGAACATGTACATTTAGCCATATAAATAATGGAAATAAAACACCAGTTTTATTCTACATGTAATTCAGCTTATTGGGGTTAAGTGGTAGAGAGGACTTTATAGTCCTAACTTCGCCTCTAATAAAGACATTTTTCATTTAATTTTTTCATTTCTCACAACAAAAAAGTTTTTAGTAGCTTATACGTTATATTACGAGGTGCTTGTAAATTCCAAAACTATGTTAAATACATTTAGACTGCTTTGTAATTTGTGTTGAACTGGTACAAAATAATTCTTTATGGCGTTTTTATGATGCCAAGTAAGTTTGACTCAATCTCACACAGTCAGGTTCTTCCCTATCAGCTGTGTCTATCGAGAAGATCAACCTTGAGTTAACACTGACATCGCAGTTTCTGCAAGTGCGTGATTCACGCATCAGCGCCCACTGGCGTGAACATCATCAAACAAAACATCACGAAATGATTATCAATCACGCTTCTTTCATAAAACCATATAAGCTTCACTGTACTGTGTAGTACTGTACAAAAATGTTGCTGTACTGTAGAAAAATGCAAATTATTACTACGGAAAATTCGACCCTTCATATGTACTCAGTAGCTATATATTTGTATGCATATATAAGAATACAATATTGAAACGTGCCTGCAAACTGCTCTATTCAAGAACGCTAGGGATGGCGGCGGTAGCGCTTGTTCTCTATCATGAAGAATACCCTAGTTGCAGGATTTGTAGAACCTAAGAATCTCCCTTCAATTGGTTCCAAGCACATTCTTAATCCTTCTTCCCAGTATATTAATTCTGGATCAAATCTTCTTGTTGGAATCACTTGGTATAGATACTTCAGGACTCCATATGCTAGGAGTCAGTATCTAACCGAGTTAAAATTTCTCTGATGTGATGGATTTATGTGGTATTAGCTCTACATAGTCCAGTGTATTCTATTTTTCTTTAATGCCTAAATTACAGCCTCACTCTGCTTTCCCTCTGCATCATCATTTTAGAGCATTCTCAAATCTCTAGACCACGTCCGATAGCCAAACTTTTAATAACTTCTCAAGACTTTGTCTTTAAACTCATGAGCCTCTTTAAATCCGGGATTTTTCTTTCCATTCTCGCTATAAATTTTCTTAAGTAGCTGAATTTGGTGACCTATATAATTGTCGTATATTTGAAATAAAATGGAAAAAGACTTAATTTTGAGGCGGCGTTAGGGCCTCAAATTTAACTCTCTTCCACTCAACCTCGAGATATTATACACCCTTGTATAAACAAGATGAATAACAACTACTTACACACTAAAGAACATAATAAACCAATCTAGAAAACTAAACTCAGCTCTATACACTATTTATAACATACATAACATTGTTATACCTAATTGAAATACATTAAAATTTCAATATCCAGTTACTCTCTTACAAAGTGAACAATATAATTTTAATGGGAAATCAATATGAACACAACATTATAAATTCTTAACATTCAACTCATAACTTTAAACTTACAGTTTATTTTTGAACCCCATTTTGTCGGATACGGTACAGGTTAGACCGTATTTTACTTAATATGGTAGTAAAATATGACTGCTATTTTTGAGAAGGCTGTCCATAATTTAGTTTTGTTAATACTCTTTTCGTCTTTTCTAGATAATTATTGTGATAAAAATTCACCAATACAGTCATATTTCAGTAATTATCACTGCCTCACCGGAAAGGGGAAGTGTCACATTTCGTTATTATATATACTTTTTTTGAAAGCTATGAGTACTTTTACTTTAACATTATATTTGTACAAATCGAACTACTATAGTAATAATACATTTCCAAACTTTGTAATTTATTATTTCAAAATTAGTTATTTATTATTTATATTTTTGGATATTCAAAAAAGGTACTTGACATTTTAGTTGTCGAACTGCAATATATTAATTATGTAAATGCAAAGACATTTATATCGTTCCGATCGTTTTGATACTGTCCGTTGTTTATGAAAGTAAACAAGTATTAACACGTTACAAATTATTGTACCAACAAACGTGAATTATATACGAAATATTAAACCATATGAATACCTTTTGCTGTAAAATAAATCCCACCATAACACTTACCGTATCACAAAAATTTATCTCATTGCCCAATTATTAAAAGTTTTGCGCTTATACACCGAGACTTATAAATACCAATTATGAAAAAAATTTATAGAACTAATTTATTAGTTGTAATTGGTCGGAAAATTGATTTGTAAATATGATCATTTATCTATTAACATTCGATTTTATTTTATATTTTTAAACATTTTGTATAGCCACTTCTCGAAAAATGACGAAAAGTAAAAAAAAAAAAAAAAACAAAAAACTATGCAAAATTCAAACATTTTTGTAAGCTACCTGAACATTCTAAAATTATTTCTCGATTTGTTCTACGATTCATAACTTACATATAATGGATCCGTTTTCAAAACTGTTAATTGGCACCATCATAAAAGTGTTCAAAAAATATAAGGAAAATTTTTAAATTTAAAAAATTCTTGTTCTTATACGTGTAACGGCCCACTAATTTGTCAATATTTTCCTCGGGCAACTAGTTAGTTCTTTATATAACAGAATAGGATGAATATGGTTGATACGTGTAGTTTTTGTCATCTGTAGCTTTTAATTTACTTCCAGCTACACCACAAACATGTATAGTGTTTCTTTAATTTATATTTCTGTAAGAATAGCCATATGACTTACACATCCATACATAATAATCTTAAATTTTCGCTTTTATAATTTAACATATGAAGCAAAAAAATCATCTAAATTCTTGAACCAGATTTACATATCTCGGTTGTCGCTAACCCACACCACTCTCCTCATACATGTATGGTCGTCTTGTTACAATAAAAATGTTGTCCCTTTTTAATTGTTTATAACATAAGATTATCTATCTATATATATATATAAATGAATGTTTGTATGTTTGTCCTTTATGGAATCGTGAACTATTGGACCGATCATGATGAAGATTTGTACGTATATGTATTTTTCCACGGAGAAGGTTTATAAGCTATGCCCATCCCTTTCCCGATTCAGGATTCCGCCCCACTGGTTACAGAAATACCCATAAGAAATGCATTGCAGCAAACATATGTTAACGTCTTTTCAAATTTTTAATCAGCTGTTCTTTGTAAACATATATTACACTTATAGTTTTAAAGCATAGAGTAAGCTTAAGAGAAACGACAAATTTTGTTTAAACTGTTTTTGCAATCACTGTTAAACATAGACTTTACTATCCAGATAATACAATTCAAATTTGACGTAAAAATTCACCTTTAACTGCAATATTTATTTAATATAAACCATGCTCATGCTTGATCAGAAGAGTAATGCAGATATCATAATTACTATCTTACGTTGGCTACACATATAAAGAATGTTATAAAATCAACCTTAGTTGTTTTTTTTGACAGAAGTATGGTTCTCAAAACTCCGTGTGTACATATTCTCTCGATCGAGACAACAAAGCAAGCTCAATCGTGGCATCGGAGATATAACTAATTTAATCTAAAATTTATTATAGTAAAAAAAAATTTACTAAGTAATATAAGGACTTCGGTTCTTAAGATTTGCGTGCGAAGCCGCGGGCAACTTTTGCAAAAAATTATTGAAATGCGCAGCAAAGCGCGCCGGGCCCGCTAGTATACTATAATACTAGTAATTAACTTGTTTTATAAGACGTAAATCACTAATTATATCAGTAAGACAGCTAATGGTTGTCACCTATAACATATTTCAAATCAGTTGCGCAAGTGGTTTAATTATTACATTATATATATATTTCCATTGAATTAAATATAAGGTACACATTTTCTTCAAATAATATTATTAATTTGTTTCTCAACATAATAACGAATAATGCAGCAGTGAAATAGTGAATTTTATTACTGATCTTTGCAATACAACTTTAGAGACGAGCAATAAACGTTACTTTTCATCACGATGCAAAAAAGGAGACGAAACATTTTTAAAAAAATTATCTGACATTTCATAGTAGTAATTATTCTTCCATAAAAAAACGTAACACTATATAATTAATTTGGGGTTAAAATCAGCTGTTTGAACCTAGGACTGGCAAAACAAATAACAAAATCACAGTGATGGTCAATTGTTTATACAGGGAAAGAATGGTTTACATAGAGAAAATAATGTTTGGGGGAGGGAAAATCAGCTGACTTACGCAAATCTCATCTGTATTGTAAAGCAATTCTTTACCATAGAGTGATGAAAAATGTATTGTTACCATTATTTGACGGTAGGAATTGTCGTATATCATAAAATCCAAATACTTTAAAATGTTAAAATAAGCTTTTAAAATGTTTCTTTCGTCATTACGGTCATGCGTGAGGTCTGCACTCCCTATTGCTCTGTTGGCAGGCACGTCCAACTCCTGTCTGACTCACACGCACCTACAAGGTAGGGGTTGTCGAAGTTATCGAGTAGTGGGTGTAGGAATACATGCACCATTTGGATCTTTGACTGATGGTTTACAATGGTTTAATATCAATATGACTTACTTAGTTCGTCAATACCTGTTAAAGGCTAATTTCACTGAACTGTATCCAATAATAGAAAAATCAGGATCACTATACCAATAATCCGTACGCTTCCTGCTTTTCAGATCTCCTAAAAACAGTACTGGTCGTACTTTAAAAACAGTAAAATAAATACTGACTATCAAAGGGTCGCAGGGTGGTCGAAAAAAGCTGTTTCGGTGTTTATTCGCTGTACAAACGATATTGGCTGAGTGGATGTGAGTGGATCTTTAACATTTTGCAGTGCACATATGGTATACTTCCCAAGACGCAAAACCCATGTATTAGTGACTGCACTTCCAATGGAAGTGCACATTTTATAGCAAAAACTGCCTAATATAAGCAAAAGTGCGATGGTTTTACATTACGATTTGGGTGAAGAATCCCTTCCAGATTAAATAATTTAAATTCATACATTACTATAATAGTGTAGTACTATAATAATGTTATAAGCATTTTTTTTTCATTAAATTACTGAAAAGTATAGTTTAATTCGAGTAAAAACAAATCGAGCTTCACCCTTCCCTTGTATTTTCCGCCATCTTGTTTTAGCCAGCCATCACGATTACCATTGGCTAGTCCCTCTGGTCGGTCGTAGGTGGTTAGTAGACGAGTGAAGACGTATTGTGACCTGTATTCCGTAGTTTAGTTTTAATGATTAGTGTTTGGTATAGTTTTGTATTAAGTGCATGTCTTTAGAGTTAGTGAAGTTGACAAACAACATGTAGGTTGTGATTCCTGACTTAGGCGTGCCACAACGCTTTAGTAAGATTTGTTTATTTTAACCTAGTTTGTAATTATGTATTAGGTTAGTTCTTTACCTGAAGAAGAGATCAGATTGCAGATCTCGAAACGTAGTGTTACTGTTTTCTTGTTTCACTGAACGATGGCAAATGTCCGGAAAAATCCTGTTTCCTTCACAATCCTTCCATCGTCAAAAATAACCTTCAAACACACAAGTATGTTTCAATGAAGGAACCTCCAGATTCCAGGAGTAAAGTCTGTGATAACGTCAGGTTTCAGACGCAGCACTAAGTGGAAGGTGATATGGAGCTAAACTCAACATTCACATTGATTTAAACCTTCCCACCATTCCTACATAACCTGCGGCATCGAAAAATACCGGCAATATTCCGGTATTGCATGCATTCCGGCAATATTCAGTTGTCCCTAAGTTCTAACTAATGTACGATTGGCACAACAAAACTGCAAAAACTCAGCATTGGAATTATTTTATACTTTCTCTATCATCCCGAATATGCCCTAAGTGGTTGGCAGCACGAACTTTTATGTGAATTTCTGTATATAAAATTTATAAATATCATTATTTGAATTTTCACTCTATAAACAAAGTTTTTTTGAAAATCCTATACGATGCATTAGCAAATTGAGATTAGAAGTGATTGGGATTATTTAGATGTTTAATACTGTCAGGGAGCTGGTTAATTAGTTTTAAGCCGATTTGCGTAACTAAATTAATACTCTTTCAAATTTGTATTTGGAAAAGCTGCACCAATGACAAACCGTAAGATAGGTATGAGTGTATCAAGCCATAATAGGCCGTTTTCAATTCATTCATAGAACAAAATTTAAGAGCTTGCTCAGGACATAAATCCCAGAAGCAGCCTTTGAGCAGACGCTTTCGATGCAAATACTATAACATTTAAGTTTAGTTTTCGTCAGGCCTAAAATGAAAGTTACGTTGTACAATGCAGAGTGAAACTCTAAACTTTGAATGTAAATTCGTCGAATAAAAGAACATCAAATCGGAAGAGATAAACTATTGAGTTGAAATGTTACAAAAACACGCATGATTAAAACTTTCGCTTCATCAACCGACATGAACTTGCTGGAATAGTACAGCAAACACAAAACGTTAAGGGCTGTTTTAATTCGAGATGGCCGCTCCCATCGATTTGTATGTTCATTGTTAAACCTGGTCATGGCATGAAGCGATTGTGCACGCTACGGCAGGGTTGTAGAATTAATAACAAGGTAAACAAATGGCAGATCAAATAAATAGCTTTATGCCCATGGCACCGAACGTATCGACGACCGACCTCACGGTATCGATTACTTGTCAGTTGGATCTCACGGCATTGACTATGTGCCAGTCGATTATCACCTCACGGCATCGATGGTTGGTCGATTCTCGACCTCATCGTATCGATTGGGAAACAATTTCTTAGCTGCAAACTTGTTGCTAGGGAAACAATTTCTTAGCTGCAAACTTGTTGCTAGTGGGATGGAATACTTTTATTAAGAGAGTAACGAAAATTAGAGTGTTTTATATTTATCTTCTAACCAATTCTTTCAAAAGTGACGTTGAAATTTCCTTTCAATAACATGCATTACAAGTGAACCAAAAAATAATGTTTACCTCTAACATTACAATTAGGCTAATGGCAATCCTAGTAAAGTTATACGGCAAAGCAAAGACAGTTCCAATTTCTAAGTTGTTTACCCCCCCCCCCCCCCCCCCGTCTGAAAGGGTATGTTAAAATGTAATTCACTCATCTGACTTTAGAATAAATAAAGAAGATATTGACAATATAAATATTCATATATTGTTTTTGACGGTTTTTAGTTCACATCATACTCCCTGAAATTGGTAAAACTCCGACTCTAGAGTTATGTGTACAACACATATTGATTGATATTTTGATCGCAAAATATATGTGTAGGAGATTTTATTTTATAGACTAACATTGCCACGTGCATTTTTGATTAGAACTTACATCCTAACTAATATTATAAATGCAACTATGAGTGTTACGCTTTCACGCGTAAACTATTGAAGCGGTTGTATTGAAATTTTAGATGGACATTCTAAGAGTCACTGGTAACACACAAGTCTATTCTTATTTCGAAAATCCCTCCGGGCTACGTCCTAATGGTCTCTAAATTTGCGAAAAATCATATCTTGGTCTCTAAAGTTGCATTAAAGCAAAAACTAATGTTGGTTAGAAGAGCCTGTTCAATTTAAGCAAGTGTTCGGTATAAACATTGTTTTATAATAATAATAATAATAATAATACTCTTTATTGCATTAACAATAGTTTCAATTGCATTGTATGCGTCATAAAATGAAATTTAAATTGAAACTTTAAAATAAAACCATAATAAATTATTAGGTCTATTTTTCTTAATCACAGTATGTCATGAAGCACACAACATGTCATAAAGATGTCATTCGGTCTTTATTTATCTATAGATAAAGCACAATCAAATGTAAACATTAATTTAACCACTATTTTGAATTGTTTAACACTTATAGTTTCACGCTCTTCTTCTTCTTTTATCAAGACCTTTCAAATTAGATGTCATTTAATGGGTCTTTACACTTACCAATTTTGAGCCCCCCCCCAATCATTTTGGGGAAATGGGCAAAGCTGTAATAGTGACTAAAAAGTGCACTTCTAATTCTGTTGAACCAAGTTCCATCCCTCCATCTTTATCCTTAAAAAATAAACAAAGTGTATTCATACTTTTAACTCACACTGTACTCGTATATTAGATAAGCACTGCAAATATATCAAGAATAAATTAAATTAAATTACTTAAAATGTTTATTGCACTACAATTTTGAGTATAGTACGAACACAATGTGATAAGAACCATCTACTGAGGCTGAAAGGATAACAGAGTATATCATTGCTAAATGTTACAAACCAGAACACTGTGCTTTCAGGACTAAATTAATCTATCTAATATTCAGGTGTCAAATATGCTTGTGACATAAAAATGGTAAGATTTCGATCTTCCACTCTTTCAAATTATTCATTGTCAATAATATTTTTTTTAACAGAGGTTAACATACAAATTCAGATTGGTAGATGACTTGGGGCGTTGAACAAATTATTTAGTACTTCAGTTTTGTATTGTTGTCGAGACAGTCAACCCTTGCCTTGCACGTGTCCCCCCTCCCCTCACCACTGTAGGCGCGTGTCGTCCTAGCCACAGCCGGGTTGATGGTTCTGACGTTATAATTTGTATAGTCACATAATCAAGTTTGTTTGGAAAGCATGTCTGCACTTTGAAGGGATACTTACTGGCTCTACTAAAGATTCAGATATGTTTCAGTTTATAAATCAACATTCCAAATCCAGAGGTTTGAATTGTAAAAACGGATAGAAAATGAGTGAAGAACGGTTTTTCATTTTCATGTGAACAATAATTGTGCGAGCGGTTAAAGTTACAAGTGACAGTTCTCCAATACATATACAAACACGGCATGAGTACGAAAAACTCGTGTCGCGTAAAAGTCTTCGTTGAGATTGCATACACAATTTCATGTAAAGCTTATTTAATTCTAGATATGTCCTGCGAACATAAAAACAGACAAAAATAGGATCATACAGAAAATAAATTTTTTATACCCCCAATAGATTTGTGACAGCCTACTTAATAATAGGCTGCAATGACGCTCATCCAAATCTCATGGATGGATATGCACCATCATAGAACTCATTCTTGTCTATGTTCTAATGAAGCTCCATGCAAACTTCAAAGCCTATAGGTCCGTTCGTTTTCGAAATATCGTGCGGACAGACAGACAGACAGACAAACATTCAGAAATGGAATTTTTCGAGTCTTCCGAGCTATAATAACGGATATGAGTCAAGCTTCGAGATTTGAGCAAATATAACACAGACTCAATCAAGTAAAGAAGAGAAGTAATACGACTAAAAACTTATATGAATGACAAATTGTGAATCGTATGAATGACAATGATTAATTAATCGTACAAATGGAACAACTGTATGTGCCTTTATTTTGTGAGCCTACTATAATTTGACATCAACTGGTCTAAAAGTTTAGTTAATTTAATTAGTTATCATACATAAATCCCATTTAAAACACTTCTTAATACTGTAAAAGAAAGTATTTAAAGTCAACGTAAAGTAAACAGTAAGGTACGTTAGATTGATTAATAAATTCAATAAAATGGACTAGTAAATTTGTAATATTTATGTAGTTATTCATCATAACCATTCCATCGTTAAGCTAGAATAAAATGAACTGTGTTTTCTTATTTGCTTTGTGCTAATCAGTAACAATGAGGTTTAAGTACAACAAGGTAAAAGTACGCCACACCATGTGTAGCGTATCAGATTTCGCTAGGGTTGCACGCAAAATTTCATATCTGTATCGCTCATTTAATTCTCTAGATGTCCTGCGGACAGATAGACAGCAATACAATCATACATAGAATAAATGTTTACATCCTCTAGCACTCTAGAACTCATTCTTGTCTATGTAGAAAAGAAAGTTCATACAAAATTCAAAGTGTTCAACTTAAATCTTCCTCGAGATATCTTGCTAGATGATACGTACATTCAAATGTATGTTCAGTAAGTTAGGTTCTATAGCTGTGTTCGAATAATCCAAGTTCGGGTAAACTAACGAGGGTACTACAACGCAAGAGTAGGCCTACGCTTAAGTCCAATATTGAAACCGACATTTAACACTGACTCCAGTCTATTATGTTTTCTTTATACTCTACAATTAAAAATGTCACTTGTTAAAATCTCATGTGATTTTAAACACTAAATTTACCATTTATTTATTTTACTATTTCCTTGTTACCATCATGGTTACCCATGAAACCAATATTAAAGTATTCGCTAACGCTCAGCCATAGGGTGAGAGGCTCCTTCATAGAACTCATTGTAGCTAATATATAAATAAATCTTGTGATGATGCAAAATTTTAGGTCAGTTCGCTTTCGAGATATCACGTGGACAGGCAGACAAATGAACTTTTTCAAGCACCACGAGTGGTAGACTTCGCTAATGCTCAGCCAATAACGTATTTTTTGCGATTGCATTGATAATAAAATGAATAAGTAAACATTTATAGATAAGAACTTATTTTATGTTCTATAATATTCTCCTGGAACGAACTATAACTGATGATAGAACAGATAAGAAAGTGGATATAGTGTGAGAATGTACTCGGTTCACAGCTTGAGAACACGCCAATACCTTTGTTGCATGTGCAGGGACATATTTGTAAGCAAATATCCCCTCCTGTATCTGGAATACAAGTTATTTTCAACACAGCAATAAACTATGTATGCGAATGGGTGTAATTGTCTCCGGAATGTAATATAGGCCCGTGTCGACTCTCGTGGTTCTTGTACTTGGCATACACCGATTTTTGCTTACTTTAAACAATGACAACTGTAAAGTTCGGAAGTAAGATCCTGACAAGCGTATCTTTTAAACTTTTAGGACCTCCAATATGATCGTTGATAATATTAAGTCGGCTTCTTTCATTGCTACGTTCTTAGTGTCCGTATACCTTAGTTTGTTATTCATCGTATACTGCAAGTACTCTCAGCTCTCCCTTATAAGATTGGACGTTCTTTTTGGTTCTTTGTTACTTGAATGGAATTCTGTAGTAAAATATGATAGATCGACATAACATGTAGGGCATGGGTTTAAACGTGGTGAAAATTAAAAACAGTATTTCTTTAGTACAGATGAACAAACGTTGAAAACAAATTTGGCCAGAATTTTTAAATGGACATCA
Organism: Homalodisca vitripennis; assembly: GCF_021130785.1. Classification (NCBI taxonomy): domain Eukaryota; kingdom Metazoa; phylum Arthropoda; class Insecta; order Hemiptera; family Cicadellidae; genus Homalodisca; species Homalodisca vitripennis. Next base: position 31,672,677 of record NC_060209.1, read on the forward strand.
ACATCTATTCACCGGGCGTCATACATGATTCTCTCCCCCCTCCATTAAATTCCTTATGGATAGAGATGAAGTGCTTTACTTGCATGTTTACATATACGATCAACTGAGGAGTTTTTTGTATACGAAACTTTTGGAGTAGTTTGAGGTAAGTCAAAGATTTTAAATAGGAACCCTGGAAGTGAGGTTTACGGGATTTGTGTAATACACTTTACTCTTGAAAAACCCACCAAAAGAAAAAAAAATCGATTGTTGAAAGGTCAGGTGAACGTACCAGCACAACGTCGACTTATCTATCTGTCCGGAAATGTCTGATCTAAGAACGTTTGGACAAACAAATTGTAATGTGATGGAACACCGAACTTTTGAAATAAAAGCTTATTGCAAGTTTATCGCTGGAACAATGTCATTTCGTAACATGCCTGTATTTACACCAGTTAAGTTGCCGTCAATAAAGAATGGCCCAACTAAATGAATTAAGGACAAGGATCGATTACGCCTGCCAAATCATCACACGCAAAAAGATAATTATTTTACTATGATTATTGATTTCTTTGAAGTAATTTCTTTACAGATTTCAAGAAAAATCAGGCTTTGTTTTCCCAACGCAAATTGGCAATGCAAACGGAGAATACGAAAATAAATTGCCAAGAACTGATTAACTTAAACGCATATTTGGAAATATCCACCATGTTTTTTAGCAGCCAAAATGTAATTTCTCGTGTATAAAAGTTTTTTTAAACATTCCTTACAGTGAAAATCAATGATTAGACAGTGTTTTAAAGGTGTTTCTCATGGACTTCTCACGGGCCAACTTGGAACACGAAACAAAGGAGGTTATTGAAGGAGGAGCTCTTCTTATTGGAATACACTACTTTGTAATAATTTATGAACGAAAAGTCACAATTCTCCAATAATTTTATTTTTATACACGAGGACTTTCAGCATAAAAGCGTCAAATATAAATATAAATAGCAAAATACATTTATAAAAAAATTATAAAGTATTCAGAAAAAAATATTGACATAAACATAACACTTTGCACAACGAATAAGATAAACTATCTAACTGGAAATCCAAAAGATAAAATTTTAAATGAAAATAAAAGTGGGGTGTACAAAATTAACTGTGAAGACTGTGATAAGATTTACATTGGCCAGACAAAGCGAACCATTAAAAAAGATTTAAAGAACACGAAAGATATTATAAATACGGACAAACTCAAAAATCAGCTATTGCCAAACATGCATTTGAAACAAATCAAACTTTTAAAAATTTAACATTATTAAAACAAGTCCATAAACAAGAAGGACTTGACGCTTATGAAACATTATACATAACAAAACCTAAAGATAAAATATTGAACAATGATTTTGGACCGATTCAAAATTCACCCTTACTTTAAAATATAACAAAATTCTTTTTGGCCCAAACTTAAGTTAGTGATTTCGCTTAAACTCAGCCTACAAGCACGTTTCGTTCATGAAGGAAATGTGGATAAATAGGCGTGTTTACAATGTTCTTCCAAAGTAAAGAACCCTTCAAAAATGTGAGAAGGTGCACCAGCTGCCCTGAAGCCAAATAATAACACGCAAGGGTGTTGTAAGCTGCGCGTGCGTTATGGGCGGACGGGAGGGTGGATAATTGGGGGCAGTTTAGCGGCAAAGGATTAACAATTAGAGGCGGAGTGAGGCTGCCATTAATCAACAAGGGATTACATTTTACACGCTGTCGCCCGCGCCCCGCTATCATAGACTCGGCACACAATCAAATCTTCCCCTGACTGCGTACTCCGCCCCGGCCACACCGGTGGCTCATCATACTCATTCATGATGAGCAGCGCCGAAAGTTATAATAATAATCATCATATCTATCGATATGCCCTCAGACGATTTTACAATGGCACATAATCGTTTATGTATCGATAAAAAATCTATGTATCGACATTTATATAATACATCAGTACCCATACACCGGATTAATTCTACTGATCTGAAAATGAAATGAAATATTTTCAAAACAAATGCCTATCGCACGAACTTTTGGTTTTTACATAAATTAAATACTGAAAGAGGGGAGATGTACAACACGCTATTCCGTAGCAAAAATGTAAAATATGCATATCTCTCATACATAATTAGGTACGACACGTGATAACGAAATATCACAATCCTCTTTGATCATTTACTTTTTCATTAAGTTGTTGGCTGAGCGTTAGCGAAGCCTATCTCAAAGGAGTTTGACAATGTTTTTTCTGAATACTGAAATGAGAGATGTACAACATGCTATTTCGTAGCAAAAGTTTAAAATATGCATATCTCTTATACATAATTAGGTACAACACGTGATAACGAAATATCACAATCCTCTTTGAACATTTACTTTTTCATTAAGTTGTTGGCTGAGCGTTAGCGAAGCCTATCTCAAAGGAGTTTGACAATTTTTTTTCTGAATACTGAAATGGGAGATGTACAACATGCTATTTCGTAGCAAAAGTTTAAAATATGCATATCTCATGTACATAATTAGGTACAACACGTGATAACGAAATATCACAATCCTCTTTGAACATTTACTTTTTCATTAAGTTGTTGGCTGAGCGTTAGCGAAGCCTATCTCAAAGGAGTTTGACAATTTTTTTTCTGAATACTGAAATGGGAGATGTACAACATGCTATTTCGTAGCAAAAGTTTAAAATATGCATACCTGTTATACATAATTAGGTACAACACGTGATAACGAAATATCACGATCGTCTTTGACCACTTATCTTTTACATTTAGTTGTTGGCTGAGCGTTAGCGAAGCCTATCACAAAGGAGACTGGTAAATTTCTCCTCTGTCAGTCGTCCAGATATCTCAAAAACTAATTGAGGTATGGACTTTACATTTTGCACAAGCTTCGTTTCTATATCAGAAGACAACACGTGATTATGGGGCTTGTTCCTCCACGGGATATGGCTGAGCGGTGGCGAAGATTAACTTTCCGTAGGATATCTAGAGAACGAAGCGAGCTACAGAATTTGTATTTTGCATATTTTGCAATCTCTGAAGAGGCTGGCAAAATCCCTCTTTTGTCTACTTCCTTCTCCACCTTTCTGTTTTCCGCATGATGTCTTAAGTAAGAAGTTGACCTATTGACTTGAAATTTCGAATGCAACTACTACGAAGTCTCATAACTTGTTAAATAATTAAAAGCACTGTAGCAGGTAGTAGTACCTAAGTTATATTTTCTTACACCTCAAGTTAATGCAAACTTCAAAGGTACCTTATTAGGCTATATTTGTGTTGGTTTGTTCATTAGATTTTATGGCAGTTCAGAATTATCGAAATACATTCAACGAATTAATCGTACTTCTAGAACGATATCTACGTTAATACATTTTATGTTAACATAATAATGATGTATCCTCTTACAGAAATGTGTGTTATTTATATTTATCTCCATTTATACGAAATGTACAATTGAATTAGCAGCCATTTTCTATCGGGACGACATCCCCTTGTAAGAGGCTTTATTCAGTTCTCTATTATCTTTCACCTGAAGTTGTTACAAGATGATTGTAACTGTTTCGAATTTGTTAGTTACTTTTTAACTACTTGTTTTGGAAAAGTATGAAATTAAAGAATACTTAAAAACAATCTTCAAGTTTCAACCGAGATATTTCAATGTGTTTTGGTTTATTTTGCATTAATTATATAAACTCATTCAGTCATTCACATTCATTTAACTCACAACATGCACTGCATGCACTCCAAGTTCCCTTGGTTACCACTTTGTATACGGATTATCTTCTACTTATATTGAAATATAAGTTTTGTTAGGCCTTTGTGTCGATTATGTTTTAAATGTGAATTTTATTTTCTTAAACACGACTAACTATAGATTACCACTTAATAGGTTTTTTCACGCGGGAAAAGGAAAAAATAAAATAAAAATGAATATGACAGTTCACTTGGCAATATCGTATGTTATTAAATTCGTCTTCTTATTAGCAAATTACATGTTACTTCTCTATTTCGATAAATATTTGGTATTTTAATAATAAAATTTACATTTCTATGCTACGATTATAGCCCAACGATAAATAATACTCCTAATTGTGTTTAGAAGTACGAGACATCAATGAGGATCGGGAGTAAATCTTAGCCAAGACAGTACACAATTTTCCTTTTTTAAGCATTGAAACCCATAAGTGTATCAAGTATCTACAAATTGGGCTTGTTTGTACCTTTAAAATATCTTATAGTGTTAACTAATTGCATACTTTCTAAAATATTGTTCTTAGATTGAATATTTTGTTTACCAAATACGATATAATCGTCCAGGAACTGAGAGCCATTTTTCATTGTATAAGCACACAACCTAGTTTTTCTTGAAGTCGAAGGAATCCTCTTAATGAATGAGTTATTCTTAGGAAATAAATCGATCGTCAGCCGCACGTTTTAGTGGAGGTCAAGATGGTACGGTTTTAAAAGGGTTAAATAGCCTATGAAATTATAGTTTTTTCCTCAGACGATATTTTTCTTAGTTTGACACGTTTAAAACCAACTGTCATATACGTGAATAAGTGTCAGATCGGTGTCAACTCTGTTTATGGGATATACAGAGCTCGATGGTGATATACATATTATTATGTGTCAGACGATTAGTTTTAGTGCATGAAGCCAGCACGAATAAAATCTGAGGGGAAAATTGTTGTTTTATATTTTTAATCTTTTTGAATGGTCTCATTTCGACCTCCACCAAACTTAGCGTGGCTGGTTATCAATTTCCTTTTTGGCAATAAGTTTTTCTATCGATGAAAGAAACCCCCGGTTGTGTGCTTATGCAGTGAAAATTTACTCTCGGCTCCTGGATAGTGTGGCATTTCTCGCGTGAATAAACTAAACTACACGGTTTGGTACTTAAAGAGGAGAGATAGACGTATCCAGATTTGACTCATTGTTATCATTATAAGAAGCGCTGTTAATTATTATGTAATATAACACATATTTTAGAGAATATTATTACCACTACACGACAAGTTTGTAATTATGTATTAGGTTAGTTCTTTACCTGAAGAAGAGATCAGATTGCAGATCTCGAAACGTAGTGTTACTGCTTTCTTGTTTCACCGAACGATAGCAAATATCCGGAAAATCCTTTTCCTTCACACTACACGTCAGTTAATATACAAGGTGTTCAGTAAAAGAGTTCCAATGCTTTGGGATTTTGTTTTACACATAAAAATTAGCAAAACAGTTCATAAGAAGGTATTTCCTAAAACCTTTAGTAAAACCAAACATGTCACAGTTGAGAGGTATCAGCAAGCGTATCTTTAAAGTGACCGTACTCGTTTATGCGTTGACAGATTTCGTTGAAAAAAGTACCGTTGGAATTGTCATACAAATTTCTAAATAACTAGTATCTTTTAAAATTTGTAAAACCTATTTAAAACATCAGGTGCCTAACAAAAGACAGAATCTTAGTTGCTCCCAACTTTTGCAAGCATACCTATAAAGTGACCGTACTCGTTTATGCGTTGACGGATTTCTTTGAAAAATTACCGTTGGAATTAGTTAGTATAAAAATGAATAAATAGTTGGTATTCTGTGCATTTTTTATAACTATACCGGGCTTTTTTGTTATTTGACTTAAACAATTGGAACAGATGCCGTTTTCAAACGGTTAAAATGATTTTATTAATATTTTATTTTCATAAAGTTCTACCAAAGGTTAATATAATTGTAAAGTTTTATAACTTTATATTAACTGGTTTAAAATATATAGTTTTTATAAAAAAAAAAAAACACATACAGACTAATAGATGGAAAACTAAAGGTTTTATGACACACCTTCATTTGAACCTTTTTGCAAATTATTTTATGTGTAGAACAGAATCCCAATGTATTGGAAGACTTTTACTGAACACTGTATAATTTACACAGTTATTTAACTGTTATACAACAATGAGTATAGTATTATTTTTGGACAGTCATAGGTTTAGTTGCTATAATTTACACTGGTAAAATTCCCAGACGAAAGTTAGGTATTACTATAATATATAAAGCTCAACAACTAAAATTTGGAGTTGCGGTTATGGCTGTCGAAAAACGCTATTAGGCTATTAGGTATTTGGAGTAGTATAACGAACTGAGGAACAAGTGATTGGAATCTCTGGACGGCAAACGGCCAAACAAGCAGTTGTAAAGGAACATAACGATTTGCCAGGACTGTCAGTAGATGTCAGCGGCGCAGCGTATCGCCAGTAATTGAATAAATGGCAAGCACATGAACTGCCGGGCTGCATGAAACATTCCGTGCCGGCCCAACCAGTTGTAGGCTAGCCTGGTCATCTGTCTCGTACTCTTCCGCTAAGCGTACACTTAGGCTATATTGATATCCAAAGTTAAGCTGATTCAATTCTGGTGCCATTCATACGAGAATTGTTTCTTAACAGACTATCATCCGTGAATACATGTAATTTGCTGTACAGTTAAGCTTCTGTTTGAAAATAATTATAATTTTGTAACACTGGATAAAATAATATTGTTCAGTTCCGTGTCAATAGTATACATGCACATTTAATAGGAGCTATAAAATGTCTAAACAATCTAAACCATTACGTTTTTGTGTCGTGATGTTTAATCGTTAGATTAGTTTTTAATATGATAGTTATTAATTGAACAAGGATCTTCTTTCTTAAAAATTAGATGCACTTTTGCGGTTTTTAGGAGAGAGGGAAAAACTCCTGAGTTAAAAGGCAAATTAGTTTATTGCGTAGGAGTTTTCATAATATGCCTTGAAAATTTTTTATAAACCACGTGGCTCTCGATTCCAGAGCTTTTTTTTTACTTGAAGTCGTTGAATGACTTGATCGAGCTCTTCGTCAACTACAGGAGCCATTGAGACAACAAGACTCTGTTTACGCGCAGAACCTAATGGAAATCCCCATGCGGCTGTGATGGACGAGGATTTTGCCCACAAGCAACTGACGCAAAAAATACATTAAACTCGTCATCAACCTCAGGAGCATCACGCAGAAGTCTGTCCCCAATTTTGACTGGAATCTGTTTGAATTCTTCATTTTTACTGTTTATAATGTTCCATATAGTTTCGGAAACGTTTTTGGAGGAAAGAATTGATTGAAACGTTATAAAATTACGCAGTTTGGATTACCTTGGTTTTCTTTTCTAGTCCGAAGTCTCTTTCAAAATTGACACCAGAAAAGTATTGCATACAGTAGGAGTAGAATTATTTAACTAATGCACGTTCTGAGAAAATATAACGGACATAGCTATGTCTAGTTAACCTGTAGTTTGTAAAAATTCAGGTTGTTTGTATTTCGGAAATATTCTGTTATTCCTTAGTTCCAGTACTATATGGTTGTCCCAACAAACTGAAAAAATATTATGTAATTATGTAAAAGTGCATGGGTAACAACAGGTTTTTACCAAAGATGCATGTAATTCATAAATGTCTAATGAAACTAATAATAGATCAAACTGTTAAGTAATGGTAAAAAAATAAACAACATTTTCATCGTTTTTAGAGTTTTATTTTTGACTTGGAGAAGTTGATCTTGATGATAGAAAGCATTATAAAATGTGTTACGTAAACATACGTTACAAATAAACGGTTCACAAGTATAAATTAACACCTACGTATTACAGTTACGTTTGCTATCAGGCGTAAGTAAGCAAGTAAGTAAAGATGTCTTATTTTGCCAAGCGAAGTTAGGACTGAGAAGCCCTCTGTTACACTTAACCTGGGGGCCAACGGCTTAAAGGTGACCTTCGAACCACCACCAACGGCCGGGCAGGCGGGCTGTTTGCAAGGATAGGATCGCTCAGCGGTCACCCATCCAAGCAGCAGCCACGCTCGACGTTGCTTGATCTGGTTCTCTTGCGATTACCATTGTACCAGCTACACTACACCATAGGCTTGATTTGTAAACATGTTGAAACATGCACAGATAGAATAAAATATGATGGTTCTATTCTTAGGTGAACAACAATAGTACCTGTGCACTAGATCAATAGAGGAATCAATGGATTATTCTACACAAAACGAGTATGTCAATAGTGTGTAATAGACTCGTAATTGCAATGCGATAGAAAACGCTAACTGACGAGATTACCAGATAAACCACTCACACACAAGCGGGGCCGCGTCCGCTTATTCCACTTAAACTAACCCAATAGAAGAGAGCCGCGGAAAAAAGCAATTCGCTAAAACAGGATGAAATCGATTCTACACGACAATTACGGTGGTAAAGTTGTTATTGGGGAGGCAGGGGAGGCAGGGGAGGTAGGGGAGGCACGGGCAGATGGCGCGAGGGGAGGCGGGCTCATGTAACGACCGATACATGGAAATGCGAGAGCTAATTGTTGGCAAACAGCGATTGAAAGTGTCCCCGGCTGATCCCACTTGAAAAATAGGACCGGACACCTGTCGAGCGACACTAGCTAGCTACCCGGGCATAAATCATAGGACCGTCCGGGGATTACGGGATCAGAGGACATGTAGGGTATGTACAGCACAAGGGGCGGGCGACTTGCATCGGATTTGTTTTGTTTAATAATAAGCTTTGTTGCATAATTTTGGGGGTGACGTATGAAAAACTTCAAACATTTCAAACTCACTAGCGTTATCACTAGTTATGACTGTAGCAGTTAAAATGTTACGAGTCATAGTTTTCAAAAAGTCTTACAGCTACGTACTAGTAACGTAATTAATTCAACAATTCTTCGTTAGTTTTTTTTTTTGGCGGTGGACGGTTTGAAAGGATAATAGGATTTCGGGCATTATTGCCATTGTTTTATGTTACAAAATGAACAATATGCAATTTTACAAGGTTGAATAGAGTCAGAAGAACACGGTGGAGATCTAAAGGACTGGTCTGGTTTATGTCTGGCATTGGTTCAAATCTCACTGTTTATGTAAAGACTGACTTCCACTCTTATTCTGCTTCGTGGGATAGGTGAGTGTGGGTAGAATGAGGTTAAAAACAAGAATAGCCTCTTCTAGCTAAATCATCTTCATTGCTTTTTAGATTTTATAGGTTGAAGCTAGAAAAATATTTTATGCCAATATGTAATTACTAACCAGAATTATTCTGGAACCTTTCAAAGTCTCTTTTAGTCTTCTAGCTCCTTCTACCCGGAGAAAGCAACCCACTGAACATAGGCCCGAGAAGTAAAGAGTCATCTCTGTAATAAAGAATCAATATTAGAAGTAAAAATCCTTTCACTTTAAAACAATTTCTTACTGTAAGCTGGTGCTATTGGTTGTTGGTTGTATTCATGTTTTTACTCTCTGACCATAATCCTTTCTAATCTTTCTGGGTGCAGAAAAAAATAGTATTCTAGTTAGTCAATTTTTAACAAAACCGTTGTTATTATCAAATGGCGTTTAAAAACTTGTATTACCTGTCTGATTATTAAGATTTCTATGACTCGAATTCAAACTTAAATTATGCAAGAAAAACCTAAATGGAACTGTCAGAAATATATAAATGTATATACCATGAGTTCAAATTAGTTAGTTAGCCAATAATATTTCATTGTTTTCGGCCAGAGCAATCACATAAGGCAGTAGTTAATTTTGAAACTTTGAAACGACGCATTATGAATATTAAATGTTTTTAGTTAGTAGTCTGACATAAAACTGTTAAAACTGATAAATTATTGATATTTTTATTTATGATCGATGATTTTTGACTTGACTGTGGATTAAAACTTTACAAAGTTTGGTATTCTCTTTTGGCAAATATAGATGTAAAAGAGACTGATCGGATAATGAACACTTCCTTCAAATCCTAGCAGCGCTAGAACATTTTGTGGTAATGTTCTTCCTTAGATTTTTATAGTTTAGGTCTTAAGTAACGTTTGTGAAATATCTAAGGGTAAAATGGATGGCCAGAGCCAGCACTTCACACCCCGAAAGTCCGTTTTTACTTAAATGCATGAGTGGACTACACGGTCGGATTATGATCGGTGCATTCACGTTCGAATCGACTGTCTCCCAACACAACAAGTTGAACAGTATGAAAAGTGTTTGGTGCCTTATGCCATGCCGGTAGCAATGTGACAAACTCCTAATCACGTGGTATAGATTGCCACCGTTCCCATAGTGACCGCAATAAACGATATGAAGTTTTATTCGACATCGTAGTTGTGCCTTTATCTGTCGTTAGATGGATTGTGACACAGCAGATGTGTTTGACACTGAATAAAGAAGCTGTAAGCCCAACATAGTCTATGCAATAGGTTACGGCGGAGATTTCACACTCAGGTGGCAAGTTGAGTGGTTTGCTCGTTTTGAAAGTGGGTCAGGGAACGTGGCCTGGTCGTCACAAAGGGTGGGACAAACTATCTCGGCTGTTAGGCGAATCAAAACCAAGGTCCTCTAAGGCAGCATATGAACTTAGCAGATGGGGTACAACAGTAATCAGATGAACTGCCGCTTATTTAGGGTCAGGTAACCTAAGTTACGTTTGAGGTGTCAGAATTTAACTAATTACACCTAGGCATCAATAAAATTTTGGAGCAGCTAAAATTGTTCACTCAGTGAATTCTCATTATAAAGGTGCGCAGAACTCAGTATATCTTGTGTGAGCCGTTACAAAAAAAATTGGGTCTTCAGTATTTGTATTTACCCTGTATATTGAGTCTTTTTTGACATTTACTACAATACCTCATTATCAGTCACACACAATGCTAAGATGACACAGAAACAGTTTGTATTTATCGTAACCTTTTTTTACTTTCCCCACTCTCTAACGGATCCCTATTTTGTGTTGAAGCTAGAGAGAGAGTTCCGGCCGACACGTCTGGGCAACTGGGAGGTGCCCAAGTGGTTGCCGCAGCGCCCCAGGGCCCGCAAGACAACTACCAAGATCATCGCCAACGATCGCGGTCACCTCCTGCCCGGCGTGCAGCGTCCTCCGCAGAACCCTTGGGGATCCTTCAGAGGCACCTGGCAACTGCCCAACAAGATTTCCAGGAAGTATGGTACGTAACAGAACAAACATCCCTGGTCTCGTTGGAAGGTACACCAAACGAGTTACGTCGTTTGAATAAGCCTTGGTTGAATTATTTCTACCTCGATCCTTGAGATTGGGGCTATGCTACCTTGAGGCCTAAATTTGACCTTAACTCTCAAGCTATATGTATGTCAAAGAGTACTAAAACAAATTACTTAAATGATGACGTTTGAATGGGAATTTACATTGAAATAATACCAATGACCAATAATGAGAGCGGATCATCTAAAAGTCAAAATAAATCGTGAAAAAATGAGTTCATAGCGCAAAAGCCCAAAATTGCAGGCATAAGAAAACACTCGATTAAAACTTTCACAAACAAATAATGGACTAATTAAATGGGATTTAATTTAATGCATTAAAACTATAAAGGGTGTAAGAAATCCACGAGTTCAATTTTTTTTAGCAAATGTTATATCAATCGAAGCCCATCATGTACAGCTGGAAAATACCGCATCGCACATTGGTAAATAATATTCCACATTAAATTCATTAACTTGTAATATTAAATTCAATAGTATGATCAAATTTATGAAATATCAGTTCTCTTAAAAGAGTACTTCCTTGGGTTAGTTAAATTTGGTAATAGTGGACTCTGTTCTAAAAAATAGTAATCCCGATTATTATACATTTGTTCAAGTATCATTGCTGAATTTTACAAAACTATTTATTTAGAGAGCACACAGATCATTTTTGCTACTTCCTAGAAAGGAATGAGTTTTTTGTAAAGTTTTTATATTACTTTTTTTGAGTAATAAAAAACCTTTTATTACTCAAATAAATCTTAAAGATTTTTCATTTGAGTTCAGAACCGTATAAAACATAAAAGAACATAAACAGTACCATTATAATACGTTTCTTTGTTACTAGTTTTTAACAATTGCAAATTAAAAAATAAAATTTGGAGATAGGGGCAAATTTATGGGATTTTCAAAACATTAAAAGTTGTCTCAAAAACTTTATTTCCATGTTACACAATTAAAATTTAATTATGGTATACCGTGAGTATTGTTACACTAATTCTTAGCCTTAAACATGTATAAGATAAAAATTAAGGGCAAGATTTGAAACAACCTCAAAATAGAATTGCTATCACTAACAGACACAATGAAAACAAAATGACAGTAAAATCAGTCAAAAGTCAAAGTTTTATGAGTTGGCTGTACAATGGTTATCTAAAATTCAGTCCATAAGAACAATGTTAAAACCTCAAACATTTTTGTGGCCATATTTTCAATCATAGAAGTATGGAAGTATAGTCTCATTTTAAAGGTATGATTAATATAAATTTTAGATTTTCAATACTTTAATAGTTATTCAGAAAAGTTGTTTTAAAGTTAGCTTTTTATTATTTAAAACTGTTTCTAGTTCATTGCTTTACTATGCAAGAAGTATTCAACTCACAAGTAAAACTCAAAAGCTTACTAATGTGTATTAATCATTTCTTTAAAATGAAATATCCCAACATTCTGCAACTAAAAATAAGGGTGTATAATATATTTAAATTGTTCTTACAGGATAAAACTCAAAATAGTTTCACTACACCTGGTTCTTAAATTGATACTATTACCAACCTTAGCTCTTTATATGCATTTTAATGTTCCCCAAGTGTTCAAAAGTAATTACAATTACTATTTTTTTCAATTGTTCCAACAACCTTTAATCTTGAAGTTTGGGAACATATGAAGATTAATACAATTCAAGATTTCTTTACCAAACTGTTGTTTTTATAGCAAATAAAACAATATATTACTAAGATAATAATCCAAATAAAGTGGCAAAGGCCATAAGACCTTAAAAAAATAGGTATAACCTCAAAATATATTAAATGAGAGATTATCATTCTGATAAGAACTGAGTATATTAGCTAACCCCTTTGGCTTTGGTTTTTAGGTTGAATAAGGCATTGATTGCTTTACAATGTAAGCAGCACCTAATAAAAATATTTGGAGGAAGATATGTGTTTTCTTGCAAAATCATTTGGTTGAGATATTAGGTAGTTACAACTTTTTTACTCACTGAATGTCTATCTTTCATTGTAATGCAGAGAAGTACATTTTAAAACAGAGTAATAAAATCCAACACCATTGACTAAATTAGAAACAGCAGTGGACTGAAAATTTAACTATGTGGAACACCATATGTCAAGTTGACTTTTATTAGATATAAAAATATCTGTCTTTCATCACACAGATTTTATCTTGGTGAGAAAAACATCATTGCAAATATGGAATCCTATTATCCCCAAGTATTACCCAAATTTTATCTATGAAATGTGATAATTTATTTTTTAAAGATGTGGAAATAGCTTTTAATTTAATCTTATTTCTCACTTCTGTCACTATAGGCCTACTTCATCATCTCATAAATACTACAGGCTAGAATGAGTACAATAGTAATCCATGGAGGAAAAAAGAAAGATAGCCATAGACAGTCTATGCATACATCTCACCAGATAGTAATTAAGATTTTGTTGTCTGCAGACGTGTGTATGCAATGAAGCCGTCTGCTGTGTGAATATAAGTTTTTAAGGCCCTAATAAATCAAATATATCAATGGCAGATCTGGTCAGTTAATTTCAAAATTTAATTTTTTCAGCACTTTCAAAACTTCTGCCACTATACTAAATGCCCTATAATGGTCTGCCATTGTTGTTTTCAGTTAATAATAATACAGTAATATATTTTCAAATATCAAAACAGCAGATGTGGTCAAATGCATTTAAAATTCGCCAAAAATCAACACCTGACTTACCTGAGCGAGCCCCCCTTCCCCCTGTCCACCACTTTGAGCTTAGTGCTTAGTGACTTCCCACCTCATGTATGGGAGCCTTCATGTTTTGCATGTGTATAGGGGCCTCACTGTACAAATTCTCATGTCTGGTGAAATACATACAGGTAGCTTTTCACTGGCTCTTAGACTATTTTGTATGTAACTGTGTGCTAAATTTTTACAAGAAGAAGGAAACAGTTCACAAAAGTTTCAATATTTTTTAATGTGTAATGATAAAAACTGTTTTTAACAATTTCTTATCGTTTTTGTACAGCAAGTTTGATAAAAATGCAATACCATACAAATATATGAAAGAGGTCATATTACTAGTAAGCTTGGACATGATCATCATTAGGCTTTGTTCCCTGAAAAGGTAAGATATGGCTGAAGAGAATGGTAGTGACAAATAGTGAATGTGTACTGTTGCAGCCTCGGAGCTGACCAGGCCGACTGGAGCTTTGACGTCATGGGAGAAGCGATCTGCTCATGTGCCGATCATAGAACCAACTAAACTTCCTCCGGCAAGGCCTAAAGTATGTAGAGTCTTATTTTCATCCCTTTTCGTTTACTTCTGTAATCTTATACTCTTACTACTGTATATATACTATGGATTTTCTAATACTCATCAGAAGCAAACTCCATTTGCTTATAACAAACTTTATCATTTTTACTGAAAGCTCCAATTTTACTTCAAGAATTTCACTAACTACTAAATAAAACCCAAGTAACATTTATATAAAAAAGACTTTGTTACAAAATTTACATCAGATCTAGAATTGAAGGATAGCACATATTCTTTAACATTATATATCAAACAAAACAGTGATTGTACAACTACATGAGTGGTGTCTCGTATAATCTGGCATAGTGACAAATAATTTCTTAAAAGTGGAACATGATGTTTCCTTTCAAAGTTTACTGCTTCTAGATCTACATCCGTAAATGCTATATGCAAATGAAATCTTCAACCAGTACCACTGTGAGCACGCAATATGTAAATAAGGCACAATATTGTTTCAAATACTTGACTGTAGAACACTATTTGTCATTGCATAGCTGCAATAGAATAATTGTTTTTGAAAGATACTGCGTTAATACAAGCTGTCATATAGACTAATTGCTATTGCTGCATAACATAAATAACTTAACGGTAACATAAATATTTGTAAGTGGGTTTGGACCGTTTTCGTGCAAAAACGTTTGGTATGGTCAATCGAAATGCTGTTGGCGTAGAATGAACACCCTTAAACAAATCATGTTATATTTTATATTAAAGATGTGTGTCAATGACATGTTCATTTCTTACCCACAAACTCTGTCATCTTACCTTTTCCTTCGCTTTAGCTGCAATAATTGAAATCTTTGAATATAAAACCAGTAATTTTTATATGATTTTATTTTAATATCACCACTTTTTTACCACCATATAAAACCAGTAAGATGGTTGTTTATGGTTGATGATATTGAAAATTTAATGCTCAATACACAGGTTTGAAAATTGTTCTCCGTAATCATTTATGTCCGTTATATTATATGGATATATACTTTTTTTAATCATAATTACATTCTAGATAGTGTTCTGTATCACTATTGGTAATTATTTGTTTGCTTTTTGTATTCTTATTGCAAAGCATTTTAGTATATTTTTTGAACTCTTGATTTTTTTTAGACTCTGAACCACTCCGCTTTTGTTGTATGTGGATGATATGTTATCAATACTATGAATATCTTTTTTAATTTATGAAAATTTGTATATAATGCAATTTTAATTTATTTTATTATTTTTCAGAGTGCACCAAGTTTTGGAAATTCAAATAAAGAACTTGATGACTTGCATCCTCCAATATACCTTGGAATTTGAAGATTTTCATCCTTACTTTGGGTCATTTTGAATTATAACAAATTATCACATTGTTACAACTGTTATATCTGCAATTTTAAATGAACCAATATGTTTCTAAATAAACAAAATTCTTTATATTGAATACAGTTGTAAAGTAAATGAAAGTTTAATATGTTAGATTGTATTTATTAAAATTTTTAATAAGCAAGATTACAGAAATTTTATTGTTTTTGCGCTGTCTCTTTTTCTCTATCTATTATTAGAAGAGAGCAACAAAACAGTAGTAATTTTTCATTTTGCTTCTTTATGAACAAATAACAAATTTATTCTTTATGAGCATAACCAAAAAAGCATTTTACTATCTACTGAAATGAAAAGAACGCCTAAATTGAGTTTTACTTGAGCCGTTTATACTATTGTGGCAATCATAATTTTAGCTGCATTAGAACTTAAAATCTATTCCATCCTTATTTTTGGTCATAAGATTATGAGAAATGAATAATTTTAAAAAATATGGTCATTGCGTGTGTAAACGCTATCTTGGGTTTTCTAAATGCTATTTCCTATTCAGAAATAATATTACATGATTTTTACTTCATAATCAATACTCAATAAGCATAAATTTTGTTACAAGAAATACTCAAGTGTTTCAACACACTTTAATGAAATCTTTAAAATTAATCTCCTACCATAATTGTATAACCAAAATTAAAAGTGTAAAAGTTTTACTGTAATGGGGTTTACATTGTCCTTTTGGGAGAAAACTGAAAATTGTTCTCTACAGCCAATCCCAAGTCCCAAATTATTTATCAAACATTAATTGAAAATAATTATACTAAGATGTTTCTTCTTCCAAAATTTTTGAGGCCACATACGTTGTATGTTGTAGCATAGATTTATGTTTAAAAATGTATTTATTATAATCTACAGCAATAATAATAAATTTTAATTTTTAGTATTTAAAACTACATTTTAGTTCTAACTCAAAAATGATTACATAGTTTACATTTAAATAATTTATTTTTCAAATATGTTTCATATGAGGCATCCACATGATGTACCCTTCTATTTAATAATATTTACTATTTTTAGTGATACCAACTTCTTTTTTAAATACAGTGGAACTTTGGACATTTATTCAGTCAAGAGATCAATTAAATTTTTAATTGTCCAAGAAATCAAATTATGCAAGACTGTATTATGTATTTAAGAATGTCAATGAACCGGAAGAAAGGTTTTAAGTATCCAAAATTTAGAATTTTAATTGTTAAAATTATCCAAATTAGACTGTATTTATTTATTTGGAAGTAGGTACATTATGCTAAGTTCATACATGTGGGATGTTGATTGGAGATTAAAACTTTTCTGGTTACACTATTTTATTTTTAAATTTTAAAAAGTGCAGTTTAAAAATCCCAATGTTTTGATCTGCCATTTTAAGATAGTAAAATAGTTTTGATAGCAAATTTCATCAAAATGTTTTTATAAAAAGTCTCTTTATTATCATTATAAAAATTTTAATCAACACCATCGGCAATCTGAGCTAGCTCATCAATAAAGTCCGATTCACAGAAGTTAGCCCGTTCACTATTTCCTGTTGAGATAAACTTTGAAATTTGTGTGTGTGAACGGTTTGTGCTTCAACTCTCATCATTAGTGCTTACTCCGTCTTGACACCATTGGCAAAAAAAACTGTTTGCCCATGACTTCCTGTTGAGATACAACTTTGAAATTGGTGTCAACAGAATATTTATGTATTTACTGTATATATATTTAGATATATATATACTCAAAAATTCACATTGAAGTTAAAAAATACATTGAAAAACCAAAATGCAATAGCAATGCATGTATCTTAAAAACTCTTCCTAACGTTCAATGCATAACTTGTTATCCCTCACTTGAATTTGAATTTATCACTTAATTGTGATGAACAGGTTCACAAGGAGCCAGTTGAACACAACTTGAAACAGATTGAGTACAGAGAGAGTCCACGTAAATTGAGTCCTCTACCCATCAACGACCGGCAACTGTACGACAAACACGATGAAAATGATTACTCTCGTACACTGGCTTACGATCGGGCTCCACAGGTGAGTCAAAACATTAATGGTGGACTAGGTAATAAACTAATTATAGTATGTATTTCTAGCTTTATAGCTGACACTGTAGGCTCTGTAGTGTAGTAAGGTGACATGCTAGCTTGGCAAGTGACAGACTCAGCTTCAAGCCCAAGTGGAACAAGCACTTTTGTAAATCGATCTTCATTGAAATATAACTGTAATAAAACTCATGTATTTTTTACCAGTTTTATTTTTTTCAAATAGGGGCAGAGTTGTACCATTTTAATAAATAAAAGATACCATCAAACTGACTCATCACATATTTAACACTGAGCCCATATTAATGTTTAAAATGCCACTGAACTCTACAAGTGGTAATCCAGAAATGTAACATTTTTGTTTGAAGAAAAACAGCACTTCAATATTTTGTTATGTATGAGAGAGTCCCATTTTACAAATTTCAAATACATCTATCAACTCAAATTTTACAGTAAAAATTTCAAAGTATGTGTTGATATGTACACAAACATCACTACTAATACAGCTCAAACTAAAATATTGATGTGAATTCACAGGTTGTCAATACATCACAGAATGTGCAGGACGATATTAACGAGTACACAAAGACTGTCCAGTCTCCATTGTTAGAAGAGAAGCGCAATGGGTTCAAACGGGATCCGTCTCCACCAGACTCTGGTGTGGACTTAGACTACCCTCCTCAGGGCCCCCCGCTGGCCAGCGTGTATTGTAGCGCTCAGGTCGCCAAGAACTTGGCATTAGACAACCAGAAACATCAACCGTTGCCTGACACCATTGAGGATGCTTTGTACAGGTACTGTAAAGTGTGATACCTGTTTGAAGTTTTTACACATTAGAATATAGTTTAAAGACTTTTGAAGAAATCATTATTTCACCACAATGAATAGGAGACGATAATAAGCTTCAAATTGAAAAAGTAATTAATATTTTGTTAAAACTAAGTGTAAACAATTTATTGGTTTGAGCAAACATTTTTTTTTTTAAGTGGAAGAAAATAATAATTATGTGATTTCAGGTCAATGCAGCTGAAGCAAGCCAAACACCCAGGAATGGGACTAAATGTGGAGCCCAGAGCCCTAGCTGTTGGGGTCAAAGGTTACGGAGCCCCCGCTCCAACTCAGTGCAGCAAACTGAAGGTCTATCGACCAAAAACTGCTGGAGCCCTGCAACGACGAGAGTCCCACGATGAAGTTCGGCCCAAGACATCACAACCTAAACGTAAAGAGCACATGTCAGAGATAGAGCTCGCACTCTGCTGGGACTTCAAGCCTGTCAATCCATCAGATGAACCGAAACGATCCCCTCACATTGACGGAAGCAATGGAAGTGCTGCCCCGGCTGTATTTGCAATGGTACATCAACCTTCTCCTATCCCTCCAGAAGATGCTAGACCGTCACCTCGTCCCTCTCTGGAACAGAAGAAAATGGAGAAGAGGCTTTCCGCTGATACTATAAAGTCGATATCGAGAGAAAGTGCTGATAGGGCAAGATCCAGACCTAAAACTGCTTGGTCGGATGACACAAAAGCAAAGCATTTACAGGAGCGTTTGAAAAAACTCCAAGAAAGGTCTAACCCTTCTGCGGTAATGGATATTATAAACAATAACGCTAAGGAGAACAGCAGTCCCAACATTCTTCCAGGAGAAAGCAGAAAAAGTTCTGCAGCCTCACATGATTCCCGAAGAAAAAGTCTAAGTGGCCAACACTCAATTAAGTCGTCTGAATTAGATTCACAAAAATTATCAAAAGAAAAACACTATCAAAGCTCACCAAATCTCACAACAGCTGGTGTTCATACAAATGGTAAAAACGGAAAGAATAGGTTACTGAACTCTCGGCCATGTATGGCATGTGATTTGAAAACATCACCTCCGGGGTCTCTTCAAGAGGCAAAGAGACCTAAATCGGATTACAAAATGGCATTCAAGGCTGGAAAGCCAAATGGCAGTGGTAACGATAATTTAAACGGGAGTCAAGATGTTTCTAGTACTTCGTCTAGACCTCATACTGCCAAACAACTTCAGATACCAAAAATGAAAGCACCTTTTGCCAAAAAGAGCTATTCAATCGGAACATTAGCTCCTCCGTTCTCTCTGTGGCCTGGAACAACGGGACAGGACTATCCGGAGCACTGGAGACTAGCTTCTGTATACCAGCATTCTTTCAAACCGGTTGAATTGAGGAGAAAACCACTGCTACAGAGTGTTTATCAATAAGTCCATATACACAACATTCTTTTAATAATAATTTTTTATATAAAAAGAGAAAATAAACTTTTACAAAGAAACTGAAAAAGAAATATCACAGATCAATTTTAATAAAATATGCGAAGTATATGTACAATGCAGAATGAGATATTTGTATAACAAAAAAAATGTTAATACAAAAATGTTAATACAAAAATCTGTTTAAAGTTGGGTAAAATCACATAAAAAGTTATAATAAAATGGTTGAAATATTATGTGCCTTCTACAACATTTTGAAGGGGATATTCTTAAAAATGTATTTCGCCTTTTTTGGATTGTAGGAATTTGAAAGAAACTCTTATTAGCACCAGATGTGATACTTATCATTAACAGTACCTTACATATAGTATTAGATATAACTTCAATCACAGCATTCTGTCCTGTTTCATCCATCATTTAAAAGCATTTATCTAGAAATTAATTAAGCTATGAGGCATCAAGAACTCGTATCATCCATATTTTCCTTCCAAACTCTTATAATGTACTGTAAGTAAAAGATTACTTCAATAATTAAGCTTTGGTTCTATTTGAAATCTTAACATTCTAAGTAACATATTGATCTTAAAACAAAAACACTTTTTAATCATTTAAAATAACATATTTTTAAATTTCAGACTATAAAAAGTAACAGAAAAAAAGGAAATATTACACACTCAAAAAATACAAGTTTTCCCCGCAATGTTTAGTTGTATTCAAAAATTTGATTAATAATAACAGATTTTTTAATCTACAGTAGAGTCCCGCCGATCCGAACCCCGCCAATCCGAAAATCCGCCTAATCCGAACACGGCTAGGAGAAAATATAAAATTGCTAAAAAGGCAGGAAAATAAATTAAAACCAGTTATTATAGTAAAACGTAAGTTTTATTTCTCAAAGCATTTACTTACTGACATATAGAAACTGAAATTACATTTGAAACGTTTTAGATGATACATACATTGTACGGAATTTATACTGTTAATAAATGAAACATAGTACTGTACTGTACTGTATTTATAATGTACAAACCCCTACGCAAAGGCTTAGCAAATAATTTGTACTTTAACTTGGACACAATAAGGGATAAAAACGTAAAACAAAACACTGCAAAACCCAACACTTTCTTTAAGACCTAAAGTCAGTGATCTTCTTTTGACGCAACACACTAAAACGACTGGACGATGCAATGTTTCGCCAACGCCGAAAGAACATTACGTCATTGGGAGTAGCAGCGGCATGTTGCTCGACGTAGCGTAGAGCGAGGTCAAAGGCACTTGCAGCTGCGCTGTGTGGAACAATATCGGTAGTTTGGGCGTCTCCCTCATCCTCACTGCTACATGAGTCATCAGCTGGGACTCCTTGCACCTGTGCCACGATGTCTTTCGTCTGTGTACTCCTCGAAGCCTTTGTCATCTACAGCCGTCCACTCATCAACACACTCCTTCTCTACATTTTCGCATCCCGGTATTTTTTTTACAAGAGGAAGAAGTTCGCATTCATTTACCGGTGGAACAACCTCTTCAACAAACTGCAGATCAGGCCAAAGATTTTTCCAAGATTTCTGCAGAGCTCCTACGCTTGTGTTCTCCCAAGCCTCTGCCACCCAGAAAATTACATCTTTGATCGTGATTTTCTTAAGCTTTTGGAGAATTGTGAGGTCTTCATTTTTCCTCAAGCAGGCCTTCGGAGCAGCTTTTTTCCGATAATTTTGCTTCAACGCTTTGTAGAACTCCCTTGGTCCATTGGTTGTATGATCGAAGTAACGTTTCGGTGGTAGAAAAATGGCTTTTATATCACCAATAACCAGCTCTAAGTCATCCGGATGGGACGGAGCGTTATCTATGAGTAACAACGCTCTATCAGGCAGTCCATTTTCTTCATTGTAGGCTCTCACGTTGGGCACAAATTGTTTCTTCTCAAACCATTCTTGAAACAAAGCACGATCCATCCAAGCTTTCTTTTGGTTTTTATAGTAAACCGGCAGAGCGTTCATATTCATGTTTTTTAAAACATCGAGGTTTTTTGGATTTACCGATAACCATCAAAGGTATCTTATTGGTGGCGGAAGCGTTGCTGCATGCTAATACGGTTAGTCGTTGCTTATCCATTTTAAATCCTGGAGCGGACTTTTCTTCTCTTGAAGCTAGGCTCTTTGTTGGCAACGCTTTGAAATTTTAGCCCCGTTTCATCAGCGTTGTACACTTGCTGGGGTGAGTAGGAGGATGTAATTTCTTTGAACTCCTGAAAGATACTCTGCGGCTGCGTTGCTGTCTGCAGACATCTTTTCGCCAGTTACAGTCAGTTGCCTGATACCGTGTGCCTTTTTTTCCACCGATCTAAAAAACCGCAACTAGCCGAAAATGACGGATCGCCTCCCATAAGGATGTTTAGTAGAAGCGCCTTTTCTTTAATAAGAAGAGGCCGGTAATGGGAATGCCTTTTTTGTCTCTCTTGAGAAAACCACAAGTAAAGTGCTTCATCGAGTTTGTCATACGATGACACAGTAGTAGTTTGACGTTTTTCTAGAGTGTTTTTCACTTGTAACAGAGCAAAATTGTTCGATTTTTGCCCGCTTCTTTTTTCCAGTCACTGATCGTCGCTTTAACCGACACCAAATTCAATTGAAAGTTGAGTAGCACTTTCACCATTGTCTAGTCTTTTGAAAACTTCGAGTTTTTCTTTTAACGTACACGAGTTGTGTTTACTAGCCATAATGATATCGATATACGCACAGAGCAGAGCAAAGAAACAAACAAAACTGCAAACCACAAACTACAGAATACACAGTAAGAGCACGTGCTGCGCGTATGGAAGATTGCACTAAACTGTCGTCTCGCCACTCGTCACCGGGGTGGGTGGTGGAGGGGATAGGGGTGAGGTAGTGGCAGTCTAATAGTTTTGCGCGCCACACTGTTTCAAGGTCACCGACCAACTCGCCCCGCCCACCACAGACAGGTTGGCTTCTACTAGATTCATTACGCACAAACAATGGCACTCAGTTTCGACCACGCGATGTTACCGTACAAAGACAGGAAGCTGTAATATTATTATTACGTTTAATACGTACTTACTAATGTTTATTGCATTTGATTATTGTATGCATTTAATTTGTTTTAAAACCACGTAAATTGCACTTGAAAGTTGATAAATGGTACTATTTTAACAAAAATCCGCCTAGTCCGAATTTCCCGTCAATCCGAACAAGGTTCGGTCCCAATTAGTTCGGATTGGCGGGACTCTACTGTACTTACATACGTCATACATACGCTAGTTAAAATGAACATTTCTGGTACTGGGATCAAGTCATTAAAGATGAATACTGACCTGAATTTAAGTAACCAAAAATATCCAATGAGAAAAATCCTATCTAGAATTAAATTTATCATTTTCAAAATGACAATGTAATTTCTGCAATAAAGGTCAAATACATACAAATATTTTGTTACAAACAGGCTTCTAATAATATTATAAATACACTGTCCTCAATACAGTTTGTCGTTAAATATGTTTTAATTTTAAGAGCTGATTGTACTGCCGACCAGCTTGATTTTACCTCCATAATAACAATGTTAAATCTCGAAGCTCTTAAGAGCTGGCTGTAGTGAAACAACCTTGAATTTTTCCCAAAAGAACAATGTTAACCTCATACTTTTACGGCAGTATTTGTAGCTTGTAGTATTATGGGACATGTCTTGTTTTAAAGATACTTTTTGAGTATTTCAACAATGAAGTACAAAAAGTTTGAGATTTTTTCTTGGATAACCAATAAAAATATGATGATATAATAAGAAGATTAACAAAGAGGTGTTTATCATGTCATATTAGCAGAGAGGAATTTGGAATAAAGGAAGCAGAAAAAAAGTTAAATTTGTATTTTCTTTTTAGACATAAGCATATTTGCTTTCTATGATTGTTATTGCCTGCATTTTAATGATGTGATTATTAATGGCCATAAACACATGTTCTAAGTTTAAGCTGTAGCTGGATACATTTAGAAGCTACTAGAAAATAACAGTTGTGTGACCAATGAGTAGTTACTTCATCCCCAAAATAGGGCAGTGATATCCATACAGGGGTTCCAAAATAGGGTGGCTCACATCATTGCAAACCGTTATAGATCTATTTTGGGACATTAATGTAACGGCATATTTTAACTATAAATGCTAATTAAAGGTATGAAAGTGTTAAAATGTATAATCTACTTGGTCGTAGGGTTAAAACTTAAAATTAAAATTTTTAACCTTTACATAAGTACATCTTTCTTTCAGGATTGGATACTTCCTTTACTAAAGAGAAAAAAAATATTTACACATTTCCAATCATACAAAGTTAATAATGCTTAGCATGCATAATGCATATCTTCTTATAGCCGATACATTTTTTTGTAAGAAAAGAAAAGAAAAATACTTTACAAAGAAACTTTATCAGAACAGGCCCACTTAAATAACGACCTATGAAAATCCAACACATGCAAAAACCAACAAAGATCAAAACCTTTAATAATTTTGAGTACTCATACATAGCAGACTAGTAGGTGAATGTAGCAGAAATAGTGATATTTTTCATTCAATTTACTGACATGTATGTTGCTCCTTAAAATGTTGGGTAAACTCTAAAAGTACTATGCAAAAGTACTTTATATTGAGAACCAAATTAAAATAGAATGTTCAAATATTATCATAGGATTAATGTTTTGTTAATTTCACAACATTTATCTTTGTTACTTTCCTTGTTAGTCAGTTTAGTTGATAGCCACATGTTAAGTTTTAAATGTTATGGTTTAATAAATTATAAAATTATGTTACAAAGTTATAATTTGTTCTTTTAGGTTAACAAATACACACAAATTAATACATTTCATCCCATTTTTTATATTTATATTTAAATTTATATTTCATTCATAACTTATTCTATTGTTTTATACAAAGAAATAAATAATTTTCAGTCAATAGTCAATATTATGATTAAAAAAATACATAAACATTATTTGAAACAATATAATTATTATTTTTATTGGAAAAAAAGATTACTAAATTATAAGGTTTAGTTTTGAAACATTAAGTACCAAAGAGCTTTAACATTTCATGGAATTTAACAAATTTTAAAAATTGTACTGTTTAAAAAATGCCAGTCTAAAAGTTACTCAGTCAGTCAGATTTACTGAGAAGATAAAAGTATTAAAGTCTGGAATTGGAAGTACTGTATGTACTTTTTATAAAACTAACTAATGAACAATTGTTGTACTTCCATTGACTGATCATAGTGCAACATTAGCATATTTGTCCAATGGTCTCAGTTTATAACTTTAGCATGAGTTTTAAGTTTGCATTCTTTGTAATCAGAAGATGAGATGACTTTCTGGAAATGTTGGCTGAAAAAATATGTTGCCATAGTCAGTTTGTTATGTTAAAAATTCTTGTTGGTACAATTCCTCATATTGCGATAAATTGAATATAGTTAAGAAGAATATAAAGTATATCATGCTATGGAATATAAAATAAAAATAAGAAAAGAACAATTGAAAACATCTTTATACTATACATTATTTTAAGGTTGGTGGT
Organism: Homalodisca vitripennis; assembly: GCF_021130785.1. Lineage (NCBI taxonomy): Eukaryota > Metazoa > Arthropoda > Insecta > Hemiptera > Cicadellidae > Homalodisca > Homalodisca vitripennis. Next base: position 31,698,207 of record NC_060209.1, read on the forward strand.
ATTGTTTGTTTAATAGTATAAACTAAATTAATTACTATGTTGAAAATACACAACCATCAATATTTTAAACTGTTTTACTGTGAAATGCCAAGACCAGACTGAAATACAGTCAATCAATAATATCGTTTATTACACATTCATCAAGATTGGTTATGGAATTAATTTTTGTTTGATCTCTTACGACAAGAAGCTTATAAGTAATTGCACTTAGACCTGTAAGGACCGTTGCGCTGCTTCAGAAGTGACAGGATATTCTGGATGGATAAGGTTGGGGGTAGGGGGCCACTTCCTATCGAGATCCATGAGGAAGAATTTAGGGCACTAATCTCAAGTCATGTCCTCTCGAAAGCCAGCTCTGAACCAGCCTCTCCAGTCAAACCAGGCAGGGGGTGACACACCCTTATGTTGAAGCTAGCAAGATCCTTTGATACTTAGGGAACAAACCCCACCAACTCCAACAGTCATTACTACCCTTGAACCTTAGAGTCAATGTTACACTAAAAACTTACAGACCAGAGTTCTGATTCTGTGATGTCACAAAACCCGCCTGTCCGCTCCATTTCATTCAAAGGGAACAAGCGCGCTCTTGGCCTATTATTTACAAATACTTTATATTTTTTGTTTTGAAAAACAAAAATAATGAAATGCCATACTTTTCTAGAGGACATTTTGGCTTTTCAAGAGTAGTTTGTTTACTACAATAAGCTAATTTTTCTTTCAACATTAGATATCAAGGATTTATACACACTTTGTAAACCTTTATACGACAAAAATTTTGTAGCTGGCAACTAACAATAGATGATTTGTACGCTTATAATCAGTCAGCTGTGATAAATACATGAGTAGACGGCCGGCCAGCAGAATAGTGTAATGTAACAAGTGGTGGGGAGTACTACTGCGGCCTGTATTACAGTCTGGCCTTGGTAATGCCTTTCGATAGCAAATTAATTTATATAGATAATAAAAAAAAAAACCAGTGGCCAACAGAAGTGCTGGAGTCAACCAAAACTAGCCATAAGTAAAATATCTAAGTGTGCAATCTGACTGTGTTATAACATTGAATTCAATATTAAATGTTATTATATGTTGATTATTTTAATGATTAAATAAATATACAACGCTGTTATATTTATTCAGCAAACATTGTAATAATATTCAACGCTTTCATAAACTGTTTGTCACACAAATTGCTCATGCAACTATTACTGATGAAAATTTCAGAAAATTTATGGAATGACTGAATCGTCATGATCTAGTATTCATTGTCTAGCAGAGAATTGTATAATGAGAATAAATTTTATGTACTATCTCAAATATTTTTCCTTACATAAACAACGGAATACGTAAAACAAATCATAATCAAAAATATAATTTTCTATTTTAAAGAATATTTTTGAAAAATTTTTAATAGTTGCTATTTGTATATATAAATATACAAGTGGCATTTTTCTTAGTGTAATTTAAAGTACAATCATGTATTTAATAAAATAATTAAAATTAAAGATGTTGCTTCATTTGTTTACTCTGTCCTTTATATTGTACGCTTCTGGCATTGTTGTTTCACCAAGGGTAATTGTAATAAATAATGAGGAAAGAAATACATGTAATTAAAGCAGACTCTTGGTAATCCAAAACTAGAGGATAAGGGTGTAGTGAGAACATAGAAAAAGGTTGGATTATTACAGAAGAATAATACTAATAGACTTTATTCCGGAAAACTTCTACTTTATAGCTCTGTAATACACATTTGTATGTAATGTGCAGTACTCTATTTAAAAAATTTGAAAAATAGCAAATTACAATGTAATGTTTTACATCATAAACAAAATATAGTATAGAAATCATTTTGGAAAAGAAATTTAAAATAAACATTAGACTTTGAATCTACCTTTTATCTTTTAATATAGAATGTAGAAATAACACTAATTAACACGCACCTTAGATATTAATTTTCACTTACTTATGTCACGAAACGAGAGCAGTTTCTACAAATTAGATCTTCTTAAGTGTCGTCCTCTTGGCGATATTGAGGCATGTAGCATTGCATGCTATGCAGAGTCTCTGATGTAATGGTTAAATAGACGGGTCTTTTTATCAAGGTGTGTGGTTTTGTCCTTCAGACTCCTGCTGCGGTTTACATTTGCTTACAACTTTCATGCTGCAAAACTCTGTTCTAGAATTATGTTTTTTCATGGACATCCCTGTGTCTGTACCCTCCTATAAAGCTGTGAATGAACCAATGATCTTTACTGGAAGTAAAAGTACCGTTGATATTCGGATGTACTATAAACTTTTTGACTGTGATGTTGAAAACTATAAGGTGCTGTATCGTGGGCCAAAACAAGAGTTGTGCTGCTCATGTGAGAGTGAAGTCTTTGTTACCATAAGTTCAACAACAAGCTTTATTCCTTCATTTTTTATTTATAAAGTCTATTTTACCCCTTTGTAATTCCTCCCCAATCCAGCTCCCTTTGTTCAACATTTCAACCCTTTGAACTTATTTGAACTTGAAGTCCTCTCAGCTCGTTGGGCAACTATGGGTGGCCATAGGTGTTTTATCTGATAGGTAAGAGGTTTAAGATAACAATTCGCTTAAAACAAATATTCCGAAGAATGCAAGAATTATAAGTAGGCTATGTACCTAACTCACACTTAGGCTATATAAAACGTTGCTTATACTAGGTGTCTCAAGTCCCAGGACGGTTAAATATTTATGAAACGATTTAAGACAGAGCTACAAAACTTGGTAAAAACTTACTGGGCAAAAGTCTAGTTTAACACATATCTAACATACCTGTTACTTCTTCAGGGGTACGGTCCATAAGCAATCAAAAGAAAATTTTAAATGTAGGCATAGGTTGTTGTGCTATACCTCCTGTATTCATCAAATTGTACTTCAAATTTTGCATATGTTGTAAGAAGGTTTAACAAAATGTATGTATATTTAGGAACAATGATTTTTTTCTACCTTTCACAGTTGTGTAAACATAAACTTTTTTTGAATATACATTTTTAACTTTATACTTTTACAAAATTACTTTTTCAATTATTCTAACACTAAAAGTACACTTACCTATCAATAATTGAGAAAAAACTCAAAATTATCATAAAATAAAAAAAATCATATCTATTCCTTCTGAACTCTATAACGGACAATGTTCACCCTTTGAATTTGGACAAGTCCATGAAAAAAGGCTGTAGTGAAAGGTTTAAAAAATTAATTAACACACTGATGATTAAAAAACTTGATGTGGTTTTTGTATTTGAATTTAAAATACACTGTTTCTAAAATGTTTAAAATTAAGGAACAAAACATACACTTTCTCGTTTTTGGATCATACAGAATAATAAGTGAAATGTTTAACCAGATATAACTTTAAACATACAAACTTCTGTCAAACCCATTGGTATGGTTTCCAATAGCAGCTTGGACCTGAAAGCAGTTTCTCATCTTCAACAAAGGGAAAGCTTCCTTTTTGCTTCCATCTGCTTTGAACGATCAGCTGACCACAATGTTACTGACACCTGCGTTTCACGGTAACAGACGACTGTATTCTTGAAAGAATGTGCTCTTTTTAATGCCTTCCCAAACCTTTGAGGCATAGTGAAACCTGTACATCAGAAAAAACAAAACGTTAACAACAATATACTCAAAATAAGTTTGCTATTTTAAAGAAATAATATTTTATTAATATTTTTAATAATTAATACATGAAATAAATTAATTTTGCTTAACTGAATTTAATTAATAATGACTTTATTTTAAAGAAGTACAATTTTTAATATTTAAAATCAAATACCCAAATTAAAACAATGAGTTCCAAACTGACTGTTTAGGTTTGCAGGATGTACTGAAAGTATTAAAAAGTGACACATAAATAACAAACTAAGGGGAAAAAAATCAAAAAATAAATCAACTCCATCTAAAGTTACAATTAAAAATTATGTAATTAATTAAACACAGGTTTAGTACATCAATTAACAAAATTAAGTTCTCACATAAATTAAATTTTGTTACTGAATATTTATAGCTAAATTAAACATCCATAAAAATATGCTTCTGAGCTTCTTTTGCTAGTAAATCTAACTTACGTAACATAGATTAAAAACTTAATTGCCTTATATGTCTTAAAAACTACTTACATTCGATAATAGTTATAATGATTAGTCCTACAATTATTATAGAATGTGATTTAATAGTCTTATAATAAAAATAACATTTAGCTAAAAAATAAACGGTTAAGTTCACTAGAAGAAAAACCAAAATAAAATATTTGTTGAAAAAATCTAATAATTTAAAGTGATTTCCCAAAGCAGACCACTGGTTTACTTTATTTACTCTTTCCAGTAACCAATTAATCTTGTTATAATTAGTTACCACTTGCAGAGTTAACAAAAAAAGTTAAATTCCATGCATTTAAAAAATGTAATATCAACTTGATCTCACTAATGCCTCTTATTTAAAAAATTACTAAATTAAGACTTATTTAAATAACTTATACTTTGTCAAAATTTCTATAAACCGCATAAAACTGAATAAATTGCTACTTAGTGAATGTCTGTCCCATTTTGCTGGATATTGCACATTGAGCATATGTAATATGCTGAATCAGAGGGACCAATCAAAATCTTTTTTCAAATTCCTGGTTTTTCCCCAGCTTTCGTAGTTGAAAGTTTCTCTAGTCTATTTTCAAACCAAATATGAACTATATTTAACTTTTACACCAAGTTTTTCGTCATTAGCTGTATCTGCAGGAAATACCATAATGTAGCCTAGCAAATTTTGTCGCTAGCGGTATATGTGAGAAATTCAGTGACAATTGTTCGCTACTGCTTATTTTAGGCCCCTTTGTTTATATTTCCATATATTTTATTAATGTGTTGACAAACATCGTATATACCTAATTATTTTGTTTTCTGTGATATTTGGAAAATACTTGTATGCAATTCAAAAAATAAACGATTACCAACATGGCGCTACTGTGAGGCATAATGCAGTCTAGCATTACGGGTCAGAGGTCTGCGATGCATGAATCTTCGGTATGATACCACACGATTTTTCCAGTACACAAGGTCAGTTCGATACAACCAAAAAATAAACTAAAGAAACTTTCACGTGAACTCTATTTTTAACTTATTCTCTTAGTTTATTCTTTTGTGGAAAACTTAAGCCTAAGAATACCATACTATTTCAATGGAATTCACAGAGGTTCAAGGAAACAGATATATTTTTAATACTACTAAGTTCTCTATCTACCATTTTTAAATATGATAAAAATGGTAGATTATATAATAGGAATATTATTATTCCTTTAGAAAATTTTTATTATTTTCATTTAGCATATTTATAAGCAATGTAAAAATAGTTGGAAATTTTATAGCATTTTTGCAGTGACGAGGAAAATATTTTTATCAATTCGTGGAACTTTTTGCAACAGAATTTATAGTAAAAACCTAAAAACATCCTAAAAACTGGCAATAAACTAATTGTATAATCTTATATTAAAAGTGTGGTCATTTTGTATGTTTTTAATTTCTGTGCACAATTATTTTACTCTCCCAAAAGACGGGCTGAAGTTGGAATGTACATCTTTATCTACATCTATAAATTTAGAAAATTTTTATACATCTCATAAAAACATTTTTTTCAACCTATAAATACTATTATATATGCATAAATACTGTAATTTACATTGCCTGAAAAAAAATGTGTATTACAATAAAATTGATGTTAGTGTTCTATTTTTGGCGATTTTTCTTAAAAAAAAGCTTGTAAAATGCTAAAAACTGCATAACTATTTTGAACTTCTAACATGGCAACATATCTAGGGTTAAAAGTTATCAAACAATATTAACAAGATGGTTAAAATTATTTTAAATTTTATTATTACTAACCAGTTTTTCTCTGAAAGTTGGGATGTTGACAACTGACATGTACCAATTCCCTGCAACTGTTGTTTCATTTTTCTGAGAAGATCTTCATATCCTGGATGTCCTTGAAAATGGCCCTTCACATCTAGAAATAATCGTACAATTCAAATTGAAAATTCTATTCAATAACACTGTAATTTGATATAAATATACAACTTGTCTGTCTCAAATACATTGGATGTACCAAATCACATTTCAAAACTATAGAATACTATTCTTTTGGTAAAAATAATTAAAACAAATTCTGGAGACCTAAAATTATTTATCCCCTCAATCTGTCTGTTACCTTTTTGTCTGAAAATAATCTATAAACTGGCCTAGATTAAAACATTGTACCATGTGTCTTACTAATACTAATACTAATATGCAATAGAGGTATGGTTATAAAGTTGAAAGACTCTTCTTCTTGTATAGAAGGTAGTTATAATCCTGACTGAACTATAAAGACCTACTTAAGTAGTGCCCCAGAGAGGAGAGGGGGTTTTCGGCAGCGTTACTCACCGTTACGGGTTGGTGAGGATTCGATGCTGTATTACATAACTATTAAACCGAAACAATTAATTGCTTGCATTTGTTCACAACATTGGCCTGTCCCCTCAACAAGTTAGTATTATATTTGTCCCCCCCCCCACCATAAAATCAAACAGAAAGAAATCTGAATCCTTTGAAGGGGATAAAGCTTTGTGAAACATTGTGGGAAAAACATTGTTTTAATAATAAATTCAAACATGCAAGTTGATCAACATGAATGAGTCAGCGGTCCGTCACGTCAGGTACTACATATCTGGTGACATGTACAGACAAGCGTAATATCTTATGTATAACTGTATACTTAGAAAAGTAAAATAGCTGGAGAAGTTTGCAATCTTTACAAACAAGTCATGGCATTTTTAGGCAAAAAAACTCCTCTGTTACTAATGGATTGATTTTAATAACTCAGGTAAAAATCTGATTTTAGGTAAAACATGGTCTATGCAAAGTGAATTTTAAAATGTAATAAGCTTTTTGATCTGTTTTACATCAAACTGAATAATGTTGCCTGATGGGCCATCCGAAATTTGAGATCTTGAATACGTCCTTCTAATATTGGAAAAAGTTGTGGCAAAAGTGTATTATACTGAGGGGGTTTACTAAAAGTTAGAATTAGTATTGGTAAATAAATGTGTTTTAATACAATAAAAAATCCTGTTATTTATTTTTTTGTTCAGACAATGTACATCAAAAACAATCATCGCCTTCATAATGTTATTTTTCGTGTATTAGGAACTGTAAAAGTACATGTCTATTAACATAACAATCTTGTTACCTTGGTCCACCAGTGGAGGCAGCAGGAAAAGGTTGAGGGGCTCCTGATCCAGAGTGAATGGGGAGAGCGTGTGCATCACACCCCCATTAGCAATCCCCAGGCCACTGTGCAGCTGAAGCAAGGACTTGCCAAACGATTGCTTGTAAACATCCTTCAATGAGAAACAATTCATGTCAACACAGGTTTGCGGTAATAGAGATCAGAATATTTTTCAAAATGAAAAGACATAGTTTTCAAAAGGAAAAAATCTATTTTATCACTGATTTTTATCACCAGTTCACAAGGCTGGGCCCACCACTGTGATCATCACTGAGAAGCTAAAACAACGATTTTTAGCACTATTAAATTGCTTGGATTTGTCTTATTATTCCTACACAAAATTAGTGATACATTCCAACTGAATTGTTGTTTGTTGGCATAGAAAATCCAATCACAGAATATACACTTCACACATGAAAGTAGAAATGTACATACAACAATCACAGCTGGTTGTTTACTGAGTGTTGGAACGTTTTGTCACCTAATCCCACCTTCTGCTGCCCAAATGTCTGTTAATTTCTGGACAGGCATTGTAGCTAGACATACGAGAGCTATTCAGAAAGTAAAGAACGTTTCCACCTGATGCCTGCCACCTGGTGTGTGCCAAGGCAATCTTTTCGGTAGACAATGCAATGTTGTTACAAAACTAAGAAATAAGTAGAAATGGCAAATACGCCATGCTATTTTTCCCTTTTTTAACACTCTGTCATTTTCCCTTATTGATCATTTAATTATATAATTATAGTATGGTATAATCTTGCCAACTCTAGACAGCAGTACTGGTGGTAGAATTTTCTGGCAAGATCAGAAGAATGGAAACTCAAGTAAGTCTCAATATTATCGATTAATTGATAAAACCATAAATTAACTAAACAATTGGAGCTCACATTGAACTACAGGTTCCTTGTTTATCCTGGCCACTAACAACAGTACACAAGTCCATCTTATCAAAAACAGTTCATTTTTGAACTGTCACTTTTCAAAAAAGAATTAGAATTATTAAAAAATTTGGCTTATTTACTTACAATTTAACAACGTAAAATTATACATAAAAAAATAAATTCATACATAGTATAAACTAAGGTTGAAATGAAAAATGAAAAATTCTTTATTTTTACAGGCAAAGTTAGGGCCGCATGGCCCTTTCTTACACTTAACCTGTTGCAATGTAAAATTTAAAACATTAAATAAATATTACCTAAGAATAAAACAAAACATAATAAAGATAATAAAATAAAGAAATAATTACATTTACACAAAGTAGTGAAATTAATGTAATATTTTAACGTGTAATAATTAAAATTTAACACATTAATAAATTAACCATCTCTACTATTCTTAAAACATAATATAAATTTATATTTTTAATATACAAATAAATTAAAGTATTTATTGCTAAATGAACTTTTTCACACACAATCTCACATTCATCCCTCTGCCAGTGTCACGCCCACAGCATCTCAGACCGGAACTGCCCCGGCTAACCGTTCAAGATACATATCTTTCAGTTTCGCCACAAACCGGGAACTGCTATCGATGGAAGTAATTGTTTGGGGAAGGGCATTCCACAACCTACAAGCCATTACATGGAATGACTTATCAAACACTGCAGTCCTGTGCTGAGGCATTCTCAAAATGTATGAGCCAGAGCGAGTGCTTCTTACACCTACATGAGACACAGATTTAAAATATTCAGAAAAATATCTTGGAAAACCAAATTTCAATATTGAATGAACTAGTTTTTAAAATTTTGATGGATCTTTGATCTTTTAATTTTAGAATATTTGACTGAATATAGTACGGTGTGATGTGCTGCTCCCGTCTCACATCGTAAACGTAACGTATACAGTAGTTTTGAGTTCTTTGCAGCTTCTCACTCAGCACTATGGTCATATCATTGATCACGGAGTTACAGTAATTGAAATGTGGAAGTACGAGTGATTTAGTCAAGAGCAGCTTGATATGTTCTGGTAAAAAAAAGGTTGTGAACATGGTAGACAAACCTGCATAAGTTTGACTCTCTCGACGGAAAAATCGGAGTTGTGGGCGTGCGTGTGGACAAACATAAGGTGAGGAAAGTACTCTACCAGGCCTTCGTCTGCAGTGGTGTTAGTGCGAGGTTTCAGCATAGCCGCAGTCTGCATGAACCTGAATAAGACAGAGAGAACAATTCATTAATACTACACACCCTCATTTTGTTAGTAGAACCCAACAAAAATCCATCATCAATAACAAACTTTAAACAAGGAATAGAAGACCACAAAGTCTTCAAGTTTGCATTGCCTTTCTTAGGTTCATACCTCACACATGGAACCAAAGGTAGAACTGAACATGAACTCGACAAAAGATGAAGCTGGTCATTGGACCACATGTTATATCTTGTGCCTTTTGGGATGGCAGAGAATAAAGGCAGTGGAAGGCTACTGGATAGCAACAATGGTCCTTGGATTGAGCATAACCATAGAGTTGTACATTTTCATTTCAACTTCTGACAAGCCGAATCTCACAAACTGCCAACATACATAAATGATAAAAGGCAAGTCTTGGAAACACTGCGTGAAAAGCATGACGATGCTTAAAGCAGCTTCAAAGGGCATATCATTTCATTTGGAAAACAAGTTTAAGTAATTCCTCGAAAGACAGAATGTCCTGGCCTATGTAAAGTTGATGTTGTGATTTAAAAAAGAACAGTCCGTTTTGTATCTTATGGTTTTCAATTGAAGTTCATTTGAATTGTAAAACTCATTATTCTGCAGCTTTGTGATTTAGAATAAATTATTACATTTTAATACTTAAGAATAATATAATTCTAGGCTTATTCTGGCACTCTTTCACTTACCATATGAGTACAAAGTTATTGATAAAGTTTTGAAATCCAATATTCAAATTTAATAATTAATATTGAGGAAATACTGGTCGCAATAGTACTATTGTTAATAGTGCCGCAAATATGTGGATGTATTTCCTATTATAAGTTCACTATTGTTTTTTGCATTAAACATGCCTGGACCCTGTCCAGTGTAACAATGTTTTCAAGCTAGTGGACATTAATAATACACAAGTAGTTTAAAATCTTACAAAGATTGTGACTACAGGTACATAAAATGTACATAAACTATGGCTACAGACTACGAAACTTAAAAATAATGTTTTTATACCAAGTACAAATTAAGTAATGTGAAAATGTCAAAGAATGCTATTAATCAGGTTTGTTTACATGCGTATGTGTTACATCCAATGACTCACTGTTAAACCTATTCAGAAAATATAAACTTTAAACTATCGTAGATTTTTTTCCTTCCTGAAGGAAAAGGACAGTTTGTCCCCGCGCTTAGTCCTAAAAGGACCTTTGCGCCTTCCTTACTTTAATTTTGTGTCCTCAAAGTCTGAGGCTTTTGCAAAAATCGATCAGATTTGAGGGCTCCTGTTCTCTGATATCCTTGGGGCTGAGGAGATATGCTCCCAGGAATCTTTTCAGAGTTTCTAAGATGGCAGGACAATCTAGTCATAGTCATAGTCATAGTCATATTTCTTTATTTAACATATTCTTCAAGAACAGTAATAGAGTCACAATGTTAACAAATTACATAATTGATATTAATAAATAATCAATACAAGATGTCAGAGCCTCCAATCTTCCTTGTTTACTTCTGTGAATTCTTCGATGGTGTATATTGGGTGGTCCACCAGGAAGTTGTGAAGACATCTTTTCAAGGCAGCTCCCTTGAGGTTTTTCACAGCTTGTGGCAGGAGGTTCCTCAGCTTCCTACCAATGTAGGATGGTTTTTCCTCGAAAAGTGATGTCCGATGTAGAGGTAGTGTGTAATTTCCTGCATGGCGTGTGTTATGTGTATGAAGGGTTTTTCCTGTTTGTACATGCAGTTGGTCAACGTGCAAAATTACTTCTTGTATGTAGAGTGCAGTAATTGTCATAATTCCAAAGGTTTTAAATGCTTGTCGGCAGCTTTGTTGGTGTTCGAGTTCCGCTAGGGTTCGGATAGCTTTTTTCTGCAGGAGTAGTACTCTGTTCAGGTTTCCTGCAGAGGATCCACCCCAAAACAGCAAGTCCATACCTCACATGAGTTTCCACCAAAGCATAGTAAGCTGTTTTTGCTGCCTCCAAGTTGCCGATACATTTTATTCGGCGTACTACATATATACCAGTGCTTATTTTTTTGCAATCCTGGTTTACATGCTCAGTCCACGTAAGTTTGTGGTCAATTAGTTACGCCAAGGAATTTGATATGGTCTTTTCTTGATACATCAAGTGGGTTAGGGATATGGTCCTTCCTCTTGCTGAAGTTGATGTGAACTGTCTTCGATGGATTCATGGCTAGATCATTCCTTCTGCAGTAATTGAGGGCTTTACTGAGAGAGCTTGTGGCACTTTCGTACACTCCTTCAGCAGAGTCATTCTTAATCAACAATGTTGTATCGTCTGCATACATCACACAAGTGGTATTGTGATCACGTATATAAGCTGGGAAGTCATTCACAAATAAGACAAAGAGAACTGGGCCCAAAACAGATCCTTGCGGTACTCTGCGGGTAACAGGTAGTGGATTGGATTGATGTGAAGTAGTTACACCATAAATGGTAGTTTGCAGCTCGACTATTTGAGATCGGCCTGTGAGGTAACTTACAAACCATTGTTAGCTGTGTCTCTGATTCCTAATGATGTTAATTTCTTTGAGATGATGTCGTGGCCCAGGCAATCAAACGCCTTGCTGTAGTCAAGAAAGAGTGCAGATACGTATTGTTCTTTGTCTATTTGGTCAATAACATGTTCAACAAGGCTGATGATGGCAGAGATTTTCCTTTCAAAAATCCATGTTGCTTTTCGGTTATCAGATTTTCTTGTTTTAGGGTGAGCCATGAGTCTGTGTAGAGCTATTTTTTCTATGATTTTTTTGAGAATGTTGAGATTAGAGAGATGGGACGGTAATTTTGGACTTCCAGTGTTGAACCTTTTTTATGTTTGGGGTATACTTTAGAGAGCTTAAGGGCTGTAGGGAACTCACCAAGGCTGAAAGGACTTATTAATTATGCTGACTAAAGGCGGCATTAGCTCTTCAGAGCAGTGTTTCACAATTTTAGAAGAATATTCATCCACTCCACTTGAAGATTTTGATTTTAGGGCATTTATGATGTTCCGTACTTCATTGATGCATGTTGGGGTTAGATATAGAGGTTTATCAACATAGTTAAGTGGGAGTTTCGTAATTTTCATTATCATCTGCGTCCCCTGGGGAGCAGTTATTCTGTTTCAGCGTCAATTCTGCTACTTCTGTGAAGAAGGTGTTAAAGTGGTCTGCAGTTTGTGTGGGGTTGTCCACATGTTTCCCATTCATCTGAGAGACATATGTTTGGCTGTAGTTGATGTTTTCCTCTTCTTTCATTGTTTATGACATTTCAAAGAGCTTTACTTTTGTTGTCAGCCGAGTTGATGAAGTCAGCATTAGCATTTTTTTCTTATTTCTCTAAGTTTTTTTATCATAATTTTTCTTTTTTACCACCATATCTTCTTTGTCTTGGGTATTTCCTGTGGTCTCAAATTTGTGCAGGGCTTTTAGAAAGTCATTTTTAAGGTCTTTGGCCACGTTGTCATAATACACATGTTTCCTTTTGTGTTTTTGACTACATTTTTTTAGTAGGACAGGCAATGTCTAGCGTTGCTTGGAGAGTTCTATGAAAGATGTTGTATGCTTGCTCTGCATCTGGGGCCATATGGACAGCATTTCCAGTTTTTTATTCATTAGGAGAGAATTTTATCTGGTCTGTATTAGAATAACAAAAGTTTCTCTTGAGAATGATCTGTGGGAGGGATGTTTACTCTCCAGTCATATATTTTTATAATTTGAGCAGTATGGTCAGAAAGTCCAGTTTCAAATATGGCTGTGCCAATGTTGTCCTCGATTATGTTTGTGCATATGAAGTCAATTGAGGTGGCAGTGGCTATGTGTGATACGTGTTGCAGGAAGTGGCAGTCTTCGGATGTTATGGGTGTGTAGTTCATCTTCTAGGATAGTGTTGTCTAGGGTTGTTTTCATCCTGTCGATGTTTATGTCTCCAGCAAGCATGATTGATTTACTGTGTGCTTGAGTATATTTCTAAGATATATCTAACCAGATATGCTCTGCTGATTCCTCCTCTTCTCCACAGAGTCTACATTCGTCAGTCTGGCTAAGGCCCACCCTCATAAGACGTTTCCTTAGGGGCCATGTCCTGTCAACATTCCTAATATTAGTCTTATATTAGGATTCCCCTAATTCTGATTTAAGAGAGCTGTCCACCCTTTTAACGTAAGGAGAAATAAACATTTTGGATAGTCTTAATCCTGAGGCTCTACTCCAATTAATGTTTCTTATCCTCTTTTCCCAATCTGTGATCAGAGCTTTACTGTTGGAGAAGGCTACCCCGCAATCTGGCTCAGGCCCCACCATTATGGACTCCGCTCCCTTTTTGGCGATGATGTCTGCTTTTTCATTTCCATGAATGCCTTCATGACCCGGCATCCAACCTAGTGTTACTCTTTTATTCGTTGCCAGCTCAGCTAGAGCATTCTTACATTCCCAGACTGCTTTCGAGTCAAACGAACAGGTATCGAGTGCCTTTAGTGCAGCCTGACTATCAGAAAGTATTAAGTATTTTAATCCTTTTGTCCTCATTTGTATGAGCCTTCTGGAACATGAGTCTATTGCCATGACCTCCGCTTGAAAAAACATGGCATGTCTTCCCAGGGGAACAGTCATGTCAACTCCTGGTCCATATATTCCGTATCCTGCCCTAGAGTCAAGGCGTGAACCATCTGTATAGAACTTCAGGACTTTTTGTAGGGTAGGCCTCTTTTTTAATCCATTTCTCCCTACTTTTTGATAGAGACCGTCGTAGTTACAATAGATGTATATAAAACAAATGGGAAAAAATATAGTTATTTCTAAAGTAAATCAAAACTTGTTGTGTAAAGAGCAGGTATTCATTTAGTAATAGCATATCTATCACACTATCTTACTAAACTATCACCTACTTCTTGTGTGTTTTTTACAAAGCTTGAAATAATAATTAAATACTATTTTCTTCTGGTATATTTTGGCATGAAGGAGAGAATGTCGATAATGTATTAGGATTAGACTAAAGATTAACATTATCAGTCTGTTGTATATTATATTTAAGCAGTAAAATTGTAGTTTACAATACGCCATTAATAATCTTTACAAGACGGTTGGTCTATATAATTGTTTTTATCTATTCATATTGCTTTTGTTCTCCTTGGGAGAGGGGGGGAGTGATTAATCTCAAATCATGCATCAACAACACAAAAGACAGCATTACTATTGTAACAAATAAATTGATAAATGCATGAAAGCTAAACAAGCAGTTACATATTCCAACACATACAATGTTGGGATTGTAGAACAAGTCCTGAACCAGCAGCACCACATGGCACACGGACATGAGGATGCAGTCACCTGCAGAGACTGGACCTCCATAGCATTCTCGGTTGACGATAGATCTACAGTCACACATACCTAACAATGTTGGGATTGTAGAACCAGTCCTGGACCAGCAGCTCCACATGGCACACGGACATGAGGAATGCAGTCACCTGCAGAGACTGGACCTCCATAGCATTCTCGGTTGACGATAGATCTACAGTCACACATACCTAACAATGTTGGGATTGTAGAACCAGTCCTGGACCAGCAGCACCACATGGCACACGGACATGAGGAATGCAGTCACCTGCAGAGACTGGACCTCCATAGCATTCTCGGTTGACAATAGATCTACAGTCACACATACCTAACAATGTTGGGATTGTAGAACCAGTCCTGGACCAGCAGCACCACATGGCACACGGACATGAGGAATGCAGTCACCTGCAGAGACTGGACCTCCATAGCATTCTCGGTTGACAATAGATCTACAGTCACACATACCTAACAATGTTGGGATTGTAGAACCAGTCCTGGACCAGCAGCACCACATGGCACATGGACATGAGGAATGCAGTCACCTGCAGAGACTGGACCTCCATAGCATTCTCGGTTGACAATAGATCTACAGTCACACATACCTAACAATGTTGGGATTGTAGAACCAGTCCTGGACCAGCAGCTCCACATGGCACACGGACATGAGGAATGCAGTCACCTGCAGAGACTGGACCTCCATAGCATTCTCGGTTGACAATAGATCTACAGTCACACATACCTAACAATGTTGGGATTGTAGAACCAGTCCTGGACCAGCAGCACCACATGGCACACGGACATGAGGAATGCAGTCACCTGCAGAGACTGGACCTCCATAGCATTCTCGGTTGACAATAGATCTACAGTCACACATACCTAACAATGTTGGGATTGTAGAACCAGTCCTGGACCAGCAGCACCACATGGCACATGGACATGAGGAATACAGTCACCTGCAAAGACTGGACCTCCATAGCATTCTCGGTTGATGATAGATCTACAGTCACACATACCTAACAATGTTGGGATTGTAGAACCAGTCCTGGACCAGCAGCTCCACACACACGGACATGAGGAATGCAGTCACACTGGACCTCCATAGCATTCTCGGTTGACAATAGATCTACAGTCACACATACCTAACAATGTTGGGATTGTAGAACCACCTGGACCAGCAGCACCACATGGCACATGGACATGAGGAATACAGTCACCTGCAGAGACTGGACCTCCATAGCATTCTCGGTTGATGATAGATCTACAGTCACACATATGTTCACACATACCTGACAATGTTGGGATTGTAGAACCAGTCCTGAACCAGCAGCACCACATGGCACACGGACATGAGGAATGCAGTCACCTGCAGAGACTGGACCTCCATAGCATTCTCGGTTGATGATAAATCTACAGAGTTATGTGTCGGAGGTACAATCTTCTTTGGATCCTGCAAATTACAGGACATTTAAAATTTATTTGTAACAATTGCTTACTCTTTGAACATTGCAGTGTTAAATCTTTGAGAATCTTTTTCAATTATGTCTTTCTTGCACACAAATATCTGTATTTCCTTACTTTGGTGTGCATTTCTGATGATGAGTGCTTAGGATGATTTTCATTGAGAATGGGGTTTGACAATCTCATACCTTTCAACAGGCGTTGAACAGAGTAGGACTTTTTAGCAGTTCAAATTGAATGTATTGTAAAAGTGGTGTTAGGAAACTCTTTCTCCTCATCCCCTTAAAAGTAATACTGTCTATTCAGTGAAGAGGTATCAATCCACACCACACATTAACGGCTAAAATATGTTTACTATTTATTTCTTAATTATTGAGTACAGAGTAATTTGTTCTGGAGAGTATTAACATTATTATGGTCCTGGAATGTCCCTACTTTATTTATTTATACAAATGTAAGGCCACACAATACCCAAAAATAGTGAAAGTTATGATTTTTCATAACAATTCACATGAAAATCATATACACAAATATGGGGATCTGGTGGCAGGGACCAAGTTCAAAGGTGGGGCG
Organism: Homalodisca vitripennis; assembly: GCF_021130785.1. Classification (NCBI taxonomy): domain Eukaryota; kingdom Metazoa; phylum Arthropoda; class Insecta; order Hemiptera; family Cicadellidae; genus Homalodisca; species Homalodisca vitripennis. Next base: position 31,714,989 of record NC_060209.1, read on the forward strand.
GAGCATTTCTAGTTTATAGTCCTGATATTTGGCACCAGTTTTTGTTGATTACTAGCTACTGCTCCATCCACACAGTACAACCAGATGAAAAATCTCCATGATGTGCCACACACCCATCTTGTAGGCTAAGACCTTCTAATTTATTCTAAATATTACAGCACAAACCTTTGTTTTCTTCTATTAATATTCTTATTAAAATAACACATATCAAATATCACTACTAGTTGTAAGCCAATTAGAATATAATGAAAACTTGGTATAACTGAACAATGGCAAATATCCGGAAAAATCCTGTTTCCTTCACAATCCTTCCATCGTCAAAAACAAACTTCAAACATAGAATATAATACTCTTCAATGACCATACTAATCAGTGGCAAATGCATCGACTAGTGAAAGGGTTACATATTTGTGTCATAAAACACATTGATACATGTCGACTCCTTATCTTCATGGGTTTGTCATGAATGGACTACCAACTGACCTGTATCAGACAGTCCATCACGGACGAGGACAAGATGGGCTGACAGTCCAGTAGCACCACTCTGTTGGGGGTGATGTAAAAGTCCACGCCAGAGGTGCAATGTTTCCATTCCCGTTGGTTTTCCATTGTCTGGCTTTTAAAAACTGTGCTGTAAAACAGTCAATAATCAAATTACATCAAAATACAGTATTACATTAACACAGCTTTTCATTTACACACATCAAACTTTTTCCAAAAAAATTAACTTTTACGTACATGGTGGTGACATAAAATATAAAGTACACAGAAATTCTCTGATGTCGTTTTGAGAGTCTTCGTTCTTCGTCAACGACTATTTTTGTATCACTTCAGACAAACATGACTCCAGATTTCAGGAGTCAAGTCTGCAACAGCATCAGATTCCATATGCTGTGCATAAGAGGAAGGTGAACTGGAGTTAAATTCAACATTTATATCAAATCAGCCCTTCCCACCATAGCTGCTTTATGTGAAGAAAAGGCTCGGTTGCCCCACCGTGCTTTGAGATCGTGTCAGCCAATATCGTAGTGCGCTCAATTGTGCACCTGATGAGACAATGAGAATACCTCTTCAGCTAAATTGCACTACTTTTTGTAGTCTGGGTGTCTCTGATGTAGAAACGATGCAGTGGGTTCGTTTGGAACATCTTCATTCCTCGTCACCAGCTTTTTTTGTATTCCTTAAGACGAACATGACTCTAGATTTCAAGAGTCAAGTCTGCAACAACATCAAATTTCAGATGCTGTAAGAGGAAGGTGAACTGGAGCTATATTCAACACTTACACAGAAATTGTTTTAAATATTTTTGTTATTACAGGACTGCTATTTGAGACTCTATATTTTAAATAAACCCTCCCCTGATAGTATCTTCATATTGATATTGGTCTCATGAGCTCCCATTACTTCAAGGGGTACACAAGCGGTAGCTTGCTACTGGTAAGGTACCCATGTCTGACAAGCCTTGTGGTAGGAGCCCAACATACCACATCCCAGTTCCCTTCTCTTATAGCACTGAAATCTATTCCATGGCCAACACCACTATGCATCTGTGTGCTGGTTTCCTTTCTTCACTTTTCTGTCTGAGGAACCCCAAGTTCATTTCAGTTTACTAATTTTTTTTCTAAACTGAAATTAAACGAAATATTCTTTTATTAAAAAAAACATTAATACATTTGTAAATTTTTTTGGGTAAAATTTAAATTTTAAACATTGAAATAACTCGCACCAACCAAAGCAAAGTACAATTAATATGGAATTGAGCCTACATAGGCAAACAGCCTGTGCATATGCTCGAGTTGCTATAAGTAGTACACCAATGTTATTGTAAATGACAGTACTTTTTAGTAGAAATAAAAATTAATAACATAATAATAATGAAAATTCTGGATAGAGATATGAACATAATAATAAAATTGAGCATAATGTAACAATTTTTATCTAGACTTTGTTGGAAAACGTCATGTAGAACATCAATTACAGTAACGAAGGGGATGGAGGGGGGGCACTAACAGGTCTATCCGGAGCGACTGATGATAACAGCATTAGCCCCATCCAAGCCAAGCTGTGATAAATGCAATTTTCTAACACAGACAAGAAAGGTAATTCAAAAATGGATTTTGCATACAAAAATTTATGTGCTACATGTGAGCAATATAAAAGGAATTGGTTGTTGATATTGATTTGCTGATACAACGATACTATCCAAACATGTTGGGCTTATTGGATGTTATGTGTGTGCATAAAAAACAATATGTATAGAAATATTTATACTTATGAACTATGAGTTGTTTTATAATAAATTGAATGATGACCCTATCACAAACTCTAGGAGTGCCTCTAGCTTTCTTAGCTGGGATTGGTTCTGGGGGCTGATGTGAGCTAGCTATACTGTGGGGAAGAAATAAAATGCTATCAGAAGCCAGTTCCTTTGAGTCCTGAAAGAAAGTGTGACAGAATGGGGGTCAGACTTTCCACACTACCATGGGTAACCCCTTGTCCAATGGTCATGAGATGACGAGAGAAGAGTCCAATGAATAGTTCTTACCTCGGACATCAAATCTTGGTTGAATTGCATGTTTAGAAATAGTACAAGATGACTCAACTCCTCAATGAGCACAGATAGACCTTCAATCTTCTCTGACAAGATAAACAATACTACCATGTGTCTGTATTGTATTGGGGGAGTTGATATTGCCTATCATACCTTTTTCACTTATACATAGAATGCGATTTGACTAGCAGCAAGAGTTCTTTGAGGACATAGTTGGTAACCTCCACTCTAAGACCATTATAGTAGTTATAGTAGTATAGTGGACCTCAAGGGAAGGAATGGTGAAAACAAAAGGCCTATCTAGATACAATATGTTGAATAGTGTCAGGCTAATGTTTCTATGTTAAAATTCAACATGTTACCTCTTTAGAATAATATCCATCATGTAGATGATACTCACTTCAAGAGTTGGTTAGGGGAAGACCCAGCAAGGTGGGACATGAGGGTGGACTTGCCCACCCCCTGCAGTCCGATACAGCCCACCACTAGGAAGTCTGTCTGATCGGTGAGGTACTCAACACAAGTGTCCAATATTTGGAACTGGTCATCGATCAGCTTAACTGATGACTTCATCTCCACAGGTAGTGCCAGAGCATTGGTACCTAAATGCCATAGAAAATTGTGTAAAATTATGAATCATGATATACATATAAAATAAAGCTAATATGGTACTTGTCAATGCTTGATGATTTAAAAATACAAAGATCAAAAGAATTTAATACTTCATCTTAAAAAAATTACTTTTATTCTCTAATTCTTTATAAAAAATGCAACTTTGGAAGACCTTTTATCACACTCAACAAAACATTTATTAGTTCTCATCTATTAAAACAGTCGATGACAACTTTTCTATACCATTTAAATTGAAACCTGATTATTAACTTTTGAGTCATTTATTTGTATGTGTATTTGAATATTTGTACAATTTTATAGATAACACAATCAAAAGCTTTGTGCAGGTCGAGAAACACATCTACAATGTGATTTCAACCTACCAACCACTCCACAATCATGACTCACGATTGTATCTTATCATCGATTTGCCTTTTCTAAATCCAAAATGCAGTTTGGATCACTTTTCTGTACACTCTTTATAGTTGATGAAAAAAGATTCAAATTCTTCATTGAATGGTGTATGAATGTTAGAGATGCATTTTAATCTTTGTCTTGAAACCAAAATTTCTTTAGTGATTAAATTATTTTTACTAACTTCATTGAGAACATTGAATGTTTTTGGATGCTTTGGATTGTAATAAAAAAACTGTTGGACTTTTGATAGATCTTAGCAAAGCTTTTGATTCTATTTCTCACTTCAATTTACTAGAAAAATTATACAAAATAGGCATTAAAGGCAAATCTTATGACTGGATTAAATCCTACCTTGAAAACCGTAAACAGTTTGTTGAATTAACCTATCTTGATGGTAAAAATATCGTAAATCATTACAAATCTAATGAAAAACTCATAAAACATGGCGTCCCTCAGGGATCAATTTTAGGACCAATACTATTTGTTTGCTATTTAACAGATTTTCCAGAACTCTGTTGTTCAAGTGGCATTTGCTTATATGCAGATGACACAAGTATTAATATAAATGAACCTTCCTGGAATGATATAGAAATTAAATTGCATAAAATATTAACAGACCTTTCACAGTACTTTACCAAAAATAACTTATTGCTTAGTCTTGAAAAGACTAATCTCATTTCCTTTCAAAAAAGAAACATTAAAAATAAATCTGATCCAAAAATCTGTACAGGTGATTTTGAAATTAATCAAGTAAATGAAACAAACTTTCTAGGTTTGAAACTGGACCATAGCCTCAGCTGGGACGCACATGTCCAGAAGGTTATGTCAAAAATATCATCTGGTGTTTATGCATTGAGCAAATTAAGACACCTATGTGATCATAATACACTGAAAATCATATATTTTTTCTTACATTCATTCAATTATCAGTTTTGGAATCTCCTTATATGGTGCAACTAGCCAAAAAAAATCTTGATTCTATTCTAAAAATGCAAAAAAAGTCTATTAGAATTATTCAGAACCTGAAACCAAAAACCTCAGTTAAAGAACACTTTTCAAAATTAAACATTCTTACAGTTTATGGCCTTTATGTTTACGAAGTAATTGTATCTTTAAAACAAAGATATCATGATCAAATATTTAATAGTGATTTTCACATGTATAACACCAGACAAAGTAAAGATTTTGCCATTCCCACTCATCATTCGGCATTTTTTTGCAAGAAACCTCAGTATGCAGGAATTAAATTTTTTAACAAAATTCCAGAACATATTAAGGCTGAACCATCATTCAATAAGTTTAAAAAAATACTTAAGGATTACCTAACAATCAAAGTATTATACTCTTTTAAGGAATTATAAATGCAATAAAGTAAAATTAGCCTAATTTTAAGACATGTTGAATACTTTTAAGTTAATGACACTATTCAATGTATTGACTGTAATACCTATGAATAAAGAATTATCTGAATCTGAATCTGAATCTTAATTAAATTCAGTTTAAATAACATTCAAGCAAGTATTACAAATGTTGAATTACTGCTCAAATGGATCACTTGAATTTCGAAAATCCCACCTTTCTTTTGCAAGTGAATTGTTGAAGAGTTAAATTTTTAAATTCTGGCCTTGTGTTTGTTACAATTTATGAAATTTTGGGCTCCAGTCTGAATACTTTTCACCTGATCATGGTTTATTGGCCATAGTGATCTGATATGGTAGGTTTGACATTACATTATCGATGGCTGATTGTCGTTGCTGTCAACACTAGCCTATGTCATTTACATTCAGTTCATAATGCTCCACAAAATGAGAGAAAAGTGTAAAGGTATACCATTTGGAAGTTTACTAATTAATAAAGATTGTGTTGGCATTTAATATCTTCGAAGTATGTCATAATACAGATTTACGCTTTTGAATAATCTCACAATAATTTCAGACTTAAACTTTAGTTAATAACTATTAATATTTATAGATTACAAATTAATTATATCAAGTTTGTGTTCTTGGAGAATTAAGTAGGCTATATATACAGATATATATATATATATATATATATATATATATATATATATATATATATATATATAATTGTATAAATGGCAATAGCCTTATTTAATTTCAATAAACATTGAATCACAAAAAGTACTTGCTCTGCCGGGAGTCGAACCCGGATCTCTCACTTGCCGGGTGAATGTGCTAGGTACCATTACACCACAGAGCACTTACTTTTTCCGATTAAATTATTTTGTATTTGGCCGTATCTGTCACATATGCGTTTAAATAAGCAAACTAACATATGATCGGAAGACCAAATATCTGTCAAACGTCTTTTTATTTACATTAAATTGTATCCACAGAGCGCTTACTTTTTCTGCTCTATTAGGGTAACTAATATATCAATCTCAAACCATTTTAAAATCCTTTTACTGCCATTTGTACAATACAGATTTTGACATTTTTGCTAAAAGTGATGATATCAAGACAGTTTGGAAATCCTTAATTTATATTTTTCAAATTTGGTATTATGAAATTAGGAAATATGGAGAGCAAAAATAATTACTCAGTGTTGGCCTACGATGTATGTATATATATATACAAGCAACCGATATTTGTAATGTACGATGTAGGCATTTTCGCTATATCACAGATATCCAAATAGTGTGGATACTCAAAATTCTGCAACTCACTGACTTATATGTAACAAAAGCTTTTAATTCAGCATAATTATAATATACAGTATGGGGATAAAAACTTGATTCACTTTGTTAGTTTATGATTTTATATCTAACAGCCAGTAGTTGTAAATAACATCTTAAAGGTAAATTGTAGTGTAGGCCTATTATACAAGATATTTTATTTTCTAAATAGTTTGTAAATATTGTAGTTTAGGTCTATTATAAAAGATATTTAATTAGCTAAATAGCAGATCCTGATACTTAACTGAATTAAAATCAATGCAATTGTTTTTATTTTCCAGTAATCAATGTTTCTGTATTTTAATCAATATTTTCACATTAAAAGTTTAGTATATAAGTTATACAATTAAAAGTACAAACAAATTTTGGAAAAACCATTAACTTAACCACACTTAACAATTAAGGAGACCCAAATGTAATGTTTTTTTAATAAAATCAGGAGTTTATCTAGAATACAATTTAAGTAAACACGCTTCTATCAAAAAGTATTATTTACAAATACATAATCATACATAAAGTAAAAAGCTTTTTGAAATTTAAATTTTTACACATATTTCAGCAGAAATTTAATTACATTTGGCACAGTATCAAACAGGTATTTTTTCTAAAAAAATCATTTGTTTGTATTTAAATCTTAAAAAAAAATAAAAGAATAGCATGTTTTAAAATAAAAAATTACAGGTTTCATGCATACCTTGGCAGTCTTTGCATGCTACAGTGTACAGTGACTGGCAATAGACACTCAAATGATTAAAAAGTTTCACAGTCATTCTGTATGTTGGACATCAACAATACACTTAATTCTACCAATACACTTAATAGAAAACTAACATATCTTTTGTTTTATCTTTTCTGCTTGTTCCAAATGATATTACATCTAATTAATGAAAACACTACATAGTTAATTACATTTTTACATAATTGAAAAGCCTTTTACTGCTTACAGTCTAGTGTATTGTCAATAAATTTTCAATGACAAAAAACAATAAAACCGTAAAAAAGTATTAGAAATTTATATTCCAAATTGTCAAACTAAAACTAAACTACACTAAATGGTATGTGTAGTACAGTCGACTCTCGATAACTCGAACCTCAATAAGTCTAATTCTTTGATAACTCGAATTTTTTTCCGTTCCCTTGAGAAAACCTGCCTGTCGAAAAAAAACCATGTGTAACTCGAATTAATTTTGCACCCGAATTTTACCTCAATAACTCGAAGTGATAAAAAAATTACCTCTATAACTCGAAGTGTAGTAGATAAGTCGAAGTCTTTAAATACATTACCTCTACAACTCGAAATTTTGTATTGTATGTACGTATGAATTGTAGGCATACATTGCAGTGTGAGAGTAAGTACAAATGCTGTACTTATGTTACAGTACATACATTAGTTTTGTAAAGGATGTAGGGGAAAAAAACATAGTTTATTTGTACCTCTATAACTCGAATTTTATTTTTTTTACCTCTGTAAGTCGAATTACCTCTGTAAGTCGAATTTAGTGAAATATTACCTTTATAACTCGAACTATTCTTAAGTCGAACTATACGTAACTCGAAGAAAACAGCCGTTCCCTTGAAATTCGAGTTATCAAGAGTCGACTGTACAAAAATCAGTATCTTGGAAATTAACTATAAAACGTTTATTGTACAATGATACTAAATTAACAAAACTGTTGCAAAATAATTACCATTTCATAAAAATATAATCTTTTAAAATTTGTATTAACAATTTGGTTATTTACATGTTGCTAATAGTCAACCTCAAAGTTTGACCATCACAAAAATTCCAATATAAAGTTATAATGTACAGAAAAAAATTATAAGGCTGCCATCCCTAAATTATATAACGCTCCAGAGCAAAGGGAAGATTTTCGGCAGCATAATGCACTGTTACAGGGGAGGGTGGAGGTTTTGATGCAGTATTATGTAACTATTAAAAATCAACAATTAATTGCTTGAATTTAATTACAAAATTCGCCTGTTTCCTCACCAAAAGATTTTAAAGTTAGAATTATAACTCCAACGAGACAGTCCAATTAAAGCTAATCTATCTCTAAATCCTACATATAAATCTCTGCTTAAATCGTATCTCAGATTGTTTCTATTTACTTGTGTCAAGCGTTTTGAGCAAGTAGGAGTTTTACAAGTGTGAGCCAAACGTTGACAGTAAAGATGAAACTTTGTGAAATATTGCGGGTAAATAACATAAACATAACATAAAACACAGTGTCTCTAACATAAATCCGTTTGGGTATTTATGCAAGTTGGTAACAAAGTATGAATCAGCAAGTCCGCCATGGTAGGAGTCGAGAAATGTAGTGATGTCTGTATGTCTGATGACATGTACAGACAGGCAAGTGGCAAGCGACAAGCAAACAGACTCCGAATTATCTGTCAGATCCAGTTGTGCATGTGCGTTACAGTCGAGTGTAATAATAAAGTGAGTGTTGTGCTGAGTGATAATGTAGTAATTGTCTTCCTAAGTTAAGGTTGCATTTAGATTAAAAAAAGTATGGCCAAACTCATTAAAATTAAAAAAATGTACAACCCGAAAAGAAATAGCAAACCGTTCAAAACAGTGTTGTACAGGTGTGGAATGCTAGTTTTATATTAATAAATCATGTTTTACTTTGAAACTGTCTTTATTATGCTACAATTTTTTGAACAAGTTCTATAAATTAAGGGGAGGTTGTTGGTGGCAGCAATAATGTAAATTTTTAGGGGATTAGTGTTCTGGTAACAATGGGGAGGAGGGAGTGTCTGAAAAGTCTGATTTAAGCAATATTTATTGAAGAATGGCTCCAAAGTAAATCATTGTGCATCTAATAATAGCTTAGCCATCATTGTTGATCATGTGGCAGGGATCACTTTTTTACTTGGTAAAAATTTTAACTTTCTGTGCTACTAATTTTGATTAACTTACTTTCTGAATTGGAATGTTTTGCAGCAATGTGGTATGTAGGAGCCGATGTTTCACTTTCCTTTTTGGCTCTGAAAAATAACAATATGTAAATAATGATACACATCATTGCAGAATGTAGCAGATTCTAAGTGTATCTGTTCTGCTAAATGTCAATTATTGAAGGGTACGATTTAATAACGAATTGCAATAATACATATATTATATTTCTATTATTTTAGAAAATAACAAATTCACAATACGATGGCAGAGTCAAAACTGCTGTTTTTATGTTACTTAAGTTTTAGTGTAGGTGCAGTTCAAAACACTTAGTAGAGAAGTGCTGTATACAGGGGTTACTCTTGAGGGGTTACACCACCATACAAAAACTACTTAAAAATCCTTTCTTAATGAATTTTGTAAACATATTTTTTGAGTAATTATGTGACAGCTGCTTGTAATATTCTAACCAATCATATGTAAATCTCCATATTTAAATTTTTTTAAGGTGTGTAAGAAAAAAAAACCAACATTATAGCCTATAGGATGGTTTTCAGTTTGATGGTTCAAATACTTTGTAGATTAGAGATTTCATATAAATTCAATGAATGGCTGGGTCAGAATGAGGGCTGCAAAAATAATCATTTTGTTAAAAGGTTTTGAGGTACATAATTTAGTTTCTTTCAGCCAAGTTAAAAAAATGTAAACCTTGAATCATAAACTTGTTAAGCCCTGAAGCATCTGTCCAGTTTACATGATTCAGATGAGGACAATTAAGACTGATTTTTAAACTGTAATTAGGCATGAAACGTTAAGGACCAAAGTGTTGTGTTATGGAAATTGAATGTGATTTTAAAATAAATATCTGGTTTAAAATGTTTTACACGGTAAACCATTAGTTATTACAAACTTTTAAGTTTTCTGGTATACACTACGGCTAAACATTGAGCAAATTACAATTTTGAGGTAATTTAAACTCACTGTTTAATAGTTAGCACTAAAACACAACTCTTCAGAGCTGCAGAATGAATCATTCATAAAATACATATTGCATGCTCACACACTGACAAATCCATCTGATGTAGTTTGACCTACAATGAAAATGGAGTGTTAACTAAAATATCAGAGAATGGATCTGCAATATGATTAGAGTTTACCTTGTTATTTAGCATTAAGAAATAACATCTACAGTTTTCTTTTGAGCATTTAAAAACAAAAATAAGCTTAAGTATTTACCTTGCAGTCCTCTGGCTAGGAGACACAGCTCGATTGTCTCCTCCAGGATTACGAAGGATGATGGTTGGCTGGGAAAGTGGTTTTTCTGCATTATCTTGAGGTCTACCCTTGAAGCTTTTCCCTTCTCTATCTTTCTCGCCATCTGGTTTGGTTAATATAACCGTTAATTTTCTTGTCCCATAGTTTCTTTCATCTTTTTCCTGAAATAAGACAATATTTAGTGATATGTTGACACTTAAATGCTTTATATATTCCGACAAAAATTCTGTTTATGTATTTTCTTGATACATTACGTACATTAAATGCATTAGAAATAATAATTAACTTTTGGTAATTATTAGGCTAGTAATTTAGTAAAGGTGTGCACCTTTCGGATATTGTAAAAATTACTAAAACAGCTAAACAGGCAATTACAAAAGTAGATCTTTGACAATCAGACAATATGAACATTAGAGTCAATTTACTAACAGCAAATTGACCACCTCTGGGTTATTTACCAGTATCTCTAGCGATAGCTTGTTGCTCAGTTTCAACAAAATTCTTATCAAGTAGGCCTACTAGTCAAGACATTTTTATGACCAACTAGTAAATCAGTGTGTCATTTGCTTGATAAAAACAGCTCAACAAAACTGAGTTAGTTGTGATTTAAGCTTAGTAGTGTTTTAACCCTTTGGAAGCCAACATCTTATTGATTGGATCGTCGAGGTTCAGACTAAAACTATTAGCGTCCAACTGATCAGTCTTTTAGAAATGAATTATTCATAGCTAAATTAACAGACTTTTAAAGATATTTTTTGGCTATTCTTGGTTTTGTTTCAAAATAAATATGGTAGTGGGAAACAGCCATTATTTTCAAACTATGTATTTCTAAACTTATATGATATTGTAAATCGATGCTTTTACAATAATACGTTTTTGTTTAATGTGCCCAAGTATTACAAGAATGTTTTGTCCATCTATTTATCAAAACAAGATCATTATATTATTTTATTATAAAAATAAGATGTAACCACCTTATCAAGTAAAAATGTTTGTGATGGATAAGGTTTTATTTTGTACAAAATACAGCTTTCTCAGATCTAAAGTGAATATTTTATATAAATTAATTATTTGGTAATTACAAAATTAGTTATACAGGGTGGGGCAGGGAAGTATCCCTAACTTTGAAGGTAAATTAAAAAAAAACGAAAAGTGTTAGAACAAAACTTTATTGTGGCATCGAAAGGGTACAGATGGAAGTTAATTCTTACTTTGTTTTAAACAATACATCATTCAAGTGATATCCCTCATTGTCAACACACTGATCTAGTCTGGTTCTGAAGTTCTGCATAACTCTGCGAAACATTTGTTGTGGAATGCGGGCAACTTCAACGCGAATTGCATCTTTCAAGTCTTGTAGGGTTCTGGGTCGATGTTTAAACACTTCACTCTTGAGGTATCCCCATAAAAAGTAATCACACGGAGTTAAATCCGGCGAGCTCGCAGGCCATGGAATGTCACCATACCGGGAGATTAATCGCCCGGGGAACATTTCCCTCAAAACAGCCATCGAATGTCTAGCAGTATGGGCTGTGGCACCATCCTGCTGAAACCACACTACTCCAAAATTATTCTGTTGCAATTGTGGTGCAAGAAATTGTTGGAGCATGTTTACATACCGCTCGGAATTGATGGTAACACAACGATTGTCCTCCTCGAAGAAATAAGGCCCAATTATGCCTTCACTGCTGATTGCACACCAAACAGTCACTTTTTCACTGTGTAGAGGCCTCTCATGAACTACCCTAGGGTTTGCACCACTCCAATAACGCATATTCTGCTTATTAACAACTCCAGAAATGTGGAAGTGCGCTTCGTCACTAAACAAAACTCGTGCATCATGAGGCAAGTCAGCAATTAAAGTTTCGTTGTTGCCAGTCCCGTTGTGTGAGTTCTTGAACGATGACCATCTTGTATGGATGGAAGTGGAGTTCTTCGTGGAGAATACGACGCACAGTGCGATTAGACAATGCAAGGGCGGATGCATGCTTGCGGGCAGAACGCTTAGGAGACTGCAAGATCGATCTTCTGACACGGTCAATGTTTTCTGGAGTTCGGACAGTTCTCCGAGCCCCAACTCTCTTTTTCACTACACTACCACATGCACGGAAGTTTTCCACCCACAACAAAATGGATTTGCGGTCAGGAACAGGGTTGCGAGGGGGAATCCGATAACGAGTTCGCAGCGCACGCTGCACTGCAACAATAGACTTATTCTGAGAAAAATACGTCTCGACAGCAAAAGCGCGTTGCTCATTCGACCAAGCCATGTCTACAACTGACAGCGCTACTATCGGAAAATTCCGTGGCCACAGCGTCATTCGAACCTACCCCCACTCCTCCAACATGTCCCCACTACTCACAATGCCACCTCGAAAGTAGGGATGTTTCCCTGCCCCACCCTGTATATCTAAAGTATAATTTAAACTAATTGATAGACTAACTAAAAAGCTGCAAAACAAAGATAGAAATAATTCAATTTACTTAAAAACTACTTAAGAGTGAATTACAGAGCGAAACGTAAAGCAATTGTAAAAGTGTACAATTATGCCTTGGTGGTTTTAAACAGTACCAGCTTCTCAGGTGCTCGATGTGATGGTTCAAACAATAACCTGGAGCACTGGTGACCAAAGCTTAATTTAAAATGCATGGATTTTTAAATCACTGATCCTATATCATGTTATAAAAAAAGAGATAGCAGTACAGGCTCAAATGGAAGTTTCTAATACAGGTATAGTATAATACGGGCACTAATATCTAAGGCAAAGAAACATCTGTCTCCAAAATTATAAAAGAGATTAGACTGTAGAAAGTGGGTAGTATCACAGAGCACGAGATCAACTCTCTTTCAAAGTAAGGGCTTAGTATTAGTCCCACTTTGTGAGCCTTGTTGACTATTTTACTGGAAAATACTTAAAAAGTGTTAAAAATAGTAATATTAAATTAAAAAATTGAGGACATACCTAAAAAGAAAACTTTGGCTTCAATATAATAAGCGGCCACAACGACAATTGAATCAACTATCAATTAGAAATAACTAAACTATCGAATATGAAAACAGTTGACCTTTAGACATTCATAATTAATAATTGCCGACTGTGTTTATTTAACAGATATTGTTATAAAATTGTTTAAAATTAAGTTAATTCAAACAAAGTAAAATCATTAGAGTAATGAAATTGGCAAGAAAAGTAGTGATGAACATGAGATTTTGGGTCAAAACATATTTTTAAACACTGAAAAATGTTTCAAATGGCTAAAAGATAACAATCTTGCTACTTTAATTCTAGTTTGCAGTGAGGAGGTGAAAACTACAATTAATTGAGGAAAATCAAAATGTTTTGTCGCAAGAAAAGTCAAAACAAAAAACACTTTTTTAAACTCTCTAAATTTGTTTTAATGAATATATTAACTATTAGGTACTATTTTAGCTGGAACCAAAATAACTACGACTGTTTTATAGTGTTTTGTTTATTACATATTATAAATATACATTAGTCAGATAGTCTTATTCATCATTACATTATTACTTTTTAAGATATAAAAACTGCCGAACCGTGCGGTTTTAAGAAATACCAATTACAAGAATTGGTACGACACTTTGTTTTCAGTAGTTTTAGTCGTTCATGAATATTGAGGATTCAATACTCACAAATATCGATGATTCTGTAATCACAAATATCGGTAATTTGATAGCCATAGTAGTTATAGTGAAGCTAAAGATTCCTTTAAAAAATGAGAATACTGTAAATATTGTTTTCAAAAAACTAGCCTACAAAAACTTACCAAACCTAATTATTTTACTTTCCTGCCTAACGGAGAGCCTAGTGCTCTACTCAGCCTAAAGTCTATCATACTTATTTCGATGATGATAGCCTAATTTGGTGCATCATATAAGTTGGACCCTCATCTAAATCTAGAAATGATTTATTTCAATAAAACCATACTGTACATAAAACTACACTATTTTATACTATATTTAGCCATTACATGTGTATGGAATTAATAAATACTAAAAATATGATGTACTAAAACTGAAAAAATTAAATAAGGTCTGACTTTTTACCCTGTTTGAAGGGAAAAACTTTTTCTTTCTAGTGTCTCTTCCTCTATCCCCAAATGGATTATCACCCATTGTAATTATTGACTTTCTAAAACATAAAATTTCTCTATCAACACGAACTAATCACTATCTATGAAATAGTTTAACATAATGATAAGTAAGTGGTTGTGTGTAACAAATTTAGGTTATGTTGTGTTTTTGTTCGGTTCGGATTTCGTTCAAATCAACATACACAGAAAAAAAACACACATACTCAATACAATGTCCATAGAGTAAAAAGAGAAAAATCACACATTCTATGACACATATGTAATATAAAAAAGTCGAAAATCTCATAATAATATCAAAGAGTTTTTGCTGGACTACAAAATACAAAACTTAATATTGTAATTGACTGTGCTCCGAAATTCACAACAATACCAGCGAAGCTCATCCTCTCGAGGAACCTCTTGAAGGAACGCTAAATGAGATGCTAGACGCAAATCTTCAACAACATCTTCAAATAAACCCATACAATTCAAAAAGATTTTAGTGTCTTAATATTAATACAGTGTTTCAAACACGATTATCTTCACAATTTTCCCATATAAACATATGTATGCAATAATAATTCTATTTTACTCTGTTAATTGCATACCTCTGGTATTGCTAGATGTTCGTATTTTTACAATAGATTAGCATTAAGACCTAAAATGTAAGTTTCTGAAGTGAAACAATTGTGGGTTTGAGACGAGTTTTGGTTTACAGCGCAGTTTTATACTTCTGCTTCATGTTTTAAGCTGAATCTCTGATGTGAGATTGGCAGCATACTAGAGTGACCTTCTAACTCCTGGCTGTAGTAAAACGACCGAGTTTTATCAGAGGTTTGCCACATAAGATCAATCCCAAACATAAAACACTTCCCCGCCCTAATTTTTGGTTGCATAATTATGGTTATGGAAGATGTCTCATTTCAAAGATATAATTAATATTCATCCAAACGTTGTTTAGTTTTTTCTTGTAATGCATATACCCACATAATGGGGTAACTCGGACATTTTTAACCTTTAAAGAACTAGATCATATAGTTGTTATAAAAATGTTTCTTATATAAGTATGCTCAAACGTAAGTACTTGTGTGCTTTAATTATTCATGTTATTATGTTTAGTTAAAAATATGAATAAGTTATTAAAAACTACTATAAGCTCTCTCAAGTTACATTGGAGATTGGGATATCTTAGGATAGCCATGCAGAGTATTTTGAAAACTCAATTTACAAAAAATTTGATGACACATAAAAAACAGGGGCAGGCATTAATGTCAACTTTGTAGACTTCCAAAAGAACCCGTATCTAAAGAATCAGCTGAAAGTGTTTCTATCTCTATTCACATTTATTGGAAGGTCCGTTGAAATAATATTTGTATTGTCAATTTCGCTTTTGTACAATAGGGAAAACGTAATCATTTTCCAATTTTTTCCTTATTTTTACCTTCAGACTGTTCTTATGTAGACATTATCAATAGTTGTCCATAGAACATTGATTGTTTTTAAGAAATGTTCATTACACAAATGCAGAGATATGTATTTATTTAGCTGCTATTTTTAGTACTTCTTGTCTTTCGGGTATTATTGGTAGAGGATCTTCTGCATCTGTTTCACTTCCATGGTCACTACTGTAACTTATAATTAAGTATAAATGTTTTAGGGAATACTTTTCTTGCTCATCGTCGTCACCAAAGTGTCTTCAGTAATTTGTCTGCTTTTAGGTACAATCAACATAGGTTGACCTTTACTGCTTGTCTGTAAAAATAATAACAGGGGTTTCGCAATATCAACATTTAAATCTTCTTCTGTATCTCCTTTTCCAGCAGCTGGCAAATTAAATTTATTCTTTCTGTGATTCGTTATGGGCTATATCTTTTCCCCTACTTTCATCGAAATATTCTTCAATCGAGGCTAACCAAACTGCTTGATTTCCTTGCATGTTTTTGTTAGGGTTTCGTATTGAAATCCTTTGAAATGCTCTTTACCAATGTAAACGACAAATACCTACAACTCTAAAAATCCTTGTTAATGTTTATGTATTGAAGCCACCTCATTAACAAGAGTGGGAATATATCCTCGGGGATGGTTCCTTGGTTTTTGGATTTCTATTTATTTAAGGTATACTTTAATTTTGTTTTTAATAGCCTGAAAAAAGTTTAGTATTTAGAGGTTTAGTGTTTTCCGTACTGTTAAGGGAGAAGAACCACAAAAGTATTCTTAAATTCCAAATTACCAACGAGATTTTATATCTGGCAAGATTGTCTACACTTAAACATTTATTGGAATAATTGGAATACATTTTCGAACGTACTGTTCGGCAATGTGTTTGAACCGATCCTTGTATACATGAAGGCTGAATCAGCCAGTTTTAGTTATGTTATAAACACACACCTTGGAGTCATTTTCGGTTTCTGTAGTACAAAGGTATTTTACTTTGTATGAATCATACTGGAGTAAAAGAGTTCCATCTGCTACAGCAGGGAACATGAAATACGTACTTTATTTGGGAAAATCAATAATAATTCATATTTTCTGGGTAAAGATTTTTTTCTTCGAACCACTCAATAACTTACGTACAGCAAAGATAAAAATATCACTGACTGAATCTATCAATAAATTCATGAAAATGTATATTATTTTCATTAACATTTTCCCGACTTCTTTAGAGGTTTTGACGAAGTGGTCAAACAGCATATTACGACTATGTCTTTTCAAAAAATTTATAATTCATTTCATCCCAGGCAAACAGTTTTTAAAGCATTACTTGCGTTTTCCTATTCCACCTTAAACCTCTTTTAATATGTCACATGTCATACACAGGGGACATACCAAATTTCCAAAATGTAGCAAGGCATGAAGTTAAAAGTATGTCGATCTTCCTCACTGAGAACATAGAAATTTGCCAATTTTATTAATACATTTACCTCTAGGAAGATGATGAAATATCAGCATTGGATCTGTTAATTGCGTACCTTAGAATTTCAAACTGACCTCTGTTTTTTATGACAAGAGCCCTTTTCCACAACTCTCACTACATCAATGAATTGTTCAAAGTCAAGATATTTTATTGTTCCAGGCTTACTTTTATGATATCAAATCATAACTGGATCAGTCGAAAATAAATCATTAACTTTCCACTTCATATAGTATAACTTCTAACTTTGGGCAATAAGAGCAATTAATTGTCTCAAGCTACTTAACTTACGTTGCTAATGAAAAATTGAATATCAATTAAAAACATTTTTGGCAACACCAATCTGGCAGTGAGAGGAGACACTGCCTTTCATATACGTTCCTATTTTTAAATATACAACATACATTGACTGACTATTACAGATTACAGATAGGATTTTCTTTTTCTTTTTCTTCAAGCTCATGTCTGTTACTAGCCTATGCCCGTTACTTTACTTACTTTGTTTTAGCTCTATTGTAATGGGAGCTAGGTTTATGTATTTATGTATGTACGTGAGTGTGTTAAGTGTGCTACATATCTGAGTTATAAATGATTAAAACTTATCGGCAATGTGGGTCGACCTATCTTTTCAACGACTCGTGCCCACGCACAGGCTTGCCTATGTGGGTACTTTTTTCCTATATTTTAAGTAATGTTAATGTTTTAATCATACTTGAAAATTACTATAGTACATATTACTCTATTATGCAATTGTAATTTCTTTATTTGGAAATAAATAAGGTTTTGAATTGAATTTGAATTGACTCTCAGGGGAAAGTATGTATTATACTTTACGAGAGAAGGTTACCGTAGTAATTAGGGAAGGTTACCATAGTAATTAGGGAAGGTTACCATAGTAATTAGGGAAGATTACCATTACCCCCTCTCCATTGTGCAAAAGGTTTTTTACCAAATATTACCGAAAAACATGCTCTCAAAGAAATGCCTATAAGAATAGCATTTTGAGGCCATTACATTGGTTTTGTGAACGTACATATCTCAACAAGTAAACTTGTAAAAGTTTCATTTAAAAAGTCTCGAGGAATTCTGTATTTATAATTAAAAAAGTTAAAGTTTTGATTTATCAATACGATTCTAAAATAAATGTTATTTTTATATTTTTTACTATTTTCACTTTAAACTCCACCAGTGTAAAAATTTGAATTCTCCAGGACATCACGAAGACCTCAACCTAAAAAGAATTTCAAGGTCAGTTAATGAGTGGGTGAGTATTTAAGTTACCAGGTATATCTGTAGTGTTATGAAGAAAATTAAGAACAAACAATGAAAGGATTGTTAGTTGTTTTAAATTCATTTTGTTATTTGAAGTTAAAGTCATTAACTCTTTGAGTAAATGTATGTTTAACAACAGACAACATAACTAGAGATCTATCATAGTATAAAAGAAAGCAGTTTCTGCAAGGTTCACGATTAAAAAATACAAAATTTTGACACACACAATTTATATTATATCTGTCTATAATCAGGATAATGATTCATTCATTTAAAATTGTTATTGTTTACAGTTAAGTGTTTAAGTGTGTTAAGTTTAAACTCTTTGTCATTGTAAAAAGTATAATAAATTCACCTCTTTGTATTGACCCTGTACGTGTGGGTGCTCCCGCCGACCTGTTAAAGACCAAAGACTAATTTATTCAACTCTAAGTGGCCAATTTACTTCCCATTTTTCGTGCCTTCATGTCCGGTAGTTTTATAATTTATTTTAGAGCCATCAAACGGATCAGGTGATTTCCTGTCATTCTAGGAAACCTGAGGCCGCCATTTGGATATACGGCTTTGTGTTTGAGCGAACAATTTACATGATAAAGTAGGCAGCAGGGCAAAAATTACACGGGGCTAAACCCTGAAGGCTTAATAGTGACGAAATACAAAGTAAACATATGCCGTTAGGATGATACTAGAACCGAACGTAATGGAAGTTTAATTATGCCTTCAGCCGGTGCCTCGTGTATTAGGCTCAGATTTGTATTTAATAAAGGGTTCGTAGGCTAAAACGTCATTGGAATTTCTTAAATACTGCCTACTTCAATAACGGTAGCTTCGGAAGTGTCTGCAGTTTGATTACGACCAAAGGATTTTTTCTCTTGTCCTAACCCTCCTAGATCTTCTTATTCAGATAAGAAATGGAATAAGCCATAACGGTTGTAGCAATAGTTTAGTTGGCATAGTTTATATGCCAAAGCATGACATTTTGGCTATTCACCTGGAATAAACATAATTTTTGATCGAAAGTATTGAAAGGAGGTGAGTAAAATGGATCAATTATTGGAAGATGATATATCGAACATGGAAACAAGGACAACTTCTAATGCTTAGTAATCATGAAGAATATTGTGTTTCATAAATGTCTGATGAAAATTTTGTTGTAAGCAAGAAAATGTGTGATTTAGTAAATTAATTAAAATCTGGTACAAATATTATCGCTGCCCTTTCTGGAATACTCTAGTATAAATTAATACTTTTTTGAATTTCTTAGCATAAAATGTATTACTTATTCCTTCAAAATGCACACTACTAACACTTTTTAAGTTTCATGCAATATATTTGTAAAAATCTCTAAATTTGCCTATACAACTTACACTGTATTTTCTGCTAACCTCGTTTTCGATGTTTTATACTTTTATAAAAAAGCTCTTTTTAAACTCTCTCAACAAACTATATTATATTTTCTTATAAACACACATTTTCATTAAACAGAAAACCACAATTTACCAGAGCAAAAAATTCTCTATCTTTGTCTAAAACACAACTATTAAAAAAATCTTTATCTGTTGAATATTATATGCCATACAGTACTGTCCTAAACAAAAATTTGAATACCAAACTTTTAAACCACACATATTAATCTGTTTAAAAAGAACACGCCATATTTCCTTTTTAAAATACATCTTGTTATTCAACATGTTATTGAGTTATCCATGCAGCTTGAACATTGAAGTGGTCATAACAAACAATACTGAAGTGATTGGCGTGTGCCCTGAAGAGTGATGTGAACTTCGATTAAGCTCGTTATACAAGACATTATAGCTTTGTACAAGTACTATGAGTATATTTTTCTCTATTTGCTTGGGACAAGGAAATCACTTATCATTTTCTTTACACTGCTTTGTAACAACCCACTAAAAATACTTTCATGCAGTTGTTTCAATTCGTCTAACTTCTAAATTATTTTGAAATACTTTACAATTGTAAGCAAGACTTCTAATTTTTCTTAAGACATTCTGAAGCTTGTAGGAAGGTTCCCAGTACACATTGTAAGTTTCAATTCTAAAATTTTCGATTGAGAAAGATGATATGTTGTAAAGACTCGATGGCATTCATAGAACATTCAAAACAATTAATTTTCTGTGAAATAACGTTTTATTCTGTACAATGTTTCATTGGTTACAGCATGTCCTAGTCTTAATATATTTCTTTGTTTGAAGTTTCTTTTTGACGATGGAAGTATTGTGAAGGAAACAGGATTTTCCGGACAATTGCCATCGTTCAGTGATACAAAAGATCAGTAACACTACGTTTCGAGCTTGCAATCTGATCTCTTCGTCAGGTAAACAACTAACCTAATACATAATTACAAACTAGGTTAAAATAGACCAATCAAACCAGAGCGCTGTGACACGCGCAGGTCAGGAATCACAACCACCATGTTGTGTATCAACTTCACTAACTCTAAAACATGCACTTAATAAAAAACAAAACACAACACTAACTACTAAAACTGAATAGAATAGAATTAGAATAGAATAGAATTTATTTTTGAAAATATTACAATAACACATTATATACATTGGTATACACAATGTAATACATCAATAAAGTAACCTAAACAAACCAAATGCATACACAATGTACAAACCTAATGAGCAAACTTAAATAAAAATGTAACATTCTTGTAAATAAAATTAAAACAAAAACACTCGTAAATTAAAAGAAATATTTTCAAAAATAACTAGGGCCTCTAGAGGCAAGTGCCTGTGGAGAGGTTCCTTTATTACAAAAATATTTTTTAGCTCAAAGAAAATTTCAATAAAACTTTTGATTTTTGTTATAAGCTCCTAAAAAAATTTATTAAAAGTGTGCTGCTGCAGTTACACAGCAAATGAAAATCCACTTAAATAAATTTCAAACTAAAATTTACTGTTACTTTCTTTAATTAACTAGGAATCTATGCAGAGAAGAAAATCCTAATTTATCAAAAACCCAATAACCACTTCTTTAATGTTTTTGAAATAATAACTTTATATTCTCACAACTAATAATTGAAGAAATTATACTAAACATTTTAGGTCCCAAAAAAACAATAACTATTTGAAAAAAATGCTAAGTTAGGCTTTGGAACTGGTATTGTTCTTGCTTTCTTAATTTGTTTTTGTAATTATTTTTTAATTCTGGTAAATTGCCACTTATGACATAAAATATTTTTAAAACTTTATAAACAAACATATATTTAAGGGGAAGAATATTTAAATCAACAAAAAGAGGAAAAGATTTCTCCATTCTTCGTTTTCGTTTAATCAACCTTATGAATTTCTTTGTTGAGTTAGAAGTGGCTTTAGATTTGTTTCATAGGCTCCACCCCAACAAAATATTCCATAGTCAAGCCTACTATTGACCAAAGAGAAGTACAGCATTCTTAACACTTCTTCAGTGCAAATGTATTGTAAAAAAATAAAAAAATCTTAAAATATTGTTTAGTTTGCGTTTTAAAATTTCAATATGTGTCTTCCAGTTGATTTCTCTATCTAGCATGACTCCTAAATATTTTAAATTTTCGCACTGGGATACTACAGCACAGTTCTGTTGGCACTGAATGTTACTACACAAACAATTGGACACATCGATACAAAATTGAATTACCAAAAATTTGCTGATCTGTTTTTAAACTAAAATTGATGTACTTAGTTTTCTCTGGGCTTAATAACATGTTATTTTTTGAAAACCACCACTGCAGTGCTTTAAGGTCTGAATTCATCTCTTGCTCTATATCATCCCCAATTATTTTTTTACATACGATAAAGCTGTATCGTCTGCAAAAGATGTAATATTTCCCTTTAAATTTGAATCACAAAGATCATTTATGTAGATTATAAAATGTACTGGGCCTAAAACTGACCCTTGAGGTACGCCACATTGTATAAAACCCGAAGTCACTAAAAGAATTATTAATTTTGACGCATTGTTTTCTCTTTGTTAAATAGCTAACAAACCAAGAATAAATATTCCCCCGAATACCACATCCGTATAACTTTTGTAAGAGAATTGTGTGATCTACAGTATCAAACGCTTTTTTAATATCTAAAAATAAACCACTAACTTTCTGCCCTGAATTTATTCCTGTATACACATTATCTATGAAGCTGTTTAATGCTGCTTCAGTATTTAAACCTTTCCTAAAACCAAATTGATTGTTGCTGAAAAAATTGTTTTTTCTAGAAATTTAATTAGCTTTTTCTTCATTAACTTTTCAAACACTTTAGCAAAGGTAGAAAGTAAAGAGATTGGTCTGTAGTTATTACAGTCGGTAATTAGGCCACTCTTATGTAAAGGAATCACTACAGCTGTTTTTAAAATTTCTGGAAAAAATACCTTTTTCAAAACTTAAATTTACTAAATACAATAAAACGTTTACTAATTTTGGGTATATTAACTTAATTAAAAAAAAGAATTGATGTTATCTATTCCTGGTGAAGTACTGTTTTTTAAATCTTTTATTACTGCACTTAAATCTTCAACAAAGACCATGCCCATAAACATAGAGTTGAAAGAGTATTTTGTTTCAAAACAATTTCTATAGCATAAAGAGTCGAAATTTGCAGGTTTGACTCTCTGTATATTTAATTGATTTACTATAGATAGAAAGAATGTATTAAAACTCATTACAAATAACTTTAGAATCATGTACTAAATTTACCATTTATATTTAGAGTTTGTATGGGAGTTCTTTTAGCCTTCTGTCCTACAGAATACAGGTCACAACAGGTCTGCATTCGTCGACCAATCACCTACGACTGTTTATTGTAATTATGTCAATTCTAGCAAGATCTTTACACTACTTGAGCAAGGAATCCTTGAAAAAAAAAAACTGTCTGTATTCCCGATACCATCTGCTCTTACCGCTTGTACAGTAAAAGACTCTTCCAGAAAGGTGGAATATAATTGGCATTTGAAGTGTTGCACAATACAGTAATCATCCAATTGGTGAGCACAATCAACAGCTGTCTCGCCTTTTGTAGTGGTATCTTTGGCTATTCCGTCTACTATTTCAATATTGACTTTGCCCTCATGATCGGGGACACACTGTAGTACTATATCGTCTTTAGAATGGCTTTAAAGTAATTCAACACTTATCCAGGAGGATAAACTGTTTGATTGGTCCTCTTATCTGGCTGTATTTAAAGCAAGTATAGCTGCCTGAGAGTAAAATATTCTGGTAGTTGCCACTTCTTACTTGAACCGCCTTATACAAGGGTAAATCAATATAAACGGTAATTTACTTTTTTACCTTTATTTGAGGATCTTATACACTTATTATTTTTTTAACATTTTTCAATATCCTGTCCTGCGTGATCTACATATTTTTGCCACCGATTTGGAAGTTCAAGTCTTCCCTGATTATAGAAAGTTTGAGGGTGAGTTATCAGCCGATTGCGCACGTGCTCCTCGACTTCTTCATTGCTCTCAAATAGTTTTCTTCCCAGTGATTCCTTCATAGGCGCGAACAAAAAATACACACAGGGGGAAAGTGAGGGCTATAATGAGGTGCTCAAGTGATCCATCTGTAAATATCTGGGTGATGTCATCACCCAGATATTGTCCTGAGCGTGTTCCTACCGTGTAGTTCAGTAACCGCGTGACGAACCTTGTTTGAAACAACGTTCGTGTCAATCTTTCGACTAAAATGCATTTGTTTCATAAGCGTCTCTCAGTACATAACTGTTTTTCAGATTAACTTGTGTCAAATGATATATGCCTAATAACTAATTAACAACTAAATAACAATAACAAACATTACAACACACAAACCATAAGAAATAAAACACATGGACTTTTTCTGCGCTTCCTTGGCTTCCTTCGAGAGAGCTCTCTGTGCTTCTCAGTGCTTGACCACTCAACTATGAATTTCAAAAAACACACACACACACACACACACACACACACACACACACACACACACACACCTGTGCTCGTGTTTGGTTTTTGATGGTGCCTTTAGGGGGCCATAACCATAAGTGCCTTATTGCCTGGTAGTAGGCATTTTTGTTTTGTTATTGTTATTTACTTATTTATATTGTTGTTAGTATATCCAATTTATCATGTTTATATTGCTCATATAGTTTATCTGTTTCTGTTTGTTGTTTTTATTAGTACTTACGGCTGTTCCTTGTTGCCTTTTGTTGATATTTATTATTGTTGCCTCATTTGTTTTTTAGTTTTGTGTTAGTCATTGTTGCTAACTTATTACTATAATTATAAATTATTATGCTCGCTCTTGTAATGGTTGATCCGTTGGAAATAAAATAAAATAAAAAAGATTACAAAAACAGTTAAATTCTGTGACTTAAACATTTTAAGACAAGTCAAATACATAAATAATAATTGCGTACATAAAATATATATATATATATATATATATATATATATATATATATATATATATATATATATATATATATATATTACTACTGTAAAACTCTGACAATATAAGTGACTGCATGATTTGCAGCTTTGCGGACTCTGGAAGCATATTTCTAAACCCATTCAGACCTCTTAGTCTACTGGTTATAGATCCTTCTGAGGATTATGGATGAAGGATCCAGAATCAAGGCTAACGCTGTGCTGTGCGGCACCACATATGTCTTCATTGTTTACGCTCCCTTTAAATTTCCTGTCATCTTTCAGGATTTTTTCCCGTAACTGAGAGTTCTTTTTATTCAGGAGCATCGTTTCAAACGAATGATATATTCTAATAGACTATATAAAATTTTTAAGAAAAAACGGCCAAACGCAATCGCTAATCTTTATTGAACTCTCTGGGAATAGAACCTGTGACCTCTCAGTTATAGAGCTGCAGCCCCAAATAAACTGAGGCGGATTTGATATTAATTCATTGTAATACTGCCATTTTACAATCAATTGGTGTGACTTTGTCAAGTAACAGAAAGTAAGCACATTATGATAATTACAAACTGAGGTCTTAGGCATTCAGCATAATTTGTTAAAAAACTATGGAACATGATAAAAGGTTTTCGGACATTTGCCATCGTCAATATTACAAAATAATAGAACAATATGTTTTTTTTTATGTTTAGCCTTAAGTTTTTTTACATTCTACCAATTATAGAAAAGCAGTGTTCTATTTTTAGTGACATAACGATGGCAAGTGTCTGAAAATGTTTTATTATGTTTAAGAACTATTGAACAGTTTTACAGATTTTCAGTTGAGGGAATGCTGCCACAACAATCTAGGATAGCTCTTAAGATGTTACGTACAGTGATGGTAAATGTAAATAGACCTCGGAAACTCGAAGCGAAGACCTATCACGCTGCATTGCTACAGATTCTGTGGTGTAACCGAGTGAATGGCAGAGATGCTAAATGCAGGTGCAGGTGCAGGTGCAAGAGCCAGTTCTATAAACCGTGTACTATATGAGACCAGGGAACACTTCCGATACTGGTTTACTGCCAGGACGTGAACTCTGGACATTGACTGTCACCATTCCGCAACCCTATCCTTGCCTGGAACCGGAACTGTCTCATCTTCGACCGTGAGTCGAACCGCAGATTCAATTTACGGACGATGCTGAACTTGTTTGACACCTGAATTAGTACATATATATTTATACATAGTATACGTTATATGTAATGTTGGTTACAGTATATGGGTTCTGCTTATGATAATGATACGGAATATACTGCTGAGTTTTGTGTTATGGATTTAATGAACAAGTTTATTGATATGATGGTTCAAATTATACAAATAAGAAACATTGATCTTCAAACTCAACGAGAACCATTAAGTAAACTTTGGAGAAAAGAAATGTTGCTCTGAACTAATACTAGTTTATCAATTATTCAACGAATCTACTTTCCTTCTGGAACTAAAAATCTAAATTTGTGGCTTTAATTTTCAGCAGGTCTGTAGAGTACAGTGCTAGTGAATTGAGGATTAATGTTGGAACTGAAAATTTCTTAACGTAACTGAGACTTACTTTGTACCTAATTTTACAAAGATTGTGAAAACAATGTTTTATGTTCTAAAATAGTGTTTACCCACTATGTAATCGAGTTAGTAATGATTCCTAAAAATCCTATTTAGTGTATTATATCATTTTAATGAAAAATATTTAATGAAGTCTCAGACGATCGATCTAAGATTTTAAATAATGTGTATAACATTTGAATATCGTATGAAATAAAAATCATTACAACCTCAATAACCTTCACGCCAAGTCAGAAAAGTCTGGTTACTTCCGTAAGTAATTTTTAATAGTTTAAGAAGTTTTACAAAAGTATATAAGTAAGTTGATTACACTAAATTTGGAACGATCTGAGGCGTAGATTTGAACCGATAAATTAACTAATCTCTTAAACTTTTAATTAGGAATTTAGTGTTTATGTATAATATACAAGCCAAATTAATGTGTTAAACTCACAACTTAACAGATAAACCTCTTAAATTTGTCATTGTCATATAGTGTCTTCTCGTTTGTTTAAAGTCCAAACAATTTTGATCGACCCTTCGTCATGTTTTATTGCAGGAGAAAGAGAACCATACCATAACATACAATAATTACCAGTTCGTACGTATAGAGTATCAATTTTACTAATTAGTCCACATAATCATTAAATATGATCACACCTTAATTACAATTAGACTTATATTCAAAACTACTTGTAACTTATTACTGTGTGTACGCCATTCAATTCAAAACTAGGTCAGATTACACATAACATCGGTATAATTAATCCTATATCCTTTTTTACCTGTATATAATAGTTAACACATTTAAAATAAAACAATAACAGACCTTTCACTGTGAAACTGTGTAATGAAGTGTTGAGTTCGTTAATCAAATGCTAATCATAAACGTGAAAGAATGGTGAAATAAAAATAAAAATCCTATTCACAAACAATTTTAGCGCAGTATGCATAGTTTTCTTTATTAAAATTAATATATTAAACCATTTTACTTAATGTGACGTATATAATTCGAATCTAAAATGTTGTATTGTATGTAAAATACATTGATGTTATTACAAAATATTTAACTGAATTAGTATAATCACCAAGAGGTTATAAAACACTTAGGAGTCTTTATTTTATAAATAGCAGTTACCCACGGCTTCGCACGCAATACTTATAGGTTTTGAACCTGTATGAGCACTTCTGGTTCGAATAAATTATATTTCCGACATCAATATTGAATTTTTCTTCTTGCCACGATCAAGATAAAAGGTTACAAAGTGTATATTTATGGTCATTGTAATTTACTACGGTCTTTGTATTTTCTGTTCCATAGTCAATTTATTTTTTTCCCGATCAAGAAAATATATATTCACATACATACAAAGTTGGGTGAATCCTACATGTGTCAAAAGATAACTAAGATAGGTTTTATACCAGTCTTTAAATGTATAGTAAAAGTTAGCCTACTTTTTTTTCTCTGCACTGCTAGCAGTTACCCGCTCCTTTGCACAATATTTAATAAGCGTTAGCAGTATGACATCTGCTGGTTAGAGTGAATTATATTTCCGACGCCAATTGTGAGTTTGCCTTGTTGCCACGACCAATAATACTATACGTCAAAAAGCTTATAATTATGTGCTTTGTAATTTACTTCGTTGTTAGTATGTAATTTTGTTCCATAGTTGATTTTGCCTGGTTTCCCGACCAAGAAAATGTCACAGGGCAAAGAAGCTCAAAAGACACCTAAGATCGGCTTTATAACAGTCTTTAAATGTAAGGTAAGACTTTGGTAGTAACATTGTCTTTTATATTATCTTAAATGTTATAATAATAAATTGTTAACTAAACCCCTATTTATTATTCTAACATAAAGATAACCCTATAATGTGGAGTTCATAACATAACTTAAATGTTATATATTTGCTAAAAATATATATTTAAAAGTACATTAACAATGACTCTATTTTCTTGTTTGTTTCTTTATAAACTGAAAAATGTGTTCAATATTTTGGAAAATAAAGAGCTGTAAATAGTACATTAGTTGAAAAGCACAATGCAGCAAACTTTCATCTAGCATAGTTCTTGCCGATTGCTTCAAACGGAGTCTTCGGAGTCAAATTCTGACCATCTTATGTTTTAGGACATTTTCCAAGGTAGATGAGTACTTACGTAATGGCTGAAATCTAAAAACGGCGTGAAAACGAATGGTTACTCCTTAGAGAATTTTCACACCATAAATGTAAACAATTTGAAAATAGTAGCTAAATTAATTACACAAATTGTTTTACTGTTTGCAAAATAATGTTCACACAAAACGGTTAATGCAATCTTTCAATTAATATTTTATAACTTTAGTGACTGACATGGGATTTTCGATACTTCAAATACCAGTGGGGCATAGCCCGTAGAAGTTTTTGAAATAAGGATATACCTATATTCATACCGTAAGAGACCGTAAAAATGTCAATTTAAAATACCAGTGCAATTAGTTGATTAGTTTTACTGCAGTGAAAGCAAAACAAACAAAAAAGGCATTTTCGCATTAAAAAATATTATTAGGATTAGGATGTTAACCAAGTTTCTATATTTTAATGGAGGGTCCAGACTATACACATTTCGCTAACAAGTTTTTAGATACCTTCGTAAACAATTTATTCGGTCCTGTCCCTAAACTTACAGCTTTTTCCCGTTTTTAGACAGTGATAAATCTAAACTTGATAATAATTGCGACTGTACTTAATAATGATGTACGCCCCTCCCCCCCCCCCCCTCCCAAAACAACGCGGAAAACACATCGGTACAGTCAATTCCGCTACAACAGCGTCACTAAACCTTTTGACAAAACTGTGAGTGTTGTTCTGGTTTTTAACAGATTGTCAATGCTAAATCTGAATGTTTAAATTTTAAAATATATATATAGGACACCGTAATTAAACCAGATGCATCCAAGTTTTCTAACATTAATTTTAATATTTAAAAGGAGCAGGTGATTGTTGACAATAATCATGTACATTCGTTATATTTCATTGCATCTAGACCTTATCTTTCAATTATAGATAGGAGCTGATAACACGTTTTTATTGTATAAGCAGAAAACCTTTCGTCTAGTCGATAGAGTAACTTCCCTTAGTACCTAAAGGACTTTACAAGCCGACAACTTTCTGGAATTCATTTAAGGAAGAAATACTAACTTTCACCCGAGCTAGTTTTTGTGGGGATCGCAGTGAGAGGCTATGAAAAAAGTTAAACATATCAAACGATACTTTTTTTCTTACACATAAATAATAGATTCAGCCAAACGAGACATGTCGCTACTTTTAGCCAATTAATTATTAACATTCGTATAATGTTGGAAATAACTTTACCGCAATTTACAAATATCACATGAAACAATAGTGTTTGACATGTTTAACCCTTTCGATACTTCCTCCCCATTACGACTCCTAGCTTAACTAGCTTGTATGACGCTAGATTTCTTTCTTAACGAAAATGTATCTATCAGTTTCACGAAAAGCTATATTGTGTGATTCTAAAATGCAAATTGGCTCTCGGATCCTAGCAAATGTTTGCGGTCGGAGCATTTGAACATAGCATAGAAATCAAGAGTTACAATAAATTCCCCCCCCAACCACCCCCCTTCAACTGCAAGCCAAAAAATAACCGTCTCAATTATTTCCTTTATTAAAACCAGAAATAGAAATAAAAATAGCAATATTTTAATTTCTTGGGTCAAAGTGGCACTTTTCTCTCTTGGTAGTCAGACAATATTACTTACAAAACGTCAATGACCAAAAGTTTATAAGTGAGAATATGAGCATTTGAACGTAGCATAAAAATCAAGAGCAGCAACAAATTCCCACCTTCCAACCCTTTCCCCCAGCTAAATGTAATTAAAAAAAATAACCGTATCGATTATTCTCTCTATAAAAACCAGAAATATAAATAAAACAAAAAATATTTTACTTTCTTGGTTCACTTTTCAATGGCACTTTTCTCTCTTGATGGTCACACAATACTAATTACGGAACGTCAATGACAAAAACTTTAGTGAGAACGTGAGCATTTGAACGTAGCATAAAAATCTAGACTAACAAAAAATGTCCACCTTCCGACCCCCTCCCCCTCCAATTACAATCAACAAATATAAACCGTGTCAATTATTCCCTCTTTAAAAACTATAAATAGAAATAAAACTAAAAATATTTTACTTTCTGGGTCAAAATGGCATTTTTCTTTCTTGATGGTCACACAATATTAATACGAAACGTCATTGACCAAAAGCTTATTTGTGAAAATGTGTTTTTGTACCGTAATACAACTCGTACATTCATTTTAATGGAAGTTAAATTTAGCGATGGTAATATCAATGTCGTATTAATAATTCCGCTAAGAGTACAACACCGTAACAAAAAGTAGCGGCAGTGTAAAGTACTCTGACCCTTGAAACAAGGTTAGGACGAGAGCCAGGCCAGACTCCAGTGTCCAGGGCCCTGTAGTTCCAGCGGCTCCAGTCTCCGTTATGAGACTTAAAGCCGGACATAAAACTGAATGTCTGTGTCCATATACGTTCCCTGGGGAGTTGCGCGATGTTGCTTTTAGTCAGCTGTCGTGTTTAAGTTATAAGCTTTACGACCTCTGCAGTGTTGTGCCCCCGGCAGCCATGTTGTCAATAAACTATCAGTCGTTGTAAACACTTGTTTTGTAGGCGTCATGAAATAACGAGTTAAGTCTAGGGTACTTAATGGAGTTGCCTAGTAAAACGCTTGTAGTACAAGTGTACACGTGCTTTTATTCAGTGACTACATATTCGTGTTTACAATTAGGCCAAGGTCTCCTTACGTGGGTATGTTTTAAATACATAAAAGTTGAATACAGCTCGACGTCAATACTTGCACCTTGGTGTTCTGCAGGAAATGAAATGAAAATGTCTTTATTAGAGGCGAAGTTAGGACTATAAACATCCTCTCTACCACTTAACCTCATAAAAATCAAACTAACACACACAAAACACACACACACACACACACACACACACACACACACACACACACACACACACACACATTTGTAACTAAATATAAATCTATTTATTTACATTATATACTAAACGAACCTTAGCTTAAAAAACAAGCATCTATAATTAATGTAACTTTATCCATATTTACAATACTATAACAATACACACACGCATTCATTCAACTTGCATTCAATTGACCTAAGTACCACGTTCCAAAGCCGCCAACCGCTATACCCCCCGAGCCCCCAGCATCAAGGCCCTGCCTCCACCCCGAAGCGAGCGCGCTTATCGATGAGATGGCTCTGATGTATACAGGTGAAGCATTCCACAATCGACAGGCAGAAACTGTAAACGACTTACTAAAGGTAGTTGTTCGATGAATTGGGATAGATAATAAGGATATACCCCTCCTTGTACTTCGTTCACTTATTTCAGACATAAATTGAAACGAATGTGTTATCGATGTGTAAACAGTCTGTCCGGAGACTCGCCTCGAAGAAAAGTAAACGTCTCTGAGGACACGTCAAGTAAATCCACTTATTCCCCAGAAAGTGCGGTCGGACGGTTTTGAAAATCCCCTGAAAGGTTTTTTATAATGTCGACATTATGCAGATCCTGTAATGGGCGCCAACATCGCCATTAGACGTCCGACCGGTAATCGCTCTGCCCCGTTATTAAAATCATTTGTCTGACCAAATACATTGAAATCGTTTCAGTAATTATTGCACTCAAAGCTCCTCAGAATGATAGCATCTAGTCTCTAATTGGCTGAAGAGTCGGCTTCCGGCGTTCGTCCGGAATAACAATAATCTACCACCTGAAATTAACATTAGAACATGTTTGGTTTCAATGGAGGGTGTTCATCTAGCGGAACAAACCGCCTAGGAAGGCGAGTTACCGTATTCTGGATCCCGCTATGTTGTAGAGTATCGTAACGTGGCTGCCTCTGTAATTTGTTACACGATTATTTTTTTAATTCGTGTTTATTTGTCCAAAATATCGGCTGAAATAAATTAAAAGTGGAGTAGTTAGTTCAAGTTTAAAAATCATGCGAACTAAAATTTTTAGGTTATAGTAACTTACAGTACAAAAGACAATTTTTATTACTTCCACAATATAATTTAAAATCAAAAGCGCTTTCGACGGTTAAGGCATGTAAACAGAATACGTGTATAAAATATAATTAGTACAAAGTTTGTTCAAGAAGATTGATAACTTGGTAACTGATGGCAAAGATAAAATTAAAAAAAAGAATGTTTGATTAAAAAATAACTATCCTCATTCAATTACTGAACGAGCTAAGACAACAAACAAACGTTACAAGCAAATTAACAAAAAAGAAAATCCTAGTCATCTCACTCCTGTAACTATTTTTTATTTATGTAAAAGGAACATCAGAAAAAAATGTATAATAAATTCTAAATTCAACATCCGTACTGTTTATACGTAATAAAACAATCTAAGAAGTTACTTAAGAAAATTAAAATCAAAAAGACAAACAACAAGAAACCAAGAATGTAATTTATAAAATTGAATGTGGATGCAAAAATACTTATATTGAACAAACATCAATACCTGGGGAAACGAGACTAAAAAGAACATATTTATAATTATAAAAAAATAAAACGTTGACAAATCTTAATTAGTGGACCATTCTATAATAGATCACCTCAAAAAAAAAAAAAAAAAAAAAAAAATTAATCCTCAAGAGTAATTTTTAAAGAACCTTCCTAGACTAAAGAAACAAAATTGAAAGTGCATGTATTACGGATTTGAAAGATGAGTGTATTTCTCAACTTTCTGTAAATTTCAGTAACATTTACCTACATTTAATAAAAGAAATATCCATTCAAAAATTAGAAATTGTAAACCACATTTTTCCCATATAATACTTTGATAATTTATTAGTTATTTGGTATTTACGATTAATTAGTTTTAATTTTTTTACGGATTTATAATAGGTTTTTTGTATACTATACATATTTTTTCAGTTTACATTAACTGACAATACCTTAACTGGTGAAACCGCTTTTATATTAAATTATATTACTTAATTTATTAAGTAATAAAAGTATCTTTTGTACTAAAATCTTGTGACTTCCATCTAGGACACAACGCAAAAAAATGTTTCTTATACTCTACAGAAAATGTAAAGAGTGCAAATAATTCCGTTCTTAATAATATAGAACCATATAATATACCTTAACACTTGCAATATCAATAGATAAGTTCTTATTAATGATACATGTTCTAGCATTTTCTATGATAATTAATTTACAAGGACTAGTTCAAGCAACGAAATCCTTGTAGGATTTTGCATTGATATATATACGTTATTCTTAAAAGACAAGAATTATAAAAGTTGTTCCATCATTTATACATTTTATAGATAAAACCCTATATTACGTATAAATGTCATACATTTTTAAATAACAGTTTTCTCATAAAAAATATTATCTTTCAAATTTTTGAAATTATCTCTATTTTATACTTAGATAACACGACTTATGAAATATTTTGTTATATACACTGTAGAAAATGGTCAAGGTTGTGGGTAATCACAATTAAAGTTTATATGCTGTTTTTACAGATCTTTATATGTTCACGTATAAAGTTCTTTTACTAAAATTAAGATATTGTTTTTTTTGGACCAGATTTATTTTGAATTTGAACTAAGCCTAAAAAACTTATTTGTTTTTCGATTCGGCTTTAGGTAATTGGCATCTGGTCTTAAATATCTAATTATTAACGAATATTCTATATTGTAATTAGTAATTTTACAATTTGGATGCACACAAATATCCTTCCTTCCACAGACTCTACTCGGACACCACGAAATCGATTATGATCTGACTTGGTGCCTCGAGATGTGGGTATTTCTCTCACGAGCTCGATATATTTTCCTCGGTGTCGAACAAATTACTGTAAAGACTGAAATGATTCCAAAACACCGGAACAGACAGCGAGGGACGAGTTGAGGACACGGGATGATTTGATGTTACGATAGCGCAGCCACGCGCGCGGTGAGGACACTTATCTCCGAGATACATCTAGTATTCCATCATCAGGTGGGGACTCCACCAATTAACCCGATTGTTGCAGGTATATAACCTCTGTGGTGACGCGGTTTAACGTTCTGGCTCGTGTGTTTGTGTCAACGAACTGGTCTTTTCCACGTCATATCTGAATACTTCACTGTTCACTTCCCAAAAACAAGATTTTTTGTCAGTCCAAGAACTTAATGATCGCTGTATGCCCGCAAGACCTTTTTGTAGCGCCAAAAGCTCCAGAATTCAAAATTGCCCACATTCCTTGTTCTTGATTCGGTAGCGCTTGCCTCTATCTGCCTGCTATCTATACCTATACTATTATATACAAATCTAATGTAATGTGTCTATGTTTGTGCGTGCGTGCGCGAGAGCGCGCGCGCGTGTTACTCAGTCACGCAAAAACAAATTTTTTGGGTCACTGGTTAACATATAAGCCTATTCTTATTTTGAAAACTCCTCCTGATTACGTCCCATATGTCTCTAAGATTGCGTTGCAGCAGACCGTCATAAATTGAAAGACTGTCAAATCGAATATACTTTTATGACAGCACAACCAACCATATGCTTAATTAATTAAACACTATTTTAAATTTGTTTGCGTTATAGCCTAGAAAGCATAGAATAAACTTGATGGTAACACTTCAAATTTTAACCTTTACTGCAACCGCTGTTGAACACAGGGTAAGAAAATATCCACATAAAAAAATTAAGGGTTTAGTAAAAATATACTTTTAATTGTACATTTTAGCAATTATTAAGTATGCAGCGATTGGTCACTACTGTAATGCAGGTATAAAAGTCACATTTTAAAACCGATCCTATTATAAGAAAGAACTATAAATAATAACCCTCGATCCCCAAGCTAAATGCATGCTAACCGTTTCGTGGAGTGCCAGGCCACGTTTCGTGGAACAGGCTTCGCTACGTATAGAATATGGATATCACAATCTACCTCCTCTATGTATAAAGGTGACTCATGCAAAATTTAGGGTCTTCCGAGAAATCTTTTTGTTTCCGAGATATCCTTCTGAGCGATATGCTTCCCTGATCCAATAGGCGGACTTGCACAATAATCAGAATCGAGCTTCCTTTGTGGAAATGAAGGTTCATACAAACTTTAAATTCTATAGCTTAATTATTGGGTCTCAAGATATCATGTGTCGAGATAGACAGAAGAGAATTTTTGCCATCTCTCTGAGTGACGGACTTCGCTTACGCTAGTTAAATGTAAAGTTAAATGTTTATTGCAGCGACAAAACAGTTACAATAAATTAAACTAAAATTTCGACTTCCATACCACAATTCTCCCACACAGATATACATTTTGTTCATTTCCATTTATTCACCGCCAATTAGTCCCACATCAATCCGGGATTATTCAAATGATTACATGGTCTCCCAGATTGTTGCCAAAAACTCGTCCACATTATAAAACGCGAAGAACGGTAAACAGCGTTTCAAACGAGTTTTAAAAGCCTTGAGTGTCGGGCATTTTTTATTTCATTTGGCAATCAGTTGATCAAATGAACTCCACCCTGCGAGAGCAAGCCTGCGTTCAAGAACCGCCGTTCTGTGACTCCCAGTCCGGTAGTTCTCCCTGACTAGAGTCAGGCACGAATGTATGGGTGCGACTTTCACAAAGAAAGCTGGTTACAAGCGCTTGTTGGCAAGCGCTTGCAAGCTCCAACCGGCGTGAGAAAAGTCTACATTGCGTGTGCGTTCACAGACAAAGCCTGTCCCGGCTAGCAAGCGCTTGCTACAAGTTCTGACAAGCACGCAAGAACGTTTTGTACTCGTTTTTCGGATCTTGTTGACCAAACCAGTCAGTGACAAACAACTGTGCAGTATGGATGTCGATGAACTGATATCTCAAGGCTTTAGAAAAGGGGCTATTTGGGACAAACGCCCAAATAAAATATAAAATAACTAGTCGTTCTTCGGCATGGATAGGTTGCTTATGCCAATTTCCCCAAAAAATTGACTAAAACGCTTTCAATTTTCTTGAGGATGTTACTAAACGTGGTTAACTTCATTCTCATATAAGAAAAAAACCTCACTTTGTTAAATTTCAATTGAGGAAATAGGCTAGATGGTGGTAATCCCCAAACCTACCTCTTCCGCGGTTAATTGCATGAGCGCCAACTTTCCTTCTACGAATTTTTAATTAGAAATTTTCAAGTAAAAATAACTCTTCATCATTTGATGAAGCTTTGTCTCAACGAGAGCTGAAAAAACACTAAGCTTGAAATGCAAGCGTTTGTTGTTTACACACAACAAAATTCTCAAGCGCTTGGAGCAAGCGCTGAAAATAAGTACTTTTAACCAGCTTTCTTTGTCTCGGACATTGGTACATGCTAAGTTAATAAACATGTTTCACCGAAAAGTTTTATTGCGACATAGACAATAAATAAATCTAACTGCTAAATATACAATGACATGATAAAAAATGTATATTTATACAGGGTGCAAATGAAGACCTGATACGGCTGAATATATTCCAAACGGATTGAGATATGAAATCTTCACCATACCTATAATATAATTGATTCGAAAATGCTCCTTCACGCACTAAAAATGAATATAAGAGTTAGAACCAAAAATGTAACTTTGTTTTATAATGTCTATTGAATTAAAAGATATACATCTTGGAAGCAGCAGACTGTTTTGAAATGAAACAACGTTTTTAGACTTTTAAAATAAATTATGATATTAGAGAGGAAGTATCTTATCACAAACCATCGAATATAAATACTGTCTTTTATAAGGTTTGGCCATTTAAATAAAATTATTGGTTTTTTTATCCAAACGACAGTAACACTAACTTTACAACAGATGGAATAACAGTTACAATGGTTAGTTGGGTAGACTGTTTCTAAAGTACTTTAGCCAGACATACAACATATATTTCCTTCGAGTACTTTCTTTTCTAAGATACTTGCAAGTTTGAACAGTCACTTCTGGCCTCCATATCGTTGACTGTGTCAACCCTAACAATCAGAAGTAACGACGAAATTAAAAAAATGTTGTAATAAATTATACACGTTTTTACAAAATAAGCTTTCATTTGGTCTGAAGTACCACTGGATTTGTTTTAATTTATGAAGTGACATTGTCATATGCAGCGTATTATTGAAATAAAAAAATTAGATTCAGAACGTTGCAAGGCTCAAACATAAAAATAAGAACTACAAAGACGTGTCTCGTGTAAAGGAACAAAACGATGACAAAATAATCAGATCTGTTCTAGTAAGGTTGTATATCAACTGACACAACGGTATTCCTCTGATCTCAGCAGAAGAAGCCGAACCAACATTAGAGTATACTGGTTGTCGTTTATGCAATCAGAGAAGTTCACCCTTCTCCACCCCACCAACCACCCTTCCACCCCCTGCTTGATTAACTCAGCGTCGTTATCAGCCGTACACTCCCGCACTATCTTATCATCGGTTCCATTCATCAGAAGGGTTGAATTGAAACATTGTACTCTACATACTGCCGTAAATCATTAAACGGTTTCTAAACTGGAGCGGACAACAATGTTCTCATTGTATGACCGTCCTGTGTCAAACACAATTTTACTTCCATTTCACTAATATATTTGCATTTAATTAAATTCCCAATAATTGGCTTTATAATTAGCAGGAGGATATTGCATATTTTTTATTTACTTAATTATCTCGGAATGTTAATCTTCTAGTGTTGATCAAAGTTAAATTACTTTATGAATTTTGGCTCGACATTAAAATTGGTGTAAAATGTTAAACAAGAAGTAATATAAATATAACTCTTTAAGGGTGATTACTTGTCCATGTTAAAGCAAAGTTGTATTAGTATTAAAAAGGCTAAAATTAAAAGCCGTTTCATCAGCAACCAAAGATAATATTTTTAATGTTTTATTTTTAATATTTTTAATGATTTAACATTCAATTAATTATTTTGCAGTCCATCACAAAAATATATTCCTTCATGGAAAAAATTGCACGATATTGTTCGCCACAATCTTTTTTTTTAAGGAGAGGCCGATCCCCTTTTAAGACTTATTCTGTCCGCCCTCATTGGCCACTGGCCTGTGCGAGGATCTCATATCAAACAGAATAAGGAGGAGAGTCGATACAGAACAAGTCGATGGTACTGATAAAAAGTGCTTCGGTCACAGACAGGATTTGAACCTGTGCTATCTCTAACTCAGACTCAAAGTCCAACATCTTAGACCGCTCGGCCATCGGCACTCCCTTTGAATCGGTAAGAAACCCTGTATCCATAAGGATCCTGTTCACAGATATACTCAGTATAAGATACTCTTTGAAAAAAAGTCATGCATTATACCATTATTGTAATTTTGATCATGGGTTAGATACAATCATTTTTAATTGTTGTTGTTAGATATAAAATT
Organism: Homalodisca vitripennis; assembly: GCF_021130785.1. Taxonomy (NCBI): domain Eukaryota; kingdom Metazoa; phylum Arthropoda; class Insecta; order Hemiptera; family Cicadellidae; genus Homalodisca; species Homalodisca vitripennis. The sequence continues at coordinate 31,754,148 of NC_060209.1, forward strand.
CTAAATACCCCATCTAAAGGACACCATTCCATTAATGTTATAACTCGATGCAATTCAAAAAAATTGGAAAAACTCACTTACTTGTTAAAAAATTCGTTTAATTCGTTCAAAGATTTTCCGAAAAGTCCATTACAAAATGAACATCTCTAATAGTTATAAATCTGACATATCATTTATTAGCTACTTCTTCATTGATTTATTTAAATAACTATGCTGTTACGAATTTGGGAAAACCATGACAAAACAGTGATAAATACAATAAAAATCAATAAAACCTGAAATTGATCACTCTCTTTACCTATAACTATCTTTACCTGTCATCTCTGATTACGTTCTACAAATCCTAGGTTTCGAGGACATTTACGTCGCATTATGTCTGGCAAATTAATTACATATCAACTGACTTGCAAGCAACTAAAACATTTTTCTTTGATAAAAAAACAAAAACAAAACACTTTAGAGTATACATATTAATGCCGTTGAATCTACTCAACCCCTAATAATACAAGAGCAATGGACGATGGAGAAGGTAAATATTGTGGAGCGGCCACATTTTATAGCATCGGTTTCAATCGCCAAGTCGCTTAATTTGTGCAAATTACGTGGGTTATCAGTAATTGTGACCAATTGAGATAATCGCCACTCGAGCGGGCAGCAGGAGCTCGGGTTGTCCGGAGAGCTACTCTGTCCAGGCCTGCCTGTCCCACATCGCGTCGTGTACTAGTCGGTAATTTAATGGTGTTCATGTAACGTAAATAAAAGAACCGCCATTCAGTGAAATCAATTTAATGCCGTCATTTTTATATGTAAATTGTTAATTGAAAAGGGCACAAATGTAGCTAATCAGTGGTGCATGTGTTCAGTTGACTTTTTACACACGTCTCGTTAATTTCACATTCTAAACCACTACTTGTTACATGCATTGAGATAACGAGCAAATGCGTTAAGTACTAGTCTTTTCACGAATTAAAACACACTGTTCATCACAAGTAATGCATTCAACATTAATTGATTGACGACCTATAATTATTATTAATCTGGTGAGAAGCCTTATTTTCTTTGTGAATTCTTGGTCATTATACAGGTCGTTGTCCTTCTAAAGTGTTTATTTAATTTCTGTACTAGCATTTAAAATATTGATTGTCGTTTTATTGAAACATTTGTTGTTGTTGTTGTCTGTTTGGAATATTAATTGGTATTATTGTCTAAATTCTTATTCTTGTTGAAGAAGGTTGAATTAATAATTATGACAAACGGTAGGTAATAATGGTAGTTAATAAGTTAAATTAGTGTATGACTTAACGGTTAGGTTAAGGTTACATACGGAATTTAAATTATTATCAAATTAAGATTGTAAGTGACAAATCTATAAATTAATTGTCACTAACTTTAATTTAGTACTTGATAGGTATAAATATGATCATCTTAAGTTAAACTAAAGTTACATTCATACAGACTAAGTATACAAAATACAGATTTCTTTTAGGTTAGCTGCACTTTTAACTCTTTACTTGGTAGTATGCAGTGAATGTGTCACATTACTGTGAATAAACACAGCCAGGATCTAAAGGAATACATGCTAAGTATTTTGTGCCAGCTAACACTTAAATTGTTGATTCATAGTATAAATACAGGTAATTGCTAACAAAATATGACATTACGTATTGATGTATTTATCTTCTGCACCAAGGCGCAATGTTTAAGTATAATAATTGTATACCAATAAAAACATTTTGGAGAATTCAATAGTTTCTATCATAGATTATTCAAATTAATTGTTGCATTTCGAAATAAATCACACAAGAATTGATATCAATAGAAATGCACAATAGAATTGATTGCAACGTGAAAATGTAGACGCACAGTGGCAAACGAGTGCGCCACGGCGGGAGAGGTTACGTACTGCAAGTCATTACAGACCTCATTTAACGCTAGGTACACGATTCATTGGTCACAACCATGCGATTTATTGTTCGGTTTACAACCGGCAATTTCAATAACCGAGAAATTAAATCAGTCGAGAGCGGACGCACTGTGAGAGGGGGAGAGTTGTGTACACATACGACTACATACCACGTTACCGTTCACATTTCCTTCGCCATATTAGACTACAAAGAGTTTGAGGACTTGGTTTCAAAATCGGAAATATGTCTGTAAAGGGAGTTTGCTAACTTATTCATAATTGCCTGTTTTGTATCTGAATTCCCAATACTTTATTTATCAAAATTTGAATTTACAATAATAATTATAAAATCTACTCGGATGTTCCGAAACTACAAGAGCAAACTTTACATATGATTCAACAACTAAAAAAAAGAAACATTTTAATGGTGTTGACTTGCTCAACTGATGGTCTTTAGCTTTTTATTAAACAATTATAACTCACTAGGTTATGAAACCAAACAATATTATTACTATGCATGGCTACTTATACAGGGTGATTCATGAAGTTCTCCCCCCACTTCTACAGCACATTGTTATTAGTAAAAATAATGAAAAATGTTATATATAACATAGGTCCGAAAACGCTTCGTTAGTTATAGCTCCCCTCCCCTCCGACCAGGTCTCCGAAAGATACATATTTCGCCTGAATTCCTGGTTCCGCCTTCCCCGTAAAGTAAAGACCCTCCCCGTCCTCCTCCCCCCGGATCGCCATTACGATAAAGCCATATGAACTTTTGGAAAAGGTTAATTAACGCTTCGTAAGAAATATCGTGGATTCTTATGTATTTTTACCTGATAAACTTTTGGGAAAGGCTAATAAAATAGTTTCAGAACTGTACTGTAGTAGTTTTTGAGGGATTCAGGGATTCAGGGTTAAATGAAAAAAAATTGGGGCACGAAACAATGTTTTTTTTAAGTTTGATTACAATAACTTTGTTAAATTGGTAATAAATACATAAAATCAACAAACATTAATTGTAGATAATTTAATTCTGAGAAAAATTGTATAATCAAAGTCTAAAATAAAACAGAAATAAGTACCAAAAAAAATCGATTTTATTCAGTATAATACTTTACTAGTTTTAAGCAAAATTATCAGGTTGGGCCAACCGTACGCACCTTTTTATAATAGATGTTCGAAAATGAGGCCATCATTATCAATACATTTTGCAGCACCGTTTTTTTTTTTGTGTATTGTTTAGTTGCGTTTCTTTAATTTTTCAGGACTTCCCTGTATCTGCACACAGCCGAATCCATATACGGGCAATTAATTCATCACGAGAATTCACTTTTGTCTTGTATACAATGTCTTTCATCCATCCCCAGATGCAATAATCCAATGGAGATAGATCTGGTGGATCTTGGTGGCCAAGGGTGAGGCCCTCCACGACCAATCCAGTGTCCAGGAAATTGATGATTTAAGTAAGCAGAAACGGCACGTGAAAAGTGGGGAGGTGCTCCGTCATGCTGGAAGTACAAATTTTGTCTGAGATGTAAAGGAACATTCTCTAAACAGCTGCGGCAAACTCTTCTTGAAAGGAAATGCAAATAGAACTCAGCATTTAGGCGGCCAGGTAATATGAAAGGTCCAATCAAGCCGATTGTGCAAAAAGGCCACACCAGACATCGTTGTTGAAAGTTCTGTTTCCACTACCTCATGTGGATTTTCTTCTGCCCATGAGTGTTCATTGTGCAAGTTATTGACACCATCCCGAGTGAATTGTGCCTCATCCGTAAACAAAATACGCTTGTAGAGTTGATTATTAATATTCAAAAAGTTGCAAAACTCCAAGCGAAGCGGACCATCCCCTAGCTGTAGATGTTGAAACCTTTTGTTTATGAAACGGATAAAATTTGTTTCGATTAAGTGACCTCCACACCGTTGACTGCGCAAACTCCTATCCGCCTAGAAATACGTTGTCGTGTACTTACACCTGGACTGCGCATGAACAGCATTAATAACAATATCTCATCATCAAAGTTGGACAGCTCGTTCATAATGGGGTTCTAGTACTTGGTAGTGATCCTGTTTCCCGAAGAGTACGAAAAGTTCCTGAAATTGTTTTGGTATCTGGAATCCTCCTATTAGGGTTAACGTAGTTCATATTATTCTACAGCAGCTCTAGCATTACCATTACAGTAACCCAAAATAAAAACCATATCAGCGTATTCCTCTGATGTAAATAAGTAATTCATTATTTTCCGCTGAATAAACAATCGAATTATAACTCACAGAAAAATTGCATTTAATAAACCGATTCACAGAACCCGATCTCCTGCTGTAGCTTGCAAAACACACTTATACACAGTTCTAACGTAACATTACAGAATACCATTGTTGATCAGCTGTTATTCGTGCGTTAACCAACTTAGAAATTAATAAAACCACAAAAAACTGCATTTCGATGATTAGTAAACAATAATTTTTTTTTCGAACATTTGCTGTACATTTTTATTAAAAAAAAAATACAGCGTAATAAAACATGATATTTTTATTTACAACAAACAAATTTTTTTAACAGTTAATCTTGTTTTCTCAATTTATCTCATCATTAAGGAACAAACATTTTGTGTTTTTGTTTTATTTTATAACTAAATACCGTACGGTATTTCTTTTACAGCTAGTAATGTATTATACTGAATAAAATCGATTTTTTGGTACTTATTTCTGAGTTTTATTTTAGACTTTGGATTATATCAATTTTCTCAGAATTAAATTCTCTACAATTAATGTTTGTTGATTTTATGTATTTATTACCAATTTAACAAAGTTATTGTACATCAAACTTAAAAAAACATTGTTTCGTGCACCAATTTTTGCATTTAACCCTGAAATCCCTCAAAAACTACTAAGGTACAGTTCTGATAAAAAACCTATTTTATTAGCTTTATCACGTAAAAATACATAAGAATCCCACGATATTTCTTACTTAATTAACCTTTTCCAAAAGTTCAGTATGGCTTTATTTTACTCTTTACCCAGGAATTCAGGGCGAAATCTTTCGCTAGCTGTAACTCGCTAACGAAGCGTTTTTGGGACCTTCTATGTTTATATAACATTTTTTCATTATTTTTTACTAATACATATGTGCTGTAGAAGTGGGGGGGAGAACTTCATGAATCACCCTGTATATATATATTAAGATGTATTTCATGGATAGAAATGTACAAAATAACATCGTATGGTTTCAAAATTGTCATAGTTTTAACTTTTAATTAGGATTTTATTAGAACCGACACGATAAAATTCAGAAAATAATATCGACATCTATAAACGACTGATGATACATTGTTCATGGACATTTGATACATTTATAATAACGATTTATAAAAGGTTTTTCTTATAATTCAAACCGAAAAGAAAATAATAATTTGCAAGCAAACTATTTTCAAAGATGTTAAAGTAGAATTCCCGTTTGTTCAATCATTACATTTCCTCGTATTAATGTTATAAAACCAACTCATTTAAAAATACTATATAGATCATTTATCTTCTCGTATATGCAAACATACACTTTAATTCAAATAATTCGTAATAGTACCTAATAGCATTCTACTAAGATAAATAATAATAACAGGTCGGGAATAAATTAAAAAATAAAAGAAATAAATGGGAATTGATAGGCTTTATCAGTATTTTAAGATACAATCATAAGAATATATTGAAATGTAATAAAATAGGACTGTAATTAATGAACGTATGATTTCACTTTTAACTAACATCTAAGTTTTCCGGATATATATATATATATATATATATATATATATATATATATATATATATATATGTGCATTCAGAACATTTTTTACAGAAATTCAATTATTTGTAAAATATCTTGTTATACTAATAAATAACCTTTATAAATACACAATATTACGGTTCAACTCGTTATAAAAAAGAATAAAGAACGAAACACCTGATACCATAACTTTTGAAGTGTGAAAAAAGTTTTGGCACTATTTACTTGATTGGTTGTTGATTTATATGTTGGTAAATTTAATTACCAAATTACGTAAACGCCAAATTTTAAACTAAAATTTAAAACAAAAAACATTCCACTTTAATCCATGATACATTACAATCTCCATTCAAAAGGGCAGGTTTAATTTACTTGAGGTGATCGGTAAAGAAGAGCAGGTGTGCTGGGAGGTCGTGTCGAGTGATCAGGTTGTCTACAGGGTGTGACAGCCACTCTGTCTCCAGGTCTGTACGTGGTCAATTAGAGAGATCGCGAGCGACACTTACTGACACAAAGAGATTGTGTAAATATTGTTCAGACAAGATTGAAATATTTTGTAGACAAAAATGACTCTGGCCCTCAACTTTTACTTACCTCAAAGCGTATTCTTCTTATTAACACTACTTGCAACTGATGGATCTTTCACATAGTAGGAGTGTTGTTACGTAAATAATATACCGCATGTCACGTAGGCCTAACAGTCGCGAAAATTGCGTGCAAACATTTAAGTCAATAGCTTGGATAACATTAGGCTACATAAGTTCTCAGTTTGTTTCAAAATTTATTTATTCTTCGATTTTATCGTTGCCATCATGGTTACCATAAGACCAATATAAACTTTGGCTAACGCTCAGCCAAATCCAGTATTGTAACATTACTACAACAACAAAAAGGGAAGAAAACCTCTCTTAGCTCTGTGGTGAATCAGTCGTTTACAATTTTACGTTAAGTTCATTTATTACTCTATGCAATAAATCTGTGAGTTTGAGTAACAGAGGTGTCTATTGTTGGATAAGATTATTGTCTTGTATATAACCATAGATCACTGTAGTTTGTAATAAATTTGGCTCCGCTATGATTTATGGCGAAATGTGTGTACATTTCTGTGGAGCAGTAAACAAAACACAAAACAGCAGTATGTATGTGTGTGTGTGTGTGTGTGTGTGTGTGTGTGTGTGTGTGTGTGTGTGTGTGTGTGTGTGTGTGTGTGTGTGTGTGTGTGTGTGTGTGTGTGTGTGTGTGTGTGTGTGTTGTGGCAGTATGTGTGTGTATAGTCAAAACTGTAACACGCTGTGCCGAGGTTAAAGATTTTTTTGATAATAGAAAAACGATTGATGACTAAAAAAAAGTTGGAACTTATCAATGAATAGTTACGAGCCGACACACCTATATTATCCCTAGATTATACCTACATTATCTACCTCGTTTGATTATTATTTGATTATATTTATTGAGTGTTTGTTTTGGATATACTGTAGTGTACATGGGATTGACACAAATCATTTTGTTTGATTCCTACCTTTTGCATACCACAACGCTTTGTGATTTAACCTACATTGTAATGCACCGGTTTTGTTTAATTTCTAACTATAACGACTAAGCCATTAGGCTCCTTTTTACTGAGTATAAGAGGTCAAAAGGAGGTATTAAAATTAGGTTTTATTTCAAGGAAAGGTTTGTTGTGTTTTCTTTTAGAGGTTACTGAATAAATCTTGTGAAAAGTAAAATTTAGATAGCCTATGTGAACTTGATGTGCAGCACGGGCCCGGTGGGTCAAGAACAGAACAGCTGATTCGGACGTGTGCATTATTATTGTCGAAACACCATTGTAACTTGTAGCTTTATTTCTCTCTCCCGTATAAGAGTCATATATTAGTCATACTCATCTTACTTCTTCTTCGTAAATTCCCTTCTATTAATGTTATGTCGAAATCAGTTCAGGTGCTAAATGTAAAACAATGCATATCTTTGAGTGCACGTTAGATATAGATATTCTTTCTTCTTCCATTTGAATATTTGAAAGTGTCGTAAAGAAACTTAAAGAATTTATTAAGTTACAGATTTTATGAAGTTTAAAAGTTTTGTAATAAGAATTCGAATATATACATGAGATATTAAAGGATATTATAACAATTTTGAGAATTAATATATTTGATTTCAACTTACAATGTTGAAGATGCGTTTTGGTAAATCTTTTATAAGTATAAAATATTCCAACCAAATTAAGAAATAAGACTTTCACACATATAAAAGATTTAACAAAACAAATCTTCAACACTGTAAGATGAAAATACACACACACACACACACACACACACACACACACACACACACACACACACACACACACACACACACACACACACACACACACACACACACACACACACACACACACACACACACACACACACACACACACACACACACACACACACATATGTATTTGACTTCTCTGAGTAACTTTCGTGGAAACAACGTTCGTTTTCATTTATAACTTTTGAAGTAATATTTATTTCCAGGCCGGATTTTTATTTATTTAGTATAGTGTGCAATTATTAATTTTTAAGGTAAAATTATACTTTTATATCGAAATGAAATGAAATGAAAGAAAGTTTATTTCCATTATAATTACAATACTATTACAATTAGTATTAATATATAAATTGATAATTAATATATGTACAATAAATAACTAAAAGTCTTATACATAGTGTTTGGAAATTAGCCTACATGGGCAAGCAGCCTGTGCGTAGGCGATTAAAATATAGCTACAAAGAGAAATACGTCAGACCAAGAGTCGCATTACCTCAGGCTTCGCTGAAGTTTTATGGAAAATTACAAGTCTATGGTTCATTATATTATCAGGGGGTCCTGCGGAAAAGTTGGCACAGTATGAAATTGAGATTGCTGATTTCTTCCCCTCCACAAATATACTCTGCACCTGTGTTATCTTAAATACACATAAAAAGATCTTGGGTTTTTGCCATCACCTATTAACAACAAGGTAAGGCACCACATTTCGAGCAAATTGAGGTTCGGATTTACAGCTCATTTCACTCTCAAGAAGTCCTGCTGATAGATAAACAGGCAGGCAATCGCACAGAAAGACATTTTTAAAATCCCCTAGCAGACAAAAAGAATGAGAATCCATCCCCTACTGAATGATTTAGCTTCAACGATGCTCAGGCAAATTTCATAGTTGGACGAATTTAAGGTCTACAGATGATCCTTCTTGAGATATCTTGACATTATTGATACATTCACATTTTGTTCATTAAGTTAGATTTCATAGCAGTGTTTAAATAACAAAAGTTTCGGTGAGATAGGGAAGGTACTATAACCCAAGAATGTGCTGAAATCAAATCATGTAATAAACTTTTCTTACTGACTTCTTTCTGCATTTTTTCTTGTATAACCAAGTTGCATTTCAGCTTGTTATAAATATTTGTTAATCTGTGTTTTTATCATTTCCATCATAGTTACTCATAATACCAATGAAAAATATTTGCTAACCCTCATCCAAATTCCTTGGAGTGACATGCACCATCATCGAACTCAGTGTTGCCTGTATAAAAATGAAGCCTTACTCTCCACCTACCTAGTCCCAAGATGACCGAACACTGTAACATGCGTACAGAATTACTGAAAACTATAACTGATCAGTTACTAACTCGTGTTTCATTTGTACTTAATTTATAAGTTGAGGTATAAAATTCAGTCTTTAGTAAATGTTAAAATAAGGCCAATCCAGACGGAAGCAGTTTGTAGGTGAAATGAACACTCGTATCGCCCAGTAAGAGTTAATGAGTATCAATTTGGCAATCATTTATCTTTGCAATTTGTTGTCTCACGGTGGTCTTCGGACTTACCCGTGACTAAAGAGAAGAAAAAGGCGTAACAACAGAAGCACGCCTCCATCTTGAAAAAAAAGAATGGTTTTAATACAGTAATTACATTTAAATGAAAAACAATAATTTAAATTGTGTGACCCTTCTATTCGGGAAGTCGAATTTAACATTATTAAAAGAGCTTTATGACAATGCAAAATCAAATTTAAATGTTTAACTCAGCTGTCCTTTCCTTAGGTATAACTTGGTACTATGGCCAAATCTAAAACACCTGTTTTAAACTACGAAGTAGAACTGAAGATTTGATACGATAGTTTAAGGATGTCTACGACTAATACGATAGATTGATCAACTAAACATCTCAAGAATTATACAGAAAATATTATTCTAACACCATTGATATTGCCAACTAGAAGCCAACTATTAGAAAAATAATGATTTTTTTTATTCATCAGTGGTCAACGATATCAAATTACATAAATTTGACTCCACTCCTCGTTCTGCGGACTCAGCGTACCAGAGAACACTGCTGACGGTGCTGAATACAACTCTATTTTATACTGTGGCATTAACTTTACACCACCGTTTTATAATTTCTGGTAATATATTATTAAATATGGCCTTAATCAACACGTTATTAACGTATTATTTCTTATCAGTAGATAAAATGAAAATGAAATGAAAAAATGCCTTTATTAAAGAAGGGGATTTAGCCTACTCGTAATGCTGCTGATAGATCATAGTAATTTAATGCCATTTGAAAATAGTGCCACTGTGCTACAATAAATGAAATATTTGGGAGAAGCTATAAACTGAAAGCCTAATATTATAATTAAATAAGTGTAATAAATAACAATCGTGAAATCTAACAGATTATAAAAATCTTCATGATATAAAATTTTAAATGCTATTAAACAGCAAGAAATTGATTTAATGATTTATATACATAACACGATATTTGTTGATTATAACCATAAATATGGGTTTAAGAATCATCAAGGATGCTACAAAACCCGAGAGCTTCACTGTTTTAGTACATGGAGGTTCCTAGTTTACAACGCAAAAGTGCGCTGAAATCAAATATTGCCACCTACTTTATACTTTAACATTATAAATTTGTTTAACACATGTTCTAATTGTAGTGTGTTAAAATATGTTAGACTAGCAGTTTCCCGCGGCTTCGCACGCAATTTCCCGTTGAAAACAGTACACTATATTCACTTATTCTTTTTCTATCACATTCTAAACATTGCTGAGATAATTGACAGTTGTTCCTTCGTGAGCCTCTTGGGCGCATTATGAAGGTATGTATCATATTCCTGCCTCTATCTTTCGTGGTTTTTGCTAGGTGTTGATAAGTTATTCAGAACAATTACTGTATATGGATGAATCTCGGTAAACTAATTAGGTTATAAAGAATCACATTCGGTCTGTTAAAATTAATTTTCTGTCTAAGATATTTCCAGTATTATTTTAGGAGTGTGCCTTCAAGAAAATGTATCAAAGAAACCAAGTTTCGATCATAAAGTGTCTTCTTTCGGCTCTTTTCATTTACCTTCCATGTAACCAAATTCGATTACCTTATGTGCAAACATTCACGGATTTGTATAATGAGGTTGTTTTCATAATAGCGTTTAATAGTATTTTCTTTGAATTAAATAGTTTATTGATCATTGATGCAATCTGAATTTAAAAACACTACTGATCAAGCACTTTAAAATAAAAATGTTTTAAATTTCAAATGTAAACAAATGTTTTTGCCTCTTTGATGAACTTCAGCTGAAAGTATTATCAGCTGTTAAGTATCAGTTCGCTTTGTATTACGTGTCGTAGCGCAGTCTGTCGGTTCCAATATAAAACACACCAACATCAACAACAATTTATAATTAAAAAATTAATGAAATAAACTATTAAAATCTCTAAAAGTATGCCTATGTTACTTCCAGGAACGTGTAGAATCACTGTACAAAATTTCACGATGTTTCGTGCATTGGTTCCAGAGTTATAACGGAACATACAAACAAACATTTATCATTTATATATATAAAAAGATTGTACTCAGCTCGTTTAAAAATTTATTTATTCTGTTATTTACTCGTTGCTATTATAGTTACTTATGAGACCAATGTAAAAATATTAGCTAACGCTCTGATAGTATGAATACAGTATTTGTGCACCATGGTATAAGAAAACATAAAAATAAGAAACAACCTTTACTTGCCAACTGCATGTATATTTTTGCATATTTATGGATATTATGTACTGAAATAATAAGTCACACGTGCTTCTAATCACTTGATTCTGTAAAATTATGTAATTTTTGAAATAAAGATTTTTTTGTAAACTCTGTATTGTACTGTGAGACAACAGGAGCGTGAGTCTTGGAGTGGCGGTTTGGTAGCCAAACCCCACCCAGTCTTCTCAGAACTCCCATACATAATTAACCCTTTGAACACCGATATAAATTTAGTAATTTTTTAGATTACGCTCATTTAAGGTGAAAAAATAAAAATGAAAATTCCTTAAAGCTAATTTTTCTATTCAATCCTAATGACTAATAGTCACACAAAAAAATCAATTTTACAATAATGTAATACTTGCATTAAAATAATCACATTTTTCATAATAATGGAATATTTCAATCAAAATCAAATTTAGGTTACAGAGTAATCAAATGCAAGTGATGAAAAATATGAAAACTATGTACAAGGATAAGAAAACAAATAAAATGTAATATGCTGATCTTGATTAGTTTTATAAGTTCTGATAATAATAGATTTAGGCAGTTGTATGGTAAACTTCAAAAATAAAATCGGGATGAAGCCATGGGGTCTCGGGACATGACTTGCAGCCATAATTACACAACAGAAAAGAAACAATAAAAACTGTATTATAACACCTAAAACATGGTAACAATAACTTTTTACAACTGTTTGTATAAGGAATGACAACGCAAGAACACTTCCCAAAGGCACATTGCGTGCTCCACTGACAGTCGGTAATGGCGGATAGTATCGTCATCGGCGTACAGACGGGAGTGGGAGAACAGCTGCCAGCAACAAAACAATTTACTGTTTACCTACTGCGGCCAGCTGACAGCTGCAACTGGATTAATTGGTCAAGCCAGTACATTACTTTGTATTGTGGCTTATGTATTGAACTTATAAACTTCAAAAACAGTAATAAAATGTATTTTTATTGATCGGCGGATTATTTCGTCTTTGGCGTTATAAGACCAAACAACATCGCGGATTATTCCGTCTACGGCGTGCTAAGGGTTAAAAGTTCTGGCCAATCTAGGCATGATAAAAAATAGTTTACTTGTTCATCTCCAACTTTGTCGCGAACGAAATATCTCTGACAAATAAATAAAAAAAATTCTTTTCTATGCGAACATTTCATGACATCTCTAAATTTTTAGTTATAATAGCGTGTCATATTATAATCGACGTACTACAAAATTTTTGCTTGATTAAAATCCTTTACTCGTTCTCATTAGCTGTATTATATTTCAAGATATTTACTTTACTGAAAGATTGTCAAATCATAGTGTATTTTAAAGGAGGGCACTGAAGAGAAAACCAATTCAAAGACGCTCTTAAAATGTTCTTCGTTGCTCCAATATAGCAGATCCTGCTTCAGTTTCTCTGTGAAATTTTGCATACATCCTCGTTTCTACTGTACATACACAAATAACGAGCTCCATGATCATGCAAGTCATTTCACGGGACCTAGCTTACCTAGTCAACATTTTATATTGAGGTTATGGGTAGACATCATGGCAACGAGACAATTGGAGAATAAAACAAATGTAAACAAATTGAGAACGATCATATTATATTCCACACAAACCTGTAATGACATTACGTTTATTTTTATATTAGCAGTTAACCCGCGTCTTCGCACGCAATTCCGTAGGCTTTGTGCGTGTATTAGAACATATATATATATATATATATATATATATATATATATATATATATATATTATAGTTTTATATTAGAGTTAATTTTATTTCTGAAGTCAATGTTGTGTTTACCTTGTTGCCACGACCAAAACAATTTACAAAACAGTGTATATTTATGGCTATTCTAATTTATTCCGGTCTTAATATATTTCTTCCGTAGTTGATTTTACCTTGTTTCCCGATCAAGAAAAAAATATACATACATACAACTGAGAAGCCTACTTCTGTCAAAAGATGGGCTTTATAACAGTCTGTAAATTTATAGTAACATTTAAGATAGTAACTTTTTGTATACCTAATACTTAATATTTGTTAAAAATGTACAATTACAAGTATAGTTTTAGAAAAACTTTTAATTTAACTTATCTGGAGATTTTCTTACTCTGTGCTCAACAGCGGTGGCAGAAAAGGTTTGAAAATAAGAAGTGTTGTTACCATCAAGCCTACTCCATGCTTTCACGCTATAAATGAAAACAAATTGAATAGTGGTTAAACCAGTTAAACATGTGGTTGTTCTGCCATAAAAGCAATGTTTACACATAACAGTTGATAAAATTATTCTTTCAATTAATATTTGACAACTTTAGAGATCAAGATAGAGATTTCTTTGCTATTTCAAAGACCAGTGGGGCATAGCCCGGAGTGATTTTCTAAATAATAATCGGCCTATATTTATACCAGGGACCGTAATAATGTGCATGTAAATTTTCAATACAATCGGTTCAATATTTACCCGTGAAAGAAAGAAAAACAGACACTTCCGCATTTATAATATTATTAGGATTAGGATTTACAAGATAGAAGTTCAATTATGGCGCATGTGGCTGAGTGGTAGCAAAGCTTTTAACTCCGGATGATGCCTGAGAATGAATTGCTTAAACCATAAACTTGACACTTTGCAAGTAAATTCAGCGAAGATTGTCATGCGACGTATGTTCTGGCGCGTCGTACCTTATTATTGTCAATAACCACAGTGAGCAGGTTATGTTGAGGAGGCCTTAAATTATAGACTTGGATATGGCCAAGTCATAATAACCCTTCCATTTGAATAGTAAATTTAATACAAAATAGCTAATGAAATACAATAAAACTGCACAGCTGTACGGGTGCAGAATATAAATATATGGTTATTGGAAAATATAAACCATAAATTCTAGAAAGGTTTTAACTAATATCTTTAATATAAACTCTTTCTTCTATTGTCATGTATTTAATAGAAGTATACACCACGTATGAAAGTACAAACGTTTACTACCAGGCTGCGGCGAATAAAATACATACCAGTTTAATTTTTTCGTAATCTATGGCCCGACAACTATTTTTTTATACGCACACAACTTAGTTTTTGTGAAATTGATGGAATAGTTTTCCTTAAAAACGTAGACAAACCGTAATAATAATTAACAATATTTTATATGTTAATTATAAAGTATATACAGTACAAAACTGTCAAAAATAGGTTTGTACGATAAAATTAATTTTCATAAAAATAAAAATTAAAAAAAATTAAATTAATTAAATTAATTAATAAATTAAATAAATAAATAAATTAATTTTTTAAATTAACATTTTTTTAAATAAAAATTAGCAATCAACAACAATAATAAGTTAAACTAAACAATTTATTATTGTTGAAATCATTATATTAAAAATTATATTATAAAACCATACATTACAACAGTTGTGTCCCACCGGTCCAGCGTACGAAAATGAACTCAGTGAACAGTGGTGGTGAAGTGAATAGGTTCTACTGTTTAATTTAACAATGGCTGTCAAGCACTATTTCTATATTTTGTAAACTCTACTAAAAAGATTTTTGCTTGATTATCGTCATAAAAGTACACCATATCATAACGTACGGCTTGATAATATATTTAAATGATAATAATAACTTCCTTATTTTAATAATACCTACAATTACAATCGTGTTGCAAGTGGCATCGTCAAATGTTTATAACCATCGACACACATTTTTAAACTCTTTCAGACATACATTTTGTTAACAGTCCAACCACCACAGAAAACAAAAGTTTTGGTGTTTTTTTTTTGTCACCATTAACACTCTTAACAGCAAAATATGTGGTGGTGTTACTGAAATTAATTACTGAATATCTCAACAGTTTTGAAAAAAAAACTTGTCAATCGTGTAAAACGCACCATACATATAGACCAACAATAGGTCTTATGCGAATTTTGGAATGGTTCTGGTTTTAATTTTGTATGCAGTCAGGAAGGCAATTAATTTACTTTGTGCACTTTTATGTTGTTGGGTTCTATATTCGGCCCTGTCTCTAGTTTCATACGAGTGAACATTCCTAACTTGAGTCAAAACGCACTTTGACCTGCAGTACAGGCGACCTCAAAAATATAGAGGCAGAGTAAAGTCAATAACCTAAGCTCCATGAATGCTACTCTACATGATTCTCAAGTTTTCAATTTTGAATATGGTTCAGTCAGCTCTTTTTGAAGTCTAAATACCCTTTCCAGTTTGTATTTAGAACAGCTACTCCAAAGACTTATGTCATACTCCAGATGAGTATGGATCAAGCCAAAATAGGCTGTTCTTTTGGAGCAGAATCTGTGTTAGGTTACACAAGCATAAATGCTTGATTAATCATGAATTCAAATCACTCAAACATTACAGCGCAATGATTTACACTGTCATAGAGTATTTTGTAATGCTTGGAGTATAAATATGAATATGAATACAAGTTACGTAATCAACAGGCAGGAAGTTCTAAATACATAAAAAACAACAAAATGTTCAAGTTTTCCGTAAAACTTGTATTGTTCTGTCAGTAATTGTATTTATATAGATTACTTATGATTAGAAGAATATAATCTTGTTAATAATGTTTATTATCATATATTATAATATAGTTTAATATTTATGTTTCTTTTAATTATAATTTCTTTTCCGAAAAACTCTTCCAAGCCCAAAACTCTTGTTCAAAAGACAGTGTACTTTGTGGATTCAAATGTAGGTGAAGACGTTTCGTTTGTCCCGCACAAAGCCATGCTGGCGTACTATATTCAGTGGCGTAGCCATTCTACTTTTCTATTTTCGGAAGGAGGCTTAAGGAAGGGTTATTCCTTTGTGTTAATGAAGAATTTTAAAAAATTAAATTTATTTACGTAATCTCGTTTATATACAAATGAGATATGTGAATGACTTTACAGAATATACTACTGTTACCTAAGCTAAGTGTACTGATTGGAGAAAAAAAACAATGTTTTATAATTTGAAAGTAATAAATACATTATAGTTTAAATGTTTGGAAATGAAACACTGGAAAGTATGGTTTAGCGTTATTGAATTTTGTTTTATTTTAACAGCTGAGGATGTAAGATGCTTGATAAAGCCTGTTATAAGTGCAATATTACGTTTAATCGTTGTTTTACTGATCAGAATTTCTAGCTAGGGACAAAAGAAATCCAACAATATTGTACATTAAAATAACAACTGCTCATAATTCCGTTGGGATTTTATTAAAAATATAAATATAACTCATCAAATATAAAGATTAAATTATAATTTTCAGAAGAGAAGGTTTTAGATTTAGGGGTAGATTATTACTGTGAAAACAGTTTTGGATCCAAGCATCATTTCCCAGAGACTCGGCAATGTTGGCGGCCAGGACAATGTTGACAAGCATTATAAGGACGCTAGATTAATTATCTCAACAATGGGCGTCTTATCTGCCCGGACGTGACATCTTTGCCTAGCTCTCTCTCCCCCTCCCCACTCCTCATTATGTTTATTCTAATTATCATTTCTTGGTGAATGATATTCCCTAAACCTCCAGCCCCAGTTGGTGACTGAGTATTAAATCTTATTTTGATAGCACATTTTCCAATAAAGGAAACGTCAGATTCAGGTACCCATGGAAGAACAATTTTAATATGGTTTGCACGATAATTAGAATAATGTGGAAGTATGTTAACTCAAACTGAAACTCAACATAATCTATACAACCACCCATTAAGGGTGAGAGCGAGTTTTTCAGTATAAATATGTCCCCTCTGGTACTTTCTCCCTCATCTGACAATGGTATAACTAGGAGGAGTATATTGCTTTGCATCCCTTCCCACCAGTGGTTGGCTAATGGCTAAAGCTTCAAGGAAATTGCACAGGTATTTCGAAGAATTTATTTAATTAAATTCCTGTATGAACATAAAATTAGTTTGATTTGATTAATAACAGAATTCTTACTCTGCATTAATTTAAATTTTTGAAAAGTGTTACTAAGCTAATCCAGAAAAAATTAATTAAACTAAGTATAAAAATCGGTACAAGCTGGCAAACAAATTCACTGTCCATTCCACCGACTACAACTTCATCTTTAATAAAGTATGTAACTGAAAACTATTCAGAGACGAGTTCAGATTACCGCTAAAGCGGAATAATGGATCCTTAACAAGGCATAATAGTGACTTGAAGAAATGTTGTATTAAAAGAGCTATTTAAATATACCTATATAAATATTTAAATATATTTGGTTTTCCGATCATATGTTTGTTTGGTTATTTACACGCACATGTGACAGATACGGCCAAGCATAAAATAAATTAATCGTTAAAGTGAGGAGAGAGACAGACAGACAGAGAGATAGAGAGAAAGAGAGATAGAGAGAAAGAGAGAGAGAGAGAGAGAGAGAGAGAGAGAGAGAGAGAGAGAGAGAGAGAGAGAGAGAGAGAGAGAGAGAGAGAGAGAGAGAGAGAGAGAGAGAGAGAGATTCTATTGTTTGTTTATCTAGTGTCAAATATTATTCTACTTCTTAATATAGAGCTATAATACTTTGTATTCTAGTGATTTTTAGATGCCACAAAAGTTTCGCAAATTTACGTTACTAAGCTTCTTACACTGAATTTTTCTTTCTAAATAAATTTCACCAGGGTCATGAACGACGCAACGATGGAGATGATGAACAATGTGCGTCAGCCTTTTTAAATAGCGTTATCAGTTTCAATTGCCAGCGTACTTAATTTGTTTAAATTACTCGGTTATCGGTAATTGTGGCCAATTGAGGCAATCACCACCACTCGACAACCGGTGAAGTCCAGGACTCGCCCGCAACCTGCTACGGTCGGCCACCATGGCCATGTCCCGTGTATTTAGTCATGATTCACAATTCTCATTATGATAATTGCATTTTAGTAAATGATGCCCATTTACTACAATGCAAAACAACCCCTAATACATTTAATGCTATCATAGTTGATTAAATGATACTAAACTAACCGTTGCTATAAATACATGCCCAACACTACACCTAGATGAACTATTTACGCTTATTTAGTATGGCTTGCATTAATATATTAACGTATAGTAGTACACGAAACAAGTATATGCTTCAATACGAATGTTAAGTTCAGATCCATTTCGCCTCCACATAGCGCAGCGCCGGAAGTCAAACTCTGCTACAGACTTGTCTCTTGGAATCTGGAATCAATATCCCTCTAAAGAGATCCAAGACAATCAACGAAGAAAAAGCTCAATAGGAACTCTTTACATAGTTTCCACGTCAGAGACACCTAGACTACAAGCAAATGTAATCCAGAGGAAGTGGTGTTCCCATTGTCTCAGGTGCACAATTGCACAGTGAGACAATGCAGACATTGCACTGAGACAATGCAGACGATGTTGATTCCAAGTTCCAGCAGTCACAGCGTTAGACTTCAGACGTTGCACTTAGTGAAAGGTGAAATGGAGCTGAACTTACATTCGTATTGAATCAACCCTTCCTACCTTTGCTCTACATTATGTATACTGTATGCGTCAGATGCATGCCTTTCCCAGTGTACACTTAGAAACCCCGCAGGGGTAGTTTACAAATACCTCGCTAATTAAATCTACTTTCCGCCATAAATATAGATAATGGAAAACATCAAGCAGCTAATTTATTGTAAATAATAGCTACTGAAAAAAATTAACAAATTGCTTGAAAACTGTTATCTGTAATTTATTTTGATAAATATCGTCAAAACAATTTTGGTGGTAATTAATATATTATAAATATTGATGATATCGTAATGTATCAAATATTTTAACTACCAAAACGTGAAAAATAAGTCATTAAACTGTTATTGACTATGTTATGTGCGAGTGAATGTTACTTTTGTCAAGGAAAGGTTACTTTTTAGGTTCACATACAACAAAACAAGCTTCGATACACTATACCACACATCGTTAAGGATAGAATGAGGGACATTCCTAATTATATCGTGCCCAAGATAGTAAAAATAATATACTATTCAAAATATTGTCTGTAATTTAATTCGTTATCGAGATAACCCCGATGGTGATAGGATTCGATAACGCTCAGCCAGATTCATAGGCGGAAATATGGCTGGGAAGAATTGAAGTCATAACATTAAAATTCATAATATAAACTAAATGTCTAACAAACAACCTTTATTTTGAAGGTAATTAAATCATGATTCAAAATAACAAGGCAAACTATTATGTTTGTAGCATAATTTCGAACACCCCAAACTTTGTACGTATATTTTAATTCTGATTGTATTTATTGTTTTATGACACTTTGTATATAAGCCTAGTGACTTGTATGTAAGTTAATGACAAACGAAATAATGAGTAATGCAATATAAATTTCAGTATACTTGTTTAATGTTTGGGAGTTTTTCTTTTATTTCATAAAACATTGTTTTATAAGTGTGTTACTGTTTAAGCCTATTTCACGTTTTTAAATTTAAATTGCTTCTCCACAATGGCTTGGCCTTGGAGGTTCACCTTTATTTTCTCTTCAAGCTTTTTATACGTTTTTATATCATTCCAGGCTTAGCATTCAGATTAAGGTAAGTTTGTACTATTGTTATTGTTATGTAACTCTTGGAATGCTTGTGTGAGAAAATAAATATATTATTATTATTCACTTACGAAGTACGGAACTCGTTTTTCAATTGTAAAAAGCTGAATTCTCCTATTCCATTTTTAATAAACTCCACAAAGGAACAATATAGATTATAGATTAAAACAATAACCTCATGGGTAACAAATTAATATTTGACTCAACATCCTAGTGTAAAAAATATCACTGTATTACTAACGTAGCCTTAAACATATATTTATAAACTAACTATTATACGAACAACACTTCTACTGCTTTAAACAGCAGGTGACATTCACTGATAACGGAGTCATCAATTCACATAAATTCGACTCCATTCCGCTTTCTGCAGACTCAGCGCAGTACAAAACATAACTGACGCTGCAGAAAACAATACCGTGTCACATCAGCAGATGATTCTAAGTATAACTCAGAATCAGAGCATTGGTTCTACAAGTCTCTTTTAAAACTCTATTGAGCCAAAACGTTGACCTTAATAGTCATTAGGATGGAATCTCCGTTTCTCCTAAAAAAGTCCAGTTTAATTCTTAACATATTATTGTAGAGAAACATTATATACCGCATGTTGATATGGCCTTTTAAAATATTTGCAACATTATGTCGGTAGGATACAAATGTGTTCCCTAAGTTCTGTTTATACGTTCCTTAACTATAACTTATGTTGTTCACCCGGGCCGAGAAAATGGGGCCACCTGATACAACATATATGTTTTTTAATTGAATTTTGAGTTTAGCTCCAGTCCACCTTCCTTTTATTGTAGCGTCTGGTATCTGACGCTGTCTCAGACTTGACTCCTGGACTCTGGAGTCATGTTCGTCTGAAGAGATCCAAAGAAAGTCGAAGACGAAAAAGCTCAAACAAGATACCAGACGCTGCAATAAAAGGAATGTGAACTGGAGCTAAACTCAAAATTCAATTGAATTAATCCTTCCTACTATAGCTACTTAATGTGTAGATCTGTATTTCTATATATCTTACAGAATGTTATACATGGTAAATATCATAAGTACGATGAATATCCTTCTATCTAACCCACATCGACGAATGGACACTTTTTAATGCTATAAAATATTAGTAAATTTTATGGAAAGAACATAGACGCCTGACGTTGAAACCTTTGGTTTAGAAAGACCACGTCCATATAATTATATTGGAAAATTATTGTTTTAATAACATTTACTACTATTAACAAAAATTCCAATTGCTCCAAGTGTCTTCAATTCAATACTATACTATATGACCGTTAACGAACCCATCCCTTCAGGAGCAGGACATATTTAGGTTGTGTTTGTCCGTTCGTACAATTTCTGTAGAACGATCCCCATCTGACCTAAATAAATATTACAAGAATTTCCATTGATATATCGGCAACATCGAGTTAAATCAAGGATATTTCATAAGATTTGATTAAGCGTCAGCGATCTTTTCAGTAATCATGTTGGCAAATGAGAAAATCTCACAATTAATCAATTTGTAAGTAAAGTGAAACACGAATTACGACACAGTAACACAAGTAGCCTAACTATCGTAAAATATCTCCAGAAAAATTCCATCTGTAAAGGTGGATGTCCATTCTTGAGACTTGGCTGAGCGTCATCGAATCCTACCATTCAGTAGGCTGGCATAATTTCTTTTGTATTTCATCAATTTTTTTTCAATCCGTTTGTCTGTCTGAATCTTCATAGGACATTTCGAGAATGAGATTAAATATATACTTGAAATTTTGTATGCAACTTCAGCAAAACCTGTTACGCAACATATGGTTTTCTTACTCCTTCCATGTTAGAAACCGATGAGAGATTTGATTTGTAATAATAAATGGCTTATCATAAATGTATATTCAATTATATTAAAATGGTAGCCTTTATTAAATGGTCATAGTTAGTCTAGTATAAGTATTTATATATGAATTGTTTCTCGTAAATAGATGAATATTGATGACAAAAACGTGTTATTGTAATATATACTATAATATTCTTTTGAGAGAAGTACAATATGAGAAATGAGCTACAGTGACGTTTGTTTAGTTAATCGCGGGATTATGAGTCATTCTGGGTGTGTGCAACTGTTAATAGTTTCATTACAGCATTTTAGTACAACTTTTCCCTTTTCGGGATCAAGTTAAAATTATTGAAGGAAACAGGATTTTTCCGGACATTTGCCATCGTTCAGTGAAACAATAAATCAGTAACACTACGTTTCGAGATCTGCAATCTGATCTTTTCTTCAGGTAAAGAACTAACCTAATACATAATATTACAAACTAGGTTAAAATAAATAAGCTTAAAATATTCCGTACTTCAGTTTTAATGATTAGTGTTTTGTATAGTTTTTTATTAAGTGCATGTTTATAGAGTTAGTGAAGTTGACAAACAACATGTAGGTTGTGATTCCTGACTTAGGCGTGCCACAACGCTTTGGTAAAATTTGTTTATTTTAACCTAGTTTGTAATATTATGTATTAGGTTAGTTCTTTACCTGAAGAAAAGATCAGATTGCAGATCTCGAAACGTAGTGTTACTGATTTATTGTTTCACTGAACGATGGCAAATGTCCGGAAAAATCCTGTTTCCTTCACAATCCTTCCATCGTCAAAAACTAACCTTCAAACAAAGAATTAAAATTATTGTGTGAAGCTACTATGTATACATTTCTATCTTGTATTTCATTATGGTTATAAGTCATCTGTTTTGATTTAATGCCTCTGAAATAACTTTAAACAGGTTGATAAGATGTATCAATGTCTCTGAATGCATACAGTGACAGTCGAAACAGTAAACCATTCTGTACTATGTGATGGATCCAATGTAACATTCAATAATGAAATACATTGTGTAGATAAATAATTTAAAATTTGTCTTAATGTATAGCATTTTAGTTAAATGTGTTTCATATGATCTAATTATAGATACGTCCTTTGTTGATGACAAGCTATGTCATTACACATCCAACTATCACAGAGTTCATTCCATTAGTACGCCATCACGAATGTGTCACTAATGAAACAATAATTACTTTTTACTCGGGGTAATTATATTCTAATATAGTGCTAATAATTACTGATTATAATGTCATTATTTATCTGCCAATTTCTGATTGCTTCCTTTCGATGTGGTCGTTATGGTAATTCGTATTCATTAACATATTTTTTCCATTTTTCTCGACGAATGTGCCATGTTTCTACTTTAGATAGTTTTTAGAGTAGGTTTTCAAAAGCAGTCGCTAATACTGTAAATTACACAATTAGGAACGGCTGTATTAAAAACTGTTTTGTTTAATTACGCTTTTTATTATTCAACGACAGAGATAATTTTATTAACTGCTTTGGGTATATTTAAAATATTACCCAAATGACAATTTCTTAGTAACATAAATTTAGAAAATACCGTAACACCATTTATTTCTGTGAAACCTTAGTATTTCACCACAATAAGGATTCAACTAGGCTATTGCAAATTTACTAAAAAATTATTATTTTACATTCGAATTTAAAGCAATGTCCCTGACTCTAGGTGAAAACATTGCACAGAATTTTTTTTATCTTAAAGGTTTGTGCCTTAAACTTTTAGATATAATTTCAAAGATCACAAAGGAGGTATATATTTTCTGAGCCCCATTTAATAGTTTTACAGATATTAATATGGCACTTGCGATGCTTAAATGGCTATAATACTTCAACATCTACATAAGATTATGGACTAAATAAATATATAATATTTTACAGTTCAAGGAGAATCAAGATTGTACTTTCTAACTTCTTCCTCATAGCACAATAAATATAATAAAATAAAACATTATTAAAAAATAGCAATCAGGCGTACTAAAGAAAACAAGTTCTCAGAAGCAAGGTTGGTTTTTAATGTAAATTTGTTTTTATACTAATAGAGTATTATCTACGGATTATATTTTCCATTACTGGACATAAAGGACTGTAATAATATTTACAACAGTCCTTGGAGACAGAATTAACGCCATTGTTTAATGCAATAGCTTGTGAAAGGCAGGATGTAAAAGCTACTGTCGTGTATAAAACTGTGAGCAATTATTCCTATTATAATTTCTGAAAAGAGGGAAAGGCTAAGGGAACTCTAATGACTTCATTTTAATTATCTGAACAATGCTTGTCTTATCTTCAGCAGCGAAGCGGGCGGACTTTACTGTTCTGCTGGGACGTTTGATCTCCCACACCTCCGCTGCTGTTTGTTGTTAACTTCTCCTGATATCTCCCAGCAACCCGAGTTACAAGCCGAGCGTCTATGTTCAGGCACATCTGTTTGTTAATATACAATTCCACCACGTTATAAATGTCAATCCTGTTAGTTTGTGTTCTTTTGTGTATGTCGGCGTGATGAAAAATGTACGCATACATAGATTTTTTAATGTTATTAGGACCTTCTCTATTTATTAAATCTTTAGCAGAAATTACAAAAATTGAAAACAACACATTTTTAAAATTTTTAAAGTGACTCCAAAGAGTAAAATAATTTCTTCTTCGTCCTTAGAGATTTATATACCATTCATACTCCATTTAAAGTTGTAATACCGTACTGAATTTTCAATACACGTGAAAATACATGTAAAATTAAAAACAATAATCTAGATAGTAATAATAATAATATAAATCTTAAAAAGTGAATAATTCATGTATGGATAATCACAAATCATGTTTTTCCCTATCATTTACTTTGGTTTTGGATACTGTAAAGTAAATAAAATAAAAGAAGGTGTCTTATTTTACCAGGCGAAGTTAGGACTAAGAAGCCCTCTCTAAGACATAACCTGGGGACCAACGGCTTAAAGGTGACTTCCAAACCACCACCAATGGCCGGGCAAGCTGACTGCTTGCAAGGACAGGATCGCTCAGCGGTCACCCATCCAAGCAGCAGCCTCGCTCGACCTTGCTTGATCCTGTTATCTTGCAATAATCGTTGTACCCGCTACGCTGCGCTATGGGATACTACGGGCATTAGTGGTGAATAAATCTCGATTTCGCAAATTCATTGCAACACGCATTCAGAACCTGTTTTTTTTCCATAGCCAGTTAATAACTTCTTGAAGTTCCTACTCACGATTTCTTATGGATATTCAAGAAGGTTGAAACGTTGTGCCAAATTGAAAGTACATAGTTTCGAGCTTATGCATATTGCACGATGTATTAAAAATAAGC
This sequence comes from Homalodisca vitripennis, assembly GCF_021130785.1. Classification (NCBI taxonomy): domain Eukaryota; kingdom Metazoa; phylum Arthropoda; class Insecta; order Hemiptera; family Cicadellidae; genus Homalodisca; species Homalodisca vitripennis. The sequence goes on from NC_060209.1 coordinate 31,779,690, forward strand.
ATTTATCACAGTTGCTTTTCGTGAGCAAAAGCAGTATTTCGTACATCAAACATTCGAACAAGTAGGCTATGAAAATAATTTCGCTGATCTATCGGAATCTGGAATAATATCGATCTTAGAACAACTGGAAAATATTTAATTACTAGGTGCTGTTTTCCCCATTTTGCTATCAATACTATCATCACTATATCCCACTTTCTTATAAAATACTCGTAGTTAAAAATCCATTTTAAGTTCCTGGTGCATTAATAGAAATTGTGACTATTGCACTATTTACTACGTTTGAATTAAGATTGTGTTCGAACATCACTCTAAACTTCCCTATGCCCTTTTAACCTTATTAACTTTAACTTTTCTAAGTTTCGGTCGGATAAATGTAACCCGAGTAAACTATCATACATGTGATAAACAAACTTATAAAACTTAAAAATTTCACTTATAATGTTTTATTCAAATAGCTATATTTGTATATTTTGTGTACAATACTAAATTAAACCAACCAAACCATTTCCTTACTAAGTTTACGAGATGAAAAAAAATCAATTTATTGATATATACAGTTCAGTGATCTGCAACATGCATTATGAATTTACAGTGGTTTTGATAGTTTCATATTTTACTAATGTTAAATAAGAATAACAACGTATAAGCCAAAATATTTTTCTTTTTAAATTTTTTATTATGATTATTTTGTATTGTTCCATAAGGTCCACAGAAAAAATACCGTAGACAACAAAAACAGTTTTTTTAAAGTTAAACGTTCTTATATGTGCTACCATTTTAATTTTTTATTTGTTTTAAACGCAAAAAATACAAAATTTTAAGTGTCAACGCTGTAAAACGCATATTTACATCACTCACATGTTTTTTTTAGTATTTTCATAATACTTAAACTAAATCTAGTAAAATATATTGGTACAATATGTAAGGCCACGTATTTGGTGCTTGCAAGTGAATTAACATTTTCACTTTGATATTATTGATATGAAATTTCTTACCAAAAATCTTTATTTGTATATTTGTAGGTGCTTCATATTTAATTTATCCATAATGAATATAGATAGTACTTCACTACTGATGATGAATAAGGCATACAGTTTTCTTGTTCAGAAGGATACTGTTTATTTCATGCAACCAGCTTCTTGCTTTATGTATCTATTTTCAGTTGTAGCTATAACGACGTTCGGATGGTCCGGGGTTCTTGTTTTAGCCTATTTTGTATTTTGGCCTCAATCAATTTTAATCTTTGCTAGATTACAATGTTCTGAACTAGATATTGACTAAGAATTGTCTGCATTAAGTTCTTATTCACAATTAATTGTTGTCTTTTATTAAATTTTCATTCAATTGTTTAAGTCAATTTATTTTTATCGTACTGTAATCACTAATCGACACAGTTTTATCCAAAGTTGAGCACCAAATCTAGATATTACACTGATTGTGATTAGCTAAGATATGAAATGGATATGACGTCAATCAAATAATAATAATATAATAGCAATTGTAGCTATGGATAAACTAACCGTTACTTTTACTGTTGATCAAGGTCATTATCATAGAATAACAGTAATTTACATTATGGAGCAATAAAATCTCATTATGTAGAGTGCTTTGGAATGGATATTAAACTAAGTATACATAAAGTGGTTTGAAATATGCTTGCAGTACAGTATGTGCATGGCGTAGTCTGAATTTTCTAAAGGTGGGTCTGTCTGGATTACCGGGGATTTATACATACGTAAATATAATATCAACATAACCACGTAACAGCACAAACTAACTGGTTAGTAACAAACATCAAAGTCTTTCGCTACGACTGAGTCAAAACTTTGTTACACAATCAATTAATTATCATCTTGAAATATTTCGGTATCCCTGAAGAGAGCCTACATTAAACCGACCACTGATGTGGTTCTTAACTGTTTCATTGTTATAACATTAAATTTTCAATACATTTTCACTTCGATTATAATATATTATGGTTCTGTCAAGTGGCCATGTATGTGATATTGGTCCACCCAAAATGGCCCAACCACTTCACATAAAGCAGCTATGGTGGCAAGGGCTGATTTGATGTGAATGTTGTATTTAGCTCCAGTTCACCTTCCCCTTACATGCAGCATCTGAAATCTGATGCTGTTGCATATTTGGCTCCTGAAATCCAGACTACTTTTGGATCCCTTTCAAACATGACTCAAGATTCCAGGACTCAAGTCTGCAACAGCATCAGATTTCAGATGCTGCACGTAAGAGGAAGGTGAAATGGAGCTAAATTCAACATTCACATCGAATCAGCCCTTCCTACCGTAGTTGCTTTACCTATGTGTAGAAGACTCGGTTGCTCCACCGTTCTTTAGGATCGTGTCAGTCAATTGTGCGCTCAATCAACATCGTAGTGCGCTCAATTGTGCAACTGATGAGACGACGAGAATACCTCTTTACCTACATTGCAGTACTGTAGTCTGGGTGTCTCTGATGTCGAAAAGATGTGAGTGGTTCGTTTGAGCGTCTTCGTTCTTCGGTCACCAACTATTTTTGGGTCCCTTCAGACGAACATGACTCCAGATTTCAGGAATCAAGTCTGCAACAGCATAATATTTTAGATGCTTCGCGTACATAGGAAGGTGAAATGGAGCTAAATTCAACATTCACACGTCCAACTTGTTGAAATCGTTTGTTTAGACATTTTTAACGTATGTTTTGATCTCCTTCCGTTCATTTTTTTGGAATAAAATGTTGGGTGGGCGAACTTCACAGTAGCCCACTCCACCACGTAACTTCGAGACAAAAAGCATGCCACTTGTTACCTTTTCGTTAGTTTGGTCATTTCCTGGCGTTTTAAGGTCGTTTACTATTTTTTTTAAATATGAGAAAGTCCCAATTTTGTGAGTGGGTCAATTTCACCGTAGCCCATCTACTCATTTTCAGCCTGTCCCCTTAGGGCAAACTACATGCCAATCGTTAGTTCTGTCGTAAAGTGACCTCAAGACCTCAAGGTTGGAGGTTTTAACTCACATAACCCTCTCTGGACTACGCCATAGCAGGTATGTCCAATATTGAGATATCCTTTGAAATATGTTCGGAAGTGAAAAAAGTCATCAAGGTTTTACAGAAGTAGGTTAATATGAAAACTGAAGAAATAACATTTTTATGAAAACTAAATTAACTTCTTATGAATTTCTTACGATTTCAACAGAATAGTTAAACATTTAAAAATAATTCATAATAGATTTTATCAACTATTCAACAGATTTCTGGAGCAATTTAGGCGTCAGTAGCAATTCTTACTGTTATTGTGAATATTCTTGGATCCAGGAGGCATCGTCTCCCAGAGCCCTGCCCATTGTTGGCGGCCAGGACAATGTTGACAAGTATTATAACGACGCTAGATTAATTATCTCAACAATGGCGTCTTATCTGCCCGGACGTGACATCTTTGCCTAGCTCTCTCCCCCTCCCCACTCCTCATTATGTTTATTCTAATTATAATTCCGCGCGAACAATATCCTCTCAAAACCGAGACTTACTCGCGAAGGAGAACATTAAATCTAATTATGCCATAGCACGTTTTAATAGAAACACTTCAGGTCCACGCAGGGCTCGAGAACTGTGTTGTTTATAAAACATTATGAGTTTAATAGCGAATTAATACGTTTTAATAATGAGCCAATCATATGATTAAAACAAAGTAAATTTTAAATAAAATATTGTGCAGTAAAACGTGTTTAAGTTATTCATGTTACAGTACTTACCGTAATAATATTTTTAATGGTAGCCTGCTAATAAATAAATATTTAATGTACTGTACTGTGTGATAATTTATATACAATAATACGGGTATACTATAGTACGGGTATTTAGAAAAAAAATTACATGATCTCCCAATGTAATGTTATTAAAATTGGAGCTATTATTTCCTTAATGATGCCTACTATTAAACTTTGTTATATTAATTGTAACGGTTGAGATACTTGTTTATATTTAATTCTAACACGTTTATTATTAACTAATATAACGAGTTGAGTGTGAACAGTAAATTTAAACCAGATAAAAATATGTTAAAACATGATACTCCAGGAAATTATCTCACTCTAAACATCTCATTAAGGAGAAGAAATCAAGTATAGTTCACGTTATGAACAGATGAGCGTGAGTACAAGAAAGTTTCTGGCTATGTTGTGTTTCTTGCGTTTGCATTTTTGATTTGCGCACATTACGTTCAGAATAAACGAGTAATATGTAGATATTACTTGTAGATTTATTATGCCCAAGCCCATACTCAGACCAGGTTTCTCGGATAATTCTACCGGGGCCCGGGCCGAGCCAAGGCTATTTAAAGAGGGTTGCGGGACATGATGGGGCCCGGCGGAATATTTTTTTCCGGGGCACGCCAAAGCCACAGCCCTGCATGCCTATACAAACGATGTACGCATCAGTCGTATTCATCGATATAATCGATAATCGCATCACACCATTATGAGTCATTGGTTAATCGAGACTATCAATAACTCACATTGTCATTTACTTCATCATTATAAATGAACTGTTTGTTACATGGTGCATCCTTCATTTATTGGCATATTTTCTTTTGCCTCGATACAAAAAGCTGTAAAACTTTATTGATATGTTGATGTCAGCAATATAATAGACTGTTTTAATCATACTTGTGTAATATGATCGTATCATCATATTTTCACCGTGTCTGCGGATATAACTAAGAAGTTTCACCTTTTATGTCATGTTGCATAGTATCCGCAAAGAAAACGTGGTTCATATTTTGAAATAATATTATAATTAGGATTAAAAAATCACATAATCGTTGTTCAATAAAAATATCAATACTAATTTAAAATGTAAAAACTAACCTGTATTTAGGTAAATGAAATTAAAGTTCATACTGTACTGAATTCTTTTTATAGAATAATGCTTTTGATAAAAAATATTCTAAATATTACACTTATACGTCAAAGTATAAAACCTTTCTTAATGTGCAATAATTTAATCATTACAGTGAAAAGTGATTAGAATACCGTAGTAACATTCTCAAACAGTGTATTGCTTTTAGATAGATAGTTTTAGTTTACAATTTCAAAATTTTGCGTACGGATCCAAAATTGCTATAACATGTCTACTGACAGTATGTTCGTGAATCGAATTCAAAATCTTAAAAAAAATATAATTTAAAATATTAAAACAATCTCACATATTCGATTGTATTATAATCTTTTTATAATTGTCCTTCGTGAGAATAAATGGACTGTCAATTAATTTACAAACGCAAATTTTGTACAGTAAAAACTTTATTGTAGTATCACTAGATAAAGGAATACAACATTTTCCAATATATAATTTTTTATTTTGTGCAAGGCCTTTCTGAATCAAAGATTCCATCATCAGGCACTTCACAAATTATCAATTTGTTATAAATTAACGGTTACACCACACAACTTATTGACAACATACTTCACAAATCAATCAAAAGAAAATTAAGAAAATCTAGAACAACATTACTACCACTTCAAGATAATAAACCAGAATTCATCTGTACAACATACAGTAACATTTCAAATCAATTGCAGAAAATCTTTAAAAAGCATACAAACAAATCTATCACTTATAAAACAAACAACAAATTATCACAAATTTTAGGAAATCCCAAGGACAAAACCACATTCGAAAACAAATCAGGAATTTATGAAATTAAATGCAACGACTGTGATAAATTGTACATTGGCCAAACTAAAAGGAACATTAAGACACGATTCAAAGAACACTTTGCACATATAAAATATGGAAGAAATGAAAAATCTGCTGTAGCGAATCACTGTATTGAATCTGGACACACAATCTCTAATAAAAATTTACGATTATTAAAAGAAGTTACAAACACAATACACTTAAATGCTTGGGAAACATTTTACATTAACACAAATCAAGAAAAACTTATCAATAATGAAGACGGACCAATTCAAAATTCAGTTTTACTCTCATCTCAATTTATAAAAAAATTAAAATTTAATTCTGATTAAATATTTTATACTGGCTAACCGTACATCCAAATTGTTTACCATATGTTATTATAAAATTAATTATTATTACAAAAATGTAGATAATTTGTGAAGTGCCTGATTATGGAATCTTTGATTCAGAAAGGCCTTGCACAAAATAAAAAATTATATATTGGAAAATGTTGTATTCCTTGATCTAGTGATACTACAATAAACCGTTTTTCCAATGCTCCAAGATTCTACAGTAAAATCTTATTTACTATTGTCCAAAAAAGTATAAATTACAAAGTTCTCACTCACCATCTCCAGACGTCGGTGGTTAAATATTTACTAAAAGTCAAAATGAACATTGGAGATTGTGACATCACGATGTAGTAGCCTTACTAAGTTTCTATAGTGAAGAGTGCTTAAAATTAGTGATAAACCTCCAATCCGTGGAATGGAAACCACGACTGTTTCGTTCTTGTCTCCATTGACAGGTTCCAGATAAAGTCATAGATATATTAATGGTGCAGTCCAGTTCTCAATGTTCACCTCTTCAACATACAAAGAGATCAGGGAAGAACTGAAAGATTAGTGCGTAAGTCAAGAGTAACAATGATTTAATATTGGTTACTCACGGCCAGGTAATACTAGACCAATGCCAATATTCAGTAGCCTTTAAAATCCACACTCAAAAGGCTAACCTATAAGTAGCCCTCAATGTCAAATCCATCCCTTCACCATGGTGATTAGAGGGATTCATCTACAAAGAGATTAGAGAGTGGCTAAGAGATTAGGCGTAAGTCAAGAGTAACAATGATATGATATTGATCATTCACGGTCTGGTAATACAGATAGACCAATGCAAATATTCCGTAGTCTTTAAAAACCACAATCAAATCCTACCTACAAATAAGAGAAAAACACCAACAGCTCTTGGAGAAGTAAATACTTATATTTCCGCTGTATTAATGAGGAGTAGGAAAAACAATTACATAGCCGGAGGCTTTACCTTCATTCCGTTAACTAATAGTTCCTGGTACGAGTTTTAAAAACTAAATTCGGATTTTTCCAAAACTTAATAATTGCTTCATGTTGTTTTTTTAGTTCATCACCTTTCATAACGGGCTGATAGCAATATTTTTCGATATCAGCATGGGCAGCATTGAAAGGCGACGAACAAAAATATCCCAGGGTCAAGGACGTAGCCAGCGAGGAGGTCCAAGGGGTCCGGACCTCCCTCCTAAAATTTCAATTGTTTCAATTACTCTGTTAGTAAACGATTATTATTCTTTAAATCATTCAATATTACAAGCATTTACTGCAAAAGATCGTTGTCAACACAGATACGGGTTCTAGCACTTTTTAAAGAACAACACGGGGTCTTATTTTTGTCCACTTTGAAATGGAAAATATCTGTTTTCTTGACACCCCTCCCCAAAAAAATATTCCTGGCTACGTTCTTGTCCCTCGATTTAGTGCCTATCAGTAAAATAACAACATTTTAGATGGTTCCATCACTGATTGAGAGTTAAAAATAATACTAAAATTACATAGCCACTATATTTTGCGTAGTAACATTAAAATTGTGGAATCTACAAAAACACGTGAGATGAACACTTTATAATAATAATTCCATTTTTTTTTTACATATTTTGGAGTTTCAAACTTTTCGTTTTTACATTCCAAACGTCTAACGATAAAAATACAGGATCTCAATTTGAAATATATTCATGTAATACGGCTTACAAAATTTCTTCTGTCACATGTGATCAAATGCAAGGCTGGGATGATAGGACAGTGGCACTAGCACTATTAGTATGTGTGTGGAAGGGTTTAGCCGTGTGTGAGGGGGGGAGGAGGAAGTCCCCACCCACTCACCACTCTGTCTGCTAGTTCCGCTCAGTTCCAACTCCGCTCCGACAGTCAGTTGCGCCTCGTCCCCGTACCTGTTCGGCCGGTCGCCCCTGTGTGTCCCCGACATCGTGCCGATGTGTGCCCCCGGGCCGGTGTAGCCATGTGTGGACCCCTGGCGGTGCTATGTGTGTGCTAGTGACAGTTATGTGTTTAGGCCTCGTGGTGCTGGAGGGTCTCGCGCTGCCGTCTACCCTTCACAGATCAGCGTGTTCGCAACAGGTATGTTACAACTAACTACCTACAAGAGTTCTGTCACCCATTCACGAGTTTGTTCATTCATTCGAATGGTACAGTGCACATTTAAAAGGCGTTAAAATAAAAATTCATTCACTGCTCTCTAAGGCACAATCCCTAATAACAATAACGTAATTAAACTAAATTTTGTAGCAAATTGTATTCCCATATTTTATAAACAATTATTTTATTTAAAAAATAATCAAAGAAGTTGATGTATTTCACAATCTAAGAAGGCAAAGATGGACAGTACATTTTTTTAAACAAGATTAGAAATTGAACCAAATTTTGAATTCATCATTTAAGTGACACTTGTTTCATAGCAATGTTGAACCGCTATAAACGTATAATATTACTATAAATTAAAATAAAAGTTTCAGTTTGCTCCATCGATTTTCATATATACCTGATTGTTTGGCATGGACATAACTATATATGCACCGTGAGAGAAAAGTACAGAAATAACAGTACACATTTAAAAAAACATTAAAATAAAAATTCATGCCTGCTTTCTAAGGCACAGTTCGTAATAACAATAATGTAATTAAACCAAATTTGTACCAACAAAATTTTATTCCTATATGATTTTAATTAGCAAATAGTAAATAAGGTATTTTTGCGCTTATTTAATCGAAAAAGTTGACGTATTTCACAATCTAAGAAGGCAGAATTTTAAATTTATAATTTTAGTGACACTTCTTTCTTAGCATTGTTATATAAGTGTATAAGATTGCTATAAACCAAAATAAAAGATTCAGATGCTCGTCCCATTCCCATAAATACCTCATTGGTTGGCATGGACATAGATAGCTATATACGCACCATGAGAGAAGAGTACAGAAATAAAAGTAAGCAGCCTATGTTCAAAACCAATCCATTGCTAATATCGTATGCTACCATAACCTCAATTTAGTCAAGAGGTCAATTCAGTCAAGTGAGTTATATTGTGTTTTGAGAAGTGTTGTCGAGCATAACCGTGTAATTAATAATAATAATAATGACATTTTCACATGAAAAATGCATAAGGGCCTATGTACAACAAAAATGAGATAATTAAGACACCTAGATTACAAAATATGGAATATAGTGTACTCCAGGTGAGTTGGCATTCTCTTTGTCTCATCAAGTGCACAATTGTCGTAATAGTAATCTGGAACCGAATCTATGTAAATTGTTCGTTTTGAGCTTCTTGGTCGTCGAATTTTTTTCAATTTCTTGAGACGAACATGGCTCCAGATTCCAGGAGTCGAGTCTGTAACAGCATCATTTTTCAGACCTGCACGAAGAGGAAGGTGAACTAGAGCTAAACCCAGCATTCATCAGAAATCTACCGTCACAAAAATCGATTTTAATTCACGTAAGCTCAATCTTTTAATTTGTGTTCGACTTAAAAAATGTCCTGTGAAAAATCAATTAGGACTACAGACCCTTACAGACAAAAATACCTAAGTGTAAAACGCCAAGTGCTTGAAAGTCACTTAGTGAAATATATTCTCACAAATTTCATTCTCATTCGTTTTGACACATCCTAGTATAATAAGATATCTCAAAATGCGGAACGTGTCTATGAACCCATGAAGCGTAAAATATTTGTAAATTTTAGACGTGGCGTAGGTGTAAAATAATTCACCTTATTTGTCCTTTTAACAGTTAAAATAGACTTTTAAAAAATCAAAGAATTTTTTAAGGGCTCTAGGTGAATGAAAGGTGTCAATTTTATTCACAATTCTATACAGCTAACTCAAAATTGATTCAATTAGTCTACTTAAGAGAACCCAGTACCCCCTGGGCGATCGTGGTTTTAGCTCTCCTGAAAGTACCTAAACGTGATAATGTGACGAAACAAGCGATATTTTGAAGCTTATGTACGTTCAATGGAATGCCAGTGATCAGATTTTGGTTGTTAAAATTACGTAATGGTGAATAAAACCCAACTAAAACACAATCACAAAATTGCATGTAATAACTTTTCAGTGAGGTTTTTTGGAAAAGTAATTACCGGATTCTCAATACAGTTCTTTAACGAATAAATTATGTAAAAATCGTATGAATCCGATTAAAGATTAGGTCAGGACCACAGCTTGAAATTAACATGAGATATATGGGACTAAACTCACAATAGTTGAGGTGTACTGCGCCTTCTCAAGTGAACTTTAAGAGAGTGTTGGGATTTTAAACAAACTATGCATCTCTTTGACGCGGTTGGTTCTTCTTTAAGGTTCATAAATACACAAAGGTTTTGTAAAGCTTCAATACCTCCCTCAAACACTCGTAATAAAACCCGTAATAAATCTAAAATAATAGTTTTGTTAACTATTATTTTAGTGTGCTTTGATTTATTTGTTACTGTCAAACAACAAAGAAACATTGTTATCCAGTTATCACTTTCGCTATCCTGACCTGTCTTTTTGATAACTTATCATCGCTTTGAGATAACCTATCACTACATCGAACATTTTTCCAAATAAAACCCAATATACGCAAATAATCCACAAATACATTGCAGTATTATAATACCAACACTTTGTTTACTTACGCCGTCATAACTGCAATCAGCTGATCGTGGCCTGTAGGCTATTGACGACATTGAGCAAAATAAAACAACCATCATGAAAAACAATAAAAACATAATTATGTCCCTTGTTTTTTCTACAACTTTCTCTTACTTACTTAGTCGGAATAATTCAAGAATTGGCCCCAAGGTAGAACCACACGATGGGCTATCGTTGCGCGTTATGTGCACGTTAAACCACATAATGAGATCAGTCGCGCGTCCATACAACGTCAAACCATGCCAAAGAGTTAACTGTTGACTTTTAAAACAAAGATTTCCACTACATGTTCTAAAGTGTGTCACAGTAAACCTAATTAACTAATTTAAAAACAAAACGTGTGGATAGATATGAGTTCCCTTAAGGAAACTAAAATAAGACGCGATATGGTAGTTATTTGCGTGCTGTCCGTAAATTGTGAACCAGTTCCAGCCCTTAATTCGATCTCAGAGTGATAGTACTTCCCTTGCGATATAGGTGTGTCCAGCGCCACTGAACTTACGGAAACTGTGTACTCGCAGCTCGTACCTAGATAAAACCCGTACCGTATTCCAGACAATAACTAATTTCAGCGTGACAAATTTAAAAATGTAAAATGGAAAATAAGTTTTTATATAATATACGTTATGCATATAATTATGAATGATATTTTCTAAGATAGACGTATCACTTAGCATATGGATGTATTTTAAACATTTCCTGAAATACCACTGAAATAATTAAATCTATCTCTCAGCTATTCACTTAAATTATCACAAAGTCAACACATCTAGAGACTTTTCACTGTTTCAGTGGTAGCTGTAAATTGACTAACAAATCAAGTAATCAATTTCGTCTTCTGCACATATTGTGAAGTTTTCTTTAAGTTTGATATACGATGCTATTAGTTTTACATTAGGAGATATTTAGGGTAAAACCATAAAATGTGGAAAATAACATTTTACACGTTTTGTGGAACAATAAATCAGTGTTTATTCCCTCCCAATTGATTACAATACGTTGCTATAAAATATATAAAGAAATGCTATTGATGTAATTTTTTAGTGCCCATAAAGAAACGGAGGTTCCAAGCAGATATGAGTTATCTTGTGCTTAATAGCAAAAATACACGCACAAAACCAAATTATATCGGGTAAAGAGATTCTGCATCATTTTTACGAACCATAATCTGCATTAAATGTAAGGCCTACCTTTAACCTAAATACAATACTTAAACCTCTGTCTCTTCTAGATGTTCCTATAAAAATTACTATAAAGATGCTTTTATGAGTATAAATTTATCGATATAAGCATTTAAGTCTTGAATGGAAAAAAATAATGCTACTTATTAATGAACAAAACTGTAAAACAGTAATTTAAATTATTTAAGTATTTTTTTTCATATAACCTGATAGTTTTTCTCTATTTTCAGATCCTGTGCTTCAAAAATTGCTGTATAAGAGTTAATTACTGATTTAATGTAATGTATCAAAATAAATTTTACATCACGAATATTGGCTCTTCCAATACAAATACGGTAAAATAAATTCAATTGAATATAGCACGTATTATACCACTATAAAGCTAACCTCACATGTAACATTTAAATTAAAGTATGCAGACTGCTAAGAATTTTTATTCACTGTAATTAAAAAAAAAACACAAATGGTAGATACTGTTAGAATTTTGTCTTTCATATCAAGAGTTCTAAACTTACGTTGTAATTTTATATTGGTTTTTTTCTTGTCATTAATGATAGAGGGAGGGGATTTCACGAGGTCAAAATTAATTATCGGCCAATCGTTAGCGAGGGGGGACAATTTTTTTCCTGTCCACACGATAACTCTAGAACAAACTGACTACAGGATTGAAATTTTGCATGAACTCCGTGGGTTTTGGCTGAGTGTTAAAAATGTTACATTGGTCTTACAAGTAACCATGGTGGTAACAAGAAAATCACGGAATAAATGAGTTGCTTAATCGAAATAAATACAGTAATATGGCATTTTAATACAGGAAGTAGTAACGCATGTGGATTTGGCATTGGTCTAGAAGAGTTCTATGATGGTGCTTGTCCATCTATGGGATTTGACTGAGCGTCATTGAAACCACTCAAAGGCTGGAACATTCTTTTCGTCTGCCATGCTCTATAAATGATGTTTGTCGTAAGAGCTATACACTTGAAACGTTGCTTACACCAGAAGCGAAACCTGTTATGCAACATGTTGTGTGGCGTACCCCTAGTTCGCCTATTGGTCGAAGAAATCAAGTGGACAAATGTGAGAACTAACTTAGAGCTCTAAGGTCTGGGAATTGGGTCAAGCAGTTAAGACTCTAGGTCTTGAGGTTTCTATTTTGGCAACAAACGAGAAATCAAAATTCACGGTGCTAGAGACTGGTTTCGAAGCGATCGTAATCCGATAACGCTCAGGCTTAATCCCACATAGCCTAGTGGGGAATTACCCACATGCCGGGGGCGGAAAGTCCAGCAGTACCATCAATAACAGTTTAGATATTACTTTAGATAAATCAGTTGGTACAATCATTAGATAGTATGTATGTATTTATAAACAAACAATATGGTAAGTAGCCTGCACTATTCCTGTAAAGTCGTCAAACCATTTATAGAGGTAATTAGCTACACTATTAGCTAATCAATTACAGTTCTTGACTCATTGGTCAAACCAATCCTACTAAATCTCAAAGTAAAATTGCTACCACAAAACGACGTAGAATCTAAGACGTACCAAAGTACAGCTATTGTTCTAAATGTTAAGTATCGACGAATTTAGCTGTTAATAAACTTTCTTACGCCACTATTTTGGATCCTCAATGTGTATGAAAACGTTCCTTGGATAAAACGGTTTAATTGAGGCAAGGTTCATAAAACCTTTTAGCTTTGCTTAATATAGTACCTAATATACGATAGCCAACAAAGATCAACGATTCTTTGTTTAAATTTTGTTTTGCCAGTAGAAAGATTGTGAAGTAACATGATTTTTTTCGGAAATTTGCCAACATTTTGTAATACAAAAATATCAGTAACACAAAGTTTCGGGATCTGCAATCTAATATCTACCTCAGGTGGATAGCATAATTAAAATACATGAAGCATACCAAAGCGTTGATACACGCCTACTACAACCATGCTGTGTGTCAACTTCATGTACACCATCTAAAAGACATGCACTTGATAAACCAAACACTAATTATCATCAACTGAACTATATATACATGTATACATATTCTAAATATACTGAATGTGTGTAAAATACGAGTAGGTCTGGTAGAAGTACCCGATCACTGTGTTTTTTTTTTTTTTTTTTTTTTATAAATCCGTATTCTTTAGGACCCTTTCCTGCCTTTTAATACAGACCAATCCAAACAAGAAAGCTTGTTTTGTAATCCGCACTTCTGTTGTAAGAAATACTACTATAGAAGAAGAAATACTATTAATGTAGTCCAAAAAATATTTTAGTTTAGTGCATCCATGAGAGAAAATGGCTACTATACACATACGAGTATCTCCACCAAATCTTCAGTTTGAACTGTCTGGAAGCTCAAAATCCTCAATAAAGGTATTAACGATAATAGCGACAACGGAGATTTAATTTTCATCCTTCATTTTGACGATAAATTTTACTCTCTAACTCAAAATAAAAACATCGATTGCATAGTTCTCCTGGAAGTTTAAGCTTTTAAGTCTTCTTCCAGATGTGATTTAATGATTCCAAGATTTTCTGGAACTGGTATATTTGTTGAGGGATTTTGACTTTCCTACAAAGTCCTTAGAACTTTTGATAATACGTGTTTTTTTTCCTACCAGTGGTGTTAAAATGAACCAAAAGTACATAGACATTTACTTACTAGTTGAATCACGAGAGCTTGTTATTGGTAGGAGAGAGATGTTGGGATTGTGGATGTTGTGGCCTTTTTGATTCAAGATTTTGGAAAATGAAGTGAGGAGATAATGTGGATCTTAATTTATCTGAAAAAACTTCTTTTGTGTATCCTTCCTTAGAGCGTTCGATACTTAATCTTCAAAGGCATCAACTGGGTCTTAATTAAAAATGTTTATGTTTAATCATTACTTACTGATGCTGTAATCTTTTCTGTATATCCTATTGAGTCAAGTACACCAGCAGTGTGTGTTAATAAGCTGGTATGCTTAGTTTAGTAACTTTAGTTTTAAAGTATGCAAAATTTAAAAAATAATTTTTTCCTCTTTCGCTTGCATACTAACACCGCCACGTAATTATCCATTTGTGACCTGATATTTACCCGGGTTAATTGACTTTTATATATAACCAAGGAGCCAAGAGCCACACTGCATTATTTCAGCTATTTTACATTAGAGTCAAATAGGTCGTCATCGCGCTAGTTTTGATGGAGGTCGAGATGGTGGGAGTCGAAAAGGGTGAACATAATATATTTTATTATTGACAGCTAAAGAGATAAAAATTTACTATTTTGGATAGAAATATTGACTTACAGTCTCTTGATCTCGTTGGCTGACGCTGGTTATATAATAAATTAAGTGTAAAGCTAAAAAATACGAACTATGTTTAAGAAATGTAACATTTCCTATTTTTAACTCTTTTGATGTCTTCCCATTTCGACATCCATGAAAACTAGTTTGGTTGCTAATTTTTGACGTGACAACGTCTTAAATTAGGTTGCGGCTCGGAGTCACTCATGAAAAAGTGTAACGCCCGGTAACGTTACGATGCCCGTCCAGTGGATCCGCCGCACGGGATCCGCACGGGATAAAGCAGATAACTGTGGGTCCGCCGCACGGGATAAAGCAGATAACTATGTTTATTCGTGAAAATGTGGAGTGCTTAGATTCGTCATTTACAACAACTACAACAATAAAGGTAAATAATTGTACACTGATATTTCATTATCGTAAACTATGATTGATTGATTAATTGTTAGATTGACACAAAAGTTGAGAAACTGAGTTTATAGGTTATGTCATACTATTGACAAATGTTGATAGTGTTAAGTAAATTATTAGTTTAAATCACTCTGCAATCAATCGTAATTCAGTCGATTGAGAAGAAACAGTGCGTATTGCTAGTCAAACATTTAAAATAACAAATTATAACCTCTAACCTGTCATAACAGTGCGACCAAACAAACGAACTAAACCGACCAATCACCACGCGCGGAGTTATAATTTAACTGTGTTTAGCAAGAATTTCAAATTCCAATTTTAGTAAATGTTTTATTCAACTTTACCATTTACAATAACAAATTTTAATTAATTTCAAATTATGTACAATGTTATAGTAAACAAAATATATTTCTATAGTTAAAATTTGTGCAATTCTTATTTTCATTCAATTCCTTGTTCCTATTGTGCAATTTAATAATATTCATATCAATAAATATTCTACCGAGAAAAAGACGTTGTCACGTAAAAATCTTCGCCCGTAAAACCGACTTTACAGGCAACCATAATTTTTTTTTTCTTATAGGAAATTTCTCTATGTCCTCTCCTCTATTGATCTCTTGTTTGATTTCACAAAACACTTAGTTGTGTGCTACCACTTGACTCCAGGACTAGGGAGCGGAAGGAGTATCAACGAACGACATACGCGCCCGATTTGCCTACGGACCAGTCCCCAGGTCGGTCTGTGCTGCGACAAGGTTGACCCAGAACAAAGCCGCTGATCCATGACCTCATCAGTCGCCGCGGTTCGAGACCCTTTGTCAGACTCTAAAACACGCCACGGAATATAATCTGGGATTTCACGAGTTCGTTTCCGAGAAAGTTTCACACCCGCCGCAGGTGTTCCTTTGTCAGGTTACCCAAGTTACATATTTATATTCGTCTGTTCCTTCGATAACACGTGGAAACCTTGCATCCGACACAGCGCGGCGTGACCCGGCGCGGGCGGCGTTCACACCACGACCTTCATGGCCGGTAACTACAGTAATTTGTGTTTGTCATTTGCTTAGTTTCTGTAATGTGTATATATTTGGGTCTCTTCAGTACACAACACTTCAAAACCCTTGGTACATTACATACACCAAAACTGTGTACAACCCACTTTTAATAAAAATCTTGAGATTTTGAGAATTGTTAGTCTTTTAATTTTTTGATTGATTTGATATCTCAACTTTTAAGGTGTTACACACATCTAACAGGTTTTGTATTTTTAGTGTGTGTTGTTTTTAACTGAACGTTTTAAGTCGAAATGGCGTACTTTGCGATTATTTGAGTATCAATTTCTGACAAAGTGTTTTTTTTAAATATCGAGAACATCTTTTCATGACTTGAGCATTGTAATTTTTTTAACCGTTCAATATTCATGCATAATTCGTATTAAATTAATGTATATTTTACATCGATTGACCGTGCAGTACATACTCGTATACCACATACCATTATTACCAACATACCATACCTTATTATGGTGGAAGAGGATTATAAAATTACTGACACAGATCCTATTTTTTCAGAGGAATATGTTAACAAGGACGGTTTAGGTGGTAGCCTGCTTATCATTCTAAGGAAGTAACTTACGGTAGTGTGCTCAAGGGAACCCTAACTTTCATTACGGACGTTAAAGTCCTCATTATCGAAATCGCGAGTCATTTTGTCCACCGATCAAATGTAGATCTTGAATATTTAAATGGATAAACGTAAAATGTTCTGTAAGTGTGTAATGCGTAGCAAATAACATGATTAAATTATAATGTTCTGTACACAAACATGTATTATACCGAGATGTTGATACAGTTTGATCAGGAACCTTTGGGTATTTTTTTAGGTAGCACCATACACTGAATGGATCATGCAAGTTTTATTAAACAAATTCAATTCTACTTCTAAAAACTAAAACACACATGTTGTGTATGCAAGGTTAATGTAAAAAAACCTTCTGTCAAAAACTTTAAAATTTTAATATTTTTTCAGCGACTCTACAAAATATTATCTTGTCTATATTGCAATACAACTCAGTCATATCTACCAATTCTTTGTATTGCAGTATTCTACATATATAGAGTACCTACCTACGAGGTCTTCGGTTATAGCTGGAGAATTTGATCTTCGGGTCAGGTCTAAAAGAATGTAATTTAAACATAGGCTAGAAATGCTTAATTTTCCATCAGCCTGTTTGTATGTATTTTATAGTTTATATTTTATTGCAGGAACGATTAAAGATATAATTTCAAAATTGGCACATATATTGTTAAAATTAAGAAAATTATATTATTAAATTTTAATATTACGTTTCAGTATGGTGGATGGTTAAGATTTGTATAGCTCAGTAACGTGAAAACTAACAAGAAAATTAAATTTTTAAAAGACGATACAAATGCTAAATTCAATTACAAACACTGTCATTCATAAATAGAATATAGAAATCTGTCTGGGCACCTAGAAGATAATAAATGTAAATTTGGTACAGTTATTGTTCTTGCAGTCTCAAATTAAAACAAATTTAATGCTAGATTATCTATTACCTTTCAAGATGGTGAAATTAAGTTTTACTATAACCTTGAATTAACATTTAACAACACGGTTAATAAATAATTCCGCAAATCATGAAAATAATTCAGTGCATTAAAACAGTCAAAAGCTTACATCTATTTTATTTCACTATATTAATGCACTGTTCTGTACTAATTATCGTATTATCATTTAGAAATTTCATAATATGGTTAGTGTTACGTTAATAAGCTTTAACATTTTCAACTATCCACCATCTTGAAACGATATAATATTTTAATAATACAAATTTGTTATTGACGATGGAAAATTTGAAATGAGAACAGGATTTTGGACATTTGCCATCGTTACAGGTTACAAAAGGTATAACACAACGTTTCCTATATCGGAATCTATCATTTTCTTCAGGTTAGGGGTACTAATACATAAAGAAATAAAGAACAGAAAGAAGAAAAGAGGAATAAAAGGATCCAACACATCCGAATTCTGCTTGGAGTCCAGTCCAGGCATTGATATAGCCTGTACTAATTTAGTATTTCAAATTCCAGAGAGGTTGCGTTTAAGATAATGAAACATATAAACGCACAAAAATCTAAGAGATAACATTTTAGTAAAATTATTCAGTAAATTTGTATAGTAAATTTTGAATTTCAATTTAAAATTACTAAAACGTAAACGTCTTGCCCTACAACTGTGTAAACATGTAGAAACGTTTAATCTCATGCTGAATGCTGTTAATTCACACCTTCTTGTATTTTTAGACCTTTTTTCAGTTAGTTAATTTTTGACGCTAAAAAGTTGTCAAAATTTTTTACTTATATACAATAACGAGTTTCGCTTATCCTATATAATATCGTGTCTGATGTGCGAATAATATTGGATAATGCGGGCAAATTAAGAAACTTATAATTTAGATTGTGTACATTATTAATTACACTGTGGGCTTATTGCAAAAAAGTATGAATTCAAAGAATAATCATTTTATTTTTGTATACTATATCCTACGAGGTTTGGTTAGGACCTGTAGACATATGTGGGTTTGTAGAAGGGACCAAATCTGGATGGCGCACTATTCAACAAAATTTATTAAAAATTAAAATATACACAAATGTTGCTTTTTGAAGTACCCTAAAAATGCTAAACATTTAGGCTTAATATAAAACTTGAGCTAAACATGGAGGTGGCGATCTCGATTTATTTTCTTCTAACGAAAGGAAGGGTAAAGTGATTTTATTGTTTTATTTATAAAAGCTGAGATTGTCTTGTTTTACATTTGGTCTTTATTTATTCTCTAATGAACTTTAGATATCTTATTTAGACTATTATAAAAGTTAAACTGAATTATAAATTAATGAAAGAAGATACGTTTATAAAAAGATAGTCACCATCTTGTTGGTATCAGCGCAGATCTCCAAACCATTTCAAAAGAAATCCGTGCAAGTAAAAGAATTAATTGCATTAGATTTCGAATAGCCTCTCGTGATTCACAATCGAAATTCGGAACTCGATATGACCGATTATTCGGTTGTACGTATTCCCAGAAGCGTATTTATTCCCTTCAATAGCGTCAGAGCTTCAGATGTGGAAGACGAATTATCTCAACAACAATCTATGGGAACAATCCAATTTTTTTCTTGGGGCTACGTCAATTGTTTTATATTGAATTGAAATAAGTGCATATATTTTCTATTACACTGGTATATTTCGATATAAAGTCCATATAGGAATATTCACATATTTACTTCGGCAAAACTTTGGCGTTTCCAAAACTATTGGTTGTTCTCAGAAACGTTCCTACTATTTCAAATTGTATCGAAAATCAACTGCTTTCAGATAAAAACTACGGCGTTTCTAAAACTGTAGTGGCTCCCAGAAATGTTACTACTATTTTAAATTGTGTCGAAAATCAATTGCGTTTGGATCAAAACTCCGGCGTTTCTAAAACTGTAGGTGGTTCTCAGAAACGTTACTACTATTTTAAATTGTATCGAAAATCAATTGCGTTCGGATCAAAACTCCGGCGTTTCTAAAAACTGTATGTGGTTCTCAGAAACGTTACTACTATTTTAAATTGTATCGAAAATCAATTGAGTTCAGATAAAAAACTCCGGCGTTTCTAAAACTGTAGGTGGTTCCCAGAAAATGTTACTACAATTTTAAATTGTGTCAAAAATCAATTGCGTTCGGATCAAAACTCCGGCGTTTCTAAAACTGGAGGTGGTTCTCAGAAACGTTACTAATTTTAAATTGTATCGAAAATCAATTGCGTTCGGATCAAAACTCCGGCGTTTCTAAAACTGGAGGTGGTTCTCAGAAACGTTACTAATTTTAAATTGTATCGAAAATCAATTGCGTTCGGATCAAAACTCCGGCGTTTCTAAAACTGGAGGTGGTTCTCAGAAACGTTACTAATTTTAAATTGTATCGAAAATCAATTGCGTTCGGATCAAAACTCCGGCGTTTCTAAAACTGGAGGTGGTTCTCAGAAACGTTACTAATTTTAAATTGTATCGAAAATCAATTGCGTTCGGATCAAAACTCCGGCGTTTCTAAAACTGGAGGTGGTTCTCAGAAACGTTACTAATTTTAAATTGTATCGAAAATCAATTGCGTTCGGATCAAAACTCCGGCGTTTCTAAAACTGGAGGTGGTTCTCAGAAACGTTACTAATTTTAAATTGTATCGAAAATCAATTGCGTTCGGATCAAAACTCCGGCGTTTCTACAACTGTGGGTGGTTTCCAGAAACGTTACTAGTATTTTAAATTGTGTCAAAAATCAATTGCGTTCGGATCAAAATCTAAAAACTCCGTTACTACGCGAAAATCAATTGAGTTCTAAAACTCCGGCGTTTCTAAAACTGTATGTGGTTGGTGTGTCCAAGATCAAAACTCCGGCGTTTCTAAAACTGGAGGTGGTTCTCAGAAACGTTACTAATTTTAAATTGTATCGAAAATCAATTGCGTTCAGATAAAAACTACGGCGTTTCTAAAAAGTATAGGTGGTTCCCAGAAACGTTACTACTATTTTTATTGTATCGAAAATCAATTGCGTTCATGTCAAAATTCTGGCATTTCTAAAACTACAGGTAGATGCTGGTTTCTCCCAAAATGTAATAATATTTTCAATTGTATCGAAAATCAATTGCGTTCAGATCAAATTATACTCGGTGGATGTCTGAGATAATTGAGTTCCTTAAAGAAAAAGCAGACGAGATGGTCGACATTCTTGAGGGAAATTATAGACGACGCTTGAGGCCGGAGGGTGGGGGAGGGGGTGTTTTTAATCTGCGAGACACCCTCCAGCGACACTCAGCCCTGTCAGGGTGCTACCCCTACCGTTGGCTGGGCTGGCACATTTCATTCCGAATTATAGTAATTTTCAAGATAAATACGAATATCAAAATGCATCATATTGCAAGGGTAGGATTTCGATTTCTGCAATGCAAGGTAAGCGATATGTTAATCACAGTGTACTAAATTCGTTTAATGGACAATTGAAAGGAATCCTACATATTGTGTCTATTACATCGAGTTCTAACAGAAGTAATTAAGTTAGCATTTAATAATAATGTAATTTTATCATCATACTAAGTTTAAAATTAATACTGTTAAAGTTTGAGCAGAAGTAAATTTGGAAACAAACTTGTACAATTTCGTCTAAGTGTTCTAAACATGGCTGTTCGTTCAAATTTTAATTAAGAAACTCAAACAATTGTTATAGCTAATTAGGTATATTATTTAAGAATAAAACACGACAAACTTTAGAAAGTGTTTTTAAAAACTTAGAAAGCATATTTCTTCAAAAATTAACAATCGAATATGATATACTGTGGATTGGACCACCTTAATAACGGTTTTAAAATAAAACTTAATTGATTTAATATGATGAAACAATTATTTTCCTTTTTATGTTAGATCGAAACTGGACGATAGTTACAGATTATTTATAAAACCAAAGAAAGCTAATTAAATTAAACTTTACAACTACGACTGAGTATTTTCTAAATTTGTTGTAGTCTATGTAGTAAAGTAGCCAAATAATTGTTTATCTCGCATGACATTTTTAATATTTTTATACATGTTCACGTTATTTTATATAATTACTACAATTTTTCTGTAAAAATTAATAATTTAAAAATGTAGATAAACAAAACGGCAAATAACTGCATTTGTATATTCACTACCTAGACCTTCCCTTATCAGTGTACACTATTTTCACAAGGAGATTATGTTAAACGAATACTAATGTATTTTAAGATTTGTAACTTAACGGCAAGTATGTAAATTGTATGATAACAGTACTTTTAGAAATACGATCATAAAATCTCCTTTTTAAAGAATATTTCATAATTAAATAACCTAGAAATTAATATTTAAATAACTTTAGAGCCACTGAGGCTACAGCCAGTGAACGTTAGGTGTCAGATATGCGTTTTATTAATATAATATAAGTTTAATAACATACAATTCTATTTCCCATTCGATCTCATCGGTACATTTGTTGTATAATACAATACAAGTGGGGTAATTAGAATCTGAGTGCCCTCATATACGATGAAATTGTGCAAAGTGTTTCGATTTCAGCATAATATATATATTTTGAGACTGTTCCATTATTTTGCAGGAATTTTCCTTCCTATTTAAGACTTAAATTACAATTTAAAAAAAAAAACAATTTAAATTACAAATTGTTCCAAAAGCGAGGTTGTGTGTTGTTTAGTGATCTAAAAATTTCAAAACATACTAACACTAATGTATGTAAATTCCTTTGAGTTATTTTAATGTGCGATTTTGACACTTAACTCATAGACATCCCTGCAAACGTAATATTAGAGATTATTGGCTATTTTAGTGGTCATTTAATTTTAAAACCACCCTCACTTATAGGTTTACGAGGGATGGGGGGAGGGGAAGTTTTGATATTTAAACAAGCAAATTTAATTTTTAAAGTTCAATTTAAATTTTCTCCTCTTTTGATGCAACAACAAGGGGTAATTGTTGAGAGATTTTAACATCTCAGAAGCTCTGACACCATCTCTTTTTGAAATTCATTGTTGAAATCTTGAAACAGAGAGTCTTGGAATACTGTGTCTTTAAAATTTAATTCAACGTATATGATGAAACAGATAGATAAGATTTCCTTAATTAAAATAAAATAGAAATTATACTATTATCTATAATATTAAATTAGCAAGGCCAGGAAACAAGAACTGTAGTTTTTGGTTGTTATAGTCATACTTGTTACAGCAAGCTTCGGAACAGTCGGAACTCTCCAAAAGTCCGAGATATTCCATCGCTAACTTTAATATTTCTTTGTGATAAAGTTCCTTCATCGCAAATAAAGCTAGGAATAATTATTGTGATCAAAGAATACTCCTTTACCAGAGTTTATTGGGGTGGATACTTCCCTGATCAAAGGTTACAACCCCGGTCTGTAATGAGTCAGTATTGTAAGACATCCACCATCTTGGTTTACTTAGACACAAAGCAAGATGTTGGTGTCCTCCCACCTTGCCATTTTCTCAACCAAAGTTCATTGTCGGATAATTATAATGTAGCCTGGGTTTCTTTATTAATATTTTCCTGCATAAAACATCTTCTGTTAGGGGTATCATTATATTAACTTCTGTGCTTCATGATTTAAAATGTCACTAAGACTTACTACTTTGATACTATTGTGGTTTTCTATATTAAGTAAAATTATTGTACAATCTAAACATTATATTTATTCAGTATTAATAAAATCTATGTTGATAAATATACTCGTTTATGAAATTAAGTACTTCATTATCGCGCGTAAAATATACAAAGCAGAAGTAGCCTACGCCAGACCATGTGTAACCGGCTTCGCTGTTTTGAGGATATGGGCGTTATATAAACCACAACTTTATGGTTAGTTCCATTGTCCGAAAAGCAAACCACAACTTTATGGTTCATTCCATTATCCGGAAAGTAAACCACAACTTTATGGTTCATTCCATTGTCCGAAAAGTAAACCACAACTTTATGGTTCATTCCATTGTCCGAAAAGTAAACCACAACTTTATGGTTCATTCCATTGTCCGAAAAGTAAACCACAACTTTATGGTTCATTCCATTGCCCGAAAAGAAAACCACAACTTTATGGTTCATTCCATTGTCCGAAAAGCTGCCTAACCTTACTACCACAAAATGTACTAAACGTTATCTGTAATATAAAAGTCGGACTACCGTGCCCCCGGACCCCGCTGCTTAAAGGATGTGCGATGATGAATTACAGAGTGCGTATACTTGAAGGTATCCTGACCAGCACATCCACTAAAGAAACATCAATTCTGCTTATTGCAGAAAAAAAAATGTACTTCAAAGTTCCGAGTCCATAGCTTAATTTGTTCTCAATATAACCCCATTAGTGATATACGATAACTTCACTAATACTCAGCCAAATTTACAAAAATCCAGGCCTATATATCAATCCGGTTTTGATATATCATGCGGAAATTTAGGCTTCGCTCACGCTCAGCCAAAGTCCCGTGGAGATACACAAACCATAGTCTAACTCAATGTTGCCTATAAAGAAACTTTTATGTCTATACCTCAATATTAGTTTTCGAGATAGACAGTGGACAGATAGATATCTTCGCTAACGCTCAGCCAAAGTCCCGTGGAGATACACAAACCATAGTCTAACTCAATGTTGCCTATAAAGAAACTTTTATGTCTATACCTCAGTATTAGTTTTCGAGATAGACAGTGGACAGATAGATATCTTCGCTAACGCTCAGCCAAAGTCCCGTGGAGATACACAAACCATAGTCTAACTCAATGTTGCCTATAAAGAAACTTTTATGTCTATACCTCAATATTAGTTTTCGAGATAGACAGTGGACAGATAGATATCTTCGCTAACGCTCAGCCAATAAAGTTGATATTGCTAATAACTATGTTTACATATCTTTTAGTTAGATACTATTAAATTCCTCTAAGTAAGAATCATTTTTAAATATTGATTTGCACAAATTTGTATCGTTTAGACTATTGAAATTAATTTTCTTTTATCAAAGACAGTAAAGAGTTGATAATAACTCATCCAGAAACCACTGTCGCTACTAGGAGAGTTACTATCAACACATCTTGTAATCTTCAGAGTGTATTGATACAGTCGTGGCAACACACTATCAAGTGTGGTGTATGCTATCAATCTATCGATATCTGATCGATCACGAGGAGAAGTTGCCACTTGTTTACTCCCCTACGCGGCAACAAAAGCGTGTAGTAACAGGGGCAGAAAATGGCCTCTTGGCGTAAAAACAATATAGGATGAATGCGCAGTTACGCTAAAAGGATAAAAGGGTGTTCAGCGCCCTAAAAAAGGTAATTTGAACGCAACAGCGGGGGAATAGCTACTGAGTGCTTTAGCCCATTTTATACTCGAAATTGGCCGTTTAAGGGGGATCATGACGTGACTAAATGACAAAAGCAATCACGGTCACGGCGAGGCGCGGGCACTGCATCATGTCAGCTGATGACGCCAACTGCTGTAATGACGAGCGTTGCTTATGGTAATTGCAGAACCGTTGTTGTCATTACACCTGCCTCAGGATGTGTACCGGTCCCCTGCCGAACTGAAGTGCGAGGGTTGGTAATACTGAACACTAGTTGGTTCGAACGTAAATTACTGTTTTTTCATTTAAAATGAATCCTAAACAATGTTATTATATATAAATTTAAAAACAAACGTACTGGGTTGTGAATTCCACCAAATAGGCCAACAATAATAATAGGCCTACATAAAACAGTAATTTTACTATAGTCGATTGACTATAAGAAACACATTAGTTGTTTCAGACATGTTGTTATGGAAATATAGAAACTATTAAAATAGTTATTTTTGTTACACTATAATAACATTACTCGTACATTCTAGAAGCTTCTTTCTTATTGGAATTATTTATAAATTTAAAAACAAACGTTCCAATAATATACTCTTTATTTCTGTGAGGCCTTTCGTGCTCAAGGAACACATCATCAGACCCACATCACTGAATAAAAGTGGTTACAATAATGTAAATAATCATTAAAAATACAAGGAGATAATATTCTATGACAGGACAGTATGTCTATGTATATATATATAAAAAATATATATATATATATATATATATATAAGTTGATATTTAATTAGGTCAAATAAAGAAACAGTAAAATTTTGAAAAGGCCCAGGTTCATTATTTACTAGATTACTTTGGTTCTTCGTTGTAAAAATTGTTTCATATGCATCGAGCAATTTTTTATTTTGAATTTCTTTTAGTAATTTTGCATTTGAAAAAGAGTATCCAGTTTGAAGTAGATGTTTTGCCATGGCCGATCTTTCTTCTTGTTGGAATTTTTAACATGCTTTATGTTCCTTATCTCTCTGTTTTAACTTTCATTTTGTTTGGCCAATGTGTTTTAAATCACAATTGTTACAATGTTCCTTGTGTTCCTTGAGCACGAAAGGCCTTACAAAAAATTAAAAGTACATTATTGGAGTGTTTTTTTTTTAATTTATAAATAATTCACAATACGAAAGTAGCTTCTAGAATGTAATGTTATTATAGTTTAACAAAAATAACTATTTTAATAGTTTCTGTACTTCTGTAACACCATGTCTGAAACAACTACTATGTTTCTGTCAATCGACCTATAGAAAAATTATTGTTTTTTGTATTATTATCGTTGACCTGTTTGGTGGAATTGACAGCCCAGTTATGTTGAGCAACATTTATATTCTAAAACTCATCCAATTTTAAATTCCCATTGTTTTTTATTTCTCACAAAATTTAGCTCTATTATGTAGAAACTATATTACTCAAGTAAAATATTGTTTGATCCACAAGCAATACTGATGGATTATCAATTGATGGTATTTGGCAATTGTACATTACAAATTGAGAATTTTAAAACATGTGAACTATGATTTTCTGTTCAGTAAGAGATTTCGATCTTTGCAATGTCCAAAATGAGATGTAAAAATCAAATATCTATTAGACTTTAACAAAAAATAATAAAGTCTTGTGATAGACCGGATAGACTTAATCTCATTGTCTGATCAATCTCTGCGTTTCTCTGTAAATAATTTCCAATTCTATTTACATTTATAGGATTCCCTTTGATCATTCGTGACTGTTGAACATTTCCTCACAACTGCGCTAAGGACGGAAGCGCAATCAACCCTGATTGACCAGAGGATCCTCCCCCGGGCGCTGATTGCCGCAGACCCCCCAAGAGAAGCTAGCACCTGCCACTGGCACTGCTGACCGGTTAATTGGAGTGATATCTTAATAGCTCATCTGCCTCCGACACTCACAGAAACTCGTCTGTTTGGTTTCCTCCCGTTCTTCTTTCAGTGCAGCCGCTGATACCTGCGGGGAAGACAGAACCCTTCTGACTTTACGATTGTCTTCAACCTTCAAAATCAGTTGGTAATCGTGGTGCTCCATTGCTGTTCTGGTACTTAAAAGTCAGTTCTTTTAAATTTCGAGTTAGACTGTGAGTCTTATTCACGTTGTTTACACAACTTTATGGTTCATTCCATTGTCCGAAAAGCAAAAATACAACTTTATGGTTCATTTCATTGTCCGAAAAGCAAACCACAAATTTGTGGTTCATTCCATTGTCCGAAAAGTAAAACATAACTTTATGGTTCATTCCACTGTCCGAAAATCAAACCTCAACTTTATAGGCAATCCCATTGTCCAAAAAGCAAACCACAACTTTATGGTTCATTCCATTGCCCGAAAATCAAACCACAACTGTATGGTTCATTACATTGTCCTAAAAGCTGCCTGAATCTTACTATCGCAAAATTTACTAAACGTTATCTGTATTATATAGGCCAGACACCGTGCCCCAGGACCCCGCTGTTTGAAGGATGTGCGATGATGAATGACAATGTGCATACCCTTAAAGGTATCCTAACCACCACTAAAGAAACATCAATTTTGCCTATTGCAGAAAAAGTTACTTCCAAATTTCAAGCCCATAGCTTAATTTGTTCTCAATACGGTAAGTGTTAGTATACTTCACTAATCCTCAGTCAAATTTCTAAAATTTCAGGCCTATGGCTCAAGAACGGTTGGTAATCGTGGTGCACCATTGTTGTCCAAGTACTTAAAAGCCAGTTCTTTGATTTTCGAAATAGACTGTGAGTCTTATTCACGTTGTCTTATTCTTGAGTATTGCCTCACATATGTTATCTCATTCATGTCCTCATGAACGCACATGGTAGGACTAATCCGATATTTTAGACGTTGAATATATGTCAATGTGCGTATGATAATGTTGTATAAAGTTTTATCTTGAGGTACTTTTTTATATAATAACTAAACATTTTTGAGGAAGATGATCGTTCTGCGCCTAAGATTGCTCCTATATCGTTGAGTAATAACTATGAGGGCTGTCCAGAAATTAACAGACGTTTTGAATTTAAAATGAACAAATTAAAAACTACTTTATAATATACTTTTTAAAGGTAAAACATTTTGTATATTTAATCTTTATTTTTTATGACACTTATCGTAACGTGGCACGCGTTCTTTCCAACGGTTTGCACCGACATACAGTTAGATATTGATATCAGAGCATTCTTGTTGACTGTCTTTTCTTTTATAATTGACATGTTCCATCCAAATAGCGTCCCCTGTTACTATACAATCCGTAACTGTTTTTTGTTGTTGTAATCTTCGAGGGAGGTCAGTGCTGCCTTGTTTTTGTGGTTTTTTGGATTGTTTGAACACGCCAAGCACAAAATGTGATAACCAATTACATTTTCATGCACCAAATTTAGTGAAAATTGATTAATATATTCCGAAAGCTGGTATATCGTGAAAAGTTTATTTGCATCACAATTTTATCAGTATCAAATCTTTGTTTTGTATTTTTGGGCAACAAAAATCTAATTCTAGAACATAATTTACAAGCTGCGGAATTTTTAGAATGTTACCATAGCTCTATGGGTATGAGTTCTAGAACAATTTGAGACAAAGCGGAGTCTTTAATCCCGCCCCGCTATAGCCAAAACGTCTGTTACATTCTGAAGCTTTATGGACATTTATCCGTTAGGAATTTAGTAACCTTATGTCGTTACTAAAAATGCTCATTCACCACACTTAATATCTACCATTAATGTTTTCAACATATATATTAATATTGAAAACAAGTATAAAATACACTACTGATGTATTATGAAATCAACTCTGAAACCCAAAAATCGATAAGTTTAGAATACTTGTTTGTATATTTATGTCTGAAGTACAGTGTCTCTTCTTGATTTCACCATGAACAATTATGGCAGAGAGACAATGAGGAGAATAAATCTTCGTCCAAGGTATAAAACCCTGACTATTCAGAAAATTAAAGATCCAAAGGGTGGACTCAACTGTAATCCTCAACACCCCAAAAAATATGTATTTCAAGCGGCGTTGTAAAAATTAATCAGTACATTTTAAGAGGTTCTGTGTCTATTTAGCTTTACTTCATATAATCTGGATTTAAATCTGTGAGGATTAACACCACCATTGTTATGTTTTAGTGTGTGGTGAACTGTGAGCGAACCATGGGTGACCCAGATGTGGCAGGCAACACCTTCTGCTGTGACTGCAAGTCAATATGTGTAAGTTCTATTTAAATTAATATTACTTGATCATAAACTTCAAAAGTTTCAAAAAATTTCAAGCATACAGTCCTTAAATAACTGAGCAGAGTTAATTCATATACAGATAGTACACTGAGTTCAATTGCTCTCAGAGATATAAGGTATTCATTCTGATCACTCTAAGTAAATTCAGTGAGAAGGTCGAAATGTCCTCTCAAAGAAGAGTTTTCTTTCATTCAGTGACATACTCCACTCGTGGCAATGGCAATTTTATTTACACATATTTTCATCTCTCTTGCTCCCGGAGTGGTGAAGCCTATAATTTATTGTATTTACATGTGTGATCTCTCCTTAACAGATTTATACGATTATTATCACCTTTATCATTATAATGGTATTGTAAAGAGTGGTAACACAAGAGTTTATTACTCTTCATTACAGTACAGTAAAGTACGTAGTTACTTTCAGTAGCAGTTGTGAATAATGTTATAGTCTAGGAACGGCTAGATTTTCTCTTATTGTTATGACATATTACATTATAACACTATTTTTTATAATGTAAGTTGTGCAAGTTTAAACATACAATTTATGAAAAAGACTTAAATTTTGATTTCTCATTATTAAATAGATTAATGTAAATGAAAATGATGGAAATCACTATATTTTTATTTCATTCCATCCATAAAAACCGTAACATAAATAAGACACAAGCCACCACTACAGTTTGAGGACAAGCTAATATATATGAGAAATAATAATATGGAAAATTATTGTGCCACAAAAAATGAATATATAAACAATACAATATACAATAATCAAGAATGTAAAAATAGCTATAAGTAAATAACAAGTGCTAAAAGATCTATAAATAAATAACAACATTTACTGAAAAAGATCTATGAGTAATAACAGCAAATAAACTAATAATATAAACAAATAATACAATATGCAAAGGAAACACATGTTTATACTCCATGTAACTTTGCATGCCTTTTCTGAGAAATATATCATTCGCTGTACACAATGGTGGGAAACGTTAAATTAAAAAAATAATATATTAATTTATTTGTTCATTCATAATTCTATAAATGGACATATATTCTGTGCAACTGCAGTGAATAGTTTACTAAATGGGGGGTGGATCTTTAGAGAAGTATTTCAAACACTTTACACAGACGCTATTAGCCAGCCGAATAACGATAAGCCACGTGTAAACAAATTTCCATGTAAAAATGATACAGGAGTTTTATAATACCGGATAAACCAGGAGACTGGAACCCACGCGAAGTACAGGAAGTCTTAAAAGTGTAGAGATATTGATGTTTAGGCAAGCTACAAGCCGAGTTGACCAAAATATTGTAGTTTGATTCCAGAGACCAAGGAAAATCAGGGCAAGAGAACCCAGATTCCAGAAAATTTCTAAAGTCAACAGTATTTAAGATCGGATAAATTTACTATGGCTTAGAACCAATGGCTAGAAATGTCGATAGAAAATTAGAGAACACATATACTATAAAGAACTAGCAAATCCAGAAGTCCAACGTTACAAATCCTAAGGATTTCGTTTTATGTGTATGTTAAAAGTATTATTTTATTTCATGTTTTTAAGATTTACAGAAGTAGTTAGTTTATTAATTTTCCAAATTTTAATGTACGTGTTAAAATATCATATTAATTTCTGTATGTTATTTAAATGCAATTATTTTCAATTTTCATTCATAACGTAATATTTAATTTAATTTCATTTATTAATTTGTTGTCACAGGTTAAGTTTAAGAAAGGGCCATGTGACCCTAACTCTGCACGTATAAAGTTCTCGGTAAATTTTTATTTTCTAAAGGTTGGGCTCAGGACATTGAGACACCGTAACATCTTATTAGGCAGAAAAAAACATCGTTCTAAAACCAAGCGACTAAAACTTTGAGAATATTGGACTAAAATTTGGTTGTGTCACAAAATTATCGAATTATTTGGTAATTATCAAGATTTCAGGATGTTCTGATATTTTGGAATAGGATGAGAAGCAACACAGAAGACTTATAGTCAAAAAATGTTTTAATGAGTGTAATAAATTTTAATGGTGTTACGAAAATGACAAAACTCAGAAAACACAATGACAATATTTTTAAAACAAAAAACCAGAATAACAAGAGATTTAGAGTCGTGTAAAACCCTCTGCGTGTAAAACCCCTCCGGCATGATACTGTCACCCTAAGACAAAGGAAGACAGAGCCTTTCTAATGAGTGCTTAGAGCTAGTTAAGATTATTAAAGAAACCGTCAACATGTTATGAAAATCTGAAGCCATCAATTACAGCTAATTATCTTCTTCAACTTTAGGATGAAAGAGAGAAAGAAGAGCCTTGAAAGAGCAAAGTAAAGTAAAGTAAAGATGTCTTATTTTACCAGGCGAAGTTAGGGCTAAGAAGCCCTCTATAACACGTAATCTGGGGACCAACGGCTTAAAGGTAACTTCCGAACCACCACCGATGGTGCTGCTTGCAAGGACAGGATCGCTCAGCGGTCACCCATCCAAGCAGCAGCCACGCTCGACGTTACTTGATCTGGTTGTCATGCGATAACCCGCTTCACTGCGCCACTGGCTAAAATACGAGAGAAAAAAGAAAGAAAAAAAAAAGAGTTTATTTTTAAGCATTTAAGTAAATACTAATTCTGTCTTAAATTTGTATAGAATTTATAGTTAATCGCTGGGCTTTTCATAATCGCAGAGTATCCGGTAAGAATAAACAGCCTGAACTCTTATAAAACGTCTAGAGTATAAACTTAGACGTACCATATGATATGAAAACATTCTGGAATGTATAAACAAAACCCCTTAACTCTTCCTGTATTTAAATCTCAAGCATATTTTTAAATACTCGTAAAGAGCAGTGTT
The DNA here is from genome assembly GCF_021130785.1 of Homalodisca vitripennis. Taxonomy (NCBI): domain Eukaryota; kingdom Metazoa; phylum Arthropoda; class Insecta; order Hemiptera; family Cicadellidae; genus Homalodisca; species Homalodisca vitripennis. The sequence continues at coordinate 31,812,337 of NC_060209.1, forward strand.
TCTCTCAACAAAGAAATGATTCTTCTACACCTGCTCAAAAAATGTCCATTATACGGAATGGACACTCGGAGTGGCAACCCGGCCGATTTAAAGCAATTAAAATCTTACCAAACGAGACTATCGTTAAAATACAATAAGAATGTAACACTTTGGAATGTTTCCGACTTGAAGATTTCAAATTCAGTCATCTTTCTTACAGGCATAAAAACTAAAAGCTCTTTTGCTCGAGCTATAATTATACAATTACGAAGACATTGCGCGTACAAAAGTGAAAGCCCTCCCCTTTGGAAATTACACCCTTTAATACCTGCTAATATTCCCCTGACCGTGCATTGTTACGCGAGTAATAATTATAGAGCAGTCGTCGACGTCGGTCTGTCTGTCTGTAAACGCCTCTAATTTGAGGGGAGAAGTGCTCTCTTTAGGACGAGCGTTCATAAGAAATGATAGGGTTGCGAGCCACCGATAAACAGGATTCATCGTTTTCCTTTTGTGTTCTGCTACTTTTTAGTTTATACGGATCAAAACTATTCTCAAACCGAGCAAATGGTGAAGTGAAATATTTGCAATCTACTCAAATTTGGAGCTTGTAACTAATTCAGTCGATCGGTAGAGCATTTTTTGTCATTCGTGCATAAAACTGTGAAAACTTATTATTGTGTAACAAGTTGTATTTCATGAGGCAAATTTTGATCACCACTTAAACCCCAGAACATATAATAAAAGCGAGCGTTTCGTGAACTGGAATCTGTTCCCTTCTTCAGGTGTCAAAATATAAGACATAACCAAAAAATAAAAAATGCATGTACAATATTTATAAAAAAGAACGACATACAGCAATGGTCCAGTGAAACAAAAAAATTCAGTAACACTACGTTTCGATATCTGCAATCTGATCTCTTCTTCAGGTAATAACTAACCTAATACATAATTACAAACTAGGTTAAAATAAACAAATCATACCAGAGCGTTGTTGACACGCCTAAGTCGGAATAACAAACCACCATGTTGTGTGTCAACTTCACTAACTCTAAAACTTACACTTAATAAAAACAACTACACAACACTAATCATTAAAACTGAACTACAGAATACAGGTCACAATACGTCTGCATTCGTCTACCAACCACCTACGACTCGAATATAGCAATGACTGTTGGAAAAATTTTAATGTCAACTGTGTGTTTTTAAATTAGCTGGTCATAAATTATTAACAGAATCGTCTAAACAAACAGCCAAAGTTTACATTTTTTTGCGTGTTTGAAAATTATTTCGGGAAATTCAATTATGTTTTATTAGGTTAGTTTTTACTCTAATGAGAGTTAAAAACTGTGTTTGTGTAATGATAATTGTAATCTAATACTTTTAGTAAATAATAAGCTTATTCTTTTTGTTTATATTTTAATTTTCCACGATAAAAAAACACTTATTCGTGCCAAAAATGTTTTTTTAGTAATAAAATAACCTGTGCTATTCAGCTTGCATGATTTACCTTACGCGGCTTCACCACTTAAGATAATTTGTAATAGCGTGCATTTAGGAAATGTCACTTGTCGATTTTTGTATCAACTAAATCACAATTCTCCATTTCTTCAACATCCAACTATGCATTGACTAGTGATTTAATAAACACACCTAACATATTAACTTATTATATTATACAAACACCCATAATATTGTTAATACTCAAGGTTTTATTTTCTATTTTTAATTAATTGTGTCAGAATTTTAGATGCAATAAAACCTGGTTAATAAGGTAATATAATCCGTTGATGTTTCAGATGCGAACGTAGTGTACTTAAATTAATACATTTAGAGCTCGATATTTACTAATTACATGTTTGTAAAACGTGTTTGGAATTTTGTTATACTCGTACATTCAACGTGCCAAGAAGCAGGTTAATGGCCCATCCAATGATCCGAGATGATTAGGAAAATAGAAAGTGGAAGAAACTAACTGACAGTGCGGTGTTAATTACACCAATTAAGGCAGTAAGTAATTGGCGATATTATTAGATCTGGGGATTTATTAACGCACATTTATTAACTAGCCAGGTGTCTCTGTGTTGACTTTCTAAATGAAAGGTCGTCAGAGAGACCGGCTTCTACAATCAAGATCAGCACAGAGAGCTGTCCTGCACTGCATATTTACAACTTTTTCAGTTAAATAAGTCACCTTCCTTTTCACAAGTTTAGATTTATGTTGGGGAATTGTTTACTTATCCTGGTCAAATCTTGATTTTAAATTTAATAAAACCTGTTATATTTTGAAACGATGTTAAGCAAGTACAAAACTATAATTTATAATGTATGTAATTTTGTACGTGTAATATACTTATTTCTTATTCCTCTCGCGCAAAGTAAAGATCAAACTTTTTTCATATTCAAACTTTTGTATTCAAGAATAACCATTTGTTTACAATGCAGTTTTTTTATCCTCTCTATCCGAAGCTATTTGAGAACAAAAATCTAAGAAAAAAACATCTAAACACATACTACAACTATTAATTAATTAAAAATAAAAACGTGGAGATGAAAATTCGTATCCAAAATTTAAATTCCAAATACATTGTACCATTTTACATTAATAACCTTATAAACAACCAAAACAAACATTGGTTGTATATATCAATAAATATTTTACATGTCACAATACATAATTTTAAATATTTTTACAATTATATTTACATAACAGAAAACATCTGAAAAATACATAAAGAAAACTTTGATTTAAAATTTAAAAGTTGATTATAGATTATTCGGCCATCTTAAATCATATCATGATTGGATTGAGTATTATTATACACACTTATACATACCAATGTGTTATGTATATTTTTCGATGTGATAATTGAAAAAAACTAAATTTTAACAAACATCACAGAAAACAACCATTTTCATAACCATAACTATCAAATAAACTGATCGATGAAACACTCTCTCTGTCTCTCTAATTCTCCTCTTTGCACTCGTTGTACTCCGCAGTGTAGTGGGTACAACGGCTATCGCAAGATAACCGGATCAAGCAACGTCTAGCGTGGCTGCTGCTTGGATGAGTGACCGCTGAGCGATCCTGTCCTTGCAAGCAGCCCGGCCAGTTGGTGTTGGTTCGGAAGTCACCTTTAAGCCGTTGGTCCTCAGGTTAAGTGTTAGAGAGGGCTGCTTAGCTCTAACTTCGCCTGGTAAAATAGGACATCTTTACTTTACTCATTCTTCTTTCTCTCACTCCCCTCTTTTTCCAGTTTAGTTTTTATATTTTTAGATTTCTTCTCCTCATTGCTCTCTGCCATAACTGTTCATGTTTTATTTATCTTATCTATCTAGTTTATAATGTTTAAATTAATTGTTATCTCCGTTACTAGAGGCTTTAAATGTCAATCGTGTAAAAATATCAATGACATTTTTCTGAAATGGCCGTAAAATTTTAAATTCGTAACAACAAATTAAACCATGCTAACCATCGTTACCCCAATCTTTACACACCATTTTTATAAATAAATGTTTCTTATATAAGAAACTTAGTGTTCGTTTTATTTTCAGGACAAATTATGCCGGTTACAAGATGGAACAGGATCAAACTCTGTCCACTCCGAACCATCTTCTCCTGCCAACTCATCTCTTTCTCCAGAGTCTGCAGTGGTCTCAGGACTCTCTGGCAACAAGATGAAACACCTGCTCGCATCCTGCAGGACTTGCAGACCGAGGACGCGGAGGAAGCCGAGGTCTCCGTCATTGAGAGAGGCTGCACTCATCGCTCGGAGTGTGGGTCTCGACCTCGGTGCACCAGGAGACAAAATGTCCTCGGTTGATGATCGTATCGTCAGTAACGAGGTAAATATTATTCATAAGTTGTGCAACTATTTACTACATGGGAATCTGCCAACAGTTCTTTGCAACAGACTTACATTTACAGTATTTTTAAACTTTAGCTTAGTTCCAAACTATGAAATATTTGATCAGTCCAAACTTGCATAAATTGAAAACTTATAAAAAAGGACCAGGTCTTGTAACAGCAAAACTGTACGTTTTAAGGTAATTTTGAACATTTTGGTAATTTTTTAAGATTGCACCCATCTTTTCAAAAGTGTACCTGATGGGATAAAACCATTTCAATTAAACATTTAACTATGGATTCTGTACTCTAGGGTGCCCAAACATTTTTGGTAGTGTTAATTTCGGAATAAAATACATATCAGTAGTGATTCACTCCCTCATTTGTTTAACCTAAGTTATCCTTGTAAAGTGTATACCTTACGAATTTCAACGATGTACAAATAAGACTGAACCTTTTTTCTAAGCAACAAAAAACTTGATTGAAAAATTGAAGAACTTTTGCGATTCGTATTAATGTCATCTTTAAAATGAAACACATCCCATAACTATACAACCAAAATGGACGTAAATTTGGTTAATAGGTATTTGACATTGTTCTTATGGGTCTAAAATCAAGGTAGGCGGCAGCATAATTAATAATAATTATATTAATAATATATTTATTATAATTGACAACAGATAGTTAAAATATTGGCTGAATTATTCTTGAAGATCATTCACATTCTCTCTGATTCACCATCTTTGGGTAGAAGGGGAGAGAACTTTTATCACGTGTGTGACATAAACATTAATTGACAAAAATAAACAAAAAAAGCTATATTTTTTACTAACTGTGTGTTGAATAAATTTAACATTAATTGATTTGGCTTTGGAATTTTGATTAGGCCTACTGACAAATGCACGTGTTTTTCTATGCTTTTCTTGTCCACATATTATAACACTGAATGTGCCTTTAGATGATAGCCGACTGGTTCCCTCAGCTGACATCGATGTCTCGGGATCTGGACGTGGTGAGCGCCAGAGTAGCCTGGGAGCCCCTCCTAGGGTCGGGACCCTGGTACCTAGTCACCTGGGGGCCCGAGGACGGGGGCCTCAGTGGAAACCTGCTCACCAACACCTCGACCATCTCACTGTCCCTAGGATCCGATACTCTTTACCACGTACAGGTACGTTTAGTGGTCGCTATTCTGTTGGGTCTACCTCAGGGCTTTTTCTTAAGCCCAGTACTTTTTATTTCAACTCTGGTATGACATAATCACTTTAATGACGCACTCAAAATACATTAAAACCACGAAACATTTGTGAATAAACTATTTAAATAACTAAAAAGCATTTAAATGTTGAAACAATGTTTAGAAATTATAAAACTGTTTTATAAAACTGAGAAACAACGCACTTACTAAACTAAACTGTAATTCAATCTCGAAAACTATTACTGTAATTGCGTTGGACGGAATAAAAGCAACTAAAATAAACAAGTGTTCTTTCCGTTTGTTTAAATAAATACAGTTTGTACAAGGACAGCTCTACAGTGAATATTCAGATTAGGACTATTTCCACTATAATATTATGTACTTGCTGATAACTGTATCTAGAGGGTATGCATTACTAAGAGCTAAAGATATAAAAATGTAATATATGAAATGTTATCATGTGTATTTCTGTAGGCTAATCAATTTTGTTTACACCTTTAAATAAAACTGTGGGACAAGTGACACAAGAAATAATTGTTTAATAATTTAACAACTCTTGCAGATATCTGTGACCAGTACTGGACAGACCAGCCAGTGTCTACTGGTAGATACGCACTCGGCCCTCGCCCCAAGGCTGATGTCCCCCCTCTCAGGGGCGGAGGGTGTGGCGGGGGCGGGGGCAGCTATATTGGTGTTCCTCCTGGCCATCTTGCTGCTAGCCGGGCGGAACCGCTCTCCAGCCAAAGACAATGACCAGCCTCGTGACGCCAATCGCTTTAAATGTATGTATCGAAATACTTAAATTTTTATCTCTCCTTATTTTGACTTTTATGTAGTCTTATTCTCACAATATGTTATAGGATCCGTGATTTAAAATCCGTAATTTTATTTCCGTTTTAAATAACGCTGTTACTTTTTTCTGCAAATATTAATTGCATATTTTCTATATAAGAAAGCCCACAATTATCCAATAATTTTAATTTTCACATGAGGCATTTCGACATCTAATGCCATCATCAGGTGAGAATCAAACATTTTAAATAGTATAAATATTTTATAATTTAAAACAATTATTAGCTGAATAAGCTTAATACAAGATTTGTATAGTTAAAAATAAAATAAGTATATATATATATATATATATATATATATATATATATATATAAAACGTTCGGGTCAAAAAAGAATTTAGTTATATTTTAAAGAAAGAATGAATTTTGAATCGGTCCAAAATCATTGTTTAGTATTTCACATTTATGTTTTTTTATGTATAATGTTCCATGAGCGTGGAGTTGTTCTTGTTTTTATGAACTAGTTTTAATAATGTGAAGTTTTTAAACGTCTGATTTGTTTTTAATAGCTGATTTTTGTTTTTTTTCCGTATTTATAATATCTTTCATGTTCTTTAAATCTTATTTAATAGTTCTTTTCGCCTGGCCAATGTAAATCTTATCACAACTTCACAGTTAATTTTGTAAATTCCACTTTTATTTTCATCTCAAATTTTATCTTTTCTATTTCCAAATAGATTATTTATCTTAATGTTGTAGAAAAAGTTATGTTCATGTCAACATTTTTTCTAAACAGTTTTTTTATTTCTTTTTTAAAATGGACCATAACTCAAGGATTATCAGTTTTGTTTTTCTTCATGTTGACCTTTTAAAGTAGTTCTTGATGTTTTTGATAAATTCTTCTTTTGTGTTTTTTTATATATTTTTTTTAATAAACTGTCAATTATGTTAGTTGAGAATTCATTGAAAGCTGCTATACGTTTTATATTGTTTAGTTCCCGTCGAGTACTCATCGCTCTTTAAATGCGTTGTAAGTAATCTATTAAATACATAGTTTTATTATTTTACCATACTATTGTAAATAGTTAGTCGTCTTTGATTTTACTCCTCACAAAAAAATATTAAAACCAACAATTTACCTCATAACAATAGTAGTTTTGCGCAAGGATTTAGTGACACAGCCCAAGATGGAAGGATGCATTGTGTACAGTTGAACAATGAACATAGAGCGTATCTTTTATTTTTTTTGTATTAATCTTCGTTTACGAAATCTACTTCAAATTGCTCCACTTGTGTGTTTTCCTGGAGTTTGGTCTAGAAAATTAGATTAGCTTGTTTTGCTCTTCTAGAATAGTGATAGATTAAGTTTTCTAATGAACTATTTTAAGAACGTTCCTTTCAACACTTTCTATTCTTTTAAACATACCAAAAAAAGCAATAACTTTATTTTCTATTTTAGTATATAATATACCACAAATTTTGTATTGGCTATATGAAACATATTGTTTTGTAATGTAAACTTAATCCTACAATTCTAAAAATAATTCTTTTTACTTGGTGGCTACAAATGGTAGATACAAAGGAAAATATTTATGTAGAAGAAGAATATCTGGTAATACTAAAATTATACCTATTTTAGAAATTAACACTCTCAAAATGTTTCGCTTATAAGTCTTTTATGTAACAATGTTTTAGTTGTGAATCAAAATTTGATTATCTAGGGCCTGGTTACTGAATACAAGTTGCCTAATTAGGTGCTCTTTTAGAGTAAGTAAAATAAACTACTATTTAGAGACTTATCCAATAAAGAAATTCAGAAATTTTACGTCTAAAATTTACTTCAAAATAATAAGAAAAATAGTACACAGTTATAATAAATAGTTTTAATTTGGTTAAACAAAAAAAAGGTATGATGTGACGAAAAGGAGTGATGTACGACTTTGAGAGTAAAAGAAGATTACTGTTTTGTTGTACAAAATTTAAACACTGATTTGTATTTATTATTTTCAATAGTACAATAGTAATTGACTTTTTGGATCTAAATATATTATGAGTATTTTAAATGTACTGAAAAATTATTGAAAACCATGATTGATCTTTACGAAGCAGTATGTATTATAAGAGTACGCATGTATAGATCAATATAAAAAAAATATTTTGTTTTGTTAATTTTTCGAAATGTCACTTGTTTACGTTTTTTAGTGTATTCTTTATCCCTACTGACACAGCTTCACGTTTGATAAGTCCACTACTGAATTGTTTTGTTACCTAAACCCTCGTACAGTTTGGTGATCGATCGACGATCAAAAGCAATCCCAGAGTCCAATGTGCAGCCGGTACATTGGGCAGCAGTAACAATGAATGGTACAATCACACTCCCCTGTGTCCAGTAATGAGCGGCAGATGAGCTTCCACTTCCTCTTCCACCTGTAGCCGGTACATTGAGCAGCAGTAACAATGAATTGTACAGTCACAATCCCCCGTGTCTAGAGATGAGCGGCAGATGAGCTTCCACTTCCTCTTCCACCTGTAGCCGGTACATTGAGCAGCAGTAACAATGAATGGTACAATCACAATCCCCTGTGTCCAGTAATGAGCGGCAGATGAGCTTTCCACTTCCTCTTCCACCTGTAGCCGGTACATTGGGCATCTGTAACAATGAACTGTACAGTCACAATCCCCCGTGTCCAGAGATGAGCGGCAAATGAGCTTCCATTTCCTCTTCCACCTGTAGCCGGTACATTGGGCAGCAGTAACAATGAATGGTACAATCACACTCTCCCGTGTCTAGTAATGAGCGACAGATGAGTTTCCACTTCCTCTTCCACCTGTAGCCGGTACATTGGGCATCTGTAACAATGAACTGTACAGTCACAATCCCCCGTGTCTAGAGATGAGCGGCAGATGAGCTTCCACTTCCTCTTCCACCTGTAACCGGTACATTGAGCAGCAGTAACAATGAATGGTACAATCATACTCCCCTGTGTCCAGTAATGAGCGGCAGATGAGCTTTCCACTTCCTCTTCCACCTGTAGCCGGTACATTGGGCATCTGTAACAATTAACTGTACAGTCACAATCCCCCGTGTCTAGAGATGAGCGGCAGATGAGCTTCCACTTCCTCTTCCACCTGTAGCCGGTACATTGGGCATCTGTAACAATGAACTGTACAGTCACAATCCCCCGTGTCTAGTAATGAGCGGCAGATGAGCTTCCGCTTCCACTTCCTCTTCCACCTGTAGCCGGTACATTGGGCATCTGTAACAATGAACTGTACAGTCACAATCCCCTGTGTCCAGTAATGAGCGGCAGATGAGCTTCCACTTCCTCTTCCACCTGTAGCCGGTACATTGGGCATCTGTAACAATTAACTGTACAGTCACAATCCCCCGTGTCTAGAGATGAGCGGCAGATGAGCTTCCACTTCCTCTTCCACCTGTAGCCGGTACATTGGGCATCTGTAACAATGAATGGTACAATCACACTCCCCTGTGTCCAGTAATGAGCGGCAGATGAGCTTCCACTTCCTCTTCCACCTGTAGCCGGTACATTGAGCAGCAGTAACAATGAATGGTACAATCACACTCCCCTGTGTCCAGTAATGAGCGGCAGATGAGCTTCCACTTCCTCTTCCACCTGTAGCCGGTACATTGGGCAGCAGTAACAATGAATAGTACAATCACACTCCCCTGTGTCCAGTAATGAGCGGCAGATGAGCTTCCACTTCCTCTTCCACCTGTAGCCGGTACATTGGGCATCTGTAACAATGAATAGTACAATCACACTCCCCTGTGTCCAGTAATGAGCGGCAGATGAGCTTCCACTTCCTCTTCCACCTGTAGCCGGTACATTGGGCAGCAGTAACAATGAATGGTACAATCACACTCCCCTGTGTCCAGTAATGAGCGGCAGATGAGCTTCCACTTCCTCTTCCACCTGTAGCCGGTACATTGAGCAGCAGTAACAATGAATGGTACAATCACACTCCCCTGTGTCCAGTAATGAGCAGCAGATGAGCTTCCACTTCCTCTTCCACCTGTAGCCGGTACATTGGGCATCTGTAACAATGAATGGTACAATCACACTCCCCTGTGTCCAGTAATGAGCGGCAGATGAGCTTCCACTTCCTCTTCCACCTGTAGCCGGTACATTGAGCAGCAGTAACAATGAATGGTACAATCACACTCCCCTGTGTCCAGTAATGAGCGGCAGATGAGCTTCCGCTTCCTCTTCCACCTGTAGCCGGTACATTGGGCAGCAGTAACAATGAATGGTACAATCACACTCCCCTGTGTCCAGTAATGAGCAGCAGATGAGCTTCCACTTCCTCTTCCACCTGTAGCCGGTACATTGAGCAGCAGTAACAATGAATGGTACAATCACACTCCCCTGTGTCCAGTAATGAGCAGCAGATGAGCGTCTTATAATAACTTTGTCAGTGGTAACTCTGAAAGTGGTTATTAAATAACTTCAATATCTAAATTTGAAACTCGATATCACGTTGCTCTATTATAATCCACATAGTCTAATATGGTAATTATTGTCTCTATATTTCAGTTTATTGATCATTCGATTGTGTTACAGTGTACCCGCCGCCCGTGACGATAGCTCGTCTCACCCCCGTCGCCACCCCCGCTGCCGCTCCCCACCACCACCTCGGGCACACTGGCTCTGGCTGTCTAGCCATCTCATACCAAATATAGACTAAGCTCTCTTTGTACTGTTATACTGTGTAAATAAATGTGTACACTACATGTAAACTTGGATTCTTTGTTCAGACCAAATAATTAATGCAAGTTGATCATAAGTTTTATTGCTCCTCACAATGATAAGATAATGTTGCTGTAAATCATAAACTGATCATGATTATAGAAAATGTAATAATATCTGTACAGAATGAATAATAACCAGTTTTATATTTTTTTAAGTTCAAGTAGGTGTAATACACGTGCTATGTCGTGAAGTGCAGGCGGCACTACCACATACAAAAACAGCAACAATTTCGTGTAAAGATTATCCCATTTTGTTCCGATTGGTGCCTGTATGTCCAGTGTCCATATGTGTTTTATTTTGAAATCATATCTCAACCACAGTTTAAACGAATATACGCAATTTGGCAATTATGCCAAGTGAGCAGTAGCAAAAAGTGAAATAAATAACACTTTCCGTTTCAGGCACTTATTTAGGTGGCACTTCTCAAAGTTCTCCAAATTAATTATTTGGAAAATTGTTAAAACGAAAAAGTTTGTATTAATAGGACTTGTTATAGATTTAATAAAAAACGTTATGTTATTTGTGCAAATTGGTTGAAATAGTTACGGCTAATTTATTTGTCAGGCGTATGCAAAAACAAATTTCCTTGTGAAATAATAAATAGAAATGTAATACTTATTTGAACAATCTTTTAATCATACAAAAATCAGTCGCTAAAAAATCACTATTTTTATCTAATAGTACCCTTCCCACGCGTGAGAAAACAAGCATAAACACCCTGTACATCACAATTGGAATTTACAATAAGATAATACAGTATATTCGGGAAGGCTGTAGTGACGTTTTAGCTAAAGCACAAAATACAAGATTGGCTGATACTGTTATAGCGGTTTTCTAATATTTTTGTTTAGTTTAAAACAGCTTAAAATTTAGAATTGAATAAGCCGTGTTTTATTGACAAATACTGTAAATATTGACAGTCATGTTGGAAAGGAAAATATGGTGAGTCCGTCCATCACAACTGTCGTCTGTTAAAGCATCATTACGAAAATTACACACTTTGTGTGGTTGTTTATTTTGTGGTTGCAATTGAGTGGTGAGTGAAAACAATTTTAAGAAGGCGGAGGTTTATAAAAATATTTGTTTATATACTTCAGAAAATCTGTAATCTAAGGACGTTTGAATTTGCCTTGGTAGTTCAAAGTTTTTTCGATGATCCAAACAAATATTTTTTACCATTTTTAATGTTGAAACTGTATATCTGTGTACGTTTCATGTAACCTCACTAACAACTCGGTCTACGTAGCTTGTATTATATGTTTTCAAAATTATTATACACTTTGTTATATATCACTCTATTGTATTTTTATAATGATAGTTTTATAGCATACGTAACAGTATCTTCTGTTACTCTTCTGACATAGGGTGGAATCATGAAGAAGACGACAGATATAAGTTTTTTGTTTCTGAAAAAAACATAGCAGTTTTTCAGTTTTGCTGACGTATATATAGCAATGAATAGAAAATGTCCGAAACCCTGTTATCCAATCATCCATCGTGGATAATATGATTATTAAAGCATCTCAACCCAATACTATAGCTGCTGCATTCAGACTCATGTCTATAAAATAAACACTGTTTATTTAAATTTTTATTTATGGTATTGTTTATAATATTAAAATCTTCTCTGGCAGTACAGTTCATAATTAATTTAGGTATCATTTTTTTTTTTTGTATTTAAAGTAATTACAGTAATTTTGTTATTTTTCACGTGTTTATAGTAGTTCGAATGATGAATGCAAGCATGGAAAAGGGTTAGAATCAATGGATTTATTAAGGAGTGTTGAGATTTATGGAGGATGAGAATAGTTAAAGTGCAGAAGTATACTACCTTTGAATATTCAAGAGAAAAAACCTCTCATTTAAACGATATTCTTCTGAAAAACACGTGTTAAACTGTGTGTTATAAGTAAGTTCTGTGTGGCAACGTAAGTCGTGTTTGCTTCTAGTTTTAATTTCTTTTGAACGTTTAAGGATATTTGACAATTTAAGTAATTTAGAAATTAATACTAGTTTTGTAATTATATCCAGGATTCGTTGATTACGACATGTGTATTATACACTCAATTGTTTTTAGAATTATTACTGTTTCTATTTTTAGGTAGATGTTTTACACACAATCGGCCTCTTTTTGTAACTATTCCCACGAGAGCAGATACGAAAACATTCTAGTCGACTTAATAAACTTTTAATAACTTTATAAACTTTATAAACTTTATAATAAATTATGGTGATTTCTTTATAGGAGTCACGTTTGGCAAAGTCATGTAGATTTTTTCCCCGTAATTTCAATAGACCGACTGTGTATAAAGAATCTGTCTAAAAATAGATACAGCAATAATTCTAAATACGATTGTATTACACATCTTGTAACCAACAAAGTCTGGATATAATAAAACAAATTCATTTAATTTTTAAATATTTAAGTATACATGAACGTGTTTTATCTATACTATATAACGTGGCTTGTGGTACAATGTACCACAAAAATCAAAAACATTTTAACTTTGTATAAACATTTATCTTATAAATATCTCGTCTAACTTTGTACACGGTTTCGTACACCATTTCGTTCTGATATAGCAGCCATTCGCAACTCCGCTATTGCCTAGAGAAAAATTAATTGTTTTAAATCAAATACAATTTGGGTCCCTTTGTCTAAAATATACGATAGTAATAATATTTCAGTAGTCACAAGAGCTACTTAATATTTTGGAAGGGCTACTTTAAAGTTACATTAGATAGTGCCACCAGATCCTTTAAGAGTGACCCTAGATTTTAGTATTGGGTGACATATCTTCTCATAGAATATGATATTGGGAAAGGTCGTAACTTGAAGCAACAATTGCTCTAAACCAAAGAATCGGCAAGTCAGGACACAAATAGAGTTGGGAGAAGAGGTGGAATGCTGAAGCAGGTAAGTGGAGGAGACATTGATGAATCCAGTGCTGTTATCAGATCAGCCGGACACAAGAAGTGTTATCAGTCGAGTACACCTGGCTCTCCCTCCGCCTGCGTTCGTCTTCTCCTGTCATTTTTCACTTCCTTCTCACATCGTTTGTCTTCATCAGCCGCTCGCCACCTGGGTCTGACGTCACTCCTTGTATACTCGACAGTAGTTGAGAGATGTTCACATTATTACTTCACTTCGCAATATGAAAATTAAAAAAAAAAAACAATCTATTTCGCTACTATTCTTTGTTTAAAGTCATTATTAACGTTGGGTTGTTTTCCATCTCAAGACGTTTCAGGAATTTGTATCTGATGTCTTATTCAGGTGCATAATTAGGTTAAGTGTGAAGGAAATGTAAAAACTGTAAATGCATGGCAATGAATGAACTAAAGTGAAAATCAACAACAACAAAATCATTTTAACATCCATATCCTCCTTAAACTTCACTGTTTTTAGAATCAAATATTAAGTGTATTATGGTTTTGGATATACAGGGATCTTAAACAAACTTGGTTTTGATCTTGATATAGCCAAACGCATTGTAACGAGAATATGAATGGATGAGTATTGAATAGCTTATAAAATGTGAATGAGGAGTGGCCTAATGTGGCACAGGATACAATTAGTCTGGCCTTATACCACAGAGGAAAAATACTATCCTAAGATTGCTCCATAGACACTCGTCAAAATCCAACAACCAAGATGTTTGTGTATTTATTTGAAATTGTAGAGATGTCATCAGATAAGCTCCAATATTCTGGAAAGCTCTGACTAGAATAAGATGTAATATCATACAGTACCATCACTCTATTCATGTACAACGTTAGTATTTTCCTGTAGTAATAACGTAAAAATGTATATATATATATATATATAATATATATATATATAATATATATATATATATATATATATATATATATATATATATATATAAAACAAATAATTCAATTTAAGTTATACAACTTTATACATTGGAAGTAAATAAATTTATATCTATTTGATTATGATTATTCATTTATGAAATACTTAAATAATTTATAGTTTTTTGTTTTAAGTTCGTTAAGTAACATTCATTTGGCAAAAAGCCTTTGTGCTCCCTATTGTACTTCTATCCTTTAATTAGAAGTATTGCTGGAATATGATGGTTCCCCTCTTTATTATACGTTGGAATATTCTGTTACTACACTTTATGCTGCTTTTTGTAATGAATACAATGCGAAATAACATTAATAAGACTATAACTGAAATAACAATGGCTTATTGTGACTGTGAAAATAAACCAGAGCTCAGCTTACTTTTCATACACTATTTCTTGTAATGTACTGAAACGAATGCTTAAATAATGGAAAACGAAACAAAGAACAATGGGAATTAGTACATCCCAGACACATGTTTGGCACGAGTATCCGTTGGACATAAACAAACCTTGGAATCCATTTCTAGTAGTATTGTGTGACGTAGAACAATGCTTGTATCGTGCAAATCTGCGGATTAAAAATTAATTATTACAAAAGGAACACTTTGATCCTTCCATACAAATCACCCACTTATGTTCGAGCGAAAGTATTATTCAGAATTGTATTGTTCTTTAAAATTCTATGCTGAGACAGGTGCTATGCGATGACAACGGAAACACGTAGGGGAAACAATAAAATGCTCTACTAATGGTCGGTCATATTGTATTCTAATGTCATCCGATAGCGCGCTAAGCGATTTCTTCTGTAACTGTACAGTACAGCAGAAGCTACTGGTGTGAGGTGTCATGTGAAACTGTGACGTCATCACATATGGTCTACTGTCTGTCTGTCTACTCGCACAACTTGCACAAAACGTCTTCACTCCACCACTTCCGGTCTTATCTGAACCACACAGCTGAACCGGGAATAAATCATGGTGGCAGTTGTACAGGAAGTCGTCCGTCAAGGATTGTACCGCGTTTTCCCCTGGATAAGAAAAGGCGACGACTTTTTGCAAAATGTGCCAAAACATTCCAATATTCTCTTTCCTAGAAATATTCAAACACATTTACCTAGAAGTTGAGTTAGGTGCTCCTTTTTACCGGCATGATTAATTATTACTTTACCAATTTTACCCAAGGTTAACAAATTTCGAATCCTGTAAAACTGAATATAGTTAACTTAAGGCTTGAATGGTACCTACCAGTGGTGTTTAGAATGGCGCTTTGAAATAAGATATGGGTGTCTTAATAAAGTGTATGTCCATTTTGGAAACATAAAGGTACTCTAATACGAGGGCATGATACTCGGCAATAATGTGAACAATCATGGTACGTCTACTGTTCAACACCTATCCAATGTTAACCGTGGGAGCGTTAGTATAATCAATGTATTTATTTTACAGTTTACTGTTTTTAACTCTGAGAGGGATAACATTTAATTTAATATTTCGCATGGCAAAGCCTCCTTTATTCGTGTACTCGTTGGCTTAAACACTCTTTATAAAATTGCATCTGAATTTAAGAAATTGCCTGGTTGTGAAATTTGTCAGGTAAACCAATTCAAAAACATTTAAAATGTATAACGCGTCCCTCGTATTACAGTAATTTATATTTCAAAAGCCAAATTTAATCGGAAGATTTGTTTCACATTTACAAAAATTCGTTTTTTTGTTGGTTAACAATCTAGTCAAAGGTAAGTAAGTAGAGTCGAATTGGTGGAATATTGATGGTAAATTCCAAACGGGAAATCGAATTTGCGTAACTAGTAACTGAAATTAACTTTATTTAAATTACTGTGTGTCCAAAGTGAGGTTGCAGTTTTAACAATGGATTAAATATTTTCAATATAATTCAGTTTAGTTTTATTCGTTTGCATCGTTAATTTGATATCTCCGAGTTAATTAACTGTCGGTTGGGACCACAAAAGCTCACCCATTGTAATAATTTAGCATCTGTCTCTGTCTAGATGTTGACACTATGAGCAATATCTATAAATAATATACAAGTTTGATTAACACATAAATTGCATATTTATATAACACTGATTTTTTTAGAAGTGTGGAGACGTAAATTATTGCCATTGCTCAAGATTTTTACCATACATGTCTAATATTACTCATTTATCATATGCTGCATATTGCGCGTAAATACACACATTAAAAGAAGATGTCTGCCAATATAAAAAGTAGCCTATTCTGCAACGGTGGAAAAACTTTCTAGTCTAGTTAATTAAGGAACTCCCATGTGTGTTCCATGTGGTCAACACATTGTACAAAGCATCCATTATTTCACAATACTCAATGCAGTGTGTTTCAGTCTTCGATCTCCTCACTCTTCTACCATTCTCTTTTAAATTAAGACCTCTTGTATAAAAATTTATAACATAGATCAATAAACCGATAAAAATCGGTATCAAGCGACATCCCTGTTTATTATACAGGGTGTTCCGTAACTCTTTGGACAAAGGTAGGACTATACCACGTAATTGCTCAGGCCAAGATAAACATATTTCACAATATGAACATGCGTCTTTGATGCTTAGTTTCCCATCTGTCTGCATTTATGTGATTTTTATAAAAAAATTAATATCTTAAAAAGTAATAAGTTCAATTATACCAAATTTGGCTCAAATGTTTACGATAACAAGGCCAATTACTGAAGGTATTATCATGAAATTATCTTTAGTATTTTCAAAATGGCGGCCATTACTTTTTAAACTTTGAATATCTTAAATACCGGCAGATTTTCTCAAGAATTACATAAATAACAGATTTAGAAGATATTATCACAAATATAATGGCACCAAAATTATTTAAATTGAATAATAAATAATTGATTTAGAGCAGATTTACTGTAACAAGACATGGTCCACATTGAGGTTGTCAGCGAATATCTAACAATACAAAAACTGAATGAACGACCCCTGGGTCTAGATTACGATATCCGTTCTTGTAATGGATTCGACGAGTGTTGAGAGTAAGGTGCCACCCTCCACTGCTGTGACTGGCTGTTTCACATCTGGTGTATGGTAGTGCCAACTTAACTGCCTGGAGCCTTTGTTTGTAAACACTTTTTCATCAACGACACGATCGAGGGGTCGTTTGGTCTAAAAACGAAAACCTTTCCCACCAAGTCAAAGGTCACTCTTTTTGTAGTGAAAACAGTAACTCTGCGCTGAAATTCTGGGAAGTCGCACAGTACTCGAGGACTTCTCTGGTTTTCTCAACAACTGGTTAGAACTCCAGAGACTCATTGCTCATCTCAATTCACTATGAGTCCTGGTCTTGGCAGACGATTTTATTATTCACACTTACGGATTGTGTGCTTACGGACTCCACAATAAATGTGATGAACTCTCATCTTACGATGACACATTCTATCTATACCTTCATCGCCCAATATGCTCTCGAGACTCCTTGTGGATATCAGACACCGTAATGGCGAATCCAACAAAAACCGTTCTCGTATGAGAGAGACATTTCAAACCCAAAAATTGTTGTTACGCTCTCTAATGTGAATATTATTACGTTAGCCAACTGACGTGACTCAAGCTGGGGTAGACAAAGGTGAGTCGTTAACATGAAAGAGAAGAGGGCGTGAACATTAGCAGCGACACGTTACAAATCGTTCCATCACTGCCACCGTCATGTCACCTCCTGTCACGGTTAAAAGTAACGGTTACTACGTTCACCCAACTTGCTGTTAACTGGTAAGATGGATTTTCAAACCAAATAAGTTGTTACATCTTGCATCAAGTCTTACGCGAACGTTTTGTAGCAAACTTTATAACTTAACAGAGCTTTTTGTTTTTCTCATCAATAAATATATGGTTTTAAAATGACAAGTTAAAAAGAACTATAAGAACTATTTATCTGGAGAATTTAGGCATAGAAGCCCAAAGGAGACCTAAGGTTTAGACGATCTTGTAACCATCGACAATTCCTTAAGGGTGCTGATCGAAGTGCTCAGTGTCCCATTCAACAAGTTTTAGTCACGTTCTTTGATGCGTGACTCAATTATCTTAGCGATTACTATTATAACTACTAGGTAACTTCGAATAATAATAAAGCAGTGTTAGTTAATTACACATAACGTAGCTGTGGTGGGAAGGGTTGATTCAATGTAAATTTTGAGTTCACCTCCAGTTCACCTTCCTCTTAGTGCAGCATCTTAAATACTTCTAGTGCAGCTATCACAGACTTGTCTCCTTTTATCTGGAGTCATATGTACCAGTAGAAGATTTTGGATCTCTTCAGACAAACATGACAAGATCTCTACAATCTGTGACATCGCCAGATTTCAAATTTTCCACTAAAAGAAAGGTGCTGAGCTGGACTTAACTCAACATTCACAGTGTTAGCTGCTGATAGATCCCACGGTCACCAGCTAAGCTCTAATTAAACAAATCAAATAGTATTTGATAACCTAAAAATATTCAAACAAAATAATTGAGTTCCTTGTTTTTCCTTAATTAATAAAGTACGTTTAGAGATTGAGGTTTCCCTGTTATTTTTATGCCAAGAATTGTTAAGCCTTTTAATGTTTTTTGTTTTTGTTATTGTTGTTTAATAATGATTCTAAAAATGAAGAAAATCTTTTAGACATTAAAATAATAGATCTTGTTCACAAGCCTTTAAATACGTAACAAGCTTTACAATGACTAAATTCTTGGAAAAGCACATTCTAATAAATAATTATATTATAACAAATCTTGTACTCGTATATACAGTAAATAAATGTTTGTTATATTTGGTAGTACCTTACAATTAGTTATTACATGTTTAAACACACTCTGGCCATTTTTAACAACACACTCAGTTGTTTTGTATTTTATAACTTGAGTGAAAAAGTATATTGATACGTAAATAAGTTTTTAAAAATTTTAAAAACTTTAATGCAAGTGAGATCACTGGTTGTATAAATCCGTATTGATTAATATTATCTTACCTAATTTATAAATGCCAATCGCACAGTGTAGCGGGTTATCGCAAGATATCCAGATCAAGCAACGTCGAGCGTGGCTGCTGCTTGGATGGGTGACCGCTGAGCCATCCTGTCTTTGCAAGCAGCTCGCCTGCCGGGTCGTGGCTGGTAGTTTTGAAGTCACCTTTAAGCCTTTGGTTCCTAGGTTAAGTATTAGAAAGGGCTTTTTAGGTTCGCTTGGTAAAATAAGATATCTTCACTTTACTTTTAAATGTGAAAGTGAGTGTGTTTCTTTGTTATGTTTTCACGTGTAAGCTATTTAATAGATTGCAACTGAAAAGTTTAAATAGACATTCTTAAGATCTCTGTTTATACATAGACCTATTCTTGTTTCGACACCCCTCTGGACTACACCCCACTAATCTATAAAGTTGTGAAATATCCCATGTTATTCTCTAAAGTTGCATTACAGAAAACAAATATTAACTTCTAGAGCTTGTTCAATTTAATCAACTGTTTGTTTTGCGTTTAATTAATTTAACCACTACTTTCAATTTGTTTTTTTATAATCTAAATGCCTTACGGCTGACTTGGAATTACACCATGAAGTCAATTTTCACTTTAAAAAATGTTGCATTGATTTCATCTGCGATTGCCTTCGATCATTATTCCTCGATTAGGCTATATGTTTCTTTTTATGGTTGACAGAAATCGACCTATTTCCTTATATAATGTTGCGTCAAAACTGGATAACAGTTATTTTAGTTTTTCTGGAGTATCGTCATCCAGTAGTCTTCCAATTTGTTGGAAACATGAGTTCCTTGCATAGTCAAATTGAGGACATTTCATTAGTAGATAATGCGCAGTCTTATTCATTCCTGCAGTGCAATTTAAGCACAGAGGAGTGAAATAAAGTTTCATTTGATGAAGAGTCATGTTCACTGTGACATGTCGTATTCTTAGTCTGATTATATTTACTATTTACCTTCTGCTAAGTCTCATATCTTGGTACCATGGCAGTAAAGGACTGATAGGTTGTACACTCCAGGAATACCACCTGGTCTTTTGTTCGTATTTAGAAACAAGTTGTTTTTTTCTTCAAGTATCTTCCTCTTTTGGAACGATTTGACGTCAGATAATGGAAGGGCCATGTCTTATTCCATTCACCACTGCCTCTTTTGCGAGCTTGTCAATTTGTTTACATTTATAGTGTGAAAGCGTAGAGTAAGCTTGAATGTAACTATACTTCTTATGTCAACCTTTTCTGCAACCACCGTTGAGCACAGAGTACGAAAATATCCAGATAAGAAAATTAAAAGCTTAAGTTTAAATATTTTAGCAAATATTAAGTATGCAGTCAGTACTATAATGAACATACAAAGCCAAAGTTACTATTCAATTTTTACAATAAACTTAAAGCATGTTATTAAAACCATCTTAGTGAGCCATGCTATTAAAACCAATTTTGGGGAGCCCCGACAAAAGATAATCGGCCGGGCCCCGTCATGTCCGGCCCTCATGTCCATCGACACGGTCGCTTCAAATACACGTGAAGCGGGGCCCAGCCCGGGCCCCAATAAACTTGGGCCTGGAAGTTGAGTATGGGCCTGGATATACTATCATTTACCATTTAAAGATTCAACCATAGGTACAAGTCATCGTTTTCTATCTCATCTTCCTAATGCACAACCGCTCAATGTCTTAGGAATACTATAAATAAAGTGGTATTTTCAGTACATTACATACACATACTAATAATTGGTTTCTTATTTAAGAAATGTTATTTCATTCCTTAACAAGTTCGCTACTAAAGAATATGAGTTTCTATGAAATTTGATTACTATGTTGTCTTTTGACAGAAGTAGGCTTTTGAGACTTGTGTATGTGTAGGACCTATGTATTTTCTTGGTTAGAGAAACAAGGAAAACTCTTAAGACCGGAGTAAATTGTAATATCCATAAATGCAATCTTTTTGACAGATTTTCTTGATGGTGGCAATATGAGTAACTCAACATTGGCGTCAGAAATATAATTCACTCGAACCAGAATTACTCGTAAACGTGAAAAAAACTAAGAAATTGGGTGCGGAGCCGCGGGTAACTGCTAGTTTGTACTATAAATATACAAATAATATATATCCTTACTCCGAAAAATGTTGCAATGTACCTTTTGAGCAATACTTCTTCACTACTTCTGTATCCGTCAATATCAATAGATCATACCACCTAGACAGATAAACTGCAATCATATCTGACCGGTTTAAAATGATAATATTCCTACTTCCTAGTGCTACCTACCTGTTTCATATAAAACTAACTTAATTAATGGTTTAAACAATTTGAAACGTGTACTAGATGGATATTCAAAATATATTATTATTCACTGTATAAAATGTTCATTCAGTTGGTACTTTAATATATTATAATCAGCGATTCTCTTTACCCCTAATTTTATTACACAAACAATTAAAAAAATAGGGGTCATACACCTTTAATATACAGACTCGTTGAAGTGAAAGTTGCCCGATTCTTTTCATTCGGGTGTAAAAACTTTGAATGGAGAGTCGCGATGAATAACTAAACAAAACAGAATCCTGGTGATAACGAATATAAATGAAACGGCATTCGAATATAATGGGTGACGCTGAGCTCGAGTTTAAATAAAATTCAGAATGAAGCATCGTGACCTTTTTATATGGGGTTGGCGTTACTTTTATGAATTCTTTATTCCAGTCGAAACCGTTCACAGTTCGCATTCATTTAATTTCAGCACTTATTGCTAAATCTAATTCTGTGGAATGAGATGAAAACTTAAAATATTGAGTCCATGAATTTCCACTATGAAATCCATGCTCTATTATATACGTGGCATTACAATTAAGAGAATTGTGACTGAAACTAAATATCAAAAATACAAGTTAAGTCTTTTTGAAATAATTAATTCACCCTACAGTCCGAAAAGGCAGAACATTGGGGGGGGGGGGATATTTTTAAGCTTACTTTTTTAATAATAATATTATTTTAACATTATATTTTAAATTTATAATATATTATATTATAAATTTAAAATATAATATTATATATAAGGGCTCTGTGGTGTAGTGGTAGCGCACTCAACCGGCAAAAGAGACACCCGTGTTCGAGTCCCGGCGGGGCAAGTACAACATTTATACAAGTTAAATAATGTATGTATATATATATATATATATATATATATATATATATATATATAATGTATATATATAATGTCTGTATGTAATATATATATATATATATAGATAGAGAGAGAGAGGGAGAGAGAGAGAGGGGAGAGAGAGAGGGAGTGAGAGAGATGGGGAGAGAGAGAGAGAGAGAGAGAGAGAGAGAGAGATACTTTGATACTTTCTTTATTTACCCTGCCCCGGTTTGGACCAGAGGTCCACTCTTACACCGGGACAGGCTCAAATTTGTACAATTACATTGTTTTTTTTACAGAGTTGTGGCACACAATTTTATAATAACACACATGAAACATTGACTATTATTTAAATCATTATAATCTTAATTTACTTTATCTAAACTTTAAATTGTTAATTATAATATATTATTTGACTAAAATAATTTTACTTTATAATTTTGGTCGATTTAGAAAACACTAAATATAATATATAATGTATTTGTAAATATATATATATATATATAGAGAGAGAGAGAGAGAGAGAGAGAAAGAGAGGGGGGGGGGATGAAGTGGGGGTCAGAGGGGGGATTGTTCAGAGAGATTGGGGACAAAAGAGAGAGAGAGAGAGAGAGAGAGAGAGAGAGAGAGAGAGAGAGAGAGAGAGAGAGAGAGAAAATAATGGAACTTGTGATACTTTAAATAAAATTACTCGAAGTGTATACAACCAAAGACAAGAGCTTTAAGGCCTTTAAAACGTCTAAGGTTGTACTTAATAGGTTGTACGAAAAACCTGGGGTTGGAATTGTACTGGTAAAGGTACAGTTAATAAATACTAGATATTACAAAGTTTACTTAATTTATATAATTTTAACTTACTTTAAATTTCAATATGGCAAATACAACCTATAAGCACCACTATTTTATGTTTTTAAATAAAGAAAATATGTCTTGCCACTTTGCTTCCTAATATATAGTAATAATTTACTTAAATTATATGTCGAGGGGTAGCCCTAGTGGTTCCAATGTCCTGTGGAATTTTTCCTAGAAACTGAATCACATAATAAAACTTTAAAATTAATTCCCTTTACGTTGATGTCGACTTTCGCATATTTAGTCACAAAAAGGAAGTTTTAATCAAAGTAGTCCTCAAATATGAATCACTCTAGGACTCAGGAACTTGATCATGAATGCAAAGTTGGATTGAAATATGAATCACTCTAGGACTCAGGAACTTGATCATGAATACAAAGTTGGACTGAAAAATGAATCACTCTAGGACTCAGGAACTTGATCATGAATACAAAGTTGGACTGAAATATTAATCACTCTAGGACTCAGGAACTTGATCATGAATGCAAAGTTGGACTGAAATATGAATCACTCTAGGACTCAGGAACTTGATCATGAATACAAAGTTGGACTGAAACATGAATCACTCTAGGACTCAGGAACTTGATCATGAATACAAAGTTGGACTGAAATATGAATCACTCTAGGACTCAGGAACTTGATCATGAATTCAAAGTTGGACACAAAGTACTTAGATCGTGGACAAGGCGCGCGAGCAGATAACCGGTGATTTGTCGAACGACTACAAAGTTCAAGAGAGAAAAAATGCAGTGTGCCAATAAGGTTGTTATTTTGTCAAGAATTTAGTTTCAAGAACATCGAACAAAAATAATACTATCCAGTAACAGGGTTGCGAGATATAGTAAATATATAATATAATACTAATGGCACAAGGTCTAAAAATTTTAAAATTGTTTTTACGTGGTTTGAGAATAAAATAAAGATATCTGTCAATTCAATCGACTCATAAATTGAAAATAATACGTTATCTGTGTGAATATCAGGAGAGTTTCACTATTTTCATTTATTTTGGAAAAGAAACTGAGAAATTTTTCATTAAACCTGAAGAACCAAACCAAAAGTTGATAGAAGATAGAAATGAAGTTTAAGTAATTAAAGTTAATTTTTGCAGTATTGGAGGTACTAAATAAAGTTCCAGGTTGATCGCCTTAGAATAATTGATTAAAAATATATTATGAA
The DNA here is from genome assembly GCF_021130785.1 of Homalodisca vitripennis. NCBI lineage: Eukaryota > Metazoa > Arthropoda > Insecta > Hemiptera > Cicadellidae > Homalodisca > Homalodisca vitripennis. The sequence continues at coordinate 31,836,969 of NC_060209.1, forward strand.
TGAAAACATTCTAAAATCCTCAACAGGAATATTAAAGATATAAAATCTGACTATAAGGCCTGAATCTTATCTCTTATGTGCACGAATCAAATAAAGAAATGTCTCAGAGCTAAGAAGTAGCAAACCAAATTCCCTTATAAAAGTTGAGCAATACGCGCTTCTTTGAGCAGATCCATTCATATAAAACTTGTATACGTTTTAATTTCGACTCCGCTAGACAGACTTTTTACATTTCAGATATTACTTACACAGACGACACAAAAAGTTCGAATAAACTCTGTCAAGAAAAGGTAACCCTGGTGAATACAGACAAAGCTCGTCCTCGTTTTGTGAAACTTTTAATAGAACCAAAAGCAGCGACCCTACTTCGGGTTGGTTTCATTTAGTGCGCCCTTTCCCAAACCTCTCCACTGCCTTCACTTTGGTTGTTTCTGACATTTACAATCCATGAGAGAGAAAGATTTATATTATTGTATTTGGTGAGAATATTTGGTGGTTATAAGTCATCATAAAATATCAGATGGTCTGACATTTTTATAAACAGTAAAGAATAAAGTAATAAAGGAAATTTAACTTTCAAAATAACTTATATTAAAGCAATCTCTTCCCTCAACAACTCTGTAAATACATGCAGTGTATCCAAAATGTTTCCAAATAAATTTGTTTCTGGGACAAACACGATTTAGAACTATGTATAAGTATTTTCATTCCACAGTTTTTGTAGCAAATGTACACTATAACGTTATGAGTACTCGTATAAGTGTAATAGTATTTGCTTCTAATGCTCCGTAAAACCTGTTCTATGTTTATTTTCACTTTTTTTACTTTAAAGTAAAATATTTACGTCAAGGTGTCAATATTTCCTGAAAATTATGGCTCCTAAAGATCTTTTATTAGGTGATTGGTGGAGCCAGATGCAAGACTTTTTAATGATACTATAATCCAAGCTTATTACACAGGCGTCCAGGGCAAGGAGTTTTCCAAAGAACATGTTTCTAAAGATTGGAGACTCCTCTTTACATCTCTTATTGATGCTTTGAACTTGTAAATTATAATTTTGTGTACCAGATCAGACTAACATTATTATTGCTTTAAATTTGATCGATTATACGGTATTGTCTAAAGCACATAACATAACTATCTATGGTGGGAAGGAATGATCCAATGCCAATATTTAATTAAACTCCATTTCACTTTTCACTTAGCGCAACGTCTTAATTCACTCTGTCACAGACTTGACTCCTGGAACCTGGAGTCTACATCCATCTGAAGAGATTTTTTTTAATATCAGTGACGAAGACGATCAAAACGAACCCATTGCATTGTTTTAACATCAGTGACACCTAGGCAACAAAAGAGGTCCGAGTAGTTTACCCTGCAGCCATCCTGTGTAATTTAGATGGATAGGTGTTACCATTGTCTCATAAGTTTTACAAATTACCGACTTTTATGGATATCTTCAGTCTGATGTGGACTCCAGATTCTAGAAGTTAAGTCTGCACTAAGCGGAAGTTGAAACGGAGTTTAACTCAATATTCTCATTGTTTAATGATTATTTGATCGAAATCAAAAACCAATCAATGGTTAAACTATATGAAACTGGACTGAAATGCAGTGGGTGTAGTTTATATAATGCATATAGAGCAAGTTAATAATGTTCCAATTAATTACCGGAGATAAAATACAGCTGAAATAATTTTTTACATCATATTTCTAATTATGCAAAATAACCCAGTGCCATAATTTTTACAACATTTCATTATTGTAGTTTTAGATATGTTTGCCTAATATAATAGTGCCTAAAGGGCAATAAAATCTTCCCGCTGCAGATGTTTCCGTTTCCGGTTGTTAAACTGGTCTAAAATTGGCAGAAACTACAGGCGGGTTGTTGTTTGTTTGGAGAATTTAAAACGGAGTCAGAGGAAATACAAATTTGACTGCTGTATGATAAATTTCAAACGTTTCAATTGATGTACATGTAAAAATATTAAAAAATATCGTAGAAAGAAAAGTCTAAGACTATCGTTTTTTATAATGAGTTTTAGAAAAGTAATTCTAAATTAACCATATTTCTAGAGAATGCTGTACTCAAGTGGATTACAACAAAAATTAAGAAACGAACATTAAATAGGTCATAGTTACTCAAAATGTTATTAAGGCAATTAAAATAATTATATACTCAGGACCTTACTCAGTAAAAAGATAATCGGCCGGGCCCCGCCATGTCCCGTCCCCATGTCCGTCGACACGGTACCTTCAAATACACGTGTGGCGGGGCCCGGCCCGGGCCCCAGTAAAATTGGGCCTGGATGGATTTACTATCATTTACCATTTAAAAATTCAACCATAGGTACAAGCCATCATTTGCTGTCTCATCTTCCTTATGCAGAACTGCTCATTATCTTTGGAATACTATAAATAAAGGAGTATTTTCAATACAACACATAAACATACTAATTTGTTTCTTATTTAAGACATTTTATTACTTTCCTTAAACCGTGAATTACTTAAGAATTTGGGTCTCCATGAAGTTTGATTACTATGAGTTTCGTGTAATCCAGATTAGTTATGTTTTAGATTACACTAAAATCCTAATTAATCTACTGCTTTTGACTTCTAGATATGAAAAAATGTGTCCAAGCCTCAGGAGGAATTGATTTATTTCCGTCTCTTATACAGAATATCAATGAAACTGTAGGAAGAAAAGAATTGTATTTTAATATAAAATCTGAAGAAACGAATATTTTCATTCGCATGAGCGCATAATTTTATTCTTGAAGTTGGGGCACAAATTTTTTACAACAAATAAACAATAACTATTACGATTTAGAGATTTATCAATAATTTCCCATTTCCCAGACTGCGGTAAGACGAAGTGGGGGACCAAAAACTGTAGACAAAAACCTCATCACGTTTATCTCCGGCGTGTGCCGCCTTGTCGTCAACCTGCTCGGGGACACGCCCCTCTGGGTCGGACCCGGAACCCAATTTGTCTTGAAGCCACAAGACGCGGCGCCTCTTACAAATCTTCTCCAGTCCTTTGCCGCAGCCAATTACACCAGTAGCTAGGGTCACGGCTCAGGCTCTACTCACTTGTCAAGCGCCTCCTGTTAGCCCACAACTAACGGTAACACTAAACACCACATCTATCTTTCCTTATTCGACTTTTATACCAGTAGCTAGGGTCACGGCTCAGGCTCTACTCACTTGTGTCAAGCGCCTCCTGTTAGTCCACAACTAACGGTAACACTAAACACCACATCTATCTTTCCTTATTCGACTTTTACACCAGTAGCTAGGGTCACGGCTCAGGCTCTACTCACTTGTGTCAAGCGCCTCCTGTTAGCCCACAACTAACGGTAACACTAAACACCACATCTATCTTTCATTATTCGACTTTTACACCAGTAGCTAGGGTCACGGCTCAGGCTCTACTCATTTGTGTCAAGCGCCTCCTGTTAGCCCACAACTAACGGTAACACTAAACACCACATCTATCTTTCCTTATTCGACTTTTACACCAGTAGCTAGGGTCACGGCTCAGGCTCTACTCACTTGTGTCAAGCGCCTCCTGTTAGCCCACAACTAACGGTAACACTAAACACCACATCTATCTTTCCTTATTCGACTTTTACACCAGTAGCTAGGGTCACGGCTCAGGCCCTCTACTCACTTGTGTCAAGCGCCTCCTGTTAGCCCACAACTAACGGTAACACTAAACACCACATCTATCTTTCCTTATTCGACTTTTACACCAGTAGCTAGGGTCACGGCTCAGGCCCTCTACTCACTTGTGTCAAGCGCCTCCTGTTAGCCCACAACTAACGGTAACACTAAACACCACATCTATCTTTCCTTATTCGACTTTTACACCAGTAGCTAGGGTCACGGCTCAGGCTCTACTCACTTGTGTCAAGCGCCTCCTGTTAGCCCACAACTAACGGTAACACTAAACACCACATCTATCTTTCCTTATTCGACTTTTACACCAATAGCTAGGGTCACGGCTCAGGCTCTACTCACTTGTGTCAAGCGCCTCCTGTTAGCCCACAACTAACGGTAACACTAAACACCACATCTATCTTTCCTTATTCGACTTTTACACCAGTAGCTGGGTCACGGCTCAGGCCCTCTACTCACTTGTGTCAAGCGCCTCCTGTTAGCCCACAACTAACGGTAACACTAAACACCACATCTATCTTTCCTTATTCGACTTTTACACCAGTAGCTAGGGTCACGGCTCAGGCTCTACTCACTTGTGTCAAGCGCCTCCTGTTAGCCCACAACTAACGGTAACACTAAACACCACATCTATCTTTCCTTATTCGACTTTTACACCAGTAGCTAGGGTCACGGCTCAGGCTCTACTCACTTGTGTCAAGCGCCTCCTGTTAGCCCACAACTAACGGTAACACTAAACACCACATCTATCTTTCCTTATTCGACTTTTACACCAGTAGCTAGGGTCACGGCTCAGGCTCTACTCACTTGTGTCAAGCGCCTCCTGTTAGCCCACAACTAACGGTAACACTAAACACCACATCTATCTTTCCTTATTCGACTTTTACACCAGTAGCTAGGGTCACGGCTCAGGCTCTACTCACTTGTGTCAAGCGCCTCCTGTTAGCCCACAACTAACGGTAACACTAAACACCACATCTATCTTTCCTTATTCGACTTTTACACCAGTAGCTAGGGTCACGGCTCAGGCTCTACTCACTTGTGTCAAGCGCCTCCTGTTAGCCCACAACTAACGGTAACACTAAACACCACATCTATCTTTCCTTATTCGACTTTTACACCAGTAGCTAGGGTCACGGCTCAGGCCCTCTACTCACTTGTGTCAAGCGCCTCCTGTTAGCCCACAACTAACGGTAACACTAAACACCACATCTATCTTTCCTTATTCGACTTTTACACCAGTAGCTAGGGTCACGGCTCAGGCTCTACTCACTTGTGTCAAGCGCCTCCTGTTAGCCCACAACTAACGGTAACACTAAACACCACATCTATCTTTCCTTATTCGACTTTTACACCAGTAGCTAGGGTCACGGCTCAGGCTCTACTCACTTGTGTCAAGCGCCTCCTGTTAGCCCACAACTAACGGTAACACTAAACACCACATCTATCTTTCCTTATTCGACTTTTACACCAGTAGCTAGGGTCACGGCTCAGGCTCTACTCACTTGTGTCAAGCGCCTCCTGTTAGCCCACAACTAACGGTAACACTAAACACCACATCTATCTTTCCTTATTCGACTTTTACACCAGTAGCTAGGGTCACGGCTCAGGCTCTACTCACTTGTGTCAAGCGCCTCCTGTTAGCCCACAACTAACGGTAACACTAAACACCACATCTATCTTTCCTTATTCGACTTTTACACCAGTAGCTAGGGTCACGGCTCAGGCTCTACTCACTTGTGTCAAGCGCCTCCTGTTAGCCCACAACTAACGGTAACACTAAACACCACATCTATCTTTCCTTATTCGACTTTTACACCAGTAGCTAGGGTCACGGCTCAGGCTCTACTCACTTGTGTCAAGCGCCTCCTGTTAGCCCACAACTAACGGTAACACTAAACACCACATCTATCTTTCCTTATTCGACTTTTACACCAGTAGCTAGGGTCACGGCTCAGGCTCTACTCACTTGTGTCAAGCGCCTCCTGTTAGCCCACAACTAACGGTAACACTAAACACCACATCTATCTTTCCTTATTCGACTTTTACACCAGTAGCTAGGGTCACGGCTCAGGCTCTACTCACTTGTGTCAAGCGCCTCCTGTTAGCCCACAACTAACGGTAACACTAAACACCACATCTATCTTTCCTTATTCGACTTTTACACCAGTAGCTAGGGTCACGGCTCAGGCTCTACTCACTTGTGTCAAGCGCCTCCTGTTAGCCCACAACTAACGGTAACACTAAACACCACATCTATCTTTCCTTATTCGACTTTTACACCAGTAGCTAGGGTCACGGCTCAGGCTCTACTCACTTGTGTCAAGCGCCTCCTGTTAGCCCACAACTAACGGTAACACTAAACACCACATCTATCTTTCCTTATTCGACTTTTACACCAGTAGCTAGGGTCACGGCTCAGGCTCTACTCACTTGTGTCAAGCGCCTCCTGTTAGCCCACAACTAACGGTAACACTAAACACCACATCTATCTTTCCTTATTCGACTTTTACACCAGTAGCTAGGGTCACGGCTCAGGCTCTACTCACTTGTGTCAAGCGCCTCCTGTTAGCCCACAACTAACGGTAACACTAAACACCACATCTATCTTTCCTTATTCGACTTTTACACCAGTAGCTAGGGTCACGGCTCAGGCTCTACTCACTTGTGTCAAGCGCCTCCTGTTAGCCCACAACTAACGGTAACACTAAACACCACATCTATCTTTCCTTATTCGACTTTTACACCAGTAGCTAGGGTCACGGCTCAGGCTCTACTCACTTGTGTCAAGCGCCTCCTGTTAGCCCACAACTAACGGTAACACTAAACACCACATCTATCTTTCCTTATTCGACTTTTACACCAGTAGCTAGGGTCACGGCTCAGGCTCTACTCACTTGTGTCAAACGCCTCCTGTTAGCCCACAACTAACGGTAACACTAAACACCACATCTATCTTTCCTTATTCTACTTTTAAACCATCTTAATTCTTAAACGTACATGTCAGTAGGGTGATTATCATCAAGGGTTTTCGGTAGAAACGGAGTTGAAAACAGCTGACACATTTAAAATCTTGAAATATTTCGTTTCGCTAAGGAGAACCACCTCCAGTCAACATATGTTTTGGCTCAACAAAACTGGATTTTTGTCGCGGTTTATACTGGAAATCCTCGGTGGAAGTATTTCATGTTTAGCCTTACATTGAGACATTTTCGGTTTTTAAATGTTCGCAATCACAGACCCCAATATACTGATCGCCAGTCTTCCTATGCAAAGCATATACAAGCTGATAATTTAATAATGGCACAAATGATGTTGGAAAGCCAAATTTCTGTACACTAAAGAATATCTGAACCCCTCACTTTCTCACCTTCTTTTTTTGAGCTAGAGACATCGTTATTAAAAGTACCTCTTGAACAACGATATTAGATATCGAAAACTATTATTTTAAAAACATATTAGTCAATCGAGAGCTCTTGCACTTAATGTTCCTATTGTAGATTTGAAACAAATCAGACTAGGCCCACGGGCTCCTAAGTATTATCGTTTACTTTAAAACAGCTGATTATAAAACACCCATGTTGCTCGGCAAGTTATTCTCAATCCACTAACCTAGTTAATACCGATTGGTTATAACATCCAGTAACCAACTTATAGATAACTCAGCAGGGATCACTTCTGGCTGGATTGTACCTTCCAGTTGAACCTGCCACTGAGCACAGCAAAAACTGATGTGTCACTTAAATCTGGGCAACCTTATTGACCTCCAGGAGCGGCACATCACTAACCGCAAATGTCGAGATTCTGGGGCGCAAGGATAATTCGATAGGTCTAGTCTACAGCGGAAGATGATTGTTGGAGTTGGTGAGGTTCGTTCCCTGAGTGTCAAAGGTTCTTGCTAGCCTCAAAATAAGGGTGTGCCACCCCTTGCCTACTTTGACTGGAGGCTGGTTCTAAGATGGCCTCTCCTTCTTCGAGGGGACATGATTTTGAGATTAGTGTCCTAAATTCTTCCTCATGGGTCTCGATAGGAGGCTGCCCCTAACCCTGCGTTACCCATCCGGAGTATCCTGTCACCCCGGAAGCAGCGCAAAGGTCCTTATAGGACTAGGTGCAATTTATAAGCTTCTTTCCTAAGAGAAAGATAACCGACTTACATCAACTTGTTGGCTCAATATTATTTACGTAGATTTATTTCTGGAAGTTGAGGTCAGAATTTCAATTAAGGAAATATCTCGGAACTAATTCACCCACTGGCATTATTATGCCAATGTCATAAAGAATGCTCCAGCAGATTGCAGCAGATTAGAAATTCAGTTATACATGTTGTGTACGTCAGAAATAATATTAACCCATGTAGTCACAAGATTATTACATCGGATTCTGTAATTCATTTAATTCCTCTAATCTTCTACTCTGATTCTAAAGTTCACAGTTCTAAAATTTCACTATTGTTATATTTACAGGTGAATGCAAACAAACAAAATAAATGTGTTATACCTTTATTGGAATATTCATACAACACACTGTTACATACACCACTTGCAAATGGACCTGAGCATTCTTTGCTATTTACTACACAGTGTGTTTTTCTCTGAAGACTTGGCTACTTTCAAAGTAGAAACAAATATCGCTAAATTATTTTATCAACACTTAGAAGTATAAATACTATTAGCAATACTTATTGCACAAAAGACAAAATAAATTACTTCATTTTCATACTTTACATTAACTGTTTATTTTATAAAATAACAAATGTAGACTTTATAAAAATGAACTATAAACGGAGGCTATATACTAGATATTTGTAACTCGGTTTCAATTTTTTAAACTGTATTAAATCTGTATAGTGCTTCATTTTTAAGTTATGGTCACTCATTAATATGATTCACCTAAAACGTTTTGGAAAAATTGTGATAGTTTTAATTTATTCTTGGGTGAGATATCATATTATAAGTCCTCTGCTTAAAGTTTACTACTGATGATGGATGATTTGAAATGATAATAGGTTTTAATATATTTTGCATCGTTATATATTTCAAAGATATAAAACTATAAGTTTCGAGAATTGAAGTCTAACCTCTTTATCAGGTGTTAAAACCCCTAATTCGTAAAGGTAAACTTCCACACAAAAATTAAAAGTGCACAGTTTTGTGAAACTGAGCATTCAACTAATAATACATAACAACAACAAAGCGGTCTGATTAATGAAACCGTACATAAAACACTAAATTCTTTTTTTCTGTACATTCTTCAAGCTTTAGTGCTTAACTCATTTAATTTTAAAAGTTTTTAGTAATAATAGTACATTATTTTTAAAAAGTTCATTGATAAATCTATAACTTTATTACCTTGTACATTTAAATATACCTTTGTTTTGTACATTTGTACCTTGTATAACCTTTCTTAAACATTTTATAAGAATAATCATGAAAAGAAAGAAAACTGAATCATCCTACCCTTTGTTTTTGAGATTAAATATTCTTCCTTTAAGATATATATTTGTTTTTTAAGTTTTAAAAATATTTTTCTTGAGAAGTAAGAACCATAAGTCAACAAATAAATTTAAACTTAAATTAAGAAATGCAGAAGACTTATTAGAAGTACCAAAACCTTCAAATACTTTCTTCACAAAAACTTTTATTTTTTTAGCACCAAAACTTTTTAATCTGTTACCGCAGCATAATATAAAGAGTCAGTATTCAATTAATATTTTTCTCAAACACCTTAAAAAGTGGCTATTGTCTATGAAGATTGTGAGATTGTTTCCTTTCCTTGTAATCTGTTTCCAATAATGATAATAATGCATCATCTAATTATGTTCTAGTTATGTTCATTATGTTCTCCATGTTTATTTGTTTATTTTTTTAAATATAGGCTTAGTTGATTATTTCATGTATAGTTAAGATTTTTGTATTAATTTAGTAGAGTTTTCCACGAACTTAACTCAGATTAAAAATAAATAAGTTTTGCAAAATATTACTGTACTGTTTGTAAAGCTGTTAGTTTTCTGTTAATTTTATGATACGAGTATTATTACTCCAAACAGGCTTTGCCTTGGAGTTTTTTCTCTTTATTTCTCATAGTGATGTATAGTGTAATAGTAGTTATAGTTGCATATGTATGTATTGTTTATGTGTAAGTAAATGTAATGTTTTTTTGGTTACTCTGTACAATTTTATAAAAATCATATGTCACTTTTATTTGTAAGGAATAAAGTTTCTTTCTTTCTTTCTTTTATTTTTTATTTATTTTTTTTTTTGTTTCAATTCATTTTCCTCCAGTCGTATTGCGCACTTTCTGTGAGTAATGTACCAATTAATAGTTTGTTTTGTTTTGTTTGCAAACTGTTAAATCCGTTTCCACGTTGGCAACTTATAGAATAAATCTAATGTAAGTGAATAGTTATAACTTCCAATAAGTTTTTTTTTAATTTCGTAGAATTTGCGTCTTGGGCATATTTATAACACATACATAAAAGGTTTAGTAGTTATAGAGCGCTCAAAAATCAGCTTTACAAAAATCTCGCACTTCAATTAGCTATGTAATGGAGGAACAATGAAGCCCCCTACTAAGAGCACTAGGAAGGTGAATTGGAGCTTCACTTGAAACATTCACATGGTATCTACTTTCCCACCATAACTACGTAATGTATATAAAACTCGGCTGCTCCACCATGCTTAGAGATCGTGTCTATCACATCGTAGTGCACTCAATTGTGTACCTGATGAGACAATGTGAATGAATACCTCTCCACCTATATTACACTGTATCTTGTGGTCTAGGTGTCTCTGACGCCGAAAAGATGTAAGGAGTTCATTTTGAGCTTCTTCGTCGCCGACTTTTTGTTCTTCAGACGAACTAGAGTCAAGTCTGTAACAGCGTCATATCCCAAACGCTTCACTAAGAGGAAGGTGAACTGGAGCTTAACTCAATATACAGGCAGCTATATAGTCTTAAATTTATAATACATAATTTTAAATGTGCAATACGATTTGTATACAAACGTTTCTACTTACAGAGTAAAATTTTAAAGCGAAACATTTATCCTTTGTTTGAAGTTTATTTTTGACGATGGAAGGATTGTGAAGGAAACAGGATTTTTCCGGACATTTGCCATAGTTCAGTGAAACAAAAAAATCAGCAACACTACGTTTCGAGATCTGCAATCTGATCTCTTCTTCAGGTAAATAACTAACCTAATGCATAACTACAAACTAGGTTAAAATAAACAAATCATACCAACATTTATATTGAATAATGTTGGCTAAAATATCTAAACTGGAATTTAAATCATGTACTCACACTAAAACTTTGTAATGTTTAACAATTAATTGTAACATTTAAACTACTTTATTCTGATATTTAATGGGTAGATTCTTAATTCTTGTTCCATTACTTGAAACAGTCTTTTGCAGCCTTACGATTAATTAATTGGAATTTAAAATAATTATGAGTTGTAAATCCGGGCTTGCTTCTCCACCGGACCCGTTGAGCGCTCAAGTGCTTCCCCCAACTCAACAATTAATTTTAATTGACTCGTTTACTTCCGTTTTCCAGGGCCGTATCGACCAATGTTAGCACCCAGGGGTTATGTTATGGCCTGACTCTAGATACAACCTCCTCCCCCTTTCCAAAATAATTGGATGTGGAGATAATTCGTTACTCGTATGAATATCACACAGACAGAACCAATTATGGTAATTATGAATGTTTTTCAACCTTCTACTGAAATATAAGGCATGGAACTCTGCAAAAAATACTTGTTTGTCAAATCATGAAATTCTAATACCATTCACCAAGAATTCCATATCTGATCGTATTATGCTTCAACACTCATAAGCTATTTTAATTAAATAAAGTAGATTTCACTGTTGTAGAGTTGCAGATGCATTATTATAAAATAATATAGAATATGAATTGAGTTTATAACTTTTTTAAATACTAATGTTATACTCTGTTTTTTTTAATTTCAGAGACAACGAATTATTATTTTACTCGTACTTAATTAGGCACATTTATATGAACATTGAAAATTTCAATGAATTTCATAAAGTAATTTCCGGGAGTTAATCTTTTTTTATTCCTCCGATCACGACATCCTGAATCGAATAGTTACATTTTTTCTTGTTCATTCTTCTATATAATGTAAGACACAGTACTATAATATAACATCATATCATTACTCGTTACTTAATAATTCGAATTTATTGCAACCAATAAGTCCATATTTATAGAAACGAGTTTATACGCTTATAAAGATTTAATTCTTGCAAGGTTTTAAGATAATGGAGTTTATACATGTTTTAAAGCGTATATTAACATGTCAACCAATTGAGTCTCATACCATCGGTGTTGTAAAAATTAACCTTCCTAACCATCAATGGATTTCAGTTTAATATTTCGAGTTGACGGCCAAACACGATATCTAACTTTCTTCCGACTGCCCCGGAGGGAAAATTTTTCTTTTTCGTGAAACAGAATTCGGACCACCAGTACTGGTAAAGGAGGATTAGCGGGGCTTTAAAAGAAAATTAAACATTTTTCACTGGTAATATAATTTGCTTCGATTTTGGAATCAAAATCAAAATTAATTGGGAATCGTTGGTTAAAACCACCAAAGATCGAAGTGTGTGTATGTAACATTCTTCTGTTTAATTTTATTTACCGTCCTCTGACTTAAATAAAATTGACGTTTTAAACAATAACACGTTTCCCAGACATAATAATTTATTTATTTCATCTAAATGACAAAGACCAAATACACTTGCAGTTTATTTTGACAGGCTGTAACGCACTGCAGTAAAATAACCGAGAATATAAACCTGTCGTTCCTTCTACTGCTGTCGGTCAGCTGTGTATTTCTGTAGTGCTGATAAAATACGCTATGTTTATAACTGCCATAACTCTAGAGGGCAGTAAAACACTTTAACACTGAACAGAGCTGATGTATTTGGCAAGCAAAGTGAAATAGATACCTCCAAGCCTGCGAGCCAATTATGAGAAAGATTTGTGACCAAGTGCTCAAAGTTGGATCACTTGATTAATGAACAACCAAACAGTGGGATTCTGCTATAGTAGAGTTTAAGTAATGAATTGTACACAAAAGCACCTGCCTGTGCAATTAAAACAGGTTGCAGCTTTAATTATTGTAGTAATAAAAATCTTCACAGAGCAAAAAGCGAGGTTTCGTTGGGCTGTAGGACACGAGCTTATGTAGTTTGTCTTCAAAGGCTAGAGAGGTTAAATTAAAAGTCTATTTCCACAAATGTTGTTTTTGGGTTGAAAATTTAAGTTATAATTTATCAAGAACTGTTTGAAATATAATGAAACTTTTAACAAATCTGAGTATATTTTAGGGAATCCATAAAACACATTGGTCAAGGCGACTCCACGTTTTTGCAATATTTGTAAATAAAACTTTATCCGTTCCCAAATTTCCCCCCTTCCTACATTTTCCACGACACAATTGGCATTATAAGGAAACTAGAATCATCAGAGATAGATAGTTTTTTGGAATTTGAAGAAAATGAAACCTCTTGAAAAACGTAGCATGTATAGTTGTTAAACACACGCGCACGCGCGCGTGCGCGCATTAGAGGATATAAAAACGTGTTAATAGGACTAGGATCGGGTCAATTTATATACTTTCGAGTACATGTGTTTGTATGACTCCACTGCAATACTTTTACATAATTAATTTTTATTTCCCGCAAGAGGAATTAATCATTAGAAATACAAGTTAAGGAACGTTGGGGTAGGGTACGATAAGCGGACCCGGTTTTATATATCGAAGAATGTAATCATCGATACCTATTATTCGCATCTCAAATCCTAGACTATCAATCGATATAAAAGTATATGTAGTCCGCAACAACAAACTTATGTTTTAAATTAAAATGTGAATTTAATATTAACAGTGATCAAACAAATTATTATAACCAAAATTAGGAAAACTGAAGACGACCATATTATTGCTCCTCTCACAGTTAAATTTGTTTCTTTCCCACAAATTTCACATAATGGGTTTTTCTGTACGATTCCTACATGTTGAAGCCACGAAAAACATGTCTTATCATCTTTCAAAGCAATGTTGTGTAGTTTTCTAAAATTGACTGCCATTCTTAATAATCAAATGTTACTTGTGTAAAATTGAAATATTACCTTACGTGTATTATTTGAAAGTGTTTACAGCCGTTGATATAGATTATTTAAGTTAATTTTTCAAAATAATTAATTAGTATCGATTAATTATATCGATGGTTATGATTGAGTAATATCGTTTGCCAATTTCGATATAAAAAAGCGGGTGCACTTATCGTACCCTACCCGAACGTTGTTTTGTATACTTCGATAAGTAATGCTAAAACCATATTTCCTTTCAGTAATAAAAAGCACATCGCAAGGAAGAAACAGTTTGTTGCTATTCAGAAAGTTCAAGGGGAAGTGAACTAATTCAGTGCTGAAGTCACACAAGTTGTGTACTCTCCCCCTTCACTTCGTAACTTACTGCATAACTTGTCACTCGGGGGACGAGAGGGTGAGACACCTTAAACTGCATCCTTTCATCTCGTCATGTTTTCTTTAAACCCTTTTGTCAAACTTTTCCTTTTCATACTCAGAAGTGTTTGAAATCGACTAGTGATAAGACAATTTGTTTGCGCTCCCCCGATTACGTTTCTAGTAATTTACCTAAACACTGACACTATTAATTAAAAAAGACAACTTTTGTTTGTATGTACTACAAAGCTATACATTTAACAATTTCTCGATCAAACATTTTAACAAATGTATTTGTCTGCATATTTTTATTTGGCACATTTAAATTTTATTTTAAACACTTTTTCAACAACCAAGTACACGGATGAAATTTTTATTATGTACTTTATCATATAATTATTTAAGACGTGATGATCATGTATCTCCTTATTTTGAGCAATTATCCCTATTAAAATTCAAATAACTTAGAGATCTTCATTTACTTAGACTCTTGCACGCAATAATCCATAATGTTTTCCAATTTATTTGATCCAAAATTTAGTTTTTATGTCTGATATTAGTGCTTGTGGGACCCGTAGTAGTGCATCTTTATTATCGATTCCAATTCATCGGACAATCTTACATAATAAATCTTTCACTGTTTCCGCATGTCGATTGTGGAACGCTCTCCCAGATATCAGAATTATTGACAAGCGCGCTCGCTTTGGGGCCTTTTCTGTTGCGGACTCGGCGGGAGTGACGGTTGGTAGTTCTTGTGGTCGCACTTGGGGTAACTGCAAATCAAATCAAATCATATTTTATTGCATTTTTTTACAATTTTTAGATTGCATTGCAAATGTCAGTAAATCATTGTAAATCATTTTGTAAATAGTTTACACATGCCAAAGTTAAGGCATTCACACATGCATCCAAACCAACATTTCCACACATTCACCCAAGCACACTCTCACTGACTCCAGATCCTATGCCTCTCATAAATCCCAGCGGCTCATCATGAATTCATCGACAGAGTAGAACGCTCTAGACACCAATAGGCGTTTTATGCATGTAAGCTGAGTGAATATAGAATGAAAGCTGGTAAGGATGCCTTAACCAGATTAGTTGATTATTGTACTAAAGATAGTATTGTTATAGTTCAATAAATGTATTCAATTTTTAATTATTAAGTATAAAATGTTATGTTGAATCGTAATTAAGTATTAAACGTAATTTAATTTTACATTCCAGTTACGATAATGTAATAGGAATGATTTTGTTCTTTTCTTTATCTCTGTTTAGAGGTTATGTGGAAGAGAGGACTTTTTAGCCCTAACTTCGCCTCTAAAAATAAAGGCATTTTTCATTTCATTTCATAATTAAACATATCCTAATCTGCTCTATATCCCAAATCATCGTAGTCTCTTACTTAAATTAACAGCACCCATTTTTCTGTCTCCGACTGTACCAGCCGATGCGCTGGTTGTACAGTCTGGTGAACAATAAATGACACATTAGTCTTCTAATGGACAAGGAATTGTCGTCATTAGAATAAATCCCGGGGCTGTCAGTCTGTCTGCTGTCTGATGAAGGAACAGGTGCGGTCGACGGTTCCCGCTCGTAATTTACCCGAACGTCTCCGAACCCGTGGGGACGGCCTTGGGGTCTTAGAAAAACGATATCACATTACCGATCGACTTTTTTTGTAAACTTGGTGTTATGAGATGTTTTTACGGAAGAACCCAGAGTAATTCAGTTAGTGAAAGTTTAATAATCAAAGTTGTAGCTGGATGTCAGAACCAAGCCAAGTTTGGGATGAGCGAGCCAGTTTCTTGACAATGAACATTCCGTGTCAGCCAGTTGGGAACTTTACTTCATGTCTCTCCCGAGATGACAGTGTCGCTGCTGATATATAGTTTGTTGCCCGAGGTAATATATGAGTTTCCTAGTCGTCTTTGTGCCTAACTGTCGGTAATATTGCTATGTTTATCCATCTCCCAACAGCGTTCTCGGTAATATTTTATAATATGGCCTGCGACTTTGTTGAACAGTGCTTATAGTATATACAGTACTTTCTATCGTATATTTACTGGAATAGTTGCACAGTTATTTATTTATTTTCATCCTACATATTCGTAAGAGTTACTAAAAAAGCAGAAGTTCGATTATCTATTATTATACAGCAAAAAGGATACACTTAGCAACACTTTATTTATTACTGTAAAGCTACTAACAGAATTTTTTATGGTACACGAAACTACAGACTTAGATTGTAAAATTCCATATTAATACCTACAATAAATAATAATAAATAAATATTACATTACTATAGAAATATATAATAGTGCAGTAATAAAATATGTAAAGATATCTACAAAGTTGTATAACTGTATAACAGTACAGTACATAATTTATGCCCGGTTTACGAGTGAATGAGTTTTAAATTTAGTTTTTATACAACAAGTCGCCAAGGACAAACTCATCAAAACAGTATAATTAAATCAAATTTCCAAATACGCCAAAAAAACCAACAATATGCCATTTCCATATTGTTTAAAAATTTCATGAAGAAGTGAAAAATGTTCCTCCTTGTTGGAGAACTACTAAATATCTTTCTCATTATTTGATAATTTGAGACTTCAACACGCGAATGTACCTAGTTGCCAAGAACGTAGCGAGTAAAAAAATGGAGGGGTCCAGACAATTGACTTTTTTCCTGTAGTGGACAGAGACTAAAGCTCCATTTTGTTCTTTAAAAAGTTCTTGAACCGTTACTTTGCTGAGAACGATCTTTCAGCAATACCTGTCAGTAATACTAAATTATTTAAATAATAATATCGTTTACTAAAATATTTATTGAAATAATTGAAAATTTGGGAGGTCAGGACATCTTCGACCTCCTTACTGGCTACGTCTTTGTATTATACCTTTTTAAACCTATGAATACTCCTTAACAAATCAAATGTATGCTTGCGAGGTTATACAAAACGCAATTTTCTTTCCATCACTTTCAATCCAACCAAGTGACATAATAGTATCGTAAACAAAACCTACCTGGAAAGAACCATAAATTCCTTCCTTTTTCCCCAGGATGGTAGGCTTGGTAAAAACAAGAAAAAACATTGTTTATACATTTTCAGATTCGATTAGGATAGACTAATGTTTAATTAGACTGGCAGCTGAGGGAATAACATTATCCTCCTCCAGTCCCGCGACAACGCCACCTGTCCCCGGGTTGACGCCTAGCGCCACGGTCCAGGTAGCTTAGTGTCACCCGCCATGTTGAAGCCCATGGCTGTCCAAACACTATCAAACAACACGGTCGCGACTCGGCGTATTATAATGCTGAGTGAGGAGACGTGTCCCATCGGCTTTAGATTACATCTCGCCGGACTTGATGCCATTAGGAGATCATCTATTTACTTTAGGCTCCCCTCATAATCGCCGGTTTAGGCGCTTGTACGGATCCACTCCACAAAGATGGGCTTTAATTGCTTGCCATTTCAGCTGTCTTGTGGGAGTAACAAGGGGGCATGTGTTGCTATTCAATCTAGGTAGCGTACTTTTATACCTTGAAGTGGTCAAAACTCATAGAAAAATGTTAAAATTTCAAAAGTTCTTTACTGTTAGTTTCCTCCTGTTGTAAATTTGAGTTCTGCGGTCATCGTATTCCTGGATTGCAGGCTTTGTAGTACTAACAAGATAATAAATAACCGATTTAGATCAAATTTACTGTGACAAGACATGGACATAGGACACCCTGTATAATGACATCATCAAACATTATAGCAAAACTTTAAAATTTTAAAAGTGCTTTACTCTTAGTTTCCTCCTGTTGTAAAATTATGTTCTGCGGTTATCGTATTCCTGGATTACAGGCTTTGTAGTACTAAGATTTTTCGTGGTACATGAAACTACAGACTAGGCTATAAGAATTTCACATTGCCAACTGCAATCAATAAATCCATAAAAAGATGTAATAATAGTAAAAAATATATAATGGCATTATCAAAGTATATTGCAAAAGTGTATAATTTCAAAAGTTCTTTTCTCTGAGTTATCCTCTTGCTGTAAAATTGAGTTCTGCGATCATCACACTCTGGATTGCAGGCTTTTGTATTACTAACAAAACTTCTTGTAGGACATGAAACTACAAACCTTAGGACAAAATTGACAACTAAAATCAAACAGCAATCAATAAATATTAAATAACCATAGACAGATGTAATACACCCAAAATATATAATGACATCATCAAGTATATAGCAAAAAATTACGTTAAAATTTCAAAATTGCTTTACTCTTAGTTTCCTCCTGTTGTAAAATTGAGTTCTGGGGTCATTAAACTCCTGGTTACAGGCCTTGTAGTACTAAAGTTTTTCGTGGTACATGAAACTACAGACTAGGCGATAAGAATTCACATTGCCAACTGCAATCAATAAATATTAAATCATATAAAGGTATAATAGTAACAATAGTAACAAAATATACAGAGTGTCCCGTAACTATCTGAACAAAGGTATACGTCATGATATTGCTCCCAGGTTGTGTTAAAGAGGGCTTCTTAGCCCTGACTTCCTGATAAAATAAGGCATGTTTACTTTACTTAGGTCAATACAAATATATTTCACCATATAAATATTGGTCTCCGATGCTTAGTTCCCATCTGTCTGTCTGTATGTGTTTTTTTGAAAAAAATGTTATATATTAAAAACTAATAAGTGCACTTATACCAAATTTGGTTCAAATGTTTATGATAAAAAGGCCAATTACCGAAAAAATTATTGTGAAATTATTTTTAATATTTTCAAAATGGCGGCCATTAAAACATTTTTACTTTAAATATCTTGCAAACAAGCAGAATTGCTCAGGAATTACATGAATAACAGTTTGTAGAGGACATTATCACAAATCTAATGACACTAACATTATTTAAATCGAATAATAAATAACCCATTTAGAGCAAATTTACTGTGACAAGACTTGGTCATGGACACCCTGCATAATGACATCATCGAAAATTAGCAAAACGTTAAAATTTCAAAAGTGCTTTTCTCTAACTTTTTTACTTTCGTAAACCTGTTTTCTATATTGCCTTTTATGTATTTTCCCAAATGTTTTCATAACTATTTAACCGGTTTTATTAATCTTTTTTTAACGAAATAGGGTTGCTCAGAGTTGTTCTACTTGAATTTTAAAGGATTGGAATAGAATCTAATTAGTAAAACAATTTGGAATTTTTACACAAACAACCACATGGAGAAGCAAATTGCGAACACGCAGTGTATTGAAATTTACTATAACTTATCTCGAAATATCGGGAAAACAGAAATTTTCAAATTTTTTGGAATGACATCCCTATTGGAGGAAAACTAAGACATCCGTTCTGGAGCAACAGGACAGAATTTAGTACGGAAGTTGGAATTTTCCAACTCACTAAAGATACCTCAGATTTACTGTGGGAAGTTTCCTAATCTACACCAGGGTTTCCAGAAAATACTATCTTAGAAGTTCTTCGAAACATGACATAAAGCAACGAAAGGAAATAAGACGCCAAGATGGAGTTCTTCCAGTTGCCATAATTTACCTCAAAGATTTCTTTGGAACATATCGTTGACCGTAGTAAGTGTTAGAGTAACGTCTCTATTGGGAGCAACGTGGAATGCCTATTATTTAATTGAATTCATTGCCCATTAGATTTAGATTTAGCTGCAATATAATGAATGACCCCTACTACAATATGCTTTTTGTTCTTATATTTTTTAAATTTCTGCATCACACAACTGTAGATAATTTCATTATTTTAGTATATTTTAAGTAAAAACTATCACTACAGCCCAACAAGAAAAAATAAAAAATATTCATTGATCAGTGTGCATGAATGAATTACCCAACCGACTTTCATTGGCGGAAAAAGTATGAGTGGTATACATTCCGAAAAAGAGTTGCACCTATCTGAAAATAATACAGGTACAAAATATTTCATTCGGATATGAGTTAATATTGTAAGAGTTAATATCAACTCTTTTGTTCCAGAAATACACCAATCAGTGATTAGGTAGGTTTTTGTAGATCGAGACTTGATAGCTTTATCAAGCATTTGAACCCTGTAATAAGATTCACTTACCATTCGTTCTTTTCTTTCGTACCGTTCGTACTAATTAGGCCGAGATGTAGCTGGAATGACCGAGCGAGCAGGTTGTGGCGGTGCGGTGATGTGTGCACGGCAGGCGGCACCACGCTCCAGCGACTGTACCTCCGCCGCCGAGCCAGTTCCGCATCATTGATGAACCACTGACTGATTCCAACCAGTCCGAAACCGTCTTGAATGCCGAGATTCGTTCTGCGATTTGCTCTTAATCAACTGAAAGAGCGTCCACCAACCGTTCCCTCTTTTCCCACAACGCAAATGAGCAGCGTATACTCATTCAAGAGCCTATGAAACTGGAAACTAACGTTAAGGTACTTGAAATCCACGTGAATACAGTGTATTGAATGGTAGCTGGGTTAGTGAATTTCAGTGTTCAGCGTTCGGTTTGTAAGTATTTCTTGGAGCAAAACTAAACACTTTTCCAACTGCTCCTTAACTTTGCCTATGAATTTATTAAAATGTCGACATTTTGGGAAGTACAGTGAGTCCACAGTCAATTTTGTTTATTAAAATTTATTTCATTCATTGGTAAATATAGGTTAAAAACAGGACATTTGTTACAGGTTTACAACATGTAGGCTAATGGTCCGCACACGTAATTATAGGAACACATAATGCTTCTAATATATAATGCTACGATTACGTAGTAAGAACACATAATGCGGCGGCGCGTAAGGTTAAAGACATGTAGTTGTACCAAACTTAAGTAAGTACTACAAACTTCGTAATATCTACCTTGCGTCAATATACACTTTGACTTACATTACAGGATTACATTGAGACATAAAGCATTGGTAATGTCAAAAATCCAAGCTTCGTAAACGCATCCTTACATTAAATTAAAATTTCTCAATGACTGCCTTTGCCTGATACTCCTGACTTGGAAGCTCTTTCTACTCTATATCCCTCACAACCTATCCAGAAACAATGTTAAGAAACGATCCCCTTAATGCTTAATCTTGTTATGGACACGTAATTGGCTGAGCATTAGCAAAGCCTATCACTCGAGGGGAAACATTTAATGTCTGTCTGTCTACCCGCATGGTATCTTTAAAAATTACTTGCAGTTTTGAAATTTGCATGAGCTTATTATTACTTACGCAACACTAAGTTCGACGATGGATACGTCATTCTACGAGATTTGGCTGAACGTTTGTGAACATTTTTGCTTTTGGCTTATGGATAACCAATGTGTAAGCAAACTGAGATAATCGTACAATTTAACAAGTTGTATAGTAACACATGTAGCTACAGGACTCGACGTTTTCATACCTCAACTAAGTCTGTTGGCAACACATTTGATTATGTATAAATCATAAGTTACAACATCCAATGCCAAAATCTGTTGCTATTTAAAACGTGATTGGTGCGCTGTCTAGCGGCAAGCAAAGGAAACGTAGATTTAAATAATAATTAAAAAAGAGGAGTAAGTCTAAATAAAAAAAATAATGATTATTTTTATAACATTTCAGAAAACTAGTAAACACATGTTACACTGAGTAAACTCTCACAAAAATAAAAAATCAGCATTTTAAATGTATGTAATTAATAAAATTGTGTAATTACTATAGGATTAAAACTGTCAATAAAACATTTAGTATAGTAGCGCTATCTATGTTTATAAGAACAAACTTTCTGTCCCAGAGTTAACATATGGACGCTAGGTCTATTCTTTGGAAAGCCAAAGGGGATCTCCTACCTTATACTAAGTACACATAATGTTACAAACTCTTAGAAACCTAGCAGCAAACATTTTTTCTTTTGAAAAGCTTCAGCTGTATTATATCAGTTATACAAAATTACAAGGTACCAACTATTTAGACAATATTATTACAACTCCAACGGTACTTATTTCAACGATATCCGTCAATGCATAAGCGACCACGACTACTTTAAAGATACTCTTGTAGAAGCCAGGAGCAACAAACTGATAACTCTGAACTAAGACATGTTTGGCGCTCCCGGCTTTTGCAAGCGTATCTTTAAAGTGGTCGTGCTCGCTTATGCCTTGACGGGTTCAGTTGAAACTAGTAGGCCTACCGTAAGAATTGCAAAATATTTCTACAAATAGTTGATGCCTTGTAAATTTTTTATAACTACTCAGATTCTTTTGTTATTTGACTTTAAAAACTTTCAACAGAAGCCATTTTGTTATTATTAAAGAAAATAACACAACTTTTTTTAATTTCCCTCTTACCTATTCAAACTTATGTGCCAAATTTGATGTCTTTAGCTTTACTAGTTTTTATAGATATACATTTTTTAATACAAATACAAAATAGCGGCTAGCTTGCTTGCTTACGCCTTGAAGAATTCAGTTGAAACTAATACTGTTGGAGGTACAATAAAATTCTACAAATAGCTAATGTCTTGTAAATTTTTTATAACTTCTCGGATTTTTTTGTTATTTGATTTTAAAAACTTTCAACAGACGCCATTTTGTTATTATTAAAGAAAATTACAACATTTTGTTTTAATTTTCCTCTAACCTATTGAAACCTATGTGCCAAATTTGGTTTATGTAGCTTTACTAGTTTTAGAAATATTAATTTGTTAATACAAATACAAAATAGCGGCTAGCTTGCTCGCTTACGCCTAGACGAATTCAGTTGAAACTAATAACGTTGGAGGTGCAATAAAATTCTACAAATAGTTGATTTCTTGTACATTTTTTATAACTACTCATATTATTTTGTTATTTGACTTCAAAAACTTTCAACAGACGCCAAATTTGGTTTCTTTAGCTTTAATAGTTTTAGAGATATCTATTTGTTAATAATAGTACAAAATGGCGGCAAAACGAAGTGGCAATTGGAAAAACGTTATTCTTTATTTTTAGCTTAGAATCACACACAGAATTTGAAAATACATAGCCAGCCCAACCGTTTTGTTACACCCTGTATATGTTTGTTTTTACGCTATCGTCAAATTTACGGCCCTAGTGTTGTCCCTCAGTACAAAATTTGCTTAGTTTCTTCAGCCAAATGGTGTTAGGTATCTTTTGAACGAAACCGAAAATTCCTATTTTCTCGGATGTTCCACACCGAGTCTCGACCTGACTCGGGAAGAGTGATGCACATTTCCAGCTGTATCGATTCTCAACAGACAGCGCCGCGCCGCGCCCTGGGGAAGGCAGTGTGGTGGCGGTTGTTGAATGCTATCTGTGAGGGGCACATATAGAGTGTGCGAGGGTGTCTTATCTCTCCACACCCCACACAAGAAGCGTTGATAATGTGAGTAATTTAATAGATCGGGTTGAATGGAGAGGCGTAAATCTTTAAGCGAGATACGGAGGTGCTGCTTCCGCACTAATAATAATGGTGAAAGCAAAGTGGATTAAGCGTGGAGGGAGCTTGCCACAATAGCGAAGTGTAGTTTCAACACCCGTGTGTTGCATGGGCAAGCGCACATTGTCGATGGTACTACATAAAACTGTTTCTTTTTGCTCGTCGGATGTTGCAAAAAATCACTTATCACTATGTGGTAAAAAGATTTTACCCAAGAAAAACTTTTTGTAGCAGCATATTCTGTTAGCCATTGGTTTGATGGTTGATTATTATGTATAAGGTAATTTTTTCTTCTGTTAACTGATAAAAAAATTTAATAATGAAACCTTATACAGTAAGCTAAACGTATCACTGCATAGTGACAACACAGTCTACTCGCTGAAGATGTGTCTTCCCAATGTAAACAGTGAGCGGAAAATAAAGAATAATCCTGACAGTGTAGTATTGGATTTATAACAACTTTCTATAAAAGCAAGTCAATTATAAGGGCAGTAGTTAAAATCATGTTCTTACCTTAAACCTATTTTGCTAGAGTATGGTCACACAATTGCTCAACCTTAACATTTTAAGTACCTAAATGTCGTTGAGCTATGAAAATTACTAATATCCTAAGTAGTTTATGTGAATATTATTTTATAATACAGAATAACACTCAGATCAAAATATCAGGTTTTGTAATATTAAGTAATTTTCATTTGGAGTATTAGTATAAATATATCGAAAACATTATAATACAAATTAAGTGAGACACATATAGTTTCCTTGAAGACATTACAAATAGTATTGTTTTGTCATTCTTATTCATCATATACCACGTCATTATTCCAAATCACCATTCCATAAGGTATTGCCGGAAGTAGGAAATTTATAGAATTTAGTAATCAGCCCCGAACAAGAACGTCTGAAGATTAAAATGTGAATTTTGCAGCATGTACATGGGTTATGGCGTTAGGTAGAACATATTTTTATTGATTTAAGATTTACACGATTACATTTATATATATATATATATATATATATATATATATATATATATATATAAAAGACATTTCTTCCCATCAACTGATCTTTCATATACATACTGTAAATATCTTATATCCTTACCTTTAACAGCTTTCTTTGATTATAAGACGTTCCAAAGTTTTACTTTCAATTCCTACCACTACTGGTAGAATATTAAAGATATTTCCTTTTTTCTGGTCTTCTAAAATGGTACCTTAATAGGCTGTGATCTAAATTCTCTTTAATTTAAAAAAAAAAGTGCAACGACCGAAAACCTATTGCACCATATTAAATGTGGGCGATGAGATTTAACTTTGCTTAATTTTTTTACTTAATAGTAATAGCTAGTTACGGAGTCTTCTCTAAAATCTGGAAAATTTATTAAAATTTAATCACTCTACTAGAACATTTAGCTACTTAAAATTTTAATTTTAAGCGATTGTGTAACCACGCTCTATAACAATCTGTTTGGAGAAATAACATGATTTTTACAGTATATATACAGTATCGACACGTGATAATGCTTTTTTTGTGATAATTATAAATTAATAAAAAATATATCTTTACTGAGATTCGCTTAAAGATTGCATGCTTTTTAAACTCCAAGTAAAAGGTATTAATTAATTAACTGCAAGGAATGTTTCCTGTAGCCACAAAACTTTATAAGACAGTTATAAATATAGAAGTGAGAATACTTTACACAGCCGAGGATCAATAAAAAAAAATAATTTGGAATTACACAATATACTTGATGGGTTGCGGTTGCGTTCCTCTGAAACCACGAAAAAAAGGTTCTGAACATTGTGACATAGAGAACCTCGGTTGCTTCAGTTATGGATTATAGATTGTTTACTATTCCACGCATCGACGCTTTCGCCGTACCAAATCGATATCAATGGCACAGTTTTAAATTGCCCCTTTGGACTCATAATAACCTAAATTTACTCTGTAGGAATATTCAGTCATTGCACAAGTCAAAATAGTAATAGTTTTCTGTCTGTCTTCGAATATCACAGCACTCAACTGTTTGACCACCCCCTTATAAGGCCAATAACCGGATTACTGTCTATGATCGAAAACTTATTTCAGGAACGGACAACTGAATTTCCCCTCATCCTTTAGGTTCTTTTCCTCTTCTTTATCTCATCCTTCCTTAGAGAAGTTCTCCCTCTTTCTACTCTTATCCCACTACGGGTCACCTTAGATGTGGATCATGATATTAGAGTTTACTGATTCTATTTCACTGTCTGACCAGTATGGGAAAGAACCCCAGCCACAGTATCCCATATAGTGTATGAATAGTTAGTATGATTGCGTGCACTGCAATGTGCAATATTTCGCAATCAACCGAGCACTAACATCAGTGTCACTTTCCTCCTTGCAATTTATTACTTTTACGGATTTAAACCATTCATAACCCATAATTTCAAGAAAATATACTCAAGTTGTTGAGTTAAGACTGTCTGAACCTACTTAGAGTTTAAAATAACCAGTACAACAGTCCTATCACTCCTGCAGGCCAAGGTAAAAATACACTCTCGTTTTACTTTATTACACTATAAAGGTTCGACATAAATAGCTAGTGTTCAGAACTTTATTCTTATGGAAAATGTTTAAATCTATGGCAGAGTAATACATATAAGTATACATACATTCAAACCATTTAAAGTTGGATTTTCGTATATTTCGAACATTTGTAAGTTACATGTCTACGTATTGTGTTAAATAGCCTAATTACTAAAATAATAAATAATAATAAAAATATAACTTACAATAATTTGCAATTATTAATATATTTGAACATATAACATGTATCATTCCATATTGCTCCATTATTTGTCCTTCTGTGACGTCATCCAATAATAATAATAATTTGTTGTAACCAGAATTTATATGTATTTTAATCATAAACGTTATTTCTCATATACTCTAAAACATTTAATGGACATCTAGTGTTTTATTAGCAGTTTATATTTCAAACAATTTATGGAGTTTTATAAATCGGTAAAAACAAACTTATATGTCGATTTCAAGTTTTTAGTATGTTTTCCCTATAAGTGTGCACGCAAAAGAACATATATGTACGAAACTTAAGCTATAAACGTTTGGACTAAATACATACTGGAAGTGAGACGGAATGAAGTATTTCATGTTACTAACGGGAAATGTGTGGTAACAAAAACGGAGGTTAAGAGTTTTGTATAGTATAAAGCTACGTTTTCCTAGCTCCGCGACTGGGCTTGCTGCGTGCTACGTAATTAAGGCCAAGTGCGCAGCGTGTTTTGTTGAAGCGCACTTAAATACTGCGCAGCGCAAAAGTGTTTTCCTAGGATTTGTCATTTTACGCAGCGTAACGCGCAACTTAAACTCTCTCCTCGTCCAGTTTCATCTTTTGAAAAAATGTACAGTTTTCATTGATATGGACCGGAGAAGGAATGTTTTGGCAAGGTTCCTCCTTCGCAGACGAGGAAATGGACGAGGATGTCGACATTGTTGTTACTCTTCTTTCTTCTCGCGGTTCCTGTAGTGAATTGTTTAAACGGTGGGTGCTTATAATGTTTTGGTAACGAAACACCTAATAGATAATGAGGGAAAATTTAAGGAGTATTTTAGACTCACACGGGACCAGTTCTTCACTCTTCAGGGATTGGTGAGAGAGGAAATACCTGTGAAGCAGTATAATAGGGTAACTGAACCCATAACAGCAGAAATTAAACTTGCCGTCACCATTGAAAGGTGATCACCCATCACCCATCCACACATACTGCTGTGATGTACTGTCCCGAAATTGATCACATTCAAAGGAGGCCGGTGCTGGTGTCCAAGAGGCTAAAGAGGACCCGGATGGTGTGGTAGATACGGAGGAAGGAGCTGTATATTTGGCCAGTTCCAAATCACTGACAACTCTGAAAACCTTGCTCCTTGCAATAGCTTGGTTTTTCTTGTCTAGTTTGTTCACAATGGCGGCCATACTTTTAAAAAACAAGTAATTTTCAACAAAAACAAGTTTTTTATCTTTCTTCCTCAAGTTACGGCCGGATTTTCTGTTTCGGTGGCATCACCTAGATCACTGGTCACTAAATCTTCATTTTCCCAAGTTTGTCCCTGGCGTTTTGAGAGTTGTCAAGGACAAAATAGAACATTTGCATTTGCCACTACCATCGGAGATTGATTAGAAACAGAAAGCCGAAGCATTCTGGGACAACTGGGATTTCCCAAATTGTATATCTGCAATAAACGGAAAACACGTGAGGATAGTTGCACCAGCTCATTCAGGATCCCCTTTACACAAATTTAAGAACTTCTCTACATCGTATTGTTTGCTATGGGTGACGCAAACTGCAATTTTGTACTGATCGATGTCGGAGCATACGGCAAAGAAGGAGATGCTGAATTCTTTAATAAGTCTAAAATGGGGAAATTGATTCAAGAAGGAACTATTTTCCCACCTCCTGAAAACCTACCTTCTTCTGAAATTATGCTACCATTTGTTGTAGTAGGAGATGAAGCATTTAAACTGGATAATCATGTCATGAAACCCTACACGCACAAACAAGCAATCGTAGATGTTCATAAACGACACTTTAACTACGCCACTTGTGCTAGAAGAGTAACTGAGTAAAATGTATTTGGTATTTTATGTCACATTTTCAGAATTTTCTCACACCAATAAACTTGAAACCAGAAACAGTCGACTTAGTCATATTCGTAAGTTACTGTCTTCATAACTGGATCAGGGATGACTTTATTGTACGCAACCCCAAAGGAGCAGCGACTCATCCGCAGCACGAACTTCCTACACAAAACATGATCCCTTTGGCTTATGTCGGAGTCTGTGCTAAAGCAGAATAGAATAGAATAGAATAGCTTTATTTCTCTCAAAACATCACTAATTACATTTTGTGAATATGTAAAATAAATGAACTTAAAATATAACACAAATATTTTCTAAGCTATGTGAAGAGAGAGCCCTCACATGGGCTAAGCCTGTGTGTGAGGGCTGAGTTGAAATCAATAAACAATATATATATAAAATACAAATAAACAAAAGTTACTGAAATTGAATACAAAATAAATTAAAATTAATAATTCATTACTATAGATTAGAGTGTGTCTCAACCGAATATAGTATTTAATACAATCAAGGAAAGAAATATTGAAATTGATCAATATAGACTAATTGTACATACTCTAAGCAATATTGGATTGACTCACACACTCATTTATTCTCCTAATACCCCTCCCCCTTGCAAAACACTCATTCAAATACACACGCACGTACACACACACACGCGCGCGCACACACACACACACACACACACACACACACACACACACACACACACACACACCACTCGTGCAATACTAACTAAATTCCTTTTTTTTATTTATCCTTTGTATAAAACCCCACACATGCTAGCACACTCACGCATATCCACACAAACCAACAATTTTCTTTTTTTACGGTGTTTTGTTAGTTAAATCAATCAAACTTAAACATTCAAGGTCTTTTAAAGAAAAGGAAAACGACTCAGCTATTGTTAAAAATTGTATACAGACGTAGTTATGGCACTAGTATTTTCCCTTCCTGTTTCTACTAACCATTTGCATACTTTGTTTTTATACAGTTGAAAACTAATAGCCTATTTTCAATATTTCTTAGCTCATCAGGAATATTTTGGAAGAGTACGTGAGCTATATAATATGAGTTTGTTGTGTTGATTGTTTTGTAGATTTTTGGTGTGTATATACCTATACTACTTTGAAAACGTGTAGAATACTTATGGTTTGCTGATTCTAAAAACTGAAATTTGTTTTTAAAAGCGTATAACATTAGTTGTTTTACATAAAGTTGTCTGACATCAAGCACTTTAAACTCAGAGTACAACAAATCTGAAGGATATCGGATTGGTTTCTTTAACGCGGCTTTAATTATAGATTTTTGAGTTATTTGAATTGGTTGAATTTTTGAAAGAAAGGCCCCTCCCCAAGAAATTATTCCGTATTGTATAATTGATTGAACGTAAGCATAATAAACAGTTTTAATTTGGGAAAAATTTAGAATACGAGATAAGTTAGAAAACATAAAAATACACTTGCGCAACCTGCTATTAATATATTGAACATGTCTCCTCCAACTTAGCCTATTGTCAAAAATAACCCCTAAATATTTATATTCCCTCACCTCTTCTAAGGGCTTGCATCTACATGGAACTCCAGTGCCCTGAACACATGTATGTAATGTTAAAACCATATCCACTGGGTCACTGATAGCCCGAAGTGAAACAGCCATGTGTTTAGTTTTTGATACATTAACCGTCAGACGGTTTTGGTCAAACCACTGTTTAACAACACGGAGTCCTCTCTCTGCATTTAGGTAAGTTTCATCCCAATTATTCCCTTCAAAAACTAGCGCAGTATCATCAGCATATAAGTAAATACTACAGTTATCTAGTTCAACTTTGCTTAAATTATTTATATAAATTAAAAACAAAAGAGGTCCTAAGGTACTTCCTTGAATAACTCCGAAATCAATATTCTTTAGATCACTTTCTGCCCCGTTTATAGATACCACCTGTTGTCTGTTAGAAAGATAGCTTTTAAACCAACTTAGGCTCTTACCTTTAATACCAACAAACTCTAGTTTTTTAATTAAAATGTCCCTGTCTAAAGAATCAAAAGCCTTAGCTAAATCAATAAAAACCATTAGAGAGCGCTTGTTTATGTTAAGATTATCATGCAGCTTATGGGTCAGTCTGAGAAATACGTCATTGACGGTCAGATCACCTCTGAAGCCAAATTGGTTTTCAGAAGGGTTTAAAGTAAGAAGCAGTATTGCTGATTACTTTAATGGAAATTACTACTCAAATAAAATGAAAGCTCTGTATCAGAAAAAAACTTTGTAATGTGAGTAAACTTTGTAGCTTAGTAATTAAGGGGAAGAGAGTTTATTTATTTTAATGTTCACTACCACAGGTTTAAAAACGCCAAATTTAAAGATTTGCATTACCATCAGTAGAACTTGTACATTATCTCATCTTTTCACTATAAGTATTAATTTGATTCATCTACATTTGTTCAAATTAACATGAAAGTGTATATGTGTGTGTGACGTTTTGTAACTTTATGTTAAGAACTATTATGACCTTTAAGTGTACTGGAATCCCCTCCCACGCAAAGATGGACTATGAATGCTTTCTCAAGGCATTGATTGCTGTTCTGGTAATGTAACTGTATAGTACTTTCGAAAAATAAAATACTTTATTATTATTAATATGACTGAAAATTATAGTTTTTATTTTCTTATCTGTTTTGTTAAGTTTTTGGCCGATCACATTCCAAAATTTGCCCTTTTTCGGGTTATTCTTGAAATCGTGATGGCTCATCTTCCATATTATGTCATATTCGGAGACAAGATCAATTAGTTAGTATTAATTAATACTAATGTTATTAGTATTAGAACTATTAATATGATTGTCGCACATGTTGAGCACACAAACTGATCAACTTCAACAAACAATAAAAAGTCGTCAGCCCTGCTGCGCGGTGCGTGATTGACTGCTCTCGAGGCAGTGCTCCCAGTCGCGCAGCAAAGACCGCGCAGCGCGGTTAAGGTTTAAGCACGCAACGCGTAGCTAGGAAGACACCTCCATTGGTTTACAGAGAACCGGTGGTTTTGTCAGTTACGGAGCACGGAGCACGCAGCGCAAAAAGCCCAGTCGCGGAGCTAGGAAAACGTAGCTTAAGTTGAAAACATTCAATTTATTTACAATTATTTTCCACGTTACAGCAACCAAAGTCTTTTTAACGAAAAAAAATTAGATCTCTTTAGACAATGGCAAGTAATGTCGTAGGTGGGAGTGAAAAATTAAAACAGAATCACTCGACTGGGTATGCATCAATAGGTGGGTATTAATCCTTAAAACAAACTGCTGTAAAGTGTTATTTTTAACGATCTTGGGTTTTCTTATTGGGCTTAAATTTTTCAATTATTGAAAATTAAATTTTTTTCTTGGAATCCAATAAAGTTTTGTGAATTTTTGCAGCGAGCTCACTAAACAACAGCAACAGATTGCAATATCAAATAAATAGTTTCACTATCCTGAACTATAAACATTAATATTGTTTACACTTACGTAGAAGGAATTTTTCCACCGGAAGATAATTCACAAACATCTGATCTCAAGAAAAAAGTTTTAACTTATTTAGCAGGACTTGAAAACTACTTAAAATTGTTTCTTTGTCATATTCATCTTTACATGACAAAGAAGTTTGTTTGTAAAATCATGGTATCTTTACTAACTTACATATTCTATTACCTTGCGAGAAATTGACAAGTATTAATTAAACAGGTAGCATAATGCTTGTAACACTTTGATTTTATTAATTAAATATTTATTTGTATACCAAAGTATTTATTAGAGTGGAATACTCATCGTCTTTATACCAAACATGTAACGAGAGGTATCAGTGTTTGTTGCACCCGGCTTGTACAAGCGTATCTTTAAGTGGTTGTGTTCGCTTAGGCATTGGAAAAAAGGATTTTGTTGGAAAAAAGTACAGTTGGAATAGTCATAAACATTGTAGAATAGTTGGTATCCTCTAACGTCTGTATAACGTATTTAAAACAGCTTATGCCAATCTAAATACAAAATCTTAGTTGCTCCCAGCTTGTGCAAGCACACCTATAAAGTGATCGTACTCGCTTATGCGGTGACCGATTTCTTTCAAAAAGGTACAATTGGAATTGCTATAAAAATGACTAAATAATTGGTATCCTATGAATTTTTTTATAACCGATTTTTTAGTTATTTAACAGACGCCATTTTGAAACGGGTTCCAGAAATCATTTAATGGAATGACGAAGTAAATAATTACATTGAGTCCCGAGATGTTCCTAACTTACCACCCTCGAGGCACCCAATCTCATTTTCTCTTCCCGGTTCCTTTAACTAAAAAGTCATCCCGCACTATCACTTATTACCCGTCTGGGTTAACTGTGGGGTAAGACCCCGGAGCATCCTGAGGGTGGTCCGTGATCCAATTAATTACCCGCTGGGGTGGATGCGTGACGTCAGACCGAGGCGTGAGGCGATTGCTGATAACATCAGGGAGTGTTATCTCTGGTGATAAACACCCTGTCACTTCCTGAGCGGAAGTTATGACTCAGTAAATCTCCGCTTGGTTATTGAAACCACGTAGTGAGTTGAGCACCGACCCCGCGCCGAAATGACAGGAAATCCCATCAGACTCCACATTTTTGTTCTGTTTCTCCCACCTAACGCAACGTGCCGGGCGGCTCCCTTGTCTCACAGTGGAACTAATGCGGAATGCTCTCAGCCCAGGACCAATAAGTAGTCTGGAACCCCACTTTGCTCTGTCACTCTATTTTGCTTATCGTACGCTGCATTTTCAAAGCGTACAGGAGGCGTAAGAGGCGTCTATTAGAGCGACCAGTTCCTGTCAGTGTCGTCTGCTGAAGACTGGAAGCTGTTCCTTGTGAGAGTCTTCCTTGGGTTTGTGTGAGGCATAAATTAAGCACCGACAGATTATCTAAACTCAGACGCCAGTTGGCTATGTTCCTGAGTTAAAATTTCAGATACAATTTAGCTTTGACTAACATATCAGACAATAACGATGTCATGTGGTTAAAACTTTATTCATTATTTGCACAGGACATTCCACTATCATGTTTAACATCCTCAATATAACTGTCTTTAAAAATACAAATTTCAAACTTCGTAACAATCGTCTGTACGTATCTTTAAAATATGCCAAATTTTTATACAGTCATTGATATGATCATTGAAAACAACTTTCTATTGAATTGCCTTTGTAGTGTATATTTTTACAAAAACTATTCTTGTTCCACTAACCTTAGCCCTTTCATTTCAAACCGCCGATTACAGGTTGTTACAATGTCCTTCTATTACCAGACAAGGCGGTGAGTATATGGTAATATCTTGAATGCCATTTCTAATTGGAAATTAAATTATATTTGTGATATATTCAGTATCTTGAAGCTTCACCTACTTAAATGGTTTATAACGATTTCATGGCTTACTTAATAACAATAACGTATAAAGATTAAGTTCCCAAAGAAGTAATTGCAAATTGTGTTTTAATGCAGGAATTTTAATCATGGTTTTAAAATTACTGAATTTTTATTCGCCTTACACTCGACATTCAATTAACAATTCTAAAGATGTTCTGTTCTTCTGTCTGTACAATATTTCTGCCGGTTTGCAAACTGTAAATCGGCCGTAATTTCGATTTTTCACAGAATCTGACGTTTCCTTTTGCTAATCCCCTCCTCAGTTCGTTATTAAAGCCAATCTATTAGTTTGCAAACTTTTATTTTATTTAAGTTTTTACTTTTTTATTTCTATTATTTTTGTCATTTATGTACAGCGTTCCTATTATTATTATTGTGGTTAATATTATATTGCACTAATCTAGATTATAACTTGACACCACGCACAGACGTTCCTTCATGTGCTGTCAATTTTCATAAGTTTTGTACAAACTTTTGAAAATAAATTTTATTCAGTTAATTTTAAGTTTGTATCCAAGGAGGCAAAGCCCTGTGATAAAGACCGTTATTACCATACGTCATAATGAGTTTTGATAATCAAGTGATCTTAAACCGTAACAGTCTGGTATAGCTATGTGGGAAAGTAATGTGCACAGTATTTACACCTTGGTGTGGTACTCTCACTTTAAAATCTGGACTGTTAAGGGTTATGTTAGCCAGTCCATCAATTATAAATCTTGGCATGATGATTTAATAGATTTCATTCAAATTTGACCAATGAGGCGAAGCCTAGGATGGAATAGATGAATTAAGTGACTGGTTTGGATATCTTTTTACTGGACGGATGACGCTAGATAACGTTAATATATATATGATGAAACCAGGATTGATCAAATAAACGCGTTTGGAACCAAAGGTCTAAGGTGACAAAAACTATGAATCATACCAATTGATTACATTCCGATTCCATTTTACAAAAGAGGACCACTCCATTGTACATTGTACTCATTGTATTCATGGGGCAGCTGCTGAACACTTTGGTAATGCCTACTCTCTTCACCATTCATTGACTTGCACATATAAACAAATATTTTACCGCTACCAACTGTTTGTATTACTGAACAGATAAACGTGTGTTTGCCACTAAACACAATTTCAACATCTGGTTGTCTATTTTTTATAACAAATAACTTACATTTATTATGTTTCTCATTATATAGTTTTAATATAATATACTCCAGTTAATACACCCATAAAGTTATATTTATTTCAACTTTTTAATTCGGGTACTTTCTACATTGAATTGCATTTTACTCACTTTGTGAGCTCTGAGGGGTTGTTCTTATTATTTCTGTATACTGTGAATGTATAAGCCAAGTTTATATTACATATGAGGTTATGTATATTTATTGCATCAGGGGAGTATGATGTCATTTTTAATTTCATATTTTGTTCTTGTTCCTCATTATTTCATGAATAGTTTTATACAGGAGTACAATACATATACAGAGTGTTCACAAAGGTCTGTGAGTGAGAGAGTAATCATCATTTAAAACAAGGCGTGTCATATAAATGTAGGTCGAGAAATGTTTCGTTTAGCCGCTTGTCGCCATTTTGTATTTTTATAAAAAGAATTATTATCTCTAAAACTATTTAAGCTAAAGAAACCCAATTTGGAACATAGGTTTGAATTGATAAAAGGAAAATAAAAAAATTATTGTGTTATTTAATTTAATATTAACAAAAAGGCGTCTGTTAAAAACTAGTATAGTTGTAAAAAAGTTTAATAGACTTCAAAAATAAAAAAAAAATGCATTACAATTCCAATGGTACTTATATGAACGAAATTCGTCAATACATAAGCGAGCACGACCACATCAAAGGTACGCTTGCACAAGCCGTGAACAGCATTTTGTCTTTTGATAGGTATCAGCTGTTTTATATAGATTATAAAAAGAATTACATTTTGATTCTGTTATAAAATTTAACTTTTGAAATTTTGATTTTTTTCTCCATATTTGAAGTCGGCTGACAGTTAAGAATAAAATCAAGCCTATCTACAGAGTTTTCAAACAAGACTTTACTCCATACATACCTGCATGGAAAGACTCAAAGTACAAATTATTCTTTCAATAATGTTTTATGGCCAGGAACACACAAACGAGTTTTTGTTGCACCTGAAAGACTCAAAATAGGACTTTGGAATTCTATTAGTAACTTAAAACTCTGGTTACTTATTTTGGGTAAAAGAGTTGCAAGAACTCTTTTGTGATGCTAGTGCTCACTGTGTACTACTTGCGCTAAAGGCGCTTGATCAAATATTATTGGAATAAAAGCCTATAAAAAAGCGGAAAAAAACAACCTAAAAGAACAGAGTAGCAGCAAGAACTAAGAATAGGAAGATGGACGACCATTAAGAATAAGAAGAGGTATATGGGCCATGTGTTTCAACTTCAGGTACAGTAATTATGCAAAGGGTTTAATGAACTATCTTGGAATGTTCACCATATATTCCTTCCAACTTCCTTTATACGATAGACCTGCATTTACCGGTTAACAACCATAAAAATATTATTTCAAAAGATTCAAGATTTTAAGGTTATTTTTGTTCATAACACATATTATATCTTTTTACGAAATTCTGAAGGTATATAAACTTAAGTTAGAGTAGTATCAACATGTTAAAAGGTTTTTTACCTGCCCATAGATTTTTTCGTATGTATTTATACCTTCCCCACCTGACGAAGAGGATAGATTTCAATCCCCGAAACGTTCTGTTATACCTTATATAACCTTTAACGATGGCAAATTTCAAAAATCCTGTTATCCTTGGCTATAGTAGTTTTAAAATGGGTGATACCGAAATATAATAAATTTAACATTATATTAAATGATACTGCAGACTCCCCTTAACGCGTTTTGACTCATAAAGAACCTTATTTACAGTTATAGTGTTAAATAAATTGCGAGCACGTGAAATCCGTTCCCCTCACGTCAGTTGTACTGCGGTGAGACAATTAACCGTTTTTACGTCGGTTTACCGGTCGGCCCAGATCCTGATGAGCACGTCACTCCTCCAGTTCTCCAGTACTCCACTTCCTGCTCCAGGACATTCCAGGGTCTGCGGTGACCGCTGCTCCGGTATGTCGCGCCTCAGTGACCCGATGCCGCGCCGTGATCAACCACCGTAATGCGCTTCTAATGCGCTCACCTGCGCACCAACTCCAAATGACCATATAACCACACTAACTGCTTCTTTGTCCAGCTCCTGCCCTGCCATTTTGTCTCCGAGCGAGTCCAAATCTT
Organism: Homalodisca vitripennis; assembly: GCF_021130785.1. NCBI lineage: Eukaryota > Metazoa > Arthropoda > Insecta > Hemiptera > Cicadellidae > Homalodisca > Homalodisca vitripennis. Next base: position 31,873,906 of record NC_060209.1, read on the forward strand.
TTGCCACATTATGTTGTATTAGGTCTACACCATAGTCATGCTACATTGTATCTTGAAAGGTTAACAGGACTTCTGACGTTTACCATTCTTTACCCTTTCAAAAATAGACCACAACGTTTCGAGGATTGGAATCTATTCTCTTCTTCAGGCGTAAATTAAAACACATAGGAATAAATCATTATTTACCTAATGACTATCCAAAGTCTTATTTTAACAACATACCAAATTGTACCTTAGAGTGACAGTCCACTGCCATGCATTTTAGTTAATGCGTCAGAATATTATCACCTGATGAAGATGGTAGATTTCAATCCTCGAAACGCAAACTTATACTTTTTTGTAAAATATAACGATGACAAAATAATGTCAGAAATTCTATTATCCTTTCACTGTTCACTGTTAATAACAAAATGTATAAAATAAAATAATAAAATAAAAACAAAGAAAGTGTCTTAGGAAGTTAGAGTTGTTGCTATATTTTTTTATTAATTTGACGATTTAGGTCAATGTATAAATTAATAATGTAATATTAATAATAATAACACTCACGTAAATGTGTAACGTGTGCGAAAGTACTGCTGGTTTATTGGACATAGGCTAAATATTAAGATGCAATAATCCCGTCTTTAAATATATTTGTAGGCTATATCAACAAAAATATGAGTTGTCTCTGACGCTTAAGTTCCTTAATCCTTTAATCCCTTAATTGTGTCATTGGGTTGCTAACAGGTGCCTTTACAGTGATAGTAATGCATTTAATAGTTTCTGAATAACTCAGTAAAATTCCCGTTATTTCATACAACAAAATGACGCCGCACCGTTTTCGGGAGTTCTTGCCCTCCAACAGTAAGTTCCGTCTGGTCTGCAATATATCCCAGAGTCCCCCTGAGATCAATGATGACGACAATCTCTAACCCTAATTCCAGCCCTAGTCATCTCTTGTTTATAACTGAAGTAGTAACTTATGAATATCGCTGAATTGAACTCTAAAACTGACACCTGCAATACATCACCTTGCACATTTTTACAGCTGTGACAGGAGTTCTGAGTAGAATCGATAAAATGCCACTTATAATATTCTGTAACTCTCGAGACACAACAAAAGCATACTTTTATAACAAGAGTTAGCTCAATTTCCTATAGATATTCAAGAAATTACAATTTTTCTTGTTGTAAACATGTTTTATCCACTAAGAGACTACCAATGTTCTGAACGTTGTGGTGTTTAGAATAGTATCTCTCTCTTTGACTATACAGTGTCAGAGTACCTACATAAATAAACGTCTACGCGTGTTATCTCTGCTCTTGACAACCAAAGAGTATTAATGAGATAAGTTTTCATCAATTGAAAATAATGATACCATTTTGTTGAAATATCTTGTCTCACTATACTACTAATCGTAACCGTAAAACGGACTTCGTTCACTTTGATTTGAAGGTCAGAGATAAAAACTGGATAACATCTCGTATTTTTCTCCTGGAATGCTAGTCATTGATGACAAACGTAAATTTGGAGTGTACATAACCACAACCTACAGCTTTCAAGAAGTATTAGAAGGAATACAGTTACATATGGTAATACTTGATTTGAAACATTACGTTACAACATTTTTATAGATCTGGACACAGGATAATAATGTTATAACCAAAGAGTATCCAAGCATAGATGCCTCACTAAGGATAGTGCATGGGCTAGTTGACAGACATCATGGGTGTTTTGCTTTATAGTAAATTGTGGTTTCTAGGTCTGGTCGTAGTATCACGCTGAGACTTGTGTTCAAGTTTTGACTCTACAGAGAACGGACCTTCCAAGTTGGAGTTGTGTGTCAGGAATTGTGTTCGGTAAAACTAGTTCTGCTCGTTAAAGCACAGACTACAATAGTAAATCTTTTGCTCACTGTTGTAGCCCATTTTAACCCCATAGTAATTACCTCACTTTCAGTCCACTCAATATAACATGTTTAATAGTTTTCTATTATGTTTTTATAACCTCTGTTTCCTTCCTTTCCCGCTAGACGGCGCACAACCCCAACGTTTCAAGTGGCAACAGATTTTAGTATTGGATACAATATCTTATCATAGACTGATACATAATCAAAGATTCGGTATTTATTTACAATACCGTGACCATGAAAAATGGACTTTTTTTCATGGGTTGGGCATTTATAGCCAAGTATTATTATCACAGGTGCATATAAACTGGGGGGAAAGTATATTATTGTATTATATTGATGCCTTCCGGGCATTATTACGTTAAAAATGGAAAATAACCGACAAAATTTTGTCGAACAACACTTGGAGGGTTAAGGATCAGGGGCATCACGTGATCTGGGATTCGACTTTTGCAAGCTCGAGTTAATTTTTTTTCTAAAAGAGCAAGCAGTGCGCAGCACTGCGCAGCGGGCAGGCATCGTTGACAGGATTAACGTCATAATTTCAGTAAAATTGCCAGAGGTACTGTCAAAAACAGAGTTTTCAGAGGATTTCAAAAAATCGTAACTCCTTTGATTTTCGTTGCCGACGAATTTTTTCTTCACTATTGTTTTCAGGAAAAATTGTAGTTTTCAGGAAAAAAAATGAACATACCTTTCCATGGTCACGATATTGTAAATTGATACCAAAGATTCTAGTTAGGCTTCTGTCTTTTAATTTTATGTGGTTAAATCTTACACATTTATAATAAAAATTCAATTTCGTAAAATTACATTCAAGCATATAAAATGTATACTAGTTGTAAAAAGTATATTACACAAAAAACGATTTTTAAGAAATTAGTCTGTTGCGGCTATTGACACTACTAAGATTGGTCTTACAGAGAAAGAAGATATTTTAGTGGTAAGAATCTTTCACGCTTTCTCTTGATCTCCTCATCCGAACAGTTTGGCCTTAAAAACGTTACCTTGCGTTATGGAAAACAACTTGGTTCAACCCCTTATCCAACCAAAAACCTCCAGATGAACAGCTAGGAGATTTGAGGTGTATGGCATCATAAAGGCCCAGAGCCATTTGGCCCTGTTGCTTCATCTTATGATGCGATAACGTATGATTTTACCCTATCGTTACGTAACCCTGCCCAGACGGATGTGCACCCTTCTACTAGTCTGACCACCGTATTGAGCAATAATCACCCTCTCTTGGGTTATTGAGAGGAGAACTCCCCCCCTCCCCTTCACAGATTCTCTCAACAGTGAACACTGGATACCTAGTGTACGACTTTATAAAACGTAGGCTTGTGTTTTTATTGTGTAACTAACTACTAACATGGCTGAAAATATGGAAACTATAGAAGTCTCAGTAATGTACATATGGATAAACATTTTTCTTTTCATTTCGTAAATATTTACTAATTACCGAGTAAACTAACCCGACTAGTTAAATTAATAAATGTCTCTTTGCTGTCATATTGAATTCTGTGCTGACATTAATAAGATATGTCAGATTGAATTCTGTGCTGGCATTAATGAGATATGTCATATTGCATTCTGTGCTGCTATTAATAAGATATGTCAGGTTCAATTCTGTGCTGGCATTAATGTGATGTCAAATTGAATTCTGAGCTGGTATTAATAAGATATGTCAGATTGTATTCTGTGCTGGCATTAATAAGATATGTCAGATTGTATTCTGTGCTGGCATTAATAAGATATGTCAGATTGTATTCTGTGCTGGCATTAATAAGATATGTCAGATTGCATTCTGTGCTGGCATTAATAAGATATGTCAGATTGAGGTCTGTACTGGCATTAATAAGATATGTCAGATTGTATTCTGTGCTGGCATTAATAAGATATGTCAGATTGTATTCTGTGCTGGCATTAATAAGATAATATGTCAGATTGTATTCTGTGCTGGCATTAATAAGATATGTCAGATTGCATTCTGTGCTGGCATTAATAAGATATGTCAGATTCAATTCTGTGCTGGCATTAATAAGATATGTCAGATTGTATTCTGTGCTGGCATTAATAAGATATGTCAGATTGAGGTCTGTACTGGCATTAATGAGATATGTCATATTGCATTCTGTGCTGGTATTAATAAGATGTCAGGTTCAATTCTGTGCTGGCATTAATAAGATATGTCAAATTGAATTCTTAGCTGGTATTAATAAGATAATATGTCAGATTGTATTCTGTGCTGGCATTAATAAGATATGTCAGATTGAGGTCTGTACTGGCATTAGTGAGATATGTCAGATTGCATTCTGTGCTGGTATTAATAAGATATGTCAGGTTCAATTCTGTGCTGGCATTAATAAGATATGTCAGATTGTATTCTGTGCTGGCATTAATAAGATATGTCAGATTGAGGTCTGTACTGGCATTAGTGAGATATGTCATATTGCATTCTGTGCTGGTATTAATAAAATGTCTGGTTAATTCTGTGCTGGCATTAATGAGATATATCAGATTGAGTTTTGTGCTGGCACTAATAAAAATATTTCCAACTTTTTTATTCCATACAGTATTCATTTACGTCATGCTTTGTTTGTGGAGTCGACTGTAATGAAATGGCCTTGAATTTTTCCCTATAAGAACAATTTTAAACCTTATACACATCTACGACATTATTTTTAGTCGTTTAGTTATAGGTATGTCTCATTTTAAAGTTATAATTAATACGTATCCAAAATTTTTTTATTTTTTCAACATTAAAAATATTATTTAGAAAAAATATCAAACTTTCCTTGTATTTCATCCTTAACATATTCAAAAGTATATACTTCACCATAAAACCATAGTGATTTTGTATCCATATTATTTACATTTTAAAATGAGGCATGTCCCATAAAGTTATAACGATCAAAAATAGGACGTAAAAGTGAATAAGGTTTAACATTGTTCATATAGAAGACTGTCTACTTGAACTGTCTACTTTAAGACGATCTTCAAAGTGGAGCAATCGATTTTTTTTAATATCTTAAATTCTTACGCCTTTAAAATACATTCCCTGGAAACCGAACAAGTAGAAACAAGTTTTTCGATTACTCCATGAGGAATAACAGGATTTTAAAGCAGGAAATGCAGATCATTTTTTTTCAACAAGAGCCAAATAACCAAATGAACCGACAGAAGATTAAATTATAAAATTTTTGCTGTCAAGAAAAATAAATTTTCTTTTTCATAAAATCCATGTCACTCCATTTCATGTAGATACTGCAAAAATTTCATATCCATGTCTTCAACAGTTTTTCTTTTGGACTAATTATAAGATGTCACACAATCCCGCTTCAAATTTCCACTACTCCTCGTGTAATAATCAAAACTTATTCGGTGTTTTCCTGTCTTTAGAAATTGTATCTCTAGGGTGTGAACAAATATTTCTTTAAAATTTAAACATACTATTCCTATACAACATTATAACTATTACAAGTTATTATTATAGTAATAGACAAACTGTATACGTTTAGCAAGTCGACGTGAAAACATCAAACTTTTAGAATGTCCCTAGCACTATTTAAAAACTAAAATTTGGAATAATTTTGCCTTGGACTAAAACTATTTATAAACTGTGAAACTCTTTTCTATTATAAAAACACGTCTTTGGCTAAATAGAAGGGATATGGGAAGTGCTGAAAGAGGAATTTCACGATCTGCATACTAGTACAAGTAATAAACATAATTTCTTTAGGCTTTTCAGTTGACACTCGTTAAGTAATTTGTATTGAGGTTTTTGCCTTAGTGAAGTCATTAGGGCCAATTAAAGGCAAGGCTTACTGTAATTGGCCTCACTTTTTAAGTATTTGTTTTTGGAGGGATCCTGTTGTCAAGATAACGCCGAGACCCTTCAAACCCTCTTCACCGGTTTCGCTGAGACAGCTCGCGGGCTGGACCTTCTGTATTCTCACGGCAGTTAATTAGTTCTTGGATAAATGTTTACATAAATTGGTACGAAACAAGGTCAACGATGTTCCTACAGTTTATTTTTGAAAATAATATCAAATAACTTTAATGTATTTTTTTCGTATTCGATTTGGAAATTGACATAACATTGAATTGTGATTGTTAATCTACTAAATCGTAAAGATTAGTGTTCTTTATTTTGTATTCTTTATTTTAAAATTACATTTATATCTCGCTTCATAGTTCGAAAAAAATAAATGAAAAGTAACAATTCAAATCGTAAATAATTCGAATAGTGAACAGCGCATATATGACTGAAGCAAAATTTTAAAAAAATATTGAGCTTTTTGGTTCTCAACGGGGCAAAATTTGAATTAATTACATTTCCAATTTGGAATTTTATTTCAATTTGGAACCAATGCTCACATGATTATACCATGAAACATAAATTACTTTAGTGGTCACTACTAATTTCAATCTTTTCAGGACTATCTAAGCTGAGAATATGTTTAGGGATCGTTAATTTTGTAGTATATTTGCGATTAAAAAACTAGAAACAAACGGTCTCAATTGTTCAAGAATTGTTCTAAATAGCTTTAAAATTATTTTAACTAGTCGTATTAATTTTTTAACAAACTTATCAATACTATTCCTGAAAAGAAGAATTAATTGTGCAAAATGCATACAAGCTTGAGAATAAAACGTGATTCATATACGAGGCTCGTATACATAGAGGTTAGAAAAATCCTGAAAATATGATCCTGAATTTATAATTGGTCCACATCGCACACCTATGGTCCCTAGACTAAAAGGGTGAACGCATATAAAAAGACTCACCTTTCCTGTGGAATTCCACCAATATCTTCTACAGTAGCAAACAATGGGCAGAATTCATATCAACAAAGACTAATACCGTAGTAAAAACAATAATAATAAACATCAAAACTTCCAAAACCACGATAGATAAGTTACGAACTCGCGTTGCAGCAACCGGAATGCTCAATCTATAACTAACTGCAACAATAGAGTTATAACAATTTTCAATAATAACAAGCAATGCAAATATAAAAATGTTACTCAAAGAAGCATGTGCTAAAAGCAATAATGATGGACAAAAATCTTCTACAGTAGCAAACAATGGGCAGAATTCATATCAACAAAAAAGACTAATACCGTAGTAAAAACAATAACAATAAACATCAAAACTTGCAAAACCACAATAGATAAGTTAACTAACTGCAACAATAGAACAATAACAATTTTCAATAATAACAACAAGAAATGCAAATATAAAAATTTTAATCAATGAAACATGTGGTAAAAGCAATAATGATGGACAAAAAAACAAATTTGTAAAGTTAACACTCACTGTGTTCTTGAAATAGACTTAACGTAATCGTTTTCCAATCTCATATATTCCTGGAAACGCAAATTATTAATTGATCAAAGTTCTGTTTTAAATCGATAGGTTGTCATCAGTACACACAGTGTCAGTGCAACGTCTACGTACGTTAAGTTCTTGGTAAAAAGTTAAAAATCGCGCTTTTGTTTGAAAAAATAGGCATAGGCTTATATAAGAAGTTTGAATTTTCAAACTTCCACCCTACACTTACTTATATGTTTCAAGACTAAGCCCGTGTTCTCAGTCGTGGGTGACTTCATGAAGTAACCGTTATTATAATCGACAAATTAAATTACATGAATTACATACATGAATTTAGTACTTCGACACAAGGGGTGCGTTTTCAAAACTATAATGAATTTTAACCTATAAGTTCTCATGCTTTTGTCTACCGTAGGATTTGAATTACTGATCTTCATAGCTTCTTTACTATGATACATTTTGAGGGATTTTCTTCCAGTTAAAAAAGGAATTAGGATTTGCAATCTTTTTTACGTTAACTTTGTGAACTTTGGTTGCACATTGTCTATTATCATAAGTACGCATTAATGATGTATTCATCATTTGGTTATCCAAAACATTATAATTTTCCTTCAGAGCTCTTGAAACTCAATAAAAATATCTTTCACAAGAATCATTCCTTTATTCTATTTGCCTCCTCTAGGTAAAACAATTTTCACAAAACTCAAAAACGAGTTGTTAATGGGGCTGCACATTCTTACGAGCCTAGGGGTCCAAGAAATTAGGATCCGCCACTGCATAATGTAAGTATGTATAAACGATTCCCAATTCCCTGGTATTACTTATTCACTATGACGTTAATGTATTAAGTTTGACACGATTAATGTTTCCATGTTCGATTTCACCGTAGCCTTGATGTTTGTTTGAATCTTGAAATATTCTTCACCACACAATGAGTGAGGTAACACCACCACACGTACTGCCTCGGCGCGGCTTGTAGCATGAGTCAGACATATTCTGGCCACTCTGCACAATGGTGGCAGGGTATCAATGTGGGGGGAGTTCGGGGGGTCCGCTCTGAGGCCGGTTGGCAGCATTCATAGGTGAGCAATTGAGTTGAGCACTTTTTCGGAGAGCAATTGACAATACAACAGTAGCGGAGTATTATACTACTACTACAGTTAGTAATAAAATACTTCAAATCGACCTGCAATGGTAAAAGGTCCGCGTTGATAAGAGAGAGGTATCTTTTTCATTCAGTCCTTAAAGGATAATACAACACCTGATATTTTGGTGAGTAATCACTATGCTTCCATAGTGATCAAGCAAAAAGAATATTCGTCTGTCAAAAATAGGCTATTCAAATAGTTCACAATGTATGTCCTAAACGGGTTGTTTTGTTGACCTAGCGTTGACCCTCTCTAAATGATCTAAGCTTTATAACCATTTATGTAAGAAAATTCTCATCTCCTTTCAGTATAGCTGACATGCACGACAGTTTCACTAGAAATATACTAAACCTCTTTATTGCCAAATGTAAACGTTCTAGTACGTGAAACGGTTGTAGTATTCAAAATAAGGAATTATCTTACCATTACAAGGAAGTAAGTTGCCTTTGAAAGATGTTAATGAATGTGAGACGATTCCTAATGAAACAATATTTATACTTTGTGAGGGATTTGTAAAAATTCACCCAATTATGATAATTAATTTCTTAATTATTTTATCTAACTGACAGTTGTTTCTGTTGAGGAGCTTGCAAAGTCTTTTTGAGCCGTAAAGACAATTAATTATTTACTCCATAGAAGAGTATTTAGGAGACTTTTCCTAGCTTTATTTTCCTAAAGGAAACTGAATTTTCCCGGACATTTGCTATCGTTCCGTGATATAAAAAATCAGGTGGTACTGATTTTTTTTGGTATCACTAAACGATGGCAAACGTCCGGAAAATAAGGTAAAGCGAGGAGAGATTGCGCACAATTCAAAAATATCTAAATAAAACGAAAATTTTTAGTTGAATATACAATTTTTTTTAGTGTTATATTTACATTGTATGGTTGTCTATTCTCTGTAATTTTTCCAGAATTTATATTATGTTAATAACGAAATAATAAAAAAAAAAAAATCGTAAAATGTGTTTTTGCGCAATCTCTCCTCGTAGGGTAGGTGAGTTTGCGCACATGGGTAGGAGAGATTGTTTATGGGAATAACTACTGCAATTCACACTTTAAACATATTTAATTAATGTAAACTAATGAAACCTTCAAACTTGATGTAAGAAATTGAAAAATTAAACATTTTAACTTGGGCACATTTTAAAAACATTATTACATAATAGAGCATTAAATCATTTTTTTTGACGTTTTTCACGGCGTCCACAGTCAATGCACTTTCCTTCATAAATTGTAACAGCTCTCGTGCATCCATCTTCCACAGACCATGCACTTGATCCAGTCAGATGTCGAAGTAGTCTCCTGATATAGTTCAAGACACTCTGTACACTCATCATCTTCATTATCGCTGACATGATCGGAAAGAAGTTCAATGTCTGCGTCATTCTTCTCCTCAGGATGTAGAAGATTGCTCAAACATCAACCGTTTTCTTTGTTTTAAGTCCTTTTTTTTGTATCTTGCAAGATTTTTGGTTGTTCTTTCCATGCAGGTTTCTTATTTTCATCTGGTCGCTTTTTCTTGTTTGATGCTAACTCTTTTTTTTATCTTGATTTTGGTTATGTTATTTGGATCTGTAACATTCATGGCACTTTGCTTCCTTTTTGATTTTGAAGGCTCCAAACTTTTAGGAATCGGTTGAAAGTTTTTGTAAAACTTTTGTTGGAGTTTCTACAGATGCGGCTGAACATTGTCTTGAGGTTGATGGTTGACAGATTGGAGGGATTAAATGATTTGATTGAGATGATTGGATTGAAATAGGTGGTTCAGTGTTTTCAGATACTGGATTATTAACTGATGTCAAGGTTGGTTGGAGTGTTGTGGGATCAGGAAACAATCTGGTTTACATCTTGGGTCACAATGTAAAAGATATGCATAGTCTGGTATCACATCAATATTTAGAGGATGGATTCCTGTGGCACGAAACGCAGCAACTCCAAGTTGAACAGTGGCAGCACGAGGCCAAGATAAATTCAATAGATGGCCAAAATCGTCCCTTGAAATTTTGCCAGTACCACAACGAGATGTGACTAATTTGTTACAAGCATCTTTAAAAATAAGTTTTTCAAAGGCTTGAATACTACACGATCTAGGGGTTGTAGGTAGTGTGTAGTATGACTAGGCAGACATAAGATAATGATGTCATTATCATAAGCCTTTTGCAACATATTGGGACAGTTCATGTGTGAGGCATGGCCATCTAAAATTAGCAAATGCTTTCCAGGAGACTTTTCTTGGGATGAAGTGTTCAGAAATCCATTCCCATGAAACAGTTCACTATTTATGTACGCACTTTCTCTTCTCATTTTTAAAACAGTTCCAGGGGGAGCATCTTTGATATATTGTGGTTTAGCGTAAACTCCCTTAAAAATACAAAAAGGTGGTAGGAACTGTCCCTCTGCATTGCAGCAGGCATAATAGTTACAGTTTCTCCCTTTTCAGCACTTTGTAACGACGTGAACGTCTTTGCTTCCTTTTTGGGCAATAACTTTTCCAGGCTCATTATTAAGCTGCACTCCTATTTCGTCGCAGTTCCAAATACAGTTGGGCTTATCTAAAAGGTTGTTTTCTTTTAAGGTGGAAGTGAGAAGATTGAAATAACTTTTTACTTCTTCCCTATTCATTCCTTCTGTTCTTGCTCTACTAATGCCTTGAGCTTTTCTCACACTTAAATTAGGATGTCGCCGCATGAATGACGAAAACCAAACTTTTCCAGCGGTTTTATGGTCTTTGTTGAAGGTGTGTTTAATACCCAATGTTTCTGCTAAATTGTAAGCTAACATTCTAACATTCTTTTGTGTAGGTGCAAACCCTACAGATTTGAAGTTTTTATTTATGTGCAAAGCCAATTTTTTCTCGGCTTCCAATCCTAGTTGGCCATCTGGACCCAAATTCCGTTTTGCAAAATCATTCTTCTTCATTCGATGTCTTAATGTAGACTCTGGTATTTTAAACCTCTTGCTTGCTGCTCTCTTATTGATAATGGATCCATTCTTTATTGCTGATACAGCTGATGATAGATCATCTTCTGTCCAGGATCCTTTGTTTGTTTTCCTCTTGTACACGTTAGGCCATGTTAGCCTGTAAAAAATAAATAAATAATAGTCATCTTGGTAAATAATATGTTTTAATTTTTTTTTTAAGTTGTTTTATTAATGGTAATATGCAATTCATATTAATAAAATAAATAAAGATTCATAATATACATTTAATGAATTTCTAACGAATATGTAGATTCACAAATAGTTAATATTAATTATGAAATCCATGCGCAATGTCTCCTACCATTACATTAAATGGAATAAATGCGCAATCTCTCCTCAACATGAAATGCGCGTACTGTCCTAAATCGGTAGGAGAGATTGCGCAGGCTTAAACTAAGATGGCCGAAGCGAGATTTGACCAACCACTATCTGTACAGTTTGCCTATGTCATTACCTCTCTAGAAAAAATGGTAAATACCGAATAATGTATCGTAGCATCGTACTGATTAAATTTCATGCATCCTGCAGACAAAATTCAGCCACTTACCTTTGAAATGAAAGTTGTAGGTTTAATATATATCACTAATAACAGACTTAGCGTCTTGAACTTTTGACAGAACACTCAAACTAATGAACGCGGATCGAGGCACTGAGGGACGCTGCGCGCCGCACCCAACTCCAACCAGCTGGAACAAAGAGGGCGCAATCTCTCCTACCGCGCAATCTCTCCTACCGCGCAATCTCTCCTCGCTTTACCTTAATGTTTCCTTCACAATCCTTCCTCTGTTTAAAACAAACTTCAAATAAAGAATTTGTTTTCTTGTTATGCTACTTAGCTGTTTTATAGACTATAATAATCGGTTTTAAATTCTATAGTAATGTGGAATTAATTTGTACGTCTTTGTTTTATTGTACGACTACTTTCTATACAATGTTTTGTTATGAACAACAAATAAATTCTTAATTCTTGAATAAGCATGAAAAATAATAATAAACGAAACCATTATAATGTAAAAACACGCAGTAACAACTGAGATTTGTTACATGCATTCCAAGCAGACGCCCTACTGGTCTATATCAGTGCAGTCTATTTCATGAGCAAGTAATTACATTTTATAATCGCTCCTCGAAATTCTTGGAGACTCAATTTATCCATGTGGCTCGGCGCGGCGGATCTGCTTGTCAGACGGGTTTTTTGAGGGGGAGGGGGCTGCGCGTTCATTACAGAACCAATTTATCGCTACACGATTCCGCTAAATACACAAAACGATTTATGGTTTAATTTACAACTGGGTAATTTCAATAACCGGGATGGAGCAGACGCAGCGCTGCAAGCGGCCGTTCCTGTAAATAGCGCATAAAACACGGCGCCGTGAAATCTGCTGCGTTTAAAAGCAATCTGCTAAGGAGGAGGTACAGCCTAGACCTTACGTACGAGTAACGGAAATTTGCCTGTTCTTGCCGAGACTTTTTAGTGAATCTGCATCGCGTCTATAGCTAGGTATAAATCGCAGCGTATATCGGCTCCGAAGGCGCATAAGAAATATAACCGAGAAGACACTTTATGAGTACCGGTAATTGATAAACACTTTTTATCTACAAGGGTTATTCCAAAAGTAAGATCATGCTAGGAAAAAAATCCAATTTTTTTCCAAAACAACACACATAATTTCCATACTTATTTAAATATCTGTCACATCGCTCAACAAGCTTTTGAATGCTTAAATTGTGGAAATCAGCCGCCTGCGAAGATAAGCAATCTGTAACTGCTTCTTTCACTTCATCATGCCAAGAAACTCTTTTAGGTAGCGGAAAAAGTGGAAATGGGAATATTGGCTGGATGAATGTGGAGTTGGCTGAAAATTTGTACGTTTGAATGTGGTTTGAGGCGATGTGAAAGTTTTAAATTTTAGATATTAATTTTAGAATATCTTGACTATTGCTATACATGTGATTATGTCCTGGCAATAAAAAATTGATTTGATTTGATTTGATCATTTGGCGCTAAGTCCGGACTGTACGGTGGGTGGTCCATCTGTTCTCATCCAAATTTCTTAATAGGAGTTTGCGTTTCTTTTGCAGTATGGGGCTATAAACAGCACACAACAACAGTAACAACACTAATGGCGCTAGGCGCGCAAGGCATGCCGGGAGTTGGTGCGCTTGCGTGTTTTGTCCTTGGCGCCAAATTCAAATAGTTACGGACCTTACTTTTGGAATTATTTACGTTTTTTATGTGATTGAGTATTTGTGCATCCACCTAAAACATATTGTGAACTGCATAAAAACAGGCCAGACTTTTGTTTGTTATTACTGTATATATAATGAATTAGTGCTGTTAAACGTGCTAATTGCTATAATAATTTTTGTTCAGTAAATTAATTTTTGATGAAACATTTTCTAATGAATTAATAACCTATTTGATGATTTATATGAGTTGTTCCAAAAATTAGTCATACCTTTTACACATTTGTTTCTAACCTATATTTAAAAAAAAAACGCTGAAGGGGTTTAAACAAAATACATTTGTGTATCTTATCTGCTATTCAATAGCCATTCGTGGTATTATTAAATGTGGAACGGTCTGTGTGATCTCAAATATTAGGCTTTCAAAATAACGATCCAAAATTACATGAGATTGAAATCTCTTTAAATACTTTGACGTTTTTACACACTTCCTGTCACAAACATTTCCCACCTATTATTATTGACTTTAAACACCAATAACAGTATGTAAACATATGTAAAACTAAATATAAACATTAGTAAGCAAAATAGTAGGTAACGATTAAAATAATGATAACGTTAACTATAAAATAGTATATAAATGTTCGTTAGCATTCTTTGTTTTACTGTTGGATTTTCACTTACCAACTCTCCAAATGCTTTATAAATCATTATTTAGCTACTTTTTTACATTATCCAATTTGTCAAACCGTTTGAATGCAATTCATTGTATACAGGGTGATTGAAAAGTAAGTTGCACCCCTTTCAACTTTTTTTATTTTAAGTATGTGAAATTTCGTTACGTCACTCTTACTAACTACAAAGGGCTACACCAATAATGACCTAGTTTTTACCCTCAGGGGTAAAGGGGGTGGAGGGTAACTATAAATGTTCAAAAGCACTTATAGTTTTGTAACATATAATTTTAAAGGTCTTGGTTAGTTAATAAAAAATACACTTAAAGAATTAATATCGGAGCACTCTACAAGAAATGGCATCCCCAAACGTATCACTGAGCCTTATTGTGATTCATGACATTGATATTGTGATAAATACGTAATTTATCAAATATTGAAAAATTAATTAAGACATCAATTAACTGATTTGGGTAATTGCAGATGAGGATTGTTGTTTTGACGGAGGAATTAGTTGGGAAAACAAATAACCTTTTGTTATTTATCTAATTCTTAACTTACGAAATGCTCTTATCTGATCAGTTCATGATAGGTTTTCTATTTTCATTTCTAACTGTTCGCTTGTGCTAACTGTTGTACCAAATACTAAATGGCTAGTGAGTTTAGTTTTAGTTTTATTCAGAATAGTGTGTAAACTTTTAATATATGTTTCTTGGATATTTAAAATATGATTTTTCAATTGAGAACGTCATGAATAACAATAAATCTTAGTTACGTTTGGGGATGCCATTTCTTGTACAGCGGTCTGATTTCAATCCTTCAAGTGTAATTTTTATTGCCTAACCAAGACCTTTAAAACGATACGTTAAAAGACTATAAGTACAGACTTGAAAAATTCGAGTTAACCCCCACCACACTTTCCCTGATGGTCAAAAATTTGGAAACTATCATAAATTTGATTCACATGTCTAAAATAACAAAAAGATCAAGTGGGGTGCAATTTACTTTCCCATCACCCTGTATGTTTCTTTTTATAGTACTCAGAACTTCCCATCCATATTATGTTATTAGCATCATAAAATAACAATTAGCTTCAAAACCATTGTTTATTGTTTAGTATTGTACTGATTTACACCTTGGTCTAAGGTCGCCCGGCACGAGCTTTTAATCCAGCTAAAGATGCAAACGAAAGTCATCTCTTGGCCAATTTCGTTGAAGCGCTGGCACCAGTCGCTATTTGCATACAGGAATTATTATATTACAAAGTAATTACAGTAATTGGCTGGTGTAATTATTGGCTTCCGGCGTTATCCTTGGAATTACGGCAGAGTCGCTGCGCAAACATCCTTCCTCTATTACAATAATTACGGGGACGTTATTTGTTTAGAGACTCAGGCCGGTTAAGTTTTGGTAATTGAATTACTGACGGAATTTGATAACGGTTATAATTTATGAGCTCCTGTCCCTTTGTTTTCTCGGCGATGATAAATGAAAGTAAGGACCAGTCGGTTAAACAGTGACTAATCAGTTATTTAAATGAGACCTTACGATTTTATTTACGCTCCGGTGGAGGATAGTTGAGCTCCAATTAAAGAAACTAAAATGTTTTTGAATATTAATGAATGAACAGAGCTGTCCTATAACTTAAGCCTCCATTCATTAATTTCTTAGATCCCAACTATGAAGACTAAGCCCTTCGGCAGTGGCCCTTTTTATTATTGCTTCAGGACCATATTTCAGATGTTTTTTTACTACTTAACAAAACGATTTTATAACTTCTGTGAAATATACTGTAGGCAAGATGAAGACAACATGTAGTAGTTCTAGAAGCCTTTAGAGAATGCCCCATGTTGTCCAGTATAACTGTCCTATCATTAAACTGAGAAATGTAATGAAAGTAACTAATGGATTATGAACGAAAGCCCCGACTCAACGGTATATCAAAGAACCTGACAGAACATAACGAAAGTTTTACCAGGCAATCCAATAAATTACCTTCATTACATGTGTTGTTAATTTTTACAATGATTTACAATGTGTTTACAAATTTAATCATTCCGCGATTTTCTCATTCCCATCATAGTTTTCCAAAAGATCAGTGTTATGGTCATATCAAGGCGATCCTCTGTGCCAAGATTCAAGTCTAGGTTTTTTCTACCAAAATTTGTCACACGGACTGACAGAATCGGTCTGAGTTCGACAACTATAATGGATTCAAAGAGTGTTGAGAGTTATGCCCCGCCCACAGCGCGGCGAGTGTCTAGGGTTGTGACCAACTGAGAAGAGAATCTTGGGAAAGTTTACGTGGACTGAGCTTTATCCACAATTTTGGCGCCACCATTTCAAACCTTTTTATCCAAAAACATTGAGTGAAATCTCACATTGTGGTAAAAGATTGACGTTTCTTTTGGGGCTGATTACAAACTATTCATCCGATTGCACTGAAATTTGACATGGATGTTCTTACGGTTCCTGGGATGAAAATCCACCGGTTGTATGTGAACCGGCTTTATCATTACGTCACGTGGTGGGCGGTAGCTCACTTTCAACACTCGGTGAATACAGTATAGAGTCGATCAAAACATTCCCAAGTGATGCCCTAGTCTTTTCAAATGAGTACCTACTTTAAGTTTCGGAAAAAATCCTCGACAAAACAGATACCTTCGAATAACAAATGTTAACTATAGTAATATTAAGGAAACCTTTAATAACCGAACATTTTTAACTAATCATTGATAAATTAAAAAAACATTACTTCAATTAATCGTGTTAAAATGTATTTAATTATTTTAGATTTTTGTAAATATTAGATATGCAAAATAATACGGTTTCCTTTTGAGAAGAGTAGTTTTATGGTCATCACATCGTTATTTCGAAAAATTTTACATTAGAATGTTACACAGATTTTTATTTTTTTTAATTTTAGGAAACCGTATTTTTCTCATAGAAGTTAAATTCACAACTAAAATCTTAATTGCAGTAGATTTTGTGAACCATGGTTAAATCTACTATTAGCTATGTTTTGAAAGGTTGTGTGATGTATGCCATTTGATAAGTGGGATTGATCTGGATTCATATTAATTTGCTTTATATGGCAACCAAGTAGAAAAAAGGTTTTCGAAATAATATAGGCTCTCACGAAGTCAGGTGACTAGTGTAAAATAAATCCGCCAAGAACCTTGATCCGCCAGGATCCGCCCATCAAGGATCATCTTTCGGAAATCAGACTGTAGTATTAGAGATGTCCGTTGTATATCATGCTGTTTAAAACGTCATAGAGACTTTTGTTTTCTCTAATCTATGATGCTGTAGATGTTGGTGGGTTTTGCCGAAAATTCAATCACATTACAATATGCGCCTCTCATTTAATTGCACTTCGGTAAAATAATAACGTATATATCTCTAACGATATTCTAGTAATTTTATGTAGAAGACAATGGAAACATCTTACAATATCTGCTAATAGCTGTTAAATTTTAAACTTGTGAAATTTAGCATACACACCTGTAATTTTCGAAGGAGGATACTAAAACAATATTTTCTGTTAAAATATTAAATTTCAAGTTTCAAGTTTGTAGCTCATTTCGATCTTGAGATGTCCAGAAAACTGCACAAAAATCATTCAGACAAAGAGAAATTACTCCAGCCTAGAAATTGAGTGGCTTCCATGACGTTCACCCAAATCTCATAGATCGACATGCATCAACATATGACTCTTACATATGTAAAATATCAACAGATGAAATCTTTCCCGAGATATCTTCCATATGAATGTAACATGCTTTGCTATATCACATGCTAAAATTTCGTACGATTTTCTCAGTTTGTTTCCAAATTTATTTATTTTGCGATTTATTTATTGCCAATATGTATGTATAACATTTTTTGCTAACGCTCAGCCAAATCCCATGGAGTGCCAAGCAACATCATTAAACCCAATCTTGCTTATATAGAAATGGAGCTTCGAGCAAAATTTCAACTCTATAGTTCGTTCTGGAGATATCGTGTGGATAGACAGAAAGACAGACGGAAATAGATTTCTCCTGCCTTTCTAATGATATGCTTCGCTAACGCTCAGCCAATTAATATTGAATCCGTGAACCATTTTAGCGTATAGAGAGTTAGAATAAAATTATGTATTAGTGTTTTTAATTTGTTTACGTTCGAAAGGACCTTGAGACCAGAGTCAGCTGCATCTCTTCCTGACTTCCCCCCCCCCCTCACAACACAACACGGTTAAGGAGGTGTTAGTTAACAGGGTAACTGACTCCTAACAAAGTCGTGCCGCAAATATAAAGCAAATTATAGTCTCACCTTAGCTTACAAAGCCGTTAGAAATCCGGACCGACTCGTCCGAATTAGGCAGTAAACGTCCGGACAATAACAAGGTATCATGCGACACGGTCCCAAATTGGCGTGATTGTGCGATGCTGGCCCGGCACCTAGCGGGAGCCAGCGGCACTATAATGAGGCCGTGGTAATGACAGTACCGTTGTCCGCTCATTATGCGGGCGCACGCACCGTCAAATTGCTTCATCCCTCTTGTTAAACTCACAATACCACGGCTCCTAGCCGCGTCTCGCGCGGAGTTTTGGGCGTTTATTTTCGGTCGAAATGGGTTCAGAATAATCCCCCAATTTCCATACACTATAAAGCTGGTTAATTAATAAATTTTAATTTCTCAAGTGGCAAATGCTTGCGGACAGCATAACATCTACAGCGAATCAAAATCATAATTGTGTTTATTTATAAGAACTGATCCTAAAATTTTACGCGAACAATGACTGATTGGAACAAGATGAGTTTATAATCGACTTCTGTTCTTGATTATACAACCCATGCAACAATGATAATCGAAAGTACAACGACTATTACGATTATGCGGTTATTATCCAATGTTTCTGTTCTAATTTAAATTTAATACATGATGTGCTTTAAAACATAAGTATATCGGTCTAATAATAATTTAATAATAAATTCAAAGAAAGCATTTAGTTCTGGAGTTGATTTCAATTGAAATTATATCTTTCATAATTATAATTATATTTTTGCCAATAGCGCAGTGTAGCGGGTACCACGGTTATCGCATGATAACCAGATCAAGCAACGTTGAGCGTAGCTGCTGCTTGGATGGGTGACCGCTGAGTGATCCCGTGCCCGAAAGTTGTTTTTAGTGGTTAGGATGTGACATTAAAGCCTTTGGTCTCCTGGTTAAGTGTAAGAGAGGGCTTCTTAGCCCTAACTTCGCCTGGTAAAATAAGACATCATTATTTTCATTGAAAACAAATGAAAGTAGGTACCGCAATTATAAATAAACTCACCTCTTAAAGAGAATAGGTATATGAAAATAAATTAAATTAAAAAAATATCGTGACAGTGATGATTGCGGGCCAGATTAAAATTATATATCTTACAAAATGCCTGTTTAAGGAGCGATCCATTAAGACCTAAGGGCCTAGCATTTAAGACTTCTAGGCCTGCAACGCTTCTTGAAATTATAAACTGAAAGCTGAATTAAAAATTGATATCATCAGTCCACACAATGAAAAACCGAAAAGACCTTTCTGAGAAAACTTATCGAAATTCCATTGGCATAAAGATTCCTAGCTTGTACAGACAGTAAAGTGTTGAGATAGTAAGTGTTTTTCAAATCCTTAGCAAGTTTCCATATCTCAAGATATCCACTTCAGAGTTTATGTGTCCTCAGATATCCACGCTCTGTGACTAGGATAACTATCCGATATGAAAACATCTACTCGTGGGAGGAATGGTAAGTCGCCACTCCGTAGGAAGGCGGATGAATAAGAATCTTATTCGTCCTTAACCCCAGCAGCATTTCATCTTCAAAGTGAGTACTCAGTTCAAAATTGCTAAAGTCCGTACATCTGGATATTCCACAGAATATTTAAGGTCCTGTTTGAGATCATATCCAAATTCTCCAAAACATCTATTAATTCTTACGATCAGGTTACTACCGAGCATTACTGAAAGAATCGAGCCCTGAAGTTTGGAGATACATACACGTGAATCAGATAACTTCACAGATGGCTGGCGCATCAATTAAAAATATCATTGTCTTGCTTGTACAATGCAGACAAAACTCAGTGATATCTACTCAGAATAACTAGAACCAAGAGAAGGTACCATCTTTACAATTACAAGTAAAACACTGAATCAACAGAGTATTAAAGTGAGACTATTTTAATTACAAAGTCTCAACCATTCAAAGCCCTTCTCTTGAATTTCCACTGTAATCGCCCCTTTATCAGAATCCATTTGAGCAGTTCTTTCAGCGTCGGGCTTTTCTAACAAACATAATGGTCACCAAATTAACACTGAAGTGCCTCTGTAATTTGTGGAACTCAGAAAATGAATGATCAAAGAATGGCATTCAAATACATTTCAAACTGAACAATTGAAAATAAGACATGAAATAAATCCCGGATGAGATTGAATATCCAGTTCTTTGTTTCCTGTGCTGAAGTTGCGCATCCAGCAGCCCACAATCCTCCAAAAGGTGCCATATGTAAATTTTCAGATTTTGTAAACTTTGTAAAATAAAATATTAACCCACTAATTATCAAAAAGTGTTCATAACTCAGCGTTGTTCAAAAATATCCTTCAAATCTATCAACGCATGTTCAATAAATGTAATACTTCAAGGTCACAGGAATATACGAAATCCACAATTCATGTGCCTGTGTTGGAAGGGACATTTTTCTTCAGTTGGACGGTAACTCACTGTATCTTTTTTGTCATTATCAATGGTATGATGTTTAAAATTATCCGTTATATTAATACTGAAATCACGTAATAATTAATATTTGTAGCCTGCAGTTATACTCATTTATGTTAGCATTATAACTCTAATTTGAAAATCTGTTTGTTATTAACGGCGTGACTTTGAAAGTTATAGAGCTATAACAACAAATAGGCCTAACTATATTATACTAACATCACAAAGCCTGATAAGGTACTTAAACTGCTTGATCTATTCTACAGTTAACTATATTACTTGGGAGTGCCGATGGCCGAGCGGTCTGTCTTTGGACTTTGAGTCTGAGTTAGAGATAGCGCAGGTTCAAATCCTGTCTGTGACCGTTGCACTTTTTATTCAGTAGAATCAACCTCGTACTGTATCGACTCTCCCCTTTATTCTGTTTGATAGTATTCCTCGCACAGGCCAGTGGCCCATGAGGACGGACAGAATGAGGCCTAAAAGGAGATCGGCCTCTCCTTAAAAAAAAATTGAATTCTAACAGTAAAAACGCTACAAAACCTTAACGTATCACTATCATTAAGTAAGAAGCATTTGAGAGAATTCGACAGTTTTCTCTTGGTAGCTTCCATGGTAGTAATAGGCCTGGCTGTCAAAATCGTGCTTATCCAAAGAGAACTTGAACTTCTTAGCAAAACAGTGTCATTATCATAAAGCCATAAGCCGATTAATCCAGCCCGGTTCTTTTAATGCAGAGTGGTGAGGCCACCTTTACACTAAATCGTTTTCAGTAATTAAATTTGTTACGTATTATCAACAATAACAATGTTTTGACGTGACAACGTCTTAAATTAGGTTGCGGCTTCGGAGTCACTCATGAAAAAGTGTAACGCCCGGTAACGTTACGATGCCCGTCCAGTGGGTCCGCCGCACGGGACAAAGCAGATAACTATGTTTATTCGTGAAAATGTGGAGTGCTTAGATTCGTCATTTACAACAACTACAACAATAAAGGTAAATAATTGTACACTGATATTTCATTATCGTAAACTATGATTGATTGATTAATTGTTAGATAGACACAAAAGTTGAGAAACTGAGTTTATAGGTTATGTCATACTATTGACAAATGTTGATAGTGTTAAGTAAATTATTAGTTTAAATCACTCTGCAATCAATCGTAATTCAGTCGGTTGAGAAGAAACAGCGCGTATTGCTAGTCAAACATTTAAAATAACAAATTATAACCCTCTAACCTGTCATAACAGTGCGACCAAACAAACGAACTAAACCGACCAATCACCACGCGCGGAGTTAGAATTTAACTGTGTTTAGCAAGAATTTCAAATTCCAATTTTAGTAAATGTTTTATTCAACTTTACCATTTACAATAACAAATTTTAATTAATTTCAAATTATGTACAATGTTTTAGTAAACAAAATATATTTCTATAGTTAAAATTTGTGCAATTCTTATTTTCATTCAATTCCTTGTTCCTATTGTGCAATTTAATAATATTCATATCAATAAATATTCTACCGAGAAAAAGACGTTGTCACGTAAAATCTTCGCCCGTAAAAACCGACTTTACAGGCAACCATAATTTTTTTTTTTAGGCTTTACTCATATAACCCATACCAGGTATTGTGATAGCTTCGGTGATAAAGGTTCCATAACTGTTGTAATGTTTTACTCATAATTATTAGAACATTGTTCTAACATAGATTGTTAACGTAAATGGGGTAATAACTATTGATAATACTAGACTAGAGATTGGAACCACACAGTCATATTGGTAAACCACTTAGAAAAAGACACTGGACGATTTTAGTTCACGCAGGGTGGGGTAAATACCGCCGCTGTGATGCCGCCCTCTCCCAGTATCCCCAACACTTCTCTCATCACTTCCACTTAACGGCTAACCTCACACTTGTTTGTTAAACTTAACCATTGAAGAGTTCACATATAGTATTTCTTTTTACGAGAGAGGATGTGCTGAGTAAATATCTGTCACACACTTTTTAACTTGTGCTCTAGATGCATAAACGAGAAAGAGCTCGTATAACGTACATTTGTGGTGAATACTTGCTGACTTTATTATTTTCTTTTTTAAATATTGTATGGGCAACGATTTCACTTTTCATTGTACGAATTTAAGACCAGTTTATATATTTGGTACTATCTAATAAGTAGAAAGTCTTCAATTTATTAGACTGGAGTTTTGTGTTCAAACGTACCTTCTGCTGTTTATAGAAGTGTGTTGGGTAAAATCACGCGTTTAGTAAATCACATTAATGATACACCCTAATAATATTATAAATGCCAAAGCGCTTTTGTTTGTTTATTTTGTTTTTATATGTAAACTACTGTACCGATTGTACTGAAAAAAAAACATGTACATTCTTACGATTCCTGATATGAATATAGGCCCATTCTTATTTTGAAAAAACTCTGGGCTACGCCCCACTGGTCTTTAAAGTAACGAATATCCTATCTTGATCTCTAAAGCCGTGTAATATTAATTGAATGAGCCTGTCAAATGTAATCAACTGTTCTGTTTAATCATTGTTTATTATTTTCAATTGGTTGTATTTATAGTAAGTACATTGTCTACAGATTAACCATAGTTATTTGCGCTGCTTTTAACTTCAGCCATTAGGTATGTTCTAATCTACCTTAAAATGTCCTAAACATAAAAAGGTCAGAATTTGACACCGAAGACTCTATGCTACAAGAACTATGCTAGATTAAATTTCGCATGTTCACAACGGTTTTTTTTTTTTTTTTTTTTTTATTTTTTTTTACCTAATGTACCAATTCCAGCTCTAAATGTTCTAAAATATTTTTAAAATGTACTATAAAATTAAAAACCCATCTTAGTTCTCTTTTGACAGAAGTAGGCTTCTCCTATCTGTGGTGTATAATTTCTTGATCGGGAAAAAAACAATTACGGAAAAAAACATACCAAGAATGAGTACATTAAAATTGCCATCATTATAAACTTTTTGCCGCATTTTTTTGATCGAGTCAACAAGGCGAACTAAACATTGGCGTCGGAAAATATAGCCTAATTCACTTGAACCAACAGTAGTCATAAACGTGCAACGCCTATTAAATTGCGTGCAAAGCAGCGGGTATCGGCTAGTAATGCAGAAGTAAGAAACAATGTAGTCTAACTTTTACTATACATTTAAAGACTGTTATGAAACCTATCTAAGTTGTCTTTTGACAATAGTAGGATTCTCAGAGCTGTCTATCTATTTTCTTGATCGGGTGATCTATTTTCCAAAATCAGCTTTGGAACAAAGAAAAACACTTTTAAACATATGTCTTGATCGTAAGAAAAAAGGCAAACTCAACATTGGCGTCGGCAATATAGTTCACTCAAACCAGAAGCGCTCATACAGGTACAAAACCTTCGAAATTGCGTGTGAAGCCGCGGGTAACTGCTAGTAAACTAATAATTATGATATTTACACAGCCTATCCGTTCGTAGTCTGATCACAATTTCTAATTCGTATGTAGTGGACTGAGCCTCATCAATGACCGTCCGTACATCAGAGGAGGAGGTTGGAAGGGCAGGATCCCACAGTCAGGGCTGTACCTAGATATTCGGGAACCTGGGGCAAGTTGAAATTTTTACCTGACTTCTATCAAAATTTCTTTTCATTTAGACCATTACCGTGCCACCTCTCATTTGTGAGCCCTGAGTACGGGCCCCCGTTTCGAATTTGCGGTTACAGCCCTGACCACTTGTTTGCTCAGCTCGGCTCGCGTGAGCCCGGTGAGGTACGACCGGTCATTATGGCAGCGAGTAATTGAAAACTGGCCCAGGGTAGCGGCTCTCCCGGGGAGCGCTGGTGTGAGATCGCTGAGCAATAAACTTTCCGCGATATATGGAATAATGGAGCTTATCAGCCGTTAATGTCGGCCGCCCCGACCTGGGTCAATTACTGCTGTCTTTTCTTTATTGGATCTTTGAAATGCTAAAATGTTTTCTATATCTAGTAGTTTCTTGCTTACTACATTTATTACTGACAGTCAGACAAACGTTGTGTAACAATAAGATAATCCTTTCTAGATGCCAACAACTATTTATTGGATCTTTGAAATGTAAAGATTTTTCCAGTGTCTACTACTCAATTGGTTATTTTACTTATTACTTACACCTAGGCAAACACTCTTTTATAATAAACTGGTCTTTTCTAGATTCCAACAACTATTTATTGGATCTTTGTTGGATTTATGGAATTAAAATGTTTACAAATGTCCGTCTACTATTTAATTTGCCATTATCGGATTGTCATAATTCAAATTAATTTTATGAAAGGTACAATTTTGCTTCTTTACTTATTTATGTTCTAATCAAATTCTATATTTCATTATCATTTTTAATATTCTCTATCCTTCATACGTTATTATTTATCACACGTTCACATTTTGGGTTTATTTTTTCACTGTATATAATGTGGTTTATAGATTGTGTACTCTTGGTGTGATAAAATATATATATCACTTACATAATGTTTTAGTACCTTTATTGCTTGATGTACGACAGATGTTTCGATATTTACAGAATTCTGTAAAATTCATGTAAGATTATCTTCAACTAATATACCAAAATACCAGTATTCTTTTAAAAAGATATCCGTCACAAGATATTAATAGCTGAGAAAATATACAATAACAGAGTAGGATCGTAATGAAGACTATAGCTAATTCAAAATGGTTTGATAATTCAAAAAATGTATTTAATTGTTCAGGTTACCTGAATAAGCAGTTTTTATAGTACGCAATCGTCACTTTTTAAATTTGACGAAAAATTAAATATATTTTTGATATACCCTACATTGTTAATGGCACTCCTTTACAGTTTCATAAAACGACAAGTTGATATAAAAACACATCTTATTAGTTCAGTTATCCTGTCAGTCGATTCATTCCCAAGCAGAAAATGAGGGTGCAAGCCTTGGAGAAGCCATCGTCGCTGCAGAAGCACATGTTGCAGGATTCCTTGAAACTGGTTCCGGCTTCACATATCACCTGCAGGTCAAAGGAAAATTATTATTGGAGCATACATCATAGATCATTGGAACTGGCTGCTCTTAGAAAATATACGATACGCGTGACATACTATCTTTACTATAAAATGAATCACAGAGAGTAATGACGTCCTCACTAATATATTATCTAAACATTGGGTAACCTTTAACATGTGTGTGTGTGTGTGTGTGTGTGTGTGTGTGTGTGTGTGTGTGTGTGTGTGTGTGTGTGTGTGTGTGTGTGTGTGTGTGTGTGTGTGTGTGTGTGTGTGTGTGTGTGTGTGTGTGTGTGTGTGTGTGTGTACAATATTAATTTTGTTGTATTCTCTTAACATAAGGTGGTAGGTAATTTTCTGTGAAAAAAACAATTGATCAATATGATATTAGAGCAAAGTCCTTATGAACAAACACTTCAGATTTCAAAATTTACAAAAGCAAACTTAGGAACACCCTAAAAACGTTTCTATCGGCAGCTCAGACGACCTGAAAATGTTTGAAATATTGCGAACGGCTCCAAAAATAATCTTAAATTTATAAAAAATATTTTTTTTGTTTGCACAAATTCAACGTTGTTAAGAAAGTTGAATAATAAGTTTGAATAAACTATTGTCCAAACCAACTAAAGTAAAATTTAAAGAATATCCTTATAATCTTACGGATTTAAGTTAGAAACCATTCTCAAAACTTATCTTTTTGCTGTTAACCGTGTATCAAGTCACGATGCCGTATTTGCAAAATTATGAATAAGACCGATCAATTGAAAAGTAGCGTTTAATCAAAGAAATTGTACAATATGTGGTAAATTGGACTGTACTTCCAGCAATGCAATTTACCCATCAACCAGTTTTGTGCGAAGGACCACATTGGGCAAATCTCAAATTTCCAAGAGAAAAATTAACAATCTCCAAAAAAGTCAAAATTTGGCGTCATTCCAAATCCAAAATATATTTCCCAACATTTTTAAAAGAATTTAAATACTCACCCCATTAAGTTTAACACTGACGAAAACTAAAGGTGTTCCTCGCAGTCTACATACATCCCGGCAATTTAAGGGTTAAACATGTATTTAAATGTGACATCGAACAAAAAATGCTTTTCGAAATATCATGAAATGCTCCTAGTTTTTGTACAATTATAATAAAATTACCATTACAATTTTGTACAATTATCATAAAAACAGTACCTGATTTCAAATAGAGATTTAAACAACGTTATGTTTTCGATATCTCACTAAGCCAACTGCTTAAAGTGTCGAGAATTAATGTTTATTGTTTGAGCATTAGCAAAGCCTTTCACTCAAGGGGTTGAACAATGTTATATATCT
Source organism: Homalodisca vitripennis (assembly GCF_021130785.1). Lineage (NCBI taxonomy): Eukaryota > Metazoa > Arthropoda > Insecta > Hemiptera > Cicadellidae > Homalodisca > Homalodisca vitripennis. Next base: position 31,901,212 of record NC_060209.1, read on the forward strand.
GTCTGTTTGCCCACAAGATATCCTAAGGACGAACTGACCTATAGATTTCAATGTTTTTTAATACTAACAACTTCGGGTTCAATAATGGTACATGTTATTTCATGGGATATAGCTGTGCGTTGTCGAACGTTTTATAAATTGGTCTTACGCATATGATGGCAATTAGAAAATTGCAGAATAAATAAATGTGTTACAAATTGTGTTACAAAAAATGTGACATTGTAACACGTAGCGTAATAAAATGAGGTGTGGACTGAAATCTTGCAAACAACCTGAGTGAACTCTGTTACGTAACACTTAATGTGCGTAGTCTCTCAGTATAAAGTAAAAAAGTAAAGTAAAGAATGTCTTATTTTACCAGGCGAAGTTAGGGCTAAGAAGCCCTCTATAACACTTAACCTGGGGACCAACGGCTTAAAGGTGACTTCCGAACCACCACCAATGGCCGGGCAGGCGGACCGCTTGCAAGGACAGTATCGCTCAGAGGTCACCTATCCAAGCAGCGGCCACGCTCGACGTTGCTTGATCTGGTTATCTTGCGATAACCGCCGTACCCGCTACACTGCGCCATTGGTAAGTGTAGTATATTAGCAAGTATATTAGGTGACGTAGAGTAAAACAGGAAATAACTCTACAGCTCTCATGTAATCTGCAACAAATTTTCATCTGAACATTTTTTAAATATTTTAGTAAGTCTTCAAAATGGCGCCATATAAATGATTCAGAGTATACGATAACATCGAAGCAGTACAGGAGGACACGATTATAATCTTAATATCTAACCAATTACAATAAAATCAAGTTTATATTTTTCGAAATCACAGATACGTTATTAAATGTGTATATCTTGTATAATGCTTTGTGGTGACGCAAGTGTTTAATGGAATAGATGAGCTTCCCAACCAATAACGTTACATATTAATCATAATTGTAGTATAAATTATTATCCTTCTAAAAAATGCGATACTTCGAAAAGACATCAACACAGGAAATCTATCATCCGACTGTGCCAGAACGAATGTTTGCTTTTAATTTATTCCTTACCTTCTTTTCTTTCAGTGCACCTGCAGGGACAGCTAGCGTTGTGTATCCTGGAAAGTTTTTCAACATTAAAGTCACAACAACTTTATTCTATCATAAATGCTACAATACATGCAGCCTACATTAGAGCTATATACTCCAAACTTGATTAACAACAACACATAGATAAGTGTAACACTATATATATATATATATATATATATATATATATATATATATATATATATATGTTCATATTTATATGTGTAGTTTGCTTATTTAAAATATGTGACAGATACGGCCAAATACAAAATAATTTCGGAAAAAGTAAGCGCTTTGTGGTGTAATGGTAGCACATTCACCCGGAAAGTGAGAGATCCGGGTTCGACTGGCCGGCGGAGGATCTTTGTGTGATTCAAAGTTTATTTGAAATTAAATAAGGGGCTATTGCCATTTATACAATTTAATGTAAATAAAAGTCGTTTGACAGGTATTTGGTCTTCCGATCACAGACAGGATTTGCTTATTTAAACCCATATGTGACAAATACGGCCAAATACAAAATAATTGAATCGGAAAAAGTAAGCGCTTTGTGGTGTAATGGTAGCCCCATACACCTGCAAGTGAGAGATCTGGCTCGCGAGCCTGGCTCGGAGCAAGTACTTTTTGTGATTCAATGTTTATTTGAAATTAAATAAGGCTATTGCCATTTATACAATTTAATGTAAATAAAACCGTTTGACAGATATCTTGGTCTTCCGATCATATGCAAACATGAGTTTGCTTATTTAAACCCATATGTTGACAGATACGGCCAAATACAAAATAATTAGAATGAGTAAGCGCTCTGTATTTAATGGAAGCACATTCACCCGGCAAGTGAGAGATCCGGGCTATCGACTCCCGGTCGGAACAAGTACCTTTAGTGATTCAATGTTTATTTGAAATTAAATAAGGCTATTAGTCATTTATACAATTTAATGTAAATAAAAGTCGTTTGACAGGAATGATAGTCCGACCAAGAGTTTGCTTATCAAACCCATATGTGACAGATACGGCCAAATACAAAATAATTGAATCGGGAAAAGTAAGCGCTCTGTGGTGTAATGGTAGCACATTCACCCGGCAAGTGAGAGATCCGGGTTCGACTCCCGCGGAGCAAGTACTTTTTGTGATTCAATGTTTATTTAAAATTAAATAAGGCTATTGCGAAACGCTAATTTAATGTAAATAAAAGTCGTTTGACAGGTATTTGGTCTTCCGATCATATGTTAGTTTGCTAAACCCATATGTGACAGATACGGTCAAATACAAAATAATTGAATCGGAAAAAGTAAGCGCTCTGTGGTGTAATGGTAACATGTTGTTAAAAAATCCGGGGCTCCCGGCGGAACAAGTACTTTAGTGATTAAATGTTTATTTGAAATTAAACAAAACATTGCCATTTATACAATTTAATGCGGATATATATTACAATTATATATAAATATATATATACAGTAAATTGTATATATATACAATTATATATATACATTAAATTGTATATATATACAATATATATATATATATATCCGTATATATACACTGGTTCAGAACTGATACTCTGTGTAGACTTTTTAAAAGAAAAAGCCGAGCCGCACGGCAAGCTTATTCTGCCCGTCCGGCATCGGCCACTGGCCTGAATTTGAGGATCTCATCAAAGAGCTCTTTATTGATCCAGTACAAGGTCGATAGTACCGATAAAAAGTCCAACGAGTCACAGACAGGATTCGCACCTGCGCTATCTCTAACTCAGACCCAAAGTGTAACGTCTTAGACCACTCGGCCATCGGCACTCCCAATGATTGATAAAATAATAGGAAGATAATTACAAAACAATAGTTGTCATTTAAATATATTCGTATTCTTCGCTAGCTAATTTTATATTCAGATATTACAATCTACTTTGAATGATGTCTGTACTGTAGGAGTAATCTGTAACTTAGATAAAAAATTTAAACATCACACATATAGTAATTAATAATTCAAATAAATATTAATTTTTATTATTAAAAAAAAAATAATTGGATAGTGCTACATTTATCAATAACAAATTTTTGATAGAATAGAATAAATACTAAACTGAATTCAAGCATTTATATTTAATTAAAGAAAATCCAACAAAAAACTTTGATCGTTGACCTTATAATCGTATTTAGAAGTATTAACCCTTCATTTAAAAATGTCATGTGTTAATTTTTTTAAATTTTTATTTATACTTTTAACAGTTTGTTTCTTTGGTTTTTATTTATTGATTTATTTATTTTTCTCTATATTTTGTATTATTTACGCTTTTACATGAAATATGTTGGATCACACACATGTCCTGATACAAAAAGCATTGAACCGACTGAGAAAAAATTTTTCTGTAAAAACAGTAACGTAAGAAGACTGAATAATGTTATGTTCTTTACTTAACACCAATAAGGGTCCTTTACTTCCCATTAGTATTGGAAGAGACTGTACCTATCGAATAGGCCTGGGATAAACAAACCTGAACTCAAAGCAGCTAAGTTTACGTACTTTATAAGTTTATGTGTGAAAGCAGCGTGAAGCTGAGGTAGTAATTGGTCTATAAAAGGCCACTTATACATTGTTTATGTTCTCGTACACAAAGATGCCGACTCACCTGTACAGACTATTATCACCAAGATCAAGATGCAGCACCTGACGTACATGATGCCGGCCCAGACTGCTGCAGCAGACTCGCTAATGAGTAATGAGTGCTTCCTGCTCGCTATCTGCAGTAAAACAAATGACTCGTTAGTTCTCCTTATCTGTGTCGTTATCTCCTCGCTTTTACTTTTTAATAAAAACCACTTGGCACATTTTCCAGCCACTTAGAATCGATTTCGAAACTCGTGTAATCGCTTAGAATACGGGTTAGTGTTTCAGAACACAGCAGTGTAGGTCATTTACTTTTCAGTTAGTTGGTAAACTTTACCGCTTGCCATTTGAGTTAAGAGAATATATATATTTATAGTCTGGTTCACTCTAGAAGCGTTCCTCTTCAACACGGTTTTGTATTTTTTTTCGTTATTTTAATATGCAATTTTTTTTGTAAAATTTACAACACATGTAATTAAACTGTATTGAGACAAAAAATATTTCATTTATAGTAGTAGTGATTGCTAAATAATATTTTGTAAACTTTCATTTTCAGGTAATGCAACTGGAAATTTAAAAACTAAATATTGTTGTTCTTATTTTTCCTAACTCAAAAAAATACAAATGATCCGTCGACAACAGTCGGGTGCAAGCAGTTGGCATAAAGGCACGCCTATAATTCATGTACTCTTTTTATACAGCTATGCATCAAGATTTAAACTATTAAATTTAAAATTGTGAACGTATTATATTTATTTCTCCATGCACCCATCAAAACCACAAAATTAGAAGGTTGTCTTCTACCCAAAATAAGTTTTCTTTTAACTAAACGTAGATTAGTGTCACTTTTCGCAGATTCATTTTCGTGTTTGCGGAGCAAGGTTAAATTTCTGTTAAATTTACTAGTTGTAACTTTTTGGATAAAACAACTAAATGTAATTTTCTACCTAGTTATTAAACTGATTGTCCTCGCTGGTAATATTGTAATAGCCATGTGGTCAGCGTCGCAGTTCATCCACCTGAGTGGACTCAGGGCCTAGTACAGCATTTTCAAATCAATTTTAATAAATAAAAAATATTGTCAAAATTGATAGACCATCAATTACAACATTACTTTTTCACTTTCAAGTAAATTGTCATCCCGGCTCAGCCTGAATGAAGTAATGTAATGATCAACTTCAGACTATCCAGAGAAACAAATTGAAATTACTGAAATGACTAGTAAGGGAACGAGGACGGCCGGAAATATTGGTTTGAGCGAGTCTGTAAAAGTTACCGAGGACTAGCTCTAGCTAGTCCCTATCGTGTGATCAGGGACGTTCGGAAGGCCTGTGCCAAGAAAACATAGGAGAAAACGTTGCTAAGACTCAATTTAGAAACAACTAAGCCACTTTTCTGCAACTCAATAATTTTTTTTTTATTTTTGAAAATATAACGGAGTGTGACTGGTTACTTTTCACATCATATGTACCGACCTGTCAACTAAGGCTAAATTATTTGAGAAATGTTACCAAATATATTATAATGCACTAAAGAACAAAATGAAGGTAAACCAACAAATTCATGTCGCGTTAATTTTTGATCATCAACTAAGTTATCTTTATCCCGCTAAACTAATCCCTGCGTATAATAATTGTTTCCTCCCTGCTATTAATTTTTATAATTTTTTATTTTGATCTAATTATACTGATTCTGTATTTTAAATTTGTGTCATTATAAACTATGGTTTTTTCAAAAAAAATTTTAAGGCAAACTAACATATTTTATAGGAAGGTTAAAACGTCAACTTTTATCTTTTTTACTCGTAATTTCTAGAGATTTAATAAATTGTTAATGTTAATAAGATGTTATAATATGCTACAGGTTCGTTTTTTATTAGTTTTTAATAACTCTTTAGGCTAATATTATGCTAAATAAATATGCCTATAATAAATATTTTCTTCCTGCTCTTTGATGCTTTATATTGTTTAGTTTCAATTAAATGACATACTCTGAAATCTAAACTTTCATCCTTATGGACCTTTTTAAAAATTGAAAAGTAAATAAACAGTTTATGCACGCAGTTAAAGCTATAGCTTTTTTTATTTCTTGACATTTTATATACGAGCTCGTAATAACGAATGTTTTAATGATAAAAAACGTTATAATACACTCTGAAGAAAATGTATTTTATCTATTAACCTGTGGTCAATAAAACCGTGCCATTATTGGTACGGTTGTCACGCATACAACATTATAGAGTTTTTATATTTTTTTATTATAGACATTTTTTTTAATTTTCAAATAACATTACTCACAACCCAGAAAGAAAGCACTTTACTTAAAATATACAGTATAATTGAATGGTGATCTTATTTTAGTTAATTAATTTTAAAAGATTACCGATATAGAAGAGGGACACAGAATCCACTACTCGGCGGGTATGTAGACAGTAATGGTACTTATCAGGTCCTGGCTAATGACGTGTACAGGTGCGGGGGGAGGGGGGTATAATGTGCTTTACAATGAGTTATTACGGCCCGTAAAACAAGTCTGCAAATGTTTTTTCATCTCTGTTACGCAATGTCTAGACTCTTGACTGCCAAGGTTTCAGACTAACAAAACTGTAAGATGTAAGAGTAACAACCTTTTTAAGTCACGGTGAATGGAACACACAGTTGGATCACGTGCAGGTCATTATGCATGAGTCACGTGCTTGAGTCAGCTGTTTTGTAAACAAACAAAAGTAGGTGCGTACGCAATGGAACACTAACATACGGTGTGATAAACTCACATCGTTTATTAGTACTGTCAAATGAAATGGTTCAGTGAGAAATATGATCAGTGTGGTGAGTTTAATGCTCTGATTGTTGAGTTTTCGAAAACTTTCCAGAGTATCCAAAAAGGTGGGTTTCCGTGTGACTTTGAAAGTAATGCAGTCTTCAGGAAGGCAAAGACGCGAGAACACGAAATTTGGGTCTTTTTCATTTAAGGGCCAGCACCTTACAAACATACTATACCTGACTGACAGTGCATTTAATCGTTTTTTTTGTGTTATTAGTTCGTAGGGCAGTAGTCCAGGTACTACTTCTAGTATAAAGTCGTCTTATCTTATCAGTGATAAACGCGCGCCGCTTATCTTTTTCCTGTCATGAAACCTGCGTTAGTTCTGTCTGAGTTTTGTGTCAATAAAGCGTGGTGAGTTGATCTGGGCTTGGACTTTGCAAGCTCGAGTTAATTTTTTTTTTTAAAAGAGCGAGCAGCGCAAAGCGCTGCTCAGCGGGCAAGCATCGCGTGATCTGAGTTTTGAATAGGCAAGCTGGGGTCTTTTGTGCTGGCCCTTAAACAAAAAAGACCCCGAAATTTTTATGTGAAGAAAACAAGATTTTCCGGACATTTGCTATCGTTCAGTGATACAAAAAATCAGTAACACGATTCTGTATCACTGAACGATGGCAATGTCCGGAAAAATCCTGTATCCTTCACAATCCTTCCATCGTCAAAAAAACATCAAACAAACAAAATTTTGGATGGAATTATAAAATGAAGACATCGTCGATGTCGGGTAGCTGGACTAAATTTGAAATATGATTTCCTAGAAATGTGATGCAATCACGAATTTGAGATACTGAGAAAATATAAAATAAAAACAAAAATCAGCAGGAAAACGTAAAACGCAACTATTGAAACATACTTTTTACAATTCTTAACACCTCATATCTCACTATACGAAACTATCGTTTCTGATGTTTGCTTGTTGACCACATGTACAAAGTGGCATGTACTATTTTTGTCATGGAGACTTGTAAAACACCATACAACTTGACCTACTTTAAGATTTCCCACTACCTTCTTAATGGTAATCTCTCTATCAGCTGAATAATTACTAAGCCTCTTTCAAAAACACTGCTTGAACACGTAGAAAAAACACTTTCTTATCAATGTGGATTAAATTTTGTAAAAGTAAGATCAATGATAAAGATTTTTCAATAGGTAAAGAAAGGAAATACAAATTCAAATTCAAAGTATTTATTGCACATTGACATTTGAATAATTGCATAAGTAATACAAACAGGTGCATGGTCAAGTTTTTTAAAAGTATAACTAAAATACAAGCGTTGCAGTATGTACTGTATGTATTTTCTATATTGTATTATGTCTATAAAGAATAACAAATCATCCTTATTGTACATAAACTGAAATGATAATATGTTTTAATAATGAATAATTGCATGGGTTGGGATTTTAAAATTGATTAGTTATATTATTTGAAAAATCTTTGTGCATTTCATTTACACTGTAATAAGCTTTTTTATGAGGATGTTCCTAATACTATTTTGAAAATTATTGTTCATAAGCTCTTTTTGTGACAAAGGTAAACAATTATATAAGCGAATTCCCATATAGTGGACTTTTTTCAAATAAAGAAGTTTTATGAATTGGAAAGGCAAGAAAGTTTTGTGTCTAGTATTATGATTATGCTGATTTTTTTATTCGTCAAAGGTGTTTTTTTTTTTTATGAATTGGAAAGGCAAGAAGAGTTTTGTGTCTAGTATTGTGATATGGTGATTTTTGTATTCGTCAAAGGTGTTTGGATTTTTATGGACTAAGTTCAACAATTCAAAAATATATAAACATGGTAGTGTGAGTATTTTAGATTTTTTAAATAGCGGTCGGCAGCTCTCTCTCTAAAGTTTGCACCAACCATTGCTCTCAGATCAGCTATTTGGGCTATGAATACTTTTTCAAAATCAGGAGATGAACCTCAGAGTACAATACCGTATTTCAGTATCGATTGTACAGTATACAATTTTACAAGTACAAACAGATATTGAATCTGCTAATAGTTTCATTGCAAAGCGAAAAGAGCTCAGTTTGTTTACAACCTTGTGATCACTATGAGATCACTATGAGATCACTATGTGATCACCATAATTAGTTGTAAATTGTACGTATATACTTGCTTATTTTATGTATTGTGTAATTTATGTAAAATTCATAGTATGGTTAAGTTAAGTCCACATTTAGGTATTTATATGTTTATGTGCCTTTTTTTATATGTTTAATTCAATTAATGTACAAACACTTATATATTGATGGTTTTGTAAAATTTAGATTTTTATTCCATTATAACATTGAAGAATATACATTACACATAAGTATGTATGAGTGGTTATAATAATACTCAATACAGTCATGATATGATTTAAGATGGCCGAATAGTCTAAACAATTTTTAATTTTAAAGTCAATGTTTTTCTTTATATATTTCTCAGATGTTCATGCCTTATTTTCTTGGGCTTTCTTTTATGTAACTTTTATGGCTTGGGCTGTACTTTTATGTATAGTAAATCGTAAAATGTGTAAAATTAAGTTTTATCAAATGTAAAATATTTATTGATATATATATATATATAAAATTATATATATATATATATATATATATATATATATATATATATAATTTCAATAAACATTGAATCGCAAAAAGTACTTGCTCCGCCGGGACATATTATATATTTATATACATATATAAAAAATATGTTTCTTTTGGTTGTTTATCAAGATTGATATCAGGTTGTTTATTAATTTAAAGTTGATATAATGAACTTGGAATTTAAATTTTGGATACGAATTTCATTTCCATGTTTGTATTTTTAATGAATAGTTTAATATGTGTTTATGTTTTTTTTTCTTAAATTTTCCTCTCAAATAGCTTCGGCTAGAGAGGATAAAAATTAACTGCATTGTAAACAAATCGTTAGTCTTGAATAAAAAATGTTTGAAAGAAAAGATCTGTTGAATACTTGATTATTACGTATCTGCTGCTGCTACAGACCGGACCAGTGCGGGCACTGAAGGACAAGGACAGTGCGGCTCGGCAGGAGGGCAGAAGGGCTGCAGGGTCGCGGTGATTAGGAGCTCGACAGCCCTCAGCTTGAGTGTCCGCCATTAGCCCTAACTACCCTAGTGTAAGCACTTCAACCCACTGCTAGTTATAGTTTGGTCCACTTTTAATTAGTTGTAAGAAACTGTGAACTTCATTCAGACTTCACACTTCACGTATACTCATACATGCATATGAATTCACTGACGCAACTCTAATTTTATTTTAGTGGTACAAGCGTATGATGATTACCAATGACGTGTATTGCCCGTCAATAAACGTCGTCATAATTACTGATGAAGGGCATTAAGTTCGTAAATTTGGTGATACTGATTATTTTTGCATTTGTCTATACTGTTATATCGATATTCATGTTCGATTTTGAACTTGAAATCGATTGTTTGTCATCTGCTGATTGTTTTTGTTTCGATTACTTGTCGTCAGAAATTACGTCGTTCTTCAGTAACAGTTTCAGTAACTTTTTCCAGAATGTACTCAATGAAAGTAAATTTGAGGTGGGTGATGGTAACTTTGGTGAAGAAATTTTGAATAAAAGTGGTGGTGAAGAAATTTAAACAATATGTGCCAAGGCCTAAATTTGAGACTTGGGAATGGCCACAACAAGCTCATGATCCACATAATTTTATTTTTAGTGGTAGATCTGGTATAAATCAAATTGTTGCTAGGCAACTAAATACTTAAAATATAAAATAATAGAATACATGGTATATGGTGTATTAATATTTTTAATTAACCATCAGCACCCACAAAATGATTTCCATTGCAAAATGAAAAAATTAATTTGGTACCTGAGGGAAAAATATTTGAGTTTTAATGGGTTAATAAGGATTATCACATAAATTCGAAATGGTATATTCAAAATATATTCTTTAAATATAAATCAAAATCTAGAGACTACTGAATAAAGTGTCTGTATTTTAATATTTATTTCATTTTGACAGAATTTCTTGCCTTGATCATAAAAATTGGTTTACGTGAGATAGTCACGATTTTTAATAAAATAGTCGAACAATTATTTAATTAGATTTAATTATTTAATGTCATCGTGTGTATTTTATACTTTAAGTAGTAATGTTTATCAACGCGTCAGTAGTCTCATCTGCTTGATAATAATTACTACTGTGTACATTATTTAAATAAAACAAGCACATAAAACGATAAAAAATAGACATGAGATAACTACTCATTTGGCAACAACTTTTCATAATAATAATGTTGTAAACATTGAAATTTTGGAAATTTGTAATGTATTTAAATTCTTAAATGTTTAAGGAATACCCATTTGTGATAGTTATTTTGATAAAAACAACATTACTTCAAACTAGCGATTTTATTTTACTTTCATTTATGTCAGAAGTCTAATATGAATTTGAATGAGATAATAATCTTGCGTTATTAAATTAAATGTGGTGCTAATTTTAGTTATACTAAATGTAGTAAATAGTTTACTATATTAAAAAAGGGCCAATCAATTATGCGAACATATACCACGCTTTATGAGTTAAATATTATTTATTTTTACAACTCAAAATAAAAATATAAATTATATTGAACAAAGATTTATGTGCTTTTTACTTAGTTTTCATAAAATACATTACATAATCTGCTGACGTTCATAATCGGGTTTCTGTTTAAAACGTTTTAACAACTCTATTGCATCAAAAACTGATCCACTTTAATAGCTTGGGTTGCTAATTATAAAATCAGTTATTTTAATGTTAAATCATTTCAGATTGTGGTCACTGTTCATCATTTGCTTAGTCTGTTAGTTGGTAGTACTGACTGTGTCAGTCTCAGCTTCACATCTCATCATAAGCCAGGCAAGTTTTTGTCGCGCTCTAACCGCGACTCGACATCCCCATATCGGAAACAAAGTGACCACTTCCCAGCGCCATCGAGATCGAATATCCTTCCTTCCTCTCTTCCAGAGTGTCATCCTTTGTTAATCCTCAGCTAAAAGTCGGTAATTCTAGTAAAGTAATTCAGCATTCATATTTGAAATTTTTTAAATAGTCCACACTGAAATGTTACAACTTTGCCTTAATTTGTTATGTAATGATATCAGATATTACTTAAAAGTTTTAATTTTATAAATTCTAGTTAAAAACAAACTAATTCGTAAGTATTAAAATTAGTTGCATTGGCGGACACCATTTTGCATTTAAGTGTTGTTTGAGATAATATTCATGATCTTACAAACCTGAAATTTCAATTTCTCAATTATTATTGATTCCAATTTATAACTTCCAATTATTTTGTCAATTATTCAATGAACTATCCAAATGTTTAGGTCTACTAGATACAGGACTCATTATTTTCCAGTTTCATGTCTTGTATCTGTCTATAATATTAGTTCGTTGCCTATAAATCTCCTTGTGTTCCTTATATTAAACTCTAATGTTTAATTATTCCATGCCAAAATTGGGTATTTAGATCATTCAAAAATTAATAAAGTATTGAATACTATTTTTAATTCATGTTTAATTAAATTTACTGTTAGTTCCTATGGGTTTCACATTTTAATACTCAGCTAGAAATTCCACGGATTCCAGTAGAATTTGGTCTTAGGTTTGGTTTGACGTTGTTCTAATACTATACACAATACTCAATACTCGTTTATTGACACAGATGATCTTTACAATTTACAATTTTTTAGTGCTAGTCAGAACACACGCAAGTTGCATTTAATAAATAAAAAAAAAACACTTAAAAATGTAGTAATGCTATAAAATAATTTCCATAAGCGTGTACAGTTCATTTACAGATTTACCTGCTGACCTCATATAGGCTAATCAAGAGCCATATAGGCCCAGTAGACTGCAGAAAGCTTTTCTAACCAAGTAGTACTTGAACTTTTTATTACATTCTGATTAATCTATTATGTTTTTAAATCATGGTTTTACTAGGAATTAAATTAACAATAAATAAAGTAAACGTAAGTAATTACGGACTTTTTTTATTAAATTATATCATTCGTCATAGAGTCAAGTTTTCCTTATTATACTAAAATTCATTCGTATGTAGGTGTTAAACATTGATAGAAAACTAAAACTTTTAGAGAGTGTTTTAGATAGAATTCCTTGCAGAATTTCATCGTAATCAAACAAAAGCCGCAATTTAACAATTCCAATCAAGGAAGTAATCCACCTCCTAAATCTCAACCTAAAGACGAAAATTGTAGATATCCTAATGCATGGTACACAAGTAGAAATTCACCTAGGAAATTCAGTGATGCGTCCTCCTCCGTAGACTAATGGATATAGTCTCGGCTCTCTAACTGAGAGATCACGGGTTCAAATCCCGGGGAGGTCCAATCAGGCATAGACACGATTGAAAGAGTACTTTGCAAGTAAATACCAGTGTAATAAAATAAATATCAGTGTACATCGAAGCCAGCATAGCAGCTGAGGCTTAAAAGAGAAGAAAAAACTAGCGATGGCTTGAACGACGCGTACTGTACATGTTTGTAGGCCACGTAATCATCATATCTCTCTCACACACATACGGGTAATACAGCAGGAACGATACATGTAACAGCCTGTCTGTCTGTCTCCTAGCTGACTCCCGCCACAGCCCTCTCTAATTTCAATATAATTATAATCGTGTTCCCGCCACAAAGGGTAGTGTAATTGGGTTTTGAACGCATTTCTCATTTGACAAAACGCCTGCGGCCACCAAACAACCCTCCATTTTGTAATCGTTTCCCAGGAAACCGTTAGTCCTCTATCTTTTTAACTGGAGTAAATGAATAATTATATTACCAGTTTTTTGTAGAAACCCGTTCATTTCATTTTTCGAGATGAGAGCAATGACCAAAAACTAGTTCGGAGTGGTTTCCAAGTCTGATGCTCTTGCTATTACTGGGTTTTCTACTTATTGTACAGCAAATAATCGCAAACGCAAGAATGAAAAAATATATCTGATTAATCTTATCTTATTCGAAGTGGCACTGTTAAAGATTTCACAATGGGAGGTTAATTGTTGCTTTTCTGCAGGCTAAATAAAAAAAAATATATGAACAAAGTTTAAATTCATATAATATCACGTTGTATACGATTTATTCAAAAGGATATTTCCTTTTAAATTGCTAAACAATTACAAATTTTCTGAGATTTTTAGTTTAGCGTTTCATGTGGAAACAAAAAGAAAACTTGACAATTTAAATAAAATGTTAATATTAGCTGTATGCCAACAAATTAATATTATTAGATTTTCATTGATTTCATAATTAAGGTTGAATTATTTTCTTCGAGAAAAAGTTAAAACAATTCAAAATTAAAAAAAATTAAAATTAATTGATAATAATCAAAAAACCATTTTTTAACACTGTATACAGTTCATAAACATTTAATTATCAATATCCAGGTAAATAACTACTATATAAAAATTAAATATAGTATTTATTACTAATTTTAATATATATATATATATATATATATATATATATATATATATTATTAGACAAATTTAAAAACATAAAATTGGTATATGACGTCATAACTCAATGTAAACATAAAACATACGTTTGTATTTTTGTCAGAAAGAAGTAACACGCCTCAAATTTCAAAAACAAAATACTCAACTACGTACTGAAAAAATCAGAGTATATAAGGCTTATTGAATGACGTTGACAAACTAATTTTTTCTTATCTAAAGTTTAAAACGTTTTCTCTTTACAATTGTAATCTCTTTAAAGTCGTATTAGAACATTTACGGCATTGTTACGTGTATATTAATATTTAATAAGAGGTATAAGGACGCAAATATTTACGAAAATATTGATAGAATAAAGCGTTCATCTAAAGTCAAGGGGTTCTATAAAATAATGTTATGTATATTAAACTAAAATATTAACAGTGACATCCTTTAAATTACCATGTAAAATAGAGCATAGAAGATGCAGGGGAACAAGTACACTAAGACGTTATTATCTGGTACATGGTCGTCGAAGTTCAGGATTATCCGCAGTACATTATAATTATTAACTTTTTGTGTAATCCAGTCATGTTTTGTATACATTTATTTTAAAACTATTTCATCTAACACTATTTATGAATTGTTTTACACATTACAACAGCATAAAGTTCATGTTGTGAGACTATAAAATGCCTTTCGTGAGGGTTAGCCTACGGCAGTCAATAATGCCATAACAAAGCTAGACCAGGTGCTGTATAAACTATTATGCCATTAATTGATTACATTCAGGGCTATAATGGCAAGTACGACCCTCGCTGTAGCGATGTGTTCCTACACCTCAGTACCTTTCGGACACAAGCTTTTAGTGGCGGTTCGCCTTATCCAAAATTTTTATTTTCCGAAATCTTCGTCCCATCAACTTCGGATACTCGCGTCACCAGTGTAAATGGTAATTCTAAGCAATATATGGGTCAACCTTGATTTTTCTCATATTACAATATAATGTTACAATAGTCAATTAGAAAAGGAAATGACTAGAATTTCTTGCCGGAAAGCAGTTATAGGGAGCAGGCAACCGCCAGACGGTCATATATTGCTTAGAGTTACCTATTAGTGATCAGGGGCACTGACGTGATCTGGGCTTCAAATTTGGAACTACTCGAGTTAATTTTTTTTTTCTAAAAGAGCAAGCAGCGCGAAGCGCTGCGCAGCGGGCAGGCATCGTGCGTGATCCTTTTTTTTATTAAAAATTTCTGATAAATTGTTATTACATATTACAATATAATGCAGGTAATGTATGTAAAACAATTTTAAACACATAATTAATTACATGCTGGAAAGCAAAGTAAACCAATATAATCCGCCCAATACAAAATCTCCGTAAAAATCTGGTAAAGGAATCTGTGTCATTTCTTTGGCCTGAATCAATTCAGTATATACAAAGATCACGCATGATGCTTGCCCGCTGCGCAGCGCTTCGCGCTGCTTGCTCTTTTAGAAAAAAAAAATTAACTCGAGTAGTTCCAAATTTGAAGCCCAGATCACGTCAGTGCCCCTGATCACTAATAGGTAATTCTCGCGGTTGCCTGCTCCCTATAACTGCTTTCCAGCAAGAAATTCTAGTCATTTCCTTTTCTAATTGACTATTGGAACATTATATTGTAATATGAGTTGCCTGCTCCCTATAACTGCTTTCCGGCAACAAATTCTAGTCATTTCCTTTTCTAATTGACTATTGGAACATTATATTGAAATATGGGAAAAATCGAGGTTGACCCATATATTGCTTAGAATTACCGTGTAAATTTAATGAACAAGCAGTGTTCTTATACCTGTGTTATTATACAAGTGTTATTATACCTGTACAATAGAGTAGAAAATTGTAAATCCCCCTCTCAGGAATAAGAACACGCTTCATTCCCCCCCACCACCATCCTTTCCACCCTCATTCACCATTCTCACCGAGTCGCTGATCAGGAGCGCTGACGAGATGAGAGCGAGATGATTTAATAGGTGGTTCATCCATATTGGCTTTAAAGATTCGTTGCACCATGATATTATCACAAATCTATTGATACCAAAATTATTTAAATCGAATTATAAATAACTGATTTAGAGCAAATTTACTGTGAAAAGACATGGCCCACATTGAGGTTCTCAGAGAATAGCCAACAATGCAAAAACTGAATAAACGGCCGCTATAAATTACATTATATTTTTTCAATAACTGGCCTTGTTATCATAAACATTTGAGCCAAAGTTGGTATACAGTAATTTTTTATTGAGATATTAAATTATTTAATAAGATACACATACAGACAAACAGACAGATAGTCAACTAAGCATCGGAGACCCATGTTCATATGGTGAAATATGTGTGTCTTGACCTGAGCAATAACGTGGTATACCTTTGTCCAGAGAGTTACGGGACACATTGTATACTGTCTTGGTAGTATTATTCTGAGATGTAACCTACTGGACGTCAATG
The DNA here is from genome assembly GCF_021130785.1 of Homalodisca vitripennis. Classification (NCBI taxonomy): domain Eukaryota; kingdom Metazoa; phylum Arthropoda; class Insecta; order Hemiptera; family Cicadellidae; genus Homalodisca; species Homalodisca vitripennis. The sequence goes on from NC_060209.1 coordinate 31,917,668, forward strand.
AAAAACTTCCACTTAACCAATACAATATACAATATATTACTACTTACTCGTGGGGTAATGTATTTATTTGCAAGCGTATATTATTTACTTGAGTGCAATAGATATTATTTCTACGCCTTCGTATCTAGTAATCGTCTGTTCAGTCGGCAGTCTGAACTCGGTGGTACTCGTCTATTCAGTCACCAGTCAGAACTCGGTGGTACTCGCCTGTTCAGTCGGCAGTCAGAACTCGGTGGTACTCGCCTGTTCAGTCGGCAATCAGAACTAGGTGCTACTCGTCTGTTTAGTCGGCAGTCAGATCTCGGTGCTACTCGTCTGTTCAGTCGAAAGTGTGAACTCGGTGCTACTCGCCTGTTCAGTCGGCAGTCTGAACTCGGTGCTACTCGTCTGTTCAGTCGAAAGTGTGAACTCGGTGCTACTCTTCTGTTCAGTCGACAGTCTGAACTCGGTGGTACTCGTCTGTTCAGTCAACAGTCTGAACTCGGTGGTACTCGTCTGTTCAGTCGGCAGTCAGAACTCGGTTCTACTCGTCTGTTCAGTCGGCAGTCTGAACTCGGTTGTACGTCCTGCTGGCACATGTCTAGCCACGTGTCACCGGTCCTCGATGTCCCTCCCTGTTCCCACTTCCACGTAAACCAATAACCGTTTACCCGGCTCAAATTACCCTACGAGCGGAGGAGAGCGTCATTACGTCTATTGCAGGTACCGGGAATGGAAATTTATGTAAATCCTGACGATCAACAATTTTGAAACATTGGGCCAGCTGGATCATGAATATTCAAGAATTCAACACGTCTTCGTCCTTCTTGTGCTCGGGGCGGCAGCTGAACGCTCGGTGTTTCGCAGTTGCAGAAAATAACCTATTACTTTACTTCATTCCTGTAACGTGTACCTTAATTATACCGGTTACTTTTCCTTGACATTCTTCATTGTGTTATAAAAGCTTAGATACGTAATTTTCCACTTCTATGATTTGTTATGAATATTTTATACATCATAAAATTTAGATTCAGCAAATTACTATTTATATCTAAGCTTACATTTAAGACTCTGAACTGCTGAAGAGTAACATTAAAGACGTTTGACCCAACATATGTAATTATTATAAAGAATATTAATATAAATAAACAGAATTAGTCATAGTACACAATTATTCATAGTAACTAATACATAAATTAAAAACACATTCCGTTATTTAGTATTTTAGATTCTATAAAAACACGTCCTGTCATTATTATGACACCGTCTTCAACATGGTATTAATGTAGATGAAAACAATTTTACTGCTTTCAAAGTAATTCTTGGCGTTAACATTATTAAGTGTTCTCAAGAAAAAATTATTGAGAACAGTTAAAAATACTAATATTACGGCGACACCGACGTAAATATATCGATCTTAGTTATAGTATCGATAAGTGTTCTCCACATTTTTTCTTTACAATGGCTAGATTACTAGGGTGACTTTATATGGAGTTTTGGACTTCTGCAATGGGAATAGATGGGGGAAAATATTTTCAGGGTTAAGGAAAATTTCGTAAAGCATTCACTATTTACCCGTATTGATGATTTTAGGTAGTTTAACATTTTATTCGTAAAAAGTACATATTAAAAACTAACAATTATTGCAACCCAAATGTAAAATTAGGTTATTTTATAGCAATATTTGTATGCTGATTTTCATATAAACTAAAAAGATTGTTGTTTTATAATCTGATATATTCTATTTTTAGGTTAAACATTACAAGAAACCACCACTCTTAAATCCAGGCAAAATAAATATCCGTAATGTTTGTCATTTAAAACGTGTTCTAGGAGCTAGCATAGCAATATCTCACTCTCCTTAATGGTAATAATCATCAGTAATGACCTTTTCAAACTATAATGAATTATAGTCCATTCCTAATTTCAATTAGTAAACAAACCTCAAACACAACAAAATGGCAATACACTTCACGATGTTACTACAATATTTTAACAGCACAGAATCGCCTACATACATTTTTCCAAGTGTGTTTCACAGAAGGAAAGCTAATCCCTAGTAAAAGGTAAAGGGTTGGCTCCAGTGTCCAGGGACTAGTACTCGGCCTGGAAACACGGAGAAACGGCCGCCTGGAGAACAACTCCAACTTTTAAAATAAACTCCAAACTTTATATGAAAATTCGGGCGGGAAGTGTTGACTCCCAGCACCTGAGTGGTTTGCAGTCCCTCGCCACAGCCTACACTTTTTTCTCGTTATTTGTTTGTAACACGCCAACTGTAACAAGTAACACAATAACTAGGTAGTAATGTGTTTTTGCGTTTAAACTTTTGTATTGGTGGTTCTTTTGTTTTAAATTAATAAGAGGTACGTTTTTCAATTAATTATAGCCATTACGAATGTAATTTCTGAAAGATACTTCCTCAATAGTAACCAAATTTAGTCCTGAATAATCAATTATTTACAAAACGCGACCTTTCTTCAAGCATTTATTGGAATAGACTTTTCGTTTCACAATCACACACATGTTCATGGCAGATAAAATTTATGATTACCCTGACTACGATAAAATTTATGATTTTTCTCTAATTACGTTATTTTTGCTGTCAAATTTTATTCTATTTGAATAATGTATCACTCATGTTATTGTATAGTAAAATGTGTTACTTCATATACGTTCCATGTATAGTAATCGTCCAAATAATATTAAACCCATCGTATAGACAGATCATTTTCTGTGTTTTAATTTTGATTTATTTTTAAAAGGAAAACAATCAAGTCGGGTCCAGATTGATTATTCATTCAGAAAACTTGGACCTATCAATTTTGTACAGGGGCCAGACGAATTAAAGCTTCAAACTCCAGTATAAACAATTTGTCTTAGGTTAATTCCATTTAGAATTATAATTGGTTGACCATCAGTGAAGATATTCAGATAACAAAATGATTCATTTGAATTTTTCCTTGAAAATGGTTTTCTACAGAGGCAAAATCGATTTTGAAGGTGGTATATATCCGTCAATGGGATATCCTTTAGGCAAAATACTATCCTTTCGAAGATTGTTACGCGACATGTAATCTACCGTACTCCTTCCTACCCGGTGATAGAGAATATTAGATTATATTAGAGATAATCCCTGTATGAAGTGAGTAGAGTATGATTAACATGGGAGGTACACTTTTTTTAACATAATGAATGACCTAATGCACCTTCAACATACAATACTGATGCCATAATTAAACCCAGGCTGCACGAGTTTCATGAAATTTCTATTACTAAACTATAATAACTGACATAACTCTTAAGGAACCAATTATTAATAAATTTCGTTTTTAGGTACACTGCAGCTACCCATTTGTTCGTGAACTATAACGCAATGCAGCCCAACTAATCTTAGGAAGTTGTAGTGTATCATCAAAGAACTAAATTCTTCTTGATGCAGTATTATGCATTTTTCTGGGCCAGGAAATTGTGTTAATTAATTATATTTAATTTTTTATTGCAATGGAGAAACTCGTTTTATATCAAGTATATTTTTAGTAACAAATAATTTGAGGGGTTTTTCATCAGTTTCCCATGGTAATGGAAAGGGGTGGAGTCGGTGTAGCGTTTCTCAACCATTCATATAAATAAAAGTCCGCTCTAAAAATAAGCAAACAAATATTACTCAGCAAAATAAGGCTGATAAATATTACTAAATTTTGTTTTGTTCTTTACTCCCCTTGTCTCTCTATTTAAAAATAAGGCTACTCATTTTTTATCTATATATAACAAACAACAACAAGAATGGAAATTCTTGGACTTTTAGTGCTGGTGTGCTAGTGTGTTTCTAGTTCGCAGCTAATTTCGTAATAATAAAAAATATTTCATAAGACTATTTAAATATCAGTGCAAATTTGATTTAAAACCTTATATCCTTTACTACTTTTAAATTTAGTAGAGAGAATTGTTGTATACTGTGTCAATGTAATGGTTATAGAAAATTGCACCAAGCTTAGTAGGACTGTAATTTTTGACAATTTGAAGTAATTTCGCTCTGATTAGTAAACCCCGAATAATATCCACTTACTTGTACACCTACTTGTTTGTATATATTTTAAATTTTGGATAGGGCATTGAAAACAAAACAAATAAATACAACTACCAACTTTTAATATTCGATAACCTTACTTTACAAGATGGTATTAGTGGAATAAAACGTACAACCCGTTTTTACTTCTCCTGGTTGTTTTATATATTAGCCATTATATGGATATAAAGCTATGATATATAATTGAAGGGATACTGCTGTGTAATACACCCAACTGTGCGAGGCGAGGCCGCGGTAAGAACTCCCATTCAGCCGGCGGCGTTCTTCCACACTCCGTCCGCACTCATCAGCAGCGGAGTGTGACACTTCAACCATTACAGGGCGTGACCGGACAGCACTTCCGGCTTGCTAGACTCTCATTGGTCCACTCCGGACAGGAAGTCCACGTCAGCCAACCACCAACGGCCTGCAACCATCCGGAAGTGTCTTTTTATGATAATTAACATAATTAGGACTCTTGTCGCACGCATGGGTTCCAATGGACACCTTCCCAAAGTAATGATTGAGTTAGGTTACGAGTTACTGTTAAATATATTTATGAGTTAACGGCTACAATTCATTCGAGCGTTATCTTACCATTCATTGCATGCGTTGTCTTTTTTAACCCTTTGTATTAAAGAAAAGATTGTGCACATTTACATACCGTCTAGATAATATTAACGATTATATGAAATGACACGTTTAATGCTTGTAATTATTTTTAAGTTAAATCTATTTCTAATCTATATTTTTACTTACAGTACCGCAGTACATTAGGTAAACTGAGTCTTTTCTTTCAGGTACTAGTAAGGAACCTGAAATGTGTTGGGTTTTATTATACCAAGGCTGTTAAGAAAAAAAAACAACGTTGTTTAAAAGTAAAGTAAAGTAAAGTAGTAATATTTTACGAGGCGAAGTTAGGGCTAAGAAGCCCTCTCTAACACTTAACCTGGGGACCAACGACTTAAAGGTGACTTCCGAACCACCACCAATGGCCGGGCAGGCTGCTTGCAAAGACAGGATCGCTCAGCGGTCACCCATTCAAGCAGCAGCTACGCTCGACGTTGCTTGATCCGGTTATCTTGCGATAACCGTTGTACCCGCTACACATTGGCGACATAGTATAACATACTGAACTATTTTTTTTCCTCAGATAGAAGAACAAAAATGCTACATCAGTTTGCTAATTAGTTATCCAGTCTCAAACTGGTCAAGTAATAATGTCGATTACAGTTCATTGTTGCCAGAAGATAGGTATTTACAGAAGAGCTGATGCAGACGTCAACCCATCATGGAGAATTGTTAAACGACATCTGCTTCTAAAGAAATTATCCGCCTGCGCCAATCGTAGGTTCTTGTGAACAAATTAGAAGAATACCTGATGACGATACCTGAGAAAAACTCAAACAAATTTTATCTAGTTTTGATGCAAGATTATATAAGGAAATAAATCGATCTCTGACAACCATAAAAAGAAACATAGCATAATCGTGGAATAATGATCGAAGGCAATCGCAGATGAAACCAGTGCAAAACATTTTTTAAGTGAAAATTAACTTCATGGTGTAATTCCAAGTCAGCCGTAAGGCATTTAGATAAAAAAAAGGATATAAAATAATTTTACAAAAGTATTTTCGTATTTCATTTACGCTCTGTGACCCCATTTCCCTTACTATACGCCCTTGGTATATTACCTCGTAATTTAATTAGACTTCTGTAGATTTCAATGAAATAATTTGAGTACAAGCGTAACAAAATACGTTGTAACATGTACTGTTTTACTTAAGGTGGTGCAATTAATTTTGGGTTGAGAAATTAAAAAAAAATAATAGTCACAATTCTTTAAGATAACCTTCCTGAAGACAGAAAAAGAACATAAAAATTGGAATAAATTAATTTAGGTCCCAATGGAAAACGTCTGATCTGCCGGTCAGAGTTTGGCTATATTGACACAAGCACAACCTTAACACTAACACGTCTTCGAGTGGAGTTTTTGATAAACAGTGACGTTATTATGATGGAAAAGAGCACGGACCTACAGTATACATCTAATTAAAAAACTAAGTTTGAACTTACCTTGAGTTAATGAAACTCATACCAAATAAATATTCTACTGATATTTTATTCAGTCCAATCTTTGAATAACTTAAAACCTGTATAAGAAAACAACATTGATGTAATACTGGTCCAGTAATCGGACCTTGAATTACTCAAATTGTAAAAAAATATCAATACACTTTCTTTACTATTTAAATTGTTAAAATATTTAATTTCATACGAATTATACTTTTGTATACTTACCACTACATGTTATTGTTTGGCTGGGACTTTTTTCGTGGGCTGCTAAAAAAACAACCCATAATCTTCTGCATAGAGTACGTTGACCATTATTTACTCTTAAGTTGTGTTGTGTGATCCCTTACTATACACTCGGTAACATAATAACTTGATTAGTCAATAAAACATTCAGTCTAGAAATAATGACACATCTACTATGGATAATTTAAAAGGGTAACAAGTTTTTGGATATTTTCCATTGCCAACGTTACAAAAAGACGTGTTATATTTGTAAGGTTGACGATAACAAATGTCCAAAACCATGTTATCCTTGTAAACTAGAGCCTACAACAAGAAGATCTGAGAGCAGTTGCTGAAACTTACGATCACTTTTATTGTAGCAATATAAGTTATCTAATATAGGTATATAAGTATAGGTTAGTTATTTACCTAATTACCTGAAGAAGAGATCAGATTGCAGATCTCGACACGTAGTGTTACTGATTTATTATTTCACTGAACGATGGCAAATGTCCGGAAAATCCTGTTTCCTTCACAATCCATCCATCGTCAAAAATAAACTTCCAACAAAGAATTACTAGTAATTAAAACAACACGTTTCAAATGTTATGTATTTTTGGGATGAGGTCTTTCGAAACCAAAGGATTCATCGTCAGGTGACTTCCCAATTTGAATAGCTTTAAAAAGTCTCACCAAAGTAATATTAATGTTCAAAACGGACAGGCGTCCTTCCTCATATGAATGTTTAATTAAGGAAGTACTTACTGAAAACCAAACATATCCTTTAGGCATTTGTACTTCCTACGTAAATCCACCACGGGTTGGATTTACGTGACTGCCCTTCGTCCAATAAATAAACAGGATTACACCCCTCAGGGAATACGTTGTCAGGTCGTTTCCCTGTGATCGACTATCAATAGTCAGTAGTCCAGCACAATGGCCGGAGAAGGCCGATGCCCACGGCTACCGGCGACTGCGGCAGTAGCTGTCAGCAGGGGTCGTAGATACGGCAGTTTACGGGAGTTCCCCGGACCGACTCTCCGCGGCGTCCTACAGTGACCGCGAGATATCGCCCTGCCGCAGATCGACCCACAGATTACACCGACTTTACCTTACTTCTGTTGTTCATACTTTAGGGTTTCGGCCAGCCGCTGATCCTATCCTTTTCCGGGAGCCTTAAAAATAGCCCTATAAAATCACATCTCGCTGCCGGACCGGTCTGAGCGGTTTTGGGGAGCGGTAAACATTTTTACTTGTCAATGCTAACCCTCGCTGGAACTCTATATGTACTGATTTTTATACGTAAACAAACAGCGGAGTTTTGGGGATCTGCTAAACTGTTGGTGCTTCTTTTTGGAGTTATTACTTCAGGAATGACTGGAAATCAAGAGTCGTCGTCTGATGCGTTGTCAAAGACGTTGACATTGAGGGTGGGGTTTTTTTTAATCAGATTTTTGTACGCAATGGAGTTTCATATTGTACAAGGTTATCTACTATATCATAAGATAGAAAGTAACAATTCTTATAAAAGTCTCATAAGGGTGAAAACACTACTTCTTAAACTATCCCTCTTTGTGCGTGAGTAAACTTATCTAATGCTTAATTCACTACTAAGTTGTTTACGTATAAATCCACATCGTTCGTTTCAACAATCTTAAATTCTTGATTAAATGAAGAACATCATCGACTAAGAATGACTGGACATCAAGGGGGGGATCGTCTGCTGTATTGTCAAAGACGTTAACATTGAGGGTGGGGGTTTTATATCAGATTTTTGAACAAATAGGAAATAACCACTCCTAAACATACTATTGTAGAGCTAACAATTCTTGTAAATGTCTCATAAGGGTGAAAACATTATTACTTAAACTGTCCCATTTGTGATTGAGTAAGCTGATTTACTACTAAGTTCTTTACGTATAAATCCACATCGTTCGTCTCAACGATGTTCAATTCTTGATTAAACGAAGAACATCGAATAGGCTATTATTCATCATTATCGTTTTTAGAACGCAAGTGAAAACTAGAAGACATTTAAAAATCTGAGCACGAATTTTGATAAATGCCCAACTGAACCTGTTTTGAAAACGGTCATCAGGCATTCTGCCCAAGTGTACCAAACGATTTGGGACAATTACCGTGTACTTACTCTTTGACTTGCATGGGAGAAGATAATCATCCGGTGGACGCATTAAGCTAGGATCGCTTCCGAAATGTTAATAGCTGTGATCAACAGTAGCGCCCCTTCCGCCCTACGCCGCGCAGGCCGCGACCCCTTCATTACCCACAATTCCTTTAATAGTCCAATTACACCTTCATAGTCAGCTGATCAACGGATGATTCTATTTATCCAATTACCCGATTTTATTTACCCTGCGTATTAATACAGACCCATGTTTATAGATTGCTTATTACTTTCTGGTCACCCTTGAATTGATGTACTCTAAGAACCTATTCTTGTACGTGTTCAAACACGTATTGACCTGTTAAACAACTCAATTGAATTTGATAATGGAAGTACTTAATATATTTCTTTATTGGAAATTTTATGACACAATAATATTGACTAAAACAGTACATTGTGTTACTACTAAATTACATTTCCTCTGTGAAGTAAATAGGGGTTTTCCAGACATTTTCCATCGTTCATTAATACAACATAATCAGTAACACTACGTTTCGAGATCTGCAATCTGATCTCTTCTTCCGGTAATAACTAAACTAACACATAATTACAAACTAGGTTAAAATAAACAAATCTTTGTATCACTAAACGATGGCAAATGTCCGGAAAAAATATGTTTCCTTCACAATCCTTCCATCGTCGAAAACAAACTTCAAACAAAGAACTGCTCTATTGTAGATAGTGGCATGCAGATTTTTTCAAACTCTTTAACAATCTTAATTACCGATATTCTTTATATAACGATATTCTGAATCGCAAACAATCTAAACCCAGTCATCATCTTTCTGAGGTTAATAAACTACGAGTAGTAATCAATAGGTACGAAATGTCTTTCCGTTGTAGTTCCTAGGTCTGCCCGTCGGATCGCGCTCTGAAAAATTTTAATACTACTGTATTATAATTATTTCCTGAGTGTCAGTGAAGCCTTTCACTTGTGGGGCTGGAAAAATTTAATTTCTGTCTGTCTTTCTGTCAGTCAGCATTACTCAAAGAACTCGAAACTCCAATCGTTTCCTGAGACTGTTATAAGTTGGAAATGTAGGTATTTACGTTTCTCAAATTTATCATGTCTGAGATTTAGCGAATCCTTTTACTTGTGGGACTGAGACAATTACATTTTTGTCTATCTGTCCGTAAATATCCCGAAAACGACCTATAGACTTGACATTTCTAGATGAGAAACACTGAGCATTCAAGAGGAAGAAATTATAAACATAGAATTATGAAATTAATTAAAATAATGTTCTTTCCACTACATCAGTCCTGGCCGTAACATTTGGTACAAAAATAATTAAATGTGTGAAGAATTTAAACAGTTGAAAAAGTCAAGAATGGCCGAGGAGAATGTTCAAAGGAATCGAGAAACGGACTGGAAAATTGGGTTAAACTTAATACTGCTTTTCAGGCTAACATGAGATGAAGCAAACGATAAGTGGCACATAAGGAGAAGCTTAGAGTAAATGAAAGAGTCAGGCGTGGAGATAGCAGGAGTGGGGTTGTGGCGTACAGTAGATTGTAGGCTTCAGCTAATCAAGACCCTAGCGTTACATGCCACAGTATGTCTTATAGCGACCCCACATGTCGTCTTATCGCAGGCTCGGCTCTGTTCTATCATTAGCTCAGATGGAGAGTACAGGCAGTTCCGTGTGGAAAGGTCTTTACTTTGTGAATTTGTCTTCTAAATGTTAGGAAACCTTTACAATAAACTAAAGCCTTGATTAACCGAAATCTGATCAACCGAATTAACCGAATTGACCCTAAGAATGTTTAAGGTTGCATGAATAAATAACTATGTATGATAAGCCCAAGTGTAAAACAAAGCTGAGTGTATGTCCATGTTACCCACAAGAGTAGTATGTGCGTAAAACATAGTGTTTTGTGTATTATTCATGTTTGACTGCATTTTTGTTATAATTCGTCTTAATTTTTTTCCAAAAATAAAGAGTGTGGTTTATCAAAGTTTCAGCATTAAGCGTGAATATATTAGTATAGCCAATTCCGGACTGAGCATTTTCGCACACAAAGTATAATTATTTGATAATAGTCTATAGTGACTTCATACACACACACACACACAAAGGTTGTATTTATTTATACTATTAGATTCATATTAGACTTCTATTTTTAGTAAAAAGTAGGAGCTAAAAACTTCGCGGATTAACCCAAAGTTACTCAATTAAACCTATAATAGTAATGGCAATGAGATGTTTCCACAATGGCAAACGGTGTTGAGAATTCCGGTGCTACAGGTCTAATTACATAATTAAATTTATTTATCTCGTGTAAAGTTTAGTAGGAATCTGTAAAAGCAATATAAAACACATCTACGCGAGCAGGACGGCTACATCCATCGCGAGGTGGAACTTCTCCACTTCACAGTGGCCGAGCGGCGCTTACATTCCAGGTGCACTTATTACAGTTGTAATCTCTCTGTACTTGATATATTGCTGTGATCCTCTACACCAGTAGGACGGCTACAGCCATCTCGAGGTGGAACTTCTCCACTTCACAGTGGCCGAGCGGCGCTTACATTCCAGGTGCACTTATTACAGTTGTAATCTCTCTGTACTTGATATATTGCTGTGATCCTCTACACCAGTAGGACGGCTACAGCCATCTCGAGGTGGAACTTCTCCACTTCACAGTGGCCGAGCGGCGCTTACATTCCAGGTGCACTTATTACAGTTGTAATCTCTCTGTACTTGATATATTGCTGTGATCCTCTACACCAGTAGGACGGCTACAGCCATCTCGAGGTGGAACTTCTCCACTTCACAGTGGCCGAGCGGCGCTTACATTCCAGGTGCACTTATTACAGTTGTAATCTCTCTGTACTTGATATATTGCTGTGATCCTCTACACCAGTAGGACGGCTACAGCCATCTCGAGGTGGAACTTCTCCACTTCACAGTGGCCGAGCGGCGCTTACATTCCAGGTGCACTTATTACAGTTGTAATCTCTCTGTACTTGATATATTGCTGTGGCCCTCTACACAAGTAGGACGGCTACAGCGATCTCGAGGTGGAACTTCTCCACTTCACAGTGGCAGAGCAGCGCTTACATTCCAGGTGATGCACTTACTACAGTTTCAATCTCTCTGTACTTGATATATTGCTGTGGCCCTCTACACGAGTAGGACGGCTACAGCCATCTCGAGGTGGAACTTCTCCACTTCACAGTGGCCGAGCAGCGCTTACATTCCTGGTGGAGTCTCTTACTACAGTTATAATCTCTCTGTACTTGATATATTGCTGCGATCATCTGCACGAATAGAAAGGCTACAACCACCGCGAGGAGGAACTTCCCTTCCCACTTCACAGCGGCCGAGCAGAGCTTACATTCCTGGTGGAGAACTTGCTACAGTTTTAATGCCTCTGTTTTTCGTATATTGCTGTGATCTTGTACACGAAACACTTTTAGCTGTAATAATGAAACGTAGTTCTTTATATAACTAAAAACGTATATCTATCAGATTCAAATCCTTTCAAATGCCTTCCAGATTTCGACAATGATAAGAGTTAAATATAACAAATAAATTATGATGTTGCTTAGAATATCTTAAGGTTATATAACATTTTTCAATATTTGTAAATTGCAAATACTTTGTTGGATAAAGTTTTCTTCAGAACATTCAATAATCTCAGTTCCTAATTCGTACATTTGAAAATGAGACAGCAGTATATACAATATTAGTATCATCAACAATAACTCATTATCCTCATGACTCATGATGTACTTTTTTGCTTAATATAAGAAACTGAACAGCAGTAAAGAATGGGTTTAGAGAGTGTACTGGTGGAACCTAACCCCCATCAACTTAATTGTTTTATTAAAACAGTGCACTTACAAAACACTCTTTTAAATCCGCTTAGTACTGGAACTGTTAGTTCGATTTCATCCACAAAAAAGCTATTAGTAGACCTAGTCTGTGTATTCACTAATTCAATTGTTACAATCCAAAGTGCAATATTTTGTTTGTATTTTGGTGTAAATAAATTTATCTCTCAAAGAAGTTATTTGTCCGTAAAATAACTATAACGAGTTTTTCGTAAAGTTCTTTTTGTAATCTCCGAATAAGAAATAAAGAGATAATCGAGTCAGGACCTCGGATCATCAGCATTTAGACACTATCAGGATCAGGAAGTGCACAAAATTACATATTGCTGTCTAATATTCGCATTTCCCTCGGTTCAATCACGAACTAAGTACCAGTTAAAACTTCCCTGATTCCTACGATCTGCGCTGGGTTTCCGCACAGACTCCTCCAGTAGTCCACGCAGTCCGGTTAATTATTATCCGGTCCACTTCTCTGTCCGGCACACGCACTCCGTTATAGCGAGATGGTTCTCATTAACGGGTACTGGTTAGGTAAATATGCCATTACTCTAATGGCAGTCTCCGGGTAGGCTATCGGAGCTGACAACGCTGCACACGCATCTAATGGTAATGAACACGTCGAGGGTACAGTTCTACTTGGCTGTGTCCCTCTCAATCTTTACACAGAGAGCAAACAAGTTTCCTCCACAACATTCTTCACTTGTATCTTGGTTGAGTCTTGAATAAAATAAAAAATACGTCTAAATATTCGTTCGGATAACTGCTAAGGAGCTTGACAGTAGGAAAGAACAGTCTCGTTAAAAGAATAAAGAAAAGTTTGACTTTAAAGAAAAAGCGTTGTTTACAAGACGTCGCCGGTCCCGAGACGGAACTTATTATTAGAGGAGCAATAATTGTGGAGATGAAAGCTGCCCATTAAAAGTTGGCTTGACATTTCCCTACCCGGTTTGTTCGCGAGAGAGCCTTATTAAAGGGCCAAGATTTTTGGAATTCCGTTTGAAAGCGACACCACAAGAGTCCGTACGTTTTAGGGATAATTGGCCTCGATTGGGCCTCCCCTAGAAGACGGCACTCAGCCACTAGACCACCCGCTAGACCACCCCTTCCACCCGACAGTAAAGGGAGGGTTCGAGAGGGTTCACCAGTACCCCCAACAATCTAATGGCATAATTCAAACGGTGCACTTCTCAAGGGCCCTCAAGGGCTCGCTTAGTCTAGTAAACCGTTATTTTATTTCGCCTCCATGAACAAAGCAGGATAATTTCCCTCTCGAACATCGATTATTTCAACGAAACGTTCTCTAATATCGAGTGAAACTGTAGACTCGTAAATGAAACCCACACCATGATATAGGCCCACTGTTTATGGATGACTTGTATTGTGTATCCAGTAGTCAGTTTTCCCCCAAAAACGAAATCAACTGTTAAACGAGCGAGTAGAGAATTTGCATTTAAAAAGACTGTTTAGTGCGATCCCACAGTCCCCACAGAATCGGAATGGCTTTGTTTGCCCGACCGAATGTGCAGGTATAAATTAGGTAGGACCATCGTAAACCTGTGATGCTGGAAATCGTCTACCTCCCAGTGAGTCGCATCAGTGGCCGAATTCATTTTAAGTTTTGTTCTTGGACATTAGCAAACACAAATCGCTACTGGCAGCTTTAAATTCTATTTTGTACGCTTCGCCTCGGTAAAATCCAACTGGAAATAATGCTACGCGTAAACATTGTTTAAGGAAAACTTTAATTTAGAAGGTATCACCGTTTCACAGAAAATAACCAATAACACAAAAAGAATTACTTATTTAGTAGTTTTTATTGGGCTCTAAATATACATAAAATATTACGCTTTAGACTATTTTGTGATACTAATTGCAGTAAATGAGTGCTCTTTTTTTGGGTTCATTACTTACGATAAATTATTTTAACGATAAAAGAAATGTGAACATCTGCCATCGTTAAGTGTCCCGTGTGTTTTTATATGCCGTGTGAAGAAATATCAAAACCATGTCACATTCTAAAATTATATTTAAAAAATTAATTCCCATAAGTCATAACTGAATAATATAATCATGTCACTTCTTGAAGATATGGCTCTGAAACTATGCAAATATTTTTAAAATTTCACATTTTTAGTTTCAGTCGTCTGTATTTGAGTCTGAATTTCAAAAACAGTCTGAATATTCCACTTTAAATACTTGTGATTACAAGTGTAGGGATTAAAAAACTGCCAACATTTTTTTCATTCTGGGAAGTTATTTTAAAAGGTTATAAATGTAACAATTGTTTTCCAAAACCAAAATCGGTTGCACCACCCGATCGATCCGAAATCGATTGTAAGGGTTGTGTTGTAAGGGCTATAACTGTAACAATTGTTTTCCAAAACCAAAATCGGTTGCACCACCCGATCGATCCAAATCCATCGTAAGGGTTGTGTTGTAAGGGCTATAACTGTAACAATTGTTTTCCAAAACCAAAATCGGTTGCACCACCCGATCAATCCAAATCCATTGTAAGGGTTGTGTTGTAAGGGCTATAACTGTAACAATTGTTTTCCAAAACCAAAATCAGTTGCACCACCCGATCAATCCGAATCCATTCGTAAGGGTTGTGTTGTAAGGGCTATAACTGTAACAATTGTTTTCCAAAACCAAAATCAGATGCACCAACCCGATTCAATCCAAATCGATTGTAAGGGTAGTGTTGTAAGGGCTATAACTGTAACAATTGTTTTCCAAATCTAAAATCGGTTGCACCACCCGATCTATCCAAATCGATTGTAAGGGTTGTGTTGTAAGGGCTATAACTGTAACAATTGTTTTCCAAAACCAAAATCGGTTGCACCACCCGATCAATCCGAATCGATTGTAAGGGTTGTGTTGTAAGGGCTATAACTGTAACAATAATTGTTTTCCAAAACCAAAATCGGTTGCACCACCCGATCAATCCAAATCCATTGTAAGGGTTGTGTTGTAAGGGCTATAACTGTAACAATTAATTGTTTTCCAAAACCAAAATCAGTTGCACCACCCGATCGATCCAAATCGATTGTAAGGGTTGTGTTGTAAGGGCTATAACTGTAACAATTGTTTTCCAAAACCAAAATCGGTTGCACCACCCGATCGATCCGAATCGATCGTAAGGGTTGTGTTGTAAGGGCTATAACTGTAACAATTGTTTTCCAAAACCAAAATCAGATGCACCAACCGATCGATCCAAATCGATTGTAAGGGTTGTGTTGTAAGGGCTATAACTGTAACAATTGTTTTCCAAATCTAAAATCGGTTGCACCACCCGATCTATCGAAATCGATTGTAAGGGTTATGTTGTAAGGGCTATAACAGTAACAATTGTTTTCCAAAACCAAAATCGATTGCATCACCAGGTCGATCGCAATCGATTGCGTTGTAAGAGTCGACACTTAAATGCACCTCCCGATAACAAAATGTGTGATTTTAAAGAACTAATTTAGCCCACTCGATAAAACCAACACTAGTAAACTCGCAGGCGTTATCTATCACATCTATATCGTGGCACGGCGCAGGTTTTATGGAGGATGCAATGATAGAGAGGCGGTCGCGGTCGCGGTCGCCGGTCTATTATCTGGTTAATTACCCGGTTCAGTTTACGGTCGTCCGGCACATGCACACCGGTCAATATACCGTGTAACGACTCATTAGCAGGCGGTGTGTGTGTAAATACTTCATTAATCCGGGTTTTACGGTGACCCGGAGGACCGGTCCGGGCGCGATTAGAGGTCCTGGAGATGACAACGATGTTGTCCGATCAAAGACAGACCTTATCGCGCAAGGTCCTGGAATTTTCCAGGAACTTCCAGGATACAAATTAACACCCATTAACAACCAAAACGTTCCGGAATGTTTAATCGAATATTCTGTTACACATCTCCATCACATCACTTTAGTATATGAAGTCATTGTGATGCAATCGACGAATTTCTTATAGCTTACAGACCCCATCCTTCTGGGATGGAGTATAGATTATCACATTTCAATACAAAACCTATCCAAACACTATCACCAGTAAGTTACAACACTAATTTGTGCCGTTATTTAGTTGTATTTTATATAATACATATTTACGCTACCCTGTTACTCGTTACTGGTTAATATAAGTTACAACCGATGCTCTTGGAACTAAATTATTGGCGGAATAATAACATAATTAGTACGCGTATTAATTTTTTCTCTAGTGCACTTTGTAGCTGCCGTTCCTGCTGCCGAGTAACATCTCGCGCGCCTTGTCCGCGAGTTCAACCGAGTCTCTGATTTCAACTTCAAGTCTCTTATTACAACTTAGAATGCTTTTAGACTACTAGTTTAATAATCTTCACTTTTTCCGACTACAGCTGCAATATCGAGCCAAGATGCTGACGCCCGCGCTTGTGAGTCGACATCAACGTGAAAGAACTTCAATCATGAAGTTGTAATAATTATTAAGTTCGTATGCAAAATTCCCATAGAACATTGGAACCATTATGCTCACCCCCATGATATCATTTGATTCAATATCACTCTATTTGGCAGCAACGTGGCAAAACATTATTTTATTTTTAAAATCTATAAGTGGTGTTTTTTTTTTTATTTTCCACAGTTAAACAAATAAGTACACTTTGAAAATCGAGTATTCATTACTACGACCTCAACGGTATCCAAACCCATGTGTTTCGTCCATTCGGTACAAATTTGTCACAGAAAATCAAATACGTCATCTAATGAATGGAATGTTTCACACAGTTTGGCTAAAGATGATTCAATAAAGGGAATAACTCTGTGTCCGTGCATTTTTGGACGCTGTTAGTGTCAAAAACAGATTCGAAGATCAAAACTTATATAATTAGGTCAGGTAAGATCCGATAGGATCAACTCTGGAATCAAAATTCTGATATCTTATTGGTCTTGTTATGGTCCATCATATTCACCACTGCCAGAAAAGCCTACTTCGGAGAACTCTAGAGGTGAAACGCAATCTGGGGGGGATCCGTGATCACAATTATCACACTTTACACGATCAGAAGCTGTTATAAGTGATCGTGCACGATAGGACTGGCCTCAACAGTACTTCTAACATATACCGCTTTAAGAATTAGTTATTGGGTGAGCGTTAGAGAAGCAAATCAATTTAGGGGTTGGATAAAATTCCATTTCTCTATCTATCTGTCTATCCACTCGATATGGCGAACTAAAACAGACCGACCTGAAGACTTTTCTATATAAGGAACACTGAGTTCGATTATGGTGCACGTTACTCCATGTGCTTTGGCTGAGCGTTAGTGAACATTTTTACATTGGCCTTATGGGTAATTATGACACATAGATAAAACCACAGAATAAATTAATTTGTAAATAGACTGAGCTCAATCATTTGACATTTTCACATGTGACTTAGTAACATATAAACAGGGTGATTCCAGTAAAAGTGTGCATATTTTCAGGGTTGATAGTGGATGTGAATAGAAACTTTTTTGTGCAGTACACATGAGGTCTCAAATGTTTCTTTCCCGAGAAAATTAAAAAATTGTGAAACGCCTCCTTGTGGGCAACACATTATGTTCCGTTTGAGATTCGGCCGGAAACGCAAAGTTGCTGAAAAAAAACTTTATTCCCATTGAATAACACATCAAAACCACATAATGTGAACAAGAATGTTCAAAAATTATTATTTCAGCAAATGTTCATAATTTCTCTCATTTGTGTGGATGCAAAGTTGAGATCTTCGTGACATCGACTGTCTTACTCCCACTTCTGCTTAATAATACTTTTTTACATTCTTGTTTGCATGAAGTGGTACTTTTATTTGTACTTGAAAAGGAAACCATATTCAGTCTCAGTAGCTTTACGTTTTTCTGGTCGAATCTGAAAGGGAACACTACGGGTTGCCTACAAGGAGGCGTTTCACAAATTCTCAAATTTTCTTGAGAACGAAACATTTGCGACCCCACGAGAACTGAACAAAAATGTTTCTATTCACATTCTTATCAACCCTGAAAATATGCCTACTTTTATCGGAAGCACCCTGTATATAGTAACAGCTACAGATATGAAATTCTGCATGTAGCCTCAGTTAAGCCTGTTCCGCGACATGTGGTGAGGGGCACTCTTAGCTTATCTCTACACTTCGCATCATGGACGGGAAGGTACGCTTAGCTTGTCTTGATGCAAAAATGAATTAATAATGTAGAGTAGCAGTCAGAAGGCAAGCGGCCCCCTGTCACCCGCCATTTGGCTGCCGTATAAGTAGGCTCGGGTATAGAGGCTGAGTAGCTGAGTGCCTCCCTCGCCCCTAGCCAAACACTGTAATGGCACGATGTGCAGTGGGTGAGTAGCTCCCCGAGCCGGTGTCGTAACACACATATTTAACCTGTGTTGTGTCTTTTGTGTTTGCATACAACGGCTGAAAATATACTCAAGAAACATCATTTTAACAGATGAAAGTAACAAATATATAACAAAACTTTGGTTACTAAATGGAAGAAACGGATTGTTACCATCGTTGAAATCGTTTTAAAAATCCACTTGTACATCAGTAAACTCTCTGAATTGTTCAATAGCCTGTAATATGAAACTGTTAATTTGGCTATTGGTTAACATGGTTACCTGAAACCAAGAACGTATCCAGCGAGGGGGTCCAAAAGGTGCGGATCCCCCAAATGTTTACAATTTCTATTAACTTACTCAGGTTACGACGCTAGTTTCTGTTACGTCTGTCGTCTGCACTATAGACCCTCTACAATTGGATGTGAAAGAGTTCAGTGTTGTTTATATTAAAGCAAGGACGTAGCCATGCGAGGGGGTTCAAGGGGTCCGAACCCCTTCCCCACATTTTCCATTTTTTCAATTACTTTTTTAGTAAACGATTATTACTATTTATATGTTTCAGTATTACTGAAATGTACTACTGAAATATCGTTCTCAACAAAGAAGCGGATCAAGAACTTTTTAAGGAACAACGTGGGGCTTTACTCTCTGTCCTCTACGGGAAAATATCAGTTGTTTGGACCCCCCCCCCCCCCCGACAACAAATTTTCCTGGCTACGTTCTTGCCTGAAACTGTTTATGTTTTACTTATCAACGTTAGGGTGTGCATCAATGAAGCCTTTTCCATTGCCAAAGCGTTCCTTGGAAAAGACGCAATAACATTGTTACCTACTTCGTTTGTCAACAGATATTTTGTCAGTTACGCAGAATTAATTTCGCTAACACCGTAGTGAAAGGGAGCAACATGCAATCAATCTGGATCAAGTTGCAGCATTCAACATGTTGCGCATATAGTGTTGTATTTACTGAGTTACAGTTACTTGTCACGTGAGTGCAACATAAGTGCCTGGTTAAAAAATATTAATACTTTCAAGAATTTTTTTTCGTTTATAACGAATTAATAAGCAACAATTAGAAGGAGTTCTTAAAAGTGAATGAAGTGGTCTGAAGTTATTCATCTAATAAAACACATATTTTTACACAATCGTAATATTTTTTAAATCTTCCGTAGTTGCAACATTTTACAGCGCCTAATAATATATTAGTCTATGATTTCAACCATTTATGGCACCGCAAAGGGATATGTGCCTTGTACAGATAACAGTTTCTTGGTAATATATGAAAAGAAAGAACACTAAACAAATATCACGACGGTTACAAGGCAGTTGATATTTTCCTATATGATATAGCAGAGATCAGGTCTCATTTTGTAAATTCAAATCTGATTCAAAGACTTTTCGGATGACGAGTGGTCCGGCGAGGATGATTTCTGTCCCGGATCCCACGCTTATACTATAGGAACAGAAGACTTACTGTGGGCAACTCTCTGCGATTAGCCGGGCTAAGGCAGCAGGCCGACCGACCGACCATCCCCATTATGATCAGAAGACAAGAGAAATCACAAGTTGTTGTCAGAAATTTAGTAAACGGCTGGGCGAGTTTATGGGCCCGTAGTGGACTAAACAGCGCTCCGGCACGCTACAGTAAACAATAACCCGGAGTGCGCATGTGTACAAATTACACATGTGTAGTGACAGACCGTATATTGTGAGCATGCGCAGAGCGGGCTGGCGCGGCGCGGCGCGGCTGGCACATGTGTGGGTGATAAACATACTTGAGCAGGAAGACACGTAGAACGGGGAATATGGGCATGGCAAACATTTACAGTGTTATAAAACTTTCCTGGTTTGCGTGGCCACTTTCAGTCTCTTCACCTAGTTTACATGACAAATATTAAGGGTTGAAGGCCCCTACCTCGGCCATGATAACATTAGTAACTTCATATTGTATCAATTTTGTGTATTACATATTTTTTATGAAATGGAGTTGGATCTTCCTCATAGATCACATAAATATAAAAATGTTAAAAAATTTCAAAAGACAAAATTTTTTTGTTATGAGTTTTTATTTTTTAATATTTTTGGCTTTAGAAATAGTTTAATTATTCTAGTATATTTTGTACATTATGTATACATAAATGACATCTGTAAAAATGCAACATAGCAATATCTCAGTTAGAATCTCAGTAAAATGTACCTAAACCTAAAAAAGCGTACTTTCGGAAAACAGCAAAAAAACAAAAAAATGTAGCTGATTCTAAAGAAGTGTGTAACTTGTCTTAACCCTCCTGGGAATTACTGGGATTCGTCTAATTCATCTACTTATAGTATATTTCTTTTTCTGGCAATCCTGGCTTTTTTTAGTTGCATCTTATGCTGCTCGACGAGCTTTGCGAAGACGAATTTCATTTGTTATTGATTTTTAGTGCTTCAATAGTGTTTATGTCACATTCACTAATTCCTAATTCTTTCAAAACTTGCTTTCTCCCTAAATTACCATCACTTAATGTCAAGATGGCATCAAACACTCCTATATCTGAAGTTCTTCTCCCAACAAACAAACTTTTAGAAATCCTACTCCAAAGTATATTATTCAATGACTCATTTACATTTTGAGTCTTACCATGGAGGCACTTCCCAGAAGACTTGGTTGAACTAATGCTTGAAGCATGTACTACCAAGAAACAGTGCTACCAACACTGATTCCCCACTGTTTACTATTCCACTCAGTACAGTACAAAATGCATGTAAATACCATACGATTATAAACTAAATTATAAACACTAACGATTCATAAACACTAATCTGACTGTGAAAAAGGCGTGCAGACTATTTTTTTAATTACGTAAAAAGTGCTTAGAAGAAGTTTTATTGAATATTTTTGGTATCAAACTGTGCAAAAACAAGTGGAGAACATATTTTAGTAAGAAGAAACTATTATTTGATTATAGACCCTTCATCTCCCCTTAAGTATTACTCGTATATTTTATTGCACATTTCATCCACAGATGTACATACCTGTACAATTTACATTGTTATTTCATTTACGATTTTCAAAGTATACACTTCACAAGAAAAATTAGCATTAGCAATGTTACAAGTTTTGATTGTCATCAACACAGATGGTGTGACTAGCAAAATAAAAAACCATATACAAGTTGTGAAGGAAAACAACTTTTCCAGACATTTGCCATCGTTCAGTGATACAATACAATCAGTAACACTACGTTTCGAGATTTGCCATCTGATCTCTTCTTCAGGTAAATGACTAAACTCAACTGACTATGCGTTGATTTGTTTTGTTTACATTAACCTATATTGTAGTCACGCATTAGTTTAGTCATTTTCCCGAAGAAGAGATCAGATTGCAGATCTCGAAACTTAGTGATAGTGATTGTATTGTATCACTGAACGATAGAAAATGTCCGGAAAAATGCTGTTTCCTTCACAATACTTACGTTGCCAAAAACAAACTTCAAACAAAGAATATTCAAGTTGTTTTGTATGTCTTATTACTGCAACCTATAAGCTTTTGAAAAGCTATAAACCCTTAAGTTAATGACAAGAACGCCGATTTCACAATTTCATCCCAATGGCCTTTTAATTTTTAATAGAAATTATTGAAATCTCAGAACTAAAACAATAGGCTAGGGAAAGGCAATAGCGGGACTGACCGACAGAAGTTGATATCATCTTACAACGGGCTGTGAATAAAATAAAAAAAACATAAACTAAAATAATATATGGTAAAATAATGGTTTGAATAAATCTACGTACTTCTAATTTATCTATTATGAAATCTACGCAAACTTGATTAGCTTACTGCATCATTTAATAGTAGTACTTTAAAGCT
This sequence comes from Homalodisca vitripennis, assembly GCF_021130785.1. Lineage (NCBI taxonomy): Eukaryota > Metazoa > Arthropoda > Insecta > Hemiptera > Cicadellidae > Homalodisca > Homalodisca vitripennis. The sequence continues at coordinate 31,940,225 of NC_060209.1, forward strand.
CATCTGATTCCAAATGGAATTTCAGCATGGTTAATGTTAATTTCTATTCCAGTTCACAATTAGTTTCGTCCTGACGAGATTTAAAAAAGAATTTAAAATAAATTTAGATTAGATCTTTTCTAACTAACAAAGCCGTAGTGTAAATTAATCGTGGAGGAAAATTAGTCTTTCTATTGATTATAATTATAACCTTTACACAATTATATTGGGCCTTAACCTAGATTCACTTAAAAATAAATTACATAAATCCGGATTTTAATACAAATTTGCTGAAGAAACGTCAAAACCATTAATTGACCTTTTAAAAGATAAATTAAATTAAACAATGTCAAACGATAAAAAAAATACAACTAGATATGGAACAACAAGATGTTTAGTAAGATTTTATTCGAGAATGTTTATTTCTTATCTCAGCTATTATAAACACATCATTTCATTTTTAGAATATAATGGCAATGGAAATGTAGTAATTATTTCTGCCTTTCCATTTTTGATCATTATCATTTTCACTACAATTTTGTATTTCCGAAATAAGAAATACAAATTTTCCCGCCCCTAGCGGCTACATAGCGAACAAGTGTGTTGTGACATTACATGACACAAAACGAAAGTCCCCCCTCCCACCCCCCGTGTAAAACATACATCCATGGCCCGCCAAAAGAAGTAGTCACTTCAAAAATTAAAATACAAAACATTTTATAACAGTTAATATACCGTATAACATGTACTTAGAAACGGTTGTGCTCTCTGATTTCATAATCCAATAACCGTAACAGCCTGTTGGTGAAATATAGACACATGAGTATTATACAGTATTTACTCACTTGTGTGGTACTCTCACTTCGTTATCGCGGCTGATAAGCGTTAAAGTAGTTAAACTACTGAAATCTCATAAATTAATGAAATGAATGTCATGAAATTTTGTAAAAAAAGTTTATGCTACCTCAGAAAAGAGCTTAAGAAATTGCTATTATTTAAAGCCACCAACCAACTGGCCTTAAAAACTTGAATGAAAGTAAAATAAAATCAGTAAAAAATCAGGACATTCTTAAATTTATGAAATTGATCAATTAGAGTTTTGTACAGATTACACAAGATTAGGCCTAAGTCATCGCTGGCCGATAATTTTGCGATATATTTCAGACGCTGCACTAAGCCGAAGGTGAAGAAGAGTTGAATTCAACATTCGCTTAGAATCAACCCCCAACATACCTACGTGTACACTATTTAATGTTTATTTGTTTTAATACTACAGCTAAAAATAACTCCTCTTTTATTTTTCAAAGCAATATAAGCGATTTAAATCAAGAATATTTAAATTTTAATAACTGAACATTCTACTTTTGGACAAAATGGTAAGAATAACTCACTCTTACTCAGTAAGTAATATTCAAGTAAACACACACTTAGAGACCCTTAACACATTGTTTTGGTCAAAACATTGCCTATTGTAAGTTTTAAGCTGCAATCAATCATAAATTATTAAATTACAATTTAATAACTGGGAGGAAGAATTGTAAATACATGTCCCTCATAGGTTATTTACTTTAAATGTCGTAAACAATTGCCATTCCTTCACACACACACACGCGCGCGCGCGCGCGCACGCACACGCACACACGCACGCACACACACACACACACGCACGCACGCACACACACACACACACACACACACACACACACACACACACACACACACACACACACAAATATTATTATCTTAATAATAACACAACTGATTGTAAAAGACAACATTTATTAGTCAGAGAGAAGTAAAATTTTAGCATGCAGCCAAATGCTTATCTAATTAGTTGTATAAATGTTCTGAGAACCCAATACGGTAAATGAGAGTAGGGTCTATAGCCTACAAATGTTTGCGTACTGTAGCCTACACGTTAACAGAGTTTAAAACGAGAATTTTCAGGTAATTATTTAAGAGGTTAGAGGTAGGGTATTTAAATACCCTACAAAGTGGCACTTCACAGGTAAAATTTAAGAAGTTCAAATGTAACGAACTTCCAGCTTGTGACAACCCCTATTAGGCTAGTATGGCCTGCGTACGCACACCTCACCGGCAAGGATCCTCCCGACTACCGGTGGCAACAGACCTGTGGCGCTCTAGGTGCTGTCTCCCGGCTCATCACCATTAACCCTGTTTAATTGGTTTATAAACAAGGCGGGTCTACCCCGGGCCTCCCACCTCGATGTTCGTTAGGCTGGATTTAGTGCCGGAAACGTCTGGTACGCGCGCCTGCCGTGGCCATCTTGGAAGTAATTAGTACAAATCCGACCTGGCAAAGGATTCAGTGGTAGAAACAAACACGAGAAACGTTACCAGTACCTGGTACTGTTTGGCCGGAACGTCTCCGGACGTGTCAGGACGTTCCTCTAACGTTGCTTGCTAGCTGGTGCACAGGGCTGTTAGTATGAGATCAACTCAATCATAGCGTTGATATATAAACAGTATACTGTGTTCCACATTTTATGCACACGGAAGAGATCTTGGACATTGTAAGTGATACAGCCAAGAATAAATGGGCAAATTTGTACGTAATAAGAAGGCACAAAAAATTATGTGATAATGAAGTTGATTATTAGTGGCGTCGCGTCGTTCACTTGCTGCGCTCAAAAAACCGTTTTTGGCCAACATTTTCTCTCTTATTAGTACCTAAACTATTAAAATGAAAATTCTTTCAAGATCAGCAAGCAGACCATTTTTTACTGAATCTAAAGAAAGCATATGTTTTACTGATTTCAAAAATGCCATGTATGGTATACTTTCCTTGTGGTTTTAATGTAATAACTCATAAAACCCGCTTTTGTATGGTTGTGTCAAGGGGATTTTTATTCTAATACTCGGATAGTTGGTATACCTGATTGATGTTTCATTGCACATAGTGTTTGCATCAGATGTTTAGTAAAACATAGAAATTACCAGACAATTTAAGTATAAAAATGACTGTTACATTTTTTTAATTGATTGGCAAATTAGCATGTTAGTTTAAAATTGTATCGCGATTTATTAATTTTATAAATCATAAAACTGTGACAGATCGAAAATTTTGACCACAATCAGTTTTTTGAGGGCATTAAGTGAACGACATAACCAATAATCAACTTGGCTACATTAAATTTATTAGTCTTGTTATTACGCACTACTTTGTCCATTTAATCTTGGATTTATTTTTTACGGTTTCCAAGATCCCTTCGGTGTGCATAAATTTGGAACACACGGTATAACACAATAAAGATGCAGGTTAGAACGATTTGTCCCACAGATTACGCATGTAGCTGTATCTCTGCAAGATGCATAAAACTACAAAAGTTTTACATATTTATGATGAAGTATCTAAAATTGTATTTATCCTTTGATACACATAAAAAATTGTCATGAAAAACAATAAATTCAAGTGCATAATGTAGCTAGTTGTTTTTTTTTTTTCATACATAACGTAGTATCGGAAGGAAACTTTTTATTTTAAAAAACGATACAGGTCTTTTTCACGAGACCTGTTTGTTTCCAGATCTCATTTTTTACTGACAACTATCACACGATCGTAAATTAATTCCTCCTGGCTTGTTTTATTTTGCTGATACAAGAATAACTTCAAACTTTGCTCATAAAATCATTGATTTGCACAGTTTAGAGGCTTTGAATTAGCTGTTTGAATTTGATAACAACCCCCCCCCCCTACAACAACCAAACTCTCTGTCATAGATTTACCACAGATGTGTTCTGACAAGTATGAACATATCCATTGTGTACTATTTCATTGATATGTATGATGTTTCATATCGCTGTCCATAGTTTGCATTATGTTTGCATTGCATTATTCACCGCATAATAAACCCATATAATAAACAGGGTTTATATACAACGAAATATTAAACGACCGTACAGAACTTTCCGTACCTTCCAGGACCGTCAAACCCCAACATCAATAGAGAGAATCCTATGGATTAGGTTTTCTATAAAGACGAACCCTAATGTTGTCTTTGAAGCCAAGAAACTAAACTGCTGAGTATATTGTCTTTGGCTACGTACACATGGCAGCGTTGCATCGCGCGTTCAATCGCGCGTCAGAAAATACTAGTGTACACATGAGAGCGTTGCGTCGCGCGTTGAAGCGCCTTTTAGTGTAAATTTATAGAATGTTCCAGTATAGCCATGGAAGTTGAAGAAGCTGTATGTCTTTGGGTTCTGTATCGTAGATATAAACAACGAAGACGAAGACAAAGGAAATACTGGATTCATCCAATTTCACGTGACCGGTTAACTCACGGTTCTTTTGTAACCCTTTACCCAAATCTGAGGAAATATGAACCTAAATTTTTTTAACTATCTAAGAATGTCTATTGCGTCATTTGACGAGTTATTGGCAATAATTCAGGATGATCTGGCACCTTGTGAAAACTTTGTAAGGGATTGTATTTCACCAGAAGAAAAAACTCGTAATCACACTGAGGTAAGTTTATTGCTCAAGTGGCATGTAAGTTTATTGGCTGTGTAGCGGTGGCATCCAAAAGTAGAATTGCTAGAAGATGCCCGGACTAGAAGCTCATTCTCAGTTCATTAAAGAATCCGGCTTAGGATCTAATAATCATGTTTGGTTGGCACAATGAGTTGTAAGGTTGACGTGACTCAACCTAAGAGCTACCCATATATTCAATCAATCAAATCTAGTCTCTAGGATTTTTCTATCAAGGGTTATCGCACAAAATGACTGGCAGAAAACACCCTTTTAACAAGGACCTATTGGGTCCTAATAACAATTTTGGTTCAGTCTTTTGCTCTCTTAGTACAAGAAGCTGGTATATTGCACTTAGTCTTAAAAGGACCTTTGCGCTCCTTCCAGAGTGACAGGATTTTCTGAATTTTGGGAATAGAGCCGCCTCATGTCGAGATCTTTGAGGAATGATTTTGAGCATTAATCTCAGTCATGTCTCCTTAGAAGAAGGAGAAACCAGTTATGTACCAGTCTCTTCAGACCAAGCAGGCAGGATGGCACGCCCTTATGTCTAGCTAGCAACAACATTTAACACCTAGGAAGCCCCACTAACTCCTAGTCATCTCCCGCAGTAGACTAGACCTAACGGTTTACCCAATTTCAACATTTCCTGTCAGTGATGTGCCGCTCCCGGACAGCCATAGTATTTATTGCCCAGAGTAACTCATCGGTTTTGCTGTACCCCATGTAGGTTCAACTGGAAGGCATATACCAATCAGAAGTGCACCCTCCTGGTTCGTCCTAATAACATATCAGTAAAGTTGAGTAACTCGAACCTGCGCACAGGCTTGCCTTTCCATGTAGGATCATTTCTATATTAACGTTTATGCTTCAGGACTATGAAGTGTACTTTGCTTTAGTCAGTGCTCAACAATTGAATGTGTCTAGTTATTAAGCTGTATCAGAAAAATTGTTAAATGTATTTTTATTTATATATGGCAACAACTCAGCTATTTTTTACAACGGTGGTTGTGGATTAACAGAAAAACAAAATGATTCACTGCACAACAACTGGAACTTCACATTGTTAAGTTTTGGCAAAAAAAAAAAAGCAAACAATACACTAATTAAAAAATCACATGAACCGATAATGCTCGACCATAACCTAACAAAACAATAGCATCACAACCAACAGGTACGTAAACATGCAATTTCAATAATAACAAAAAGGCCCAATAATAACATTGGCTCAAAGATATCATATTATAAATCACCAATAAACTTTTATAAATATATAACATTAACAACAAAAGATAAACAACAGCAATAAATGAACGTAAGCCTTTATTTGTTTATTTTACGGATGTAAAACGATATTTCATTTCATTTCACCATTATTGGACAATTAATATATTGCTTCTTTATTTTAATAGATTATGTGTCAGCTACTGACTAAAATCGTTAAATTCGTTCCAAGTTGGTTCGAAAATCTAGTAGCGATCTGATACCGAATGCCTTGATAGGCCTATTAGTGGATCAGTCGAAACCGGAAGAAGGACTTTTACATATCCCACAACATCCGACGGAAATACATAACGGACACAAACTGCTTGGTAAAACAACAAAAATACGGACATGTGCTGTGTGTCTGTTTGGGTCGTATATCAGAGGCCTTGAGCCAAAATCAACAGGCGCGGAAGATCTGGACGCACGCCCGGACATGGACCATATGGCAGCAATACTCGAGTCTCTCCACTGGCCAGATGGGTTCTGCGCTGTTCATCTGTAAACATCTCGTTATAGATTAGACTTTACGACATCCCTCTGCCTCTGTTAACATAATTTTAATAGTTCGTTATCTTTGTTGTCTTTACCAGAGAAATAGTAGTCACTTACAAGTATTAAGTTTAAAGTGACATCAGGAAACAACAATAATGATAATAATAAATGTTATTGCTGCCAGACAAATAGCATTAATTGTATAACAACAAAGGTCAATTATTAATTTTAAATAAGCTAAAATTCATCATTCAGTCAAACATACAAAGGTGCATTCTTTCAGCTTCCATCTGCTCGCCAATGTTTCCCTCTTCGACACACCAGGTTTATATCTTTCTCCGAAATCATTAGTTTCCCAGTTATGTGCCAGGAACCCACCCACGCTATAAAATGCCTTTAAGGCCAGAAGCCGTTTGAGGAGAGTCTTAGATGCCTTGGACATTTCTATAATTTTGAGTGAGTTTGGCAGATTATTGAATAGAACAACACCTGCTTGCTAGGGCAAGTGCTCGAAGGCTACCGTCCTTTGCCCACCAGTATGGAGATTATTCCTGTCTCTGGTGTTGTGACTATGTCTCGGCCCCGTGTTAAGGCACATTTAGAAAAGCACAATGACAATATTTTCTTTCTTTGGGGTAATCGTACAAAAATACCAATCTAAATAACAGTTCTTAGACATTATTATATTGAGTGTTAACTCTTTTCATATTGCGTCCAATTGAGGTTTCAGAGTTAGGCCTACGTCTTGCCGGATACTAGAAATATAATATCCACTGTAAATGCGTAAACGAGATTAAACATGTAGTTAATTGGATACTAGTCAGTAACCAAGGATAGTAAGAGACACTTAGAAATGGTCGAGAAAGAAAATAAGTTTAATGAACAATACAAAGATTGCAAAAACAAATCGCAAAAAAAGCGTAAAATCAAGAATCTGGCAGTCCGCGATAAAGTAGCCATTTGGATCGATGTCGATTGAGCTTCAGATAATTACGATATACTCGTAGTTCCGAACTCTCCAATGAATTTGCGCACTTAAAAACATTTGTTAGGATTCAGCAGATGTTGTTTTGTCTAACTATTCTTTACATTGCTCTTTATTTGTTTGTGTGTTTTAACCAAATACCAGTTATAATCATATTGAGTCATTTAGGAGTGAAAGAATATTCTAGTGTTTATATATACAAATTTAATGGTAAATAAAAGTCAGTTGACAGGTATTTGGTCTTCCGATCATATGTTAGTTTGGTTATTTAAACACATATGTGAAAGAAACGGCCAAATACAAAACAATTGAATCGTAAAAAGTGAGGGCTCTGTGGTGTAATGGTAGCACATTCACCCGGCAATTGAGACATCCGGGTTCGAGTCCCGGCGGAGCAAGTACTTTTTGTGATTCAATGTGTATTGAAATTAAATTAGGCTATTACCACTTATACAAATTTTATATATATATATATATGTAGTATATATATATATATATATATATATATATATATATATATATACAACAAATCAGCGAAAAAAACCAAATAAAATCCCGGAAATTCCGTCATAAAAGTGATTACAATTTACAAATGTCTATAAAAACCAGCAAAACTAAGAGTTAGGGGTATTACTTTAACTAAGCAACTTATCTTAAACTCTAATTGATTTTTCATATACCTAACATGAAACTAATTTATTGACAATTGACCTCTGTGAGGTGGCTGTTGAGTGAAAGTATAAGCGCTCAACATTCACAACGGCACTAACACTAACCTCATAACGCAAGTTTCAAGCTTTAATAAAACTTTTCCTCCACAATTTCACAACTCTTGGAAGGGGTCTATATAATTACTCTCATTATGCAAAATAAAATTACTCAAGGAACATCCTCGGCGGAGGAACGTGCCTTGTAGTTGTAACATGCAGTACAGTAACCGACCCTCACACTCGCGCTCACACGCACACGCACGATACATTATGCAAATCTCGCCATTACGTCTAATTTCCGCCGTATACCGTCTTAGAACAGGAACATGCTAATTATATCGCGTTTCCAGAGTGAATTGTCCGCCAGCCGGGTGGGAAGGGCCTACGGCCACCCATTATTTGGGCCGACGCCATGGTTGAGTTATGGTCCACGAACTGTCTGTCCAGCACCGCGGCGCTGTGCGTCCATCATGAGGTGGCCGACTCGGGCCTAGCAACGATATTATGTTGTTAATATATGTTCTTGTGTTGCAGTCGCTTTAGCACTCATGTTCAGGTATACGGAACTATATTAACCCTAGTAACAGTATTAATGCGAGAGTACCTTTGTTTGTACCGAAATTTTACAGGGACCTTCTTACGAAACTTGGGATAAATATAGGCCTATTCTTATTCTATTCTTATCTTTTTTCATCCTTCAAAAAAAAGCAGTTCGAACAATTGCAAAACTGCAATGGAGAGAGTCGTGCAGGCCAGCTTTCAAAAATCTAAAATTGTTGACATTACCTTGCCTCTACGTCTTGGAAACGTGTCTTTTTTTCAAATCCAAATGCGAACACAGAAGAGGTAGTGATTTACACTCTTATGCAACTAGAGGCAGGGATGACTACCGAACTGGAAGACACAGGACGGTAGCTCACGAGCGTTTGCCTTCTCAGGCAGGAGTTCGAATTGTCAACAACTTGCCGAACTCGATTAAATGTGTCCCCTTGCTGAAGGCATTCAAAGCTCGTCTAAAAACAACATTGATTACACATGCGTTCTACAGTATAGACGAGTTTATGGCACACAATTGGGAGACCTCTGAATTGGCTGACTGACCGGGGAAGTGGTGGATCAATTCGAATGAGTGAGAGAGAGTGAACGCAAAAATTGTATGTATGGAAGGGACTTCGATGGTAGAACGAATGGAAAATTTAGCTCGATATACGTGACGATTGCTATAACATTGTTTTTATGTTCTACGCAATAAATAACTTATTATTATTATTATTATTATTTCTAAAATCCCTCCGGGCTACGCCCCAGTGGTCTTTACAGTAACAAAAAATCCCATCTTGGTCTCTAAAGACGTGTAACATTAATTATTGTGAACGAGCCTATCAATAATGTAATCAACTGTTCTGTGTAAACATTGTTTTTTATCTCATTTCAGCCTCAGAGTCAGCTATGCCGGCTTCGAAGTGCACTGGTTTTTATTTTCAAAGTACAAAGTACATGATTGGACCTCCCCGGGATTTGAACCCGTGATCTCTCGGTTAGGGAGCCGAGACTATAACCATTAGTCTACAGAGGAGGACTTAAACATTGTTCATTGTTTTCTATTTCTTTACATTTATAGTGAGTACATTGTCTGCTGAACAGTAAGTACTAATCTACCTTAGAAAATGTCATAAACGTAAGGAGGTCAGAATTTGATTCCGAACACTCCCTTTGAAGCAGTCGACAAGAACTATGTTAGATGGCATTTCGCTGGAAAATTTGAACTAATGTACCAATTTCAGCTCTATATTTTGTAAAACGTTTACTATAAATTTAAAGACTGATATAAAAACCATCTTATTTCTCTTTTGACAGAAGTGGCTGAAATGAAGGGCTGAAAGAAGAGGCTGAAATGAGATAAAAAACAAGTATATATATATATATATATACGTTTATTAATTATAGCCATTGTAATTTACTTTGTTCGTAGTATGATTTTTTCCATAGTTGATTTTGTTTTGTTTCTCGATCAAGAAAATAGATATCACAGATCAGATATATATATATATATATCTGATCTGTGATATATATTTTCTTGATCGAGAAACAAAACAAAATCAACTATGGAAAAAACCATACTACGAACTAAGTAAATTACAATGGCTATAATTTATAAACTTTCTGGCATGTTTTCTTGATCGTGTCAACAAGACAAACTCAATATTAGCATCGTAAATGTAATTAAGGAGTGGAAATAATATTTTGTTCTAATATTCAGTTTATATTTTGGGAAAATGATATATCACAACAAAATTGTAACAAATAGGGTAGTAAAAACTAATATTTCGCTTTATGAAATTATAAAATAAATAGCAGTTATCCACGGTTTCGCACGCAATTTCGTAGGTTTTGCACCTGTATGACCACTGCTGGTTCCAGTTAATAAACAATAATTATTTATTATTATTATTAATATTTTAACCCTTTTGATACCGTTCATTTCAAGATCCGTCAAACTATCGCGCTGACGATCGATTTCTTTCTTACGACAAATTCCTTTATCGATTTCAAGAAAAATCAGACTAAGTGCTTATACACTGTAAGTTGGCTATCGGCTGATAGATTCATCTGGTACGTTTCATCCTTATTAAAAATACTAGATTTACCTGTTATTATTTACAAAACTACGATATTCTTACATAATCACAATAAGTCAAACCCTACTAAGATCTATGTCTGCAATATGAATCTCCAAATGTAGAGAAAAAGTACACTTTTGAAGAATGCTTGGGGTTTCCAAGTATAGGATATAGGTAAACCTGTTATTTTCATTAATAATCCGTCAAATATTCATGAAATTTTAATTCGTTGTGTCCTGCACAGATATCAATCAATTGTAATCGGTTTGATTAATTTTTATTTGAAAAATAACTTGCTATAAAAGAATAACATAAAAAATGCGTTAAGAGAACAAGAGAAATTTTAAAGACTTTCCTTTGAAAGTTTCAGAATAACCATAATAACTGAAATACCTGATACGTTATATTTACAATTAGGTCACGCTATGCACATGCAGTAATAATAACGGAACTCTGTTTTATCAAACAGGTGGTACGGTACAGCGTTACGTCATTGGTTGACAATATTCGTGACTGAGACAAAGCAATGATTAGTAACGGAATGGTTTTGTAGCTATACGTTAATTGTATTTGTAACGGCTCAAGGCGCTTAGTACAGCTTGTTTTTGTACTTTCAAAAGCAACTTTAGAGTGTCTCTTGAAGCGAAAAAACATCTGCATTGATGTAGCTCTTTGTTTATGAACTAAAGCTTACATTTTTACGTCACCAATACAAAATTGGTGTCTAATGGAATTGAATATATTTTAAAACGGAACATACCGGGTTTTCACTATTTTTATTATTTATTATTAATAGTTATGGAAACGAACCCATACTATCTACAATTTCAGAACGAATTTATGGTTCCTTAAATACTTACATCTATTAATTGTATGGTGTAAATCAGTATTAGTGAATTCTCTAAAATGTTTTCACTAGTACATAAAATATTATGGTAAAAGTATTTTTCATTACACTGTTACACAATTCTGATGATCGCCTAATATTACTCTCCTCCGCGGGAATTCCTATATGTAATAAGAGTTCCTGTTATTAGTTGAAATACCGTATCAGTTTTGGAGGTAAAAAAATAAGTATTGAGTAATTTGTTTTCGTCCAGTTGGCAACGCTTTGAGTCAGCGGTAATGTTACGTGAGGGCTGGAGAGAGTGAGATAGCTACATGTGAGGTCATCGGCCAACCCTCATACTTACCTCATAACGCTACCCTCACTAGCCTTGTACTGTTCAGTTCAACCTCGTCAATCCGGATTAGTTGGGGCCTGAAGTGATCAGGTTAAACGAAAATCCGGAATAGGAAAAACGGATTATGTTATAGATAATAATGCATTTTAAATATACAACAGTTAAAGAGAGCTCTTTTATCTTATATAGCAGAAATTAGTTACGATCACGCTGAAGTTTCAAAGCCATAATTTCTGCCAACGAAGTGTCGGATTGTCAGTTATCAAAACAAACCTTCAAGCAGCTGGTTCTACAGTGCCGTGTCATCAAAATGAGTTGATGACAGCTTTAGAATTCGTTGTCAGAATAGTTTTCTCTGTCCTCCAGTTGTAGAACAAGCTGCTGATACATTTTATACATCAGTCCTTATTTATTACATCAGATGTTATTTATTTTCGGTCCGAAGCCAATTTTTTAAATTTACAATTTTAAACATCTTACAACATTGTTGTTTTATACTTTTTCTGAACGCTGAACACGTGTTTAAAATGTAAAAACAAATTGCGGTTGAAATTCATAAAAAATTGTTATTCCTTAAAACATTTTACTCCCTTACCTCTGTAAAACCAAATAGAATTATGAGGAGGTCGGATAAACAAGTTATACTTGATCAGACTGCACAGTAGGCTCAATGAAATTTCAAAACAATAAAAAATTATTATTTGTTTTCATGGAATTGGTGATTTAAATCCATTAAAAAACACATAACAGACAACTAGTGGCTTCATTGAAAATTGAATTATTCTGATTCAATTGATTTTGCGAGAAATGTGCTCATTCCTACATTTTAAAAACTGCAAGGAGCTCTACTAATAAACCTTTTCTTCCAGGTGCGTGTCAAGTAGAGGTCATAAACAAGTGTGATGCAACAGTCACACCATCCAATGAGAAAGGAGGAAGTGGTTAACTTCAAGCTGTAAGGTTTTGCCAAACGTAGTTAAATCACCAAGTCAAACTGGGTAACTGACGAGTGTCGTCCCCAAACTTTGAACCTAGTTTAAACTACGTTTAGTTTAAGTCTAGATTAATTAATTGACCATGTCAGCACTCAGTTTCAACTCAAGTTGAGACTAATCCACGTTTTAGTTGCTGTTACGTCTGTCTTCTGCTCTAAAGACCCTCTACAGTACAATTGGATGTGAAAGAGTTTCAGTGTTTTTATATTAAAGCAAGGACGTAGCCAGCGAGGGATCCAAGGGGTCCGGAACCCCCTCCCCCATTTTTCAACTAATTTTTAGTAAACGATAATTATTTTTAAAATTATTCAGAATTACTTACTTGTACTGTAAGAACCTTTTAAGGAACAAAATGGGGCCTTGCTCTCTGTCCATTCCGGGAAAATATCAGTTGTCTGGACCCCCCTCCCCCGCAAGTTTTTCCTGCCTACGTCCTTGTATTAAAGATAAAATGTAAACAAAAGTAAGAATAGTACATTTATTATAAGAATAGATTACAAACACACTCTTTTTATGTTATACTCCATGCAGAACTATATATTAATGTTTTTTTTTTTTAATTCTAACAAAGGTTACATTAAACTCATTGTGGTATGAATAATTATGTTATACCTTAATCATGATTGTAATCAAATAAATGATAATTAAAACAATACGCTGTATTAATTAATATCGAACACGTTATCAATCCATTCATGCTAATGACATCAGCATACTTAGAAATAATTCATTAGGCCAAAACAATAGAATGATCCGTTTATTTGACCTGCTCTGTTCCGACCATCTCGGATGACGTCATCTGGTCCGAGCTACTTCATTCTCCTCCAAACAGGTATTAACTTAATTGCTCTATCCAAATGATTAGCTCTGAAACGTGATTCTAACTGATCCCGGGATTCGTGTTCCTTGAACTTGAGTAAATGATCACACCTATTATATTCTTACACATAATACCAACCATTCAAAGTATAGGGAACCGAAAAATAAAAAAACTAAATTTTATTATTAAAATTGTCCTAAAACATATATAGGACTGTACCGTTCCGAACTTTACAAGTTGTGTAAAGCAAAATGCCAGGTGTTTTCCTAAACACCTATATCATAGACTACACACCATGATAATATGCACGAAATAAACCAGGGAATAAATGTGCTACACACCTGTGGAAAAGGAAATGCGTTAAACACATAAGAAGAATGTGAAATATACAATGCATTTAATAGCAAAGACGCAAAAGATAATATTTTAATAAATAATTAAATCTTCATTCCAATGTAACGTTTAGTCCGATCCTCCGTGGGAACAAACCTGGCTGTTCCTACTGTCCACGACTCCTGAAAAACCCGGGTCTATAATAATGCAGGAGTATGGGATTATGTAACCTGACGAGAAATTGTTCATGTCCTGTAACATAGCCTATAAATGCAAATTCTTAATGTTTTTTTGCGACATTAGTGTTTGCTTTTGTTATGTGATATGTTGTATGATTTGTATGATATGTTTGTATGATTATATGTTGTATGATTTTAACTACAAGAACGAAGCCAACCGGCGGATCATATTTTATCTTGTATCCGATGACGGACCGATTTCTGAAACGTGTAACTTTTGACAAACGTCACCGTTATTTTTGGATTTGATCACGTGAGAACAAATCACTTTGGAAACCGGCTCAGCTGTAGACATCCAAATGTTACGCCTCTCTTATGCGTATTTTAGTAGAGGAATTATTAGGTTTGTATTCAATTCAAACGTAAACGAACTGAAAATATTCTCGACCTGATAAGTAATCTAACCAGTGCAGATACAGGAGTACCACTGTGGTAGCTCTCCACTTCTCTCACAGGCACTTTTTACGCCGTTTTCCCCGCCATAACGTGACGTAAGCGTAACCTCAGACCACAATGAGGTAATGAAGCTGTTCTGTAAAGTTGTTAATAATATTTGTTTTTTATATGAATCACATTATTCCATGGAAATGAACAGATTTTCAAACTTTTACAGACCTATTGCATTCCTATATAATTGCAAGCACGACGTGCCAAAATTGGAAGAAACGTGCCAATGTGTGGAGGTCTCCGTGCTAAGCACGCCGTGCATTGCATGGCACGATGGCAATCAAGATCAAGATAGGTTTGATTTTCGGCGTGCCGTGCCACCTGCCGCCGTGCCATCCTGCAAGTGTGTGGACCAGTCCCGCGCCACGTGCTGAGAGTGGAGTGTCTTTTGAGGTTATTTTTCGTTCTCTCGCGGCAAATTCTCTCCTATATTTACCATGTCGACTGCTGACACACAAATTTTTCTCTCTCCTAATTTCTTACCATTATTTATAGATTCGTACAGAAATCACCAATGTTTGTGGCGAGTGAAGTGTAAAGAGTACTCAAATAAAAGTCTAAAACAAAATACGTATTTAGACCTTGTGGAACTGTGCAAAACTGTGGTGCCTGATTGTACAGTTGATTATGTGAAGAATAAAATTGATTTGACTTCAAAAATAGCTTGACATGTTTCCGGTATGATGTGGCCAAGGAGGTGATATTATTGTTGAATACTTCATGTCCTCCAGTGATCTTCCAGTGGCTAAATATCTAAGCGTGGCAACTAACCGTTGTTCCGCCGTTATAGCTTTTCTCAGATTAGTGTCTTGTCTTTCGATGCGTGGCCTAACCTTTTCCAACACATAACTAAATGTTTCGTCATCCATTCGCAAGTAGTTCCTGTAATCATTTTCATGATTTTCACGCAAGTCTTTCAGAAATCTCATATCAGAATACATTTCTCTCTCTTTTAACCAATTTTCGTCCATAATTGTCTTCTTCTCTTCTTCACTTTGCTATCGTCATGAATCGCACCAATCAACAATACTGTTAACACTTTATGTTTAGTTACAAGAGGCATAGTAGTAAAATATCACAATACCACAACCAACTTCTAGCACGTCACGGGACTGACTAAACTGTCAGTGTGTGGGGCACAAAGTGCCATGCCAAGCACGGCGTGCCAGTATAAAAAACTGCACGGCGTGCAATGCACGTCTAGTGTATGGGCCGCTTAAGACCATGAGGAAGTCGAAGAGGAGTCTTCTTAGTCCAATTTTACCAGTAAGGTTAACATTGGAAAATTTAAATCCATGGTATAAGTTATTTCATTGCCTTAGCCCTTCCAGTGAAAGAAGGCCAAATCGACTCGCTGACTAAGCGCAGCTTCCCGTATAAGTGGTCTGAATCGGCCCGCCATTCATAACTACTACGCGTTGTTCCTTGACAAGTGCTGCGCCCTAGATGTGATACTGAAAACTATTTCGACTACTTGGTAGTTGGAGAACATTCTCCAGTTCTTTTTATATTTTTCTCTTGCTTGTATACTTTCGGCAATTGGTTATTTGCTGTTATATTTAGTACTGTCCCGAACTGGGCGAGTTCAAGTCGTAACTTTAGTTGCAGCGTAATCAGTCGTGAATTATACATCTTCGACATAAGTCAATGTTATAAGTACTACACAAACGGAGACGAAAACCTAAAAATATTTTATCTATTGCCTTAATAAATCAGTTTAAAACGCATGGTGGTACTTTGGTCAGTATTAGTTTTTAGGTACGGTTCTAAGCATTAAAACGGGACATAATTTTATCTTAAAGGACAACTTTTGTATGAAGTTAATCACTGCGTTTTTTGCTTGAGCGGCTAGATAAATAGGTGTCGCTACAGGCGCATTGGCACTACGGGAGAAGGTTAAAGGCTCTAATACTATTTTTTTTTTTAATTTTCGAGTATTATCAGTGATAACCCATCAGCCCAGACTCATAAAAGAAATTTGTAAATGTGTCAAAACAAACAACTAAGATGACATATCATCTGTATTATCTTATAGACCTATTTAATTATCCTTTGTTATAGGAACGTTATTTAAAAATTAATTTAAAATACTTGCAAAAACGCCATTTTCTCTGCAAAGGAAGAAGCTGTGTCCATAATTTTTCTATACTTCCAACAGTGTTTTCTGAGTAAAAATATCTCGTTTATATTTTTTCTATATTGAGAATATAATGTATAACCATAGATCAAACATACTCATCTTTTTTATCTATGGTACAACTGAACTAGTATTTAAGGTGGATTACATCCAACGCCTTCAAAATGAAGATGGAAGTTTATACTCACTCTCGTATTGATTCTGTCGCTTGTACTTTGCAGGCACTCGAAGAGCAGTGCAATTTCTTCTTCTATGGATCTTAAAGAAGCCCACGAAGAAATGTTTTCTAAAAACAAAGCTGGTGATTAGTTAACAGCGTTCATTCGTATCTGTTCACTGTATCCTTTTTGTCTTAAATTTGTGTTATGATTTACATTTTAAATTCACATATTTTAGGATTTTTATATTTTTATAGTGTAATTCTTTGAGAAAATCTGTAATTTTTGTATATACATAAATTTTAATACAAACCATTTTTTCCAATAGAAAAGACTTTTTTACTTTTATGATAAGAAACTTTGATGTTGAGATCTAATAATACTGTATGGGCCTAGAGAGCTATTATTTTGTTTTTTAAATGTATGAATGATAATATTCTGCATAAGTACATTAATTCTTCTACTGTATTCTGTAAGTATTGTGATTTGCTACTATCGCTACTGGAGTCTTACATTTGTGGCTTTAGAAGCTTTATAAAGGGTGATTCACGAAGATATAAAGAAACTTTGAGAGCTCATTCTACATGTAAAAATAATGAAAAAGTTTATATAAACATGGGTTTGGAAATGCTTTGTTAACTAGTTACGGCTAGCGAAATATTTCACAGAGATTTCATCTCACTGTGTAAAACGAGGTTTTCCTGAAATTATAGTAAGGTAGATTAAGGGACGAATTCCAATGTTTCCATGATTTTTAACTGATAAATTGAATAAAACAGGTCCCAAAACTGTAATATTAAATAGTTTTTGAAAACACTAGTGTCAAATTCAAAACATGGAGTGAAAAAACACATTTTATATTTGGGCAATAATAACTTTGTTATTTCACCAAGAAACAGATCAAAATTTGTAATAAGCCATAACTCATTAACAAAGCATTTCCAAACCTATGTTTATATACACTTTTTTCATTATTTTTACATATAGAATGAGCTCCCACTGTTCTGCATATCTTCGTGAATCACCTTGCATTACTTACTCTTACTCTTACTCCCAGGGCCATTTATATCGGAGGTGATATTTAGCCGCACCAACAAAGCTCCTCCATCTTGAACGGTCCTCCGCATCCTCCTCTGAAGCGCCCACCTTCTCCATATCAGCCTTCACCTGGTTCCACCATCTCACTTTCGGTCTCCCACGGGGTCGTCTTCCTTCTGGGTTACCGTACATTACCCTCCTCAGTTTGCATTTCTCTTCTCTTCTCAAAACATGGCCTGCCCAACGGAGTCTTCTGCACTTTATTTCTCCTATTACATCCGTACTATTGTAGAGCTCCCTGATTTCTCTATTATGTTTTCTTCTCCATACCCCTTGTTCATATGATGGCCCATAAATTTTACGTAAAATTCTATTCTCGAAAACTAGAAGCTTTTTCTCATCCTTCTTATTTAGCCTCCACGTTTCGGATCCGTACAAAAGCACTGGACATATAATTGTTTTGTGTATTCTAGTTTTAGTTTTGTGAGAGAGAGATTTGGTTGAAAGTATCCTATTGCATGCATATGCACATCTATTTGCTGAGTTGATCCTATTTTGTATCTCTGGTTCATCTGTGTTTTTATTTGATATTGTGACCCCAAGGTACTTAAAGTTCTCCACTTGTTCGAAAACATGCCCATCAATTTGTAGGGGTCCTCCTCTTTGATTTTGATTCCTTCTAAAGTGCATATATTTAGTTTTTGCATCATTCGTCTTCAACCCCACTTTCTCTGCCTCACTCATAAATAGTCCAGTTAGTGACCTCAAATCATCTACATTTTCTGCAAATATGACAACATCATCTGCAAAAGCCAGGATGTTTAGTTTAGCTCCAACTTCCACCCCTAAATCCCTCTCTGCTACACTCTGAAGTGCTTCTTCCATGGCAATATTAAATAAGATTGGAGAAAGACCATCTCCTTGCCTGACTCCTGAGTTTATCCCAAAAGGTACACAGTCCCGACCATTAATTCTTACTGAGCCTCTTGACTCTGTGACACTCATCTTAACTAAGTTTATTAATTTTTCTCGGGATGCCAAATTTATCTAGTTGTGTCCACAACTCCTTTCTGATTATGCTATCGTATGCTTTATGAATTACTATCGTATGCACCTTGCATTACTATTTTTTTTAAACCTTACACTATTATATTCTAGAGAAATATTATAAAATAGCACTGTTATACAGTAATTTTCTAGAAGTAGTTTAGTTAAAACTAAATAGATAGGAACAGATGTTTGAAGTCCTTTTCTGAAATATTAATGTAACTTAGCTAATTGTTATAAAAGCTGATTTTCATTTTAGTACCTATATGTAAAAAAAGACACAACACTAAAGAAATCGCACCCTCTCAAACAGTGATTCTCCACAGCAAACAAACACATCGGTGAATCCTTTTACACCCAATGTCTTGACTTTTGTGGTTAGCAATATTGTACCTCTCTGGACTTGGAATGGGTTTTCCAGATGTATACGACTCATTGGTTTTTGGGTACCCAGTTTGGATTTTCCTGGCAGGTGATAACCAGCCAGAAATAGACCTGCCTGGCTTAATCAAAATGTTACTAAACCTCGTTTTCCTTTTTTATATTAAGGACTCATAAGCAAAACCAAAGTAGCTTGGTATTTTAAACTTTTAATTTTTATACGAGTGTTAACAGCTGTAAATCAATTAGGCTATTTTAAACCTATTTTAAAACCAGATTTTAAACTACTAGTAGTCTAATTTCAACATATTTCCATTTTTATTACTTTTTAATGAATTATTATTATTATATACATATTTATATAATTCTGTATATTTAAAAATATAGAAATACAGAAATATATAGAATTAATTATGAATTAATTGAGTTATTAATTCGTTTTTATGAAAACAACTTTTACTCTTGTGTTGTGACCATAAAAGCAAAATTAATTTCTTTCTAAAATTGTATTTTTTGTTGTATCAATAGTCAAACCACCTATTATAGTAAAGATAATGGGAAACGGTCGCCCCCTCTGAAAATCAATAGTGAATCCGCCCTTGCTTTCATTCCAAAATACTTACAAGAAGTATTATGAGTTGACTTTTTTTTAAACTGGCTGATGTTACACCAGATCCAGTCATCAATAAATAAGTTCCATTAAACAAGGTGGAGGTTAAGTGGTAGAGAGGACTTTTAAGTCCTAACTTCGCCTCTGTAAATAAAGGCCTTTTTCCATTTCATTTTACAAGGTAGGAGTACACCACACCACATATCACGTAACAGGCCTAGCTGAGTAGTATGCAAAAGTTTAAAGTCTATAGCTAATTTTATTTTCGAGTTTCCTGCAAATAGTCATCATATATAAAAGATATTTTTGCATTCCGCTGGCAGAAAAAACAAAAATTGTGTCAGCCTACTGCAGGGGCGTAACCAGCGAGGGGGTCCAAGGGATCCGCACCACCCCCAAATTTTCTATTTTTTCAAATACTTTTTCAGTAAACGATTATTATTATTTAAACAATTCAGTATACTTTTGTGTACTGCTGGAAGGTCGTTCTCAACAAAGAAATGCATGAAGAACTTTTTAAGGAACAAAATAGGGCCTTAATCTCTGTCTACTACAGCACAATATCAGTTGTCTGTACCCGCTCAAAATCTTTATCTGGCTACGTTCTTCACCTACTGAGTGATAGGCTTCAATAACATTCACCTTAATTCCATTGTAGGAAATGCACATTCATAAAACTCATTCTTGTCTATGTAGAAATCAAGTTTCAAAACAGTGTTAAAATAATAAAAGTTTTGGTGAAGTAGGGAGAGTACTACAATGCAAGAAAGAGTATGCTGAAATCATATCTTGTCACAGACTTTAACTCTATTATTTGATCTTTTAAATGTATGAATAAGCACATGTGTTAACATAATAAAATCTCTTATAAGTATACTCAGCAAGTCTATAAATGTATTTATTCTACTATTTTTTCGTTGCCATCATGGATACCCATAAGCCCAATATAAAAGTATTTGCTAACTCTACACAGTATTGCCCGTATTTAAATAAATGTTCATGCAATATTTCAAGTCTATGCAGGTCATTTTGTTTTTGATACATCATGCAAAGAGACAGTCAGACAGAAATGAAACTTTTCCAGATCTACAAGTGACAGGCTTTGCTAGCGCTCAGCCAATAAGTGGTTTTCTAATATTTTTGTATACCTTTATAAATATTTTAATAGTACATTTTTATGTTGTTCCAAAAATTCAACCATATACAACCTTTTACTAAAACAACCTAGTACAGGTTTTTCTTCTCAACAGCTGATATCTATTAATGCTGCCTTCTTCCTTCTAGGTTCGTTTCCATAATCATTGTCTATATCTGACATGATTTTACAAAAACAACCCGGTCCAGGTTTTTATTCTCGACTAGTGTATCTTTATCAATTACAAATCATATGAAACCCTAATTCTTGCAAATTTCACTATTTCTCTCACTGTCTATACTTATTAACGCTGCTTTCTTCCTTCTAGGTTCATTTCCATAATCATTGTCTATACCTGACATGATTATAACATTGATTTAGTTGTATATGTATTTCAAAGTCAATAAATGTGTCCTTGAAATAACGCTACTAGTTACTATTGTGCATAATCTAAAACATATTATAAATCATGATATTGAATGGAAAATGTGCTTTTTGACTGGTTGAATTAGGGAATACATCAAATCAGCTGGCTGAGTGGTGTGAAACTAGTTCTAACTTTAGTGAATTTAAGAAGAGAAATATTCCTGGAATGTTCTCCTTCTTCGAATCAAATGGATTTTCAAGGTCTTGTTTATCAAGAAAGTAAAGTTATGGAGAGCCAGTCTTATTACAGTCAAAGGCCTCAGCTTCTGGTCTGAGTTAGCACTGGTTAGTTAGCAATTTTGTCTCTCTGTCAGTACTATCATCCTTGTACTGTACCGAATCTTCCACTTATTTTGTTATAACATCCATCCAGATGGATGTAGATCATTGGGTTGGGCAGAATAAAGATAATTAAAACACGGTAATATTCAATAAAAAAATAAAAGTAACTATTTATATACAAATAATACAACTATACACAATAGGAGAGATTTTTAAAATTATCAGTGTTTTATATGTTAAGAAAACAACTTTCAAGGCTGATAAAGAATGTAATAAAGATGTTTAATTTCAAGGGAAAATGTCTGCCAAATTGATTATACCTACATGTAGAAAGTTCCTGAAACACAAAGGTTCCAGCTAAATCCATGTGTTTGTGAGGCTGAAACAGGGTTTAGATCTAGTGGCACAGCTGAACAACTAGTCTGGGTGTGACTTAGAGCACTCCGTACTATGGATTGAACTGAGAAACTCTACAGGATGATGAAGGGATTCTTAGTAGCGCAGTTCCTCATGTGAGGCTTTCTTTCAGGTCCTTCTTGATGACGTTGGCGCAATCCAATTGAACCAAGGAAAGTGAGTCAAGGCAAGAAGCTCCAGTGTTACTCATCAGAGCAGATTTCAGAAATTGATGTAACCATGCACTCGATCATGCCGTTAGATGAAGGGTGGTAACTACAAGTCCGACAACGGTTAATTCCGTACGTGTTGGTAAAGGCACGGAAGAGATGGGGCATATTTATCGATTTCATCCAAACGGTAAAGGTAGGATTTCACTGGAGGAAGTTTAATAAGTTCAATGTGGATTTGCATGAAATGGAAGATAAGAACAAGACAGACTGTGGCTCTAGAAAGACAGAAAAATCACCGTGCAGGCTGTCTTAAAGCAGATTCATCAGCTGTACGGGGAGACGTTTTTTCTGACGCTTCTGAAATATGGAAGTTATTGAATTGCGATCAGTAATAATTGTACATTGCTGTGCCTCAAAGATGTACCTAAGTGTTTAACGAAAGCAAATTTTCATAAAACTCTCTGTAGTAGAGATAGTTTTAGAGAGTAGAACTCCAAGGATTCACTCAAATCACTATAAACCAAATGTTGAAGACAGGAGCCGATAGTATGGGATGGGTCATTAGTGAACTTATCAGAGGACGTCGTGCTTAATGATGTCATAAAAATGAATATTGTGTAAGATTGTCTTTATACTCTTGAAATGGCTGTTGATATACAAGATATCTTGCCCAGGGGAAACGATGATCATCTAAGGTATCGAACGGTTGCATGAAGAACGGAGTGGTGCTCACCAGCTTTAGGCTAAGAAACATTGGTAAAAGTTTAGTATACCGAGGAAACGGCGAACTCCTTTCAGTCATCGGTTTGGAAAAATTTAGTAACGAAGGAAGCAGCTCAAGAAAAGAAAACTGACTTGCTGCTGACACATTTTTCTCTTTTATACACTTATGAGCATGCAATTAATAATTTGTTAGACGCTCAATACTGGTGTGGGATTTGAATGACAAAAGTATCAAAATGTAAGGCTAGCTAAATTCATGGACCATTAATTTGAATTCAGTCTTGGATATCACGAAACGATCAGGAGCAAGATGCTTTGGCGATACCACACGAAATAGTTCATTTGGGGTCACTCTTCTTGATATGTGATTCGTGTTATAGTGAATGCGGCGGGTTCTTCTGGCCCATGTGAGTTCAGGAACAACTGATAAAAGAGAGAAAAAATAACCTTGATGTTATGCTGATTGACATTTGTGACAGAACGGGTAGCTATGAAAACTGTCGTGTTATCAATGAGACTATGGTTAGCACAGTCTGACAAAAGTTTGCAAGAAAATTAGTGTCGATCAGTTAAATTAAAAGTCCATCGAATTTATAACGTATGCCTAAATCTAGGTGAAGATATAAATCATAAACCATAAAGGCAGCATGTTCAGCAGATTATGAAGAAAATCTGGCATCAGCCATTACAATCTGCATGATGAGAGGTAATAAATACTTCACTTTTCAATGGGTACCAAGTCATGTGGGGATAGGTCCCAATGAACATGTAGATAGGCTGGCAAAAGAGGCAACCCAAGCAGGTGAAGAACCTACAGATTTTAAAGTGTCATTGGAAGATTTTGTTGGCGCAATTAAACAATCACTACTTGCCCCTGATAGCCCCTCCCCATGGTATAATAATTACAAACTGAGTAGAAATAAAATAGTAACGATAAATAGACTAAGAATTGGACATGCTTGGGTTAATGAAACCCTATTTAAGATAAATTGTTATTTCACTCCGTTATGCCTCAAATGCAATGCAGGTTCCATAGAAAGTCTTCAACACTTAATCTTTGATTGTGTGCAATATAACGAATTCAGACATGAATTGCTCACTAAACTGAAAGCGAAGAAAATAGATCCACCTTATATATTGAAAGATCTTTTAACGAGCTTTGATATGGAAATAATACTGGAAATTGTAAGTTTTCTTAAATTTATAAATAAGGTAATATAAAAAAAAAAACTGGTCATACATACAAGAATGTTTATTGAGGTTCCATGCTCAAAGTAAGCAGAACCTGCTGAAATTCAGCAAACAAGAAGAAAGAAAGAAAGAAAGATATAAATCACCATATGTGTGATCGAGCCTATTTTGAAAAAAGAGTGTAATCGATGGACTGACGACATCCCGGCAAAAGGTGTCATGGAAAACAAATGACGTCTGAGCCAGTGTCAATGAGGAACCTATGATTTCCAACTAAGTTCGTTACGAAGAAGTGGTTCCCTTTATTAAAAAAAAGACAAATGCCACCACTACTGTTTGTCGGTGGAGTTTACCTGGAAAGAACAAGGTCCAAGGGACTTGTGCCGTACGTCTCATGATACCAGCTAAATGTACCAGAGAACAGGCCCGAGGCTGTTACCGTGTTGTTGTTCCGTGAACAACAACAAATGCACGATAGGCTATGACTACCGAGCGACTTTACTTCAATCTGTAGAGAAACCAACTACCATGATACGCAATCCAGTTGTCTTGCTGCATTGGTGGTGATCAAATTAGAGGCCAAAGAGGCAGATGTAGAAAACGTAACACAAACAGCGATAGTGTGATTACTAGTACCAGTAGGTTCCACAATTTTATCCGCTAATAATACAAATATCTCACTATTTGTTTCGTCCATTTCAGTGTGTATGTGGAGAATTGCTTGAAAGTGCGGAGGAAGACGTTGAAGGTAGAGTGTTAGAGACCTAGATGTAATGAGTGAACCATATACTGGACTTATCTTACCAGAAAAGTGGTGGTTTTATAGTAATGCGAGAAAGTTCAAGCATAGATTGTGTTGGGTATCGTAGTTATTGTTGCTGCCGGTGAACTAGAAGTTGCTCTTGTAGTTCAGCATTCTGCTGTTTGGAACTGATTGTACTGCTCTTGAAAAGAAGATTGTACTCTTCTTGAATCGGAAATTTACATTGCAGCTGTAGTAAATACATAACCCGTATAAACTCAATAACTACAGGACTTTTTTCAATACGCTACTTTCGGAATGCCTTATTGTTCTCAATTAAGGAACTAAGGACACATATAAGTTAAGTTGTATTTTATACTGCAATAAGATAATAAAGTAGAAGACTGGTTCAAATCGTAGTCATCAATATGTAGCGTATACGCTTGTAAAATTAAAACAACTACTCAAATATGGATAGTATATTTACAAAAGTAAACACAACAGTCAAATGTGTATAAATAGAAATGCCTTTTATTCAATCGAACTTCAACCAACCTATTTCGACTTTCTCCGTCTCCTCAATTGAGTACAATAATTGCGTGATGACTAGATCCAGATAAGTTTTTAAACAAGGTGAAGTACACCAGACCCCATGGAGTAACATGCATCATCATTGGACTCGATATTGCATTCATAAAAATTGCAAGTCTATAGTTTAATTCGTACTCAGTTACCATGCAGACCAATGTACAGACATACATTAAGTTTTAAAGTTCCCCAAGTGGTAGGCTTCACTAACTCTCAGCTATTTAAGCACATTACAGAATCCTAAGAAAGTGCTCGTGAAGAGTTGGGTTTATCTTTTATTAAGACAGATTGATGATTCCTTTGTTGCAAGAATTATGGAACTAATCACCAAAGTTTATGGCCTCGATTTTAAGGTAATTTAAAAAATTTTCACTAAGATAGATCTAGAGAGCATCCTACCATTCAAAGAGTAGTAAGACAGAGTGACTGTGACAATAGAAAATAATGCAGACGCGTTGGTCTACGCTGAGAGACATTCTCTTCTATCGGTACCAAACAATTACCTGGATTACATAGATCCTTTTGAAATCCAATTGCATCCTGTCCAGAAGCACTTTTTAGTACAGCTTCACGGTAAGAACTACATCCAAAAAGAGTTAATAGTTACACTGACTGGAATTAAAACTTTGATGCGGAATTACAACTAATCTTTCTATGACATTATTAATACAGGTGTTAAACATAGCATTATCAATGTAAGCTATTCAAAATAGTTTCATTTATTTAAATCATAAGTAAAAAGCGTAATATCATTAAAAATTTTGTTCACGATTGCACGCAGTTAAATTCGTTAGACATTAGGTAATGGGCATTTCTTAATCCCGAACATTACACAAGAGTTAATATTTACAAGACGTTGTAAAATCTTCAAGATAATAAAATTGTTATACTTTGTATTGATAAATAACTTCGCGTTCTAATTTATCGATTCCAAATGTATTAAAGCAGCATGTTTATACTTTAAGCACTAGTATATTACACCAAGAATTTATTTTTCACTGTTGGCAGTACTCGATTTAGCTATTGCCAGCTGTTTTCATTGGTTAACTTGAATAGAGGCGCTATCATTATTAGTGTCACTTGCAAATTTGTAGGTGTGGCAGCACTGGCAGTAGTACTAGTACATAGTGGTAGGCCGCGCAGCCGTTTTTCGAAACTTACTAGAAGACAGGTACAAGGCAATAGAGCTTGAGCTGGGCGGGTCTGTTACCGTGGATTGTAGGTTGTAGTGAGGTGTTGGTGTGCATGCCGGTTGGATTGGAGCACAGGTTATTTAGGAATTATATAGCATTCTACTGTTTACCAAGTGATAAATAATCTTTGCATATAATTTCTTAGCCTTTGTTTTGTCAAAATTTAAGATTTATACGTGAAAGTTAACTGCGGAATGTTAACCTAATAGATTTTAAAGCTGTCAACCAAAACATTTCCAGTAGAAAGTTTATTACATTATTTCCATTAAAAGTAAGCTGTATTACTGTTGTTACAAAGATGAAAAGCTACTATGATGATTTAACTCTTCGAAATTATTCCTATTTATTCAATTTTGAAGAAGAATTCAAGCACCTTGACTCAAGAGTATGGATGATAAACCACTGGACGTATGGATTTTTATACTGTGCAATATATATGATACTTATATTTGGAGGTCAATACTATATGCAAGGAAGACCTAGATTCCAACTTCGTGGAGTTCTCTCAGTGTGGAATACAATGCTAGCCATTTTCAGTATAGTTGGTGCCTGCAGAACTGCCCCTGAACTGATTCATGTTTTGAAGAACTATGGTCTTTATCACTCAATCTGTGTTCCAAGGTATGTAATTTTAAAATAGTTGCTAGGGTAGGGTGCGATAAGCAGACCCGGTTTTTTATATCGAAATTGGCAAACTATATTACTTAATCACAACCACCGATATAATCAATCTGTACTGATTAATTATTTTGAACAAGTAACTTAAATAATCCATATCAACAGCTGTAAACACTTTCAAATAATACACGTAAGGTAGGCTAATATTTCAATTTTGCATAAGTAACATTTGATTATTAAAAATGGCAGTCAATTTTAGAAAACTACACAACATTGCTTTGAAAGATGATAAGACATGTTTTACGTGGCTTCAACATGTTGGACTCTTACCGAAAAATCCATAATGTGAAATTTGTGGGAAAGAAACGACTGTAACTGTGAGAGGAGCAAATATGGTCGTCTTCAGTTTTTCTAATTTTGGTTAGGCTATAATAATTTTTTTCATCACTGTAAATGTTAAATTCATATTTTAATTTAAAACATATGATTGTTATTGAGGACTATAGATACTTTTATATCGATTGATAGTCTAGGACTTGAGATGTGAATATTAGGTATCGATAATTAGGCTACATTCTTCGATATAAAAAACCGGGTCCGCTTATTGTACCCTACTCTAGATGCTATTGATACACTACATTAAATATATATTATGTATATCTTATTATCTTTTGACAGTGCATTACTATACCTAACTTTAAGTTTTTCACACAGAACAAGGGTTGTGATTTATCAGGTACCTCAGAACAAACTAACGCCAATGTATGTCATTTGTATATATAGAAGAGTGTCATTTCAGTAATTATTACTTCGTCGTAATTTTGTTTAACTTAGGCATTTTTCAGATAATCATAGTATTTGGATTTATTTACATTAAATCCAAATTGTTGATAATATTTACTATATACTACTTAGTACTGCAAAACTTAATGCTATTTGAGAAATGTTGCAAGTACAATGGCGGTGGTTTTATAGTTTAAATAATCATAAATATCGATGATCCGATTGAGGTAGTGGCCGCTTATTATACTGCAGCCAAGTGGCAAAATACATTAAACTTCTGTTAATCCGGTTAAGTTGGCACGGTCTAATCGATATCACCCAAAGTTGGCTGAATATCATTTTCTACATAACCACATTAACGACTGTATTTACCACGAACAGAATAATAATATCCATGTAATATGTAGTAATAGTTTGTTTCTGTTGTAGCATATAGAAAAACGTAACATTTCCACAATACTTTTGCAGATATTGAATAATTATTGTTTAATACCGTACTAGCCAGAAGGAAATGAGCTGATTTGTTTGAAATAGGTTTTAATTTGTTGGCCTAGGATAAAACTTAAAGTTTTTAATCTTAGTTTATAAGAAATTCAGATGTTTATTAGTTTTAACAGGGCTCTTTATACGCAAACAGCATTTTATTTCATTTTTGAGGGAATTGTTGAGTTAAACTTCAGTTCACCTTCCTGTTAGTGCAGAGTCTGGAATCTGATCCTGTCTCATACTCAGACTCCTGTAAACGTGTTGTCATATTGAATTGCATTATTGTCATTCCATTGGTTTGATTGAAAAGAAATGAAGCTCTCAAAGTGTCACTTGCAAAATTTGAAATGTATATTCTCTTCCCAATATCAAGGCAGTATATTGGTATCCAATTTTAAGTATAACACTCCAATGAAAGGTGTGTGGTCACTAGCCTAAATTTCTTTTGAAAATAGAGATTTTTACCCCTAATATACTAAAAACTTAGTTTTTTAATACTAAAATATTATTTTAAATCGATTTTTGAAATTGACAGTTCCATATTGGGCCACCAAAGCAATCGAGTTGTTATCAAAATAAAGTTGTTGATCTTTACAGTTAATGAATTAATAATTTGTTTTTCTATCACACCGTATTAAAGAAACAGATTAATTTAATTTCATATCTGCTTGTATTCTATAAATTTCTTAAACACAACTGATGAAAATGGCTGTACAAAATACAAAAACGTCATTAATTATCAGGTCTTTCTGAACATTGTTTAATTATTGATATAAGAAAACAACAAAAACACTCAAAACAATAATATTTACTCAAGCGGACTACATAGCAGAATACCTCCATAGGATAGAAATAAAATTTTGTGGTAATGATCCACTCCTTATTGTGTTTTTGCTGACTATCCTACAGTTTGAGCTTCAGCAGTGTGAGGAATAATGGTAAAATTTGCCAATTAATTCAGACGAGTCCCTAATTTGTGTGGAATACTAGTTAAGGTAGACACGACTTGTAGTTTTCTGTTGACTGGTGTATGAATTAAAATGTTTATTGATTACTTAATTAATCACTCAAGATATTAAATGGCTATCAAGTTACGTATACTAATTTTTCACATTATTCATTTATTTTTAAATATTAGTTTTAGACCACAATTTTTCAGAAAAAAGCTGAAAACTCCCATTGATAAAAAAAAATCAAGTAATAATAATATCGTTAAGCATCTTAATATACCAGTATTGTATTGTAATGAATTTATATAGACAACTAATAAATTATGTTAAGTAGATTCATAAGTAAATTCCAACCAACTTAAATATGGCCTCAATGTATATAGAAGCTGTGATAACAATTATGTATGAACACAGGAAAATTTATTCTAACGTTCATTATAGATAGAATGGTATCTTAAATATCCGTAAAATGTTTTAATTTGGTGGCTCATATTTTTTCAGTTCTTGTCTCAATGGAGTATAACTATTTTATAAAGCTCTGATCTTAATCTCTCCATTCCATTTCAGCTGTAAATCCTGATCGTTACAGAATCTCAAAATTATAACTAATATAGCAAAGTTCAGTCGGAAACAGTAAACGTTATCAACGTGATATCATTCTCTCTTAAAGTCAGACAAAGAATGTCACATCTTATGTGTTATGAAAGGGGCTTGGTTGTGGTTCAGTTAACTGTCTGGCTATTGTTTATCAATTTGTTGTTGCTCTTCTCCTCCCTCCCCCCCCACCGAGCTGTAATCTGCCTCAGCCGTGGTTAAATAAACTGTGAGAAGTATTTAATCATTTGTGTAATTCTTAAATATTAGTTTGAATATGACAAACCGTTTAAAGTTTCGTGTGATTAACATATGTTTATGATGTAGGCCAAAAATTGACATTTTTAATTTTCAATTACAGATTTTTATAACTATACGAATATTGAAAATTGTAATAATAAGCAAAAGTATAATAATAAACTGGAAAAATACTAATTAAGTATACCAAAATAATTAAATATTTCTGTAATACTGCCAAACTAAGCGTTGTGCAAACAAGTGGATACCATTCTGTTTGATTGAAATTTTGTATCCGATGTTATGTCATGAATAATGAGAGTGATTTTTCAAAATGTGTAAAAAAAATAAATAACTAATAATAATAGAGATTTATTTTGTATATTGAAAATGTCAGTGAACATTAATAAACCAAATATTGTACACTTATTTTGAAAACAGTTTCGTGAACTTGTGAAAACTTATCAATAGCTTTTAAGTAAAATATAACTAATAATGTATTTAGTTGTTTTAACCCAAATTACTACACAAATGATAGTTACAAGCCATCTCAATCAAAAATATGTTTAACAAATCAGACTGCTGCTAATCACAATTAATTTCTAAAAGATTTTGTGATTGAAAAATATATTAAATTAAATTACTAAATTACTTGTGTATTTGTACTAAAAATGATTAAATAGCATAAACTAAATGATATAAATCTTTTTGTAACACGTAGGACTGTAAAAAAATTTTTTAATTATTTTTCATAATAAGAGTAAAATGGGTTGTAGTTGTTTTTAGTGTGCTAGTTTAAAATGCACGATCTTTAATTAATTTAGTGAATCATAACGTTTGTACAAAAATTAATTAGTTACAATCCCATTGGTAACTTACATGTTTAGTGAGGTATTTCCCAATTCTGAAACTGCTATTCTTTTCGAGTTAAACAATTTTTAAATGACAGCACTAATTGGTCAAGGAAGTTGAAATTTGTATGAGTTTCGTCAGCTTTTAAAGGCATTTAATCTGACAGCATGCCAGTATTGAACTTATTTCCCTTTTTTTATTTTTATGTAATTATATTTTTATGTTTTAGTTGGTGAAAATAACATATTTTTTAAATTTGAGAAATAAATTAATGTTATTTTATTTTTATTGAGTTTTCCATGTTACATTTTTGTGTAATATGTGGTCTGTAAGTAAGAGTTTTCTCTCTGTATGAGTCTGTATTTTTAGAGCACTTTTATATTATTCATTATATTTTTATACTTAGGCTTATAAAACAACTAAGTTGAAAAATTTCGTTCTCTGATCTCCAAAAATCTTGTGTTTCACAATTTTGAGTTTTAAGTCCTGTGTAATAGGCATACTTTTCATTTATTGAATATACTGTTATACATTTATCAGATTTCAAATAATATTTTTTTCCTATTGAATAGGGCTGTATTAGTGTTGGAACAGTATAGTTAATGTATGTTTAAAACTAAATCTCAAGATCAGTGATAGTGGAAACCCAGTTGCTATTGTGCCAAAGTTATCTTATCAAATAAGCCTCAATGCAAAAGTGGCTGCTTGTGAGTAACATACAGCTGTTAGTTATTAGAAGTTGATTCGATGAAAATCTGCACAAGTTTAAAACTATTGATGAGTTTTCTACTGTTATATAAATACAACTGTGTTGTGATTTTGGTTATTACTTCTTGATAATAACAAATTCTTTCTCAGTACAGTACAGTACAGTATTACTTTCTCAGTAGTAGTAACTTAAAATAATTAAAAGGATCTGCTCAACCCACTTTAGTTTATTCATACTAGAATATATCACATATTTTCTTCCTTCAGTATTTAACATTTCATCTTACTATTTTTTATACTATCAAAGAGTTCAGAAAAGCGTATTCAATCTTTGTCCAGGGTTTGGTTGGTTGCGTATGCTCATGTATTATAAACGGATTCTGCACTTAAAATATAGCGTAAGCTGTAAGAAAATAAGTTATTTTTACTTGTATAATGTCTTTGTAAACGTTGTATACATTTAAAAAGCCGATGTTCTGTATATAATAAAAGTATACCCTAATTTCTTTTATATATCTCAAGTATTTTAACAGAAATTTAAATTATATTTTTCCCATACTTAAATAACGTATGTTTATCAAGCAAAAATTAAATTATGAAGTAGGTGTATATAAATGTGTTTTTGTACTTTTATTGTGACTTTATGCAAGAATTTGATTTATATGTTTGAATATGTCAACTAATAACATACCTTTAAGGTGGTGCAGTGTATTATCTTTCTTTTAATTTCTGGTGTTACAATACTTAAATTTACATTTTGACATTTAACAGATTACTATTATCATTTAACTATTTAATGTTTTCACATTTTTTATTGAGTCTTTTATTTTATTTGTGGATAAATCAAATATCTTCAGTAGTCAAAATGTCATTAGATGCTTAATAAGTTGAAAATAACAAAAATGTAATAATATAATATTGAAACTGATTTCCGCTTTGTAAATTACTGTATCAAGTATATTGGTAGTCAAGCATCCTATGCATTTACTTGTATTTAGGACATCTGTTAACACATCCAACTCAGGTGACGTGTTATCACGTGATGAGACATACACATATTACGCAACTGTACGTTACACATTAGCGCATTTTGCTGTCTATTCGTGAAAAGTTGTCCATGTTTACTGTTTTGTCTCTTGTCAGTAAACTATTTTTGTTATGAATTTGCGCCTCATTTTATAATATCAAAACTTAAAATAAAAACATGTTATAGGCCTAAATTAGTTTTGCATATGTGGACTAAAATCTTGGAATAAATGAAAGGAAAATCTCAGCAATGCCTTTTACAGGACTCAGTATATATGGTAATATAGTTATATAGTTGCACCTCAATGTATTGAATCTGGTGTTGAACAATGAAAATTCAATATAATGATTGAGTAATTCGAAATACCAAGGTTTGATTTTTCAGAGTTATCATTTGTAAAATTGTTACGTGTGGAGGTCATGGCAAATGAAGATTCCCAGTATAATTGAAATATTTTTTTATAACGCTAATTATAGTTGTGATTGTTCTTATTATTCATTTTCGATAATGATTTAAACTTTATCTAGTTTATGAAAGTTTGTCTCATAAGTATCAGAATTGTCTATGCTGTATTCTCAAGACATTACAGAGAAAACTCAAGGTTGTTTCTTAGCCGGCTTTTAATAGTTTCTAATGTAGGCAGTAAATTAAAAGTAGAATAAGTGGAAAGTAGAAAATAGCAGTGATGTAATATTATTACCTAACACATAACGGAACATGCCTTATTTTTTCTAAAAAAATTAAAAGCGGCTCAAAACGTGTCCTACTTTTTTCAAAATCGTTTTATATAATCCATTTCATTCAAATTAAAAACAAGAAGTTTCTTACAATTATTTTATTTTCAAAATTAATAGTGAAGCATATTGTGTCATGAAAGAAAAAAAGAGAGACTGATTTTTTGTTTGATTTCTTCTTTGTCAAATTAACAAAACCTCCATACACTTACGTAAAATGAAGTAACCATTTTAGGTTTCATATGCTCATAGTTTTATAATAGGTATTGCAATATATAGCCGTAATTCTTGTGTTTAAAGTCTCAGACATACATCATGTACAATTATACAAGCAGAAGCGGAATGCATAAATGTTTGTTTCAGCTTCATTGAACACGACAGAGTGGCTGGATGTTGGTCGTTCCTGTTTGTACTCTCCAAACTACCCGAGCTTGGAGATACCATATTCATCGTTCTGCGCAAACAGCCCCTGATATTTCTCCACTGGTACCATCATATCACCGTCCTGCTCTATTCCTGGTTCTCGTATACAGAGTACACCTCGTCAGCTCGTTGGTACATCGTCATGAACTACTGTGTGCATTCCATCATGTACTCGTACTACGCCCTGCGTTCCATGGGCTACCACCCCTGGATGAAGATCGCGATGTTGATCACGTCCTGCCAGCTCACCCAGATGATAGTCGGTTGTGCCGTCAACATCTGGGCAGCTCAGTACTTGCAGGAGGGCAAACAGGATTGTCACATCTCCTGGTTCAACATCAAGCTTTCACTTGCCATGTACTTCAGCTACTTCGTTCTGTTTGCCCGGTTCTTCTACAAGGCCTACGTGAGTCCCAGCCGGGGCAAGACGAAGGCTGTCGGAGACATCCCCGGCAACTACACCAGCAACAGCGCCAAAGTAAAGTCTCACTAAGGGACCCGCCAGCACGTATCGTGTGCACACTAAACGAGTGTAACGTACATTTGACAGTGGAAAATTTTTGATAGGCCTATTGTAAATTTATGTATGCTAGTCATTACGATTAACAGTTCCATGTATACTGCGCTAGATCACCTATCTGTACAATGCGGCGGTCACACACAGCACAAGAACACCATTAACTACGTGTTCCTAAGGTCAGAATTTTGTTTATCGGTTAAATCTTCGTGCGATTCAGATATAGAATTTTTTACATGTTAGCTTGAGGATTAATGAACCCGGGAGATGCCATCTACACTTTAATTTGATTATTTCTTAAGGTATTTAATTTTAATGTCATACTTGTTACACTTCTTTGGGCCTTACTGTGATTTAATTGTGTTATTTATTCTAGTTTTGTATGTTTTGATGCACCTCATAAAAGCACAATTTATTTATTATGAGACAGTTTATTAATGAAGATCTTTCCTCATCAAGTACTACAGATCCTTATTAGACATTTTTCCTGTTAGTTGATTATTATTTACCTCAGTTTAGTCTTTTTCAAAGTAGAATATTGAATACAAAACTTTCCCAGGTGTTAGTTCATTTTCGTTTATTAATTTATAGAGCTCCTTCTATTTCTTTGGGGAAAATGAGTAATTAAGTTATAAACTAAGTTTTACACATTATTAATCGATAAAAATTTGTCACGTTATTAGAGATAGAGATTAACCAATATTGATCATCAAGTTATGATTTTAATTGTACTTTTTAAGTGATTTTCATGTCATACAAGTACAATTTAATTTATATAAATATTCATTCTAACTGAAAAATAAAATCAATACAACAGTAGAGTCTCATACCCTCCTTATGAATAGAAACGATTAAGTTCCCATAGATTTAGTTAAATAATTAATAATGTTCAATTTAAGCTATTTATTTTTATATAGAGCTTTTAGCATTCTCGATTAAGGTTTAAAAACATAAAGTGAAATTACTTCCACGTGAATTAATGTAAACTTTAACAATGGAAATATGAGTAGTATAGTGTTACAAAGTTTAAACCAATATCTCAACATTGGTATTGCATTTAGTATTGAAGACTTTTAGTACTGAAAAACATCTTTTATAAATGTCAAGAAATTTATATTTGATTTTGTTAGTTATTATTTATTCTGAAATTTAATCTAATACTTATCAGCTATAAATATATAAAATATATTGTTAATGAAAAAATATAATAATTAAGATTTGTATAAAAGTACAAACAAGCCACTGTACAAAAATAGTATATACTGTGAGAAATAGTTGTGTTCAGAAAAGTTACTATATGTTAATTATTATGTACCGTTTGAAAAACACTGTGAAAATCTGTTTCAAAAACATTCTATCGTAAAAATACTACGAGCATTTGGTTACAACTTGATTTCTTCATGTATCAATCAGGTGTTTAAATTTTATTTCATATAACGTATAGCATACGATTTGTGTTCTTTTATTTATTGGAATACAGGTTAAACAGTGAGTTTTTTTTTATTTGAGTTTGTGGTTTCCACAGTAATTTTGTACAGGTAATAATATGCTCAAAATGTATTTAGAGATGCTAGGTTAGAAACGTTGAAATAGATTTAAAAGAATCATTCCCTCAGAAATGTAATAGAAAATTACTCTAAAGCAAGTTATGAAACTTATTCTGATGTGTTCGGTGTTATTTGGGGTGGAGAAAGCACGTAAATGTGACACTGATAATTTTGTATTAATGTAATTCCAAATACTATATACAGTTTGTAAGAGTTTTCAATTGTAAGGTACAATATAATGTTTTTACTAAGCTCCTATACAGCATAAATTGTGATTTTACTATTGTTTGATGAAATAAATTTTTTCACATTCAGATATTTTTTATATTCCCCTGAATATATCTTTATTTAGTAAAATTGTATAATGTTTCGGTTTTTGTTAGAAAATTTAGAAGAAAAATATAAGGTGTGAAACTACTACTATCAATGTCTCTCGTCATGGGAGTAGATCTTTAACATATTTTTACAATGTGAAAAATAACGGTAATAAGAATCCCTCTCTTGTGTGAATAGTTTCTGCTCTTGCTATTCCAAATAAAATTGTGGAAGTGCATTAAAAAAATGTAAAATTTCACCTCTAGAGTTCAAAACTTGTGATGGCCACCATTTTTTCTAGGGTCACAAAATGTTACTGTTTAATTAGACTCTCTCAATATAAAATTTAAAAATGAGTACTTGACTTATTGTTGGACATAAAAATAATTTTGTATGCCTTACATCGATAAATAAATAAAGTCTATATTCAGTAAGCGTTCTTGTAAGTTACAGGCTCAGTTGTCTTGTCATGACATACAGGTAAATAATCGTCATTCTAAAACTACAATTATATAAAACCCTCTTTGACATAAATTTTAAACAAATGGTAACTAAGGTTCTTCAAAACAGGGGCAATGCATTGTAAATTTCCATTCCAAAGTATCTAAACCGGATAATTTGATGAGCATAGTTTAATTTTTGTAACTTTACAAATTATTTAAGCGATCCGATAATTTATTTTCAATACGTTCTATATAGTTAATTAATCGCTAAGATGTATGGGAAAAAATACTATCAACTGTTCAGCATTTATACACTATGAAACAAAATGAATTTTAACCAAAAGAATAATAGCTATATCTTCAACTCTAATGAGAGTATAGAGAGGCTTGTAATGAGACTGTTAAAATAATGAGCTAGAGCACAGAACTTTATCTGATTAAGGCATCTTTACTGTTGGTTGACTTGATTTATAACCCTCTCCAATTATAAACACAGGTAATGCTTATGAGTCAGGATAATGATTATTGTTTCCACAATCTGTTATACTTAATTTGAATTTCAGGTAAACAGCACTTATATCATTGTTTGAATCAGTAATAATGTTATATTGGTAGTAAATTTTTAAATACATGAAATAATCTGATTGAATTATGGTGTTAATTTTGTATGAAATCGTGCCATTAAATATTCACAACTTTATTATAATAAAGGTACTGTGAAAAAGGACAGTGGTAATTATAGTTGTTAGCACATACATTATTACATGGACAGTACCAAGCTGGTGTAAAATAATTTAAATACTGCAGCCATGCCGAGGAAATGGTTTTCTTATGTAAATAGTCTTTGTTGTGGGAAACTCGGTAAGGTGGCTCGTCTATTCCTAGACAAAACAGTACTGGGTCGTCCAACGGCCATGACCTCCATGGAATTTGCCAATGTGCACCCTGCATTAGCACATAATTCAGTGCTTTGCAATTGTCATTTCGCAACCGTTAAATAAGTCAGTGGACACTCCGTTGCGTAGTAACCGTGCATGACCTACATACATCTTAACGTCTTCAGTTCATGAATACTTTGATGTACGGTTTGCATACGCATTTAGTAGATGTTTGGAAGTCCAGTTGTGTACGATTTGGAATCAATTCATCCGAAATTACCTGATTTCGTAATTGGTATCAGATAAACAGTTCCCTCTCCATTCAATTGCAACAATTGTTACAGTGATGCAGTTCTCTCAGTAGTAGCCCCATTGAGAAAAGCAATGATATGTGAGTGTTATAATAGGTGCTATAGCAGGCCTATAGTCTGTACGAAGTGACTTGTCTCCTGATCCGTGTTGCTGGGACTGGCCCGGACCATTCACCAGCACTTTGTGACGTACGCTGTTTTCCTAATTAGTCACTATTTAGATTCCCCCCACTAGCTGAAGTAACTTTTTTTACCCGAGCCATAATTTCCGAAACGTTGTCAAGAAGTACATAATAAAATAAGATCAACGATGATAAACATGAGCAAACAAAAACACAAAAACAATCAAAAGATTCAGAGGTAGTCTATTTAAAGCTAAAGTTGGTTTTCTGCAACAACATGACAATAAAATTACAATAAACAAAAATAATAATATCAACTATATACGTTAATTACTGTTCTACAAAGTTACAAGCATAATATTTTTATAGTACAAATAATATTTTAAAAACAGTTATAAGAATATTCTGTACTAAAGATTTTGTTTATTTTAGAAGAATGTAGGCCCAGGGTAGTTTTCATTAGTTTTTTCATTCCATGACTAATCTATATATATAAAAATGAATGTTTGTATGTTTGTCCTTTATGGAATCGTGAACTATTGGACCGATCATGATGAAAATTTGTACGTATATGTATTTTTCCACGGAGAAGGTTTATAAGCTATGCCCATCCCTTTCCCGATTCAGGATTCCGCCCCACTGGTTACAGAAATACCCATAAGAAATGCATTGCAGCAAACATATGTTAACGTCTTTTCAAATTTTTAATCAGCTGTTCTTTGTAAACATATATTACACTTATAGTTTTAAAGCATAGAGTAAGCTTAAGAGAAACGACAAATTTTGTTTAAACTGTTTTTGCAATCACTGTTAAACATAGACTTTACTATCCAGATAATACAATTCAAATTTGACGTAAAAATTCACCTTTAACTGCAATATTTATTTAATATAAACCATGCTCATGCTTGATCAGAAGAGTAATGCAGATATCATAATTACTATCTTACGTTGGCTACAAATATAAAGAATGTTATAAAATCAACCTTAGTTGTTTTTTTTGACAGAAGTATGGTTCTCAAAACTCCGTGTGTACATATTCTCTCGATCGAGACAACAAAGCAAGCTCAATCGTGGCATCGGAGATATAACTAATTTAATCTAAAATTTATTATAGTAAAAAAAAAATTTACTAAGTAATATAAGGACTTCGGTTCTTAAGATTTGCGTGCGAAGCCGTGGGTAACAGCTAGATAGAGGCAGGAATATGGTACATACCTTCATAATACGCCCAAGAGGCTCACGATGGAACGACTATCAATTATCTCAGCAATGTTTAGAATGTGATAGAAAAAGAATAAGTGAATATAGTGTACTGTTTTCAACGGGAAATTGCGTGCGAAGCCGCGGGCAACTTTTGCAAAAAATTATTGAAATGCGCAGCAAAGCGCGCCGGGCCCGCTAGTACTCTATAATATTGAGATATTATTTTTGTAATATTATTAACTCTAATATTATAATTTACATTACACGTTATCTCTTATCAGTATAATAAATAGTCAATTACATCCCTTTTTTAATTATTTTATTTCCTGACACGTGTTTCGTTATTTAACCGTCATCAATATGTCCATTATATTTTTTTTAAATATATATTAAAAAATAATGTAAATAAAAGTAGTGTAATTCATTTTTCAACAAATTTAAAATACTTAATTTTTAGTTATTAAATTTTTATTTTTGTGGAGCCTTTCGTGTCCAAAGAACACAACGTCATACCCACATAACTGAAATACATAAATTAAGTATCATCAATTAGAAGAAGCTCGTAGAATGTAAATTAAAAATATTGTGTTCATATTTATAGTGAAGGAGTAACATTTTAAAAATAGTTTAGGTTTACTTCTTTATGTTTCTTAAAATGTTTAACCTTAACTATAAATATGTTATCATAGGAGAAGTTAAGAAACTTCTCATTATTCTTAGTCCAAAAGACCTTACGCTTGGGGATAGGGGCGTACCTCTGAGATACAGGCGTTTTCCTCCTGTCAAGAAACGTGGAGGCTGCAGCTCTGCATCAGCCAAATCGGGTAGTTGTGCTCTTCCTTTTATGTTAAAGCTAGACTGGCTGTAACACTAGGGTTGGACGCACATTGGAGGAGCAAACTGTTGGAAGCAATTGTAACAAGTCAGTTTGCCCGTACAATTTTGTCAGACACCGACTTCTTCATGTATTCGAATGGGCCGCCTCACACGGAAGAATCGTCTGAATCTAAACCACAGGACGGAGAGGGCCATTTGAAAC
Organism: Homalodisca vitripennis; assembly: GCF_021130785.1. NCBI lineage: Eukaryota > Metazoa > Arthropoda > Insecta > Hemiptera > Cicadellidae > Homalodisca > Homalodisca vitripennis. Next base: position 31,980,798 of record NC_060209.1, read on the forward strand.
AGTCTGTCGCCTAAGTCAAATTTCATGTCTCACGACATCCACCGGAGAGAAAATGTTCACCCATGCGGCAAATTAACCCAACCTTACTTTAGTCGCGTGCACCGTATGGGTTGTGTTGTTTTCTATCACGTGTTCTTTACAAAATGTCAGAAGAATTTATGAACAAAATACGAGAACAAACTTTTGGTAATGGTAGAAGCAATATTAGTGCTATACGACATCACTAGAAAAGATCATCACAACCAGGATGAAACATCCAACATGTGGACAAACTGCCATAGGCACTCTCTGTAACGTTAAGCTGTTTTTGTTTATTTACGCTGAAGGTTTCACAAGCAACTAGTTATTTCTGTCCTCCTCCGTAGACTAACGGTTATAGTCTCGGCTCTCTAACCGAGAGATCACGGGTTCAAATCCCTGGGAGGTCCAATCATGTACTTTGACAACAAAAACCAGTGCACATCAAAGCCAGCATAGCTAAGACGCTGAGGCTTAAACGAGATGAAAAAACCCTTGTTATAGTTTACCTCTCGACTCAAAACGTATCTCTGTCGCATCCTATAGTACACTGGAGGAGCTAACTGGCAAAATGCTTTCGACGAAGACTGAACACTTGCTCTCTGCGGTGTGTTCCTCCAGTGTGCGTCCAGCACAAGGAGCTCCATCCTTCCGCTCGTGACCGCGCGTTTGGAAATTCTCGACGTTTTGTTTAGCTACGTCACTGCTCTTAAATGAAAGAAAGGGCTTAAAAATCAAAGCAACGACATCGGCTGATAGTTATCTAGAAGATATAAAAAAGAAAAACTGGCAAAAAAATAGAAGGTTTTAATTGGCATGGCTTTAAAATGAATGACAATTTAAGAAATGTTACACCTCAATCGACGTTTAAAATGATTATTCGTTACTTAGAAATGGTTACCTAATCGTAATTCCAAGTATTACTTACTCTTTCAGTCTTTGTCGGTTTGGTTGAGAGCAAGCTGAAGTTAATTAAAAATTATTTAAGAAGCATTAAGAAACAGGTGAACAACTTTTAAGTATCGTATCAAATTTAACATTAAAGAGTATAACAAATCTTATTTTTAGAGATGTAGCCTCGAAAAGCGTTTGATATATAATATACAATAATACACTTTTTGATCGATTTTATTGTTTGTACACAATAAAATCGATAAGAAAGTGTCAAAAGGTGTATTACTGTATTTTATATAAAAATCTCATTTGACGTAATCAATATATTTGCAGCTAGATATCTAGAAAAGCTAAAAAATGTAAGCACTATGTCAATCGACACAAAACCATCAAAGAGCTTAAAAATTTAATTTAACATAATCAATATACTTGCAGCCAAAAATCTTGAAAAGTTAAATTGTATTATGTTCAGAAATAATGTTCATTCTTTTTTATCATGATGTGTTAATTTATGATAAAGTTTCCAGGTAGAGTTAAGAGTGCTTTTTTATAAAAAGTGTTGTCTATTCCTTGTATGAAAATTTTAAGTTGGGTTTTCTATTGGTTTTAAAATATTTTCTATTGGTTCTATTTTACCATTTTAAAATAGTAAGCCGTAAGTAATTAATTTCAGTGTCCTAACATATAATTATGGCATTATCAATATTTTATAATTTCGAAAAAGTACGTAATTTAAATGCAGATACAAAAAGTTACGTGTATAAAATTGTTTTGGCTTTTCCTCATATTTTTAGTAAACAAAGTATAAGCTTTAACTGTATCATAATAATTATTATTAATTACTTTTGGATTATTTACATACTGTAATTTTTAAGTAATGGAGTTGATTGGTGGAAAATGGTGGTAATATCATGACTTGTCCTCTCTAGAAAAAATGTGTAGCTGCAATTTTATGTGTATGGTTTATTTGAGGATGCCTAGGTATAATAATGTAAAGCAATATATTCTTTCCTAAGCATATAAACAATTTATTTAACGAAATATTCATGCGTCTTCCGTAGTGGACTGCAAGAGAGAGAGGTAGAGAGACATACGGACCTCTTGGTTACAGAGCAATCGGAATTAACTGATTGAGTGACGGTTGAATGGCATAGGCAGATGGGAATATGTCAACAATGTGATGGCTTAGATTATTAACCTCAGGACAAATCCTTATGTGCATGCCAGCTGGAGTGGTAGATTGTCTCATGTTGTGAAAATCCTTTTTGAGTGCAGGCTGAATTTAGAGTTCATTATTGTTGATGGATGAAGGAATCCTGATAATTTTGGCATCATTATATGTCAAAACCCACTTCGGAAACTACATATTTTGCCTTCTTGTACGTTTTACAGACTCTAAACTCTACTTGCACATAATAAAATATTTTTTAAAAATATGGAGTATTTTAAAATTATGTTTTGCTCTCTTTCGGACTCAATGTAGTTTAACTCCGAAAAATGTTCGGTGGCCGTGCGTGTTTATACAGTTCAAGTCACTTGACACTCCAGTGTTAGAAGGGAACTTGTCGGGCACGGTGAAGAAGGTAGAGCTTTCTATGTTGAAATGCCCGGCCCGGCCTTGACAGCGATTTTGAGAAAGTGCGTGCGCACGGACGTGGCGTGTTGTGCTTGTCTTCTCTTCCTTCATTGTAGCTCTTCCATGGAGGAACAGTATTATATAACATTGTTTCTCTATGGCTCTAACATCGATGTAGTATCTAAACACGATGAGTCCTGTGCATGTCCATGTCTGTAGTAACAACAACCCAACCTACTCATCAGTTGGAAAAATTGCATAATGCTCCTAAGTGAGACGTATCTACCATTGTGAAGAAAACAGGATTTTCCGGACATTTACCATCGTTCAGTGTTACAAAAAACCCAGTAACACTACGTTTCGAGATCTGCAATCTGATCTCTTCTTCAGGTAAATAACTAACCTAAAACATAATTACATAACTGGGTTAAAATAAACAAATCATACCAGGTCGTTGTGACACGCCTAAGTCAGAAAAATCACAAACACCATGTTGTGTGTCAACTTCACTTACTCTAAAATATGCAATTAATCAAAAACTAAACACAACATTAATTATTACAACTGAACTACAGAATACAGGTCACAATACGTCTGCATTCGGCGACCAACCACATACGACTTTACCTGAAGAAGAGATCAGATTGCAGATCTCGAAACATAGTGTTGCTGTTTTGTATTTTTTCACTGAACAATGGCAATGTCCGGAAAAAATCCTGTTTCCTTCACAATCCTTCCATCGTCAAAAATAAACTTCAAACAAAGCATCTACCATTGTTCAGCATTTATTTACACTTGTGTACACGTCGGGTTAGTAAATTTTAATGAGTCTTCATCAACATTTTACTCTCTTCGAAAACGATGTGTAAAATGTGTAGTTTTAAACATTGTGCTGTATTAACAAACTAAGTTATGTTTGCTCGTGATTATTAGTGTTGTGCCATGTTAAATTCTAATATTGCGATTCTTGTAGTCATAAGATACAAAAAACAAAACACCTGTGTTTTGTCAGTTCTTTTTATAGGCACTCATGCTACAACTGCACATCTAAGAGAATGCTGATGAATGGAAATGTACATGCATAAAACAAACAGTCCTTATCGGTGTGCAGCCTTTACGTTATTTTTGCTGAGCTAAACAGTTTTTTATCTTTCGCTAAAGATAGAATAAACATTAGCAGGTTTATAACCTTCACTTGACATGCACGGGTCAGCTGATAACATGACACTTGAGTGATAACACGGATAAGTGATAGCAGTGATACAGCCGGACAAGTTGACCTGCTCGCAATAAGCACTCAAGTGATTGGCTGCTATTTTTCATCAGTGCTAATCACCGCTGTGCTCTTTCTTTAGCAAGAGTGTATCACGTTTTGTTGCTTTGTTTTGCTGACCACTCTGGTTTAACATTCGTATATTGATATCAAATGCTTTACTTTGTACAGAAAAATTAGATTAGCTTAAAAATTAAATAGCCAATTGATAAGATAACATTACATAGAGTGTCCCGTAACTTTCTGGACAAAGGTATACCACGTTATTGCTCAGGTCAAGACAAACATATTTCACCATATGAACATGTGTTTCCGATGCTCAGTGTCCCATCTATCTGTCTGTATGTGTTTTTTATAAAAAATTAATATTTAAAAACTAATAAATTAAATTATAGCAAATTTGGCTCAAATGTTTATGATAACAAGGCCAGTTACTGAAAAACATAACACTAAATTACCTAAAAGGTAATGGCCGATATCTCAAAATGGCGGCCATTAACTCTTTTAAACTTTGAATATCTTAGAAACCAGGAATTTTCCTCAAGAATTACAAGACTGGCAGTTTTTAGAGGATTTTGTCACAAATCTAATGACACCAAAACTATTTAAATCGGATAATAAATAACTGATTTAGAGCAGATTTACTGTGATATGGCGCACATTGAAGTTCTCAGGGAATAGCCAACAATACAAAAACTGAATAAAGGGTAGTTCTCAATGTGGGCCATGTCTTGTCACAGTAAATCTTCTTGTAATATAGCAATTTTCTTAGTTTCGTATTAAATGTTATATGTGATAACGTTCACTTTGTTGTAAAATCACTAATGATGTTGTTTTTCTAAACAATTGGTTATTTTTCATATAGCTATTATGTACAGTTTTCTAAAAAAGATATGGCGATCTTTCCAAATTTTTACAATTATGAAAACAAATTAAAACCATTGAGAAGCTAGAACCTCAATGAATTAGACTTAGTAACAATGTCATAAGCCTTGGTACACCCTTTTAAAACAATCTTGTGCAATTTTTAATCATCTAAAAGGGGTTTTAATCGAATCTTTGCAATGAAGATTTTATTTTTCAGTTTAATTAGGGTTTCCAGATCCATTTATTTAGCCGCGGACATTGTTATACAATCTTTATGTACTTATTTGTTGTTAAGCAATTGAGTACCAATGACTTCGATTTCAATAACTTTCAAAATAGTCTTCATTTTACTGTCATGTAAAAGATTCTCGGTAAGAAAATTTCGCTTTTGTAATCTTAAATGAAATTATCTCCAGTTTTTACAATCTATCGTGCCTAAGAATAATTTTCCCCAGCGGAGATAAGAATTGCTGAGCTATGTTACTAATTGTACTCTGCAACATCTTCCTCGTAACACAGGAAATGGGTGGTTATACAAGGAGGAAACTCTCGTGAGTTTACCACCGGTAATTCGTGAGCGGGATCACGAAATTTGCGATGGTACAGTCGGTGTTCAGCTAGGATACTTTTTCGAAAAGGATTTTGTCACAACTCCATAGAGGCCTCTCCTGGAGACAGAGACAGTGGAACACTATTTTGACCTTACCAAGAGGAGTTGAAACCATTTAAAGTTGTCATGGCATGGTCAAGTAGTTTTCACGAGCATCTTCTAGTCAGACCATAAAAAACTGTAAAAGTCAAGGACATGGATTTTTGTATAATATGTGTATGAATAATGAATGAAGGGAATGACGTGTTTCTTTATGTAAATAAAATTCCGTAGTAATGGTGCAAAAACATTACATTTAATTTCAACAATCTTTCCTTAAGTCATAAATCAATTTAAAGCGTGTCACTTCCTGAACGTATACGTTTATACATACCGTACAACAGTTTACATTTTAATCCTAAGCCTCTTTTTATCTGATTACAAAATTACTTAACGCCAATGCCTGTAATTCCTGTAGGGCGTGTAGAGAAATTACGTATTTTCAATAGTTCTCGTATTTACAATAATAACCAGCTTTCTAGCATTTTACTACGACTGCAATTAATTCTTTTAATGATTTATTTCGACAGATTCGAAAAACTGGTATGGATAGAATACTAATTTAATGTACAATCAATTGTATATAATTGACATTTCGATAAATTTGAAAGTATTTGAATGATGTATTGTGCACTGTGCTAATGTTTGAAAGGGAGGAGGAGTGTGAGACCCTGAATTTAATGAAGACCTCTAAAACCGAGGCTCGTAATCAAGTATCGTAAATACGATAATGCTGAGATCAAGCATTCCACTCCAACATGATTTGTTAAAATACGATAAAAGCCAAACAGATCTGTCATGGCTTATCTCGTGGGCGCGTCGCGTTGTAGAGTGACGAAGAGGTCGATCACCTGACCTCTCGCAATAATGACCGACTGCCGAGAGCCGAGTGTCGCAGTCAAGGACTCTCCGAGTGTTTATTGTGACTTGCTCGCTCTCCACCGTCCGGTGTCCGCAAATTTCCACCCGCGTCATCATTCCACCGCGCCTCGCCGGCCGAATGAAATATGGAGTCGGCGGTCGTGACGTCATTAGCCCACGCGGCACTGTGCAGTTGCAGTTCCAAGAACACAATTGACTTCTCACATTTTCTCTCCCTAGAACACGATAACCTGTCGTTTTAACCTAGTTCCGCGAATACATAAAATCTACGCCAAATGAGATTATGGGTGTAATCGTATATCGAGATGAATCTCGCCAATTACCAGCTGTGTTGATAACGTGGCCTTGTTCCCTTCGTCATCGACGACACAACCATTTGAAACGGTGATTAGTCTTGGATTCCTTATGATCATACGATTTTGACCTTGGTGAAATATTTCGCATTGAGTGTTCGTATGCATAGAAGTTCTACAGTTCGTTCTTAGTCTGTTCTTTATATTCATAAATTATAAGCTACAGTACTTGAGTTTTACCCATAATAACAGTGTTAAATTTTAAAACAGCTTTACGACATTATTTTGGTCCAAGATTTATGGGAGATCCGTTTAGAAAATTGTATTAACTGTTAACTTTTTGAATATACAATGAATTACATATAGTTTTCAAATTCTTTCTGAGTAAACGATAAAAATGTCAAAACAAATAGTGTTTTGATGCGTATGAATTATATCTTAAAAGTGAGACACTTCACATAAATCTGCGACTGTAGATAAGGGTGTATCAGTGTTTTAAGTTTAACATTGATCTTAAGGGATTAAAATCGATTCCCGCCAGTATTTACGACATTTTTTTTGTTTTTTCCCAAGGGGGTTTCAAGATCAATGCCATTTCGAGTGGTGGTACTAAACGCTTATGGGAAAACGGTCAACCCCACTTGCAATGAGTAGTACCCTGTGACCTCCCTCTTAAAGAGACAATGTCTTGCCCCTACGCTACTGCGAAGAAACTGCTTTTTCTCTGTGAGGGAAAGAAACAAAGAGGAAACATTAAATGTTATGTAGGCTAAAAATGTAACAATAAGTGCAGCGTACAAAATTTGTTCGAGGTTCAAATATTTATTACACTTGGCTCACTGTTGACTCTAACAGGGAATATTCCTTTACATCTCTCGTGGAAGGCGAAAAGGTCTACGGAGTTCCAACATGTGGCGTCTGGGAAGTTTTGCATAATGTTTAAACAGTATAAAATTTTAATCGCTAACTATAACTAACAAATAATAAATTACTTGCAAATAACGACCACGGATATTTAAATTTGCACGCGCTGCTTCAAGTTTGTCTGTGCTTCTTTTTGCCTGCCACCAAACCGCAAAAACCACTCGCCACCCAGGTAATTCTATATCCCCTCCTACTTGATACGGTGCAGAAAACGTAGTATTGCCTCTGCGGACGTTGGTAGCCTACTACCGCAAAGTGGTGAAATGAATTATCCTTACCCAGTATCTTGGTCGTTATTTCGCTTACATGTACCACATACATATACGATGTTATATATGTTTCCTGCCTCGGTTATGTTCAGCTTTTGCGTATTTGTGTTTTCTGTTTAAACTCTCTTAACTCAAAATCTGTGTAAATAGGCTTAAATATTTGTAATTTCCCATTGCTATTTCTCTCATACCATTGTTTCTGAAGAATTTCACTTAGAAATATGACCATTTAAACAAGACCACGAACCATATATCTAGATAAGTATATGGTTGTGCTAAAAAGTTTGTTAATGACGATGGAAGGATTGAAAGGATAATAGGGCTACGGACATTTGCCATCGTTGTATGTTACAATATATAAAATAATAATAGCGTTTCAGACAATTGGAATCGTTATATGTTACCCTAGTGTTGTACATTTTGAAGCATATAACGATGGAAAATGTCCGAAACCCTATTATTGTTATACATTTTGTAACATATAACGATGGCAAATGTCCGAAACCCTATTATTGTTACACATTTTGTAACATATAACGATGGCCTATGTCCGAATATTTGCTTTACACATTTTTAACGTATTAATGATAGCAAATGTCCCAACCCCTATTATACTTGCGAGTGACTTTTGTTATCGTTATATGAAAAATGAGTAATGAAATAGCTACATTTTTTGTATAAAAAGGATAGATAGATCAAAATGAATATAGTTAAATGCATTTTGCCGGATAGTCCTTGCCGAATCATAATAAATAACGCCAAACCTGTTGTGTTAACGGTTTTTTTCTTCTTGACAATGTTGTTTATTACTACACGACTTATAGTATAACACTGAAACCTTGAAACGGACGCGGTCGAAAAAATATTATTCCATTCTATGTTTTAATAATACAAATAGTTACTGTATAAAATTTACAGTTATATTACTGTAATATTTGTTTATTTTTAGTACATCTCGATCGACTTATTAAAGTTGCAACCAATTTCACTGATCACGCCATTCTTGTATGTATATGTCACTGAACATAGGGCCTGTGTCATCAAGTCTGACTAACCATAACGCTAGCATTTCCTTCCTGTTGACTCCAATCCTGATGACTTTTTCAGTTTAAATGTGTTGAACAAAAACGTTAGCAAACACAGTACTACCAAGGACGTAGCCAGCGGGGGGGGCAAGGGGTCCGGACCCCCCAAAATTAAAATTTTGTTCAATTACTTTATTAGTAAATGATAATTATTATTTTAAAAAGTTTAGTATTACTGACATATCCTACTGAATGGTCATTCTCAACAAAAATAGGGTCAAGAACTTTTTAAGGAACAAAATGGAGATTAACTCTGTCCATTACGGGAAAATATCTGTTGTCTAGAGCCCCCAAATTTTTCCTGCCTACGTTCTTGAGTAGGCTATTGCATTCATCTTTTACGCATAAGCTATATGTGTTGACTGACGAATTTACCTATAAACTTGAAATTTTTATAAATGCGACATCGAGTTCAATGATGGTGCTTGACACTCCATGGGATTTGGCTGAGCGTTAGCGAACAACTTGACATTGGTCTTATGGGTAACCATGATGGTAACGAGAAAATCGCAGAATAAGTGTGTAAAGAGAATTTAGTATATTTTTACCTGTTATATATTAGTGTAGCCTCTTTTCGTAAAATAGTCTATCTCGAGAAATATTTTATTTGTAGGCTTTAAATTTGGCATGAAACCTCATTTCTACATAGGCAAGAATGAGTTATACGATAGTGTATGTGTATCCGTGGGATTTGGCTGAGCGTCATTGAAGCCTATCATTGAGTACGTTGACACAATTTCTCTTTTGTCTGCCATTAAATGTAAACATTTCTTTCCTGTCTGATTGTTTGTCTATCTGTCTGTTAGCCAAAATAAGTTATATACTTACTCGGCAAAGACTATTACGTCAGAAGTTGTGTAGCTAAAGTATTTTAAGATAATTTCTTTCCCATGTTTAAAGACGAATTAATTTGTATACATATATCCCTGTAAGGTATTAGTGTCGGAAGTGTTTTTTGCAAGGATTATAACAATTAGATTGAAAATTATTATATACATATATGACATTCTTAGCCAAATTCGTGAAATTGTTTGATTACTAACTGAAGAATCTCTCTCCAGTCTGCTCTATATAATCCACAAACGATGACAATGGTACAATGAGTTGTAAGAGACTTGCACAAGTATTTACGCACATAATAGCCACTTACCGCATCTAAGTATTAATAATTACGTTTTACAATTAACTGGATTAGAGGCATAATTATTCGGTTCCAAATGTAGGATTGGCAGGGACCTTTACATCGGCGTCAGCATGTTCCTAAACATCAGCATCGCTAAAATCTTTGTTAGTCATTATAATATGTCAATGATATTGCGATATTTTCAAATCCGATTCTTAGCGCGCAAGGAGATAAGACTAACAACTGTGCAAAGTCGAAAATCCGTTGTGTAATTTCTGAGATTTCGTGATTATAAAAATTGTCTTTAAAAGTAATGCGGATATTTTTTTTGAAAACACAAAAAACCTGTCTTTTGCGTAACTATAGGACTTATGTGTGAGACCCTAGTGGCAATATTAAAGTTTCAACAATTCTTAATGTGTTCAAAATCGCACTAGAAGTATTCTACGTCAAAAACGTAAAAAATGAACATTAAAAACGTGAATTCTCTTGTATTGAATCGTAAAAGTAAGGACTCTGTGGTGTAGTGGTAGCGCACTCACCCGGCAAGTGAAAGATCCGAGTTCAAGTCCCGTCGAAACAAGTACTTTTTTATAATATTTATTTATTTATTTATATAATATGTATGTATGTACATACTATATATGTACACACACACACACACACACACACACACACACACACACACACACACACACACACACACACACACACACACACACACACGCACACGCACACGCACACGCACACGCACACGCACACGCACACGCACACGCACACGCACACACGCACACACACAGGAGAAGATTAGGATGTCCCATGACCGTATAACATTGTAGCTACGATGTAACGCCAATGTTCGTGCGATCCTCAAAGCAATAAACATTCATTAAATGGAGGCCTTCAGATAAATGACCAAGACCTGTAATTCGGTGATGTCGACGGCAAAAATGCGCAATTAGATGTAATGGAACCGTCGAGCATGGTCCAATCCCACCACTTCACACGTTCTCGTGATGGACGTGTAGACTGCCTTGGCAAGTGCTTCACAACAACCAGTCCAGCAGTCCCCGTGCGTACCTTCTTGTCTCCTGCGGCCGACCGTCACAAGGCGAGGTTCATATCTTGCAACAAATTGTGGAAGTCAACTAAGGTCAACTGGGTGTAATTATTGGAAAACCCATTACAATCAATTCAACGTCATCTTCTTTACTGCATTTTCCAAGTAACAAGAGATGGTTTATGAGTGTTTGTAACTCAAAGGTCGTTTAGAACTAGAAGTTCTTTAACTTTATATGAAAGGTATACCGTTTTTTAAATTTCTAAGTCATGTTCCAAATTGAAAGTATACATTACATAGGTTACATTCTTGAAGCTCTCTTCTTATCGGAACTCTTAATAAATTTAAAAACTTTTATTCCACATTTATTTGATGAATCAGTCAACAAGTTTCAAGACGGCAGTGGAAACATTTTCCAATTTCCTGAATTCTTTATAAACTTACAATAGTCGCAGCGATTGGTGTAGATGGTAGGCCACTATCAACTATTATTGGATGTCAAGCGGAAAAATTAAAACTAAAGTTTAAAATTTTACCTTTAATAAAGGCGTAGCACAGATAAAAGTCTGAGTACATTAAAATTAACAACCTATATACTAATTAATTTGAGAACAGACTCTCCAAAAATACACTTTTTATTTTTGTGAGTCCTTTCGTATTCAAGGAACACGGTGATGGGTCTGATGATGTGTTCCTTCAACACTAAAGGCCTCAAAAAAAATAAAAAGTGTATTATTGGAGTGTTTGTTTTCAAATTAATTAGTATACAGGGTGTTTGAAAAGTATGGGTACGGCTTAATATTTTAAAAACCATAGGATATAACATCTATAAACTTTGCACAGTGTCATATGGCTATGTAAATGATTTTTTCTTGCTATTCACTAAAACTAAAAAACATCGGTATTTATTGTGTTTTATTTATTGTGTGTTATAAATTTATGACATAATTTGCTAGTTGAAAAAAGTTAGTGAAAACACATTGGTTAGTAGAGTGAAACGCCGCCTACCGCATCAGAATACGACGATCCAGTCAGAAATGGCAGCGCATAATGTACTTCACAATATGTACCTAAAACAACCCGCCATTTCTGATTGGATAAACCTTTTGAGATGCGGTTTGCGGCATTCAACTCTACTAAGTGAGCTCTTTCAATTGAGGTATCACTCGACCCATGCTTCAATTTAAGATTTCCATGTTTTCCTCTGTGGGCCGTCCCCCCATGGTTGGCATGTCATGGTAATAGCAAGAAAAAAATCATTTACATATTCATATGACACTGTGCAAAGTTTATAGATGTTATCTCCTATGGTTTTTAAAATATTAAGCCGTACCCATACTTTTCAAACACACTGTATATAGTTTGTTAATTTTAATTTAATCAGATTTGTATCTGTGTCACGTTTTTTCATTAAAGGTAAAATAATAAATTAATATTATTGTTTTATATCATTGTTCCCCTTGGCATCCTAAAACTGTCGATAATGGCCTACCATCGACAATAATCTCTGAATCTTTCTGTGACTATTGCAAGTTTATGAAAGATCCAGGAAATTGGAAAATGTTTCCACTGCCGTCTTGAAACTAGTTGGCCGATTCATCCAATAAATGTGGAATAAACTTGTATTTGTCGTTATCAATTTATTTTTATAGACTATTTGCAACTGCGTGAACATGCATGTTGTACACTAATTCAAATTCGGTTTAATTGTGTACAAGTGAAGTTTTTTTAAAGATTTTTCATATCCTAAATTAACACTACAATGTTTGTACCTTAAAAATTCTATACTTCGGGTAACATTTTTCACAGTGAACAGATTCGTTTTATGAGAAAACCAAATTTTATACTGTTTGGGAAGAAACGTTATTTGAGTGTACACGCTTAAATAATCACAGGCTGTTTCTGAGAATATGGTTTTACTTAGGACAAGAAGCTGAGATGAGATGACACCTTCCTGCACCTGGTCTTCAAAGGAAATTTACGATGCTTACGGAGTGACAGGATATTCAGGATGAGTAAATAAGGATTGGGGTAGTGGTCGCCTCTTATCGAGATCCTTTTACATCCACATTGTGGTAGGTTAGTGATCTGTCATGTCCCCTTCAAAGAAAGGGAGGCTAGCTATGTTCTAGCCCCATCTGATCAAATTGGACAGGGAAAGGTACTTCCTTATGTTTAACCTTCCAAATACCTTGAACACTAAGTGTTCTTCGCCCACTCTAACCGTCATCCTTCCCTGTGAACTGCTCCTATCAATCAATCCTTTTACTCTAATACATGACAGTGGTGTGCCACTCCTGGGCATCGGCTTGCCCAGATGTAAGTGACAACTCGGGTTTTCCCGTATCCAGTGTAGGTTCAACTGGGAGATATAACCCATCCAGAAATGAACCATCCTAGGAATCACGGTGGAAATTAGAGGTAAATATCTCAACACCAACATTTTACGAGATTCACTGTCACTGTAACGTACGGGGAGGAAGATTAACAGAGTTATGAAGCTTGTCAATCATCCAACCTGCAATGGTGAAAGCTAGAGAAGGGCATATAGCCCAATGTCGTAGTCTTTGCCAGTGATAGACGTTGAAGAAGTGAAGTATGTACAAAACGATAAATAATGTTTTTGTTTGGTATAGTATGTTTTCTTATCCCAGTCGGTACTGAAAAAAGAAGGCGTCATTTCCTGCGCTGCCAGGATATAAATAGAACCTTCATTATTCAAGATATAAGTGAATGTTTCCACACACCTTATATAGTCCTGACTAGACTTGATCTCCACGCCGAACCCATCCTATTAGGTCCATATTAGACCTTGATATCCGCACCGGGTTCACCCTATTTAGTCCATATTAGACCTTGATATCCACATCGAGCGCGCCCTATTTGGCCTATATTAGACCTCGATATCCACGCCGATCTCATCCTATTTGGTCCATATTAGACCTTGATATCCGCACCGGGTTCACCCTATTTAGTCCATATTAGACCTTGATATCCACATCGAGCGCGCCCTATTTGGCCTATATTAGACCTAGATATCCACGCCGATCTCATCCTATTTGGTCCATATTAGACCTTGATATCCGCACTGGGTTCACCCTATTTAGTCCATATTAGACCTTGATATCCACATCGAGCGCGCCCTATTTGGCCTATATTAGACCTCGATATCCACACCGATCCCACCCTATTTGGTCCATATTAGACCTTGATATCCACACCGTGCCCACCCTATTTTATCCCGACTCGATTTTGATATCCACGCCAAACTAACAACACTTTTCAGAAATAGAGACATCTGGAAACTAAAGACGTATACTAAATAAACTGATACAATAGAATACCAAAGGCCCCGACAGTCACGTTTAAATAAACTAATATTTAATAGCTCGTGGAATATATAATGTTATGTCTACTTCTGACACAGTCTATTTAATAATATAGCCTAGAAGGTTTCAAGGTTATAAATTAATAACGTGGAAACTACTAACAGCTGCCTGGCAATTAATTATTCACCTGACAATAATTTATGAGCGAGTATACTTCCTGCAAAACATTTGTGCCAATTCAGTTATTTACGGAGCAAACAAGCATGTGTACTCAACTGGGGTGATGGATTTGGTTGCTTACTTGAGTAAGTCAGCTTACTCATAACCGACGTTTATATTGAATAATCACAAAGTTATATGAAAATCCATCTGAGGTCAGCACGACATTATCACATGATTAGTTAAGTTCTTCTGGAAGTGACCTCGTGAAGATATATGACATATTTCCGGTTCTGAGCCATTGTACCCGTAAAATGTATCTGTTTCCGTTCGATAGTTTTAGTAGACGATTGCTACTCTGATATTAGGCTAGTTTTTGTAGAGTATCCATGGTTGTTTCTGAATCATTCAACAGCAATCTAACTGGATATGTATGTATACATATACAATATCCCAAATCACTCGTCTTTAGTTAAGGAGAACGGTATGAGCTACTATGAACCACTAAATAATAAATATTATATTTGCGTGAACGATTGGCGGTCCGATAAAATTGGTTTTGACTGTTTCAATTTACATGTATTACATAAATTCAGGCTTTTCAAAATTTGGTTATGGGACTGAGTCTGGACCGTTTGATAATCCTGCCTTGTGAGTTATTATAATAGTAAGTCCACAATAATTTAAGGATTTTTAAAGTAAAAAACGTTATTTTTTGGCAGTCATTTTGAAACGCATAAAAACAAATGCGTAATACTAGTCTTAAAATGTTTTGCTTAAAACGTGTTTTAATTAAATTATGCATCACTTGACCTATATTTACATATATGTTTGATATAGGTCACTGCCATGTCTCTACATCTTAGAAACAACCTTATTTTGTTTTTTAAATGTATCTTAACCAGAGGACGAGACAAGGGACAAAGGACGAGACAGAATACACGAATATGAGACAAGAGACCAGAGATCATTAGGCCTACCGATCCGGAAAGCACAGATCGGTGGTTTATGAACATTTGCCTTCACAGTCAGGTGTTATTTTTTTTAAAAATTGCCAAACTCAGTTAAAAATGCCGGTATTTATTTACAATACCGTGACCATGAAAAATGGACTTTTTTTCATGGGTTGGGCATTTATAGCCAAGTATTATTATCACAGGTGCATATAAACTGGGGGGAAAGTATATCATTGTATTATATTGATGCCTTTCGGCCATTATTGCATTAAGGATGGTAAATAACCGACAAAATTTTGTCGAACAACACTTGGAGGGTTAAGGATCAGGGGCATCACGTGATCTGGGATTCGACTTTTGCAAGCTCGAGTTAATTTTTTTTCTAAAAGAGCAAGCAGTGCGAAGCACTGCGCAGCGGGCAGGCATCGTTGACAGGATTAACGTCATCATTTCAGTAAAATTGCCAGAGGTACTGTCAAAAACAGAGTTTTCAGAGGATTTCAAAAAATTGTAACTCCTTTGATTTTCGTTGCCGACGAATTTTTTCTTCACTATTGTTTTCAGGAAAAATTGTAGTTTTCAGGAAAAAAAAAATTAACATACCTTTCCATGGTCACGATTTTGTAAATTGATACCAAAATGCCTTATCGCCCAAGGTGTTAAAACTCCTATGTAAACTCTATCTGACGTCAAACGCTTTTTACATTGTTGATTAGTTTCTGGCATTCAACTAGGAGACCACGCAATAAGGAAACTGACTCCAGCGCTGGATGTGGATGTAATTGGCATGGAATGAATAGCGAATGTTTCAATGTTGTAAATTTGAATGTGGCCTTGATGTGGGATGAGTACAACAATTTTAGCTTTAACAATGTATTGCCGTTTGCTATGCCACGTCAATATGCAAGGTGAATGTATTGTTGACTGCAATTAACCGATTTGGTTAGATATATTTGAACTTTTCACATTCGAACTCTGTTTCAAGAACTCCATGTAAACTGAAACAGTTCAAACTAGTGTTATGGAGGAAACAGGATTTTTTCCGGACATTTTCCATCGTTCAGTGAAACAAAAATCAGTAACACTACGTTTCGAGATCTGCAACCTGATCTCTTCTTCAGGTAAATAACTAACCTACTACATAATTACAAACCAGTTTAAAATAAACAAATGATAACAAAACGTTGTGACGCGCCTAAGTCAGGAATCACAACCACCATGTTGTGTGTCAACTTCACTATCTCTAAAACAAGCACTTAATAAAAAACTATACAGAACACTAATCATTAAACTGAACTATTGAATACAGGTTTGAATACGTCTGTATTCGTCTACCAACCACTGATAGGTCGTAGGTGGTTGGTAGACGAATGCAGACGAATTCCTGTTTCCTTCGCAACCTTTTATCGTCAAAAATAAACTTAGTTTTATGGGATAGCCAATACTTTATTTTGTGGGTATAAATGTACTTGTAGGTTGTAGATCATACTGTTCTTATATAAATAGCTGACGTGTGATCTGGTACATATGTGTAAATATAGAGTAATTGAAAGAAACTAAATATAATTTTGGACAGGCGTACATAGAACATTTACAGATCAATAATTAGTACGGAACACTGTACTAGCACATGTATCAGCACTATTTGGAAATCCGTCAGAATTTAAAGCACAATTTAACCTCCGTTCTCAAGGTCTACAACACAGTTTACAGAAGGCTTGGAGGAAAGATCCTTGTGACAGCATTAGTACTGCAAACATTGCATCCGCGTCATCATAATCAATAGCACTAGGTAAAATATTTACAGACGGGAGAAGCTTGGTCAACAACAGCAAGGTCATATTTAATCTTCATTGTCTTTAGTTTAACATTTTAACCATTGTTTTTATCGCAAAAATTACGATTGCCTTTTCTTCCAATTTGAAATTTCTTAATTAATGTAAATGATTGTCGGCCTACACTGCCATTATATTTTATTAACAGTATCATTTCTGTTGAACGCGCGTATAGCGTTCAAATCTTCTTTCGCATACTTTACAGAAGATACTTGTCTGTTAACTTCTTTTTTATATTTGTTTTTTTCTTTTGTGTATCGTGTTCAATGCACTCACAAACTATAATACCGTTACCTTCTCCTAGGATAAAACATATCTTTAGAACATAACAATTAGAACATTTACCTGGGTCCATACAGCTAGTTATTGTGTTATCTCAAGCTGATCCTAAAACTGTCTTATTAATTTTTCGTTTCTTTAATTAACGAAGTGTGTATAAAATTTTACTTTTTATTTAGGTACCGTACATATTTTTACTCAAATAAACCATAATCAGAGGCGACTGTATTTCAAATTATTTATAATAAACAACAGTTTCACTGTATAAACCGTAAAATAAATATTACCAACATCCTGAGAGCAGTTGAAACTGAAGACAAAGAATGTCTGACAGAGAAAACTGGCGGCAAGTCGCGCTAGAAAGCAACATGTATCACGTAGCGCTACAGGGTAAGGTAAGTTACTAACTGAAGTACTTACGATTACTTCAGTAACCGTAGGGTAGACATGTGTGATGGCATTAAAAATCCTTGAATGGATCACCACCAATAATCTTTACTTCTGGTCGATATGATCAGTAATCTAGTCACTTCTGACACCAGTTTTAAAGGATTTCTTTGTAGCTCTCTGATTAAATTCTATAGTTTGAGTGTTTGCAGAAGTTAGTGGATGTAAAGGGTTTGTATTTAAAGCATTGTTCAATGTTTAAAAATACATTTTTGGGCCAACATCTACGCATTCATCGCCGTTGATTTCAATTTCAATTTCAATCTTTTTATTGTCATAGACATGTATTATATGTATGACAAAAGTCAGTAGTACCTACATTATTAATAATTAACATATAAAATACAATATTTGTATGAAAGTCAATCTGAGTAAGAACTAATTTTACATTAAATAATAAAAGAATACAAATGATTAATAAGATAGAGTTTAGGCTAGAAACTCCTCAACCGAATAAAAACAACCCTCTAATAGGTATTCTTTTAGTTGTTTTTTTAAGAATTGTTTTTTTTGTTATATTTTTAAATGACTGAGGAGCTTCCAAAAAACCTAGCCCCTGAATTTTGAGGCAGTCCACCCGCCATAGCCGAGCGATGTTGGGTTTGTCGCAGGTCTTATCGTTGATCTTATCGTTTTCACTGACCTACTCACTAAATGAGCGGCAATGATTAATTATGAATACCTTCAATTTCAATCTTTTTACTGTCGTAGACATGTATTACATGTATGACAAACGTCAGTGGTACATTATTGTTACTTAAAATATACAAATACAATATTTATAAGAAAGTCAAGAAGAATAAGGCATTAAACTTACATTAAATAATTACAATACAAATTATTAATACAATAAAATTACAATAGGCTAGAATCTATGGGTCAAAGTTGTATTCGATAGTATTGATAGTTAAAATGGTGATAATAAGCATGTGCCATGACGAATGGCCGAGACATACATGTGTAGGAGACTAGAGGCAGAGATAACTACCGAACTGGTAGACACAGAACGGTGGTTTATGAACGCTTGCGTCTTCATAGGCAGGTGCTCATTTCGTCAACAAATTACCAGATTCAATAAAACACACTCCAACGCTCAATATGTTAAAAACCCGTTTGAAACGCTTTTATTGTCACAAACATTTTATAATGTAGACGAGCAAGACAGACTGAATTCGTCGCTGGAAGTGGGAATAATTGGTAAATAAATGGATGTATGTAAGTTTGCAAACTGTATGTTTGAACGAGATTTCTTGTGGTGTGTATGACAAAAATGTTAGTAAGTAAAAGTATAATGTTGACTTTTGCCTTGCTTTATATAATGTTCCAGCAATAAAAATCTGATTTGATTCGATTGTGGCGGTGGCCGCTTATTATACTGCAGCCGAAAAATCTTGCAAGTCCGACTTCTGTTGGTACGGATAGCAGTGGGTTTACCTAATGGAAGTAGAATTAACAAAACATCTGGTACAAAACATCCGCTTAGTTTTGACCTTTTGCGTGATTACAATCCTGCTACGCTGATGATCTTGTGGTCATCAGGACTCGCAGAATAGCAGAACAGAAATCACATAATAGTAATGCGCATGTTGGAAAAACTAGAATAAATCCACATATGACCTTGAAGAAAGAGAACTATTACGAACATTATGGCAAATAGCACTGTAGGAACTGTCAATTGTTTATTTGTGTAAGTAACCTTTTCTTCCTAGCCTATAACTATACCATCCGTGGATATCATCAAGTCACGGATTATTCGTAGTAGATGTAGCCAATTAATATCTATTCCAACAATAAATTTAAATTACCTCTCGTTAACTTCTTAGCGCTTAAATTTACAATAAACTGCCTGATCACCTCAAATGCACAAACAATATACCATCAAAATTTTGTAGAATGCGTAAAAAATTTTGACTTTTACAAGTTGAAGATTTGGAATATGTTGCCATTGAGTCCTAAGACTGATATGTCATATATTTGGTTCAAGCACTACTCATATAATATTTAATTTTTCTTTTTCTTTTTTGATTTGCACTTCACATTTTTAAGTTAATTTGTATTATTTGATTAATCCTATTAAATCATCATAAAATGGGTAACACCTTTTGTTTGGCTAGAACTGTTAAAGTAGCGTATTAATTATCAAATTTGTATAATAACTTCCATTTTGAGCGCTAATATATTTTTTTAAACCTAATGGTTATATACCGAACCTCAAATCAGACTTAGCCTTTTAGGCCCTAAATTGTCTCATCTAACTGTGAAAATAGGTTAAATATAGTGATAATCTTTTAGTTTTATTATATGTTGTATTTTTCAGTTTTAAATAAATATTTATGTTAATTGTTTATAATTATGGATATTTAGTCTAGTCATTGTTAGTGTAATGTACAACAATCATATGTGTGATATATTAATACTCTTATCTTTGTATTGTGTTGGAGTGAGAAAATAAATTCTTTCTTTCTTTCTTAATTTTTATGTTGGATTATTATATTTAGAGGAGACGGTGTCTTGCAGACTTCCGGGAATCGCAGAACGCTGCGCATGCAGGTGCTATAGAACGCACGATGGTCGCGACATCTATGGTATACTTTCACACTATTGTGCTGTTCAAAGTAAGCACAAAAATTCCGGATTGTACCGCACGAGTTAATAATACAATACAACTTCTAACACAGGCCCTCATTCTCATTGTATTATCTGCTCTATCCCTATTTTGTTAGACGTAATTCTTCAAGGCTACTTACGTTAGTACTTGTTTGTACCAAATAGAACGCTTATGTAACCCATCTGTAAGTTGCCATTTAATAGGACTTGTCGTAGTGAATGCGGAAAGAATCTAAAGAGCGAACGAAACTTGCCGTGGCCTTATCAACGTAGCACTGAACGGCATTGATATCCAACAGTCGCAGTCCTTGTACGGTCTAGGTGGGTGACCCACCCGAGCTCTTCCCGTTCGCGAAGGCCGAGTGATACATCAATTTCACGTGTCAAAAAGTGTCAAATTAAGTCAAAATTATACCGGTTACATGCAAATTGTGGCTTTTATTATGCAAATACAGGGCGGCTATTGTCGTGTTTTTGTACACCTTTAACATGACTCGCATGGGGTTTGCGGGTAAAATTCTGACATAATGGATATAATCATGTCATATTAAGTGTGAACCTCTCAGTATTCTGGAAAACTCGCTGATTAACGAGGCTTTCAAGTAAATTACGGCAGGGAAACAAATTGTATTGTTTTAAATTGGCTAATTCACAGTCGTGTTTTTTATGTTACGTATTTATTATGTGTGTGTTTTTAATGAAAAATATAATTAGGCGTTATAATTTCCACATTTGTATTTTGTAATTAGGATGTTACTTTTTGCTAAAAGAAATTTATCTATCCCTAATAGTTTCAAAATTGTGGCCTTTCAAAATTTGCTAATCAAAATTTAATAAAACTGACGATAGCATAAAAAATGCCCAAGACAAAATAAATATAGTTTGTAAATAGAGAATATTAATACCTTATGTGTAATGAGAGGACAATAAATAACGTAACCTAATATTACGTAAATAACGAAAAACTTAATTCGTGTTTTCCTTCTCTTGTGTTATTCACTTCAGTCAACAGGTATAACGGGTGTCTTTAAAGTACCACCCACCCCTATTAACTTTCTTATGAATAGAAATGATGGAGTGATTTACTTTGGGGAATCTTCATATGACCAACTGAGGAAACTTTTTATGTATGAGAATTGTAAAAATGTCGTACATGAAATACTTCATAAATATTCATACTCCCCCCTCCTCCCCCAATGGGGTATTTTGGGGCAAGCCAAAATGTTTAAATATGAATCTCTAACAAGTGACACCTCGTTTTAAAGGTATTAAAAAAAGAAGAATAATAACACAAACTAGAGGTCTGTAATGTTACTCAATCAAATTTTGTTTGCATTATTTACAAAACTCCCACATTTTAAGTTACATTTAAAGTTATTGTAAAGCAGATAAAACACTCACTCACTAGTTATTTTATAAACTGAGGACACAAAATCATAAAACAAGTTATTACAAGAATCAACAAACATTAACAACTAAGATTAACATAGATTTATTATGTTTTGTTTGGTCTAGCCGAAGCCATTAGGAAGTCCTGGGAATACCAGTAGCTGATGTTGCTATGTCATCTCTTACTGTTATTGTATACACATTTAGTCCAGTTACTGTGTCAAAGTGGTCTGATTGCGTTTAACATACTAACTGGTAAACAATAACGTGAATGTTATTTGCCGTACAATAACTTTAAATGTAATTTAAACTATAGTGGTTTTATTAAAAAACTTTAACTGGTCACAAAGTTTGATAGAGTAACATTATAGTCGTTTAGTTTGCGCCATTCTTGTTCTTTTTATAATACCTTTAAAATGAGATGTCACTTGCTAGGGGTTCCTGTTTAAAATGTTTGACACTCTAGAAATGGGGTATTTGGGGGAGGGGAGTTCAAAAAATTCATACTTCAAAAAACTCCTTAGTTAGTCATATAATCATCCCTCAAAGTAAATCACTCCATTTATATTCATAAGAAAGTTATCAGGGGGGAGAGACTTTTATGATACCCGGTACAAATACAGATACAGATGTTAGGTTGCGAAATTTTCAAAGCCGTTTCTGAGTGAGTACCTAAGAGGTTAGATTCAAGTGTACAAAGTTTCATATAAAATCGTACTGTAGTTTCGGAGATTTCGTAAGCTTAACAAAAATTGTCATGAGCAGTATTGTGATGTTAAGCAAAATCTGTGCCATTGGTTAAAAAAAATGCAAATAACTCGTCTTCAGTGTATATATAATATTCATGTGGGATTCGAATGGAAATTTTAATATTGTATCAATTCTAAATAAAATAAATATTTTTTATTAAAATCGCGGTTTCTGTGATTTTTGCTGTTAAACTGCGAGACTTTCAAAACAGTTTCTTAGCAGGAAACACATTTTCTTGTTCCACAGTTTCAGAGGTTTATGATCAATGTATCAATCAGTGGTATTAACTGGAAAATATATAAAGTTTAGAGAAATAATAGTAGGAATTTCCTTAACTACCAATAGTGCAAATTATCAGATGCAATCAAGGATATCCACTAGAAGAGCGGGGCAGTACCGAAGGCGCTACCAAATGGATGGGCCATGCCAGAGAAGATAAACATCATGGAGTAGTTCCTAAATACAAGCTCCGATCACCTAATCGATCGTGTAGTTTAAATAAAACTATTATCTGTCTATAATACATATCCGTACCTAACTATATATTGAAACAACAAATACAGAAGATAGGGACAGAGCTTTATTTGATATTTTTGAAATTGTTTCATTTATGTAATTTCGTCTTTCCGACACCTATAACCATCTGAAATGATTTAAAAAAATTGTAATATACTTCAATAGTAAAGCAATCGAAGTCGATAAAGTAATTCTCTAGTCACTTCCTCTCAAAAGTTATCGCTCGTTACAGACTGACAATGAATGAATAGGCGATTTGAATAGGCTCAAGTGGATTCTACCTACTCTATTTGAAGTAAAAATTAGGTAATAGTGTTATACTGATATTTTAAATTGCCGTTACATATGACTAAAATGATAATGCACAATGAGTCATTGTCATTATTAACTGAAGATATATGAGGATTTATCTTTCCCATTATAATTTCCTTTAAAGGTTATAATTTCCTATTCAATACGTATAATACATGGACGTAGTCAGCGAGGGGGTCCAAGGAGGTCGAACCCCCCCAAATCTATATATATATATATATATATATATATATATATATATATAAATGAATATTTGTGTGTTTGTCCTATATATAAATGAATATTTGTGTGTTTGTCCTTTATAGACTCAGAAACTATTTGACCGATCATTATGAAAATTTGTATGTATATGTATTTTTCCACGTAGAAGGTTTATATGCTATGACCATTGATGTAACTCACCACCAGGAGACGCTGCAAAATATATAAGTTATCAAAGCGCCTGCACATTGTAAACTACAATTACGAGATAGTTGTGTATAATAACCACACACTATGTGAAGGCGCTAAGTTTTTATGGATATTTGTCTTTCGAATGAATTTCTGTTTGGCCTTATAGCTTGAATTTTAGACCACTTTATTATTAAGTAGACTACATGTACGTGTACAATGGCTATAAACATACACTTTTGGCAGATTTTCTTGATAGTGTCAACAAGGCAAACTCTACATCGGCGTTGACAATATAATTCACTTGAACCAGAAGTGCTCATACACGAGCAAAGCTTACGAAAAGCGTGCGAAGCCGCGGGGAACAGCTAGTTTTAAATATTTTCAACAACTTTTCTAGCAAACTATTATTGTTATTTAAATAATTTGGTATTACTGACATGTACTGCTGAAAGACGTTCTCAACATTGAGACGGGTCAAGAACCTTTTAAGGAACAAAATGAAGAATGAGCGGTTGACTGCACTTGCCTTACCTTCTGTTCACTAAGGGAAAATATCAGTCGTTGTTTCCCCCCTCCCACAGTTGTTTCCTAGATACGTTCTTGGTATCTATAGACACATATGTAACTTAATTCGTTAAGAAACTATTATATCGTACAAACATAATTGATAGCTGGTTGAAGTCACAGTTCAAATACCTTTTTGTAACTTTAACAACAAAGTGCAATTACGAAAATGAATCTTTACCACGTATATATGGTTGAAAGCGGTGTTTTATCCATGCTCTACAGGAATTCCAGTTAGGCTACAATCGCTTTTGTGCCCCACAGATCGTTTCCGTGCGTTTCTCGTATTTCTAATTAAAACAAAAACGTTCTTGAGTTGTGACAAAACCAATTTTTGTAACCGGTGACATAAGTACTGAGTAACTGTTATGTAAGGGTGTTGTTAACCTAACCGGTTCAGATTCACAGTCCAGATACGTACGTAGCTACGCTGCGCTGTTCAGGCAGAGAGCACTTGTATTGTGTTCGGTAGCAAGGACGACTTGCAGGTTACGCTCACTGTTTAGTCACAGTTTCCATATTCCAAGAACTAGTCAATTCACTTTATCGTAATGTTCCTTTGATAGCATTGTGTTAGCTTTGCTTTTTGCAGAACAATTTACTGACTCTGCACTTGTGCATTAATGCTTGTCATGTCGTATTTCTTGCATGTAGTATAGATAATCTTTTATGGTGTAAAAACGTAGGTACTATATAACGCCTGTATAAAACATTAATGCTTAAATTTCTTAATGTATCTAATGGAGTGAAAAGGCAACTTTTGCTCAAATCTTCTCGTAATAATCAGCACTTTTAATACCAATGAAATAACAAGCATTATTTCTCAAAAGTTTACGAGTGTTTATGTCTTTTGTTAATACCAACCGTGCCTTTTGCTGTGTGTGTGTGTGTGTGTGTGTGTGTGTGTGTGTGTGTGTGTGTGTGTGTGTGTGTGTGTGTGTGTGTGTGTGTGTGTGTGTGTGTGTTTTAAATGCGTCTTTATATTACTTTCTTAGCTGAATCATAGTATATTCAAGCCTTATGTATCCCGTATTATATTATTACGTTATCAATACAGGTTTTGAAGTTTGTCGATATTATTTAAGTTTATTCTAAGAATAACATTTTTTTCAAACACTAACATGCTTGCCTTAATTTTCGAAGTAACACGCATATGGGTTTGGTTATATGTTGTGTTTTACGTCTGTTGTGTATTATTATTTATGGTGTAACACTGTATTAAACAACTCCTCTAAAAAAAACAGTAGCTTGTGAACTATAGTATATAATATATATCAATAATATAATATCAATTTAAATGTAGTAAATTTTAACCGCATCGTGTATAAAGCAAGTTCTCATAATCATCAACATTTCAATTTCTTACTTCATGAACTTTGCAACAGCTGTTGTAAAATTGTAAGCAAAAGTTTTTTTTTTTTTTTTCAATTATTGTCACATAAGAGAAGAATCTAACTGAGAGATCACGGGTTCAAATCCCGGGGAGGTCTAATCACACAGGAATAACAGCTACAGTGTATTAAAACAAGCCAGCATGACTGAGAGCTGAGCCTTTAAAGAGATAAAAAAGAAATTAATTCCAACAGCAATATACGTTATTATCAAGATTCAATCTTTGGAAAGACTGACCACTTTTACAAAGTAGCGTGGCCAATGAGATTACTTAAATTATAAGTATCTTATCTGCGTATAAGATAACGTCGAGTATAATTTTTATGATAAGGTTCGTTTCCACTATGTCTCGTTTCATGTCGTACAACTTACATATTACAAATATATTTTATTACATACAAGAACGTTCTGTGCATATTGCATGCATCGCGGCATGCAATATGCACAGAAAGGCATAATTCAAAATAACCTCATTGTAATAAACGTACTGTTTATGAAAAGAACTAATTAGAAGTTTGTTTATACCTTAGACTATTACAAGAAACCCCTATTACTGTAATCTTATCACTATTATTCTTATCCTTGTTATTTCATGTCCTGTTATAATGGTATTGATCATTCTCGTTACAACTAATTTAGCTTTAGTATTATATTGGATTTCCATCGATAAGTGAAAGATCCAAAAACGTCTAGAAGTCGGATGCGGAGCTGACCCGTGTTGCCGGATGCGAATTATGTCGACTGCCAAACATGTAATTGTATTTTCCTGTTACCCGCGCTGATTATAGACGCAGCGAAGTTGTTCACCTCTGGCTTTAATCAATGGCCTATTGCGGTAGGCGAATAGCCAGTGCCACCTTGATCCCAACCGTGAAAACAGGTAACCGGATGAACCAACCGTACTGACCAACCTACCGGAAACTGGTTTTACTCGAGTCCATAACATATTGAGTTACGTTTACGTAAGTTTTCGGCTTCCAAAGAACCTCTGAAATCTGTATAATTATTTAATTGTATACTTTACTTTCATGTGGGAATTTATTCATATGTGGGAAATTATCGTTTTTGTAATTCATGTCCTAAAAAAGTCACGAGTCTGCCTTCCTTAATCCTTTCAAAATTGATGTTTCCTGTGTGACAAAACACATTACGGCACAATCTCCGGTCTTTATTCACAAATCAGACAGTGTTGTAAAACGAATATCACATTCCCACCATGGTTTGTATCTTTATGCATCGTTTGAGCGTTGGATGCATAAAGAGAGTCATGCACATGTTCAGGATGCTCTCAAGGTTTTTAATTCACATCATGTTTATCTTGATCGATGATTTGAATCGAACTGTGGTGTCGATCTAAATCAGTTTTACTGTTCCCACACAATGCCAAAATGACAGATAAGCGGATGTAGTCTGCATTATTAGTTGGTGGAACATTTTTCTCACGAAATATTTTTCAAATACCACCCATAGATTTTACTCCCTTAAAATGTAATACTATTAGTAATACTAAGTGAAGTCAGTAGTTCATTTGAAATATATGATAAATAGGGATCGAAAATCCTATATACACTGTCAACAGTTGTTGAAACCTCAATAACAATATGGTTAAAAGTAATTAAAGATAACGCCATAAAACTGTCATATTCTTATAGTGAAAAGTGAGATACCTCATAATTCAGCGATCAGAAATGAGAGAGTGAATGTATTTAAGGTTAAATATGTTTATTACGTACCTAAAACCAAGATGAAATACGTATTTCTGATAACCCAGTGAAATCCTAACTGACTATCTTTTTTGGATGATATATACAGGGTGTTTGAAAAGTATGGATACGGCTTAATATTTTAAAAACCATAGGAGATACCATCTATAAACTTTGCACAGTGTCATATGACTATGTAAATTATTTTTCCTTGTTATTACCATGACATGCCAACCATGAGGGGACGGCCCACAGAGGAAAACATGGAAATCTTAAATTGAAGCATGGGTCGAGTGATACCTCATTTGAAAGAGCTCACTTAGTAGAGTTGAATGCCGCAAACCGCATCTCAAAAGGTTTATCCAATCAGAAATGGCGGCTTGTTTTAGGTACACATTGTGAAGTACATTATGCGCTGCCATTTCTGACTGGATCGTCGTATTCTGATGCGGTAGGCGGCGTTTCACTCTACTAACCAATGTGTTTTCACTAACTTTTTTTAATTAGCAAATTATGTCATAAATTTATAACACAATAAATAAAACTAAAAAACATCGGTACTTATTTGGATAAACCTTTTGAGATGCGGTTTGCGGCATTCAACTCTACTAAGTGAGCTCTTTCAAATGAGGTATCACTCGACCCATGCTTCAATTTAAGATGTCCATGTTTTCCTCTGTGGGCCGTCCCCTCATGGTTGGCATGTCATGGTAATAACAAGGAAAAATAGTTTACATAGCCATATGACACTGTGCAAAGTTTATAGATGTTATCTCCTATGGTTTTTAAAATATTAAGCCGTACCCATACTTTTCAAACACCCTGTATAATCAATAATACAAAGAAATTGTGTTAAAACAGCATGGGGTTATTCATAGATAACATCGACTATTTTTAACTTCGGTTTTTTTTTCTAGTGGCACCTTTATGCCGTTGCTTCCCAGTTAGATATTAGGGTTGCCATAACTTCACCACTTCACCTGTTGAAATGAGATATTCTTGACCTAAATCTTTTACTTCAAATTCCCTCAAAATTTCCCTCCCGAAAGTAGGATAGTTCTGCATTGCTAATACTAGCAAAGTTTCCCTTGTTGACTGTGGAAGAGTCAACTGTTGTTAGTTTTTGCTACCTGACTAACATTAACCCCATTCCATCATTGTTTCTGCCATCCTGTCAGTCGTGTACAACATCCATTATCTATCAGCTGGGAGTTTAAATTCCTACCAGGTGGTTGCTCAATAACTTCGACTTGCTTGGTTATCCTCTTATCCATCAAATCATCATATTGCCGCAGTAAAATGGTACATTTTAATTTAAGGAATGTTTGAGTTTTCTCTGATTGGCAATTCTACAAATGTTATCTAACTAAGATAATGCTATCTGAGAAAAACAATAATGCGGTGGTATGATAGGTCAGAGAAAATAATGGGATAACCTTTGCTTATTACAGGCATTGCTCAATCACTGATATTTTATATCTATATTAATAAAAGTGTATAAACTTGTTTCATAACGCGATTGTGGGTATCTTTAAATTACAGTACTAGCACATTCAGACTATATTAAAATTCCTAATGCTATTGAAACGTGCATCTTTTTTATGAACACGATCGTAAATAATTAGTGTCCACTTCATACAATTTGGAATGTACTTGAATACCAGTAATTGAGATAATTGTATGTTACGATAAGGGTGAATATCAAAGACGGTTCTTCAGTAGATTTCAAAGAACTTACTAATTTCTTTGTGTTCGCTCAACAAAAGACAATCAAGAGGTAGTCTAGTACACTACCCGGCAAATCTGCCAGAGTGAATAGTTCATCAACCACACTTGAGCCGTCGTTACTTGTATTGTGACGCGTGATACCAGAGATAATAGACGTATCATTGCAAGCCTTTGGTTGTGACAAATAAACTATTTCCTAATGCATTTATGTAGGTCTGAGATTTGTTTTTGAATATGAGTATAGAAAATATTAATTGAGATCTGTTTGCATAATTGATAAATAATAAATCTAAACGGCCAAACTTTACACATGAAAAGTCTTGTAAGAAGGGTTGATTCTAAGTTAATGTTCAGTTTAGCTCCAATTCAACTCCTCTTAGTGCAGCGTCCGAAATCCGAAAATAAAGCCTGTTTTCAGTGTTTCCTGTAGTTATGAATAATAGCGTGCGATTCGGGTAGCCTTGAAAATCGGTCATGGAATTCAGGAAATTATAGGTACCAAATGTAACCAGTAATACAATCCTGGTTTATGTAGGTACAATCTATAAGGAGGAAATACTCGCTCCACTATTTCTCCCTTTTATCAGCCCAGGTTTTATAGACTTAGCCCGGGAACTAAAGTACGAAAATTATTGAGTGAATGTTGAGTTAAGATCTAATTTACCTTCCTCTTAGTGCAACGTCCAGGATCAGACGCTGTTATAGACTTCACTCCTGAAATCTGGAGTCATGTCGCCTGAAGGGATAAAAAAAGTCGGCGATGAAGAAGCTCAACATTGAGTCGTTACATTGTTTCGACATCAGAGACACCTAAACCACAAGATATAGTTTAATATAGGTGAAGAGGTATTCTCATTGTCTCAGTAGGTGTACAACTGAGTGCACTAAGATGTGATAGACATGATATATAAGTAAGGTGAAGAGCAACCGGGTTTTCTACACATAAAGTAGCTATGGTGAGAAAGGTTGCTTCCAAGTGAATGTACAGTTAAGCTCCATTTCACCTTTCTCTTAGAGCAGCGTCAAGGATATGACGCTATTACAGACAACCTCTGAAATTTGGAGCCAAGTTCGTTTGAAGAGATCCAAAAAAGGGCGGTGACGAAGCAGCTCAAATTGAACTCGTTACATTGTTACAATTGTAAAATTGGTGTGTTATCTTTTCGCCTATATTACATTATATCTTGTGGTCTAGGTGTCTCTGATGTCGAAATAATGTAACGAGTTAATTTTGAGCTTCTTCGTCGCCGACTTTTTTATCCCTTCAGGCGACATGACTCCAGATTTCAGGAGTGAAGTCTGTAACAGCGTCTGATCCTGGACGTTGCACTAAGAGGAAGGTGAGTTAAAGCTTAACTCAACATCCACTCAATAAGTTTCGTACTTGAGTCGACCAATTCCAAAACTCACTAACTCCAAAATTTTTTGAAATTGAGGTTTTTATAGTATTTGGCAGTAATTGGGGAGTTTTATAAGGTAGCAAAAGATCTTGTTCCAAAACTCTCTAATTCTTATGGAAATATCAAATGTAAAAAACTGCAACTGCAACAAAACTCTCTAAATCCAATCCCTTTACTGAAATAAAAACTCGCTAATTCATCTTCCTCCATTACTGTTTCAAAACTCTCTAACTCCAGGCTTCAACTAGCACACTTCAAGGCAGTACTGCAACAAAACTGACTAATTCCTAATCATATGATAGTCATTGGCAACATATTCTTCAAACAGAAAGTGGGCAGTTCCTTCAAAATAGTTATTATTTTGTGTTTATATATTGGCTACACTGTACAGCAGTGCATCTTGGGAAATTGTTTGTTTACTTCATTAGTTATTTCTGTTTTGTACAATATGGCTGATCCAGAGGTAACCTTATTACAAAACGGTAATGTTGAACCAATGCCTGACAATTCCACGAGAAAGAGAAAAAAGAAGAGTAGATAACTGGAAGAAAAACCAAGGACAAAAAGAAGAGGTAAGCTAAACTATATTTATTACAGGACAACATAATTAAATTTGTATGTTTATCCAATGATGACATAACCTAAAACCCTTTAACTGTACACTAACATTTTCACAGCATTGATTGTTTTTATGATATCGGCTTGTATTTTATTTCTGTTTTAAATACTGGTTATTTAATTAGCTTACGGAATATGATTTTGTTTCAGACACTCCGCTCAAGGATTCCCAAATATTCCAACTTGTGGACATCGTGAAAGAGCTAACGGATCCAAGCACTGTTATGACTGTTTCCCGTCTTAATATGCAGGACATAAGACGTTTTCATCAGGGGTTCTACAAATCTTGCAATAAAATTGACCAAGATCAATTTATACTGAGGTACGCCAAAGGAAAAGTTCCAAAAAGACATCGGCTTCAAGGTCCTCATTCTTCTGAAAGAGGTATGGCTATTGAATATTTCATACCATCATACCGCAATGAAGGAGGAAGTGAATTTGGTAAAAGTTTGCCAAAAGGCTTTTTTAGATATTTTAAATATTTCAAAATTTAGAGTACAAAGATTGTGCCGTCTTGTGTTTCAAACTGGCGAATCGCCAAAAGAACTTCGAGGTGGAGACCATCGTTCTAAAAAGTCTGAGGAAAAACTATCCAAAGTAAAAACCTTTATTGAGGCTCTACAACCTGTAGAGTCACATTATTGCCGAGGGAAATCCAGACGGCAGTACCTAGCAAGTCATTTTAAGTATCTCTAGTCTGTGGAAATCGTACAACAACAACAACACTACTGAAAATGAGTTTAAAGTCAAGTATGA
This sequence comes from Homalodisca vitripennis, assembly GCF_021130785.1. Taxonomy (NCBI): domain Eukaryota; kingdom Metazoa; phylum Arthropoda; class Insecta; order Hemiptera; family Cicadellidae; genus Homalodisca; species Homalodisca vitripennis. The sequence goes on from NC_060209.1 coordinate 32,012,844, forward strand.
GTACTTTAGGAAAATATTTGAGAGAGAATTATAATGTAGGGTTTGGGTCACCAGCAACAGACCAGTGTTCTCAATGTCTTAAGCTGAAAGAGAAGATTCTAATCTGTGGTAGAATTTTGAAGAAAAGGGGAACTGAAAATAGAATTACAAGTTCACAAAAAAAGAGGTAAGATGTTTTTTTGAGCTATTGCAATCTGAAGAGGCTGGGACAATCACGTTTTCATTCGAACTGCCAAAAAAATCTAATTTTTCCTAAGTTGACTGATCAAGCTCCTTATTTCTTACGACAGTTTTATGTATATAATTTTACAATGTGTTCTCGGTTCTTCTCTGTCAAAGCAGACAGTTGAAAACACTTTCATTTATGCTTGGACTGAAATGGAAGGTGCGAAAGGTTCAAGCGAAATAGCTTCTTGTGTTCGCCATCGATTATCAGAAACAGTCTATCCAGAAAATGTACATACAATTTAGATTGTTTGCAGATGGTGCTGGAGGACAAAATAAAAATACCATTCTTATTACAGCTTTACTAAACTGGTTATTGACTAAAGCACCTCAGCACATTAAGACAATTGTAAATTCACTATCCGGTTCCAGGACATTCTTACATCCCACCCGATAGAGTTTTTGGGGTAATAGAGAGAAAAAGTCAGAAAAGTTGAAAGCATCACCCATCCAAACACATACTTTGACATTTTAGAGAAAGTGGAACGGTCAATAGATTAGGTTTGGACTTTGATGTTGAAAACTGGATGGAAGTATGCAGATCAACAGTAAAGAAGCCAGGTCAATGGCAACTTTAAGTTTTCCACTTGTAAACGATTCATATTAACAAGAGGCAAAAAAGGAAATGGATTAGTAAGGGGTGAAGTAGCCTATAAAAACGATATAGGAGCGTCCAGAGGAATAGCCAAGAAAGGCTGTAGTCTGAGAAACATAAACCCCCAGATGAAACCAAATTCTGTTCAGGTTAATCCTGCAAAAGTTAAGGATGTAAAAACCACTACTACGAAAAACATTATGGGGAACAATGGGATCAAACTGGAGTTTCTTAGGTACTACGCTGATCTATTACTACCAATGATGGGGAAAACCAGGAACTTAATCAAGATGATCCTAATGAACATGAAGATCCAATGGAGATGAAGTTTTAATCTTAGAGGGCAACTTTGCATTGTAAAAAATGAATTTAAAACAACAAAATGTATTTAAGTTTAAATTGCATACAAAATTGTTTAATTTAAATACATATTTTTTCATTATTGCAAGTTTTATAATATATTTTACCCAACCTTGTTGCCCTAAAACACAATGTTTCAACAAAACTACCTAAATCAAAACCGTACTGCAACAAAACTGTCTAATACCAATCTCCATTTTCCAAAACTCTCTAACTCCAATATTTAACTGTTGTTTTCTAGTTCAACAAAAGAAATACATTTAATTTCTTACTGTTTAACCAATTAGTAGTAGGATTTATTATTCATAACAATAAAATAATTACTTTGAGTGTTATACTTTAACCACTATAGTTTTTTGCTCATCCTGTAAAAATTTAGGAAAGTGGAGTTAGTGAGTTTTGGAATTGGTCGACTCACTTTAATTCCCGGGCCTAAATCTACAAAACCTGGGCTGATAAAAGGGAGAAATAGTGGAGCAGGTATTTTCTCCTTATAAATTGTACCTACGTAAACCAGGATTGTATTACTGGTTACGTTTGGTACCTATAATTTCCTGAATTCGCTGCTTTATACGATGTTCCATGACCGACTTTCAAGGCTACCCGAATCGCACGCTATTATTCATAACTACAGGAAACACTGAAAACAGGCTTTATTTTCGTTCCGGCAGATGACCTCGGGTTTGCATTGACGTCATTCATAGCCAGTCATGATCGTACGATTATCGATCTTTTTAGGTACAGATTGTATTTTCATGATTGCATATACAATCGATTATCACGGTTCTGACGTTCATTATTGCTGCTGCAGTTACGATTGTGATTAACACGATAAATCCCAACGTCTGATCAGATAATGCATGTCATTGTAAGTATGATTGTAAGTTTACCTTATGCGGATGGAATTTTATTTTACTGTGCAGAAAATAAACCAGCTACGTCAGTGATAATCTTATAGGCCTAAGGTCCAGCAAACCCTTTCAATTTTACGTTTTATAATTCTAAGTATTATAATTTAAACATTCCAGCAAGTAGATCGTTTATTTTGTTTTTGCATACAAAACAATCTTTTGCGTTATTACAAAAAAGATCACTCTATACTGTTAATAACAAATCATAAAATATGAGAGAATTAGGAGGGGGATTAATCCCAACTAAAACCGATTACAACGCCTTAAGAGTGTTTGTTTGATCATTAATATAACGATGTTTTCAATATATATTTATTTTGCCCTCATACCGGCAGGGCCGTACTAAGCTTTGGCGGGCCCCGGAATAAATTCGGCCGGACCCCGTCATGTCCCGCCACCTTCGACATGGTCCCTCCAAATAGGCGTTTGGGGGGACTCTCTGAGGGCCCGGGCCCCGGTAAAATTGTCCTAAAACCTCGGTCTGACAATGGGCCTACATAGAGGTACTAAAAATCGGCTTTAAAATTTAAAAAATTGTTATTGTGCACTTTTAGGTAAATAGCTAAAAAATATTTCAATAATTTTTCACATTTTCAAGAAGTGCTTAATAAATTACGATATATTTGAAATGTATCCAATATGAAAACGTTTTTCGTTTAACAAATAAGGATTTGTTCAGTTATAATTAATTACCCTGTTGAAAACTGAATATTTAGATTTGGACACGTCTAGCGATTTATACAAACTATTCCGATATCTCTTTAGGCTTTACGTTATAAAACTTGTGGTAGCAAATTATAATCTTTGGACAGGTGAAGTTTAGGAGGAAAACATGAGTTTCTGTCACACTTCACCGTATTAACGGTTAAGAAAGTTTTTTCCCAGGACAAACCATAAAAGATACCATTAATAGCTGAAAGAATATTATTGGCCAATAATAAAATAATGTATAAAATAATATAAATACAGATAGTCTAGCTGTCATGACCAAGCGATAATGGTACTCAACACGTAATAATATTCACTCATTTAACTGCAAAACTATTTTTAGTTCTTATTTATACTTATCGAATTCATTTTTAAAATTGTCACAATTAAGCACGAACTGTTCTTGTTGATTAGTATTATAATATTATAATCAAACGTATAATAACGTAAGAATATTATTTTCCATTTCGATATGCTCACTTGTTAACCTCCAAGTATGATGACGCTCGTGCCCTGTCACTTTAAACATGATAATACTGTGTAACTTTAAACAAGCTACTACTCTGTTATTTTAAACATTTTAGTACTCTGTAACTATACACATGTTAGTACTCTGTCACTTTAAAAATATTGGTACTCTGTTACTCTGAACATTTTAGCACCCTGTTACTTTGCACATGTTAGTAATCTCTGTCACTCTAAACATGTTAGTACTCTGTTACTCTAAACATTTTAGTACTTTGTCACTCTAAACATGTTAGTACTCTGTTACTCTGAACATTTTAGTACTCTGTCACTCTAAACATGTTAGTAGGCCTACTCTGTCACTCTAAACATGTTAGTACTCTGTTACTCTGAACATTTTAGTACTCTGTTACTTTACACATGTTAGTAATCTCTGTCACTTTAAAAATATTGGTACTCTGTTACTCTGAACATTTTAGCACCCTGTTACTTTGCACATGTTAGTAATCTCTGTCACTCTAAACATGTTAGTACTCTGTTACTCTGAACATTTTAGTACTCTGTAACTATACACATGTTAGTACTCTGTCACTTTAAAAATATTGGTACTCTGTTACTCTTAACATTTTAGCACCCTGTTACTTTGCACATGTTAGTAATCTCTGTCACTCTAAACATGTTAGTACTCTGTTACTCTAAACATTTTAGTACTTTGTCACTCTAAACATGTTAGTACTCTGTTACTCTGAACATTTTAGTACTCTGTCACTCTAAAAATGTTAGTACTCTGTCACTCTAAACATGTTAGTAGGCCTACTCTGTCACTCTAAACATGTTAGTACTCTGTTACTCTGAACATTTTAGTACTCTGTTACTTTACACATGTTAGTAATCTCTGTCACTTTAACATGTTAGTATTCTGTTAATTTAAACAATATAGAACTTGTCGCTTTATTACATGCTAGTACACTGTCACTTTGAACATGCTAGAACTCTTTCACTTTAATTAAAATGTGTTCATAGTTCCAATTTTGGGGCAGCAGGAACTTTAGAAATTTGTTGGTGACAACCACACAAGGAATAAACAAGAGTCAAAATATTTAACTCGTTGACCTCGGACATAATATTTTGGAATATATTAACAGTGAGAATATGTTTTGACTTCTTCGCACATTTAAGAGTTGTGGATGTTAATTTCAACTCCATTTCACTTTCCTCTAGTACAACGTCTGGAATCTGACGCTGTCACAGACTCATTATCTCAATTGTGCACCTGATGAGACAATAAGAATTCCTCTTCACCTAGATTGCATTATATTTTGTAGTCTAGCTGTCTCTGACGTGGAAACAATTAAAGAGTTCAATTTGAGCTTCTGCGTCACCGACACTTTTTTATCTCTTCATGTGAACATGACTCCAGATTCCAGGAGTGAAGGTTATGACATCGTCAAATTCCAGACGCTGAACTAAGAAGGTGTACTAGAGCTAAACTCAACACTCATACTGAATAAAATTTTTCCACCATAGGTATGTCATTTAAGTTTTTTACGAACACCTTAGAAAGACTTGTAATTTCATTTCATATTAGCGTATATATGGTTTACCTTTTAAATCGCTATATTTAAAAAAAACTTTTATGTTTTCGCCTCGGTACTTAAATTGTTATAACTGTAAAACCCAAACAGATGTTTTAGGTGAACGTTGATTACTTTTTAATTCTCAATAATTTTTATGAATTTATGCTAAGTACATTTTGAACTATATTGAAACTTCAATACATTTGTGTATTTTCAGCATTAATTCGGTATTTATTTTGAGATGGTATGTCAAAGGTAACTGACTCACTTGTATAAACAGTACATACAATTTTATGTACTTAAAGAACATGAAATTGGCACATTGGGAAATCCCAAGGAGTAATTCTCTCCAAAAAAGATTTTGTATTTTCAACCTGCTATCCTCCCTTAGGTATAATTAATCCTACAAGTTTAGCATCAATCAATGGATGCCGCCCAAGGAATTATGGGCATCTACAATCTTTATACGTCACTGGTATCAAATGTACGTGATTCTTTTGATGAACGAAGATCGACGGTTATTGAGATTTCCCACATTTATCGTGTAGGCCGATCAATTTTATTTTGTCTTGTGGATATTCTCTAGATGGCCACGTCCTTAGGTGCTTCTAATACTATACATCACCTGGTCAATTACTTTTTATTCTTACGATGTTCTCTTTGTTGAATTGAAAAGGAATTTTCGGACAGTAACGTATCCAGGATTTAGTTTTGGGAGACCCAAACCATATCTCATATTGTGCACGAGTGGTGGGTAAATTAATCCGTCCTTTTTCGAAAATAATATGCGAAGATGATAGAGTAGTGTAAAATATAAGAAAATTATAATAAATTATTAAATGGATTTAATTAATTTTTTAAATCAGAATTCAATGCCCTCCTGGTCCCTAATTTCACATAATTGGCTGTTCTCTTTGGGAATATTTCAGAATCAATTTCCAGTTAATACAAATTCGTAAACTGAAACGAATGCAAAACATTATTCTAGAAGTGGATGCTGCAAAAGATTTAAATTAAGGCCTAATCTTAATTTCACGTACATTCTATAAAACGCGTAATAGCATGTCTATAATAAAAGAGAGGAAGTTCTAAATTGAATAATTAATATCAAAGAATAAATTATGATGATTCTGGCGTTACTTCCGGTATAATGGTTCAGGCTGGATTGTAGGGTTACAGCCCCAAATGGTACTACTAAGGGTCTCGCTTTCCGTTAATTCGATTGCACTTAGGGAACTTTTAGAGTTGGTGTAATTAACCAACATAAACCTTTACTATTAAATAAATATTTTTATTTGTGGTCATAAGACATAAAATACCGAGTGTCGTATAAGTCCCCCTCCCCATTAACTTTCTTATGAATAGAGATGGTGTGATTTTCTTTGGGGTATATGTTTATATGCCCAAATTAGGAGTTTTTTTGACGTATGAAAATCTTTGATTTCCTTCTCCAAATGGGATATTTTTTGCAGTAGGTCAAACATTTTAAATAGGAAAACCTAGCAAGTGACACCTTATTTTAAAGATTTTATAAAAAGTAAAAGAATGGCGCAAACTAAAGTTCTGTAATGTTAGCCTATCGAATTGTGTGGCCCATTACAGTTTGAACTTTTTACAAAACCCCCACAGTTTAAATTACATTTACAGTTATTGTAAGGTGGATATAACATTCATTCACTAGTTATGTTGAGAACATAGGACACAAAATCATTAAACAAGAATCAACAGACATCAATAACCATGATTGTTATTGTAGACACAGTAACTGGTAAACAATAAGAGACGACATGGTAACACCAGCTATTGATATTTCCAGGACTTCCCTAATGGGCTTCGGGTTAGACAAAACAAAATCTAATAAATGCCCATGTTAATCATGTTTTATGGTGATTGTTGATTCTTGTAATAACATCTTTTATGATTTTGTGTCCTAAATGGGTTAACAAACATCAACAACCATGGTTAACATAGTATTTATTAGGTTTTGTCTGATCAAAATCAGGTTTTCCATGCTGGTTTTGCCATGTCATCTATTATTGTTTACCAGTTAGTATGTGAGACACATTCAGTCCACTTTGACACAGTAGCTGGACTGAATGTGTCTCACATACACAAACGATGCGCGGTCACAGCGCATGCGTTTATATTCACTTCAGTCAAAGACATCGTTTTGTCTCTTGTCAAGGTCGGAAAAGTTAAACCCCCAGTTTCCCTGTATCGGAATGTCTTGTCACGTTACGCTATACATCACGGAATGCATACTGGATATATGGTGACGTCATGGAATCGTTCAGAAATATCCGCAGTATAGCCTACGTCTGAAAATAAGTGATTCTGTGAAAGTTCAAATTAGGTATTGTATGTTGCATCTCATCTTTTGAAATTGTGTATTGTAACCAACACTAAATAATATCAACAATATTGAAACATTGTTCAATACACAGACAATTTAAAAATTAATTAGTTTATGTATTTATGGAAAAAATGAGAAACTCAAATCATGTTAATTCCTACATCTTCGCTAAATTATATTTCTATTTTAGAATAATAAATCGGAAACTAAAACCCTTTTAAAATTCTTTTATTTCAGACACGTGTTTCGGTATAAACCATCTTCAGTGTGAACATTAACCTCTAACTTTCGTGATTCTTCTTTCGTGTTTAATTTAGATAAATATGTAATTCTTCTTTCGTGTTTAATTTAGATAAATATGTAATTCTTCTTTCGTGTTTAATAGAATTACATATTTATCTAAATTATAACAAAGATCCCCACAACATATTAAATAGCAATTTAAAAAATAAAACAAATCCTATCTTTAAAAAAATATTAAACACAGAATACTAATCAAAATTACAACTGTGTCATATAAATTTTACATCTGTTTAAATAGTCGACAGGTGTATATTTATTTGTTTTGTTTATTATTTAGTTAGAGGTTAATGTTCACACTGAAGATGGTTTATACCGAAACACGTGGCTGAAATAAAAGAATTTGTAAAGGGTTTTAGTTTCCGATTTATTATTCTAACATAAAGATAACCCTATAATGTGGAGTTCATAACATAATTTCTATTTTAATAAATTATGAAAATTATATTCTTGTAATCTACTTTAGAAATTCTGATTACAACGTCAAGGCAACATTGTAATAGAATGAAGAACAGATTTTATCGCAATAGCTTATCTAGTTTTCCGTGACAATCACAATGTTCTTTTGTTTTCTTTTTGTTCACGGTTTTCTTTTTGTTTGGACTGTAATGTACTTTACATTACAGTCCAGTTAATTCAAACTGGCTTGGTAGAGCCGATGGCTGCAAGGTCTAAAAGGCGCCGGATTTAGGAGCTGATAACGCAGATACTGCGTTTAACTTTTTATCAGCACTGTAGGCCTTGTAATGTTTTGACCCTCTTCCTTATTCTGTTTGATAAGATCTTCGCACATACCAGTGGCTCATGAGGACAGGTAGAGTAAAGCTAAAAAGGGACCGGCCTCTCCTTTTTTATATGAAAAATACTAATCAGTAAATATTAAGTACATGTTGCGGCTGCACATTTAAATTTATATATATATATATATATATATATATATATATATATATATATACTATTATATAAAAATCCTATAGTGTCTGTTTGTGTGTTAGTGTGCCTGTATTACTCAATCATGTAAAAACTACTGGACCGATTGTACTGAAGTTTTAGGGTCTGGTTCGATTACTCCACCGATCGTTGGCCCAACGACCCAAACATTAGTTTAGTTGGACATTCTTAGGATCCCTGATTAACATAGGCCCATTCTTAGTTCGAAAATCCTTCCGGACTACCCATTGGTCTCTAAAGTTTGCGAATATCCCATCTTGATCTCTAAAATTGCATTACGGCACACAAATATTTTAATTGAAAGAGCCTGTTTAAATATAATCAACTGTTCTGTGTGAATACTTCTTTTATGACAGCACAACTATATAGTTAATTTAACAAATTAAATAATTTCAATTTGTTTACATTTATATTCTTGAAAGTTATGCTAGTAAGTTTGATAGTAATGACATTTCTATTTTAAATCTTTTCTGCAACTACTGTTGAGCACAAAGTAAGAAAATATCCTGGTAAAAAAAAATTAAGATTTTTAGTAAAAATATATTTTTAACTGTTCATTTGATCAAATATTAAGTATCCAGTGCTTGGCCAGTATTGTAATGCAGCTATCAAAGACAAAGTACCTAACTTTGACTGTACATTTAAAGACAGTTATAAAATCCATCTTGTGTCTTTTGGCACAAATGGGCTGCTCACACCTATGTATTCGATGGTTTGGACTTGGAGAAAGTATGTAGGCTATTTCAGTACCTGTGCTGCTTGTGTGGCCACTGCCTTTTAGAACCACGACTGTAGCCTAAAACTACAAGCCATCATCTAAAACCCTTACAACGGTGTCCAGTTTCGAATATATTCAAAAGCGAAATGCACGCACGGCCTTGGAATGCTTTTACTCATGGCAGTGGGAAACAACCACGTACGTGTATTTCCATTTTGCAATGTTCCTGCGGGAGAAGTGGTAATCCAGACACTTCACAGTTCGATGGTTTGGACTTGGAGAAAGTGTGTAGGCTATTTCAGTGCCTGTACTGCTTGTGTGCCTTTGCGTGCCTTTTAGAATCACGACTGTAGCCTAAAACTACCAAAAATGATAGTATAAACAATTTTTTCACGATAAATTTATAAAATTTTGAGGTCTTGTTTTAGGATTTAATATTTGTAAGAAGCAGTTTTCTAGAAAAGTCAAACTTATAAGAAGGCAAAAATTGAATATATGAAGTATTTCAACCCCAATTAGTGTAAGTCACATCATACCATTCCGACTTTTTGACTAGAAAATCTGGTCAACTTAAGTTTTAGGAGTTTCTTGAAATCAATGTAAGAGTACACCTGAAATCATCTATCCGTTTAGCAGTAGAAAACTAGGCATGTCTAATTGTATTTCAGTGATTACATTATATAATAAATACTCCTTAAGAGATTGTAATTTATTACTGTGATAGTAATTGATATTTTACAACAAATTAACATATTTTATTTATAGTAAGAGATAGTTTGTCACACCACACCGTGCGCCGCCGCTCCACCAAGAATTTTATGTATTGGTTTCATGAGTGAGACTGGCAGCCTTACACTTACATTACGGTGAATGTCAATTCATGAGTGGACTTTCGCATAATGCCCTAATAAATAAATATAAAACGTCTATAATGGTGTTACGGTTTGGTTTACCCCACACATTCCTGCAGTGTTATGAAGTGTTTCTTTAAATACGGTAGTGACTTTAATCAATTAGTTTTTAAAAGCCAACATTCAAATTTAGATACAGAGTACAGATAAACAGAGTAGATATGTTAAGTATGTAGCCTACTTGGCACTAGCGCCCCCAGGGGAAGAATAGGGATGATAAATCACTCCCTGGAGTAATAAAACATGGTATGTCTGCAAAAAATTGAAGTGCAAACATTATGGTTTTAAATCTTAAAAAATGTTGTTTCAAATTGTTCAATCATGCTTTCTTTCTCATAAAGCCAATTATGTAACTAATAAATCCATAAGGTGAAACCAAATACTACCGAGCATGTAACAGGAATTAGCCCTCTACCCCTCCCCACCAATCCCCTCACCGGTCACTGCAAATTTCCTGACATGTTCATTAGTCACTTCAGCTTTCTAAACGCTTAATCACCCACTACTAATCACCAAATCTTTCCTTAAGTGAATAGTTTTGGAATCGACTTATAATATGCTTTATAAATAACAATGTTATTTAAGGTACTAAGTACTCAACGAAGACGAAGTAACTAAATGGACATTTGTACAAAAACTTAAAATTATTTTTGTTTTAGGGATTAGACAGAGAGGGCAACAGTACATTTCCTATAATCATAGCTAAAGCAGAATGTTCTTACCAAAACTTGCTTTTATTCAAGATTATTTGTGTAAAAAAGTGAGTGTTATTATTGAAATAAATTTGAATTAATGCAAAGAAACTGTATTACCTATTTTATAGTAAAAAGCGAGTAATTTCGTTAATTAACTTAACATACAGTAATTTAAAACCATTGATGAATGAATAACTGTAATTTTATGTTTTCGTTCCTTATTATCTTTTACTTTATCCCATCCGAAAATATGTGTAGAGCTGTTACTGGTTGGAAGTATTTGTAGTTCTTGTTAAATATGTTAAACATCTGACTTTTTAGGCTCAATTCTAAGTCGTACATTAAATTTCAAACTACTTCGAGATCCTTGAGGAAATAAAATAAAAATGATAAAAATACATTCTAAACACTCATACATTATTTATTCACACAAATTAGTGTGTCACTGTTTTTATACATCCCGTGAATTCTGCAGTTATTCTCATATCGTCTCACACGCTTTAAAGTGTACAAAAACTTACAACTTCAGTTTTTTATTTTGTTTGGCGTTTAGCTTTTTTTACTCACAAAGTTCAATATTTCTATATTGATATTGAATGAAATTAAGTAAATCAATCTGTTTAAAAAAACACACTCTCAGTTTGGAATACATATTTTTTGTGTTGTGTAAAATACGTGTAAACCCCATGTACACAAAATAAACGCCCTTTTGTGATTCAAAAATAATTTGTTAACCAAACATACCTATTTGTTAGGCAGTATTAAATTAAACGGATTTGCTTGCAATTGTTCTTGTCTATTAAAAACCCAAAATATGTCCACTCTAACCTATTTCAAGAGTGTATGAATTCAACAAGTAGCACATTCCTTCTGCAGGCAAAGCGAACCAACTCAGCTTTAGAGGTTCTCACAGAATAGTATAACATACTATCTATCAGCTTTTGAAACAATAAAATTTCAAAAGATATTATCAAGGACGTAGCGAGGGGATCCAAGGGGTCCGGACTCCCAAATTTTCAATATTTTCAATAACGTTTTTAGTAAACGATTATTATTATTTAAATAATTCAGTACTACTGGCATGTACTGCTAAAAAATCGTTCTAAACAATCAAACGGGTTAAGATTTTTTTTAAGAAACAAAGTGGGGCCTTACTCTCAATCCACTACGGGAAAATATCAGTTCTCTAGACCCCCCAAAAAGATTTTCCTAGCTACGTTACTGGATATTATTGAGTTAACTTTCAAATGGAAGGATAACTTAACCTTCAGCTTAATCTGGTGGGTAAATACAAAGTTTAGCCCGTCTTGTTTTGCTCGAAAAAAAGGAAGGCAAAGAGCTTATTAGACTATTGACTTAAAACAAGTCATAACGCAAAAAACACAATTGCGTTGTAAACAATGGTTTGGTTTAAATTCTTGGATAGTAGTTGAATACTCTGGATACAATTATGGGGGGTGGAAATTCAGTCAATGTCTGAATTTTTCTCGATTCTCCTAAAATAAATTCCTACAATTAATTTCGTAAAGACCTAATGTGTAAATTAAAAAAGGAAAGCGACAAGTTGGAGGCCATCACCTTGCGATTACTCTTCAAGGTACTCGGTTTTTATCTTTAAATTATCCAGTTCGCCGGAGGACCCCGAAGAGCAACTATGGCCGAAGTTAAACAAGCAAGGTCCTTTCTCCCGACAGGAATGTCTACTCGTGACGTAACGCGCACTCTCTCGGGAGACTGACGTATATCGTGTTTAACACGCATGCGCTGTGCCGAGCTCCTCACTGTTTACTCAACATTTTATCGCCTTTCATTCATCACATCTGACGTAAGAATACTATTATCCGTAGGACTCCACAGACAAATTACATGTTCAGTCTCAAAATATACCTGAAATAGATCCACGCCTATGTTCTGTCTCTTTAAGCGACATTTATAGTTCAGCATTTCTCTGTGCTCAGTGCCAAACAAGGGGTCGAAAACCTCCAGGTGTCATGTTTAGTCACAATATAAACTGTCAAAAATCGGTCTTTGTTTGAACCTTTTGTAAACACCTGTGTGCTCTATCAGCTAAGAGTTAGTTGTAGGTTATAGTTACTCTCCCTTTTTCACCAGTTCGAATTGTCCATATCATAATGAGTGAACTGCTTGTATGTATGCAGTCAAGTTTACATTTGTTCAACGCATAAAGACAAATGTAGCCTGAATTCTGGAAGCATAAACATTATATTTTTAGGCCAACATGACTCATCGCACGAGCTACAAGCAAAGTTCGTACAGTAACGTTACTGAGGTTACTTACATTCAAACCTAACGATGGCGAAGTCATCGTATAGAAATTATTATAATTTAACAACACATCAACACTTTAATACAACTCAGTTGTATTATACCTATTAAAGAATATGTAATATTCGCAAAATGTTTACGAATGGTTTTAAAGTAGCATTTTTCGTGATTAAATGTGATCTTGCAAAATGCCCTTGTACATTATTGCACAGGTGCAATTTATACGAAAGTAATGTGGTCAAGTAATCTTAATTTTTCTAACCGTGTACAAAACTTAGCTAAACCGTTCACAACCAGCACAAAAGAACGACTTCACAGCTGCTGTTATTGTGTAACATTACATGTCGTACTAATCAAGTCAACCAAACTTCATGTTTGTTAGAAAAAATATAACCCGGAATTAATATTAATCAGAATTATTAATAAAGTATTCTTTAGTATTATTGCATCAACAACTGATTATGAAATCAATTATAGTATGAAGTACAAAAGTACCGACTTTACGAGCTATACAATTTCTCTAAATTAACATTTCTATTTACACATAAGTAGTTACAGCTTCACGCATAGTAATCAACTTGTACGAGAAATAGTACCCATTATACATCCAGCACATAACGGTTAATCGTAACATAAATGGTGGTAATATACATAAGTATATTGATACAATGGTCAGTGAAACAAACGTATGTTGGCTTTATACTTCGTCACTGAATAGCCCATCGTAAAACCACTTCCAGTGTCTCAAATGTGTCAACAATCGGTTAATGGTACCAACCAATAAAATAATAGAAAATAAGTATGCTCTTATAAGTATACCATGATGACAATTTTATGGATTGTAACAACAGATTTCTGTCATTAAGTTAAAGAATTCCTGGTATTTTATACTCTGAACGTTAATTTTCTTCTAATGTGTGAAAAATAGTTTTTATATTTAAGAACGTACTTTGACCTTGTTTTTTATTAATTTAAAATTTAATTTTTGTCATGATCAAATACTAGATGAAATTTTATGCGCTTTCCATATTAAATAAACACTATTATAAATAAATACTGCCAAACAATAAATCACACTTTCTTAATTTCTACACAAGTTTGTAAGCGAACAAATTCTTTTATTAATTTCATACTTTTACAAATATAATCGTTGATGTATTTGTCGCGCATTACTTTCCTCGTTTAAACTAAACTGCATCTCTTATGGTTTCGCACTTCTTTGTAGACTGTAAGAGAATTAAAACTTAGTTCATGGAACCAAACCCAACCACTGTCATAACATTTTAAAACGAGTATTAAAGAAACGTTTACCCAGGCATCATTCTACCTCAACGCTGAGACTGAACCAGGTTGTGTAAAGTTTATATCAGCCATGGCTAAACAATGTATTTACACTCTTTCATGCATATTGCTACTTCTATCACATTTCACTCTGAAGTTCCTTATTTTGAAAATAAATTGTTGTAATAAGCAAGCCATATTACAAAAATTCTTCTTCTTCTTCATATATTAAACAAGGTAGGAGTACGGTACACCACGTCTCGCGTAACAAACAACATGAAGTTGCGTACAAAATTTAAAGTCCATTGCCCACTTGATTAAGGTACATTATGTATCGGTCACATTTTAAAATGTCGTATGTTGTACTTAGTTTGTTTACAATTTTAGTTATTCTTTGTCATTGTGGTTTCCCGTAAGAACAATGTAACAACGTTTTCTAACGCTCAGCCAAATCCCATGGAGTAGCTGTGGCATTCGCCATAATCGATTTAAATATGTATATAAATGCAGCTTCATGCAAAATTATTTGTGTATAGGTTGGTTAGTTCTCGATATATATACAGGGTGATTCATAAAAGGTGTGCAATATTTCAGGAATTGATACAGGTCATCAAAACAAGGAAAAAACTCCATTGCACATGGGTCCGGAAACGTACCGTTTACTGTCTGTCTGTCTGTTTGTTTTTTGGGGAAACAATTACTACTCAAAAACCACTTAAGATACAGAATTAAAACTTAACAGTTATGTTAACCTAGTGTTGGTCCTTTTCAGTGAAAAAATAAAACAAATATCTCATTGCATTTCAAAATGGCGGCCGTTCAAAATTTTCAATTGTATTAGCTTTGAAATGGTTACGTTGACAACAAATTTATCAGGATAACTTTTTTTATCGTATTTCCATTACTAATTCAACAATTTTTGTTTCAAAAAGATTAAATAACAAATAACTGAGTTACAGCACCAAACTTAATAACAGGTTTAAATCCATGCATTGCAAGTACATACAACAATGTAGTGGATTTTTACGAATAAACTTTTAAGGTTCTTTATTAAAATACTGAACAAATATTATAACCTAAAAAAATTATTACTATCATTTTTGTTCCATTTACAGTAATCAATGTGTTACACACACACAAATAAAAAAGAAACAAACTATTCACAATGCTCTTAAAAAAAAATAGCATAATATTACATGAAAACAGCTGACCAACAATCAGCAACTAAATCAGGTGTTTTAAATGAAGAAAAAAATAATAAACAAACTATCAAGACATTGTTGAGCAAGTCTATGTTTTGAACGTGATTGTCACTGTTTGAATGTTCTGTTCTTCTTTGTAATTCCTGTTATTTTTTCCTGTTAATTTAAATTTCTTTTATTACTTTGTTTTCTTGTACGATATGAACCGTTTTACTTTTGAAGAGTATGCTGATATTCACTTTGTGTACGGACTTGCTGGAGGCAATGCCAGATTAGCTAGCAGATTGTACAGAGAGCGCTTTCCAGATAGGCTGCACCCAGTTCATAGAGTCTTCAGTGCCGTTCATATTCGTCTTAGGGAAACTGGACATTTGAAAAATAATGTTGTCGAACGGGTAAAATCCGTACGGACTGTTGATTTTGAAGAAGAGGTTTTATTATTCGTAGAAGAAAACCCCTCCACCAGCGTTCGCGCTATTGCTCATAAATTGGGATGTATGCAAAAGTTCTGTGTGGAAAGTGTTAAATGAAGAACGTTTGTGCCCCTTACAGACATCAGAAAGTACATGCCTTAGAACCTGCAGATTTTCCTCTCAGGGTAGACTGCTCTCGTTGGTTCCTTCACAAATTAGTTGATGAACCCGATTTTTTAAGGTATGTTCTCTTTACTGACCAAGCGTCATTTACTCGAGATGGCATATTTAATAAGCCGAAACAGCCATTTATGGGCTGAAGAGAACCCTCATGAAATTGTGCAACGTAAGTTTTAGCACAAATTTTCTATCAATATCTGGGCTGGAATAGTAGACGGATATTTGATTGGGCCACACACATTATACCATAACAGACCGAACGGACCTACTTATGAAGTTTTTTTTTTTGAGGGAAATCTTACCTGAGCTGTTGGAACATGTTCCTATTGCAACTAGACAAAGAATGTGGTTTCCAACACGATGGAGCACCCGCCCACACATCTCCCTGATTGCTAGACAACATTTGAATGAAGTGTATGGAGATCGTTGGATTGGGACGTGGAGGTCCCGTCCCCTTGGCCTCCACGGTCACCTGACCTCACACCCATTGATTTTTACTTGTGGGGACATATGAAGCAATTAGTGTATACCACTCCCTATACAGAATGAAATGGATCTAGTAGCTAGAGTTGTTGAGGCTGCTGCAGTTATTCAAGACAGTAATCCTTTTGAAGGGGTGAGAGAATCGTGCTTACGACGCTTCAGAATCTGCAATGAGTTACTTTGAGCAACGATTATGAAAGTTTTACAGTAATGTAATCATTGATTTCTTAATAAAAAATATCATGTTCAATAAAATTTTTCAAACACATTGAATTAATTACGCTGTTTCACACAATTGCCATGTAAGAAAACCCTATACCCAACCATAACGTAGCCCTATTAACATTTTTTTTTTTAAGATTTAAAAACCAGGATTCACAATTGGTTAAGAACTATTTTTAAATTTATCTTAAAACAAATTTAAAAAAATAAATATTAAATTTCAGGTTATAATATGTTCACTATTTTAATAAAGAACCTTAAAAAGTTTTATTCGTAAAAATCCACTACATTGTTGTATGTACTTGCAATGCATGGATTTAACCTGTTTTTACGTTTTGGTGCTGTAACTCAGTTATTTGTTATTTAATCTTTTTTAAACAAAATTGTTGAATTGGTAATAAAATACGCTAAAAAAAGTTATCCTGGTAAATTTTGTTGTCAACGTAACCGTTTCAAAGCTAATACAATTTGAAAAATTTTGAACGGCACCGCCATTTTGAAATGCAATGAGATATGTGTTTTATTTTTCACTGAAAAGGACCAACTCTAGGTTAACATAACTGTTAAGTTTGAATTCTGTATCTTAAGTGGTTTTTTGAGTAGTAATTTTTTTCCCAAAAAACACAAACAGACAGACAGACAGTAAACGGTACGTTTCCGGACCCATGTGCAATGGAGTTTTTTTTCCTTGTTTTGATGACCTGTATCAATTCCTGAAATATTGCACACCTTTTATGAATCACCCTGTATTCATATATATATCTCATGAGGACAGACAGACATTAATTAATTTTTTCCATCCCCTCGAATGAGATGCTTCGCTAACCTTCAGCAAAAAAGATAAAATAATATGAAACCGACTTTAAAACTTGTAAAAATGTTAGAACCAAAAACGATTAAAAGTAAAAATAGTTTTTAATTGCGAAAATGAAAAGTATTTAAAGCCGATACCGCACAATTGTTGATGCCGGCGTCAAATAATTGTATGACATACTTTTGTGATTATAGAAAATTAATCACAAATTTATTCGTTGGATAAAATTTTCCTCTTTTTACAGCCCTTGCTAATTTTATATGCGTAATTCTCTACAAAAAATGAAACAGTCACTGGTTTAGTACGTATATCACAACAATCGCGAACGTGATAAATTAATTTTTACAGTTAAACAATAGAATTACTAAGATAAGCATTTATTGCCGTGCTATGCCCTAAACAATGAGCAGCTTTATCTTACGTATTTATGTCTATAAGAAACTTCACTTTTATGAGTACAAGTACGAATCGTAAATGTATACAGGCATTAAATCTACTTTGCCTGCAAAGTAATGCATTCTTTTATACCTTACTAGCGAACTACTAGTAATTCAATAGATGATCCGCATTTTAAGTCAATTATATTCTTATAAGTGTTATAAATAATGCTGTTCTACCTTAAAATTGCAACGTATTTTTTATATTGATTTTATATCATTCTGTCTAGTTAATATTTGGAATATATTTTTAGTTACTTGTTTTTGTTTCAACATTTTTTATAGATTTTTTAAGTGGACTAAATTTTATTTTATGTTACTTTTTATATTTTTTGTGCCTACTATTTTTGTATCCTGTATGTAATTAGAAATCCAGATTAACTCATATGAGCCAAATATTGGGGCATATGAGAACTCTAGAAAATAGCCGTGGTCTTATGTGAAATAGGTTTTGGGTTTATGTGGGAATGTTTATGGACTGGCACCACTGACTTTTAGATATATTATGCTGTAGGAAAGCGTGTAAAGTTTTCTTATGTCAAATCAGTGAACCTTGACCTATTCTGTATTGTAACTCCATCATGATCTCTGTAGTTTAATATAAACCCCTAACATAGAGTGCCAAACCCTTCTTACCCTGTCCGAAGTTTGACAGGTTATTTAGAGGCGTCACAATCTCTGTCCTTTCCCTCTGCAACATGAAATACATTCCACGTGTAGACCAAATGCGTCTGGACATGGGAGTTCCGAAGGTTGCGATGCCAGTGAAAGAGACATAACTGCGAAATATCGCATAGCAACAATAAATGCTACAATTTTGACGTGAAAGATCACGTCGACTTTACTCAGAGCATTATCATAAAAAATATGTTCTCTACAGCCGTGTTGTAAGCGATGGTCATTTGAAGACAAATGTAACTCAATAACCTATTCCGTCTAGTGTCGCTATAGTTTCAATGGATTCCTAGAGGACGATAATATAGAACTCTACCATAAACAGGGAATCTCTGAAATTGGTATCTCAGGAGTAGTTTGTGCTTACTTTGAAATTCCAACCTCTACACTCTACCTTGTATTACTACTTTAGGTTAAATTCCACATACTCCAATGGAGATATCATTTGGAACCATAACATGAACAGCGAAATTACCCCTAACCTTTCCAAGGTAGTGATGGCCATTGGAAATAAATACATCTCAGTAACTCAATTTATTTCATTGCATCATGGAATGTTTCAACGAACTCCAAGAGGAGCGTCATCTAACCCTAATGTAAAACGGGAAGTTATCCCGCCCCATTACTTCAGGACGTAGTATTCCTCACTGCCTCCACTGGGTACGTCACTGCGAGTACGAATAAGAACGAAATGTCCCCTACCATTCTTGAGGTAAGTGATGGTCATTGGAATAAAACTCTCGACAACTTATTGTGTTTCGTTGTTCCGTGTAATTTCAAAGACAATTTACATGAATGTCATCTGGAATCTAGTTGCAAACGAGGAACTCCTCCATATCACTTCTGAGGTAACTTTTTATTATTTGAAGTATTTCAATTTTTGCACTCTCTCCTATCCCGTTGCTCCTGAACGGATGTTTTTTTCCTCCAACAGGGACGTCAAATCAAAGCTAAACATGAAAATGATTCCAAGATTTATATAAGTTCTCGGAAATAACAAAGGATAAGTTGTAGTAATTTTAAGCAAAACCGAATCTGACATTTACTTTGTCTGGATTTTTCATAAGGTGTTATAAATTTAACTTTCAAAATTATTTCCTGGTCGTATACTAGCCCAATCCTAAAAAGTGGAATAGGACCGATAAGTACCATTTTAATAAACAAAACAAAAACTCCACGTGTTGATTTTAATCCTGGTAAAGTATATAAATTATTATTACATTACATTACATATCATTATTACAGTTAACCCCTGTCCATCCTAATGTGTTTGGACACAGTAGTAAGATGAGATAAAACGTGTAGTATACAGTTGAAATCTCCCTACGATTCTTTTTCTTAGGTAAAATTAACTAAAGAGACGATTGGTCGAAAGTTAGTAACAGTTAAATAAGTTTATTTAATTTGTACCTAAACTGTACTATTAAAAAACAATTCTGTTTTTGAGTGTGTAGTTTAGTTGAGAGGACAGTGGTTAAATATAATACAGTTTATCTAATTATAATAGACTTTAATCTCAGTTATATTTTAATGCTGACTTAAAAATAAATCAATTTATTTTGTGCACATCTGTGATATGTGATAGGCCGATACAAATGTTTGAATTGTTCCTGAAATGCCGAGGATGGCGGTAAAAATAGCCGTGGACCATGACCGCCAGCCAGGCCTACTGCTGCAATTAGAGAGTTGATCTCTTTATCCTGTAACACTCTTTGTTACACAGTCTCTGTTCTCACACTCGACCACTTTCATAATCAGCTTTTACTTTGGAAAACAATACCGACCTTCATTGAGTTTAGAAATTGAATACTAAATATTAATTGACTGCAAATTGGAGTTATTTTAAGCATCTATAATTTCTTTGTAAAGTTTGTACTGCCCACCATAATCAAAGTATAATCACAGAACTAAATGGTCTCAAACTTCATCAGTCGGTACATAACATATTGCCGGACATCACAGTTTTATTCACAAGTTCCTCAACCCAGGGGCGCATCGAGGGGGAGGAGGGGGACGAACAGGACCTGTCCTCCCCAAGAGCATTTATTTGAAATTAATTGATGGCCTATTAGTATTAAACATAAAATTTGTATTGGAAATTTGAACTCAATCCTAATTAAACGTATAAATTCAAACTGTATAACAATTTCAATTTACGAAATACACGGCGCTGTACATATAATAATTTAATTTTGTTCAAAACTCAAATATTCAATTGTATGGTCCAGTATTTTAATTTTACTCTCACGCAGCAAATACTAAAGTGAAGCTAGTTCTTACTATTTCTTCTGGTCTGATACTTTCAGTTAACATGTACAAAATCCCTCTGTAGGTCTATCGATTTAGAATCATGTCTGTTACATAGTAGTCCTAAAATGGTAAAGGTACATGTTCCAGTTCCTGTTACTGCTAAACGAAACCGAATACTTTGTACCAGGTACAGAGGTAAACGAGTAAAGTATCTGTATCGAAAAAGTAACAGTAACCTGTACCGGTTACTTTCAATTTGCGGTAACTTGTAACTCCTGAGACAGACGAGTACCCGTTACAAATTATCTGTTACAGCGATCAGTTGTATCAGTACTGGGTAAATTGCTGAGCTCTGAGAAATTCTTTACTGTGTTAGTTTGTTGTCATTCCCTGTTACTACGAGACAACGCCCGCAAGTCTTGCGATTTTCACGTTAAAACGAGCAGACGCCGGTTACGGTCAATTTAAAAAAAACCTGCTCAATTTAATCAATGTTAAAAATTAAACGTTTTATAAATAGAGCGCCACAAAACTATACGCTCAAGATAACGCCTAATGATATGTCCAATGCCGGTTTTTTGTGAACCACCCGGTCTACAAAAAAGTTAAAATAGTAATTTAATACCAAATTTTTTCATACTATTCTAAAAGTACATACTCGATTATAGTATACGTGTATCTATTTTATATAAACATTTAGTCTTAATCGGATAGTAAATTTCCTATTTATAAATTTTCCAAGTTGTAGTTTGGTTGCGTCAAAACTGGCATTTTTGGTTCTTATCAATATTGAAACTGGTTATTATTAGTAAACAGTTTTATACGTTGAAACGCAGAAATAAGCAAGCTAAATTTTCATATAACTCCTGTATTGTAGCGCTATTAGTTAGATTGTGGTTAAATTTCAAATTTGGATATCTAAACATGTTGATCCGGGAGTAGAAATCAAGATTTAGCTTTAGTCTTCATTTGTGTTTTAAAATTAACTTTATTCAATATTTACTTAATCTTTAAATTATACTTTGTTTTGGTTAAATACACTTCATATAAACTGTATTTGTTCCAGGAGATTTAAATTACTTCTGTATGACCTTGGTGATTGGTGGTAGAGTGGTTTTACATTAAACTTATACACTATGACTTGATCTTTGCCCTCATTTTTTAAGTCAGAAGTACTATAAAATAACGATTTTCAGACCTAATATTTGATCAATTATGCGAGGGAGCTCCCGGACTCTCCCACTGATCTGGTGGTTTTTCCATACCCCCAACTCCCCGGTGTTTCAGGCACCCCTCAGAGAACATTTCTGGGCACGCCACTGCCTCAGCCTATATAATATCAAAACCAACATCTAATCAGAGAGTTATATGGTTTGCAACTTCATCAATTGATACATATCATAAATTTGGACACCACAGATCACGACATATGTTGTTGTAGAACGGTTCTAAAAAGGATTCTCAAAAGGTAATTAATACACAACAGAGAGGTATTATCCTATACTTTGTATCAGTAGGATAACTTAAGTTAAACCGTTCTCATATACCATTATGATTAAACCGTACTTGAACAGTAGTGTTATGCAGGTAGCAGAGAATAAGTTACTATCTAAATTTGACTACATATTATGCTAGTTATGAATTGAAACCATTTAATGCATTTGAAATACTCTTGAAGCACTATTATAAAACCAGTATATTAAGATGTGAATTTTTGCACATAAGATACACGAAACTGGTTGGTACCTTTCGGTTGGTATCCACATTGTGGTATGGAATTCTCGAAAGTGGCTTAAGGGAAAACAGAGGATTGTACACTAACATGCCTTAACAAACCCTTCTTTTCCAGACCACAGTCCCAAAAACATTAAGACTTTTATAAGTACAGGAGCTGAGTTATATTAAAGATGTTGCTTTAAAATAAACACAGAATGTCGTCAGTCCAACATGTTGATCATGTTTTAGGTACTTCTTGGTAGAGTGAACAGATTCGACCGATATTAAGGAGAATGTCAATATTCGATAATCTGCAGTGTTCAGATATGTTGGATATGCGACATCCTAGCTGTATGGAAAATGGGAAGGAAAGTGCAGTTCCCTTAATTTATATTTCACAAAGAGGAATTCATTCTATTTCATTAGAAGTTCTAGAAAAATTTAATTTGTTTACAATGTACGAAGGACTTACAATGAAATGTGTAAAAAGTTTTTTTAAATATTTTTATGCACCTTGTAAATACGGCTAACCATAATTTAAAAAACCGTTAAAAGAGGTGTAATGAAACCTATGCTTATATTTGACAATTTTTTATCTCCATTCTCCCAGAAATGTCGTTTTGTGTATGTAACAAAGACAAAAATTATTTTTCTGAGTTCTTCAAATAAAAAATGTATGGTTACAGTTCGAACAAAGATTATATTTCAATTCTTTGGCCAATACTGGTATTGGTACAAGTGGTCTGACACATCCTTTATATCAGATCCACCTTTTTTAGTTTATAATATAAACATATAACATTTGCATAGTACTTATCTACAATTAATTGTTTTCAATCACATATTGATCATCTTAAAATTTATAATGAATTTAAATTTACTGATATAAATAATTTGTAATGCATTTATAATTGTATACTTTGCAATCAGAGCATTGTGAAAAAGGTAAAAAGGCACAAATCTAAACTTAAGTGAAACTATGTTAATAGATCACCACAGAGCACAACTCCATTAATGTACAGTATTAGCCAAAATAAACAGTACTGAAATGGTAATATTTTATTATGGTAAACACAGTAATATTACATATAGATTGTAACAATAAATAAAAGTCAAAGAAAGCAAAATTGGTAAAACTCAGGTATTAACATGTTCAATATGACCCCCGATCAGTTTGAGGCAAAACTCGTATCTTTCTTGTAGATTTTGCATCATTTTTATGAATAGGGGCTGTTTCATTCTCCTAATACACATATCATATGGTTATTTTTTCTTTCAGTTGAACAATGGTAGATGGTGGGTCCTCACGTAAAATGTTTTCTTTCAACATTCCCAAACGTAGGCGTCCGGTGTCGTAAGATCGGGGGAGTGGGCTGGTTCTTCATAGCATATTGCTAACATTGAAGAACAGTACTGAACTCTGAATAGTGTTTCTACAGTTCAAAGGTTGTCCAGTTTGTATCCTGTAGGGAAAACCACCAATGTTTTTGAACATTCTTCGCATTGACGTATTGCTAATATTCAGCTTAAGAGAAGCTCGAATTAGTCTTCTTTTCGGTGACTGTCAACACTTGCTGCAACACTCTTCCGTGGTTTTCATTTGTACAGACAGTAAAGCTCTTTCACTATGTCAAAACACTATCTGTTCTTCGACATTTTTAAACAACACTAAGCATCACAGCATTACTAGGTGGGTTTTTGTGTAAATGTTCCTGAAAACGGTGCGGCCTCATAGCGCCACAGCTCATAGCGCCACAGCTCACAGCGCCACAACAAATGTGTGGCGCTGTGAGCTGTGGCGCTATGAGCTGTGGCGCTGTGAGCACTCCGGCCAAATCTGTGGCGCTATGACCTGTGGCGCTATGAGCTGTGGCGCTGTGAGCATGGATCCGATTATTTATTCGGTTGTGTTGGCGCTGTGAGCACTCGACCAAATTTGTGGCGCTATGAGCTGTGGCGATATGAGCTGTGGCGCTGTGAGCACTCGGGCCAATTCTGTGGCGCTATGAGCCAGTCTCTACTTTCTGGTGTTGCATAGCGCCACAACCTCCTATTGGTTCAAATTTATTAAATAATAACTTTGGAGGGGGACACTTGATGTAGGGGAAATACGGAGGCAGACAAGCGGCCCAACCACCGTCACGGCGCATGTAGTGGATAATGCAATGACATTGCAGTCGCATTTTAGTTATCTCTATACATAAGTTTGTTTTACTTCTTCATTACATATTATATCATACTATTGCAGTTAAAAACTGCACATATCAATTAGCAGCCCAATTCTTTTAGTATAGATTGTTTTTCTAAAGAAGATCGATTTTCACTCTGTTGTTCTTACATGTGTGGTTTGGGTGAGAAACACAGACTCGGTGGTGTTGCGCGCCAGGCGGAGATCCCACAAGCTACGAACTAAGTTGGCTGTCTCGCTCCGCGCATTCCAATCTTTATCTGCTCATCTTCCGGTCCCGACCTACGTTTTATTTCCTGGCCACATCGGCTGATGACTCGATACACCCAGTTCCTAAATAGTCTTTAATATTTTGGGCACTTGTTTTCCAACAACCATTCCCTTTTGAAGTTCTTGATCAATATACGGTAGCCTATACGTACAACAAAATTATAATGTAAATTAATTTGTACGATTTTTTAATAGCTTGGAACCCAATTCAGATTCCAGATGTTGAAGTTCACACTAAAAATACTTAATGGGGAGCCCATTGTGTGGTATATGGTTTAACACTGATTTTCTCCACTGATACCTTTGGTACAATAAAAAATGAAAATTGTTACACCGCACAAGACAAACTAAAGATTTTGAAAGCATTTTAAAAACTAGAACACAACCATGCCATAAATTGTTTACTATAATTTGTTTTTCTACAGGATATACCTGACGGAACCGGGACCCGAAGACCTCTCTTACATGCTAAACATCTTATTTCAAACTTCTACCACATTAAAGTAGTCTATATACCTATATCACATTGGAATAATCTTTTACTGATTAGGTTGTATTCACACATGTATTCAAGTAAAAGAAAAATATTTTGTATATTATTTTGGATTATGATAACCAAAAACAGTTTTGTTTAAAATTTAAGCTTTCTCCTCGTTAACTTATCATTATTCCTTATTCTTATTCTGCATTTTGTCTTTTGAAGAACGACATACAAAGAAATCAGGAAGAACCTTACAAAATCGGTTATCAGTTATTATTTTGAGATTTAATAAACACTGTATGATATTACACGTTCTGCATGTGAATACTGATAGGGATTTATCCTCATTAGACATTTATTTGTTTATAAATCAACCAGCTGTTACACGCGGCCGTTCCCTGCTCTTTCAAAGCACTTATGATGTTTGAATGTTGAATTTAGCTGCAATTCACAATCCTTTTATAGCAGTGTGTGGTATTTGACGCTGTCTCAAACTTCCCAAAGAAAGTCGGCGACGAAGAAGCTCAAAACGAAGCTTTAACACCTTTACATCATCAGAGACACCTACAAATAGATGGAGTGGTGTTCTCATTATCTCATCATATGCACAACTGAGTGCACTACTATGATCTGATACGGTCTCTAAGCACAGTGGAGCAACCGAGTTTTTCTACACATAACGTAAATATGGTGGGAAGGGTTGGTTAAATTTGTATTTTGAATTTCATTCTGACTTTCTGACTATCTTTGGATCCCTTCAGAGGAATGAGGTACTAGGAGTCAAGCCTGAGACAGTGTCAGATAACAGAAGCTGCAATAAAAAGAAGGTGAACTGGAGCTACATTTAACATTCAAATTCAATACATCTTTCCTACCACAGCTATGTTATGTGTAGAAAACTGTTGCTCCAAGTTCCGTCCATTTCCGGTACTATTGTAGAGTTTTCTCCGATCAAGAAAATATATACTAACAATAACCAACTTCGATCATACAGCGTCTTCTTTTGACTCTTTCAATTTTTTTTCGATCTATGATTCTTAAGGCGACATTTTTATAGTTAGCCTCTTTTTCCGATGAAGAAAATATATATCTTACAATGTGACTTAAAAGTTACTGCGGCCTTACTTACGGTTACACTATTGGATTATGCTGTTGCACTTACAAAAAAATCATCCTATTTGTTGGTTTTTGGAATCCAACTTAGATTAATTTCTGATACTGAAGTGATTTTGATGTTTTCACTTATCAAGAAAAATTTATATGGGGTAGAGTGTGCTCCCCTTCCTTTTCTTTAGCTACAATAAAAATGCCATACACAATGTCAAGAGAGTTAACCATATTCGATTAGCTTATGTGCAAACATTCACTGCTTTGTGCAATAAGGTAGTTTTTATAACAGTGTTTAAATAGTATTTTCATTGCATTACAGTCATGGTTTATTGATTATTGGTGCAATCTAAATTTAAAATTAGACAATAACTTCGCTTTTGCAATCTGCATTATACTACTGATCAAGCACTTTAAAATAGTTTAATATTTTCTGAAATATAAATTTGATCAAATGTTTCTGCCTCTTTGACGAAGTTCAGGTGAAAGTATTAACAGCTGTTAAGTATCAGTACACTCTGTATTACGTGCATAGCGCAGTCTTCGGGAATCAATTAAAATATTCCAAAACCTGCAACACTGTATAAATAAAAAAACTTATTAAATTAAAAAATTTAAATTAGACCGGATTGTAAATCTATACCATTCTCGAATCTACCTGAAGACACACAAACAATGTCATTAAAATTGGTTCATGTGCTTATCAGGGGTTCAGTGACGCACAAAAGAATTATATATATATATATATATATATATATATATATATATATATATATAATTATAATACAAAAATAATACATAATACAAATAATACAACCAATAATTATGTATATATATATATATATATATATATATATATATATATATATATATATACAGGGGGATTCATGAAGTTCTCCCCCCACTTCTACAGCACATTGTACTAGTAAACATAATGAAAAATGTTATATAAACATAGGTCCGAAAACGCTTCGTTAGCGAGTTACAGCTAGCGAAAGATTTCGCCTGAATTCCCGGGTAAAGAGTAAAATAAAGCCATACTGAACTTTTGGGAAGGTTAATTAAGTAAGAAATATCGTGAATTCTTATGTATTTTTACCTGATAAAGCTAATAAAATAGGTTTCAGAACTGTACCTGTAGTAGTTTTTTAGGGATTCAGGGTTAAATGCAAAAAATTGGAGCACGAAACAATGTTTTTTAAGTTTGATGTACAATAACTTTGTTAAATTGGTAATAAATACATAAAATCAACAAAAATTAATTGTAGAAAATTTAATTCTGAGAAAATTGATATAATCAAAGTCTAAAATATAACAGACATAAGTACCAAAAAATCGATTTTATTCAGTATAATACATTACTAGTTTTAAGCAAAATTAATCAGGTTGGGCCAACCGTACGCACCTTTTTATAATAGATGTTCGAAAATGAAGCCATCATTATCAATACATTTTGCAGCACGTTTGTGTATTGCTTTTGTTGGGTTTCTTAATTTTTCAGGACTTCCCTGTATCTGCACAGCCGAATCCATAATACGGGCAATTAATTCATCACGAGAATTCACTTTTCTCTTGTATACAATGTCTTTCATCCATCCCCAGATGCAATAATCCAATGGAGATAGATCTGGTGATCTTGGTGGCCAAGGGTGAGACCCTCCACGACCAATCCAGTGTCCAGGAAATTGATGATGTAAGTAAGCAGAAACGGCACGTGAAAAGTGGGGAGGTGCTCCGTCATGCTGGAAGTACAAATTTTGTCTGAGATGTAAAGGAACATTCTCTAACAGCTGCGGCAACTCTTCTTGAAGGAAATGCAAATAGAACTCAGCATTTAGGCGTCCAGGTAATATGAAAGGTCCAATCAGCCGATTGTGCAAAAGGCCACACCAGACATTGACGCTAAATCGGTGTTGAAAGTTCTGTTCCACTACCTCATGTGGATTTTCTTCTGCCCATGAGTGTTCATTGCGCAAGTTATTGACACCATCCCGAGTGAATTGTGCCTCATCCGTAAACAAAATACGCTTGTAGAGTTGATTATTAATATTCAAAAAGTTGCAAAACTCCAAGCGAAGCGGACCATCCCCTAGCTGTAGATGTTGAACCTTTTGTTTATGAAACGGATAAAATTTGTTTCGATTAAGTGACCTCCACACCGTTGACTGCGAAACTCCTACCCGCCTAGAAATACGTCGTGTACTTACACCTGGACTGCGATGAACAGCATTAATAACAATATCATCATCAAGTTGGACAGCTCGTTCATAATTGGTTCTAGTACTTGGTAGTGATCCTGTTTCCCGAAGACTACGAAAAGTTCCTGAAATTGTTTTGGTATCTGGAATCCTCCTATTAGGGTAACGTAGTTCATATTCTTCTACAGCAGCTCTAGCATTACCATTACAGTAACCCAAAATAAAAACCATATCAGCGTATTCCTCTGATGTAAATAATTAAGGCATTTTTTCGCTGAATAAACAATCGAATTATAACTCACAGAAAAATTGCATTTAATAACACGATTCACAGAACCCGATCTCCTGCTGTAGATTGCAAAACACCACTAATACACAGTTCTAACGTAACAGTACAGAATACCATTGTTGATCAGCTGTTATTCGTGCGTTACCAACTTAGAAATCAATAAAACAAAAAAACTGCATTTCGATGATTAGTAAACAATAATGGGAAAATGTTTGCTTCATTTATTTTCGAACATTTGATGTAAATTTTTATTAAACAAAAATACAACGTAATAAAACATGATATTTTTATTTACAAACAAATTTATTTAACAGTTAATCTTGTTTTCTCAATTTATCTCATCATTAAGGAACAAACATTTTGTTTTTGTTTTATTTTAACTAAATACCGTACGGTATTTCTTTACAGCTAGTAATGTATTATACTGAATAAAATCGATTTTTTGGTACTTATTTCTGTTTTATTTTAGACTTTGATTATATCAATTTTCTCAGAATTAAATTTTCTACAATTAATGTTCGTTGATTTTATGTATTTATTACCAATTTAACAAAGTTATTGTACATCAAACTTAAAAAAATATTGTTACCCTGAATCCCTCAAAAACTAGGCTACTACAGGTACAGTTCTGAAACCTATTTTATTAGCTTTATCAGGTAAAAATACATAAGAATCCACGATATTTCTTACTTAATTAACCTTTCCAAAAGTTCAGTATGGCTTTATTTTACTCTTTACCCAGGAATTCAGGCGAAATCTTTCGCTAGCTGTAACTCGCTAACGAAGCGTTTTCGGACCTATGTTTATATAACATTTTTTCATTATTTTTACTAGTAAAATGTGCTATAGAAGTGGGGGGAGAAGTTCATGAATCACCATGTATATATATATATATATATATATATATATATATATATATATATATATATATATATATACTTCAATTTAGTATATTTAAACGTTAATACTTGTAAATATTTTTTCACTTCTTACTGTCCGTATACTGTATAATTGGACAGTATTCTTTCCGACATGTACTATGTTGTAACCTTTACTTTAGAACGAAAATAAATCATTATTATCATATACATTTCTTTTGGTTACAGTTCAAGAAAAACTATTATTGAGATCTAAAAGAGGAAGCACATGAGGATGGCTGAAAGTGTTATAATTTGCGTGATTTATATTATTTAGCGGCTAATGACTGTTTCTCATATATTCACCCGTCAATAAAACTGTTCCAGCAGTTTATTGTAAAAATGTAGGCCTATTTTCAAATTTAAAGGTGAGCGATTACACTGCACACAAAAACCATCATGTAACCAAGAAAATAAATACTGACCAACATGCTTTTGCTGTAGAAACGTTTTAAGAACAGTGATTCTTATGTAAAAACTCACAGATTTTTTACAACTCACTTTAACATTGGTCGGCACGGCGCTGTTCAAGATCTAAAAACAATTAAAATCTGGATAAGTTCATTTACAAATACGGCCTCTACCCAAAAGAAAACTGAGGGAAGGAAGTCTACAAACTGTTCAAACACCGAACAATGTGGAAAGAGTAAGAGTTGCAGTTAGTCGCAGTCCAGAGCAGGCGGCCTGATAGCAAGCGTTGGCTAGGGTTTTCAAAAACAGATCCCCGCTGAGGATTTTGCACCACGACATTCATTTTTTTCTTTCCAAATTTCAAATTATGCAAGAACTTAAAGATCTGGACTATGGAAAAAGAGTTGTGTTGTGTGATAAATAGTTGACATTAAAAATGAGGCCTAATGTTTCTAACCTGTTGATTATATCTGATGAAACACACTTTTACCATTCTTATCACGTTAACAAACAAAAATGAGTTATTAGAGTGCTTATAACCTCAGAGAGATTTCAACCTAAGCTTTTAGTGCAGTATCGACCGACAGAGAGAATGTTTGGATTTTATTTATTTGAAGATAACGGGGGGAAAACGGTTACGCGGTATGTAGTAATGTTGAATAACTTTTTTATTCCAGTACTAGAGGAGCTGGATATTGATATTGATGCTTTGTACTTTTAACAAGACGGGGTCACTGCACACATTACAGACCTACCCAAGACCGCTCTCAGAATCGTTTAATCTCACGATTTGATGACATACACTAAAAAGTTTTCAATTTCATCAAAAAATTGTGAAATACAGATTGTCTTAAAATTCTTCCTCTAGATAATCTCTTAGATTAATCGTTTAATCTCACGATTTTATGACATACGAGTACACTGGACAGTTTTCAATTTCATTAAAAAATTGTGATATACAGATTGTTTTGAAATTCTTCCTCTAGATAATTTCTTAGATTAAAATATACTGGAAATATTAGATTATCTATGATCCGACCTTCCTTAGTTTTCCCTCTTTGTATACTTGTCCTTGAAAATTCATAGCTCAAAAATATTCGTTGTGGTGCAATTTGGCAAGAATATTTTATCGTAACAAATTACTGCTTAGGCGATAGTTATAAAATTGAGTTAGCATGTAACCATATGCTATGTAACATGTCATACATGTCTTTGTCTTCACTAATTAATCGTAAGGTAGCCGATTATAAACCGATTATAACAATTATACTAATAAACACTTTGGATACTGTTATTATGTTTTTAGTGTTTCTATTTTGAAAAACATAATTATCTGGTACATAGCCTATGATATCTTTTCTTGTGTGTTCTTGTGCTTATCGATTTAGAATTCTTAGTTGTGGGATCTACACAATTAAATATATTTTGACCGTTTTCAAATACATAAATTAATATTATAAACGTAATAAAAGTATTTTCTATGAATCCGTAAATTAAGGAAGTGTGTGTGTATGTGTATATATGTGTGTGTATATATGTGTGTGTGTGTGTGTGTGTGTGTGTGTGTGTGTGTGCGTGCGTGCGTGCGTGTGCGTGTGCGTGTGCGTGTGCGTGTGCGTGTGCGTGTGCGTGTGCGTGTGCGTGTGCGTGTGCGTGTGTGTGTGTGTGTGTGTGTGTGTGTGTGTGTGTGTGTGTGTGTGTACAATGTTCGAGGCTACTACGCTTAAGAATAGACCGCTAGCAGGGTGAGATGAGAATTAATACATTTTGTTGTTTTTCTCTCGTTTTTTGTCTTCTCTTTTAGTTAAGTAAACTTGTTTTATCTATCAATGACGTGATCTGCACATATGTTTCCCATGAATATAGTATTTTTTGTTATTACTAAATACATACAATATTACATGAGTATTGTTAATGTTAGTATGTACTAATACAATAGTTCAGGTCTAGTACACTAAATAGGTATCTGAACGTCCATTAAACAATAACTGTATTCTCTTTCAAATACGCATGTCATTCATGAAAAATGTAAAACAATCCGATCATTTAAAAAAGGTATAGGTACATAATAAAATTTGTTTTAACTAAAACCAAAAAGTATTCACATAGCCCACACGTAGTTCAAAATAGCATGTTAACAACAATTATGCATGTACGAGTGTGAGGACTAATTTTAAAGCGATTACAATTCAATATACAACATGCAAATTCACAATGACATAAAGCTGATGCGTACAGAAAATAAAAAAACTACAATCAATTCGTGATAATTAATACCTGTTCTACTGTTATTTCATTAACAATAACAATCTATTTTTAAACATTATAAAGACAGATATACACAGAAAGGTTAATTAATTAATACAAGCGTGATTACCACATAATAGGTTTTAAAATACCGGTTCAAACAATAGAAACAATGTTTCTTGGTTATCACGGGAATTATAACTTTGGAGGTTGGTACAGGGAAGGCGGGTTACCCCTCCAGCGGGTGTTTCCCCCACTCTCAAATCTGTGGCGCTATGAGCTGTGGCGCTGTGAGCACTCCGGCCAAATCTTTGGCGCTATGAGCTGTGGCGCTGTGATCATGGATCCGATTATTTATTCGGTTGTGTTGGCGCTGTGAGTACTCGACCAAATCTGTGGCGCTATGAGCTGTGGCGCTGTGAGCTGTGGCGATGTGAGCATGGACCCGATTATTTATTCGGTTGTGTTGGCGCTGTGAGCACTCCGGCCAAATCTGTGGCGCTATGAGTTGTGGCGCTGTGAGCACATTCACGTTGTGGCGCTGTGAGCAAATTCACGTTGTGGCGCTGTGAGCTTAGGCACTATGAGCCACCACCCCTGAAAACGTAATGTAGTGTATGACAAGCTTGACCCACCCACACGTCCAATTCCGTATGAGCGAAAATAATGCTCTATGATAAAAACTTTCTTTACCGTTGTTAGCACCATGTTAGCAAAACTAACCTCAAATAAGAAAGAAGTAATGAACACAAAGCCGTGGCAAAAATCGACAATTGAATCAGCTGATCGAGAAGGCAACTACAGTTGATTCAGTTTCAGCTGTTTATTATGGCTAATACTGTACATTCTATACCAAAAATCACTGTATATGGAACGTCATTTACTTACTAGAACAAAATGAACATTTTAGTGATGATTATAAAATTACACTTGGATGTACCAATAATGTATAAGGCATTTGATGTTATACAAATACTCAGTATAGTCCAGGCAATCTTATAAATATCTAACTTCTGGACAAATTTGTCATATTCAATAGTTTTTTAAGGAGGTGGTGTTGTTTGTGTGCTAAACAATTCTTAAACAAGCAGATACATCATGAATTGTACTAAATGAATAATAAATTTGGTAGTTGGACTGTCACTTTACCACACAAAAAAACAATGGTCCCTACAAATCCTGAGTATTTGTACTTAGATTCAACACTGAACATACTCTAGTTCTATATAAGCTTAAGTAATTCAAAGTGTAATTGTCTTATTAAGATTATTCTTCACAAGATACTCTAACATTTCCAGAAACTCACACGGAAATTTGAAAATAGTGAAAGAGACAACATTCTTGGATATATACTTGTAGTCCATTTGTCACACAGAACCTACTATGTGGCAATATATCAGACAGGACATCACAATTTTTCAATAAACCAATATTTTTGTAATGGTGGGGAAGGTATCAAAAACAACTATACTCAATTTCTACACACCACCCAGTAGACAATGGTCAGAACGGTACTTCCTAAAGTTTACCATCCCGTCATTTATGTTAGGAACTTTAACCCTTTACTTGACGTATATCCATTAAGATAAAACTCATCCTGGCTGTGCGTAATATAGGAATTTCCATGCTCACTATATGCAGCCAAGAAAAGAGTTAATTGTGGAAGATAACTTGTGGGGGATAGTTGACGGTCGATGGAAATGGAAGAAATCTAATCAGCAGGGCTGAAAACAACCAACTGTTAGTGGGTTAAAAAAGTTTATACATTGCAGAAAATAGATTTCTTAGAAGAATTCCAGAAAATTTTAAAAGAGGAGAACTAGTAAAAATTCAAAACAACACCAAAATATAGTAGAATTAATATAATACTCAATAAAGCAATTATTAAAAGTAGGATGGTGCAAGAACATAATTTTAATAATATAACTACTATAATGACTATGTGACATTATTAGTGTACAATTTGTACTTTGAAACAAATATGAATGAATAAAGAATTAAGTCTATTGTCTCATGTATAATGCAAAAGATGCCCACATGTCATTGTGGCAATTCTTCTGACATATTTGTTAAGTTGAGAAGAAAGTACTTTTCACATTCTCTCAATCTCAGTACAGACTGAGATGTATATATATATATATATATATATATATATATATATATATATATATATATATATCTCAAGATTGCCCTCACAAGACTTTCATCAGCCTCACTTGACTTTTAATGAAGCTGATTGGGAAGCCATCTTATCAAGGTATTTACTTCCCCAGCAATAAGTAATAAACTATGATAAATCCAGAAAGCTTACCCCATGCACAGTGTAGTAAGCTGGGTGCATGGAACTCCGCATTCCATGGGGGTCTTGTAAGAAGCTAGGGTTGAGCCAAGAGTGTTTCCCTGTTCAGTAAGTTCAATAACACCTAGCTGGTCATATGCTCTTTCCTAGATACAGCTAGAAATGGGTTAATACAATTCAACGTCTCAAGGTTATCCATAGCATTCATCCTTTTTGAAGAAACTCTACACTTGCAAATCTCCGGTCAACAGCACGTCATGTCTTGGGTCCCAGTGATATATCTACGGATATCTTTTTTTTGTCCAAAACAGCTCGCCAATCATGTGAAAATTTTATAACCTACAAGATAAAGAGAGATCGGCAGGTACCATTGGTAGTGTTTGACTATTAGAGATTGAGGAGCTAGAAGTGGCCATCTCTGTCCTACCAACCGATAAGACCGCAGCTTTCCTAATTTCCTAAAGCAAACCAGAAACAAGATAGTAAAATGGCTTCTTACAGTTTTTAGTGACGTATTGAAACATACAAATTGCCTGCAATCTTCAAAAGATCTAATTTTACTGCTATTTGGGAGCCAAACAAAAGTTCTGGTTGTGTTAAGAATTATTGGCTAATCATCTGCTGGGACTAAACTGCTAGAAACACTAATCTATTGTAGAATATCACCCCAATGTCTTACTTACTTGAATACTTGATTTCTCCATTTGTAGAGCCTAATTCCCAGGGCGTTGGACAAATCAAAGTACCAAATGCAGTTGTTGACCACTAGGGTAATAGGTCAAGACAATTACAAGAAGGGGTAAAAGTTTTTAAATGTTGTAGCAAATTACATGATAGAACTACATGATAGACTACATGATAAACTACATGATAGAAATTATGCTTCAAAAATAATTTGTTGTGTTCTTTGACATTAGGAATGACTATAGTTGTTACAAAATTTGTTAGTGCATGATAAGACTAAAGACTTATACAATGGTTGTTTTTGAACAAAGCTAATCTACACAGGAAAATATAAATCTTTAGTTGTTTGTACTCACTTTGCCTAAAAATTTATTTTTTCTGCTATTTTCATTATGCCAATGAGGCTCCCCTTTAGAACAATGAACATTTATCACTAATGCTCAGCTAAATCCATGGAGTGACATGCACCATCATTAAACACCATGTTGCTTAAGTAAAAATGTAAATGTATTCAGGTTTGCTTTACTCATTTACATGAAGGCAGGGTACCGTCAGTATACCTAATTTTACAGAAGTTGGCAGTGACAGTAGATGAAAAAACTAACTAATGGCTTTTTTGTAATATGATAATGGTATCTAGGTGGGTCTTAAAACCTCCCCCGAAGGCTATTGAATAAACAATATGTGATTCGATTAAACTTAGGTATACCAACTTAGATAGGTTTACATTGTTCAATTTACTGGTCCTCCTTAGATAAAAAAAAGCCCAGAGAAAATTTTTCAATATGGTCTGATTATGTGAGACAACCATTATAAATGTCTGAATTTCTAATCTTTTGGCATTACTGCATCTCAAAAAGAGGATAATCAATCGTGTGTCACAATTCCTAAGAATCAAGCTGGTTTCATACCCAGTCGTAACTGCTGTGACCAGGTGGCTCTTAAGACCTTCATTGAAAATGGGTTTGTTAAGAAAAATAAGCATTTTATAGATCTTCCCCCATTAGGACACAGTTTGGAAAACATGCCTCTTGCGTGATTTTAAATTTTGCTTCCTTGCCCTTTCCTCCTTTGGGTCTTGAACTCAGCTGATTAAAGTATGAAAAGGTCATAGGGAAAGCTCTTACAGGCAACTTAATGATGGCCTCCCGCAGGGGTCAATACTTGCTTCTTTAATTTTTTTATCTATTCATTTCTAATATTCCAAGAACTCAATCCAGAAATTTTATCTCCACTGGCGATACTGCTTTACCATATCAACATGAAGACAACACATTCACTGCAGTTCTCTAACTGTTTGAAACCAAATACCCTCCCTCATATTCTGCACGGCAAATTGTCCGTCACAGTCAACACCTTAAACTGTACAATAACTGTCTAGCTGTAAGACAATACAAGTAATTAACACCTTAAATGCAGCTATATACTGAGTAAGATGGTCTTACTGATAATTTTCTGTGACTACATTGTGCACCTATGTGTCTTAATACCACACATGTGTAAGAACAATTTCTCATTACTAGGGCCATGAGGACGAATTCTGGAATCCTCAAGGCAATTCTTTTACCTTGTACTGAACACATAGCCTTTCCTGACTTAAGATACAAAGTGGCACTCCTAAGAAAGTATAGTAAGATAATGTATACACTCCTGATATAACCAATTTGCGGAAACTACCTCAGCAAGGGAACTGGATAAAATCACACAGACTATTCTTTCATATAACTGAAAATTGAAAAATTCTTTCCTATAGATATACCGCTTGCAGAAGCAAATTTCTGAGCAGTACCATGCATGAGGGACCCCCCTATAGCTGTGGGTTGGGGTGGGACCAGCACCTTCTTGTATAAGTTTATCAGCTGTGTGGATCGTGTCTCGCTCACACAGTTATGTTTACACTGCAGCTACTTTACCTGCTCTATAACTATATTATATTTTTGTGTGTAGGCATATACAAGTGTCGCAGTATAAGCATTAAATATTAATTGAACTGATTAATGTAGCCGTAGACGTATCCAGAAAGCTTGCATTTTGTTGTGAGGTTAGCCACGCAATGGCAGTGGCCATTAGAGATGAGTCGTTCGGGTCCTGACCCATTCAATTCGAACGGGTCAGTCAAGTGATCAAGTGATCCGGATCAGAGTGTTTCAAAAGACCCGTTCACCTCATTCGTTTCATTTTGTTCGGTTATCACGATGACCGGTGTAACACGTTCTAGCGGGAAGGCTCAGTAGCTCTGTACTGACCGGTTCAACTGAATGAATCACAGCAGTGAACGAGACCGACTGAGCCAGATCAATCAGATGATCCAATAGAGCGAATGGCGAGCAGTAGTGGGGATACTGGGAGAGGACGTCATCTCAGCGTCGGAGGGGTATTTACCCCACCCTGCATGAACTCAAATCACTCAGGCTCTTTTTGTAAACGGTTTACCTAATACGAACTGATTCCTGAGACTCGTTTGATAGATGAAATAAGTTGATCTCCAATCTAATGAAACCAGAAGGTGGTATGGGTCTTACTGATCTTTTATGAACTGGGGTTTGTAAATGCAATTCAAAGAAGTTTAAATGGGATATGAATTTCAATTAGTTTTGGGACTGTGGAGTTTAACTTTCAGACTATACAATAACTGCCTTCTGCGTTTATACTGTAGTATATACAGCCATTTTACATTTTTCACATTACTATAGTACTGGTACATAAATGCTTAAGATATAGAAGATACAATAGTCAAAATATGCTGGTATAGACCCAACTTAGCATTAAATCATAGTTTCACTTCAGAGAATGATTACATGTAGATCCTGAAATTTGCATTTTAATTAAATTTGCAATCTTAGACTTGATAACATTATTATTCTGATAATATATCTTAAAATGCAATGCCACTGATCTTATTTAATTTTTTTACCTTGTTAGTTTTAACAATGACATAGGAAATCTATACTTGATATTGGTTGTTTTCTTTGCCTGCAGCCACACAATATTCAAGTTCACAGCAGAGCTTGTTCAAGAATCTAACTTTCTTTGAAGTACAGTCTGTGGATATTTTTATATCCTGAAATTGAGGAATGAATGAGTTTATGTCTTCTGATGACATTGTTTTAGCATTAGAACTATGCCCTACTTTCTTTAAACATTTACCTCTGAAAAAGTCAATTTGATAGTTCTGATTTTATCAGACAGCTCAGTGCAAGCTAGAAAAGCTTGACTCAAGCATGAACTAGTTGAGGAACTGAGTTATTTCATATCTAAGAGATGATAGTCATAATTTTTCATACCTCGTGATCGACAATTCACTAATTCACGAGCATTAACAAGATAATGCTTGTTTTTATTCAGTTGATAAGTTACTGTTAAATGTCATGTAACCTTATGAAGTCTGCAGGCATATTTATATTATAGGCTAGAACATTTCTGTACTTCTAGCAACAATAAAAATACAAAATAAGACATTATAATTTATTGGCATTGTGGTACCATTAAACAAGTTCACTGTTTGCGTGAACATTACATGGTTTAACAACAATGAATACAGAATATTGTGAGGTAATTTTTTTCTTGCTAAATTAGTTTGCAAAATATTTAACTATCACTTTTATCTTGTGGGGTTTTCCTTGAAAAATCGGTTGCTAAATAGTTCATTAGATCAGAAAGTCCTTCAAACTCTGTTCTGCTCTGAGGAGGATTATTTCTAGGTATCCTTGGAAGTATTGAACCCATTTTTTCCTTGAATTCAGCCATCTGAAAAATGTTTAATATAGTTAGAACGTATACATTGAGTTGTATATATCTAAGGCTAACAGACATGTATTATCTATCTACCAAATTTGCCAGATAATTTTACTAAGGAAAATCTATCTGATTGTGAGGATAAATAAAACATAGTAACACAAAAATTTTAAGTAAAAAAAAAGAATTAGCAAGAGGAATAACAGGTAATAACATCGCATGAACATTGAATAATATGAAATGGATGGTTTGAAGTTCAAAGCTCATATTTTGGTAACTTAAATGTTATAATTTGTACGGATTTTAAATTTATATCACAATACAAGCACAACACAATGAATTAAATCATGTAGGTTGTAAATTTTGACAAAAGAAATTATTTTAAATAATTGTAAAATCTATGCTATAGTGTTAAAAAAATATTCAACTTATAAATATTTAATAGTCGCCATTAAAATTGAGTAAGAAGTTCTAGTTTTCTCAAAATGTCAGATTTTTACACAAAAAATAGTAAAAAAGTCTAATCAATTTAAAAATATACAGAAGCTATGAAATTTCTTTGTTTCTATAGAAACGCTTTGATTTATAAATGGAAATAATAGATTTTTAACATGTTGATTGTAATTGAAAAACTTCAAAATCACCAAAAATGTCACTATTATTTACATATGTAGAACATTTTAAATCAATCATGTATATTACTAATTATAAAACTCACTTTTATACAGAAAACAAAGGGGAAAATAAGTTGATATGAATGTTTCAATTGTTATTAATTGTAAAACCTAAACAAATTACAAATAAATTATTAGTCGTGTTTTAGCTCAAAAAGTGCTAAAAAAGTTAATTACTCCAGCAGAAGATTAGAATGTTCAAAGTAACCAAATTATATTTTCAAGATATACATTTTGTAGCAAATTTTCTGCTAAAGCAAAATATACATTTGCTATATTTTTTCAAACCAAAAGAGTACTACAAAATATAAAATCTGAAAAGTACCTATTTTATCAATGTTTTACAAATATCAAGAGTCATCATTGATTTACTTGTTTTAAAATCTGCTGCAATCATGGAAATTAGTAAATTAGTACTTTAGAGGTAATTCATTCTAGAGCTAAAATAGTTCATGATTTATGGAAAACATATTTATATACTAATGTTTAAGCCTTACATAGTCTCTGTATATATCACAACTGAAAAAAAATATTTTACATCAAATGAAAAAAAAATGTAAATATATATTAAAAAATATTATTTCACTCTTAAACTTACACTTCATAATAAAAGTAAATGATATATTACTGTGTTATTACAACACCAACAAATACACTAAACCATAAACAACCCAAACTGACTTGGAGGTTTTGCTTCGGGTAATGCAAGATTCAAGATTCAAAAAGTCTTTATTCTTGAAATGCACATCACGTTCAAGAATAGGGTCAAGTAAAACATAATAAAAATACTGTCAAATAAAAACACAAATCTGCTGTTGAAATACCAAAAAATTAATTATAAGATAACAACAACAAAAATATAATAGTTACCTCCTAATTTACCTTCTTTCCCAAAATTCCTCAAATGAATATAAAGTGCTAGGTTCAGCAGGTAAGATTTTAATTTCATTTTAATTTTTTTAAGTTTTGTTCTTTACTTTCAGTTTTGTTTCTTTTGAAAATTCAAGAAAAATGTTGTGGGACATTTCTGTTATGCCTTGTGTTGTATCGATAACTATTAACTAGAATTGGAGTTTTGTTTTCTTCTTGTTTCGCATAAAGAACTGTTTCATAAATATCTCCTTAGTGCAACTTAACCTTAAGATAAACTTAGTCCTTCTAGAGACAATTCACTGTAATTATGTAAACAGCTAAATACAAATTGCAGTAAGTAAATGAAAAAGTTTGTGGACCATAATCAGAGAGATTTTGACACAACATTGATCATCAGTGAGTTTATACACCACATGCAAACAAAATTATGACCATAGTTTTCCTCCAGCTTAGAAAACAGGATTAGTAACTTTTTTGTTTGAATTATATTGTTAAAAACAAATAACTTAGTACGTTATAGT
This sequence comes from Homalodisca vitripennis, assembly GCF_021130785.1. Lineage (NCBI taxonomy): Eukaryota > Metazoa > Arthropoda > Insecta > Hemiptera > Cicadellidae > Homalodisca > Homalodisca vitripennis. The sequence goes on from NC_060209.1 coordinate 32,054,466, forward strand.
ATTAAATACAAATTCTGACCATATCAAGGAATTTCACAACCAAACACAATACAAACTAGATGCCTCACTGAGAGCAGTAATTTTGACTAGTCAAGAGAATTTGCTTGTGTAACGCTACGTTCATAGAATGATATTGCTCTTTATGGCCGTCTCATCACGCTTTGAACATATGTTCCAATGAGACTTCTGTGTTTACTCTTTTATCTGTTAAAAACATTCTTGTTATCTATGTCACTTGTGAGTTAAAGAAGAAATATTTACATTCGATGCTCCAGAGAGAAACCAGATGCCTGCGCTTATGGCGGCAACTCCGCACACAGCATAAAAGGAACCCCACTTGAGAGCCCGGGTCGCCAGCTGTACACCTGACTCCGGAATCTCTCTTGTGCTCACCATCCCTTTGTCAAAGGCTGCTGCATCTTCTCGCCTGACTGACATCAGGGTAGCACCGAATGCTGCCAATGCTGCAGCACCACCCACTGAGGTCAGGAATAGGGTTGCTTAACACAAGAACATTAAAAATTGTAAGTTAAACAATAACTTTAAAGGTTTCATTTTTTACAAAGTACAACAAATAAGATGATCCAAAACAATAATCTTGTTTCCCTCAGTTAGTAAACCACATGCTTTGATGTCCATAATTAGTCTGTAATTAGATTCTCCTTTTCCTTATTACCACAGAACGGAATAATAACAAATATGATGTTCATAGTGTGCAAGTTCATTCCTACAGTAAAGAAATTATATAACTCTTTCTTGAAAATCACTTTATAACTTTAACTATAATGAATCAAATTTCTATATGTAATCATCTCTTTTTATAGCCTCAAAGAATTATTGTAAATAAAGAATTTGGCTATGTTAACTAATAATATACATTCTATGTTTCATGTTATAGCATAGAGAATATACTGCCTTAGGTACTAGCCCTAACTTTACATAATATCCGATAAGCGCCACAGCAGAATTTCATATAGAGTTCTGTCAACTTCTCTGGCAACAACCTTGCTAGTCTGCATCGACATAACAAATCATTAATTTGAGATACTAACTAATATAACAAAATACTTAAACGTTCAAAGACTGGCCAATGATATTTTTATGACTACATGACATATGACTACATTTATATGTTTATGACTACATAGTGTAAAACACTTATCGGTCATAAATAATCATAGTTTACTATACAAAATAGTCCAGTCACCCAGACACCAATAAATATATTATCAATGTAATAACATAATTTCACATTACTTAAAACCCTTTCGCAATGGGTTTAGAATGCAATCTAATATTTAATTTTTTAATTAAATTCGATAATTTCTTTGTTATTAATTAAATTGTTTTTAAAAATAAATTAAAAAGTAATTCTGAGCAATTAATTGGGTCAACTTCACTTTGTTACATATGACAATCAGGCAGTCCTCAAAAAATAACAAGAAATTTAAATGTAGGAAAGCCATCAATGACATCGCCAAGTGATAAAAAGGTTAAGAATCCATGTTTTATCAATGGCATACAGGACACAGTCAAATCAGTCCTATGCGTGATAGCAACTCTATATAATGCAGTTTAAATATATCCTTAGTATCGATTATTTGATTTACCCATGCAATACTCATGGAGATTGGAGTTCTACCATGTTCTGAGCTTGAATTTATATATTGCAGGATGTTTTTCTTTTTCTGCCAGCAGTATGGAGTGATATTAAAGCACTGATGACCAAGACATTTGTAATTGGTACTTTCTCGCTTCACATAATTCAATGTCCCCTGATCATAGGAGCCCTGGGTAGAGTACAATAAGCGGACACTGTTTTTTTTATATTGAAATTGGCAATTGATATTACTTAATTATAACCACTGATATAGGTAATCAATCGATACTGATTAATAATTTGAACTGTTCACTTAAATCATCTGTATCAACACCTGTAAACACTTTCAGATAATACCTGTAATATTTGAATTTATATGTGACTTTGTATAGTTGAAAAATGGCAGTCTATTTTAGAAAACAATACCAAATTGCATTAAAAGGTGATAAAATATGTTTTTCATGGCTTCAAGACGTTGGAATTGAAAAAACCCATCATGTGAAATTTGTGGGAAAGAAACAAATTTAATTGTGAGAGGAGCAACTATGGTCGTTTTCAGATGTAAAAAAGAGGGTAATGGTAGACATAATTTCAGTAAAATGCACTGAAGAACAGTTTCTTTGAAGGATCAAAGTTTGGACTTTGAAATATTGTGAGTTAGATGTATTTTTTCCCCAGAAATCAGACAAATTATGATTTTTTTAAATTCTTGAGTGTAGTTTGGATTTACAAAGCTCATCAAGAAGTACGATATCTGACTGTCTGTGATTTTGTAGGAAGGTTTGTTTTGTATGGATTGATGAACAATTTAATAGGGAGGAAAGCTTGGAGGTCCTGCAATGGTGATGGAAATAGATTAATGGAAAGTTGGAAAACGGAAATGTAACAAAGGGAGGTTGGTAGTAGGAACAAAGATATTAGTTGTAATTAAAACCATACCAGAAGGACAAAAACATGGTGGTAAGTATAGAATTGAGGTTTATCCTGAAACAAATGAGATGCAAAAACCCTCATTTCTCTCTGGCTTTCCACATGTAAAGCCTGGAACAACCATAGTCACAGACATGTGGAAAGCGTATTTTGGATTGAGTGAATGTAGTTTTGTCTAATTTACCATCAATCATAGCAAAAACATTTTAGATCCAGCAACTGGTGCTAACAATCAGCCAGTTGAAAGCTTGTGGAAGGCTGTAAACACAGTTTGAAAAGTGGCATACCAGCCGACCTGCTCGCAGATCATAGTTCGACAAGTTTCCATTTTCTATTCCAAATATTGTTATGTTATCATTTATTTTTCTATTCCAAATTTGTGTTATCATTTCTAAATTATTTATGAGTTTTTCTATTTTTGGTTATAATTACTTGTTTCATTGGTCTGGTTCCTTTATCACAGTAAATATTAAATTCGTATTTTAATACCAAACAAATGATTGTTCTTGATTGATAGTCTAGTATTTGATATGCGAATATTTGGTATCGATGATTATACTAGTTAATCAATATAAAAAAACCGGGTATGCTTTTCATATTCTACCCATTTCATTGGCCATCAGCAATTGCTGATAATATAGCTAAAATATCTTATGGCCTTAACTTCAAAAATTAATTATATATAGCTTACTCATAAAAATACAAATTAAAATTAAGTTTTACCTGAAAATACCTTGTTTTAATGATTAACCCAAAATCAAAAAAGGATGTGTTGTAAAATATCAAATTCTTTAGGTTGAATGATAACAAACCTTTTGTGTTATATGACAGTCTTTCCGACCTCGGCGTGTCTGATAAAATCTTTTTTTCTTCTGACATCCTTAAATAAATAAAATGTATTACCTGTACTATGATATGTAACACAACAGTTAAAAATTACATTATATTAGCAATCCAGTCAAGTTATTGTTTATCTCCAAATCTAATTTAGTTTATACATTACATTTTTTCAACCAGTTCTAGTTGTTCAGGCACTAATATTTTACGTAAATATAAAATTAAACTGTAAATTTTTGAATGTCACCCTTTCACTATCCTTATCCAATCAGTTGTTTAATTTGAGGTTAGGGACCAATGTTTACAGTGTTTTTTTTTCAATCCTAACAGCCTGTTTTTGTATTTGTATAAATTTAAATAAGGCTTTACTTTTACATCATAGTGTCTTACTATTCTTCATCTTTTGACTGTAATAGTTTTGTTAACTCTTTTTAATGAACTATTAGTGTTTTTTGTAGTAATAAATGGTATGTATTTGCATTTCTTTACTTAATATTTATTCATCAATTACCTTTACTTTTACCCAATGGATGAGTACAGGAAAAAGACAATATTTTTAATAATTCATTATTGTAACCATATGACGCATTACTAATCTCCAAGATTATGTAAATAAAGAACTTATCTATTGTCTATTGTGTTAGTTCCCATACATTTTTATTTTTGTGGATTTAAAATAAAGTAGGAGCTGTCTAAGGATTGTAATGTATGACTAAATTTCAAGAGGCCTATCAGTTAACCTATCCCGAAAAAAAGTAAAGATCACAGTCGACGAACCAGTTTTATAGGAGAGCATTATATTGTTAGTATTGTTTCTATATTACATTTTGTTTACTTATGGTATTTAAATATGTATTCAATAAATTAATGTATCTAAAAATTACTATTTCTTTTGGTTTAAGTAAATGTTTAAAGATACTTGAAAGTTATTTTATCAGACTCAAAATTAAAAACATAATTAAGGAGGTTAATATTGTTTACAATCTGTTTTTTTACATTTTGTTTTATCGATACAGATATTTTTGTTTCATTTTATAGTTCGTCCAATATCATACGCCATCCTGATCCAACTCCATGTGACACGAAAAATTGAAATGTCAGGTAAAGACAAAAATCAGATAAGGGATCGTTTCAACATAGCCTCTATTTCTTTGGTAATATCTAATAAAACAATACTTGCAGCAGAATTAAACTCTGTGAATAAATCAGGTTTTATGCTTTTGAGATTAAATTAAATGAACGAAATGCACTAGTTGCTATATCGATATAATTACATAATTAGCTGTTTAGAAGAGGAAAAAAACATAAAAATGAAGACAGTGTCGCTTATATCAAGTATGAACCTATGAGAGCGCAAATCGACTAAAACCATAAACTAAGTCATATACCACAAATACAAGCTCTGTATATTTTAGGAATTTTGACGCAAGTCAACTGTTTCATGAAGAATAATTAAAGTTCAGACAAATTTTTAGGTGGTTTATCATTTATATTCTGTTATTAATTTCTTTTTAACTGACAAAATATATGTTTAGCTAACTATTATTAATTGACATATTTTCGTAGGTATATACATTACTTGCGGTCGCTCCAAGAATGCAAAATATGGATCATAGCTTTAAAATCATGTTTTAAGTATTTTAAAGATTGTATGCACAACAATTTGTTTCATAATTATTATCTTGAATGATTGGACTACTTATCAAACTCTGATTAGGAGCAAAGGGGAAATTTACTCACAAAACATACCTGGAATTATTTTTATGTCTGTACTATTAGTCTAAACAGAGGTGCAAGACTTACGTTTGAATACTAAATGTAGATTTTTGTTGGATTAAGAATCCTTAATTTTGAGCCAAAGTGTGTACCGTATGTAAACATATAAAAAACATATTTATATATTTTCGGAATTAATACTGTTCATTAACACAGTGCCAAAACTACATGTCTAACCAGTATTCCCAATAATAGTTTAAGTAAGAAGCTTAATACCTTCCCTTTGGGTTTTATTGAAATATCCAATTCCCTCAAAAACTGACAGAGCTTCTGACTAATACCTTTCGAAAGATAATAGAAAGTGGGTTTAGGCTGAATTTCTTGCTTATAATTAACCAGTATTTCGACAATGTTTCAAGCTTAATAAAGTGGTAACTAATAATTTCACCACAATTAAATGTTTATTTGATTATTTTGAAATGTAAAATTAATCAGCAGCATCTTGAATTTTACACAAATTATTAGTTATTAATTCTTCCATTAAACATTCATCTCAACTACGCGCTATCATTCTATAATTGATATAAAAGAACTGAACTGTCGGAACAACTTTTATTTGAACATAACCACAAGACAAATTAATAAATCAGTAAATGTTTCAGATTTTGCCTCTTTGATCACGAGAAATGCCGTAGAATGGGCTATAAGGAAAAGACCAACATTCTGTGCAAAAAAACGCCTCTCTCCCCCGCCTACTCATTGTGTACCTGATGAGACAATGAGAGTACACTCAATTGTGTATCTGATGAGAAAATGAAACTACCACTTCACCTATTTAGGCTATATGCGTCTCTGATGTCGAAACGATGTAAATGTTTCGTTTATAGCTTCTTCGTTGTCGACTTTCTTTTGATCTCTTCAGACGAACATAACTTTAGATTCTAGGAGTCAAGTCTGAGGTAGCGTCAGATATAAACGCTGCAGTAAAAGGAAGTTGAACCGGAGCTAAACTCAAAATTCAACTGAATCCATCCTTCGTGCCATAGCTACGTTATCTGCTTGGTTAGGTTTGCCTCCAGTTGTTCATTTTGTGTGATAAAAAATAATATCGACATTGTGGTAGCAAAATAATGAGCAAGGCGATGATAGCAGAAATAAACAATTCTGCGTATGCTTGATACAAGGGATTGTTATAAAACTATAAACAATCACTCTTTTTTGGCTTTAGCGTTATGTTAGTCCCTTTTTATTGATTTTATTCCTATGTTTTTCATTTGTAGTACATTTATCGTAAAAATGGTGTAGTTCTTTATGTTTTACCTATCATTGTAACATTTTGTTAAGTATTATTTTATCAAAGTGTGTTTATGTCCGACACTACATTAAACGAAACTTGTTTTGTTCAATCTATTAGTTCAAACAGAGTTTTTTGAACTGATAAAGACTTTTTAAAAGGAGATATCAAAATTTTAATAAATATAAATGCAGTGTACAATTCATATAATATAAACTCTAGGAATAACACTGCTTGAACAATTTTAGCTTCTAAAATATGAGGAACCGTGATTTATCAAAATGTTGTTACTTGTGATAAAACAAGTTTTAAATTGTATATCTTAAAATAGGCTAAAAGAATCAACAAATCTTTTTTATACTGTATGTATTATGAACGTCAATAATACCTCATAGGCTGTGGCACCACCAGGAAAATCAACAGGCAGTCTGCCTGGTGTTGTTCTAGTATTGTGTCTGACGGTCTGAGCTTTCGCAGTTTTGTGGGATCTGTTCGTTGATTTTGTATTCATTAGCATTACAATAAAGTACAGTATTTAGTTTGTAAAAATTGGAAAAAATATTTTCACTATGAAATTTTAATTCGCTTGATTTTATTTTGAACAATGGAAAATAAACAAACTTTTATGTATACAGAATATTTATCTTTTCAAATTCGAATACAACATGGGTGTTCAAATCATGGCTGAATTGTCAATTGTCTTGAAGGTTATGGATAGTCAGAAAAGCAAACCTTCCACAACGGGTACAAGGCTTTTATGGTATTAACAGAACGGTAAATATTAGTTTGGAAGTTTTACAGAATACAGTACATCTCATGTTACAGCAAAGATGACACATGTTACTAGAAAATGGGAATTGTTTCCTGGAAGGAACAAGTTTTGCTGTGATGGAAGAATTATGATGGCTCCTCAAACTAGTGTATTTTTTGTGACAGTTGGACTTATAGTTGGAACATGTTCACTGTTTTTCATTTTCGAGTAAGTAGACTTTTCTTGCTGGCTGCTTTATCTAAATAGTAGGATAAGGGGTATTGATCAAGCAAGGCTCAAGAGCCAATGTAATAAAAATAGAACCACTTGTCAGAATATACAATTTGTCTGTCCCTAAAATATTAGAACAAATTACACGAGTTACATGTATTGGGAGTATTAGAATTACAGTTACGGAAGCCCTTCCTTAGCTGTGAGAGCAAATGTGATAAAGGCAGGCTTGCTCATAGCATACATTCTGCTAATCATGTGCAATGATGCTTTCGATTTCTTCCTCCATGATAACAGTTCGGTAGCAGTATTGGAGGCCACCACCATAATCGAATCACTTATATTCATGGTTTTCTAAACAACAGAAACCACAATATCTAATCTAATTATGTTATAAGCATTTCAAATTACAGTGTAGTTTAAGTTAAACTAGCTGGTTTTATATCTAAAAAAGTAATTGGTTAATTATGAATAAAAGTTATGTAGGGTATGTGTATTTATAAAGTGTAAAAAAAAGTAAGATTTAGTTACTTTCTACAATTTTTAAGGTTAAATCTGTTTGACAGCTTGTGACACAGATAACACAAGTAAATTGCCATTGTACTTGCGGCCATTAGTTAATTATGATACAAATTATTTTAGTTTTAGATTGGAAGATTAATCTGACTCTGAGTATAATTTCATAATGGCAGGGGTGTTCTAATACAGACTACATTTAAACACAGTAGGTTCAATACAAATGATATGAACATACAATATGAGATTTGGAATATTCAGTAATCTTTACAATATAAATTCCATTCAATATGTGTCTGGTAGGGTACGATAAGCGGACCCGGTTTTTTATATCGAATTTGGCAAACGATATTACTTAATCATAACCATTGATATAATCAATCAATACTGATTAATTATTTTGAACTATTAACTTAAATAATCTATATCAACAGCTGTAAACACTCTAAAATAATACATGTGGGATAATATTTCAATTTACATAAGTAATTCTGTTTATTAAAAATGGCAGTCAATTTTAGAAAACTATACAACGTTGCTATTTCGTGGCTTCAACATGTTGGACTTGTACCGAAAAACTCATTATATGAAATTTGTGGGAAAGAAACAACTGTAACTGTGAGAGGAGTAAATATGGTCGTCTTCAGTTTTCCTAATTTTGGTTATAATAATTTGTTTGATCACTGTAAATATTAAATTCATATTTTAATTTAAAACATATGATTGTTATTGAGGACTATAGGTACTTTTATATCGATTGATAGTCTAGGATTTGAGATGCAAATATTAGGTATCGATGACTTCTTCGATATAAAAAAACCGGGTCCGCTTATCGTACCCTACCCTATGTGTCTAAAAAAATAGTTATGAGAATCACTAAATATGATTAGATCTGAATAAATGTTTTTAGTACAACAGACAAACTGATTTGTATTTCATATAATTTACATTCCATTTTTTAACACAACAATAACATCTAGGCGTTACGGTGTGTGTTCTTTTAAAGTACACTTAAATCAAACATGGAGCCTAGCACTACAAAAAATAACATGTACTTTATTGCTTTCTGATCTATTGCTGTTTAAGTCCACTTCTATTCAGCATTTACATAAATTATTTGGAGCTAATGCAAATCCATTCATATACTTGTGTACTGGTCTTTCCTAATTTTCTATGCTACCTTATTCATAAACTAGCTGTTGTGAGTTATTTAACATTATAAAATCATCAAACATTAAGCATTTACACCATAAGATTTACTGTACATTAAAAAATTTGGATAATAAAGATTTTTGAACTTTGTTAATCTTAGAATAAATATAACATTTAATTACGTAGTTCGGCAAGATCCACAATATTACAGATTGGTTTGACAATAAGAAATAAATCCTTCTTTAACAAACAATAGTAATAGTCTTTGGTTATATTAATAGTAGAACAAGCTAGTAAAAATAGAAATTATAATATTTTTTTAGGGTAGGGTACGATAGCGGACCTGGTTTTTTATATCGAAATTGGCAAACGATATTGGTTTTGGTTATAATAATTTGTTTGATCACTGTAAATATTAAGTTCATATTTTAATTTATAACATATGATTGTTATTGAGGACTATAGATACTTTTATATCGATTGATAGTCCAGGATTTGAGATGCGAATATTAGATATTGATGATTACATTCTTCTGTATAAAAAACTGGGTCTGCTTATTGTACTCCAACCTTTTTTTATTCTTATTCCAATGATATCTGTCAATTCAATACATCAATAATATAATGTGAAATAATTTAAACGCAAAAATGAACAAAATATAACAAAGGGTTACAATGTCAATACATATGCAATGTTTGAAGACAGCAGCTACAATAATAGCAATACTCATGGAATGTACAATAACACTTAAATTATAATACACTAGTAATAAATATAGACTAATAGAGTATTAACAAGGATAGATATTACAAAATAGGCTACAAGGCAAGCATTTGCAACAGGGGCACAATAATAACAACTGATAAATTAATAACAAATCACAAAACGGGTATAGTTTTGTAATGACTTTGAAAACAGTAACAAGAATAACAAAATTTGTATTTAATGAGGATGCATTAACAATTAAAAGTGGAACATGATTAAATCAGAGCATATGGTGTGTAAATATGGATGTGCGTGTATGAGTGTATTTAATGGAGGAGTGTAAGCAGGTCATTCTTTTCACATGGAAGAGGTCCAAGTCTTCGGAGATAGAGTTTGCACATTAGAACACTCCTAACAATAGCTATAAGTTGTCAAACTTGAGCAATAAAAATTAGGCTGGACAAAAAATTTGAACAGTATAAGTTGCTTGAATTTTTCAAAGATTTTTTACTGTATTAGTCACCTATCCCTATCCCTTGGACGAACTAGATAGTCTTTCATTGATTTAATTACTATCTGGCAGATATATTTATTGCCAAATTTGCTGATGGTGTAACCTCTAACGTGTTTGTTGCATTGTTTGGTGTACTGCAATGTCTCTTCTGGAACCATCTTTGATAATGATATTTATTAACAATATCAGTAGGAACATTTCCATATGTACTTCTGTTTGCCAATGACATGAAGGTTTTCTCAAAGATTAGTACCTAAATTGACTGATCTCCTTCAGGCATGAATCAACGAGATCATTCATTGACCGGTGCCAGGATAACTATGAAACTCAATTCATCCAAATTACCTTAGGCCTACCTCTTTGCACTCTGGCCAGTAACACTGGACATCACGAATTCTTTTGTCAGCTTGGTATTGTTTAGCCTCTGTTTGTCCTCACAGCTCTCCTGTCCAGTACTGTTAGACAGTCAGTATCAGCTCGAATTTAAATTTGCAAACAAGTGCTTCATTGCTGAATACGTGGTTTTATAAACTTAAAAGATTTTGCGCATCTCATTTCATTCACTAACAACTTATATGTTTTAACTTTTTAGAAACTCATTTTCTTTCGTCTTGTGCTTTACCACTATAGTTTGGTTGCCTTGATTTTAAAATTAATTTATGTGTGATTTCATGATGTTTTTTTTTTACATTAATCAGATTAGTACGTTAGTTGGGATTTGGAAAATATGGTAAACTTTAGTTTGATGTTGTTCATCAAAATTATGAAACATCATTATCTGTTCATGTGATTCATCACAATCAAAATAAAACTAGAACATTGCTTCAATCTAAAAGGAAGTAGTTTTCTGATGAATGGTTCTCCGAACACACTGATGCCTGTGTTTTTATAACTTTACAAGTGTATTGAATCCGATTGGTATGACAGAAGTTATATGATACAAATGTTATATTCATTTAGAATAAGTAATAAAAAAATACAATCTGTATAAAATATTTTAGTACAAATTATATAAATAAAGGTTGTAAAAGTAAACATTGTATTTTGTGCCAGTAAGGAAGTGACTGATTATTGTAAAATCAGTAAGGAAGTGTGTTAAGGAAGGGGTAACAATAAAAAAATAGGGAGCGTACGTAAAGTAGTTATCATTGCCGTACAAACTTTCATATTCTACTTCCAAGGCATCTCTTATTCTTCAGAATGCAGTTTACAGTTGTTACAGTTAATTATAATAAACATTTCAAAAAATTGTTAGTAAAATAATGGGAAAAAATAAAGTTATTACACTGTCAGAAAGACCTGAAATTCAACAACAAAGCTTGTTTATAGTAGTTTCATATGTCACAAACAGGTTTAAGCACTGTCCAGATGGTAAAGAGCTTGATTACCTCTCCTGTTCGCATAGACAGTTTATAGCAATAAAAGTCTGTAACTTTGCAGTTGTTGTCTCTTAGACAGGAGAGAGAATTGAGTATTTTAGTTTTGTCCAGTTGTACTAACTAAAGAGTTGAGCGGTCAACTTGTGTGCAGTTAAATACAAGCAGAATGAGAAAATGGTGCATAGATAAAAAAAAAATTTAAAGTAGGACTCTTCTTACATATTCTTTTTCAAGAATACGCTGTTATTGTGATTATTATTGAAAGAAACAGAATTATATATTTATTGTTTGTAGACAGGAGAGTTATTGGGCTATCTTAATATTTTTAAAAACAGAGCACAATCTGTTGAGACTCATGATTAGGGGTTGCAGTTCCAGAAAACTTTGTGATTCCGGGATTTTGAGATTAAAAAACGTCAAACCGGGCATCCTCAGATTTAAAAGAAATCGTTTTCATATTTTAGGCCATAACGTATATCTGGTAACAAAATATTTTTTTAATTATTTATACTTTAAATGATTGTATTCAAGTTGTAAACTTGTACCTCATCTAAAGTCAAGAGAAAAGAATGGTAATATTTAAAACTAGTAAAATTGTATATAATTACTACACAAAATATATAAAATTGTTAAAAGTGAATATAGACGACTATCATCGTCCTATTTTCCTATCATTGTTTTGTTTTAAATATATAGTGAGTGGATAAATTGAATCAAATAAATTATGTTTGAATACTGTTAAAAAAATGTAAAAATACAATAAAATAATGTAAAAATACAAACATCAAACACTGTACATTAACTTGCAAAATAAGTGATTTTTTAAAGAATGTATTGTGAACATAAAATAAAATATTTGGAATACGTCTTAATATTGAAATTGAATTGAAATAAAATTCTATTTCTTCGCTTCGCTTGGTGGCGTACAATATCCTTGTTGCTAAGTGTTTTTGTTCTGAGCTCAATGATCTAAACTATTTTTTTTTGTAGGCCTATACACCTTTAGTCTTGCTGTAAATTGTTAAATTTATAAAAATCAAACACAATATTCATAAATATTTAAACCGTGTATTTTGGAGTGACATGAAACTTACTGGTAATATCTAAATGTTAGATCAAACATACTTTATCCCAAAAAGCATTTGTATTAAACTAATGGTATGTATAATAACAAGTTGACATCTATTTAAGCATTGTTAAATACTTTTGACAACTTGTTTGAAAATAATTTGTGCCTTCATAAACGTACTCAGTATTTAGTTTCTGTTAAGAACATTAATTTAACTTCTCAAGCTCAATGAACTGATTGTTTATTTATCATCAAGGACATTTTAGATGTGAGTTTAAAGTTCACTGATTGCACAACTCGAAGCAACATGCTGATTTTGGTTGCCACTCTCATATTATAATTAATTGTCTTGGCTGTCTGTATTTTTGAATTAAAATAAATACTTATTACAGAACATTCTAAATATGTTTCTTGATATTTTAATTATAAATAGCCAAAACGGTTCTTAAAAAGTAGTTTAAAACCACAAAGTATTAAAAAGATTAAGGGTTGCTAAAATTGTCAAGACGTATTTAATAACTATTTATAATAAAGTAAAAAAATTGTTGAATATATAAAATTTCATCCAAAATTCTGGAAATAATTTATGCAGACTTCTTTCTAATATTTATTGTGTTTTGAAACACTAAAACTTTATAAATGTTCTATAGGCATTCTCAAGGCCTCTGAGAGTTTAAATGTCTTTAAGAGGCTAATGTGAGTTTAAAAACAGTTTGTGAGAGTTTAAATGTCAAGTTTACTCTGTTATTGTTAAACAGTAAAAATACAAAAATATCTCAGATTCAGAGGAGACACTGGAAATATACTTTTTGTGCAATTAGAATTATTTGTATTTACTGGCAGCCATATCGGTTGGATTATGGGGAGAGCAGTTTCAGTTGTCAAAATCATTTTGATTTATGGCTATAATCTTATCGAGTGGTTATCAGCACTGTACGAACTTTTCTCCCGTATCCTGTTTGATAAGATTTTTATACAGTGCCCAGATTGGAAGTATTAGCCTAAAACTGACCTCATTTAAAAAAGTATATTTGTGGAATTACTGGATTTTATTTAACCCTCTACCAAAATCAGTGCTTCCAGCACAGGACAAGTCAAACTACAGATAACAACATTGGCCTGTGATTTGGCCTGTAAGGGTTAATATTGTTTGTGTTTTTTCTTTCTCTCTTTCTTAGGACAAGAAGCTTATAAATTGCAACTAGTTCTGAAAGGACCTTTGTACTACTTCCAGTTTATATTCTGGATGGGTAAAATTAGGGGTAGGGGCCGCCAGGAGGAAGAATTTAGGGTATTAATCCCAGTCATGTCCCCTCGGAAGAAGGGAAAGCCAGCTGTGAATGAGCCCCTCCAATCAGAGCAGACAGGGGGTGGCACGCCCTTATGTCTAGGCTAGCAAGAACCTTTGACTCTTAGGGAACCCCACCAATTCCAACAGTCATCTCCTACACTGCATTAGACTAGACCTATTGAACTACCCTTGCATCCCAGAATCTCGACATTTGCAGTTAGTGATGTGCCGCTCCTGAAAATCCATAAGGTTGCCCAGATTTAAGTGACACGTCGGGTTTTGCTGTGCGTAATATGGGATCAACTGGAAGGCATAAATAAACCAGCCAAAAGTGAAACCTCCTGGGAATTTTTATGTGTTTAGTGAATTGTTAATATCTAACCTCTGAGTGCCTAGGCGCATGGTTCTAAAATATTAGAAGCCAAAGAACAGACATATCATTTTGGTCCATGGAACTGTCAATATTATTATAAAGATACAGTACTACCGGTTTGATATAGGCTCTATGCCATAACAGGTGAAATAATGTTATGGTGATATATCGTGTGACTAATTTTAACTGGCTCCACTTAGGTAACAAATATTGTATAGACATTAGACATTAGACATTAGACATACTTTATTTGCACAAGACGTTTACAATATGTACATACACATAGAAAAACAGGTGCATCGTCAAACCTTATAAAAAAAAATTAATAAGGTCAATTAGTATCAATTTACAATTACAGAGAAAATAAAAATACTTATCCCTAAAAACCAAGATACAAATCACTTTCAAAATATTCTTGTAATGAATAAAATGCTGTGTTCAATAGTTCATTTTTCAATTTTTCTTTGAACTCTTTTTGGTTCATTTCCTTATATGCCGCAGGTAAAACCATTGTACAGCATCAAACCCCGCATATATAGGACTTTTTTGAAAAAGAGCTAAGCGATGGGATGGATATCTTAAAACGAGGCCATTTCTTGTATTATAATTATGCTGAAACCTGAGATGGCTGGCAAAGCATTTTTTCAAAGTGAATATAAGTTTAAAATTTCATGGATGTACAATCCTATTACTGTTAAAATTTTTAAATTCACAAAAATGAGTTCTACATGAACTACGTGGGTTGGAGTTTTGTAACTATGCGAATTATTCTTTTTGGATATTTAAAAACATACTTGATATTTGAGGATTGGCCCACAGAACTATACCGTATCTCAGGATTGACTCTACGTATGCATGATAAATAATTTTTATGGTATCAAGGGGGACAACAGTCTCTCATATGCAAAAATACAAAAGATATTGACCTAATCTTTTTTACAACATTTTCTACATGTACTTTTTCCAACTAAGGTTTTCGTCAAAAAATACTCCCAGAAATTTATGAGAAGGTACTAAATTTGGAACATTTAAAGTTTCAGCCGTTTTTCCTTAATGAGAATTTTATAATTTGGGGTTTTATCAATGTTTAGTTTTAAACCATTAGCACTAAACCAAGAATCCATAGCATTAGATACATCTGAAATTGAGTCAGGGAGCTCAGTATTTAATCTGTTTTTAACTAATGCTGTTGTATCGTCGGCAAACAAGATTAGGTCTCTATCTAAGGCTTTTGGTAGGTCATTAACATAAATTAAAAATAAAAGGGGACCCAAAATAGAACCTTGAGGGACACCTGTAGATATATCCTTCCAATTAGAAAAAAATTTTGAATTGTTATCCAATATAACAGTTCTTTGTTTTCGATTTGTGAGATAGGATTTCAACAGACTAAAGCAATTTTCTTTTATACCGTAATCGTTTAATTTGAGTAACAATACTCCATGGTCCACGCAGTCGAAGGCCTTAGACAGGTCACAGAAAACACCCGCTGTAGCCTGCGACCTGTCAAGAGTGCCACCATCACCTCATTTGTAAATTCTGTGAGAGCTGACCTTGTCCCAACATTTTTGCGAAAACCAAACTGTTTACTGTAAAGTAATGTGATTATTTTCAAAATAATTTACAAGTCTTAAGTTAATTACTTTTTCAAATATTTTTGACAGATTACTTAAAACTGATATGGGGCGATAATTGCTTAAATCCTTTTTTGAGCCTTTCTTAAAAACTGGTGATATTTGTGAATATTTCAATTTTTCTGGGAAAACTCCTTTCTCTCAGACATTGGTTGATAATTAATGTGAGAGGCCTTGATATTATATGAACAGTGGCTTTTATCAACTTGATAGGTATTTCATCCCATCCTAATGAGGTTTTATTTTTCATTGATAAGATTATTTTAGTAATTTCACCAATATTGCAAGGGTTGAAGCTAGACAATGAAACCCCAGCCTCACAACAAGTGAGCTTCATTGACATATGAACTCCATTAACGGTGGCTCTCTTTACATTGGTTATTTAAAACTATATTTGAAAAATAATCATTAAAGCTCTCAGCTACAACTTGAGGACTAGAAATGTCTTCTCCATCCTTGGACCCATTCAGTACAATACCAGTTTTTTAGTTTTAATACCATTGTGGCCAAGTTCTGTATTTACAATTTGCCAGGCAGCTTTAGAATTTATTTTCAGATTGAACTATGTAGGCGCTATTTGCCATTATTTTTGCTGCCTTTACTACTTTTTTGAATGTTTTTTTGTAAGACTTGACATAATTTAAAAACTCTGGATTTCTGTTTATTTTTGCTTCCCAATGAAGTTCCCTTTTCTTCTTACTAGATATTTCAATACCCAGAGTAACCCAATTCAAGACTACCGGTTTAGTCTTGGTGGTCCTCTTAAAAGTTTTTATGAGGGAAGATATTATTCAATGTCATTATGAAGTTACTTAAAAAAAAATTGTTGTAATTTTTATTAACATCAAGAGCTGGGTCAAAAGTCTGAGATACCACTTCTTTCCAAGCAGTGAACAAAACTGTTTACATTAACATCTGAATATATTCTCTTTTTGATCATAACATTATTTTTGTTCGGATTTTGGATTTTTTTTTGACCAGGTATATTTAAAAAGATAGCATTATGGTCAGACAACCCTAAATCCATATTGATTTTAATCTTTTGCATTGTATTTTTTATTTGTTATAATGTTGTCCAAGCAGGATGATGAAGACTGGGTTATTCTAGTTGGTTCCTCAAATTGTAGAGAAAACCCGTAACACTCTATTAATTCTCTAAACTTGCCTGAAAATATACTATTTTTTCTAAAATATTTACATTAAAAATCGCCCTGTGACAAAAATTGATTTATTACTCATTCGCTGTTGCAAAAAGAAGAGAAGCTTTTCAAACTTTGCAAAAAATAATTTCCTTACCTCATAATTAGGAATTGTATATACAGATATGACAATAGAGTTTAAATCAATGAGTTCCACAGCAGAACACTCAAATATTAAATCCTGATTCAAACCTAAGGAGATATTATTCAAAACTTTATATTACAACTAGCTTCTACCAATAAACATGAACCTCCTCTCAATGAATTTTTCCTAACATAAAAATCAGCTATTCTAAAATTATTTATGTTCCTCTAATAACACAATGGAATAATTGTTAAGCCAGTGCTCGTTTATAGATATTACTTTAATTTTTGAATTTAGCTGAGATAAAAATAAACATAATTCAGAAATCTTATGGGGGTTAAAACCTTGAATGTTATAGTGCATTATCAAACTGGAGTGAATATTGAAAGAAGCTAGTTTTGGGTTATTTAAAGAACTACAGTTTGCAGATACATTATCTTTTTGTCACCTAAAGTCAGTTTAAATTAACATTTTTCCACTAGTCCTGTACTATCAGTTATACTACTATTATATTACTCTTGTTTATAGTACATTTTTGTGGAACTTGGTCAGACTCAACACCAGACACATTACTCTGCTTTTGTACATCACTCACTAGCGTAGACCTCACTACTTGGCTGTACTCTTGAGAGCCTGGCACCACCCTCGGGCTCACTGGACTCTGTGTGGTGTCTGCGTTGTCTCCAAGTTGAGTGGGTCTAAGTCTGATCGGGCTGACAGAGGGCGAGTTCACTGTAGTAGTTGTTTGGGCTGCTGCTTTACTTCTGGAGTCATTCATTACTTGTCGCAGTTTCTCCAAAAACTCGGTATGAGTGAGACCATGCCACAGCTTCCTTCTCGCAGATGGTTGGTCATAGGATGTTAACACAGACTGTAGCACCTGTGGTTTGCTGAAGGCGGGTTATGTTTTTCACATAAATTTTCCAGTCTTATCAGGTCACGCACACATCCCATGGGCGAACAATAGAGGGTTTTTTAGCTGCTTTTTCTCTTGAAGTCCTTGATTAATTGTTCAAAAGCCTCATTATAACTTTGTTGGGTCGGTTTACCATTGTAATTTTCTTTAGTGACCAAACTGTAAACTGTTGCTCCGCTCTTAAGTGTCTGACATGTTAATTTTGTATCCACAAAGTCAGAGGTTTGAGGTCTTCCGAAACTTTCTCTAAAAAATACAGCAACCCCAGCACTCATGTTTCTTTCATGTCTAAATCGTTAGAGATAGCGTGCGCAAAAGGCTATTGTAGATCGTTTTGGTGTTGTCTTATTATTTTTTTCATGTCTGCCTCAATTATGTTGATAGAGTAGGGTTTTATGGTTGAAGATTGAGAAGGAAGTTCTATTTCAGTGTTTAGGTGTTTTTTTTTTCCTTTGTGATATTTGAAGGTTTTTTCCAGGGAATCAATTATCATATAAGATAGTTTTCTTTTTTCCTCGATAATTTAGGTGTAGGCCATGTCGAGTGAAATGATCTCTTCCAAGTTCATCCAAGTCAATGATGTGCACATTGTCCATTCTTACAGCAATTTCCTTGATATAATTATTTGCTATGTTTTATATCGTGATGTGTTGGATCAATCGGGTTTGTATCATAGCGGTTAGGAATTGTTGTTACATGTACAGTTCTTTCTTTGGTTAAGCTCTGCAAATTCCTCTCTAAGTTAGAGTAGATTTCTTCAGTTGATTTTTTTAAGTATGTTATTCGTCCCTGCAATAATGACCATGGGTCGATGAAGAGCTCCTTCAGCTTGTCTGTACACTTGGCAGACTGTAGCCCCGGGCATAACCAGACCACTCACTCTAATCCTACCTACCCCCACTACAGGCACCGATTGTTTCAGGAAGACCCCTTCCATGGCTGTCTGCGTAAAATTCAACATCCATTGTTTTTTCGACCATCTTTACTCTTCTTGCCTGTTGATATTGGTTTATTGATTGATGTTTTTTTTTTCTTTTTCCTGCTTTAAATAGTTTTTTTCATTACCAAATTGTGCTACATCTCTTTCTTCTTTTGAGTCGCATTCTGTGATGTTTAAGGTTTCAAACCTGCCACTTAAAGGAATAACAGTGAGATCTTGAGCCTTGTTGTTTAGTTTTTTTTTTTTTATTTCCTTTCCTCTTTTTCACCTCGTTCCATTTTCTTAGGTTGGTAGCATTTTTTATCCATGTTTATATCTACAATTTTTATTTATGTTTATGTTGGAAATCAGCCGTACAGCTTACAGGAGTATGATCAATGGAGCCCTCTAGTGCTGAATATCCCAGAAGATCCTGTGTAGGGGTAGGAGTGGGCATTCTGTACATCATTTCAGCAACTGTGTCGGGTCTGAGTGTGGTAAAGTTATTGTTATGTAAACAGTAGAGCTAACTGAGCCCGCTTGGTTAATATATCACTTTCTTTGATGTCTGGCCAGAAATCTCCTCGGTTATTTTTTATTTCATAAATTGTCCCTTTAATGATACATTGGATGAGTATATCGCCAAATATAAGCATATAGATACCGCAGTCCACTCCATTGCTTTGTTGTGGTACTGCTACTTTGTTTATAGGTGTAAGTTCCCCCAAGCCCAGTGTTTAGATATCTTTTTTACCACCTGTTTAGCATGTGATAAGTTATAATCACCAATTGAGTCAAAGTGTAAGAATTCATCATGTCCCTTCACATACAGCAAAAGACTCCAGTGAGATCCCCCCACTTTGGTCAATGGCAGGTGAGTCACTAATAGGAAAAGAAGATGAATGACTTGTTTTGAATTTGAAGAGGCTCCACAATAGTGTTAGTGTCTTCTAAACATTTGATAGCTTGTGTTACCACGGGATTCATCAACAATATTTCCTGTTTAACTATTTTTTGCCGTAAGCCATGTTATAGTATAACTCAATAGAGTCATCTGTGATATACTTTGATTCCATTATTGACATGCAGATTGAGAACCTATTACACGTATTTGTTTCCATGTTATGAACAGAATGTGAAAGCTGGGTTTGGATTTTGACATTCTGATGTTTAGTCGCCTTGTTTTTAGGAGTAAGTAAATTATTTGTAGGAGTTTCACCGGCTTTTCGGTTTGTGGAGATGGAAAGTCTGTAGTTTTTTATTCAGCACAGGAGAGATAACATGATTTTTTAGAGAACCCCTATTACAGTGTTTTCTTTGCTTACTTCTCTCAAATCGTCTTCAATTTCTTTAAATGCTAAGGCGTAGACTTCATTTTTCTGCTTTTTATCCTGAGGGATTTTATGTTTTTGTTCTGTATAACTTGATAGTTCACTTAGTCTACATGTTCCTTTTTCTTTGGAACCATAAAAAATTACATTGAAAATAAATGTGTTTCCTTTTTTTTCCACATTTTCAATCACTGCAGGCCACGGAGCATGTCCCTTTAACTTTGCTATTACCAGATCACCTGGCTGATGTTTTAAGTTTTCCATTTTTTAATTTTTAAATCAGGGAAATAACATCCAATATTATATTTCCCAATATAGAAACATTTATATTTTAATGTTAAATAGTATGGTAATAACGGTTTGTATGTAATTTCTCAATGTCTAATAAGGTTTAATCAATGAACCATAGACCATAGATAATTGGTGGGCACAGCAATTAATTGAAGATTGAAGATAGCAGGCAATAGTGGCTGACCTTGAGCTGTTATTTGTCTGCCTACTAGTTTTACCTGCCGTTGGACTAGGTAAACAGGTACAGCTGACTGACAATGCAAGCTATACTCTGCTCACCAACTGCCTGTCACTACTAGAGTCATGTCAGTAGGCCACTTCCTGCCAGTTATAATTTGGTTATTATTGTTATTATTTTTTTTCGCCACAAAATTACTTTTCAAAACACCAAGTCTAATTAAAATAGTGAGTGATGCTACAAACAGTCAAACTGTGGACTGTCCAAACCATCCTTCAAATCATTGTTTCAAAGTATGCCCACAACCATGTGGTTTTGTCTCCTAAAAGCATGACTAAAAGAGTAAGTAATTTTTAATGCTTATATTTCCATTTCCAAACTAATAGAACTAATAGAAAATATAGTGGACTATTTAATAATGCAATTTTTATAATTAATGTGTGACTAAGAGTAACTAAAGAATTAGCAGTTTATTTCAGGTCAGGTAAGAGGATTTCAGTGTGCTGTGGGAGATGGATAATTTTCTAATGGCTTCTGTGCCTGTCATGTTTACTAGGTTTAATAACAACCAGCTTTAAACTAGAAGATATGGACAAAAACAAGTTGTTTTCATTCAGCCTAATGCATTGTTAATGGTATTCTGTAGTTATGACAAGTCAATGTTCCTAATACAGCAGCAGTTGCTAAATTAAACATATTGTATATTATGAAAAGTATTCATTGTTTTTAGTTCATGTGCAACATTAATTTTTGGATTTTTATTTTTCATTTGGAAAGTTAGTTTAGTGTTATTGCAGTAAATAGTACTCTAGTACATCAGTAATGCTATAGAAATTTTGATGTGACCACTGGCGTTTGTAAAAGCAGAAGTAGTTGACGATATGAGATGGGGAAAATAAGTCAACATATCAATATCTGAGTGTTTTGCTTTCTGTTGCAATTCAATTTGTTATGGCTCCATTATACGAAGAACGTTTGTGAAGCTATGCTTTTGATTTGATTGTTGTGTACAAAACATACATCATTTAGTACAGGGTAAGAAATAAAAATCACAAGGGTTCTTTCCTGTCCTGTTTTTCAATCTCTTTAAAAAATTTGTCTATCAAATTTTATGTTTTATTACATTTTTATATATTTTAAAATTTATATAAATCCTTATAAATTTGTTACAACCCAAACAAAAACTTAGTATTTTTGCTTTAGCAGATTCGTTCAGAGCATCCATCTGTAGAGGAACATTATGGAATATTTCAATCACACCTCTCGATTGAAATAATGCAAATTAAATGTAAATTATTGGATCAGATTAAGATATTTTGAATTAAAAATTGTATATCTACAACAACAAAAATATATATCTACAAAATTAGGATAACTTTACTTTTTCATTTAAAAATACAGTATTTTTTATGAAAGGGTGGAAAAATTAATCATTTAGGTTGAAATTAAGGGTAAATATTGTAAAATTAGCGAGCAACCAGTAGACTGTAGTGTTCCTTTATTTACTATTATGTGTGTTTGCAGTTGTCCTTTCCTGGCCATGCGCATTACTCCTGCTATCCCTGCAGTGGGTGCACTGCTGTTTGTGTTTGTCATGTCGGCACTCCTGCGCACGAGTTTCAGTGATCCAGGCGTCATCCCTCGAGCAACACCTGATGAAGCCGCTTACATCGAGAAACAAATCGGTACGATACTTTTATTTTCATAAACTCGCTGTAAATCTTAGCTAACACATACAAGACCAAAATTACATTTGGCTTGTTGCTAAATTCTACTATTATAGTCTACTAATATATAATAAGTAGTGGAAGGTTTATTTTTTAGTACATCTGACAAGTTGAATAAATCCAAGATAGCTGAAAAAAAGTACCATAGTGTCAGTTGCAGACAGTATAAAATGTAGTTTCAGTAGTAAACAACATGAAAATCAGAATATATGATGCACAACAGATGCCTGTTTCACTGTATTTTAATAACCCATTTCATACTGATTAACAATTAAAATAAGAGAATTATCAGAACAAAATTTACAAAGCTTACACAGTTTACTAATGATATCTAAGCAACATATTTTATTATTTTTTTAGTGACTAATCTATATATTTTATGGTCTTTTTATGTCATGAGACAAAATGAAAAAAAAACCTAATTTCAACACTATCAATAAACTAATAAAGGTGCAATTGTATAACATACAAGCTCTTGTGACCTTTTTAATCATTATCGATTGATAGCCAATAGTGACAGTGAGGTAATCACCGACTCTCCAAGGCACAGTTTCTTTGAGGGCAGTGTGATTGATGTGAACTGTACCGCCATACCTATTTCCTGTACTATTATTAGCAAGTGTGTAATTAGTTCACAAATATCCAGATAGATTGAGGGGGGCTCATAAATTTTCTTGGATTTCTAAAAATATGACTTTATCAGCTATTTCAGTTTTAAGTTTTGTAAATTTAGTATACTGATGCAAGCTTGCAAAGTCTGTTTACATCCAGAAAATATGGCTCATTTCTTTATGCAACTGATAAAAATCAATAACAGAATGTATTTTGTAAAACATGCAAAAGAAATGTTACAACCTGGACTTAAATGGAATGTTAAAACACTATCATAGGTGCAGAAAATTAATTTCAGTAGATATTTTGAGTTTTGTTCTTAAAAAGTTATTTTTTTTACTTATTTATTCTTTGAAATAAAATTTTATTTGTAAATTCAAAAACCCTATTTGCGTTCGTCTGCATTTTCATTTAATACTAATTACTAATTCTATTCTTAGAAATTAATTTGTGGTCATGTCCATGCAGTTTTATTACAAGAGGTACCTAACCACAAAGTTGTTCCTTATTATATAGTTAGAGATAACAAATAATTAGCTGGGCAGTAACAAAAGTATCACAGATCTGCTCGAGTACAATAAACAGTTAATGGGAGTCAGTTAAATGAGAAACTAAATTCAGCATGTTATGCTATTCGTAAAATTAGAAACTTGACTGACTTAAGAACAGCAAAAACTATTTATTTTGGCTATTTCGAATCTGTGTTGAGATATGGAATTGTTTCCTGGGGAAGTTCACCATTTATTGAACAGGTTTTCAAAACTCAAAAGAGAGCAATCCAAATTCTAGGAAATTTGAAATTTAATCAATCATGTAGAGGACATTTTTTTAATCTTCAAATTTTAACAGTAAGAAGTATTTACATAATGGAAGTTTTAACTCAAACATATAAAAGAATACAGTCCAATCCCTTTATCTCCCATCATAACTACACAACACGTAATAGTTATTCTCTACCTGTTCCTATACACAGAACAACCCATTTTAAAACATCTTTCTCTTACAATAGTCAGCATTTCTTTAACAAATTACCTTTAGCATGGAGAGAGATTCCTACATTAAAGGCTTTCAAAAAAACTATTAAAGAATACATGCTTCAAACTGAAATTTATACTTTTGACGATTTTCGTCCGAATTCACCAGAAAATAATTAAGATGTGAAATATCATACCACCTAGTATTAGCTATATGTTACTTGTGTTGTAGTTAGTATTTTTTTTTTTTTTTAATTGTTATTTAGTATTTAGTGTTATTATTTCTTGACGAGCCTTATAACATTGTAATGTTATATTGGGCTAATAAATCATTTCATTTCATAAATCATTTCATTTCATTTCATTTCATTTCACACTTAGAACAAACCATTAGAATATCTACGTCAAGGCCTCGATTTTGGAAGTTTTCTTGGGCAAAATTAATTTCAAATTAACTACCAGACTTGTTATAGTCTATTTAATCCTGTAAATTTAATGTCTAATATTACTTGGTCCCGCCATAATTGTACAGTAATATAAAATAGTTATGTTCAGCCTAATAAAAGGTAAACATTAAAGAAGAAAAAAAAAACTCCTGCCGGTGTAGACTAATATATGACTAGATTTGATTCACTATACACACTCAAAACTCTGCATTACACACCTGAAACTAATCACCACATAATTATAACTACAATTTTAATTACCGGAAATGTGTTCAACTAAAGTCAATGCAAAGACTATGTAAACACAGCAACGTTCAATAAACAGCAAGATGACTTGCAAGCAACATCAGCAATTCCCAGCTGAATCACAACAAAAGCTGATGGAAATATATCGTTACTTCAGTATCGTTTCACTCCTAGAAATGAATTGTGGACAACTAAGTATGCAATTTGATTGGTTAAAACTGGAAATTACTTGGGAAATGTACTTTTTTTTATAGAATGTACCGAGTATATCACAACACACACTAAGCAGAAAGGGGTGGATTTAATCTGTGCATCGTAACTTCTAAACTCTTCAAAGGGTTAAAGTAATGGAATTAATAAATGGTGTTTTAAATTTCCCATGCAAGAGTGTGCCACATAGATACCATATCTAGGCAATTATTACTACAACTGAAAGGAGTCAACTGATGGAGACATCTAACAAGTTATGTTACAATTTTCCTGTAATACTTACCTGCATTGTGTAAGATTACACATTAAACAAGAAGATAAGGTCTATTGACCAGTTTCTTGACAAACAACTTTGCATCCAATGGGAAGTATCCAAGATTTCAAAATACACTGTTTCTAACATTTACAATAGGCTACAATATATATGGAGAAGAACCAGTTCATCAATCTCTAGTTCTCCTGACAACAGTTTTACACAACTGTGTCAAAAAATACATAGGACTTTATAAATGTGCAGTGATTGAGCAGAAAGAATTTTGCAGAATGAAAGAGAGGATTCTTTATTGACACAAACTAAACATTGCTTTTTTTCAATTTTGGTGGTTAATGAATGAATCAATGAATGAGTATTTATTTCCTCATATAACAGTTCACAGATCACAGCATATAGTGTACAAAATACAGGAAACGACCTCCTCAGGCACGTAGAATATTTTTGCCCAAATTAAAAATCTGGACAAACACCAATGAAATAGTCAAGATCATTGATACAGTCTAAAGAATTTACTTATAACGGAACCTTCATAACGGAGATTTCACTATTGAAAAATCTTCAGAAAGCTACGAATTTGGTTATGGTGGTCCTAATTTGTTGTGCTTGTAAAGTGTGGCAGATAACAAATTCTCTAGCTTCAGGCACAACCGTCGCTAATGATCATCATGATTTTAGCGTCTGACAATACAAAACTGATGAACGACTTGATGTTTTACAACAGCATTAAGGATGTAGAGATATTTTAACACAAGTGACAGGAGATTCGATTTGGTACAAGGGGTTCCAGGTTGTGGGAAACGTACATTTCTCCTTAAATCCTACATAGATTTTGACCATGTTAGACTTCACTCTTCTACAAAATTAAATTAAATTTTATAGAATTTTATTCTGAAACCAACTAGGTATCAACAATTAATAGAGATTATTAGGAAACAATCAATAAACTTTTTTTACCTTTTTTTTAGATGGAAATAGTCATTTATACCACTAAGGATGGAGGGAGCAGTCGCTTTCAAGGAACAACTTTAAAAACTCAACCTTACTTTAAAACAAGACCTAAATAATATCTGCAGAATCTTTTACTCTATTTTACTTGACTTGAGCAATCACTTGAAAGCAGGAGCTGATACCAAAGATTAATCGTAGATGATTAATCATCGGTACATGTGGGAGAGGTACTTTTTGCATAACTTTGTCAAAAGCCAAAGTTCTTATGATTAGCGAAAAATATTGTTTCTTTTATTGATTTGGTTTGAATAACAACCTTTTCTTAGGAGAAATTATTGTTTCCTAATAATCTCTATTGTTGATACCTAGTTGGTTTCAGAATCAAATTCTATAAAATTTAATTTAATTTTGTAGAAGAGTGAAGTCTAACATGGTCAAAACAGGTGTGTATACATCCAATAACAGATGACCAATATTTCGGAAATCAAATGAACGTATGATTCTTTGTTTTCGTCTGTAGGTATTTTATAGAAATGGTTTAAGTTACAATACTAAAATTTTGTACACATATTGTAAGTATTCTTAAGTAAAAGATCGTTACAATTTATAAAATTATATCATTGGTGGAAATTTTCAACTTTTAGTACCAATATAATAGAAAATGAAGGTATTTGTTAACCCTCTGAGCATCCGTCATATTTCCCTAAACATTTCCCTAAACGTCCACCTGTTTTTATAGGTTTTGCAGTCTTTTTTTGCATAATTCATAAAAAATCTTAAGAATAATTTAAATATAGAGTATTATACATAATGTTTCTTGTAAAGAATCACATAATATGATTATATAAAAATTTAAATTAAAAAAAAATTTCTTTTTGTAACAGCCTGTGAAAAAGAGAAAAAAATATTTTAGAAAATATTTTTTTAGTATAAAAAGTATTCACATGTTATTATTATATTACTTCTAGAACAATTTCATAATAGGCAAATTATAGCAAATTTAGTCATGAACACATAAATATACAGGGTTATAGGGCTCTGTGAATATATTCATAATGTTATACAAACTTACATGGATATGCACAAATTTGAATTTTCTGCCTATTTGGTAAAACAAGTCGGCCGACGCTCGGAGGGTTAATATATATTAAATCCATAAAATATATGCAAAGAAATGAAAAATTACACCAAATTTATTGGGAACTGTCAGAGGATTGGCTGAATTTCAATCTATGTTTTAAATAATAAAATTATAAATAATTATAAAAAAATTTTATTTATTAATATGTCAATGTGGTGCTGCATTAATGTAGTATTATCATGAAAAATATGCAGTATTAAAGTAAAACTGCTTCTTTGGAGTTTTTTTAAAATGTTCAGTGAAATATTTGGTTTGTGGAAATCCTTAATTTGATTTCTTGTGATAAACAATATTGGTTCATTATTATCCGAAATGATAATCTTGAATTTCTTTCAAAATATTTATACTATGCACAAATTTAATGTGTATTGAAAGTGGAACACAAATTAAAAATAACGCAATAGTAATCTCCATTTCCTGAAAATAAAAATATTTAACACATAAATTTAAAGCTGGTTTGATTTTGTGGCAATTTTTTAATAAGCTTGCAAAGTGCTTAAAATAAGATAATTGATATAATTAAACAAAAATTTCAAAAACCTGGGTTTAGATAAAAATATACTGAGCAACCTTATGAATTAAAAAAAGTAGTTTGATAAATTAAACAGATAATTGGCCAGTAAATTGTTTAGTTACATATTTGCTAATATTTTATGTAATATTGGTGAATTAGGCCTTATCGTTGTAATTTGTTACAGTTGATAACTTTAATTAAAATATCAGAGGCAGTCGATTCCATTTTAAAAAATAGTTTCAACTTCCTCAAAGACAATTAGCTAGTAGTAACCTTGACCTTCATAAGCATGCTGCAGGGTTTGTTTGATTGTTATACCTTATCAGTTAATAGATATTTCTTTATGAGTTGTTTACAAATCATACAGAGTTGTTATAACATCATCGGGTGTGATATTTTCCTAGTGTCAGGAGCGTGCTGCGGCTTCCAAGAATAAGGAGATTAGATTTTATTTTTTGTAAAATCCCTTCAAATTTCTCTGTACTTGAAATTTAAATGTAATTTAATCTTTATTTTTATAGTATAATAATACAGTGTTAGTTTTCAGTAATCTTTAAAATGTACAGGGTAATAATTGTACTTTTTTACAGAACTGTTTTATATGAATTTCTATGGCTGTTTTAAATGTACGGTACTTATACCTAGTTAGGGTTTCAATAAGGCAAGTAATTAATTTTGTAAGTAGTCTACCACCCTGAAACATTCCTTCAAGTGAACACTAAAGTAGAATAGTTATGGCATTCTGCTTGTATGTCACGTCTGACTTAATTCTAATCGTATTTGAAGTTTGTTTTTTGACCATGGAAAGATTATAAAGGAAACAGGATTTACCATCATTCAGTGATACAACAGTACAATCAGTAGTAACAATAGTTACTGATTCTGTTGTATCACTGAATAATGACAAATGTCCAAAAAGATCCTGTTTCCTTCATATATGTTTATTTACTTAACTTTTCTTATATATAGCAAACACAATTGTAATGAGTGCTTTCACCAAATATTTAACATTAATATTTTCATTAACATGCACCTTTATTATGTATATATACATTAAGTATAAATTATCAAATCAGTGGATTAGAAATGCATTAGAATATGCTGAACTTTTGTATTATAAACCATTTTAATTTTACAAATCAACAAACTAAAATAAATAATACGAATTTGGAAAAGCTCAAAACACTTACTGTGACTCAGCGTAATATGGCAAATATTGATTTTGAAATATTAGTCCAGACACTTGGACTAAAGTGTGGGATCTGAGAAATCTTAGAAAATTATCAATTTACAATCATAACCACTAAAGCAACATAATTATGCCTAATATGGTCACAGCTATCTTTGTTCTGGATGACTTTTTGGTATTTCTAACATTTGTTGAGAGTTTCTGGCCATACACACATAAAGAAAATAATTAATGAAGTATGTTTAGAGTTGTCAGATTTTAATAAATGAGACCTTAAATTTACCATAAAAGTACCATAAAATAATAAAAGTTAAAAATTTGTAATGTGTATTTTTGACCCAACAAGTCATCAGACTAACCTTAACAAATATTTGATTTTTACATTTTTCATAACCAAAAAATGTAATCTCAAAATTACAACAACAAATAGAAAAAAAAATTAGTGAAGAGTATATTTTGTTCTCTTAGAGACCAAATAATTCATATTGCAATAAAATAACTTACTATACATCGCTGAAAGATAAACATAATTCAAAGGTAGACATCTCATTGAAGTTAGTAACTAGGACCAGTCAACAGAATGTGGTAGCGTTGCGCTAGGTTCTGTGAATGGTAGTCCCTAAGTCAGGCCGTAATATCATGGTGTGAACAGTATCTCATTGAGCCTTATGTATGCAGTGCTAACTCTTTCTGAAGATAACATAATCAAATATGATGAAAGGTCCATATATAAACTCTATTTTTAAAATAGATTTTTGAAATGCAGTTTGCAAAGCTGCACAAACAACCCTACTAATATAAAGTTTTCTATCTCCCAGATACAGGCTGAAAAGCCAGCTGTAGTGGATTGACCTAGGAATTCTATTGTAAACGAACATTGTTAAACAAGTTTCAAACACATTTACGCTCATATCTTTAAACGTAGAACTTTGAGAGACGACTCATTTTAAATATATAATTAATATACTATTGACTTTTTTCTTGTGCAGTTATACTTTTTGAATGTTGAAGCAGTAAAGTAAAACAACTTTCTTTCTACCTTTAAAGTGAAGCCTTTTCTATAATTTTGCAACCAAATCTCTAGGGCAAGTGTTGGAAATTTTACAATGACGGCTAGCCACACTCTTAATCACCTCTTAATTACTGTTTGACGTATTTTGCTAAATATATATATATTATTAATAAGAAATTTAAAAATTTATTTTGAAACATTTTGATATTCTCCCATTTCAGCCCATCACCAAGACTAATACAGCAAATGATTAATTTCTTACTGAAATAAAATTCAAGAAATAAATTCACAAAAAAATATGGCTGTACAATATGCAAATTAGTTCTCATTTTCTAGGCTATGTTATGTTTCTTTTCAACATTTGGAAAAATGCAGTATTATTTTATTTGGGTGTTTTTGTTTCTCAATTAGTCGTACTACATCCTATTAGAACTTACTAGAAAATGCTAAATAATTTGACATACCCTTAGTGATAACTATTAGAGACTACAATAACATTTCCTCTGAGATTGAATTAATTATTGTAATTTTATAAATGTCTACATTTTTAGTTATATGAATACTGTAAATTCATTTATAAAGGTATTTTTTACATTATTGTAACTAAGTTAACCATGATTTGATTTTCAGAATATATATATTTTTAAATATTATGGCATGATGGCTGATGTTGTTCCAGAAGTGTCTAACAGTGCCAACTCACCGACGTTCCGGCCTCCACCTCGTACTAAGGAAATCCTGGTTAAGGGGCAGACCGTCAAGCTCAAGTACTGCTTCACGTGCAAGATCTTCAGACCACCACGTGCCTCACACTGCAGCCTCTGTGACAACTGCGTTGGTTAGTCCGTTTGCTTTGCTTAAGTGTTTACGCCTATCGAATTTCATCTTTGCTTTAACTAAATTGTTTGCAGCGTTTATTCCATTTTCTACCCTCATTTTTGACGCATGTATCCATGCCTGGCTGTAGTTAGTTAATATATTGGTTTTTAATTTTTTGTTTGGTTTCATAAAGACAAATGGCAAATACAACAATGTCATAACGCAATGTGCGTTTTGTATGATTGCGATGTACAGTAATTGTTTTTTGTTTCTTTATATATATATTCATTATTATAAAGGAAACAGAATTTTTCCAGACATTTACCATTGTTCAGTGATACAAGAAATTAGTAACACTACGTTTCAAGATCTGCAATCTGATCTCTTCTTCAGAGGCCCACTCCTGTTCCCTACACTTTTTCTGTCCCCATCTTGTTGCCATGTGCTATTGGCCTCTGGTTAGTCAGCGAATGCAGACCTATTGTGATCTGTATTCTGTAGTTCAATTTTAATAATTATTGTTGTGTTAAGTTTCACTGCGGATGACAAAATTACCGGCGACAGAAAATGCAGGAATTTTTTTTTGTTTTTTACTTACCCAAAACGGAGTCAGGATAGCCAAAAGGGTTGTCCAAGGTATCCCGGAAGCTTCTTTGGTTGGAACGGGTGACATCATGTCCATGCCGAGTCTGCTCGTCATCCGCACCGGGTGCCGATCCCTGTGTTGTATGTGCTCGCAGCGGACTAGGTTTCGGCACAAACACTCACGAATTACACATATATAGTACATGAATGACACGTAGATAGTACATCAATTACACGTATTGGGGTGGGGTGGCACACTGGGGGTGGGGAACGCCGCCTTCACCGTCCCTAGAACTGTTCGAACTCGACTCATTGTCTTCATCAGATGAAAAATTATCGTCAATAACATTATCGTCTTCCTCCATTATGAGTACATACACTTACACAGTCAACAGACACTATAATCCACATACACAATATCGCAAAGCATACACAACAAAGGAAAATGGCGAACCGGCGATGAATCGCACCAACTGACTCACCAAAACAGGCACACCTCACTATGAGTGTTACAGCCTTCCCGGCGTGCCATTTTCGCATGACGAGCATGCTCGTCACCCGCTGTGAATGTGTTAAGTGCGTGTTTTAAGTTTGAGTTAGTGAAGTTGACACACAACATGGTGGTTGTGATTCCTGACTTACATGTGTCACAACACTGATATGATTTCTCTATTTTAACCTAGTTTGTAATTATGTGTTAGGTTAGCTATTTACCTGAAGAAGAGATAAGATTGCAGATCTCGAAACGTACTTTTACTGATTGTTTGTATCACTGAACGATGTCAAATGTCCGGAAAAATCTTGTTTCCTTCACAATCCTTCTATCGTCAAAAACAAACTTAAAACAAAGAACATTCTTTATTGCTCTAATTTTGACCATTCTGTTAACTTTGTTCCAATTGATATTGCATAAATATGTATGCTTTGTTGGTATTAAAATATTTTGAATCATGTCAAATTTGTGGGGTGTTTTATTAGCACCGCATGTTACGTTAATACCACAACGTGCCTGATTTGTTCTTGCCATCTCATACCTTGATAAGACTTGGCTTGAACCAACCATACAGATGTATGAATTAGAAATGGTCTATATTTACACACATTTATGCATTTCAGTATTATAATTCCAGCTGTTTGCTTAAAAGAGGTTACAAACCGAAACTGAGTATAACTTGGGTACAATTATTTTAATTGACCACTATGTCAATGACTAGATTAAAATTTGTATCTAATAATAAATATTTGTGTATGTACACTTAATAACTCAGTGTTGTATTTTTTCAGAGAGGTTTGACCACCATTGTCCGTGGGTGGGGAACTGTGTCGGTAAACGAAACTATCGATACTTTTATATGTTCATCGTATCTCTAGCGTTCCTATGTGTCTTCATCCTCGGATGTTCTCTCACACACCTAATACTTTGTGAGTATCTCTGCTAGTTAATAATAACTGTATGGATTAATGATTAACATTATATTCTATCTTATAGGGTTTTTTAGCCTTATTTATACTAATAAATTTGTGACTGCAATGACATGACTTGCTAGTCGTGTCCATAAAACTGGAAATATACAACTGAATCACAACAAAGGGAAACAGCTCAATAGGCCTGTAAGGGATGATAAGGCACCAGATGTTTTGGCTGCGGTTCAGCTCAATCAACGTGGCTCAACTGGAAGAGTGGCTACCGATGCAGAAATTAGCCAACCATCAGTACTCAGGATCGTTAAAGACAATAAAATTCATCCATATGGGATTTCACTACATCAGAACCAAATGGAGATGACTACCTTCTAAGAATGAACTTTTGTTTGTGGGTCCTTGATAAAATGCACAAAGATGAATAATATTTTCTATTTTTGCAAGATGTTACAGTGCGACAAAGCAACCTTTTTGAGCAATGGAAAACTAAACTTTCACAACGTGAGGTTCTGAAATGTTGAGAATCCCCACTAAATCCAAGAGTTAGACAAGCAAAGGTACAGGATCCTCAATAACTGGTTAGTACTATTGGTAACCAAATTGTTGGTCCTTTCTTTTTCCGAAGGACACTTAGATGGAAATATGTAAAACTTCCTCACAAATTACTTATGGAATCTTTTTTGGTTAAGGAAATCTTCAAAAATGAATTGCGAGAGGTGGACCAGCCAACTATCCACCCAGATCCCTGGATTTAACGTACATGGACTACTACTACTTGTCGGGAAAGCCGATAAACTTTCTTTATCAAAGCCCACGTCTCGAGAGGACATGATGATTCAGGGCTGCTGTTCAATCACTAAATAGTTAAGAGGCCTTAAGGACTGTAGAATCGGTAAGAGGTCTTAAGGACTGTAGAATCAGGCTTCTCATCTGTCTAAAAACTGTAAAATAGAATAATATCAAATAATTTCATTTCCATATTTTCTGTATTTCCTGAAACTGTAGAGCAATTGACATAATAGTATATATTATTAGGTAACTTTTAAACTGTTCTATATAATATAATATATAATAAAAATAACTACAAAGCTATATTTTATTTTGTTTTTAACATTTGTTGTAGCAAACCTATTAAAAAAAAAAAAAAAACGGTTTGAAGCACTATTAAAGTGAAAACCCCAAAAGGCTCAAATGAATTGTGTTTTTTTATAATTTTATTATTAATTTCACTAGATACATAGCTGCTCAGACAACAAGAACATACAACAGATACGTTTCATATTAAAGAATGGTATCATATTTGTGCAAGTCCTGAATAAATTTGTTCAACAAACTATTTAATGTTAGCTTTTTTACAATTGACACATTTTTAATATCTATTTTAAGAAAACTAAGTTGGTAAATTTGTTTTCGTAATCATATTTTTGAAATAAAATCAATAAAATTGTTTTGTTTATCTTATACAGCAAAATATATGATTTTTTTTAATCCGTAATTTTAGCTCAATTAAATCGGAATTTACAAACAGTGATAAAAATTGTAACACTGAAATATAAAATCATATATTAGTCCACTTTTAACATTTTACAATTATAACAAATTTGTCCATTTTGTTAATGTCTCTAAGATGACAGGGCAATATTTTAAATAATATTATTGTTTGATTTCAGTAACGAAAGATGACCGACTCTTCTTTGATGCTGTGAAGGAATCACCATCGAGTGTGATCGTTGTCGTTGTGTGTTTCTTCAGCGTTTGGAGTGTCTTGGGGTTGGCTGGATTTCACACGTATCTCACCACCTCCAACCAGACTACCAACGAAGATGTCAGTACAGGTTTACGTATTTACTGTAGAGTCGCTGCTCTTCAGTGTTCAATAGAAAGTCAAAACCATCAATTCACTTTTACTTAAATATGCAGATTTATCGTACACTTGTTAAATCTTGTTCATGTATTCTCAAGAGTGAAGTGTTTATTCTCCTGTATTCTATTGTAGTGAGTCTTGTTATTCAAAGCATTATGAATTACAAAAAAAAAAAAAAAATTAGAGGTTATGGTGTGAACCTAACCTATCTATACTAATGATTAAAACATGTACTCCCTGCTGTCTGAGCAATTGGGAAGTTGGTCATCAAGTTGCTGTCAATTGGTTGCTTTCTTGTGTTGTGAAAAATTGTATTATTATTCCACTGCCAAAAACATAAAGTCCGAGTCTTTTTTTTTAAGAAATACTTTCTGACATACAATCTGGATTTAGGAGAGGGTTTAGCCCTACATCTGCTCTTTTTTTACATATTATCAATCAGCTTCTTATAAAGAGGGACAGGAACCTTAAAAATGTTCTAGCTGCCATGGACTTTTCAGGAGTTGTCAATTCTGTGGATTCTGATTTTTTTAGCCAATCTTAGATTGTAATTGTTCTCTCCTATTCACCATTCTCAAATCCAAATTCTATGCAGTTGGTCAATTCTGATCATTCAAAGCTGTGTGCTTTGAGGTGAATTCATCAAAGTGTTCTGTTACGTATTTTGATATTTTTTTCTCCTGGGGAAATTCAGAATAAAGATTACTTTATGCTGTTTTACATGGTTTATATTTAAAGCATTGAATATACTGACATGTGCTGCCCGTGGCAAAACAAACTTAAAATAGTAAAATTTATTGTTTCCCCAATTTGGAATTTTGTTAGGTCATATAGAAAATCTAGTCATCCTTACACAATTGCAAAATGCTACACTCAGATTTGTATATAATCTTAAACAACATTTAAAAGTATATATAGTATGACAACATTTAAAAGTATTGTAAGGAAATTAGAATTATGTGGATCAAAGACCGATGCGATGTTCAGTGCACATGAATTGTTCATAGAGTTATTGAAATAGATAAGCCCTCCTTTCTTAAACGTAAGTTAGTAAGGTAAAGTAATTTAGGGTGCTAAACCAGAAAGGACAGTATGTTGTTGTCTCACGTTTAGCTGAAAATGAGGTAAGGGAGTTTTTTGTTCTTTGACCCTCAGATATATAATGCGTTATCATGTGATTTTGAGAAATTATGTTAAAAAAGTTTTAGAAGTCAAATAAACATTGTTCTACAGTAAATTACAGCTTATTTTCAATTTGTCTATGTTATTTTTTTGAATAAACTGTAAATTGTAGTAGTGTATAGAAAACAATACATTGTAATTTTGTTTTTTAAGAATCACTGGGCAAAAGTTGTTTTGAAAACAGTCTTTGTTACTGGAAGCCGCTCTTACTAAAGATATTATTTATTTTTAATTTAATCTGCTATTTTCTTCATCATTCACAATAATGTCATAGCATTCTCTATAGGTTTTCCTTACCTAAATTGTTGGTTTCTCCTAGTGATTTAACACTCTCAATAAACTAACACAGTATGCTACATTGGTTCAAACTTACAGCTCAGCCTAAGACATCGGGCCGACACCTGGTACCAAATATTGTTTGGTCAATTTGTTTAGTTAACATATTAATTGCTAGGTATAGTTATTATGTATAGAGATCAAATTTGTAATGTTATAAAACTTTATAGTACGTAATAATTGCCAAATATACTAGATTTGTGTGGAACAAATTAAAAACGGGTGTTGGTGGATGCCACTGTCTATCTAGCAACTTAATTGTAAGGTCACAATGATTTCATCATCAGTATTCCCTCATCTTAGAATATTGAAGAGTTCACAATTTGTTGAAAACATAATACAGTAGGCACTTTACTGTCAACAAATGCAAAACATTGACCAGATTCCCAAGCAACTACAAAACCAAACCCTGCTGAGATTCTAAAATAAGTTTATAAGTAAATGAGTTAAGATGAACGGAAAGGACAGGATTACAGACATTTGCAACGAATAATTTGGAAACCTATTTCAGGAACACCTTGATTAAAACTTTGGCTTCAAGCTTCACATTATTGAATTCAATTGAATTAAAAATTTCTTTACTCAAATTGTTTTTATATGTGTTTTTACAGGAATAGTGTCAATATAAACTAATTATTACATAATTAGATATTACTATTTTTTATTCTAGACAAAACATTGAAATAACTGCACATAAAAATTCATCAGTGCCATAAAAAGAGTGACTGTAAGACATAGGATATAATTTAGTTTATTCTAAAAAATACTTACGTTATCTTCTTTTTATAATGTTTGGTAATTTTAATTTAAAATATTGTCAAATGTAGGTTAGTTTTTTTATAACATTTCAAATTTGGTCTGTTTTAATCAGGGAATGATTTAGTGTTTTAATGGTGATGATTTGTGTTGACTTCTGTAGTTGATTCTTGAGTTGCTCTGAAATGTAATATAGTTTGATAAATATACATACCATAAACGACCATGACTCCAAAATCAACAAAAGCATTCCTCATAGAATCATCCCACTTATAATATGATTTGTTTGTTTTTTGTGCTATTAAAATTTTGTCTAGGTTTGTTTTAATAGTAGCCCTATAGACAGCAATGCCATAGGCTATATGTGACTGTATTAGGAAGAAGTATATTGTTTTCATGGTCTTAATATTGTGTTGATACAAAATTAATACAAACTTGAAAGGCATATATGTGTTTGATTTGTTTTGAAAGTATTAAAACTATTATAGTATATACGAGTATGTTAAAAAAATTAATACAAACTAAAAAAAATTATAACTATTAAAAGTATATTATAAGTATTACAATTATGAACAGTACCAAACTTAAATAAAACAATTATTTTGTAACACACTAGATTTAAAATTACATATATGATTGATAAGTTTTAAAATATTTAATTAATCTTAACCCATTATGGATCCATTTTTTTGGTCGCTGGTATCCCAGCAGGCGTGAATTAATTTACACGTTGGCAGCAGAACAGTAATGGTGCAGTGTATCAAACTGTCCTGTGTTTATATTATCATTTATAGTATTATTACTATTATTAACAGCACATAAAAATACACACAGCCGATACCGTAAAGCATAAACTAGTTGTTGTTGAAATCAGCTGAAGAAAACAATACATCAGTAGCACTAGATAGTAGAGAGTAAATTCAGCTGATTCTTTAACTTCTATATACAATTGCAATCTATAGAATATTTACAAATGTGTTGGAGAAAACTAAAGAAAGACCGTTCAAACATTCAGTAGACACAATCATGATGTTCACACAATCTACAAGACATTATTAGGACTGTTTATGAGGTAAAATTAAAAGTTTATTGCTTTTGCGACTTGAGTTCATCACCTGATCTAGCTACTGCATGACGAAAAATTTCATCAGTGATCTGCAATGGTTAATTAAATGAAATAATGTTACAAAATACTATTATCATATTTAGTAACAGTGATAAGTTATTTAAAAATTAACACAAGGTGTAAAATATTGTTGCTTTGTAGATAAAAGGAGCTTTCGCGTCGAAGCGAGGTCAGGCCAGTTTCAATCCGTACAGTTACGGGAATGTCTGCTCCAACTGCTGTCACGTCTTATGTGCTCCCTCCCCTCCCAGCCTCATCGGTACGTGATCACTATACTGTTGTTGTTCACAGCTGTTGTTAGCTGTTTTTATATCAGAGGTTCCATTTAAATCTCTTATGAAAGAAAGATAAAAAATATATACATTTCCTCTGAATATTTTAGTAATTATTTCAAACTATATAAAAGTGCGTTAGTTCACAAAAAAGGTTGTGTTATTCATTACTAAATGTACTTACGGATGTGAATTTGTACAAAATTTTACAAGCAAGTTTTTACCTGTTTTAATTAAATTTATGAAAAATGTCCACAAATCTAACCACGATTGAGAGGTATAATTTGAAATGTTGTATTTTTGTCATTGTATATGGAACATCCTTTTGAAAAGTTATATTTTTAGGTTAATTTAACTGTAATGATTCTTGGTAATATAACTCAAACAGTCATCATGCTAATGGGTAATGGATTGATAATTTTCTTTAGGTTATAAAACTCTAAATTATATGTAATCATGTATTAATCAACTTCAGTTGACATTTTCTGTATGAAAGGTTTGCAAAAAGGTTCACTGTGAGCTTATGATTAGGCCTGACTCTTGGCACTGTTAAATATAAAACTAGTATTGCATTTCTTGTATTCTACCTGATTTAGTCTATATAAACGTTTTGTTTTAGAAATCTTGCCTTATATAATACAAAAGCCCCAATTTAATAGTGTGTTTAATTGTATTTCAAAACTATTCCCTATATGTTTTGGAATTATATGTTCTTTTTGTATAAAATTAAAATTAACAGATTCAACACTAAGATTTGTAAGGTACTATATTCTATACTAAATTTTTAAAGTGATAAAAGTTATCAGTAACATTTAAAAATGTTTTTTAAGGAAGAAGTGCATTTTTTGCATTAATCAAACAAGACAAGTCATAAACTCAAAATAAAAAAAAAAATTAAAACAACGTAAGGAAGAACCCTGTGGGGCTCAAAAGCTAGGAAATATAGGATACATCTATTATTAAGGTTTGTATAATTTTGTTAATATCTTCTTAAAGTTCAATTAAGTATTAAAAACATGTTATAATCTTATCAAATCAATATTTTAAAGTTTTATGTGAATGCTTAATTAAATAGCATGTATGATCATTTCTTTTGTTATAAACATTAAGTAATGTTGTATATTGTAAGAAATACTACAAATTTTTCCAAGTTGGTTTTCTTGTGTGGATTATGTAATTGTAGCTTGCTTATTGACGTAATGATAAAATCGTATTAAATTATCATCTTAGATGGAAATGAATGTAATTGACAGTTTTTATTAAGATTGTATAATGTTGTAAAATTGAAAAAAAGTTTTTGACTGATAATAACACATAGATGATCTGTGTAATTCAGTTTATACATTTAACTTAGCCTTTGATCTTGAACAGTATACAGAACAGATAATCTCTTTGTTAAAGGTTGAACGGCTATCAGTTTAGCTATTAGGCAGTGAAAAAACTTGCTGATTGCGTCTTTTCAGTCGACTGTTACGAACTCGATCCCATCATTAGCACTGCATATCTATGGAAATATTCAATATACCTCTTAATAAAATTGTGTTATTTATTAAGGAGGTATTAGACAGGTTTACGAACTAATGAAACCAAGTTACCAAAGCAATTGTGCATTATATTAATTCTTTGGGGTAGTAATGACAGTGTCATTTTTTAATGTTGAAATACTAAAGTTAAAAAACTTGATTGAGTACATTTAATTGAAATGGTAATAGAAATCCATGTTTGTACAAACCATAACTATAGACAAATATATGGTACTTTACCTTGTCAACAGTTATAAAATTCGCTTTGGTAGAATTCTCAGTACATGTTTCGGGAAAAAAGTCCTATCGTTAGGTGTAGAAAAATGCGGAAGAAATCATTTAATAAACACGTAAAACCACATAATAACACAATTGAACAAATAAAACATGTATTATCGAGTGGTTTTACATGTTTTTTAAATTATTATTTGACTTCTGCATTTTGATACCCCTGACGATAGGATTTTTGTCATGTAGTAAGAATTCTACAAAAATGAATTATGGAACTGTTGACGAGGTAAAGTACCATACATTTGGCTGAAATGGCACCATAGAATTTCCGGAAAAGTGCAGTAATCTTGATTATGGTTAATAGACCGCAGGGGCCTGGTGACCACCGAGTTCCTAGGAGAGGCCGACACAAGACCAGGTGCGGTCATTGTCAACAGTCGGACGTACGGCTCTCTGCCACAGGTCATTCAGGTAGCCACAAACTA
The DNA here is from genome assembly GCF_021130785.1 of Homalodisca vitripennis. Lineage (NCBI taxonomy): Eukaryota > Metazoa > Arthropoda > Insecta > Hemiptera > Cicadellidae > Homalodisca > Homalodisca vitripennis. The sequence continues at coordinate 32,095,272 of NC_060209.1, forward strand.
TTAAATATTACTTTGAATGTGTTTCGTAACTTCCAAAAATGTTTCTGATGGGTTTTTTTACTTCAGAAGATTCCTTGAGTAAATTTACCATCTTTTTTTCCTATAGCCGGTCATTTAATGTATATTGCTTTGTTTGTAAATGATAGATGAAGGAAGTATAGTCTCCTGGGTAGATAGATAAAATAGGCAGTATTTAATAGGGTTTAATCAAGTCTCTTCATTAACAAATTTATTTAAAAATCAAAATTAAATGTATTGAAATGTATATTTAAATATTTTTTGAGCTTTAAAAAATCATATAGACATACAAAAAATACAGAAACTGACGTTTTAAAACTTTTTAATGATTACATTTTACCAGCGTCTTCTTATTGGAAATTCTAAATGCTTAATATATGATCAAACGCTCCAATAAAATGAAAAAGTTTTTTTTTGGATTTTTATTTTTTTATTTTTTTTTGGAGCATTTGATCATATATTAAGCATTTTTAATGATTGTAAACATGATTGTTTTAATCAAAGATATCACATCAGACCTATTTGTCTGAGATTTAATTTCAATCTTAATTAAATTATTTGATTTATTGTTGTATTTTATGAATGTGTAATAGTATACAGTCATTTATAAAGGTTAGAATTTATGTTGCTGATTAATTATTGCATTACTATCATAAAAAGTATTCTAAAAAAGCTTTATAACTATAAAACATGAACTTCAACAACAGCATTATATAAAGAAACAAATACATAAATGAACATGTAATGTTTTTTAAAGAAATGAAGTTATTCTTACCAGTAACATCAATTAATGATTATATTAATTATTCATATTATCAACACAATTAATATTCAATTTTTAAGACACAGTTATAGAACATTATTAGATCTTTAAATGAGACGTCTCAAATTATAGGCCCTCTATTATTTAACGTTAACAATTTATCCACCACTTTGTACAAAAATTTACAAATACCATGCTTTTATTATTAAATAATTTATTTTTCCTTTTAGATTTCTTCTAAAGATTTCAATTATTTATATATATCTCAATCAAATCTTGATATTCCAAGAGAAAGGTTCATCTCTTGAATTTCAAATTCAGGCACTCTAACCACTACATCATCTGATTGAATTTTTAACATTTACAAATCTTATACATGGATTACGAATGTTATGATGTTAGAGATTATAATTATTATTGCGGTTTGTTGCAGAATGGTGTGACTGTGGGGGAGGGTAGTCCAGAGGCGGGCAGTCCGACCACACCTCCCACCACTCCTCCTGCCCCCACCAACTTACCTGCTGTCTGCAGTGCTGTGGCACCATCTATCAATGGTGCGTACAGACCAGAGCCTTACTTCTATTACGCTAGCTTACCACGCCGCTCGACTGCCCACCACCACCAATACACACACTACTCACGCACACTCCCGCGTAACGTGAACCAATACGCACCACGATACAGCCGTGAACAGACATATCTCATGCGCTCCCCATCCTATAGATACGAGGGGTCGAATGACCGCTATGTGGTGCCTACATTCGGCATGTTGGGCCTAGGGGAGGTTTTACAGCAGTACTCGAGTGGCCCAACGAGAGAACAGGGTCCTGGTCACATACTGAGTTCCCTGGCCACATCGTACGCTATAACCACCAGCGATAGTGACGAGGACATGGAATAAGTGGCTCTTGCAATACTTGTACTTTTGTAAGGTTCAAACCATAGAGTACATAAGACCAATAGGTGCACTATGCCTATATAACTAGTATTACAGCAGTGGAACCCATGTCTGCCATCTTGTTGTAGATAAGAAAAGTAAAATTAGGCTCAGAAACATGCAAAATGTCAATGTTCCTATTTCAAATAACTCATGATCTAGCTTTTACCTAGAATAAAGATATCGTTTTAAACTTGGCATAATAAAGATGATAAGTCAAGGACACTAATGGTACCATCCAAAAGCTAAATAACTGTTAATTTATATTTTAAGTAGTCAAATAATGTCAAAATATTCGTATAAGATTTGAAATGTAACACGAAAAAGTTTGTTGGTTGCTACTTTTTTGTTTTTTGAATAGGTGAGTTTAAAAACGGTGGAATTCGTAGTCATAGAGTTCAACTGTCTGAATCATATTACTGGAAAAATTTAACTGGAGTAGTTTCGTCAATATTTTAGGTTGAATGGGAGAGTTTTAATATCAAGCCGATCGATATACCGGTATGCTACAGTTCTCTTGAGAGCCTCCCATCGTGAGCTTTGAAGATATCATTATTATTATTTCCATTCAAGTAACGCATTAGTTCATATTTAGCTACTTACTGTAATAAGCTAAATATTACAAAAATAAACAATTTCTAGAGTTTATGGATAATAAGCTAAGCTACCTAAACAGGAACCTGTCATATAAAGCTCATTTAACAATTTCACAAAATCTGTGCATAAATGTGAAATTGTTTTTATTAAACAAGTGTACACACTTCACACTTAGGCTTGTTTGCTAAAGTTGTGTCCTATGAATGTGTGAAAAAAGTTTAGTACTTAATCTGATGATTAGACATGCAGAACATTTCAACATGTTGATTAACACCTAATCAACATTTGCTTAGTGTGACTGTAACACAGGCCTTGTTCACATTATACTCATAATGGAAACAGAAAGACAAGAAACTTATTTAATACCAAATAATTCAATTTTATGGCAAAACGTAGGTTACATATTATAATTCACAATTACAAATTCCTGTTTGATTAATGTGATTTCAACGATAAAATCATTCAAAGAATTCAAATTAACTGGAAATTATATAATTATGTTTATAAATAATTCCATTTTCTCATTAATTTAGAAACATAAAAAGTTATACTTGATTGATGCCAAACAGCATAATTTTAAGGCTAAATATATACACAGTTAAATTTTTGGGTTTGTTTGATGAAAACAATTTACAATTGTTTCTTCCATTAAACTGTGCACTAACTCTAAAGATGGTCTCAAAACACCCTGTAGGCTATACTCAATCAAGTAACCTAATTTGTTGTTATTTTTAAAGATTCATCAAACAAGTTCATTAATTTTGAATAATATTAGCACAAAGGTAATAAGTAACGTAGTAATAATTTTGGCCCGTTTGTAACTAACATAGAATTGTAAACTAATCCATTCATAAATTTAACCTTGTGATAATTTAACTTTACATTGCTTTTATCAATAATATGTGATGTATCTAGTAAATACAGTTAACTTACTCATGGTAGGTAATCCTTTACAGTTTACTTGAGTTTTCAAGTGACAACACATGAAATATGCATGGTTTTACTAAACGAGGAATTACAATAAATTTTAAGTACTTTACAAAGTGTGATCAATTAGTAGTGATACATGATCTGTACAGTATGCATATAGACTGCACGTGATGTATGAGTGAGGGATGTACACCTGCCGAGAGCGAGGGAAGGCTGGTCTTACGCCTGCCACTAGGATGACTCATTTATGGCCGCCGCCATCTTGTTGTAGGCGCACCATTTTCTTGGCTTCATGTTGCGTTTAGCTATGTTACATCTATTGGTCTTTTGTTGTCTATGGTCCAACCATATTACTAACATTAATCACAGTTTTTAATCATTAATAATAGGCTAAGCTTGATGAAAATCATACATACGAATTATATTGTTTTGTTAAGGTATCACTAACTGATTCTTAGGTGTACAACAAGGCTGGAATGTCACTGTGCACACAAATCAACATAAACAAATTCTTGATCAAGTTTAGCGTTTTACATTTTGTTCTTCTATGTACTACTTGTTGAATCGTATTCTACAGATTTATAGTACAAATTATCTTGTTTTCTTTTAAATTGAATCATTTCAATGTTGTGTTTAATGTTTTAAATAAATATAAAGCAATAAAAGCTTGTATCTAAACTTATGTAATTCTTACAGTATTCTTGTTTCTCATTTTTTCATGAATTAACCAGCGATGTATTGCTAGCTATGTATTAACTACAATAATAGTGGATTTTAGCATAACACTCCAGTTATGTAATAGTAAAAAAATAAAAATAAATTTATGAAACTTTTTAATAATAAAGGTAATAAAACATCTTTAAACTAATTACACTCGAGTTATAATTATTTTTGGGTAAATTTATGGTGTAACAGGTTACCTGTGTTAAGCCAGTAGATAACAAAATAATAAGATTGTATAAATAGCATGGAGGTTGAAGTACAGAAACCATGGTATGAATTAGCGCATTACATCGTATAAGATTTGTGTTTTTCATTCTTACCTATGTTATATTTGTTGTGCAGGTGCAATTTCTTTTGTTATTAATCTTTGAGCATTTAAACTTTTTTTTTCACCACAGTCCAATTTATTTTTTATTAGTTTTGGATCAAACACAATATTACTACAGTAAAACCTCTCTTATCCGAAATAATGGGGGTGGAACTATTTTGGACAAGCCATGGTAGATATTGTAAGGTATATTTCTTCAAGTAAAACACGTAACACCTCTTTTACTGTGAATATTAGTTGTATTTTCTACAATAAATGAATTTGTACATTTATATAGCCTAATGTTTAACAAAATAATCTGATATTTTGTTCTGGACATTTTCTTCACGTCGTTTACAAGCTGCTTTGTCTCTACATCGTTTAAGCAGCAAAAAATCAGCAGGTGTTGCATGAGAGGATTTTGCCACAAATCAACTATAGAATACTACTTTATGCGCACGTGCTATGAACAGTAACTGGAGTAAATGACTAATAGACAAAGCAACCATCCCCTCTTCCCCGTGCAGGGTGTGTAACATGTTTGCATATGAATCACAAGACAGGCCGATTTGGCCGGGCAGGTCATCAACCGCACCTTGCGGGTGCATTATAATTATCCGGTGTATATAATTGGCCGAGTGCTTCAGTTGTCAGGTTTCGGTTAAGTGAAGTTTGGTTAAGCGGGGTTTTACTGTATACACATAAAAAGTGCACAGTGTTTGTGACTTCTGTGTGACCCAATGACAGAAATAAATTTTTTTACACTTGCAGGCAAGGGTTCATATTTATAAAATTCTAGTTTCAGAACTAAAGACTTATCTGAATAGCGTGTGCTGGAAGCAGGATTGTTTTCTTTTTTATTGTTTTGGTTAATATACTCTGTTTTGTCCCCTCATCTTGCTGACATTTCTTTTATTATAGCACAAATACAATCACAATTTCATCTACTTTAAGAACTGTTATTGCCCCATCCTGAGGTTATGGGAGCTTTGCTTGATAGTTTGTCCTAAGAGTGCCCCCCCTCATGCATGCTTCCATCTCTGTACAGTTTGTGTTTCCTCTGTTTTCTGTTTACATCCATATTTGAACAATGCAATGTTAGAAAAAAGAAATTTTGTTTAAATGAACAGAATTTGTTCTGTTGGCAAATTCTACTGTAGTGTATTTTATTTTTTAAATTGATTTTTGGGCTAGTGGATATCACCAAAACTAGTGAAATGGTGTTGGGAAAACATTTCTATCACAACATTTACCATACATTTGTAGTGTTTTGTCATTTAGCTCTGTCAATATGTAAACTATAGTAGTTACCTGCGGCTCCGCACACAATTTCCTGTTGAATAACTGGGACATCAGTTATATCTTTTTTTAAATGATATACCGAACTCGCCCAAGATAAGTAATGATCACTGGAAGATATTTCAATATTCTGATCCATTTTTGAATAATTGGACTTAACTTTAAAGAGCTTTATTTTGAGGCCCTTAAGTCGAAGAGTGAAACAGTTTTTATAAGTACTAGTGAAATACATTGAATTACCATGATATTTAATAGAACAGCTCCAATGATTTCATTAACACTTGAAATGTTTTAGGTTAATGTGGAGGCACTTTTATTGAAAGCGTTTGTAATGTAATATGATGGAGTCCTATGATGATTTTTAAATATAATTAGGAATGTATTAAGTTGATGTTATTGCACTGTTTATGGTTAAGAGGACGAGAGACTAAACAAAATTGCAACTGGCATTTATTGCAAGTTTTGCACAAGTAGGATCACTTCTGGTTGTTTGAATTAATAATATTTCCGTCACTTATGTAAATATATATATATATATTTATTTATTTATAATTTTATGGCCTACATTGGACCACTTTAGTCACTTTATATTTTCTAGCCTTTCTTCTTTTATCCACCCAATATTTCTTCATCCTTTCCGAGCGTAATTTCCTTTCCTCCTCCGGAACCACTCTTCCTATTCGTTGTTTGTTTCTTTTCAGCTGTAGTGTAGAGTATTTGTCATTCAATATCTTCAATGTGTTTGTCTTGTGTTTTAAATCCTCTACTGTAATTTGTAATTCTCTCATATCTTCTTTTAATATTCTGTGATCCATTTAATGTCACTTTTACTATACCACAGTTTTTCTACTATTTTCCTGCTAATTCTATTTTCAGGTGTTCTTAACAAATGCCCCAGGAATGATATTCGTTTCTTTTTAATTATACTTGTAATGGGTTCTATATTTTTGTAGACTGTTTCATTGGAAGCTAGTCTCCAAACTCCGTCTACTTGATAGTTTTTGTTTAAGCAAGTTCTGACTATTCTTCTCTCCATCTTAAGAACCTTATCTATTGCAATAGTATTTGTTGTTTTAAATATTGTTTCACTTACGTGTGTAATTTGTGGCAGAGCAACTGTTTTGTAGTGTCTTAATTTTGTATTTATTGAAAGACATTTTTTATTAATATATAATATATATATAATAATATATATATTTACATTAAATTGTATAAACGGCAATTGCCTTATTTAATTTCAATAAACATTGAATCGCAAAAAGTACTTGCTCCGCCGGGAGTCGAACCCGGATCTCTCACTTGCCGGGTGAATGTGCTACCCCTATATATATATATTATATATATATACATAAGAAGTCTCTGGTTAAAAAAGCATCTACTTCCAGCACTTGTAATCAATTTCTATATAAGGGATAGAGTGAAAAACCTAACTTCTGGGTGTCTCTTACTCTTCAATAGACCCTCATTGGTGATAAATCTCTGCACTGTACATCAAACGCTTCTTAAGATAACATGTGGACACACACACACACACACCTACATATAAAAACCTTATTTAACTGTCACGATGTTCGAATAACGTTTATAATAATTTTGATTGCCTAAAATGAAATGTATGTCTCCTTCTTTGCGGACCACTCAGCTCGCTTTCTTTGCTGGTACCCTCAGTATTAGTACTTCAAATATATGAATTCTAATGGTGTTATCTTGATACAGTACACTGTATGCCCTTGTTTTCCAATCTCCGTTCGCTATATCAACCTATTTTCTTGGTTCTATCTAGGAATAATATAAATTTTAATATATCTAAACAGTATTGTATAAATCAGTGCAAACCTGTGGGGGGAGGGGATCCAATTTTTACACAATAGTTTTCTGCCATACAAATTTTGTGCATTGTTTTGTGATTCCATTTGCAACGATCACACCCCACTGCACTCATTAGTTTCCTCAAATTTTAGTTACAGACCGAATGGCTTGTTGATTTACATTGGTGCTCGGCCCCTTGGTTTTTGCTCCTTTAGTTACTGTAAATATTTCGTCCCACAATATCAAAGAAAACTAATTTTGAGTATCCAAAAAAAAAACGTCACTACTGCCATCTATAGTAAAAGTTAGATGCTACTACTGGTATAACTATTTGCAACGTACTACGACAGGTAATATTTTGTTCATGCAAATACAAAATTTTGGAATAAGTATTTCGTAATAAGTGGAGTTTCAGAATAAAAATGTGTCCATGTATTATTGTGATTTGTGATATACATGCCACATTTTTTTCTAAATCTGCCCACTAGATTTTGTGTGATTGAGTATTAAACATATAAACATACAAATATCCAAACATTGTTCTTCATAAAGTTCCACATTTAAAATATTAATAGGATTAGTACTAATAGATAGAAAAATCAGCAAGCTTATCTTAAAAACTTCCTTCAAAGTAAGCCAGCTGATTTTCCTATCCATTAGTTATAATCCTTGGTTTTTAGCCCTATTAAATCAAACCTAAATTATAAAACTTGTTAGAGTTGTAGTTAACCGAGTAAAATGCACTGTGACTGAGCGATGACTTAACACCTAAATCTGTAATATGTTGTGCAGTAATGTCAAATCAGCATCATAGAAGTTCTCTCTTATAAAATCAATGACTATTGGTGACAAAAATAGTATTTTAAAGTAAAATCTAGAGATAAAACTATGACTATAATTGGTGACAAAAATTGTATTTTAAAGTAAAATCTAGAGATAAAACTATGTCACCATAGCACTTAAGTGTCAATAATACGTATACCAACCACTATTCCTGTTAGACTCCTTACTTAATACAATTCAAACAAATTATCACATGAATATTCTTGATTTGTTTTGAAACTTTCTATTTAATAAATATATAATATTCCAATTATTTAATGAAAATGGCATTGAACAGGTAGAAATATTTTCCACCTGGTTTGGCATAGGAATTTTGTATTCAGAGCTGATTGGTAACCCAAAAATCTTAGATCTCGGTAAATTTGCAGTTACGAATGTGAAATAAATTAAATATTATTTTTAGTAATGAGAACTGCTATAAGTGACACGCCATACTAGTGTGAAAAGTGTCACAGTCATCAACACTATAGACTGGTTGCAGTATTTTTTCTGTGTATTTTTCACCGTTCTGGCTAATACAGATAGAATCCATAGATTTCAGTCTAGTGTTTTTAACTCTTTCCTACCACTATTTGGTCCACCTGGATTTTCATATAGTATTTTTGTGAGTGTGTTTTGTTTCATCCAGCACCCACGGAATACCACCTATTTTGTTTTGTCATTACATTTAGTAAATCATCCAATACAAATTTTTAAAGTAAATGTTCGTTTCTAGTATAGTATGCACAATGAGTGGTAACAAATGTGGTAACAAATTTGTTCAAGCAACTGATAAGTTGATTTTTTTCACTTAAAGTTATGTTTAAAATTACTCTTTTCAAGAATTAAAGAAATTTATTTTAAAAATGTCAATTAAAATTCCTAATATTTCTAATGTCTTAGATGTCAAAAACTAATTTTAGATATACCATACATAACTGGCACCAGAATCTACAACTATTACGTACGAAGTATAATAAACAACAATATTGGTTAATTCATGTGACATCAGTAAAACTACTAAAAATAGTTAAAAATCTTTAAGTCACAATTAAAATATTGGTTTCTCCACTATATTGGCAATAAAATTAACTCATCTATAATGAATCTCAACACTATTTCTCAACAATATATCTGTTGTGATTTAATAATAAGCTTCTGTTATTAAAAAACACATAAGAAAACAATGTTTTAATATAAAATGAGAAACAAGACTCATGTTTGGTGAAGATTATATTGATAATATGATATGAAACAACACATTCTATAGTCAGGTGCCTGAAGTATCTGAATGCTCATCTTTCGTATCGAAAGTTATGAAATAAATATATTTTTATGTAATACTTTGTAAATTTTGTATTTATATAAGCCTTTTAAAGATGTGCTTGTATGTTAATGCTTACATATTATGTAATTATAGTGTTATTTGTGAATTTTTCAACGTGATGTTGATGTTTGTTTATAGTAAGATAGTATAAAGTTGTCATTTCTTTAGAGGTGCAGAACTTGTGCTTTCTTGTATGGGCAGAGCTGGAGACTACAACAATGTATTAATAACAATGGGTTCCATTAAAAAAGTAGAAATTAAGATACTAAATAACAAAGATAATAATTGTGACACACATAACCATTATAAGTTACTATTTAGGAATTGAGCAAGCTTTCATTGTACTAATTCTTTTGTGTGTTGAGGCTAGAATAAAAGTTTGTTATAGTATTTTTTTAATTCCTTTTAAAGTTTTCCCTTTTTTTAATGATGTCAATTTCATTAACAACTATAATAGTGTAAGTTACCATTTCCTGGAAATCGGCTAGTGATCATGTAAATTTGTAATATAAAAATAGTCATCGAAATTAGTGCATTTAAAAAACAAAATTATCTGATATTGTACTATGTTTTTGATGCTGACGAGAGAGATCAAAGGTTTTTAGAGTGAGTATGTTTTAGTGTTCCTTGTATCTAACAAATTGAGAGAATTAATTGTATTAGTTACCCGCTTTAGTGTATAACTGTTGTTTCCTTAATTTATTATTATTAATATTTGCATGCCAGATGCAGGTGTAAACACCATTATCTATATTTCTCGTTTCAATGTGTTACATAACGAACAATTATTGATATTGATAATGATACATAACTGTGTTACCCACTTCTCGAGCTTCCATTCTATAGTCAGGTAGGTAATCTTTGGTTATAGAATTTCTACTTATAGTACCTGACTTCTCTATTCTTCCATAGAACTTTATTTTCTAGGTGGTGTAAAATATCAGTCCCAAATAAATGTAAACTATTCATATTTAACTTAACCGTTAGACTAATCATTGAAGTATGGCAGTTGTTTATATATAAATTAATAATTTAGAATAACGTGAAATATTAAGTAAAATGTTAAAAGAAAATTACTGCAGTTTTTTTAATAAAGTGGTTTATATTTAATTTTTTTAAATATCAGTTAAATAAAATAGGTCTGTTCCAGTTCTGGTATTGTTTCTCCATTTATAATTTCTAGTTCTGGACCCAATAATACAACATTTGCTTTAAACATTCTGTAATTTGATCTTATCAGTAAAACACTATATTGTTTTATGCATTGACAATTTTTATAAGAAATCAGTAATAATAATTTAAAGGTAAAGAGAATTTACAACTATATTTTGAAAATAATTTAAGTGAGCTAATTTCAGTGATTCATAAATATGTAATAATTTTCTAACAGATGGATGACAAATATAAATGGATAGTTACAATTAAAGCTTTATAATTTCTTCTGTATTACCACCAAAAGAAATAATGAATAAAAATTCAGGTAATTAGCTAAAAAAAAAGGCGTAAACTACGATAAATTAATATTCATAATGCAAACAGATTAATAAGAATACTGTAAATGCATTTGTCAGTAGATAGTTTTCAAATATTACTATATTGCAAAGAATCATTCTGAAATGCTTATAAGATTCTTAATATTTTTAATTGTGAAATAATTGAAATGTTATAAAATGGTGTTGAAGACCTTTCTTTCATGTAAAAAAGTCCTAAGAATAATTTGCATTGTGTTAAGGTGTATTTGCTTTCGCACAATCATTTGTAGTGAATTCATTTACATTTTATTTTGCACCACTATGGTGTGCAATACTGAGTTGCTATTGCTTTTAACGGGTTCTTTACAACATGTTGAGTTGCCATCTCTGGCGACAGTAATTTGTGTTGTATGCATTGAATATTTGATTGCATCCCAGTCTTAGTGTTGCCTTGTACCTAATGATTTTCATCACAAATATTCGGGCTTTGTGCAATGTGTTTTTAATTGTAACATAAATGTTAATGCTACCTTACGCTACTGTATTTGTACTGCATCCATTTTATGTCTGTTGTCTCGCTGATTGTGTCCTAATTATGATATACCAGGTAGTCCTCTGTGATGTCAATCATTCCAAATTCCATTGCAGCAACATACATTTATTTGTACCAGTTGTGTATGTGTACGTTTGCTACTGCACCAGTCATTAGCATGCCAGGTCATGAATAGATACAGTAATTATACAGATATCTACACATTTCTTTCATAAACACATATCAGTTTTTTAATGGGATTATAGTTTTGTAAATTTTGTAGAAATATCTATTTTAGGAACTGACTTTAACTACAACTTCTACGTAATATAATAACTGACTCATAAACATTTGCTTAAATCCATCTGTTTGGGTCCAAATAATGGGGGGGGGGGAAGATTTTTAATCATTAAACTCAATTTTGTATATTTGGATCAAAGTAATCGTTTTTAAGAATAATTAATAAAAATATGACTTTTTGTTAATTTGGATACTAAACATTTACTATTAAATTATGTTCTTGCAGAAAAGTGGAGAGAGAATTAATTTTCTTGACACATGTTGCATTATTGAAAGATATTGACCAATATGTCCGGACCTGTACAAGGTTAAGGACAAAAATAGTAGGATTTTCTTATATAATGACATTTATTTATGTAAGATAAAGTTTTGTGTAACTTTCAATAATATTGGAAGGAGTTGCCGAAGCCTAATCCTATGTGATTGTTCAGTTTGTCAATGACTCAGGGCTAATAGTCATAAATCTATTTCTCGAGATAATCCCCAGAGATATTGCTACAAACTACTGTTTAGAGAACAGACATTCCATTCACCACACCATGCACCAAAACTAGAAAAGGTTCCAGAACAATTTGATAAATGTATTAATAATATATTTGCCCTATCCTTCTACTCTAAGGTAGTAATAGGAGAGTCAATCAAATAATTGAAATCTCCGGTTTTATTATTATAAATAATAAAAAAAATAATGTAATGGAATAATCACTTATTTTGATCATGTGGTGATATTTTAATTCATGAATACATAATGTTTGAAACATAAATAAAAGATATGGTTGACATTTGATATTAGTGATTAGGTACATTGAAGATGTTAGCCTACTTTGTAATATTTGAAAAGTAAAATATCTGTGGTGTGCCAAAAAATCTCTATTCTAATTTTAATATACCTGTAAAGTGGTATTTGATTACTCAAGTTTGTGTTGAAACAGTAGCTTTTTCTATTAACCCATTCGTGACTGAATAAATTACTTTTATTTTTGGACCACAGGACTGGATATTTTCCATGCTTTCAATCAATCAATCAATAATATCTTTATTCAAGACATACATAAAATGTACATGAATGCGTCATTCTTAATAAATAAATATTTAAGGTGATGTTATATTAGTTGTACATACATACAATCCTTTTAATGTCAATTATTTTAAAAATCTTAACATAGTTAAAAATAGGTTTAATATTATTTAAATTAATTTTATTACCAAAATAATTAATTAATTCCACTAGACTTCAGAAATCAAAATCAAAATACAAGGCTCTGGGAGTAAAACTCTTCAAAGTTATAACATGACAAATCAATTAAAAACTGTTTTAATTTATTTCTGAATCTAACACTATTGTTTTCATTCTTGATGCTACCTGGCAGGTTCCCCATAAACTTGATTCCCATATAAGTTGGGCTTTGCTTAAATTTTTTCTTTATTATGTTGTTTTATTACAAAAGTTATTTTTGTTCCTAGTATTATAATCATGAACATGTAGTTGTCGTGGTAATTTAGTCTCATTATTTTTAACATATAATACTGTTCTATATATATAGAGGCTGTATACAGTCATAAACTCGAGCTCTTTAAAATGTAACTTACATGACTCATCTTTTTTGAGTTTTAGAATCACCCTAATTGCCTCCTTTTGTAGACGTAAAATTTTATTCAGGTTTACAGCACTTGTTCCCCCATACACTTCAATCCCGTATGCGATATGTGAATGAACCATGGCATAGTACACTGATTTCAAGGTTTTGTTTATTACACAAAAGGTGCTAGCCTTCTTAGTGCAAAAATTCCTGAACCTAATTTGTTACATATTTTTTTGTACATGAATGTTCCAATTAAGTGTACTATCTAAATGTAGCCCTAAAAATTTAGTTTCTTTATCCAGGTTTTTCATATTAATTTTGTTTGATTCAACATTTTTGCAAGTAAAACCTGTATAAAAGTAGTTTTATTATCATTGAGTAAAAGATTTCTGTTATTTAAATAACTTTTTAACAATGAAACTGATTTGTTTACATTTCTTTTTAGTTGTACCTAATTCCATATCGGCAATGCACAAGCTTATATCATCCGCATACAAACAAATTTTACTATTATCAATTATATCATACAGATAATTAGGTAAACCCCCCAAGTAGCACAAAAACAGGAAAGGGCCTAATATTGACCCCTGTGGGACAGAGTAGGTCACATTTTTTGTATGAGACCTAACATCATGCATGATTATTTTTATTTAAATACTTAACATTAACAAACTGTTGACGGCCTTCCAAGTACGACTTAATCCAGCTAAGTTTCTTTACCAATGATACCATAGCTTTTTTAATTTTTCTAGTAATATTTTATGATCAACACTGTCAAATGCTTTGGTCAAATCTAGGAAGGCGCCAACAATGTTGTATCCCTCATCTAAGTTTCTCTAAAATGTGTTCAATATAATTTCTTAATGCTGTTAAATGTGGATCTATTTTTTCCTGTATCCATGTTGATCAATGTCAAGTAGTTTATTGTTTTCAAAAATAGTCAACTAATTGAATCAGCACACACTTTTCAAATATTTTAGATAATGACGGTTGAATAGACAATGGTCTGTAGTTAAGAGGATCAGTACAATCCCCTTTTTTATGTACTGGTATTACTTTTGAAACCTTTAATTGAGAAGGATATATTCCAGTTATGAGTGATGCATTAATTACATGTAAAAGAGGTTTAATTAGTTGGTAATTTCGCTTCCTTAACAATTTTCATGGGTATGTCATCATTACCCTGCTGACCACTTAGGTTTTATTGAATCAATTATCGTATGTAGAGTCTTATCATCAATTGTATTACAAATAAATCTGGATTCCGTTACTTGCTGTATCGAATCCTCTGTTTGAACATCATTTTTACTTAGATTAGGGATAACATGAGTATCAACCATTTCAACAAAATTGTTATTAAAAATATTTGCAACTTTGTATGGATCCTCTATAAGAATATCATCCTTTTTAAGTACAATGTTATTAGGTGACTGCTTTTCTTTTTTATTTTTTTATCGTGTAAGAACAGGTGCACTTTGCATAACACTTACTGTATAACATGCTATGAATATTATAAATTTACCTTAGTTATTCCTTGTTATTATATGAACACAAAATGTTAGTTTTTAAAAATATACATATATTTACACTATTTACAAATTTTTATTGTACTTCTTTAGAAGTTGGTTTGAGTGTGAAACACCTCAAAACATGTTTCCAGATGAAGTGGAACATGACACTTTTTACACTGGTACACTGTTTCACTTCTTTTCCTCCTGTGAGGCACAAATTTACATTTTCTTGAGGGCTTGGCTTTGGTGGTTGGAGGTATCTTTTCAATAAAATGCCCCCAAAACTTTTCCTTGAAGGCGCAGTGGGGATTCCCCACAAGCGGGAGGCCTACCAGCAGTTTGATCTGGGAGGTAGCTGCACATTCTGTAGTATTTCTCTGCCAAATTTGTTTCTGAATGTTGAGATTGATTGTTTTTTCCCAGTCATTACATTATGCACTGTTAGACAATTATATATAGCAACATCAAAGAGATAGAAAAAAATCTTTTTGTATCCTTTTTACGGTTCTTCGCATCACTGGGAAGGAGGACAATCTCTGATCTTGTTTATCAACCCCACACATTGATTGGTTATAATCAACCCCAACATTTGGTTTGAGAGTTGATTTTGGGTTAGGCCTACTTCTTTCTCTTTGAGAAAACGACATCTACAAAGTCCGGTCGCTCATGGATAGTAGATAGCATTGTGACATCCTTCCTGTCCTTCCATTTGAGACACAACATGTTTTGGGTGGAACTAAAGGTAAGCTCTCCTTTTTTTCAACTTCTGTTTTTTCATATCAGCAGGTAAATTTTGCCTGTTGGCCCTGACAGTCCCCAAAGCATATGACTGTCTCTCCAGAAGCTCCTTGAAGAGTTTTGGTGAACTGTACCAGTTGTCCCATGAACAGTACACGCCCTTGATCCAAAAGATCTGAAACATAAGTCCAAGACAACTTGTTCACTGACTGAGAACTCTTGACTAAGCTAGCAGTAGTTTCTTTCCCCGTATAGATTTTAAAATTATAACAGTACCCAGATTTTTGAATCACATACTTTATAGATTTTTATCCCAAACCTGGCTCTTTTTGATGGGTTGAATTGTATCTAAGAAAGCCATCCCCGAAACATCATCCAAAACTCTCATCAATACAAATATGTCTATCAGGGGTGAAAATCTTTTTGAAAACTAGTAAGAGATAATCAACTATGGGCCTGATTTTTCTCAATTTGTCTGTCGGGTTTAGAGACGATGAAAAAATGGAGATACCTTGAAATCAATTTTGAAACGGTCCCTTGCCATGGTTTCACCAAATATGGGCATACACTTTACCTTTCTAGTGGACCAATAGTCACTAATTGTAGACTTTGGATTCTGGCTAATAAGATAAACTAAGGCAAAATATGCCTTTAGTTCATTTACAGAAATGTATTTCCATTTAGACACTCTGTTATTGTCTCCCTCTCCAATCCTAGGCTATCACTGGCATATTTGTTCGTTTCATTACATACCTGAGCCCAAAAGGTTTCGTCACAGAAGTAATTGAACACATCTGATTCAGTGCAGTTTTCTTCTAAAAGCCTCGAAATGATAGGATTTATTCCATGATTGCCGGTAAAACGCATTTTACTAACAGTATTTGGTCCAACACTCCACGCAAAATCACAAGGCCTGGCCGGTGGGTTTTCGTCACTTTCATTATCACTGCTGTCATCGTTTGTACCATCATACATTTCATTATTTTCAAGTATTATGTCATCTTGTTCACTGTCACTTTCCTCATCACCACTTTCATCTAAAACATTAGCAACGTAAGCCGCAAAATCATCCGAATTTACAAACACATCATTCCGGTCGCGAGACGCCATCTTGACTGTCTACAAACGAAAGAAAGCTGTTTTGCCAAGATGATTTGAGGCAATATCCAGATGTTTTTTCAGCAACGAAGAAGAAGAAAAGCGTAGACAAAAATATGCAGCAAATGTGAATGCCTCTGCGATCTATCGGCAATATATTCAACTACGTCGATGTCGTGTCTAGCGGACGGGCCGCTGCCCGTCTTTAGTCATTGGGGCCGCGCAAAGTGAAGGACGGAAACTGCCCGTCCAACGTCTTGAATGGGTTAAAACTGTTAAATCAGTAGAATTTTAGTTATTCATAAATATTTTTTCACAGGATGTTCAAAAACTATAACACATCACTAGACAATGGAAGCCGATTTTCCTTGTTTCTTGTGCTACTTAGGTAATCAATATTGCAATGAAAGTAAAAAATTCTTCTCATGTTTTAAGCCGTTTTTAGTGTGATACTATTTTGACAGCTCTTTGGCAAAACTTTCTTGATTTTTGATTCCAAATGATGACCCACAGGTAGTGACAGCAGCAGTGAGGTGCCAGGGATCTATGAGAGTGTTGTTGGCGATTGTGGGGCAGTAGTGGACCAGGATCCACCCAAGGTCGACCTGTCTGAGCTAGACTTGTACCTGGACGATGTGGTGGTCTCTGTCGGCCTGGAACCTGATACAACCTCGCTAGTACCTCTGTCGGCCAGTAGACTGCGGTTACTGCAGGACACCACCATGATAGAGTCTGCCCTTGACCTTGATTCCCTGGAGGAGTCTACATCCTCTGTCGGAGCCGGTAGTCAGGCAGGACTCATCAAGAAGAAGGACACGTTGTGAGTTTTATTTCTGAACTCTATCAGAATACTTAGAACTGTTAGTTTTCTTTTTACTTCAAAATGTATCAAGCCTTCAATACTTTACTAATTTTCACTGTTTCATAAGGTGATTTATAGATTTTCTTATCTATAAGAAATCATGTTTTAGTCTTTCCATCCAGTCTTTTTTTTTATAGGTTACTATGTATGGATGAGTTTGACAGTTTTCTTGTTAGAAAACTGTCCTTATGTTATGGCTAATAAGAAAGTAACCACAAAATGTAAAAACATACATATATAAAGGGTGTTCAGAAAAGTGTGTCACAAACACTTTGTCAGTTGAAAGGCATCAGCTGTTATTACCTGTTTGTTTTTCCTGGTTTGTGCAAGCATACGTTTAAAGTGGTTGTGCTCACTCATGCGTTGATGGATTTCGTTAAGAAAAGTACCATTGGGACTGAAATAAAAATTGAATAATATTTGGTAACGTTTGTAAATATTTTACAACAATACTGGTTTTTTTTCTTGTTTCACTTTGAAAATTATTAACTGGTGCCATTTTGTTAATACTAAAGCAATACATACCAATATTTATTTTTAATACTATTATTTATTATGAATACCTATATATAACCTAGGTATCTGTTACTAGTTCTAGAGATAATAATAAGTACAAAATGGCAGCCAGCGACTAAACAACAAATTTCTCCACCTATGTTTATAGGACATGTTTTGTTTGAAATGATGAGTAGTATCAGCCACAGAAGGTTGACATCCTTCTCTGAACATACTGTATAAATCCACATCACAAATGTACAATGAGTAAACTAACATGTTATTTATTGTTCCAGTTGATTCTGCAGTTACGAACACATTTAGGACAGAATGCTGCTCACCAAACTTCTCATACTACTGTCTAATTATCCGTTTGTGATATCACAACACAAGTTTATTCTTTTGTACTTTCCTGTAATGATGCTATAGTAAGTACTGGCAGTTGAGTTAATTTATCATAGTTTGTTTTATGTGGTACATTTTATAAATACAGTGTTAATGATATTTTTTCACATTGAGCTATTTAGCATTGTATGCTAGCCAAAGTCTACTAGTTTTAAAACAAAACTTTACTAGATAAAAATTTATATGGATTTAATATTAATTTCACTAGACAAAAGTAGAACATTTCTATGTTATCAATTAATTAATTCAAATAATGATCTTACTTAAGAAATGTCAGCTTCATCAATACACACCCACCTAATTTGAATTTTAAAACTGGACAAGCTATCAATCAAAAAGTTTAATGCAAATAAATAAAGTAACAACAGTAAATTTTAGTACATCACAAGTCATTATCTCAGACAGTTAATTTATCAATTATATTCTGGAAATGATATTGCTAATTTTTGTTCAATAAGAGACTGAAGCCGAGGTCTATGACTGGGCCATTAGAGACAATACCAATTTACAACATTGTGTGATTAGAGAAGGTAAAATAGATGTTTAGAACGATTATTTCTGAGAATGATTCAGTTTGGCCAACTTGACTACCATAAATCTCATGCTTAAGAAAACTGCAATAAATAATAATTGTTCTCTATGTTTTGTTAAATTAAAGTGTTTGGTATTTCTATATTTACTATAAATACACAACTGCATTCTAATCAGGAAAGATTAACAAAAATTAAATAACCGCACTGTTAAAATATTTTATTGGTCTCGCATTACTTTTAGTTTTGTCAGCCAATACACTAACTTTTTTCTATTGTTATGTATTGTTGAGCTGTGTTTGTCACAGACTTATGATTGTTAAAAAAAGTTTAGTTTTTGTCTGGGATGTTAAAATTAAACATCTGTTTATTGATCTCTATTGTGGACATTCTGAACAGGTAAGATTATCATATTTGTTATAGATTTCTTATACATCTCAAAGTCTAATAAAGTACAAGGGTTATTCCGGGACTGATTTAAAAAAGCAAATTTATTTGATAAAGTTACATTAGATTTTGTCTCTGCCAAAGTGCTTTCTTAAGGAGGTTTTTCCAATGTTGCCTCACTATTAGGAAGATCCTTTGAGTTCATCTGTTATGTTATGCTGTTCAGCTTCAATGGTTTTTCTTTAATTTTGCCATCAGAGATAAATCTACACCCTGTCAAGGGCTCATGAATGCACAGATTCAATTCTGCGGAACAAACTTTCCTTTAGACTTGAGTTCATTGGAATATTGCCATTATTATTTTTATATCACTAGAAATAATTGCACATTTTTCCATTATTTATTTTTATTTTAACAAGGCCTTTCGAAATAAAAAGATTTCATTGTCTGGTGACTCCACAAATAAATAAGTATTTACCTGTTTCAAAATAATAAATATTAAAATAATGTATTGTAAAGGATTTGGAAATATGAATAGCCAGTATACAGTACTGAGAGTTACATTTTAATTTCTTATCAATTGAGATGAGAATATAATTGAACTTTCAATATGTCCACCTTCATTATTGATGTTTTTCTAGATTCTTGTTTATGTCAAATGTTTCCCAAGCTTTCAGGAAACATTCAGGTGTATTCCATATTTGATATGTGAAAAATATTCTTGGAATTATTCTGTTTTGATGTTCCTTTTTTTTTGGTCAATTTACAGTTGTACATTATATGTTTGTGATGTCACAACACGAGTTTATTCTTTTGTACTTTCATGTAATGATGCTGTAGTTTCTTATAACTATTGGCAGTTGAGTTAATATAAAAAGTTTATAAATACAGTGTTATTGATATTTTGTCATATTGAGATATCACAGTCGTTGCATTTCCTTTTTTATTAATTCCTTATTTGATTTTGAATTTAGAGTTGTTGCCTTTAGTATTTCCTAATATTTGTGATAGTTTCTATATTTTTATATCCTTTACAACATTTTATTTTAGTATTCATTATTTTGTAACATGTAAATATTTATTTATTTGTGGAGTTCCCGTATGATAAAATCTTTAATTTCGAAAGGCCACAGAAAAAAAATTAATATTGGAAAAAATGTATGATCATTACAAACTAGTGATAACAAATTAAAATCTTTCAATTGCTCCAAGAATCTTCATTGTTGTTGGCTATCTCATAACATATTTGACTTGACTTTAATTTGTATAAGCTGCAGCTGATAAATTGTGAAAAAATGAGGACAAAATATATCCAGTTGATGATATTCTAAACTCCTCTTTCCGATTCTCTGATAACAGATTTTATTGATGTTTCAAGCATATTCTGTGGCAATTATCAGAAGCATATGGTGGCTTTCTTTCCTGTACTTCCCCATTATATAAAATAGTTTGATATGTCTGTAAGACTTTCAGATAGATATCAGTGTGGTGCACATTGAGATGTTCTGTGTTAGAATGTGTGTAAATTATACAATTGCAAGTAGTTAAAAATAAAACTTTTTAGATATATTCCGTGGTGTGTAGCTGAATGTAAAGATATTTCACATATATGAATGATACATGATTTCTCTATATTATTTACCTGAAACCAAGAAAACAGCCCAACAATAGGTTGCTAGAGCAGTGTGTGCACTGAATAAAAACAAAGGTTCTTAATTCTGCTGAGAAGGTTTAAATGATGGTTTTAGAAGTGTGTAAGGGATAATATTCTTCAATTATTTGGAAAATATGAAGAATACCTATACCAAATTAATTTAATTTATGGTGTAAAATATGCATCACAATTCGACTGGTTGATAAAATAATTGTTAAAAAAAAATTCCAACTACCTACCTCTTCTAAAACATTTTCTTTTCATTATAAAAAACACTCCAGTTTATTCGTTCTTGTGGATAATGATGTAGCAACCAAACGAAAGAAGGTAAATTTCCAAAATTACCCATAACTTTTTTTGTACTCCAAATTTGAATAATATGAAATTGTGAAAATAAAAGCCTGTTTTGTGAATTGGCTAATTAGAAGTATAAACAGAATTATTTGAAGTTAATAATTCATTATATAATCAACTTAGAAATGTTATAAATTTAGTATGATTTGTTGTCTCGGAGATATCATTTTCAAGCTTTTATGTCTCTATGCTATCTATTAATTAATGAAAGACTTGGAGAATTTCTACTATTTTATTTTTTTTAAATCTTGAACAGCAATATCATTTCTGGAACTACACGCCTAAACATGTTCATATTAAGAGTCCTTGGCACTAAAATAGACATTTTGCAAAGTATTGAATATAATTTTAACTTGATTTATGTCTACGTCTCTAAGTCATGTAAGGGTTGAACATACACCCGAAAAAGTTCATTTAAAAGCATTTTATTATTGTGAGGGTTTCAAATATTAATAAGGCTCTCAAATTGTTAACAAAAATCCGAGGATTTGTTCGAAAAGAAAGAATTTAACAAATTGTAACCTGCTTTATATCAATCTAATTTTACTTTATGCATGAAAAAAATATATTTTAAAGTGTTATTATATATTTATATTATTATTTTATTGTAAAATATATTCAACAGATTTTAGACTTTTGTGTTTCTGCTTACATTATTGCTATTCAGCATCTAATTGTAATAAAATGTTAAAAATATTAGTACTCCGTGTAAAATAGCCCCTACTCTGAAGAGATACATGTATATATGTGTGTGATAATAAATCATGAGGTGAATCTACTTTATCTGGATTCCAAAGGGTTAAAATTAAATAGTTTAATAAAATACTTAAGGTTCACAAATATTGTTTTCAATAATTTTATGTACCAATTTTTCTTGTTTATGCTATAGACTGATATTGCCTTTAAAGTTGTTCAGTATAATATTTTATTTATTACTTAAATGTATTTATTGAAAACGAAGCAATTATCTTCTTTGCAATTTGCTAAATATGTACAGCAATGTTTCAATGGATTGCTCAATGCTTGAATGACTGATACAGTAGCATCATAAATCATTATAAATTAAATTTATAATAATTTAACTCGATCAGTAATAAAATCATTATTAATTAAAGTTACCTGCTTATATATTTTTTGCTTTCTTAGTAGGATATACTTGTTTAAAATAATCTTTAAGATAAGTTAGTTTTATATCGGACGTGTCACTTTATAAGCATAGTGCCTTTAAGGTTTAATTGTGTTATTTTTTGTCTTTTGCTACTTTAAGATTTGCATTTAACCTAATAGTATGTTGATTGAAATTTTGTACTTTTTAACAAAAGCTTGTATGAAAGTAATTTAATTTTGGTTGTGTGTGAAACGTGAAATAAGTGGAAGTTAAAATCCAGAATTGCTCATTTATAAGCAACTTTTTTTATATCTTTCTTGTAATTATTTAGTCTTCACTTAAAATGCACATTTAGAAATTGTTGTAATGTATTTTGATAGGACAAATTTCAAATCTCTTCCTTTAAATTATATATTATGTTTAAAAACTCAATACATATAATATGTTAGTATGTACTATAAGAGTCAGTTTGGCGACTTTAAAAATATTTGATGATTATAACTGGTTTTAGATGAGTATTTTATGTCATCACAATTATTTAGTTATTGAGATATACATCTTTAAAATGATGTTTTTCAACGTAGTGATTGTAAATATTTCAATTGTATCTTAAATTTTATAAAATTTACAAATTATTAAAACCTTATTTGAATCAATTTCTTTACGATTGTCTTTAGATTTATAAACAGATCAATATATTTGAAACTGGGCTTCGCTGTAGGTTGGAAGCATAATTAATGAAAACTATTTTGTTACTAAATGAGGTATGTTGCCACTTCTTAAAATAAAGTTTTTCCCTCGTATATTATCATTTACGTTTATTTTAAACAAAGATTTTGTACATCAGTTAAAATTTGTTAAGGAAGCTGTTGTATTTTTTTTAACCATTGGCTGTGTATGGAAGTTATGACCTATGATCGTTGCCACATAATAATAGATGTTAAACAACAACGGGCTGGATGGCCATCTGCCGAATTTCGTATCCTTGGCATGGTACTAACTATCATGCCAAAGCCACGACTTAATGCAAGTATATTAGTTCCTGCTGTCAATGCTCTACCCAATAACTAACTTTAGAATCCAATATTCCCTTGAAATTGTAAAAGTTCTACATAATCAAAAATGGGATATATTTACATAATAATTGAACCAACAGTACAAAGTCTAAATAATAATGAATAGTTCTCTGAATACCTTTTAAGTTTATTATTAATGTATTCAATTTTCTGACAACTCCTTAGGGTATAAAGTTGGTAAAGTATACTAAGTTGACATAATAAACTAATCCACAAACTATGTTTATAGTAAAGATGCTAATGCTTTGATGGCAAAGATATTTGATAGTGCTAGTAACTTTTTGTCTAATTAATCAACTTATTGGGATGCAAATGGGTTAATTTAATTAATGAAATTGCTTGTAATTGTTTTAAAAATAAAAACCAAATTTAACTAAGAAATAAATTTCTTCATAATTTTTATAATCAATTCAACATTTTTAAAGCAAATTTTAAGTACAGGTAAGACAACTGGTTAGAGCAAATTACAGAGTTACAGAAATAATGTCATGGTTGTAAATCTTTTGGAATTGCTTATTTATTCAACTGCTCACTGAGTTATTATCATTCAGTTTTCTTTTCTTGGTTGTTAAAATATTTATTTTGTTACTGTTGATTTTAATTTAAGACCATTTTAAACTAATTTGTAATCTATTGTTAACTCTAATCAATTTCTTCATTAACTTTAATCATGTTCCACCAATTATATATATTAACCTTTGCTTTTAAACATGTTTATTCACAAATATAGAAAAATCCGGTTAATTATAGTTTGCGTAGGCATTTTGTTCCATCTGAGAAACAATGTTCCTAAATCTGAGATTATTGATAAACTGTGTTTGCTTAGGTGTGCTTAACACCTGCAAAACTGAACACTTCTTGGTTTAAGTGATAAGATGGTATGCAACCTATTTCTATCCCTACTGCTTATATCTCAGTCTTGTTCAGAATGAATTGTTCTACTATCTGAACAAATTGTATCTAATTTAATATACATAATAAAATCATTGTATTAGTTACAGCTGTTTATAGTGTGACATACTCCAAGTTATTGCCAACACTGCTGAAATATTAAGTACTGTACTTAGTTATTTGATCTTTAAATGGAGTCTGTACTCTAAAAAAAAACATGACCAAAACAGTTGAACAATTGAAAGAGGAAATTTTTAAAATCATAATTTTCAGCATGAAATATTATAGTGAAATTTGTAATTAAGAGATTAACTCAATTTTCATAACTTCCTTTTTTTGTATAACATTCCTGTATATGAGTCGAAAAGTAATTGGTATTGTTGGTTTTTATTTATGTCAGTCATTCACTATTGGATTAAATCCAACAATTGGTAATTAAAAAATTTCCTTGTTTACAAAGAAAAATATTTGGTATAGGTATACATTTTGACATTAATTGTCATATGGTATCAAGGAAACAAAATGTATGTGGGTAAGAAGTTGGTAGCAAATAATCTCTCAGTGAAATGCATATGAAGGGGTACCCATAAGAAACTGGAATTATTTTGTACAAGACATATATTTATATTTTTTTTATAACAACATATACTCTTAAAAGTACTTCCCTTGTTCTAATTTCACCAGTAATGACCTTCAATGAAAACAACAGGTTGTGTTTCAAGTTGTTCCTTCACAACATGTTTCAACTCAAACTTGGCAGAGACCCTTCTCATTCCCTAATCTTGAGATAAAATTTGTTGAGCCAAGCTCCAAGATAATCCACTAATTTCTAACATTTGATCCAATGGTCTTTCAACAGTGTGAAAGCACAATTTTTTCAACTTTTTGAACATTTTAATCTGTTCAGACACTTGATTTATGACCGGAATGAGGCTTGTCATAAATGGATATGTCAATTTTTAAACTACGGTACTTGTACACTTGAGTTTTTTCCCCATAGTGTCATCTTTGGGCTGTATCCAGCATTAAAACAGTTTAAACAGCATTTTTACAAGCAGGAAACAAAATTTCACAGCTGGAAATTTTTTTCACTCAAACTTGCCATCATAAAAAGAAAAATAGCACAAAACAACAGCAAAACTGTCACTACAGAAGAACAGAACAAGCAAGGTCCACGATCAAGGCGGCACTGAGATAGCAATTAGTTGTGCTACCAACACCTAGTGTCAGAAGTTTGTACTTCACAAGTCCGCCCACAAGAGAGCTATTCCAGGAACTTTTGGGTACCCCTCGTACATAGTAGTTTAGTGCTAAATTGGTATTTATGCAAACAATTTGGATCTGTATGCTCTTATTGTATTGTTACAACTTTTGAAATGTTCTGTCAAAGACATTTAAAAAGTTATGTGACTGTATATTTACTAATAGTTGTAAACATAAACAAACCAAATGTTTCTAAAAATACATAATAATTTACACAATTTTAATTTGTTAGATTATAATTCTTATTGATTATTGTATGCTTTTCAAAGAAGTACCCCACAACAACAAAGTAACATAAAGAGATGGTGAATCTCTTTTGTGAATGTAGACGTGGTGATGATCAATCTTACATTGCTTTTCACTATGTTACAGTGGTGGATTTCACAATAGTGAATGTTTAGACCCCTTTTCGTAAGTTTTTAAAGTTCTATCTAATATTGTGAAAGTGGATTATTTGTTTCGACTTTCTTTTTAATTATTTTTTTATTAGTTATTATTTTTATAACATTTACTTTTATTTTCACATAATCTCTTATTCGAACGGGTTCTATTTTATTCTGTCTTGTCTCAAATGTCCATGCAAAATCTTACTTAAATCTATTTTCTCTTTCATTCAAGTGTGTTTTCATTGAATTACATGTCTAAAATGAAAATGTATCTCAACTTTTTCCGTATTATTTTATAGCATTCCTTTTCTCATAATAAATCATATATTTTGTTTAGTTATTTTATTATTCAAATCGTAGTTTTATGATATGTGTTCACTTTAATGATAGTAAATTGAATCTATTTATTTTTGTTTAGACGTTCTAGTGACTTAAGGTTTGGAACTAACGAATGTAGAATTGTACATTACGGATGTAAGTATTTAGTGTAAATAACCATTTGTAAAAACGTGAATAGCGAGAGAGGGTAGAGGATAAAATACTGTTATACCCTCTGCGATATTTTTGTGATTATTGTATTTTGTACAGTTGTATCATATTGTACGATATAGTAGTATTGTCCATATATGTTTCTATTATATGACCAATAAAGTGTTTACGACATGTTTACTCAAGTTGGATTGTTTTTATTGATGATTCCCAAACACTTTCAGCTCCAGATCTAAAGAGTAAAATTTTATCTACACTCCTACAAAATGTTGTTACTATGTGTTCAGTCCCAAGTTATCACACTGAGACATATGCTAAAGTCTGATATTTTAACCGTGCAGCATTTAGACTCACAGCTATATTATAAACGCGTAGTGAACTTGGTAGTTTGGGCCCACTGGGCTGCGTGTGACACAGATATTAGGAAAATGGGTAGTACCGTAGTGCTCTAAGATTAAGTATATTTTGTTTCCTAATTGAGTTGTTATCATCTATATAGTTTAAAATAATACTGTTTATTTACCTATGAACATTGTAGGTTTTAAAGAGGTACTCATTAGTAAAGTGGAACGTCACTGACAGTAGTGAACAAACTTAAGAAGATGACTGTGGTTCCCACAAACTGCATGGGATACCAGGCACACAAGGAAGGAGGTGTACCACCCTAGAGATGATGAAGTAAGACTACTATTTAGGCTGTTGTATGTGTTAATAATTATTAGGTTATAATAATGCTGTGTTTTAAAAAGGCAATACAAAATCACAGTATTACAAATTTTAGTTTATATATATATATATATATATATATATATATATATATATATATATATATATATACAGGGTGTCCTATGAGTAACCAGACAAACTTCTCAAGTGGTTTCCTCTCATCAGAATAATGAAAAAAGTTCACATAAACATATGTCCGGAAATGCTTTGTTAGCGAAAGATTCACCCAATTTTCTAGGAAAGGATGGAAATAACGCAAAACTGATGTTTTTATGGCATAAAGTTAGTTGTTAAATTTATTGGGTTTTATGTAAAACGAACTGAAACATTGAATAAAATACGCCCTAAACCTGTAAGACCACCCATTTTTTAAATATTAGACAGAATATGCAAAATTCAGTCTCTCGAAACAAGCTTTATTTAGATTTGAAGTACATTAACTTCATTAAATGGGTAATAAACATGCAAACTTTATAACTAAAACTTATAGATAGTGAAATTCTGAATAGACTGATATAAAATAGACCGATAATAAAAAAAAACTAAGTTAAAAATTGTATGTTTAGTTATTAAATCAACAGATAGGAAAAATAAGACAAAAATGGTAATATCTGTTTTCCTGTCTAAAAATGCAATACCTGTCTAACCAAAGCGCAAATTAGTGCCTTCAATGATATGTGAAACTTAGATCAGGCCCAAAGTAGACACCAAAGTCCTTGACAACCTGAGTTCTAGGAAACCCTTCTTGAAGGTGGTAGCTGTATGAGCCGGGTTTGTGTTAGTAGAAGGTGAAAACCATGTATTTAGATACATTTGTTGGCAAAATTATTTGCATCACACCATATTTTAATATGGGTTTGAAGTTCCTGGTGATCACTTTCTAAAATAATCGCTGTGTAGGTTTTGATAGCTTCCACAGTGTGAACAGTTTCACTCCTAGTATGGAGCCTTGAAGCACTTCTGATGAGGGATGAAATTCCTGGATAGTGTTAATCCTACTTTAACTGATAGAGAACTACAGTATAAGCCGGTTATAGCGTCGCCCGCTTATAAAGTTGGAATAGCGCCACCCCGGTAAAAATCAGACCCCGTTTCGCCGCTTATTACGTTTATCCGCGTTTAAGGTACGATTTCGACTGCTTATAACGTTTTCAGTTGTATTGAGAGAGCATTTTTTATCCAGTTCAGTGAGAGAAACGCCACTTTTGACATGACGTACCGTCGCGCCGCCAGGATCTCGCTGCCAAAGGGTTGCAATCGGAGAAGGAGCAGGGCGCGGAGGGAGGGGGCAAGACGTCTCTTAATTCAAGGTGGTAAGACGTCTGCAGCGTGCTCGGCGAGGACGGTGAGACTCCATCTTTCGACGCCTTCGTCAGGAATGACGATCTGGAGGTGTGCAAGGAGCTGAGTCTAAACGATATCGCCGCCGCACATCAGCCTGCCGACGGCATGGAAGTGGAGAACACCGAGAGCGACGATGACGCCGACAACGAGGATGCTCCCTGTCCAGTAACCTCGGAGGAGAGCCTGGCAAGCCTGAGCATCGTTACCCGTTTTTTCCGAGCTTTCGGGTATAACGTTTCCCGCTTATAACGTCGGCGGGCCGCTGCAAGTGGGGGTGACGCTATAACCGGATTATACTGTAGTTGTAAAATAATCATTTTATTATAAATTTCATTACTTTTTATTTAATAATAATAAAGAATTTATAACAATATGGCTTTGGTAAACATTGCTGTAGAGTAGGAAAATAATGTTTAAGTTATCAAGTTATATTTTTTAACACAGTCTATTGTTTGAAAATATGTTAAACTCAGTATATCACTCATGCATATTAGAAAATATTCATAAAAGGTAGCCATTACATTAAACACATAAGTCTAGGAACAAAATTGCTCTATCCAATTCTGTCACCTTTTATTTCTTCTGTTGTTTATTACTGAATGTTATTTCTAAATATTTTTAAACCCACATTATTTTCATTTTACTGAAGTGATTTTATCCTGGTGACAAACATTGTACTAAACTAAAGCTTTGTACTAATTGCAATAGAAACCCAAGATTTCAAGTACTATAAAGACATCTAATAAGAATTTTATTTATTTGTATTGATTAACTGTGTCTACTACATGATCCATAAATGAAATCCAAATTATGTCTATTTAGTTAGAGTTAGTACAATCTTACTGTAATAGTTAGGTTTATGAATGAATACATTTTAATTGTAATAAATACTTTATTGGTGGAATACAGTTTTGTTATGGCACAACAGTTTGATGGACAAGTTGTCATTGAGACTTGTAACAGTACGTTTCACCTGAAACAAACGTTATGTTAAGTTGTTGGGATATTTTGATTGTCAGATAAACTGTTATTCTACCATAGTAACTGACGTATTCTTTACCAAAACTAACTTACTCGGAGTATTATCGAGTATCCACTGAAGGAATGGAGCCACCTTGGTGTTGACACTGGGTACGTCGGTGGCACAAGCTTTTCCATAGCTCACTATTCCCGTAAACTCATAGCGGTTGATGTAATAGTTAAACCAGGTCAGCGGCCCGCCAGAATCGTACTTTAACAGACGTTACACATAACATTGTATTCCATTCTGAAATAGTTTTGTTTAATAAACTATTATTCAGGATATTATTACTTAAAATAATGTGCCTTCATCTTTTGAGGGGTTATTTGCAATTAATTTGTGATTCAGCAGAAATAGAATATAATCCAAGGCTGGAATTGAACAAAGGTACCAGGAGGAATTGTATGAATGATAGTGTTAATAAAGTTGACTTTCTTAAGTTATAACTGGAATTGCACAATGGTATTAGGAGGAATTGAATGAATGGTGGTGTGAATAATGTACATCTCAGTTGGCTTACTTAAGTTATACCTAGAATTGCGTAAAGGTACCAGGAGGAATTGAATGAATGATGATGTAAATAATGTTATGAAAAAATTGAAATTTGTAATGACCTGTCAAAAATAGTAGCAATATACTCTTAAAATTTAAGCACAGGTCAACTTGTGTATAGTTTCTAATGGGTTATTTGATTGAAATGGAACGACGATACAAGAAATTTACACTTGGATGATCCCTACAAAATAATAGATATTTGATTATTTTTAACACTTTAGGGGCCAGAGGAAAATCTAAACATGGGCACATACCTTAGAAAAGATAACAACCATTTGAAACAAGAATGTTTATGTCAATAAACTATGAGCATTTCATACCAATTATGTGTCTTTTACACACATTTATGACATTTGACAAATGATGTCGGTCATAAAGACTTCTGTTCCACGCCTGGTCTCTCATCTTATAAGCAAAATAACAGTGATCATCATCTAGGAGCAGCATCTACATCCATATTTTTGAAATCATCAGAAATCTTCTTGGTTTTATTTATAGTGTGTTGCAATTATAATGAAATTAATGGATATATTTTCAAATACTGTTGTCAAATTTTTATTCATTACTATAATTATAATTACCTGACAAGCATCCACGTTCTGCCTGTAAGTGCACAGTTGGGTGTATGGTTCTATGGTTTCGCCATAAGAATTTTTGCAATCTTGAATGTTGATGAGGTCTACAGTACCTTTCTGCAACACCCGAGATCGAGGACCTCCAAATTCTGTTGTTCCCCAACCTGTTTGAGAAACAATTTTGAAGTCAAACAAATAATTGAATAAGTATCTCTTAAAATAATATTAATATGTTATATCATCTGCATAAAAATTTCACTCTACAGGTACATTAGTTTCTCTCTTAAGATGTTTATTTGTAATTTTTATTAATGAAGTTTAATAATTTTAATGTACCCTTTCGTATATGTACAGTTTATTAGTTCTCTAGATATGACTAACAAACTGTTTCTTTTATTTTCATCTTCAAATGATCAACAGTACTCTATCTAAGCACATATAATATCACTACTGTGGAGGTTAATCGATTAAAAAAATATTTTCCATTGTTAACTGAAACAGAATCAGTAATACATTTTGAGGGATGCAATCTGATCTCTTCTTCAGCTAGATAACTAACCTACGTAGCCAGGGAAGAGGTCCAAGGGGTCGAGCCCCCCAATTTTTAATTTTTTCAATTATGTTTTTAGTAAACAATAATTATTATTTAAATAATTCAGTATTGCTGACATGTACTGCTGATAGATCGTTCTCAACAAAGAAACAGGTCAAGAACTTTTTAAGGAACAAAATGGAGCCTTTCTGTCCATTACAAGAAAATATCAGTTGTCTGGACCCGTCCCCCAAATTTTCTGCTGGCTACGTTCTTGCTAACCAGATATATAGCCTACAAACTAGGTTAAAGTAAATAAACCATACTAATATGTTGTGGCACATAGAAGTTAGAAATCACAATAAAATGTTATATGTTGCACACTATTAACCAACCATGTACAATCGGTAAATCTTCAGGCAGACTCAAGATGGGCTATAAATTTCTGTTCAGATTATAGACTACTTTTCCAAGGAAGTTAGCGTACCTAGAACCGTGACAGCCTCCCCTGTGAGGTCCCAGTTCCTAGACATGAAGGGCAGGCAGACAGGCCCCACTCTCATAGTGTATGCGATCTGAGACACTAGCTCTATCAGAGCTATGTCATACTGTCTAGTCACACTGTTGTAGTAGGGGTATGGTATGAACCGCTTCACTCTTATCAGCTTTGTTTCTGGTGTCTCCATACCTGTGACATAAAATTTAATTAGATAATGCTTTCTAGTTTATTACAAGGAAATTAACATTAAAGAAGAATTATGCATATTGGTGCATCACTTTTGCTATTTGGTGCTTTGAAGTTTTGATTTCGTCTTATGTCTCCTTATTGATTGTAAAAGTTTCAGCCCCAGACGTCTATGTTTCTCTACAAAAAGTATAAATATTTGTACTAAGAAACTTCATGTACGGCTGAGAGTGATAAATAACAGGTGTAGTTAGAAAGTTGAATTACATTACAACGAGTCACCTGTGCATCCCAACAATTGTACGAGGGTAGTTTGACAAGTCTGGTAAAAATTGAATAAAATATTATTTTAAAGGCAAAAACTCACTTTATTTCCCTACATAATCTCCTTGCAAGACTATATACTTGGTCCAGCGAGTTTCCAATTTTTTTGAACCCATCGGCAAAGTAAGCTTTGTCAAACTCTGCAATAGTCAGTGACAGCGGTTGACACTTCCTCATTCGATGAAAATTTCTTCCCACCAAGCCAAATTTTCTAGTTTTGGAATAACAAGAAGTCACTCAGAACCAAGTCTGGAGAATAGAGTGGATGAGGAACCAATTCGAATCCTAAGTCGAGCACTTTTGCCATTGTGGTAGCTGCTGTGTGGGCTGGAGCATTGTCCTGGTAAAACAGCACCTTCTTCTGGGCCAATCTTGGACGTTTTTTAATGAGTTCCTTTTTGAAACGATTCAGCAGAGAAACATAATATGGCCCAGTTATGTATCTGCATTTTTCCAAATAATCTATCAGTATTATACCCTGGAAATCCCAAAAGACAATGGCCATAATTTGTCCCACTAATAAAACATTCTTCTCCTTTTTTTGCACTCTCCCCACTCTTCGTCCATTGTTTGGTCTCTGGAGTGTAATGGTGGATCCAAGTTTCATCCACAGTTACAAATCTGCAAAAAAGTTCTGTGGATTGCGCCAGAAAAGTGTGAGATTCTGAGTAGAAATGTTCTTTCGTTTCTGTTTTTGGTCTAAAGTGAGCAGGAATGGCACCCGTCACGCAAAGAGTTTCTTAATGGCCAGTTTTTCATGGAGGATGCAATCCACTCATTCAGTTGAGATGCCTACAATGTTGGCTATCTCGTGAATTTTTAATCTTCGATTTTCCATTATCATATTATGCACCTTATCGATGTTTTCCTGTGTGGTGACATCAATGGGCCGACCAGAGTGTGCTTCATCTTATGTGCTCTCCAACCACGTTTAAACTCATTGATCCAAAAGTAAATGGTCTTCAATGTTGGTGCAGAACCCACATGGACTTATCCAACTCAGATTTGATATAAGCAGTTGTCTAAACCTTCAAATAAATGTTTAAGGACCATACGAAATTCAGTTTTCTCCATTCTATAGAACTACAGTTACCACTTCAGCTGGCTGCCAACAATTAACTAATATGGCTGCCATTCAAAAATTGCTAATATCCGTGGACATATCAGACTTACCAACAACAGAGCAGGTTCTGAAAATTTCCCGCTCTTTCATACAATTTACCAGATGTATCAAACCGCCCTCGTAGATTGTGAAAATGACACTCACCTGTGGAGATGTTGTGTTCTCCCACCACGACTGCAGTGTGCTCCACTTTCAGGGGAGGAAGACAATGATTGGCTGTGATAACATAGCGCCGACTGATGATGGACGCACCGCATACAATAACAGCTCCACGTCTAGCATCCACTAGACCTGCCATGAATGGGAACTCGTTGATCCCAGTTTCTTGTCCCCCAACAATTCTTGCCTGTTAAAATATCATGGGTGCATTTTAGATCTCAGAGTTTTCAAAGACTCGAAACCATAATAAATAATGTTTGCCGTTGTGTCAAAGCCAAAGTTAAAACAAAATTCTGTGTTAATTTTGGTGCACTAAGAACTACTCAGTTTCTATTTCCTAGTATTCTTCCACTTACTCTGTAAGAGTATCCACAGTCACAGTCTTCATAGATAATCGCTCTCGTACTGTAGATCTCTGGCTCCTCAGATACCACACGACAGAAGAACTTCCCGCCTCGCCTCTTCTTGCTGGAGCGCAGCTGTATTCTAATTTCATTGGACTCAGAAGTTGCTCTGATTGGATTGCTCCCACAGTAGGATCTAAACAATAGTATTAGACTTACGTTCACTGATTAGTTTCAATTAAGAATAAGTGTTGTGGGTTAGTCATGAGGCAACCCCTGACCGAGCACACGGTGCAGCTGTGTGCTGTAGTGGTATCGTATGATTTCGCAGGCACTTACGTTAGTAACACGCATAGATTATTTTGTTAAAAAATATCATGTCATCCATTATAACACGGAGCAACAACAGTGAATTGCTATGTCGTTATTTACTCTAATTGGTGAACAATAAATAATTATACATTAAAATACCTGTAATAAATATCAAAATTTAAAATAAAGTACATTATAAACCATTGTAAGCCTTAGCCTTAATTTGATATAAGAGGGTATTTTTGTTTATTGTAGGACTGTTAAATGGCAAGCTTGTAAGCTAATTATTAAAAGTGACAGCTGTAATAGATGTACCTTTGTAATGTTGTTGAAGTTTTAATTTTTTATGCTTATACTGTAGTTTTTTTCCTTTACTAATGACTACTGTTCAAAAGACTGGTGCTACAATACATGTGAGAGACAAGTTATCAGCAAAGTAATTGAGTGTTGTGGTAAAGGAGCGCGAGAAAAATCGTTGTTTTGTCTTATATATAAGGCAACTGTGTAGGTGGTAAAGTATTGTAACGTGTCTGAAAAATTTGTAAAAGACATTCGAAAAGAAGCAAAGATTAAACTGAATGAAAAACTTCATAGACTTGGAAAAAATAGGAAGTGACCTGATAAATTTCAATGCAGTTATAGATGATTTTAATAGGAAGGTTATTTTAGACGTAATAAGGGATTTTTATGCCAACAAAAAGGTTGTTCCAACTTCAAAGAAATTGTACTACGTGAAAAAATAGGGTTTAAATGGCTCGACTGATTGTGTATGTAGGAGCAACAACTAATAGTAATTCTTGTTTCATTTTTCTACCTTTGTCAATGAACGTTGAGAAGGATCCATCTATGCTTTTAACTTAATTATTTCAATGAGCTGCCATTTTGTACTGGGTTGAGATAGAAAGCTCTAGTTTCCGCTGTTCTTCTTTTACCAATACCTTTTAAATGAGGTGTCACCTAATTATTCTTTACATTAAAAAATTTTGAACCACCCGTCCAAAATCCCATTTTGGGGAATTGGGCAAAGTTGTAATAGTGACTAAAAAGCTCACTTTTATTTCCTAGAAAGGTGTCCTAAATTCCATCCCTCCATCTTTATCCATCAAAAACTAAACAGAGCGTATCCATACTTTTAACTCACACTATATATATAAATTTTCATATTTTAGTGGTTTTGTATTCTGGTGTTATAATCAGAGAACATGCAAACAATTCTCCAAAAATTCCGACTTAAGGGTAATTGAAATAGGCAGATTTCATAGAAATCTGCCTGATAAGTGTAACATTAATTCAGAAGTTTTCTCCAACTTTTGTATCTTGTAACCTTAAAAGCTGGTCTGAGTACAGTCCCACTGGATCATATAGTAATATAGTGTTTCATAATGCAATCCAGATTCTCCTAATGGAGTATATTTATAGCACTTAAAAAACATACCTGGTCTCGTTGTCACCAGTCGAGACAGTCAACGCATCAATCTTGCAACCATCACTCTGAAAATATTTAAAAGTAAATATTCATATCATCTCTACTTAGTACGCCTAAATGAAAGTACTTTTGAGCGTGTGGATGAAATGGTTAGATGTGTTTTATATGGGACATTCTTTGGCTGCACAATATTGTGTTTTACTAGCTGTAAAAATACATTTTGTTCTTATCGTTCAAATGTAAACAAAAAATTTTTCAATTTGAATTCGACTTTATTTGGTGAAATGAATGTGTTATGGGTGGTAAAAACCACTCTAAATGTTAATTCAGACCAAAAGCTATACCTGTTCCAAATTTCAGCACAATCCGTATAGCAGTTTCAGCGTGATTCGAGGACAAACCTCCAAACATCCAAATATCCAAACATTCAAACTTTTGCATTTTATAATATTAGTGGGATATACAAGAGTTGTTCAAATCTATTTACATAAATTGGTTTACAATTTAAGAGCTAGATTTACCAATACTTTTTACATTTTTTTTAGTTTTTTACCTATTACAATATTTTGCCTGTTATTTTCATACTCATTTTCAAATTTGAACTGAGGTTGCATGCAAAATTTCAAATGTATATCTCATTTCATTTTCGAGATGTCATGCGGACAGATAGACAGACAGAAATAAAATTTTTCAAACCCCATGAGTGATAGGCTTTGCTAAAGCTCAGCAAAATATCATCTTAAGTGCAATGAAGAGATTTGAATAAATAAAGAACCTTTCAAATAGAAATTTTTGTTGTTTGGTTGCTCTGTTTGGTAGTACAAGATAAAGGAGCCTATGTGACAAACAGCCGGGAACTTTATTAATACAGGTAAGTTGTTTTACACTAAACTTGTTAGAAACAGTTAGTGAAACGACCTTGAGTTTTACTCCATAAGAACAATGTTATACTTTAAACACTTTTACAACCTTATTTTTCTTCATAAAATATATTGTTGTAGATGTCACGTTCTAAAGATCTTATAATTAGACATCCAAATGCCTTTTAATTTTTATTTTAATCTATACTTTTTGAATAATGAAACAATAAATTACGAACAAGCTTGATATTTTTTTACTTTATACTTTGTTTAAGTTTTTTTTTTTAATAAAGGAGAGGATCCCCTTTACAAGTAAAACATTTGTTTTAATTATGTCTTTAAAATTAGACAACTGCCATAATTTTATAACTAAAAAAAGTGTAGAAGAGTTTGAGGTTTAACATTGTTCTTATGGGGTTAAAATTAACATGGTCATCAGTACAGCTGACTCTTAATACAGTTTTTTTCATTATTTAAAACCAATGAAATGTTTGATATTTGGTGGAAATTAGGTCTGCGGAGAAAGACATTTACTTACACTTGGGATATCGAATTCGTCACAGAGAAGTGATATGGTGTAGTTTTCAGGGGCTGAGACGCACCAGGTGTATTTTTGACCTGGAGAATAGGTTTCTGGGTAAGCAGGGTTATAGATTGTATAGTTGGCACCACTGGACTCTAAAAGTATCTCAGAGTCGCACTTGCTCCCAGATCCCTCATCAGATATTGTTGTTGGTATAAGCAACAAGAGGGTGAAGTGATAGAGGTAGGCATTGCCCTCGGTCAAACCCATTACTCACCTGCAGTGTCAGAGAAATTGGATCACAAATTAATCACACCATAACAGTTGATAGCATTGCTACAACACAGTTTGAAATGTTCTCAAAAACTCAACTGGTTAAAAATGTGTGTGTATAATTTTATATAAAGACAATAATTCAACACTAATTATTATACAACCCACTGAGAAGGATAGTACTATTTCAGTCATTTAACTTTTGATAAAAGAAAATTTAGTTTCTTTCAATAATACAAAATAATATTTATCATTGTTTCATAACTATAAAAATCTATCTTAACTATATTTTATTTTCTAAACCATTCCATTCACAAAATATGTTTTAAAGTAAAAAGTTAGTAATTATAAAACTTTAGTACCAACAAATGATATCTTAACTCTTTTTAGTAGAATATATAAAATAATTTTTTTAACTTTATTAATAATATATGAAAATAAATTATACTGTAAAACATTTTAAAGTTACTTACTATGGTAGTCTATTCTAAAAGATTCATGTGCTATGAAATTTGGAATATTTCCTGTTCAGGCCTAACACTAACGCATTTTTATCATTTTCGTCAAATAAATTAAGTAAATTAGATTAAAACTTAATTACTGTTTCTTAGAAAATGAAGACGTGCCAGGAAAGAGCAATGATAAACACTGTTTATGCTTTTTCACGGATTAGTTTTAATTTGTTGCGCACTGATAAAGTTTATGTAATACTTTAATGCTTTAACTGAGTTAAACCGTTCATTCATAATTAAAGAACAGTAGCATGGTTTCTTCGGTTATTTAAAAAAATTGTGATGGTAAAATTATATATATTTTGTTACTATTGTAGCGTATTTTAATATTTTGTGATTAGCTGAAGTCTATTTAATAATTTCCAAATTCAAGTGAAGTTCAAGTATTTTACTCCAACTCACACAATTGGTTAATACAGAGAATCAAAAAGAATGTTTTCTATTTTATAAAGTAGTAACGTGTATTGCAAAGAAGAACAATAATTTTAAAAAATTAGAAAATCTAAGTATAATACTGTTCAATTACAATTAACAATTCAAATAGTGAAGCTTATTGCTTTCTATTCATACAAGTGATTACAGAG
This sequence comes from Homalodisca vitripennis, assembly GCF_021130785.1. Classification (NCBI taxonomy): domain Eukaryota; kingdom Metazoa; phylum Arthropoda; class Insecta; order Hemiptera; family Cicadellidae; genus Homalodisca; species Homalodisca vitripennis. The sequence continues at coordinate 32,133,816 of NC_060209.1, forward strand.
TTTTGTTATATTCTTGAGTGCCTTACTAACCTATCACAATTATCAAACATATTGTTTTTTTCCATTTCCAATTCCTCCACACATTCCTACAAAATGATATTTGTGTTCCATATATTCTTATTATTGTAATGCCAATACAATACGAATAAAATCCAAAAAAAAAAAAAAAAAAAAAAAAAAAAAAAAAAAAAAAAAAAAACACCAAATGCCAATAATTTATTTTTTAAATATTTTACCAGTGTGAAGTAAATCAAATTACATCAAAACCCTACAAAAACAAACAAACAAAACAACACAAAAACATTACAAGTAAAACACTTAAAAAAAAACTAAATATCACGTTGATTTATTGTAGTAAAAATTGTAACACACTTCAAAGTTATATACCAAATACTTAAATCATATACAGCGAGGGGGTCCAAAGGGTACAGACCCCCAAATTTTCTATTTTGTCAATTACCTTTTTAGTACATTTATTTAAATAATTCAGTATTACTGACATGTACTGCTGAAAGATCGTTCTCAACAAAGAAACGGGTCAAGAACTTCATAAGGAACAAAATGGGGCCTTACTCTCTGTCCCCTACGGGAAAGTATCAGTTGTCTGGATCCCCTCCAAAATGTTTTCCTGGCTACGTTCTTAATAAGAATCAAAATGTTTTGAAGTCAAAAGTACCTACTTTGCTACATATGGCACCTTTAAAATTGCGTCTGTCTGACATATGATAGAAAATCTTTGTCATAATTACATGAAAACAACAAAACCAGTTTATTTCCTGCTGGATCAACACAGGGGTTATTGTGTCAAATTAATAGATAACCAAAGGACTTCAGTACGATTCTTTTACCCAGCAAATGCTCAGGTATGCTTTCCTTGTCTATTAACCTTACAACTCCAAGCTTATGAAATATAAGGTAACTTCTCAATCCAAGGAAGTAGCATTGGTTAAAGAAGTAGATCTGTGTTTATATTTAGAAAATAAAAACCCTCTAGGAAAGGAGAAACAATTTAATTGAGCTATGAAATAGGCAGATTCGATCTTCAGATCAATACAAAAGCTGAATATAACCCTCGAAAACAAAGAAGAGAAATCAGAAAACATAACATTAAGCAATATTTCCACAGAGCTAAGCATTAATCCATCTGCAGCTAGTAGCCCTGATGTTACAGATGCAAAGGACAATGATGTGCAGCTGATCACTCAAATATGCCTATCAAAATATGCATATATGCCCTTTGTCACTCCCTGTTGATGATAGTAGTATTGGAAATTTAATAAGAGAAAGATATCAGGCAAAGGAAGAGGGTTTTGCATCGTTATTTGTGCCTAATACATCAATTCTAGAAATAAAAAAACGTAACTGATTTTATTTTGGGTTAAGATAAGGCACAGTATTTAATTGAAGATTTTAAATAAGGACTAAATAAAAGTTGTACAACAATAATTATTTTAACGTCTTAATATCTTTTAGTGATTTCCCCATAAAAAAAACCTTTCCGTGCAAAAAGTTATATAAAAAAAGTTTAAATTATTTACATTTTTAAACAAGCCAATTTGGTGTTTCAGACCTTTTTTAAGAATGCTGATTACAGTATATTTGTATTTTATAATTTAAATAATCAAGAATACTTATGTTATAACCAGTTATGTTATGTTTCAGTTTATAACTGAAATTATTAGTTTAGCTTATATTTGATTAAACAAAACTAAGTAACTTTCTGAAACAAATTATAGAAATGCAAGATACACAAGTACTCACAGACGTTAACGCACAGTGCAGAGTTCTGGGCCCATCTACATCATGCAGCGGCAGATATTATGATTGTTATCATTTGACAAACAGCTCCATCGCTTCCAATGCCATGGTCTCTAAACTTATTGGTTGTCAATGTTTTGCAAAATTAATAGATACAATTTCAGTTTACATCAGTGAGTTGTAAGAAATAAATATTTAATACATTGTTCACCTTATTTATTTTTACTTACAGTATACATAACAATGGTTCTCTTTGAGTCATATATGAATATCAGTAAATGAGTGTGAGTATTCTGTGTAGTATTAAACATTGTTAAATTTTAAAAATGCATTCATTGTTCATTTGTATTAACATTTAGGAATTTATTAGTTTTTGTTTGGTCATTTTATGTATCTAAAACTATTATAATATATACATATTTTGTATCAATCAAAATTTCTTATACTCTAGATGTGCTTTTGTGATTTTAAAGTACATCCGACTACAGGGCTTTACCCCACAGATTTCTAAAGTTCCAATATTAATCTTATGAGAGTATTCTTGCTTCGTTTAAAACAGCTGATTAGTAAAACACACATAATCAGCTGATTTATATATGATAGTTTATATTGTTATAAATTCTAAATAAAATAATTTGGTTATAAATGTTATTCGGTACATGGAAATATATACACAAGCAATGTCTCAGTAATGCCTTAAGGCCATTAAAATAAAGAAAATTTCCTGTAAACATATGTTGTTCTATCAATTTTTTTAGTGACACTAATTTTTAATTAAAAATGCAACTTCATCAACGGTTTAGTTGTAGGATTGTAATTTTCCATAACTAAAACTCAGTGCTTAAAATTGAAAAAAAATTTTCATAGATTATAAAATAGAGTGTTTTACAATGTAAAAATCACAATAGCACCAAAAATGGTTAAGACTAATATTAATATATCAGAAAAATGCTATTCGTAATATCAGCAATCATTGTTTCTTCAGTACTTTTTCAATCAGCAACAAAGAATGTTTACATGAGGTACTGCCTCCTTTGTTTTAAATTTAAATTTTGAGATATCACCAAATTTTTAACCAACACGAACTTGTGTAATGTTACATAAACTAAAACATTTATTACAGCTGTTTCATGCATTACCATTAGTGTCAGTGTGTCTACAGATAATCTAACAGACACAGTAAAAGTAAAGTTTTTCTATAGTCTAAATTGCAATGAATACTCTAAATTTTTGTTTTTAAATTTTAATACTTTTTGTTATTATGTTTGACACTTTAACTGCCAATCGAATTTAAATATACTTTTTGGAGGCCAAATGTGGTTTTCATTAATTATTATACCAGGTTTTGTGTATCATCGTATTGATACACACATATTTGCATTGTTACATGCCTTGTATGTCAAAATATTTTACATTTGCATAAAAAGACACTGCTTTACCAGTGAGACTTGGCCTATTACAAGGTGAAAAAAACAATTGGATTGCATAAAATTACAATGCATAATCATATGGTGTTTGAATTTTTTCTGATAGTCAGTCCTGTGGTAATGAATCTGGTTTGGATTGGAAGTAAATAATGACAAAATTTTATTTTAACATTGTAATTAATCAATAAACCTTTTACTCAATTAACCTGATTCATCACATCACATTATTTTACCTGAATAATACATTGTGTATGTTCGTTCAATCAATTTCCATGCAATATTTCCTTATATCCAGGGCCATATGCATTCATTTGATACACCGTTCATAATCAACTTATTTATGGAGGTTGGTAAAAATTTGCTGCATAATGAAATAAAAGGAGTTTTCTCTTGTATTATTCAAAAGACCATAGTGACATGGAGTGATTTTTTACCATACTTTTCCATGGCCTGAAGCTGAAGGAAATGTTTTTGTATCAAACTGAGAAGTTTGACCTTAAAAGAAAGCATTGTGTGTATAAAATAGATACACAAAATAGTTAAAGTGTTCATTATATTCGTATTTAATTAGTTTGGACCACAACAAGAACTTTTAATGTGTAATTAGTGTAATATTAAGGTGAGTAATGATAAATCAACATTTGAGCAACCATCAGTGTGAAGCTTTTGTTAAAATAAATTTATTATGAAATCAGTTTTTGTTTTTCTGTCTCTCTCATTTTTTTAAACTGTAAAACATGAAAAATAATAGTTTTGTACTCCAGCTTTCATTAGCACATATTCTAATTTTTTAATTAATATAAATTAATAGCATGTTTTAATTGTTTATGTTTCTTTTCAAACTGATGTCCACAGTTTTCATTTCTTTGAAATAGTCAACACAATATTCTCATTCTCTCAAGACCTTGGTATGAACTGTACTGCCTTTTGGTTTTCCCATTATTATGAGTTATTCAACTTAAACCTCCCAAATTAAAAAATTGTAACAAAAACAAATATTAAAAAAATCCTGATAAAGGCAATTGGACGTATGTCTGTACCTTTAACTCTTTGGGTACCAGGCCAAAATATTTCTTTGTGTCTGAAGAATACCAGACAAAATTTTTACCCAGGGATTGCCGAAGAACACTGAACACTTTTTTGACTGTCGAGCACTATTTTATATTTTTTCCTGTAACTTCCTTATATCTTTGTAAAAATTCATTATTTAAAAATCGTACATAAATAATTTTTTAACAGTAAATATAGTATTTGTTGTAAAATAATGTAAAAATTATAAGTAAAAATAAAACAATGTACTTACAAAAATCCTTTTCCTCTTTGAGTTGGAATAAAATTCTTTATACAACTTTTAAATGAAAAGTACTTGATATATGTTATTTCACTAAACATTACAGATAAAACTAGAATGAAAAAGTTGTATGGGTTTTACATTAAAATTACACTATACAAAGCGTTTTATAACAATTTGAAAAATACTTATAATAATATATACTTGTAATATAAGTTTGATTTTTACATATTTTAGGTTGATAATTTATAGTGTATTAACGATTACAAGATGTCAGTGGAAACCCAAATTACAAAGACAATATTTATAAATATTAATAGTAAATATTTATAGTAGATGTATACAATAAATGCAATTGTTTTACAAAAATAACACTCTTAACGTCCTGATATTTGGGAGTTATTATTTTTTAAACAGTTACAGGCATATCCGAATATAAGGACGTTGGTACCCAAAGGCTTGAACTGAATCAACTGATATACTCTGTAACCAAAAATAAGGACTAAAAGTAATTTCAGTGCAGGTTTTTAATAAGCTATAAAACTCACTTATTAATATTTTATAATGAAGCCATTCTAATATAGTTTAAACTTTCAAGTCATATAAAATGTAATATTGTATTTTAACAACTGTTTATTATTTTTACCTTATTGATTTACCATGATAAATCTATATAGTTTTACATTTTCTAATTATGTAAATACACATTGAAAAATAATGGTAATTTAGAATTTTAAACTCTATGGAACTGTTGAATATGACATAACAGAACAAATGAAATGGATTAAAAAACAAACTATAATAGTAATACATACCTTAATGTTGAGGAATTACCTAAACAAAATTCAATGCTTCTTTGGAATATCTAAAAAGACAATACAAGTTACAAATCTTAAGGTTTTAAATTTGTATGATTTAGGGAAATATTTAACCAGAACTATACTACCGTTAGTAAATTATCAACATGTAACCCTGAAAGTGTCTGTCAGGTCGTTTACTTCAAGATAGTACTTGATTGGCCATAATGAGATTTGAATAGGTTTCTGTTAAGGATGAATCTTTATAATAATTTTTCCTCACAACACAATGAATTAAAAATTAGTTGAAAATTGTATATTTAAAAACATGTAAATAGAGCTTTTCTGGTATGGTTTAATAAATATCGGCATTGGAACCCAATGCCAACGCTGACAAAAATTGTCAGATAATTCTATAGTTCAACAATTCATGGCCAATATTTAGAATAATGAGGTTATCTTGGCTTGTTGGACAGTGGGTTACTAGGTTAATTTTTACATATTTCCATTCAAAACAATTTATTACTGTACAAAGATAACCACCATATTAAAAGTGCAAAGAGACGTATGTAAATTGTATTGATCTTGTGAATTGAGATGTCAAATTACAGAACGATTTTTCCATTTTTTGTTTACAAAAATAAAACCATTGTCTAGTTTTATCTTTAAACCAGTTCATTAAATGTGGGATTTAGAACTATGCTTCAAGAATAAATGTCAATATGATTTTATGCAAATCTAATAATGTATTTGACGCCATTTCCTTCTTGATGGATGTGAAAATAAAAAAATATAAATAAATAAGTCATTCTGTCTGCAAACAAATTATTAAAAAGTAAAGCAGCTTATTATGTATTTATTAGTCGACATTGTACCAGGACTGGTTGTTATCAGTTATACAGATAAATCATAGTAATGATTATGTTGAGTTCTGTTGCTGCTATGTCATTGTGTAGTTCTCAAAATGTTGTAGACAATGACAGTTGTAAGTAATTATAAACCCAACCATGGTTTTGCTCTATTATAATGCTTAATAGCTGATAAATTAGTTTTCCGTTTTGGAACCTTGAATGATATGAGGTGTTAAAAGATATGTTTGGAAAAGTTGTTTTAAACTGCTTGGTTTCTAAAGAAAGTTATCATTAGTCTACACTGAGGAACAGCTTGGATACAAATTTGCATGAAACAAAAGGCCACCAATAGACAACATTCTTTATTAACATATTCATCAAGAACAGTTTTATGTTAAAATTAACGTATAGTAAAGTTTTTCATTGTGTAACATTGGTAGCAAGTAAAGTATAAATTAAGATAAAAAAACTCATCAAAGGAGTAGAATGGATGTTTTTTTAGACATCTGCCGAACCACTGTTTCAGCCACTGATTGCCTGTCCCCTTCACTGCTGCTGGAAAATGGTTCCAAAGTTTTTTTTTTCTCTTTCTTAGGGCAAGAAGCTTATAAATTGCACTTGGTTTTATAAGAACCTTAGCGCTGCTTCTGGAGTGACATGATATTCAGGATGGGTAAGCTTAGGGGGTAGGGATCACCTCCTATCGAGATCCATGAGGAAGAATTAGGGCACTAATCTCAAAGTTATGTCCCCCCAGAAGAAGGGAGGCCAGCTCTGAACCAGCCTCTCCAGTGAAAGCCGGCAGGGGGTTGCACACCCTTGTTGAGGCTAGCTAGAACCTCTGATACTTGGGGAATGAACCCCACCAATTCCAACACTCATCTACCGCAGTAGACTAGACCTATTGAATTACCCTTGCACCTCAGAATCTCGACATTTGCGGTTAGTGATGTGCCGCTCCTGGACATCCATAAGGTTGTACAGAAATTAGTGACACATCGGTTTTTTACTGTGCCCAGTGGTAGGTTCAACTGGAAGGTATAAACCAGCCAGAAGTGATCACTGCTGGGTGCGTTCCAAAGCTTTGGATTCCATGTAGCTTGCCTTCTCTATCATATTTGGTTAGGCGGTGTAGTTGGGGAGGCAGTGAGTGTGTCACTTGTCGGGTGTTGTACATGTGCAGTTTGTGATCTCGTCTTGAAACTTTGAAACTCGTCCTTGAACTTTTCCCTATAGGATTCTCTGAGTGATGGATCTCAAAGCGTTCTTTTAGCTCTCTTCTGTAGAATAAGCAAACGTTGCATGTTTGCCTTAGATAAGGTGCCCCAGATCATTTCAAAGATGTTTCGAAAAGGGAGTAATAGGCTATTTTGGCAGTGTTAAGGTCACTAATGGCATTAATTCTTCTGATGACATAGATTCTTTAATCTGTTAATTAAATGAAACTGACTATATGAAGCACCCGCAAAGAAGTACATTAAAGGAGGAGTCTGTTGATGAGGTGTTCAACTAACCAATAAGAATCATGTGGTGTTGCCAGGTTGTTTCCTATCTTTGAGGTTTAATTAATACAGCTAGAGGCTACATCAGGTTGGAAAGTCTAAGTATAGTGGCCAAACAACACTCTTATATTTGGCAGTCTGATGGAAGTCATTGAGAATAACGTGTTGTCACTTTTAACAGCTATTAAATGTTATCAATAAACATTTTATAACCAGTCTCTGGTAAATGTAAATATACAATTAACAACCATTTATAATTAATAATGGACAACAGATTATTTCCGAATACATGTGTGTGTGTGTGTGTTTGTGAGTGAGACAAAGAGGAATAAATATACAGCTAGCATTAACATTACAGAGTATGACTTTTTTCATACAAGCCATACCTTACTATGATATATTGATATGGGAATATACTGTAACTACTGTGAAGATTCAATGCATAAAGAATGTCACTGGAATGCAGCCAGTGCTAGTGTGATTGTTAATAACTCGTACTTGTGGTTTGTGCTCGGGACTTGTATCCTGTGCAGTGACAACGCCTGGACTGGACTCCAAGCAGCTTTTGGGTATGTTTTAACTCTTTTCTTTCCCTTCTTTACTTCTTTCCATTCTTTATTTTTGTATTTATAATACCTCCCCCACCTGATGAAGAGAGGATAGATTCCAATGCTCGAAAAGTTGTGTTATATACCTTTTATAACCTATGACGATGGCAAGTGTCCCGAAATCCTGTTATCCTTTCAAACCTTCCATCAATCAATAACAAACTTTAAACAGAGAAAAGATAATTTTCTTGTATTACACACAAGTGAATTAGTTTGGAAATATGGTTTTTTAATTTATTGTGTGTAATGTAATCTATTCAGTAGCATAGCTTGACATTGTCTATTGCATCTGTATTTATGCATAATGACAATAAAAACATCTTGAATCTAAGATATAACAACTATTCCCTTACAAAACTCTAAATAACAGCTATTTTTTTTTTTTTTTATCAGTTTCAAATTTACACAGCTCCTAAAAAAAATTCATTTTCGGCCTATACTGTGTAACAAATGCGATAAAAATGTTTAATACATGTCAGGGTCACTATGCATACTTATACTTTTTAATACTAAATTGAGTGTATAAAAAATAATTGTCATGGTGGTAAAAGTAAAGGGTCTTATTTCACCAGGCGAAGTTATGACTAAGAATCCCTTCTTTGATAATTAACCTGTGGACAAATGGTTTAAAGGTGACTTCCGAACAACGACCAGGCAAGCAAGGACTTCTTGCAAGAATTGCGTCGCTCAGCAGTCATCCATTTAAGCAGCAGCCACGCTCTATATTTGCTTTACTTGGTTAACTTGCGATAACCATTGTACAAGCTTTACTGTGCCATTGGCAAGCATGAAATTTCAGACACTGCACTAAGTGGAAGGCGAACTGGAGCTAAACTCAACATTCTTGTTGATTCAATCCTTCCAAAATAATTTCGTTATGTGTAGAAAACTCAATTGCTCCACCGTGCTTAGATTGTAATGTATTGTAGTGCACTAAATATGCACATGATTGAGACTATGAGAACCTCTTTACCTAGATTACACTATATTTTGTAGTCTGGGTGTTTCTGATGTGTAAACAATATAGAGTTCATTTTGAGCTTCTTCATCACCAACTTTCTTTCTTATATCTTCAGTCGACTTGAACTATGGCTTGGGTGTGGATGAGAGAAGTCGTTTTTGTTTTAACTAAGATTTATATACTGTACTGTAATAACTTTTGCTTTTCAGGTTTATGATGTTTTCAATTTGTGGATAGTGCAGTTCCAATATTTAAATCACAGTTTAAATTTACTTTTTTTTTTAATTGCAGCTTTTGATATTAAGAAAAGAGTTCCATCTATTAAAAACACTATAATACCATTTCCTAATAGGAGAACAATGTCAGCAATACTTTGTTTCTTTAGTATTTCTCCTAGTAAACACTGACATATGGTCTCTGACAAGAGAGACTAACACCTGTGTTCCAACCTGTCAAATCCATCAGGTTCTCTCGTGCTGTCACATGTGTTTAGATTACATGTTCAACCATAATGTTGGATTTATTTATAACATAAACGCAACAACTCCTAAGAAAGTACTGGTTGTATATATTAAAATTTATGAAAAAAATATAAAGGAATCAGAATGAAAATTTTGAATAATTTTTGGGTAGAAAAACTCATATCCATCTCAGGCAAAATACAAACTAAGCATCACTAAAGTAATAGAAAGTGAAGTTTATAATGTAATTAGAAGTACAAAATTATTTCTTCTAATTCACACAAGAGCCAATTGGCAAAATTTGATGCAATAATTGAATTCACGCTTAACCTTCCATCAGGCGCTTAAAATTAGAAACATCATCAGGTGCTCACGGAGGTTTCCTCCAGGTTAGCGAATAATGGATATCATAGTCGTTTAAACTGTTTTTTATTTGTTTAAATATTCATACTGATTTAATTACAATGTAATATATTCATTTTTAGAAATTAAATAAAAATTACTCTCTTATGTAATGAATTTTCCAAACAAGAAATTCAAAATCTTAAAAAATGTTATTATATAATAACAACATGATTAATTTTAAGAAATAATGCAATTAATTGTAAAGATGTTTAACCTACTGTAATAATATATGGAAATTAACTTAGTTTTTAACTTCTTACAAAAACAACTTACTTCAATTTTTTAGATAATAACAATTGTAATGTCAATTATTACTCTGAAATCAAAATTTATTCTTTACCAAAATTTTTTTACACACTACATAAAGTTTCAAAACATTTTCCTTCTGGTTATTATAACGACAATGTTCACTCCATAAAGAGTACTGAAATTTTTCCTAGCACCCTGGTACTGTACTGACAAGTCTCTCGTCTTCATTTTCCATTTCACAAAATTCAAATAAAATATATTGTAAAACTTAAAAAGAAACCATCACAGGTCACACATTTAGGCGCACACGGATTATTACTCCATAAAAACTAAACACAATAAGGCGCTCACGGAGATTTCGTCCAAGCACTACAAACACACCATCGGGCGCTCACGGAGGAATCGTCCAGTCTCGCACGGAAGTAGACCTCACACTGACAGATTTTGACAAAGATAAGCGGGAGACTGTTGTTTCGATTCCCCGAAAGATGCTCGTGAAGTACACTGCGGAAACGACTACCAACATCAGAAAAGTAGTACTATTTTTTAATAATAAAAAATACACGGAGGAAAACTCCGTTTAGCGCCCGATGTAGGGTTAAACTCTGTAATCAACTTAAACCTATGACCTTGTCAAGCCATTACCCAAGAGTGGCCATTACTGTTCTTTCGCTCAGCTCAAGTAAAATCACAGGTAGAATAGTTGTCCTCACAGTGTAGACTTACTAGGTATCCCTACTTAATTGCATAACCACGTACATCATATTATAGAGATGGATTTAAATTACAGTATTTGAGCCTTTCGAATAACTGGGTTTGAATGCAATTCTCAAACAATTCTTACAACGTTTACTGGCTTTAGGTTTAAATTTTTTATTGGTTATTTATTATTTTCTCGTAAATGTATCAATCAGTATATAGTTCAAGCTATAGTTTTATCTATATTAAAACTATTTTTATTTATAACTAGCTGACCCGGTGAACTTTCGTTTTCACTTACCTCTTGGCCATATCGCTACCTTTGTTAACATATTTACATATGTACTTTATCGATTTGACAGAGTTACAAAATTCCACATTGATGTGAGTTTCAAAAGTTTTGGACAATATTGGAGAGTACGGCACAATCCAATGATTGTCTACATCAAAATGTTGTCCTTTTATCTTCACAATTACAGATCGCCCACCGTCCTCAACTGATTGCTGACGATACAACGGGTAACCATCATTTCCCGAGATGGTTTCAGCAATCAATGCTCTAGGGTATCGCTTAGAACACTTGCCGTCGACCATACAGGGTGAGTTGTTGTTGAAAACTCCGCAAGGTCCATGTATCATATGTTTACTTACTACTGCATGCAATTTTGGGTTAAGTGTTTCATCGGGAATCTCGGCTGAAATTATGGAATCAATGTCTTCTGGCCTTAATTTATCAACTAACCAAACTAATATGTGCACATGTGGCAGACCACGCTTTTGCCACTCAACAGAGTACATCCAACAACGTACTTAAACTAATTCATCAATCAAACGTATGATAGGTAAGAACAGTTTGTATGGAAAAATCAAATTGTCATTTTTAGTATTTTCCTTGCAATTTTGTTATATTTTCTCATAGTTTAAACCTTCCCTGGACTTCCACGAACATTTCAAGACCAAAATTAGCCAAATCGGTTCAGCCGTTCTCGAGTTTTAGCGAGACTAACGAATGGAAATTCATTTTTATTTATATAGATATAAAAATACCATATTTTTGTTTGGCTCCACCAAATGCATTAAGAGCCCAATAAATTGATATTATACACTATAGCAGGTATAGTGGCACTAAAAAAATAGATAAAAAAATCAACTCTAAACAGCAGTTGCTATAGTATGTGCTGCAAATAGTGAAATATCAATTTAGTTCCTTATTTAACCAAGTGATTGCAGCACTTTCTAGCCATGCCTGGATAAGGATTGAATATTATACTGCGCAATAAAGCAAGCCAGACATAAAATAATTCACTCACACAGGGGCGCAAAATTTGGAGGTGGAAAAATTGTAAATTTAATTTTCCATATTCATAATAAAATATATAAAGGATTAATATAATTATACTACTTACGAATCATGCCATTATAAAGTTGCTAGAATGAAGGCGGCGCACTGTAATATACATAGGTTTATGTATATCAATATATATATATATTGTTCTAGGAATCCGCCACCATGCCGCATAGTGTGGCAAAATGAGTAAAACCTGGCAAAAAGATGGAAGATAACAATTTATTCAGAACGTGTAACTTATGACTTTTCTTATCTTTACAAACCATCCTTTCATTTTTATGATCACTGGCAACTTTCTCTTTCCTTTCAGCTCACTTCTAAAACCTGCTCAATTGCACTTGCATTTTTCCTGCCATTGCAACTCAGTTTATAGTTATTTTTCATCTCTGAATTAACTAGTTTTTGGCGTAAATAATACTCAAACATGGATATTGGATCATCAGGTGAGCTTCTTAATTCTGTGTCATAATAATTCCATTAAAATATTAGTGGAGATGAATATGTAATATTATTTTTTTTAACTGCATAGTTCGATTATTAGATTCAAACTTTAAGGGTATGCAAAGTTTTTGTATCCAGTTTTTACACTTCCCCATTTTTGATAATTTTGCAGCTAATGCCCATATAATAATTAATAACAATAATATATTATACTCTTTTGAGTGTACAAAACAAATTACATTTGTATTTTATAACCGCTGTTACAAATCAAATATAGTATGCAGTTATGAACATACAAATTAGGTCACTCTTACAAATTTATAAACAAATTGCCATAAATACAATTTTAATTCTATTGTAATATATTACATATGATATTATTCCTAATAAAGTTCTAAACATTTTTGCTATTTTGGATTTATTTACAAATATTTTTTTACTTGTTATGAGAGTTCAAAGTTAGAATTTTTTATAAAACTTTTGTTGCTTTTCATTCCATACACGACAAAATAAAGAGCGAAGAAAATATCTCAGTGATAGTTATCTTTTGCAATAGAGCATTTCTTAGAACAAAAGTTAAATTACAACAATATAGTAAATTAAATTTTAGTATTTTTAAAGTGAAGGCCTGCATACTGCATGACTGGGCACACCAATTAAAGAAGTTTGCACGACTGCAGCACTAGGGTTAAAACCGGTTTCATTGAACCAATTTTGTTAATTTACCGTGACCAGCACATGCTCGTTGAAACACAAATCGCTAGACTGCTGAGGTCAGTGTTGTTGCAATGATTGTGTACAATCATTATGCACAAGATTGCAAGGAGAAAATGGAATAACTGTTGTATTAAAATATATTTGACTATTTCTCTGGCTGACTTTGGACCTCCAACGGCAGATTTAAAAATTGACTGCTTGCCAAGAAGCCGTTTTCATATATTTACAATATTTACATTCAGACATGACAAACAGTCTAAGTCTAGATGTAGTATTGACAATTTTGCCCATAGCCAGCTACAAGAATATCTATGGAGATTGAGACTGATTCAAGTCCAAGACGTATTGACGATTTGAATTTCTTTGATTCAGGAGTCATAACTTAATAAACAATAACTCAATTGTACAAATCATTATACAAGATTTATTTTCATTCATATCAGTTAATACACACAAGTACTTACACCTTCCTAGCACCAACTTACAATATTACAATATGCTCATTTTTTATTACATTTTATCAATTCCTTTTAGTTCAACATTGTAACACTGTAAACTTATTTAACTAACAAGGCAAAAACAGGTGTATATATTTATATATATATATATAGTATATAATTTTTTGCTTTTTTACATTGTATGATATGTTACTACTAATTGTTATTATCATACATCTTTATTTTCTTGAATTTACTTTATACAAAATGTACGTGCAGGGTAGCACTTAAAAACTTTATTAACAAGTAAGCTCAGTTCACTACGAACAAGATGTAATCACACTCGTATCATCGCCGTCAAGCTTAAAAATTTTGCTAATTTTAATTGCCTAAAATGTGTCCATAAAAATTTGCGTGTAGCAATTAATTACATAATCCACAACAATAGTTTAGTTACACTAGCAAACTGTCTTCTTTCTTTCTTTCACAGCAGTTAATTGATTTATACAATGTATTTACAAACACAACTCGGTGTCTCAGATACCCCACACACTAGCTACTTTCAATCCTCAATTTACATACACAAGAGGAATGTCTGTACTACGACAGGTCGTCGAGAACACCACTTGCGGTTCCACATCAATCAATATATACTGAACAATAACAATCAACGTAAAAGCAATTAAATAAATATGATGATAAAGCTACTAAACCTTAACAGGATTATATTGGTTTAGTACCAAATGCAATGCACTAAACAGTAAACATATGATGAGATAACAATAATGATTATTTATGTAAAGCAAATTTACTTATCAGTAAATTTTCAAGCACAGCCCAGTTTAAAAATGTACAACTGAAAAATAGACATTACAAAAATGCACATACAGTCAAATATAATACAAATAAAGGAAAGAAGATGTTAATTTAAAAAGTGTAGTGATAGCAAATAGTTTGCAAAAACTGACGGAGAGTTAAGGGGCATTCATCCTAACATTTACCATGCAAAACAATATAGAACTACAAACAAACAAGAATTCTTTGACTACACTACAATCAGAACACTAAGAAAAGGGTAAACAATTGAGCTAATGATAAGTATATATTACAGCAAGCACATCGATAAAATAAAATATACATAAAACATTATTGTTGACAAATATACATACCACATGGCACCAAGCATCTACACTACTCTTGCTGTATTACAGGTGTAAATATTCAAAAGGAAAAACAGATTATAAAATGATGCCAAAAATATTTTCTATTTACAAACGTGATACGTTACTTGTTATTTTACACACTTTTTCTGAGAGATGATCATCAGGTTAGGTTTTTGAGGTCAAGTCAAGGTAACTTAAATCATCTTCTGGTCAGGTTTTATGCCATATGATCCATATTAAAGGGAAATTTAATAATCAATAAAAAATAATTTAAATTAGTACCACAATAATTGATTATATGACAGATCTATTTTGCAATTGACAATTTCCAAAGAAATGAGCACTAAAAGTAATTTTATATTATAAAACTCAAGATTCGTTAAGTAATAATGAAGATAAAAGTTATTTTTACGAAATAATCTGCCACTTTATCACCTTTATTTTGTTAGTACTTTTATATTTATTTGAGCTTGAGAAAATAAATTTACGCAAACCTTTAACAAGCACTGGGACATTAGTTTTTAATAGCTAAATATGTTGTGTTTTTTGTCATTAATATGCGAAGAAAGCTGATAAAAGCAAAGTAATTTCTAGTCTTAATACTTCTGACAGTATATAGCGCTCAAAACCGACCACGCCTATGGATTGTTTACTAAATTAAACAACCACGTCCATAAAATTTTACTATCCATTCCCCAAGTATGCAATGAAAATTACTTTACAATAATCAAGAACTGATATGTACATTGGTCATGTCCTTCACCGATGCTTTGGCATTGCTTTTTTATGTACTGTAGGATTTTCATTGTTTTTTTTTGTAAATCTTCAACAATAAACAACATACTCAAGCATATAGATTTGGTCAATAAGTTCATCTTATTTCTATTAAATTACCTTGGAAATTCGTTGGAATTGTATGGTAATTGTTTTATATTGTGGTTTACAAAACGTAAAACTAGATATCAGAGAACTCTATGGACTGACTGATCACTTATAAACAGTAAATTTATATGTCCATACAAGGAATAGTTTATATGACTGTCCAAGTTGAAATACTTTTGACAAACTGAAATGCATTATACTTTTATTTATGTGCTCATTTGAAAGTTTTGCTATGGCAAATACGTACTTTTGTTTTAATTGGCTAAATAAAAAGCAATTTAATTAGGCACCAAGTCTAATTTGTGTGTGTTTTTTTTTTAATGTTGACTGCATACTATTTAATAGCAAAACTTCCAGAACAAGATCAATCTGATTTCTGCAGAACAGTTACAGCCAAAGTCATCAGACACTGATTAAATCTTTAATTTTTGTAATCTTTAATTCAAACAAAAAACCGAACCAGAACTGAAATTGTTACTCCTTGACCATTCATGAAATTATGATATTCCTTTGATATGATATTCAAAATTGTATTTAAAATACAAATTTAAACTGAATTTATTTTATAAATACAGTTTATTGACAATTTTGCTGGAATAAAGATAAAACCACATTCCTTGCAGCAAAACCTAAACATTCTGCGCCTATGTGTTATATTTACAGAAGACTTACTATAATTATTTTATAACATAAAACATTGTAATTAACACTTGTGCTTTACTTTGAAATTTAAAAAGTTTGATTCAGCCAGTAATGTACAGTTAGTTCTCATATTCTGTGCTGTAATTGAAATTTTGCGACTTTATTCGAAATTAATGATTTTAACAATAATATTTTTAAACCGTATACAGATTTTAAGACCTCATCTTTAAATTAATACGTTGACTCATAATATTATCACAGGACTGGAATAGCTTAAATGTCTGTCTCAACAAACATTCTTGTGAAATTTTTAAACGTAACATATAGTATAATTTTTAAAGGAAATATAACCATATTTGACAATTTTACACGCCCTTAGCTGCAAGAAATGTGCCTCTTTAACAGCGTACACCTATAACTACTGAAGCACTACAATACATGATAAGTAGGTTTATACATCACAACACATTCCACATACAATCACAACCTCTATGTCTCTTAATCTTATTTTCATCATTTAGGTCCATGCAAATATCAAATTACTGAGATAAATGAAATCATAGTAAGCGATATACTGATATCTACTCAACAGATTGAGAACCATAGCATTCATTAACCAATCTAAAGTTAAAACCGAGTAACACAATAAGATGACTTAGACTGAAAACATATAATGAAAGTAACTAATTAAAATAAATAACAAACGGAACAACAATGTAATAACTTAAAAATGTAGATAGTTTGTTATCTTTTAACAACTTTTGTAAAATGATAATATTAGGATAAATCAAAAATAAATTCTGAGATGTGGTAATATAGAAAATAATATTAAAACACTACATTATTATTACTTATTTTTCTATTAATGGTGACTAGTAATGCATTAATAACTGTATCTTCTGGTAACCAGTTATGCAACTGGAAACCAGATAAAGCTATTGATGTACGTGATACAGTAATCAATGTATCATACCATTAAATAAAAAATGTTGTACTTCGCATTTGACTTCTTTTAAACATTCATATTTGCAAGGACCTGTTTAACATCTGAATTCTTATAAACAGTTTCAAAAATAAATTAATAATAAACAAATAACACTTAACACAATATTGATTCAAGTACGGCACGAATGAAAATATTATAAATGCCCGATAGCTTTTAGCAAAAACTAATCATGTAAATGTAATATCAAATACATTAATGCGCGCAAATGCTCAAAAAGAAGAGTACCCATATGACTCTCTGGATTAAAAAAAATATTTCCTAAAACAAAAATATTCCAGGAAAGCCTGGATGATGCACAAGCACATGACCTACGGTTCCAATTTGGCAGTCTACTGTATTTAAATATTTATCGTACACTTCTATATATACATACAACTTGTACATTAAACACACATAGGCTACTAGTAAATTTCCGCATAGTACAGTGATTAAACTGGGCTTGAACAATATATTTTTTATCATCATAATAGTTTTGTGGAAAAATTATATCCTCCGAACAATATTTTACAGTAATATTCACATTTAACAAACAGTAAGTCAATAAATAAATATGTATAGTTCTAACAATCATTTGAATTTTTATTCAATATGTATACGTGCTAGCTATATGACCTTGTCCTGTCAATTTCTTCTCGATATTACATTACACAGATTGTCCTCCACAATCTAATGACTTCTGGCCATTTTCAGTCTTGTGACAGCTAGCAATTAACCCTCCTTGTCATTGTATACATATACGCTTCCAGAGGCTGAAGGAAATCCGACAACAGGCAAAACACAAGGTTTCTTTATAATTTACAAATTACTGGAAGACCAAAATATTCTTCTAATCGTATTTTGTAAATTTCCAGTGAATACAAAAAAGGATGTTTCAGTAAGGGTTCTTTGGTTGTGAGCCGAAGTATGATTAATAGTAAATAGTATCTATTATTCAAATTTGATTGTACTAACAATAAAAATGACAACATAGACAATTAACTCTCCTACCACAAAAAGATTTTAATAATAAATTCTAAATTAACCGTTATCAAAGTATTGATTCACATTTGACTTATTGTACATAAATATTGTAGTTTTAGATACTTTGGCACATTTATTGCTCATAGATGAATAAAAACATGTGGTTCAATCAATGCAGATATTAAGACGGTTTAAAATGTTTTTGTGGTAGGAGTGTCAGATTTACAGTCACAATTACAATTTACATAATGTGCCTACAAAATATATCCATCTGCTTATTAAAGCTATTTATAATTAGGAGATATTAACACAGACGATAAGAGTAATTTTAAAAATCTGAAATATTTGTTGAAATTTTACGTTTTTAATATTTGTCATTAATTTAAATTTAACCTTCTTTTTTATTGTGAAACTACTGATGGTTTAGAAGCAGTTGTTTTTAAAAATAATGGAGAGTAAAAATTACTCAATATGAATATTGTAAAAGTTACGTGAACTCTACCACGTTTAGAGCCGGACAGTGGAGTAAAGTCAGTGTTGCTGCACCAACGAACCCGTACTGAGGCTGATGGCTGTGGAACTGCCGAGAGTGGAGCCGAGGTCCTGATAGCTGAATTGAGGGAAGTAAGGCTGTTGCTGCTCGTACTCCTCCGCGATGCTATTTAGTGGGCCTTGGTGTTCTGGCGGCGTCAGTTCCACGCTCTCCCCCGTGAACTCTGTGTCAAAGTATCTAGTGTCTGTGTCCGACTTCACCTGCGGCTTGAACGGTGGTGTTATCTGTAATAGTTAGTTACAATCCTATGAATAAAATTATCAGTGAAATCTTTTTAAAGAATATCGACAAACTATCATATCTTTAAATTGTAATGTTTCGTGTATTAAACATATTTAATTTTTTTAATATGTGTATATAACAGTATTTACTATACTAAATGTACAGTAAAATTCCATTAATCCAGCATGATCAGCACTTGAGGCATGCCGAATTACGATACATGCCGGATTATTGGATATCTATCAGAGAAATAATATAGAAAGTAAATAAACAAAGAATCGCAGTAAAACATATTTTTATTATTTAAATATAACCTTCAGGTAGTCCCTCATGTTATATGCAGATCTATATGAACTATTTTTTAAACGGTCTATTTACAGTGCGTAGTCTATGCATTACAACAATTGGGTGGAACATGGTGAAGGCCAAGGGCATATTCATCCTAGTTCATCACAGCCCCTTACCTTAAAAAATTTATTTACCTAAAAAATTAAGCAATCGTGTGCCCAACGTGGAACACGATAGTCTGAGGTATTTATTTAAGAGTGGGATCAAATTTAACAAACCACCAAGACAAGAAAACAATAAAATGCAATAAGGAAATGCATAGCAATGTGTACCCCATCGGGAGCAGAACACGCTTTACGAAAGCCCAGTGTGTACCCGATCGGCACTAACAACGTGGAGCAGATAAACCTGAACACTTACAAAATAGCACCACCAACGTGGGACTAAACAAGGTGACAAACTAGAACCTATTGAAATTAAAAACCACTAAAGTCTACCCAAACTTAAAAAATGGACCAACCATAAAGATGAGCAGCTATCACCCCATTTCTATACTACCCACATTCTCAAAAATAATAGAAAATATTGCCTTAACTATACTACTAATACTTCTAAAAAAAAGCAATCTACTAAAAAACCTTTGAGGTTGGACTACCTGAATTTAAGAAAGAAGAAAGCACAAATACCTTAGAATAGTAATAAATAAGAACCTGACCTGGTAAACTCATATTGACCAACTTTGTAAAAAACTCAGTTCAGGAGCGTATGTCATCAGACAGACGAAACAATCAAGAGGGATTAAAACAGCCAAAATTGCATATTTTGCACTTTTTGAATGCCATCTAAGGTATGGCCTGGCATTATCAGGTGGATCAACAAGCTCAAATTTGAGAAGAGTGCTCGTACAGCAAAAAAGAGCAATCCAGTGCCTTACAGAGTTCAACTAACATGACAGCTGTCAAGAATCTTTCAAAGAACTACAAATACTAATAGCAATGGCACTGTTCATAATAGAAACCATCTTGCATGCAATAAGAACCAACCAAGACAGATACAGAGATCTACATAAACATAACATTAGAAATACAATAGAGTTTACACTGTCAAGTTACAATTTAAGTTTTTACAAAAAGAAGCCTAGCTACAAAGGGGCCTTGTTATACAACAAATGCTTGGACACCACAACAAGAAACCTGGACAACGACTGAGTAGACAACTGACAGTGTGGCACACAAATTGTATTTATATTATGTTTACAAGCAATAATGATGTTGTTCTTTTATATAAAGAAAGATACAATTTGTGACTTAAATAATGAAGTTAAAAGTATGTCATAACTTTTAATTATTAAAAGGATGGGAGGATTGCTTCCTATATATGCAAGTCATTACTCTACTTCTTGAAGAAATAACTAACCCAAAGAGGTAGACACACACGCTGTTTACATGGCGCTCAGCCAGGACTGAACGCTGAGTCACGTGTTCGGCATTTGACATTACACTGTTCACCATATTTCTACCAGATATCGTTAGTATGTCTCTTGCTAAGTGTTTAGAGTAGAATAGAATGTTTATTCACCAAAGAGACATTTCATTACAAATGTATAAAGCAAGTCACAAAAATAGGTAACACTGGCTTTTAACACTGTTGTTTAACCTATGATATGGTAAATCAACAAGACAACTAAATCTAGTATCATAAGAATGTATTTCATTTCTTAATTAACCTTTCTCAGGGCACTTTTTTTAAATATAACAAACATTCAATAATGTTGAGGGAAAACAAAGTATTAATTCTGAGGTTTCTAAATAATTCTCTACAACGTTCCAAGTTTAGTAGCTCCTGCTATGACTCTTACAGCTTTTTCTTTACTAGAAATATTTCTTGTGATAAAAAAGCACCACCCCAGACAATTTAGACCATAATTAATATGAGTCTGAAATAGCCCAAAGTAAGCCTGTCGGAGATTGTCCCCATCTAATTCACCACTAAGGCGCTTCAGAGCAAAAATACTCTTATTGAGGCTAATAATATTTTGATTCCAACAGAGTTGGGTCAAGGGTTAAGCCCAGAAATTTTGTAAAACTGTCATTCTTTTGGAGATTTTTCTTTTGTGCCAAGTACTTGTTTTTTCTTCATTTAATACCAACTGATTTGCAGCCAACCAATTTTGAGCTAATTTTTATTTAATTAAAAATTTTTCAATGCTTAGCTGCAACTTAAATGCTTCTTGACGATAGTAGTGTCATCAGCATACAAGACAACCTCCGATGGCACATTCTCACTTAGGTCATTAATCATTACTAGTGTAACAGGTCAAATTACGACATTTGAATATTCACGGGGAATTGGCAGACGTCTGACTGTGACGTCAGTGAATCGGCAGACTGTGACGTCAGTGAATCGGCACTGTGACGTCAGTGAATCACATGTTGTCGGAATTGAGATTTATTCAATTAATAACGGAGAAATATATTAAAACTTTATACGGGAACAAATTTAATTAATTAAAATGAATTAAACATAACCAAAATTCGTGTTTTACAAAAGTACTAAATAAAATTACGCAGAAAAGCCAATTGTGGGATAAAATGACTTACATATTGATGACGTCATAAAGCACATGTTGCTAAAAATTTAAATAAAAAGCTTTGGAAAAATAATAAAAGAAAATAGAAAGACTTAAATTGATTAATTATAGTGAACGTGATAAATTTCAACAATTATAAGAAAAGAATCAAATTATATTTAATCGTGAAGACGCTGATTTGAACGGGAGAGGGGATGAGTATTGTTTTGAGTCGGTATGCGTAGTTTTATACGGAGAATCCTTCTTCTCTTTCTAGACTTGAAGCAAGGAGGTTGTGCTCATGTGGATCCTCCTGGACAGTAGTGATAAAATTAATAGGAAACTGTATTATGGTGTATTGAAGTTTTAATAAGGGATGGGATGTTATGTTAAATTCTCAAGTTATCAAAGCAAGGTGAGTGGAATTATATATGTATGGACAGTGTAATATAAAATAAATTGACATCAAGGTCATTTGCTTTGACTTTTATTTGAGTATCCCATCTATAAAGAAGTGTGATAGGAACTTTAATGGAGTGATATTGAGTTTTTTTTAACCATTATTCAATCTATTTAAAAACCTGACATAGATATAGACTTGTTGTTGGTGATATCAACAACACCACTAAATTTTGATAGTTATTTGGTATCAACTTGGAATAATATGAGTTAGCCAACACGAAGTAATTTACATAACCAATGAGAGGGAGCACATTTTGAATACCTATTGGGAGAAAATTGGGACAACAAACGTGGGTCTGGAACGTGGCAGAGTTTCAAACAAACGAGGGGACCGTAGCAAAAGGACACAGCTAGCTTTGGGCAGATCTTGAGCAAGATGGCGACCAACGCGATCTGCAGCAAAATGGCGCACAACAACGTGGGGCCTCAACAACATTGAATACCGATACGCAGCACTAGGAAAAGCAATGGTCCAAGGACAGAGCCCTGTGGCACACCACAAGAGACATCCAGACAAGTGGAATAAAGATTGTTAAAAGTGACATACTATTTATGACCATGTAGATGCTACAACCTAATAATATAATATTTTGTGTCTGTTTCGCTTCTGATCAGCTGATAGCTCATCTTGTACACTGTGTTCCCTGATGGTTTGTTTACATCATGTGTAAAGACGGAACGTGTTAACTTGTGTGATTCTGTAGTTGATATAGTGTTTTATAGTGATTATGAGTATATAATTAAAGTGACTGTGATGGTGATGAAAGCCTTGAAGATTACATTATACCTCGATCTAGAAACCATTTTACTAATAATTTAGTTGTAGACAACTCAGACCCTGTGGATGGAGGTTATCTAATATTTCCCGGCCAGGACAACTCGAATGACATTATCCTTCCTTCAGATCATGAAGATGAACAAAACAGGAAAGTACATTTGACTGTTGTAGACCTAGAAATACTGTATTAGACATACACCTAGTTTACTCTGGTTCCAAAGATTCTTTTATTGATAGGCCTATAATATTTGACAGCATTCCTAGCACTTCCAATGGAATTTTGGCAAACAATAGGACAAAACCATTTTTTTCTTTAAATTTTATGTAACAATGTAGAGGAACAATTATTTAACAATTTTCAAATTTCATTGTTCTGTCATAAAAAAAGTTGTTATGGTAACTAAACACACATTTTCACCTAAATTAATTGTTATTACGAGGCCTTCAGAGGTTCATATAACTACTAACTCAATGGGTTAATTTAAGGTGGATTTTAGTTGTAACAATAGTGTAAACGTATTTTCCATATGTTTACTTTTTAAGGTTTTCCAAATAATAAAAAGGATCTCTAGAGACCTTACTTTCCAGAAAGTATACCTCCTTTATATCGCCAACTACTCCCCCTCAGAAATAAATTAAATTCTTGGGCATGTGCCTAATACACTCCAACACAAACTCACGCAACCTTTGGATAAGACATATTATAAGTACATTGTTAAAAAAAAACTTCTACAATAGAAGAATTGAATGTAAAATTTTAATTTCACTTGCATTTTTCTGATTAAGTTCTGTCCAGTTGATGGATCTGAAGAAGTTATGTGCCTTGATGTCCTTTGCATCTTCCGGCCCTCCTCCAAGCCTCTTTGAAGGATCTTTTACCAAGAGTCCACTCAAGAGGTCTTTAGCGTCTGCAGATATATTCCTGGGGAACTTGACCTACAAACATGCAAACATTTGTAATTACTGCTGTACTTTGTAAAAATACATACATTTGTCTGAAAATATTATTCTCCCGTACATACCAATTAATTACAAAGTATCATAGTACAAATTCTTTTAAAATCAATTGTAAAATTCCAGCAATAAAAAAGCACCACTAAAATTAACTAATGAACCTTTCAGATTCCTGTAGTAATGATGGTGTTGCCTAAGGAACAATATTAAAACACACATGGATCACCTGGCAATAGTTATTTTTAGCTAGATATAGACTGCCCGTAACTAGGCGATTACCATCTTAGGCTTGATTTAGATGGTTTGCTACTCGTAAGTTGCCAATTCGAAAGTTAAACTACAGCAAGTGATGAAATCAAGAAATAAATTTAACAATGTAATGTACAGTGATTCACCAACATTCAAAAAAGAGATAGGAGTGAGAGAATTTTTGTTACTCATCTTATACAAAACAAAATGCCATCATTTCAAAATTAATTGTCAAAAAATCAAGAAACTATGAACATTTAATTTGTTTTCAAACTTAACCCTTTGCACGCCAGCCTATTTTCCAAAAGTACTACCCAAAAACACCAAGGGCATTTTCAGCTGTTTTGCAAGCTTTCACAAAATGTATCATAATTTTTTTATTTTTTGAACAGATATTGATGATTGCTTTACCATTTTTTTGCTTATAAAATGCCCTTGTTCAGTTGGTAAATTGTAGTTGCATAAATGTAATCTAAACTTATAAAAAAAAATTTAAAAAAAATTAAAAATAAAAAAAAAAACTTTTTGTAGCACAAATAAATGGTTTCAAAAAACATTTATGCTGATTTCCTGTTATATCCCAGTAAACTATATCTACCCCTTAACCTAACTACAAAATTTCAAAAGCCTACCTTATATAGAAGTCCAGTTGTGATTTTTTTCACTAAATGTGACACGGGCACAGTTTTTGTAAGTTGCATGGACGTTGTATGTAATGTTACAATATATTCACAAATCAATATTTGACACTATACTAAAATAAATCGGTACTTTGGGATTATACTAACCACACCAGTATGAAGAACACAAAAATATAAATTTATAGAAATAAACATGATAGAACGAAAAAAACAACTCTTTAATTACAAAATTACAAAGATGATCAATTGTTAATGAGGTCAGATTCACTTAAACTTTTTCAATGAACTTAGAACGTTATAAAACGATGTATTTGAGTAACAGAACTAACATTCCATCAATCAACAAGCATTTCCAGGTATTGTGATCGGTATTGTTGTCGCTGTTATCGCATCTTTCTCGAGAATCCCGATTACGGCAGGCCGCACGGCATCACATGATTATTTACGTTTTTTGCACGGTACATAATTTCCTTTCCATTACTATTCAATTTATATTTCTGATCAGCCCCTCTAGAATTATATTTTACTGATAGGTACTATCTCGAGGGATGTTTTTCTTTCGTTGACATCAGCGCGGACTTCGGCAGCACCTTCGGCCGGAGGCACTCGCATTTTAGGTGGCGGAGTGTGATCAAGAGTATAAACAAGTTTTGTGTGTTTTTTTTCAATAAAGAGTTTAGTTTTTGTTTGGTAATGTTTGTTTTTATTGAATTTTTGTGTTTGGAGAAATGTAGGGGTAAAATACAGAAGTACAACAAAGCGAACGGCTGGCGAGACTCTGCAATCACGTTATCTACTAGACCGCTCGACTTTGACCTCTGTCTGAGGATGGGGAGGGGTTTGCAATAAGACAATTCTTGTTTTATACTGACGAAATATTGTTCTACGCTAATCTAGTAATCAGTAGAAGCTAAATGTCAACTGTCTGAGGATGGGGAGGGGTTTGCGATAAAACAATTCTTGTTTTATATTGACGAAATATTGTTCTACGCTAATTTATTAATCAGTAGAAACTAAATGTCAAATAACGATTCATGTCTGGGTGTGGTCGGTATAATCCCAAAGTACCAATGAATCTAATAAAAGGGGCATAATAAAAAATGCCCTAACAACAAAAGTAATGAGAGAA
Source organism: Homalodisca vitripennis (assembly GCF_021130785.1). Lineage (NCBI taxonomy): Eukaryota > Metazoa > Arthropoda > Insecta > Hemiptera > Cicadellidae > Homalodisca > Homalodisca vitripennis. Next base: position 32,160,266 of record NC_060209.1, read on the forward strand.
TTACAAACTTAAACAACGCACAGCAACACGAACGTAACCTCACTCTCGACCAAACAATCCAACAGCTGCGAAGCTCAAATACGACCAAACAAACAGTCCATAAAGGAATAAACTACTTTGTGGTTTCAAAGCAACTAATCGACTATCGATTAGTCAAAATTTCGCGGTAATCAGATGAATTATAAGAAAATTACAGGTGAAAAACGTGACGTACCTATATTACGGCAGTTGGCGATTTTCAGTTGAGTAGCCGACGGCCGTAATATAGGTACGTTGGCGTGCAAAGGGTTAAATAATAACTTTGTCGGTCTAAACATATAAACAGTGGCTTGAAAATATCTAAAATGTTTTCTTTATTTAAAAACTTTGGATATGGTATCAAGAGAGCTGGATTTATTACGTGCACCACATTATGACATTTAAACAAACAAATTTTGTGGAGTTGCTCACACTAGCTTACCTCTTCCATAAGTATAAGTGTGAAGAGAACATCATGGTCTCTGTTGTAGAAAGGCAACCGTCCACACATCATCTCATACATGACCACACCTACTCCCCACCAGTCTACGGCTCGTCCATAGTCATTATCTTCCAGTACCTGTCAAACACAGAAAATCAGCACAACTGTAAAAGGACATCCTGATCTCTGTGGTGGTCACTCTTGTTTAACCCTTGAATCAGCAGTTGATTTTCCTCTAACTGGCTGGTAATTTGCAGAACGTTTTGATAAAATGTGTAAAAATCTTTCGTTACTATATAAGCCTAGTTATACTTGGTATCATTTTGTTCTGAATTATCTAGACTACTATGATCCATACTAACCATAACGTAAATATCTCAAATTCTTTGTAAGTAAATGTCTTATAAGTTTGGGTGAACCCAGAAAGAATAGTTAAACATAAACAACAAAATTACAAGATAGCCAAAACATCATAAAATTATTTGATTTTTATAAAATAGTATGTAAAATTCATAATTGAAATATAATGAACAGCTGAGTAACATCATGCCTTTTTTGTTCCTTCATGTTAATGTGACATCAATGACAGTCATAAAAAAGTAGTGCGATCATTTCATTGATCAGTTCATTCCTCCGTGCATTGTACTTAATGCTATTTTTGTTACCAACATTGTTTATACAGACACTCAGTGCTCAAGAGTATCACGTATTATGTGTTTTATACCATAATTATATGTTTTGTATGGTAACATTATAATGTTCAAGTACTACTAAAAAAATCTACATAAAAAAACAATATATTTTCTAAAACTAGAATAAAATTAGAATGTTTGAGCTATTTTGGAATTTTTAATTTACTCACCTTACTATCTTTCCTAGGTTTGTCCCCACGAATTTTTAATTTTTTACAACTGTGATTTACAAAGAAAATATGAAATATGTTACCCTAGAACTGGTTTAAGACTCAGGTGAGTCCTTTGTATGTGTTCCCCAATGTCAAACTCGTCTTTTGAAAAAAGATTTTTAATATTGTATTTATTCACATCTGAACACAGCTTATGATGTAATCTATGTATTACTGTACTCAGAGAGATATGCTGAGTATTTTTATACAAGATACTTGAGGTTTTCATACACAAAAAATTTTATATCAAATTATAAAGTTTAGTAAAAAATCATAATCGACTGTCATGGCAGCACCAATGACGAACAATTCATATAGTACGCCATTTTCTGGCTTCATTATTGAAGTTGAATATTTATCTGAACTTTAATATTGGTACCATTGTGTTCTGTCTCTTCAGCTACAAAATAGTCACCTGTTTTCTGCTGCTGCTTTATCATTTGAGCAATAGATTTTAATGTACAGCGAGGTTTGGCGAGTTTATATTTTGGCACAAGATTTATGTAAGAGTCTTTCAGTTTTTTAGTGTTCATGGGAAACCAATTAGATTATTAGATAGTGACTTGGAAAATTCCAACCTCAGCAATCATTCTCACCCTGTTGCTCTAGTACAAATTTTTTATGTTTCCTCCAATATGAACGTCATTCCGAAGCCAAACACCAAATGTTTTCTGACATTTTTGAGATAAGTTGTAATAATTTTAAAGAAAAAAATCATGTCTGTAATTTGCTGCCTGGCTTCCTCATATTATGGTTTTATAAATAAAACTTTCAATTCAATTTCCTGGTTACATACTTGTACAATCCTAAAAATGTGTGTCAGACCATTATAAGCCAGCCCTGTTTCATTCAAAAACAGATTGATCAAAATCGGTTCAGTATTGTGAAAAAATGTATGGCAAACATAAAAAAATAACATAGAAACAGATTGAATTGTATAACCCCTCTTTTTTGAAGACTGTTAAAAAAAAAATTTAATCTTTATGGCTAAATTAAAAACCACAACTTCCGGCCATATGCTACTAATCTTTACAGATGTTAAAGTACCTAACTGAGTCTCAAAAGAAATAATGAAGCTGACCTCTGGAGCTAGGTATTCTGGTGTGCCACAGAATGTCTTGGTTGTCTGTCCGTAGTTGATATCCTCCTTACAGAGGCCAAAGTCTGCTATCTTGATGTGTCCATCCTTGTCCAACAGGAGGTTCTCCAACTTGAGGTCTCTGTAAATGATCCCTTCCTCGTGCAGGTAACCTAGTGCTGAGATGATCTCAGCACCATAAAACCTGGAATATCAATCATAATAAAAGATCATAAAGTACAGTCTTATTCACTAAAGAACATTTTTTCGATTAATTGGCAATCATTAGGAAGAAGATAAAATAAATAGGTAATGGAAAATACATGTGAGATAGTTGAACTTTAATTATCTTATATCTAGATAAGTCTACGTGATTGTCTTGAAGAATCCAAGTGCTGACTTTCTTAACATCGTATCTGTATGAACATTTCTGATCTCAAATTTTCTCAGCATTACTTAACCAATAATGACACTATGATAAGCAAGAGAATGAGTAATGTTAACCACTGCTGGGGTTTGAAGTGAGCCTTCTTTAATCAACCAAGATATATTATTTAGAAGTGAATGTCCTCACCCACCTTCTCTAGTTCGATTTAATCTTGAAGTCCACATTGAGATAACACCAGTTTTTAGAAGCAATCAGTCGGAGAATGAAAGAATCTTAGAATAAACATGAGAGTAGATATGATTTTATTCTTTTTAGTGGTTTATTCAAAACAACATAAAACTACAGTCAGGTGATGATAAGCTTCTCTGCATCGCTTGCTGTACCATATCAAGTTGTTATCGTACTATTTTTTTCAACACAATGAAAAAGAGGAAGAATTACAGAAAACCAGACAGTTCAACTTTAAGTCTCAATCTTTCAGCCTGCAGAACACTCATAATATGATGGTTTGAATTTATTACAAGAGAAAATACAAAACATATTATCCTCCTTTATCTTGACCCATCTGTACAATCTCCCCTGATGTTTTAAATACTGCTCAACTCATTCATACTTATTTACTCTCAAATACCAATTGACACACAAAACTTAGCGATAAACGGAACTGAAAAAGTCTCACACAGATGAACATGGCGTTTGGACATCCTTATAGATAACAGAAGTTTATATATCTTGATCATATTTTCATAACACTTAGGACTATTGTTTTTTAGAACTCATGTTGTTGAAAGAGTGATGAACTAATTCATCATCTAATAGATTTTAAAAGAATATCTTCTAGAACCTTGACAACCACTGGATTCTTGAAGGACATGACCTGATACAACTGTTTCAAACGTTTGCTGCTAAACAAAATGTTAATTCTGCTGTAAAAACCTTAAAATTGCTAGTTTCCCTCAAAATGTTATTGAGGAAGAAGCATGAAGAAGGAAAAGGCCAAACAAAGAGCTCCAACAATACAAGAGTTGCAGTACACAGGTACGGAGTAACTCATCAATGAAGTGAAGGCACATGAAAGAGCAACATGACACAGCTCAGAACACAAGAAACAGGGTGTGGTGGCTGTTCCCAAATGCTTCATCACTGTATCTCGAAGTATCTATTGCCATTTAATCTCAAATCCTCCCTAACTGTCTCTTGACTCGTGCAGTCTCATCACCTCTTCATATTACTTGTAGAGCAAGAGAACATTTCACTCTCCCCACTTAAAAGTTGTCAACATTAAACTCAGTTTAATTATCTGAAACAGAATTAAATCCACCATAGTAAAAAATTTGACATAAATTATATAAACAAATTTAAAATTCCACAATGTATATACAAAATACAAACTAAACTTGTCTTACAAAAGACAAGGACATAAAGTACTTTGAGTATTTGTATATTATAACAATAAAAAATACAATGGAATTATTCAATAATCTTTATATACTAAGAAGTAATACACACGTGTACAACCATCAATTTTAAAACTTTGAACTGTGGATAAAAAGAGATACCAAGAAAAGACACACTTATGACCACATTGTACACACAACATTGACCGCTGTTTTTTGTGAAGTAGATAACTTGAATCCTTCAAGGACCAATATTTTTCAAACTATTGTGACAAAAATATGTATTATTTCATAAAAATACGGTTGTTCATAAAAGGCAGCTGCTGAAATGGTTGTTTGGCAGACATTTAGAGCAAATGTATAACTTTATAATGTTTGTACTCAATGTCAAGTTTTTCCACTAAAAATCTTTAAAAATAAACCAAATTTATTAGCAATATTATTAATAGGCTCAAAAATAGTCTTCAATTAATTTATGTATTATATTTAAAAAACCTCTTCATACTAACACTTTTAGCGTAAAAACAAAAACTAATTAATCTGTAAGAAATGATTTTTTTTAATGACCATCTCATATTGAATGAAGGTTCACAGTTTTATCAAATTGGACACAGAATTGAAAACCTCTATGATGATGATAGTATGTTTTCACACTATAGGCTTGTGAAAATATTAAAACATTACCACTTAATAGGTATGCAATAACAGTACAAATTTTCTATTGTTCTGTATTGATTGAAGTGACGGCTTGGTATAATATATTTCTAATACAAAGACTTATATATCATAATTTGTCGGTTTATGATATATTTAAACTATTTACTAAAACTCAGTTTAGATTTTGACTATTTGGAACACTTAATAGACACTCTTTCCTATACTTTAGGTGTCCCTTTCATAATTTTATATCTTTTTCTACCATGCCCTTGTGATAAGTAACCATAAACGCATAAGTAACGCAACAACCTTAACATTGAGGAATTACTTTACCTATTAGCTGTCACCAAGCAGATGAGTGGTTGGCAACAGACAGGAAGAAACAATGTTTTTTTTATTCTAACTGTATTAATTTGGACACATAAATTATCACAAAATGTACAGTACTTAATGTATCCATCATGATCTTTAAGTACAGTTTTAAATAAGTTAAAACAATTCTGAAAATTTGAATAAAATTCTAAGTCCTAATTATGAACACTATAACTGGATGACCAATCCGTCTGTATAAGCCTGGCGGTCCTGTGGAGAAAACACTTAAGAAGATAGAAAATCTGCACTCAGTCCTCAAGGATATAAAAGAGATGTCTTTAATTCAGTAAAGCACATACAAGAAAATATCATATTTCATCAAAGAAGAAAAAAAGATAAATCAAAGAAACTATTCAATTTCATTATTTAATCTTGACTGAGTTTAACCCTTTCCGGATGAAATACGGGCACAGCCCAGCTGGCATACCATGTCATATTTTGCTGACATATGAGATTAGTTTGGCGGGTTCTACTGGCTCTGCATAGTGCTGCTACCTCTCGGGAATAGTTTGAACTATTTTAAACAATATTGTACCTGTTTCTTTGCAGTACATTTACTGGTTTGTTGACAAGCAAAGTTCCAACTGAATATTGTCTGTCAATGTAAACAAACTATTCGAGCCACTGAGAATCGGATTCTTTGTACTTTTACTGTTGTTTTTTTCATAATACTAATTTGTTTTAGTTTTTAATCTATTGTAAATATGTGAGTAAAGTGCAATTAAACAATGTAATCAGTTTTAGGCCTTGTTTTCATGTGAATATACATAACCTTTATTACTTCGGATTGAGTTGCTAGGTTATAGTGTTAAAACAATACATGAATACTCACTGAGTACTATTTATTATTCTGATAATACTGATTACTAAACTAGACAATGATTTACCATCCAGTGATGAAGAGATGATTTGCCTCCTCCACCTGATCTAGACCTACATATCCTAGACCTAGCAATAGTGATTTGTTTAAATTTTATTTTTTAGAGTTTATTGGAGTATAAATAATACTACAAAACAAAAAATAATTAGGAATTTTTATTTAAAAGCAACAAGAAAATATTTGTTTTAAGTATTAGTATAAGTATTAAATTATAAAGTAAAAATATAATGGTATAACAAAAACCATTGTTTTATACTCTTTGTTTGAAGGTTATTTTTGACGATGGAAGGATTGTGAAGGAAACAGGATTTTTCCGGACTGTTCCTGAGGAACAGGGTGACCCGCTTCCGCTGCGAGGCCAGTCTTTTACTCAGAAAAATTCCTCCCACAAAACCCAATTTAACAATAGAGGAGAAAAAGGCCAGGTCGATCCTTGGGAAAGATGACACGGTCAAAATCTTACCTGCCGACAAAGGCAACGCTACTGTGGTACTTGACTCAGTAGCGTATAAAGAAAAGATTGCGGAAACCTTAAATACTGGGCAAATATACAGTTTTAAATAAAGACCCCGACTGATTCATTTGAACGCAAAGTAGCAAACAACCTTAAGAAAACAAAAAGAATTTTTTTTTCAGATAAATTTAGATCTAAATAACTCCTCACCCACTCCAAAATCCCCCATATGTATGGCCTTCCCAAAATCCACAAACCTACCCATCCTCTCTCCGGCCCATCATTAGTTCTCGTGATTCACCTTGCAGGGAATTGTCTAAAAGTCCTCTTGGACATCTTAACACCATTGGTAGGAAAACACTGACTCTTTCACATCAAAAATTCCAGGGATTTCGTAGAGAAGTCAAAATCCCTAAAGTTGACCTGAAACTGACAAACTGGTAAGTTTTGATGTCGAAAGTCTATTTACAAATGTACCAGTTCCAGAAACTCTCGGAATTATTAAATCACGTCTCAAAGAAGACCAAACATTAAAGGATAGAACTAAACTTCCCGTGCCAGTAATTATGGAACTGTTAGAACTATGCACTCAATGCAATTATTTTGAGTTAGAGGGTAAAATTTACCGTCAAGAATGAGGGGATTGGCAATGGGTTCTGCACTGTCTCCTATTTTCCGCCAATATCTTTATGGAGGAATTCGAGCGAAAAGCTTTGGCTTCAGCTCAGTTCAAACCGAAGATTTGGTGGAGGTATGTGGATGATACCTTTGTTATTTTTTCTCATGAGACATTGAATTAAATAATTTTTTGAATCACATTAATAGTATTATCTCCTTCCATCCATCCGCCTCACAATGGAAGTGGGAAGTCCAAAACAAGCTTCCCTTTTTGGATGTGTGTGTATTAAGAGATAGGGATGTCCTTAAGACAACTGTTTTTTTCGAAAGATAACACACACAGGAAAATATTAAATTATCAATCCAACCATCAAAAATCTGTCAAAGAAGGAGTAGCCTACTCGTTGTTTGATAGAGCAAAGAGCTTGTGCTCAGATAAAGATGGACTAAAAGAAGAATTTAAGAAAATTGAATCGGATCTCAGAAGCAATGGATACCCTCAATTAGTAATTAATAAGTGCAAACAAACCAGAAGAATCATTCTGAGTCAGAAAAACAGAATTGTGATAAATTTGCGTTTATGTCAATCCCTTATGTGCCGGGATTATCGGAGAAAATTAGAAGAGTAGGTAGAAAGTACAACATTAGAACCGCGTTTAAAACACACAACACTCTAGACAAAGTCTCGTAAAAACAAAACCAAAAAATGGCACACAGGATTCCAAAAAACTGTGTTTACAGTATAAAATGTAGCTGCAATAGGAATACATAGGCGAGACAAAAAGACCACTAAACATAAGGATAAAAGAACACAAAGAAAACACGAGAAAGGGTTTCACAGAAAAGTCAAAAAATTGCACACCATTGTTGGTCCGAAGACCATCATATGAATTGGGATGAAGCCCACATAATACATCGGGAACCACATTTCTTCAAAAGGAAATTAATTGAGGCAACATACATTAAATTGGCAGACCAACCAATCAGTCAACCATCAGTCGAGATTAGGCCGCTTTGGTTGCCAATTCTAAAAAATGAACTAAAGAGAATACCAAAAGTATCAAACGGATCGGAATATTTGCAATAAACCAATGCGGAGTCACAATATGGTTTTAAGAAGTTCATCTCGCATGAACCAATAATAACGAAAGGGCCCATTCCTGTTCCCCTTCCCTTGTATTTCCGCCATCTTGTTTTTAGCCGCCGTCACGATTACCATTGGCTACCCCCCTCTTGGTCAGTCGTAAATGGTTAGTAGACGAGTGAAGACATATTGTGACCTGTATTCCGTAGTTTTAGTTTAATGATTGGTGTTTTGTATAGTTTTTTTTATTAAGTGCATGTCTTTAGTGTTAGTGAAGTTTGACATACAACATGTAGGTTGTGATTCCTGACTCAGGCGTGCCACAACGCTTTAGTAAGATTTGTTTATTTTAACCTAGTTTGTAATTATGTATTAGGTTAGTTCTTTACCTGAAGAAGAGATCAGATTGCAGATTCTCGAAACGTAGTGTTACTGTTTTCTTGTTTCACTTAACGATGGCAAATGTCCGGAAAAATCATTGTTTTATACCTAGTTTTAATCTACATTTAAAGCCAAATCACAAAAAAACATGTATTGCCTTATATTTTTCATCATAAAAAGTGTTAATTCACAAAGTTCAATGCTGTACTTTAACTAAACATTTAAATACAACCATATGGAGACATTAGCACTTTTTAATGAGTCCTGAAAGGGTTAAACATTTCCTTTACATATATCTTATTGTCTTCATTATAGGTCACTATAAAGATGCTCACTATTTCTCCTACAAAGTTAATCATTTCAAAATGTTTTATCCTTTTTACAAATATATTCAAAATATCATCAAGGCAAATTTGTTTTGTTGTTATTTTCATTAAAATGTTAAAAACTAATGCCTCAAAAATATAATTATTATAACTATTCGGATTGATGATAACAATTTTAAAATATCGAAAAGGTTTTTACTCACTGTTCACACCAAAACTATTAAGCACAGGTTTGATAGGTTTCTAGATTTCATTCAGAAATTTAATTTCCGATGACATTAATGTGCAACTTACCTGGTACGTTCCTCGCTGAAGACTCTCTCCCTACTTAGATGGAAGAATAGTTCCCCACCGTTGACATACTCCATGACAAAACAGAGTCGGTCAGCAGTCTGGAATGAATACTTGAGCGACTGCAAACAGATCAATTTGTTTTAATTCTGAAACTATGTCACGCTTTAATTTATTAAGAACTATGCAATTTCCGAAGTTAATGTTAGATTAAGGTATAAAACAGGTTTTTTAACCTGCACCTGTAGAAAATGATGTCACGAGCCTGTTTTATTCAATTTTAACACAATTTCCTGATCAATACTAGTTTTGAGCTAAATGTTTGAGGGATACTGATTAGGGCTGGATTCAGAAGCTTGGGATTTAAAGAAAATGAGATGTCTATTAATTCATTTTTCCTAGAAATCTACAGAGTTATTTCTCTTCTGCGGTCCTGACAGGGGCAGGATCAAAATGCAATAAGACAAGGAAATGTGTATTAAAAATAACATTTACCCTGTAATATCTACAACTAAATTCTGTTTTTAGACTTGTGTGTGTATACGTGAACGTGTGTGTACATATATATTTTTTAGTGATGAGCTGATTCCAAAACAAACTAAATTCAGATTCATATACCAAAATTGTGGTCTCGATTCAGAATTCAATTTAGATTCCTGTGTTATTGTTACAAAGAAATAAGAATACAACCTGACCTGAACGACAAAACTGGATCACCTTTTTTACTAGGAATGATCTGATAGAACAAGAATTCTATTCCAATTCTTTATAGGTAATAAGAAATAATTTTCTTTATAACTCTGTCCAAAAATCCTTAAGGCAGACTTTTGGCAATGACGAACATGCATAGACTATATTATACTAACTTAAAGCAAAATATTATTGACTATATTTTATTGATTTGGTTATTTATTTACAGTTTTTCAACCACAAAGTACAATAAAAATATATTTTAGCAATCAGTAACTTCTGTACTCCCGATCAGTTACTGTTCGTAAATATACACAGCAGCATCGTGCTGATGCATGAATATACATAGCAAATACTTACTAACTGCAATCAAAACATTTAAAAAAAGTACAATAAAATAACGTTTTTGCAATAGCAACTTGCACAATGCCGATCTGCTGTCATTTGCGAATAAACGCAGAAGACTTGCAATGATGTGGGAGTGAAAACATAGAAAATACTACATGCAAGCAAAATATTATTTATAAAAGTACAATAATTTGACGAATAAGATATCTATTTTCAGGTTTAGAAACAAAATAACGCAATAACACATTTTAGCTATACGTAATTTGTGTACTGCCTAACAGCCAATAATTAATAATGCTATGGGTTAATCTGCCGATCGATTGTGAAGTCCCGTTGATCGATTCTTGAAACCGAATTTTTATTGAATATTAGGGATGTGACTTTGACATGTCACTACTTCTACCAAGATGTTAAAAGATCCTTCTTCATTATATTTTCAACAATAAGAAGAAGGAAATTCGGTGACAACAAAATTTATTTAAGAAATTCTAGAGGTATTTTTAAAATTCCCTGATTTTTCCATGGAATTAGTAAAATTTCCTGAGAATTCCCAGTTTTACTTGAGCATAGGAATACTGCCTTTTTTCTTTTCTTCCTGTTGGTTTTCAATTTTATTTTGATCTTTTTCTTTTTTTTATTTATTCAACAGCAAAATAAAATAAAAAGTAATAAAACTGTTATAGGTATATAAAAAACTGAGTAGGTACCTTAGTAAAAACCAATAAAATCCTATAACTATTAAGTCCAGAGTGTACATTTCAAAAAATATTTGCTATTCTTCCAAAAAATTACCTCTGTTAGGTCTAAAAAAATGGGCAACAAAAGATGAATGCCGGAACCAAAAGTGCACTTGCAAACCTATGACTTCAGAGCAATAAATTCCCTTTATTCACTGTATTAGTGGCTCAGTGGCTCAGGACCGATAAAGCTCTTAGCTAAGCTCATGACCCATATTTGTCCTGTGGATCATTTTGGTTCTGAACTATAATAACAGTGATCTACAAAGTAACAAATGTTTAATATTGTTACTCTTAGAGCATTAAAACAATATTTTTTATGACTGGAGAAGGACCTTAAGAGTGTATATGTAGATCACTTATATTGTACTAACTATTAACTGAAAATATCTAACTAACTGCAGTATAGGATGTTAACCTTTAGAAAAATAAACAATGATTTGTTGTGGCTGGAGAAGAATCTTAAAACTATATGTATATCACTTATAACAGTTTACCAAGGGTTAATTATTATATAGTGGATTGAAATAAAAACCATATATGGTTACATTTAGATATTAAAGACTTACAATGAGGAAAGGATGATTTGTTGTTCGAAGTACTCGGTTTTCCGTTAATGTATGCGCAACTTCATCTTTTTGGATGATGACTTCTTTCTTTAATATTTTTATCGCATACAATCTTCCTGTTGCTTTCTCTCTACAGAGAATGACTTTCCCAAATGTTCCTTTGCCAAGAACCTTTAAGAATTCAAAGTTCTCTAGTGTCTGCAACAAGAACATTTTGATGAAACTTGGATAATACAATACAAAATAGTGATAAATATTAGGCATTACAATAAAACAACAACCATTATGAAACCATTTTATATTTACATATCACTTTTCTGTTTGGTTCCTTACAAAGTTATTTTGCAATAATTAATTAAAATGTGTCCATATTAAGCTGTTTTTGTTCCAACTGAGATTATTGATAAGTGAATGAATTTTGACGGTGTCAAGTAATATGTTACTCAGACTTGACCCAAGTGAACTTTCCTTGTTTACGCGCGGTAATTTCTAAGGAAGTGTTGTATATCAATTCCTATCAGTGAATCAGTGTCCACACTCAATAACCATTGACCAGAACTTTTATCAAGCTTGAGATAAGCGAACCACAATTCTAGTACTTATATTTTACAACCTATGTTTCCAGATAGTAACGATTTTATAAGGATACTGAATTAACTTCGTACTGATCTTTATAATGTTAATGGTACCATCTGATTTGTAATACTTACAAAATAACACAAAGAAATCCTCAATTTACATCAAATTATCCGAGTTCAGATTGACACTAGAATGACGGTCCTGGTCATAGTCTACAGAGGTAGTCTAATGATTAGGACAAACTGTTGAATCAAAATAGCACACAGTTGTTTTGTAAAGAGATATTAAAAATTGATTGATCTAACTACATAATTGGTGTAATAGTTAAAAACATTAATATCATCTAATATATCCAGATAAATTCTATGAATAGTAAAAATAACAGAAGAATACTGTCAGTACTTAATTTATGTTCAGGGGATGTAATAATAGCTAGTCAGCTTTCCAATAATTCTATTTTCCAAATTGGTTTGTGGAAGTGAGAACTGTTATCATGTCCATGACTCTATATCTGCAATTTTGTCCAAACAAACTGAAACTTGTGATAAACTATTATCTTAGGGTTTAGTTTTATTTAAATTTAAATCAGCATTAAGAAATGTTTAACATATCTATATTTAGTAAGAGAGAATTTATTTTTATGTGTTGGGCTAAAATGTTTGATCACTAGATAATTTGGAATACATTTTCAGTTTTTTAACACTCAATAACAGTATTATAATAATATTACCAAAGTAACATATATATTTTACTTTTGTAGCCAAGTGTAACACTGATTCACTTAAGACTCTTTTTATAGACATTTTTATAGTTATAAGACACAGGTTTATTATAATTTTATTGTGTTATAAAACTACTTATAATATATACACAATGTTTGAATGGTAAATCTAATTTAGTTGGAGTTAACCTTAAATTGAAGTTTACTTATTTATATTTTATATAACAACTTTTAAATATTAATTTGATTTGTACAAAAATGATAAAAATCATTATTATGTTCAACATTCACATAGAAGCGGTTTTTCTTATTTTATGGCTGATAATGAAGTTTTTTGAACAGAAAAAACTCCGGAAGAACTATGGGTCCCATAGTTTTATGTGATTGATGATTTTTAATAAATTACATTGTGCTATCTGTATTTTACGGGCTCTGCTTACTCTGTAAAGTTTATTAGGATGTTAAATACACAATTCATTTGATGTATTGAATCAGATTATTGACAAATCAGAAGCTGTTGAATTTTATTTCAAAATCCCACTATGAAAAAATACACCTTAAAGTGTATTATGTTAAAATAAACTATATCTGTACATAATAATCTAAGGACAGTTATTAAATTAAAATAACAAATTGTAAACACATTTTCTTTAAATTTTTGTAATAAAGCGTGTAAATTAATTAATTTACTCTTTAACCCTTTGAGTGCGTATACATCCACAACTGGTGACACTGACAGTGTAAAAAGTTAATAAAGTGCCAATTTTAATGACACCAATGAATCGTTTTATGAAATATTTAATATTGTATTGTTCGGGTATTTTAACTGTATGATTGTATTCAATATGATCAAAATATAGATATACAGAAGTTTGTGTTGTATTTCCTTTTTTTTTTAATTTCAATATTTTCTTCAGACAGCATATAGTGATCGAACTTGGCATGATTTAAATGTGCTAATAAATATGCAAACATGCATTAAAAAGTAGTAGTTGTTTAATTGGTTGTTACCAAGTAATAAAACACTTTTTAGGATAATTGTTTATACTGTACTTCTTCAAACTGTATAACATCGCTCTAAGGAATATTTATCATGAAGTATTACAAAAAATATGTAAAGAAATATTGGAGATAACTAAATAAGTTTATAAATAGAAAACAAACATGTATATATATCTTTTTTTAATAGGCCAAGCAGTGCTGAAGGCAGTAGTTGGCCCTTTTTGTTGTTTCAGGCACTACTATATTTGTATTTATATCTCAGAAAGGAAGAATGGAAGGAAGAAGAATACAGTGGTTGGGGCATGTGAAGAGGATGGGAGATAATAGAATGCCTAGAATAACACTGGAGAAGGAGGAAAGATGAAGAAGACCAAGAGGAAGACCGAGAGGAAGATGGGAAGACCAAGTGTGGAAAGACATAGAGAGAAGGGGACTACAGAAAATACAGGTGGAGGAAGAGGAGACCTGGAATGACAGACAAAAGTGAAGGAGGCTGTGTACGACGACCCGTGATAACGGAAATGTCTGATGATGATGATGATGATCTCAGAAAAATGTGTGTGTGTGTGTGTGTGTATGTGTGTGTGTGTATATATATATATATATATATATATATATACATGTATATATATATATATTATATATATATAATATATATATATATATGAATAAATTTGATTTGAATTTCTATGGTGTCTTAGATAGCATAATAACCCTTTGAGTGCCAACGGCAGAGTAATCCGCCGTCCGCAATTTGTTTTTTGTTTGTTATTAAAATGATATTTACCACTATTGATACTTATATCGTAATATTCTGTATTTCATTGTCTTCAATAAAAAAAAATGTTATAGCGTATACATGTACGCATAACGTCGACAGGTTAATGTTTTCAAGGAAAAGATCCTCTTACATCTGCCGAAAGTGTAAAAGGGCAGTACACACATTGGTACTTTGGGATTATACCGACCACACCCAGACATGAATCATTATTTGATATTTTGCTTCTACTGATTACTAGATTAGCTTAGAACGATATTTCGTCAATATAAAACAGGAATTGTCTTATCGCAAACCCCTCCCCATCCACAGACAGAGGTCAAAGTCAAGCGGTCTAGTAGATAACGTGATTACAGAGTCTCGCCACCCATTCAGCTGGTGCGTCTCTTTGTTGTACTTCAGTGTTTTACCCCTACATTTCTCCAAACACAAAAATTCAACAAAAACAAACATTACCAAACAAAAACTAAACTCTTTATTGAAAAAAACACACAAAACTTGTTTTTATTCTTGATCACACTCCACCACCCAATATGCGAGTGCCTCCTGCAGAAGGTACTACCAAAGCCCGCGCTGATGTCAACGAAAGAAAAACATCCCTCGAGATAGTACCTATCAGTAAAATATCAAATTCTAGAGGGGCTGATCAGAAATATAAATTGAATTGTAATGGAAAGGCAATTATGTACCATGCAAAAAACTTAAATAATCATGTGATGCCGCGCGTGGCCTGCCGTAATCAGGATTCTCGTGGCCTGCCGTAATCGGGATTCTCGAGAAAGATAAGATAACAGCGACAACAATACCGATCACAATACCTGGAAATGCTTGTTGATTGATGGAATGTTAGTTCTGTTACTCAACTACATCGTTTTATAACGTTCTAAGTTCATTGAAAAAAGTTTAAGCGTTGGGAGCATATAACGGAATCTGACCCCATTAACAATAAATTATTGATAATCGTTGTAAGTTTGTAATTTTGTAATTAAAGAGTTGTTTTTTCGTTCCATCATATTTGTTTCTATAAATTTATATTTTTGTGTTCTTTATACTGGTGTGGTCGGTATAATCCCAAAGTACCCACACATTCTGCTTCCCGAAACATACTTGTTAGGTACATGCCCAAACGGACATTTTGTATAAATGTAATTATTTTATTTTGTAAAAAGTAAATTGGTTCACTTTTGTTTTATAAAAAACATATTATTTAAGTTGTTTTTCAACTGGAAGCTTGAATTTAATTGTTACACCATAGAAAAAAAAGCTTTTGAAAAAGTACTGTATCGTATTTTTTTTTTAAAGTGATGTAAATATGTTATTTGTGGATCAAATGTAATAAAACTTGGACAGTGTGTGCAAAACCATAGGAGCATAACTAAAGACAAATGAAAATTGGCCTACAGAGTTTTTTGTAATTGATATCTACCTTAAACTTAGAAAAAAAGAAAAAATCATTCAAGTATATATACATATACTAAAAAATATATATTTTGTAATGCATGACCTTATATTTTGTGTTTGAATGTTCAAATATAGTGTATTATGAACTGTTTTAAAAAAAGTTTCACAAAGATCTGTTCATAAATAAGAGAGCTGTAAACGTTTTCCTAAACTTCTACATTTTTGACAAATATGCCCTGGCATTTCTTGCATAACCAATAGTATAGAGGCCTGGCACTTTTCTATGCAACATCAAAATAAGCCCGGCACTCCAAGGGTTAATATTAAATCTAAAAAATAATGAATATAACAACAAAACATAACTCTAGTTCAAACACAACATTTTATACAAAATTTGGATAGCATTTTAGTTTTAAGACTTTTTTTTAACAAAGTTAATTACTTTAAATGTATTATATTAGAAAATCTATGCTCAACAAAATGACAAGTAAAGTGTGTTATTTTATTGAATAGTTATTTCACAAAAACCTCTTTTCCAAACCATTGCATTTTAACGTCAAATTTATTTTTGATAGCACTGCTACATAAAATTTTATTTCCCTCTAGAAAAAGATACTATATAAGGTGTCCCATAACTCTCTGGACAAAGATATACCACGTTATTGCTCAAGTCAAGACAAAACATATTTCCCCATATAAAAATTGGTGTCTGATGCTTAGTTTCCTATCTGTCTGTCTGTATGTGTTTTTTAGAATGAAATTAATATCTTAAAAACTAATAAGTTTAATTATACCAAATTTGGTTTGAATATTAATTATAACAAGGGCAATTACCGAAAAACTTATCATGACATTATCTTTAGTATTTTCAAAATGGTGGCTATTAAAACTTTTAAACTTTGAATATATTAAAAACCAGCTGTTTTCTCAAGAATTACAAGAATAATAGTTTTTAGAGGATACTATCACAAATCTAATGACACCAACATTATTTAAATCAAATAATAAATAACTGATTAAGAGCAAATTTACTGTGACAATACATGGCCCACATTGAGGTTCTGAACGAATAGCAAAGGGGGCCATGTCTTGTCACAGTAAACCTGCTCTAAATCAATTATTTATTATTCGATTTAAATGATTATGGTGTCATTAGATTTTTGATAATATCCTCCAAAAACTGTTATTCTTGTAGTTCTGAAAAAAAACTGAAGGTTTTAAGATATTCAAAGTTTAATAGTTCTTATGGCCGCCATTTTGAAAATACTAAAATAATTTCATGATATTTTTTTCAGTAACTGGCATTGTTATCATAAACATTTGAGCCAAATTTCATATAATTTAATTTATTGGTTTTTGAGGTATTAATTTTTTAATAAAAACATACACAGACAGATGGGAAGCAAAGCATCGGAGACCCATGTTCATATGGTGAAATATGTTTGTCTTGACCTGAGCAATAACGTGGTATACCTTTGTCCAGAGAGTAACAGGACATCCTGAATGGGGTACGCTTTTACACTTAACTCATATATTTTCACTGCTACGCATTGTAATAAAAAAAACAGCAAAGTATAAACAAGAAAGCTATGTTACTATTAATTTGCTATTAAAATAGAATCAACATGAAAAATACATTAAGTTAACGTACCACTTTCTTTTTGCCGGTGGATTTACTACTCGAAGTGCCTTGAAGGGAAAACTTGGATTCCAGTTCCTCCATAGTGCCGATGCCACTTGCCTCCGTACCGCTGGAGACTGTGCCATGAGGTCCCTTCATCTCCACATCCTCCGAGTCTGCCAAACGGTCAGCCACTCCTTGGATAGCAGCCACCCAGTCCTCTCTAACCACACATAACTGTTTAGTACTATTACTGAAACTTGGATTCAAATTCCCTATGGTGCCGATACCCTGTCTCCATACTGCTGTAGACTGTGCCATGTGATCCCTTAATATCCACATCCTACGAGTCTGCCAAACGGTCAGCCACTCCTTGGATAGCAGCCACCCAGTCCTCTCTATGCACAAATAACTGTTTAGTAATATTACTGAAACCTAGATTCCAATTTCCCTATGGTGTTAATGCCACTTGTGCATTGTTTAGCTGGAATTGTGACATTTCGACCCTTAATCTTTACATCTGTCATGTCTGCCTGATGATCAATTACCTAGCCCTGTCTTGTTATACAAGAGTTCAGTAACAAATCTTAAACTTTTATTTAAGTTTCTCTGATGCCAAATACCACAAATATCTGTACTATTTAAAACTGTGCTGTATGATTTCTTATCTAACTTCTTCAAAATGTTCAAACAAGTTTCTTTAATCTAGACATATAGTTTTTATTATTCCCCATCTGTGAAACATGTACATTTTTCAGTTTAATATCAATCAATCCTTTGACTAGTAACCTTGCAAGTTTCTCGAGAACACGCCTTATGGCATCAGCAGTAACCCCAATCGCTCTCCAGGATCTACTAAACAATATTTCTTGTATGGTTTGGAGAGTTATAATTCACCTGAACGCGACTAACAAATAATGGTTGAAACATTTTTACGTAGTGCAGAAAACCTAATCGAGTGTAGTAGTAGCTTGTTTTCTCCGTTTCTTTCCAGTTATAATAATTTCTTGCTGATTCACTGTAGCTTACTATTTGTTTCAAAACTGCAAAATAGCCAAAGCAGTCAGTGAAATACATTTTAGAATTTTTTACAAAAAAAAAGATTTATTGTTTAATTACATTTGTCGTTACATGACTTATTTAGTAATATAAATTTTATGTAGTTGGTGGAAATCATATTTATGGTCTGTAAGTGATTAGGGAATAAACATTTGTATAATTAGCTACTGTGTAGAATAGCATAAGAAAACGGTTAGACCAAAAAAGACTGTCGGCTAGTACTGCCGCCAAGACACTAGTTTCATCCCACTCTGTAAAGATTTTCAGACTGGTGTGATCGTAATATCTTAGTTTTCCTTTTTTGCGAATATATCAATAAAACTCCAATGGGATATAAGATGAACTTATTAATTATAAGTAATCCACAATCCTGAATAATGTGAACACTGATTAAAAACTGGTGAGAAAATGTGTTTGGTGTGAAAGTATTTGCAGACAACAAACCTTTCTTTATCAGACTCGACATGGAATGTGCGCTCTATGACTGTAGTCCACTGAAGGCCCCTGATGATGAATGTATAGGGCTTGGGACGGTCTGTGCTCATGATCTGGCACCCCTTCACAGTGAAGTTGTTTAGGGGCTCAGGCAATGGCAGATCTGGTTTGTTCTTGTAGCCAATCAGAGATCCATCTTCCAGCAAACGGAAATATCGGGATCTCCAGTTCTTGATGTGCTCTCCTGCAACAGTTCACAAATTGTTTACATATGAGTTCCTTACGCATCAGCTGTCTTATACTCCGAACGTTTGTTTCAATACATATTAGTGTGAACGGTTATGCGTATAATAATATTATATATACAGCTGATGCGCAGTAAAAGATCGCTGTAGACATTACGTACTATCTCACTCGCACCCGCTTGTATGTATATCTCTTGCGCTCGCACCTAGAGTAACTTTTGAGGTGCCTGGCTGCATGAAGGAACCATAGAAAGTGTCTGGGAACTGAGAAAACATCTTTTTATAGTTCTCCTAATAACATATATAAATATTAGGTTTTATAATATGACGAAAGTACTATTTTTATTAATCGTACTTTAGGGATGCCTGGCAGGGGGTTGGAACTATACTAAGTGTCCGGCATCGCACATGCAGCTTTCTATCGTTGTTTAATGTTGAAATGTATAAAAACTGAGCTTTACACTATTACGAATTTAAACTGTGATTTCACTCACCTTTACTACCTGTTACCTGCCGAAGCCACCGCGACCCAGGCTCCATACTCGAGGTACGTTTATACCTGTATAGTACTCGTATACTGACAAGTTGTCAGCTTTTATGAAATAACGAATGCCTGGGCGTCGCGGGCTCTTAGACTATAATTTTCTAAACTGTTTTACTCTGAACAGCTGATTTAAAGTCAATGAGCTGATTAATGTGAACAGCTGTTTATTTAAGCTATTACAAGTTGTTTAATTCTCAGTTGGTAAAATTTGTAATATCATTATTTGCCATTCCTGTTGCTAATGAAAAGAAACTAAATCATAAACACTTACTAATTAAAACAAACAATACTTTATACTAAAGTAATTGGAATGGAGACAAAACAACTTTTACATTACAGAAGAAATAGGGTTAGTTATGAGTAAAATGAAAACCATGCCAGAAACATAAATAACTTTTAATAGCTTAAATAAACAGCTGTTCACATTAATCAGCTCATTGACTTTAAATCAGCTGTTCAGAGTAAAACAGTTTAGAAAACTATACTTCCTGTTGTGTAATGTGTAAAACATGGTATTATGTTTGGTAGTATTAATCAGTTGTTTGTTATCCGATTTTAATGAAACAACCACTGTTAGATTTAGAATAAAGTTTACAACATTGTAATATTCTTGTAAAATTTTCATACAGGGTATGGATTTTGCGGAATTTAACATCAAAATTTATGATTGGCTGCCATTTTGAAACGGGTAAAGATAATTTGTTCATATTTTTTTCTCAAATGGGCATAAGAAAGGCCAACACAACTGCAAAGTTTCATAACTTTATCTTTACTGGTATAAAAGATATAACTTTTTTGGTAAAAATTACATACATACAGATAGACGGAAAACTAAAAGTTTTAAGACATACCATCATATGAAGTTTTTTGCTCATTTTCACGTTTAGAACAAAATACTACAATATTGGAACACCTTTAGGAAACACCCTGTATACTCCTCATGTTTTACCAGTAAAATCGAAGATCATATCATCGTGCTTGATGCATGAGGTGATTCTGACATCTTTGCCTATTGGCTTCGCACAAACGTAGCTTTTGTTATTGGGTCAGGGTGTGGGTGATGTGAGAGAAGAGACTGTTCCGGGAAGAGACTATTCCGTCATCACTCCCGCTATGCGCCGTCTGCTACCTCTCATGAGTCATGAGTCACTCATTCTGTTACTGCATTGTAAACAAATGTGTCACTGATCCTTGAATTTGTTATCTGCTGTTTTCCTATTGCAAGCGTTTCAGCGTATTACCATTTTCATTATAATACACTCCCACCAAAACCTTCCTGCCCCACATTCCTCTTGTGAAAAAACCTGCTAATGAAACATTGTATAACAGGAAAATTTTTATAATTATGTAATGTCTCTATCTTAAGTTAAAAAAAATATGGTTTTTTTTAATTAGCTGGTGCATAAGGATATTTGAGACCAAAAATTACAGCCAGAGCAGAATACAGGTCTGAAATAAGCCAGCACTTATGGTTATAAAATGTATATGTGTGTCATTAAGAGCATAGTTACATCAATCATTGTTAAATTGAACAGCTGAGTCATCAAAAGTTTAGTATTTCTCTGTTAAAGTGTACATGTGTATCGTAAAGAGTATAGTATGTGTTCTCTGTTAAAGTTTGTAACTGTGTCTTTAAGAGTATAGTACTTCACTGTTAAAGAGTATGTCTATATCATCAAGAGTAAAATTATTTCACTATTAAAGTGTATGTCTGTATCATCAAGGGTATAATTATTTCACTGTTAAAGTGTATGTCTGTATCATCAAGAGTGTAGTACTTCACTATTGAAGTGTATGTCTGTATCATCAAGAGTATAATTATTTCTTTGTTAAAAATGTATGTCTGTGTGTCATCACGAGTATAATTATTTCACTGTTAAAGTGTATGTCTGTATCATCAAGAGTATAAAATTATTTCACTGTTAAAGTGTATAACTGTTGTTAGGGAATCATTGTTAAATTGTACAGCTGAGTCATCAAAAGTTTAGTATTTCTCTGTTAAAGTGTACATGTGTACCGTAAAGAGTATAGTACTTCTCTGTTAAAGTTTGTAACTGTGTCATCTAGAGTATAATACTTCACTGTTAAAGTGTACATCTGTACCATCAAGAGTATAATTATTTCACTGTTAAAGTTTATAACTGTGTCTTTAAGAGTGTAGTACTTCACTGTTAAAGAGTATGTCTGTATCATCAAGAGTATAATTATTTTACTGTTAAAGTATATGTCTGTATCATCAAGAGTATAATTAATTAACTGTTAAATGTATGTCTGTTTGTCATCACGAGTATAATTATTTCACTGTTAAAGTGTATGTCTGTATCATCAAGAGTATAATTATTTTACTGTTAAAGTATATGTCTGTATCATCAAGAGTGTAGTACTTCACTGTTAAAGTATATGTCTGTATCATCAAGAGTGTAGTACTTCACTGTTAAAGTATATGTCTGTATCATCAAGAGTATAATTAATTAACTGTTAAATGTATGTCTGTTTGTCATCACGAGTATAATTATTTCACTGTTAAAGTGTATGTCTGTATCATCAAGAGTATAATTATTTTACTGTTAAAGTATATGTCTGTATCATCAAGAGTGTAGTACTTCACTGTTAAAGTATATGTCTGTATCATCAAGAGTATAATTAATTAACTGTTAAATGTATGTCTGTTTGTCATCACGAGTATAATTATTTCACTGTTAAAGTGTATGTCTGTATCATCAAGAGTATAATTATTTCACTGTTAAAGTGTATAACTGTTGTTGGGGAAAGTACAAGGTCATAAATGTTATCAAAGTGAAAGAATTACATGCACCTCGTGTCCAATGTATTTGCTTAATGCAAGCGCAATGTGTTGTGTACTGTAAAAACATGATAACTAGTATCAACAGCGTTATTCACATTATTATTATTTCAATTAATACTGAAATTTGTCATTTCTTACAGACAACACCTAACTGAAGATTATAATTCATTTACATTGTATGTAGACAATTCTTGATTTTTAATGTAAATCTATATAATTATATCTTAATACCTTTTTTAAAAGCTCCTGATTACCTGTACCTTACCAATTTTCTAAACACTTTTCCTGATTCGATTCACAAAGAATCAAGTTTTCAAAACATTCCTGAGCCCTTAACACGCAACACTACAGCTCTCTTTCCCACTATAGCCATCTTTCCATCTTTATGTTTTGTAAAAACATACCAAAGTACTTATTAATCAAACTAGATTATTTGAAGTGCTTTTGTGATGCCAACACACCTGACTACCATAACACAATCAGAAGTACAGAGAAACAAAGTGGATCTCTTAGTAGTCAATGGTCATCAATGGGCTTTGAATGTTGTGTACATTGAATAGTGTCTGTTATTACAGTTTGTGTATAATTAAAAACATGAAAAAAACTAAATCTTTGTCTTTGCATTTGCTTTCGCTTTTCTTAAAGGTCTCCTATAGTGTAAAAATTTAAGTGAAACTTTTATGAAAAATTAATAATACACCTTTTGAATAATATTATTTTTACATTTGAAACACATAACTTTCAATCTAATCACTAAATTATAAAGCTAAATATTTTAAAATAGTCTTTTAGATTTTGTTTATTTATTACTTCAACAATCTTCTCTTCAGTAATCTATTACTGAAGAAACTGGAAAAAATTTCATTTCTGTCTGTCTGTCTCTCCACACAATATCTCAAAAACAAAGTAACCTATGGACTTGACATTTCGCAGTAGCTTCCTTTCTATATCAGCAACACTGAGTTCAATGTTGGTGCAAGTCATCCCATGGGATTTGGCTGAGCGATAGTGAATATCTTTACCCTCTTCAGGACCCCTTCAGCCACTCGCTCCAGAGACCTGTTCGCTAGGCAGCAACATCGCACCAACCACGCAGCAAACAATACGATGTACCGACTTCAGTTATCTGGTAATAGCGTCGCCGACATCGTTGACTTTTTTGTGGACAGTATACCAGTGCTCAAGAGGAAGATCGCCGGTCTGCATGAGTTATCTGCATGAGTAACTACACAATGAGGGAAGACACTCGTTCTTAAACTTTACCTATACGTCTCTCATTGCTGTTATATATTGTGTCTTGTTAATTCTTGTTTATTCATGGTTTTATTCTCATTGTTTCATGCTAATTTATTGCTGTTATTGTTCGTTGTTTTCCATAGTTCAAATCACGGTACACTAATAATTAATTACGTTATTGTCATTCATAGTTTATATTTGTTTCGTCACTTAAATAGTTTATTAATCGTTATTGCTCTATTTGTCACTGTGGTTGTTTACTTTCATTGTTTAATTATTGTTCAAAACTGTAAAAATGGAGATGTCCGTTGAAATGTAAAATAAAATAAAAAATAAAATTGGTTTTATGGGTAATCATGATGACAATGGGAAAATAGCAATAGCAGAGCTACAATTTGGGCTTTCATATTTATAAAATCCAAAATATGTTTATTATTTTTAAAGTTTTAAAGCAATCAAACTAAAATTTAAATGATGACTGTGAGTGTGTGTATATAAATCTTGAATGAAGTTTCAATTTCATTTTCTATATCCCTATATCCTCAATACTGAAATGACTTGGAATCCAAAATAACACAAATATTAATAATACACATTTCAACTTTTTGAGGTATTCAAGTTACTGAAAAGATTATTGCATTCTCAGTGCATGGATGTAATGTAGAATTTATTTTCAAGTTACTATGAAAACAAAGAATTAATGATGAATCAATGTAAACTCATTACTTCAAACAAACCATTTAGCTTAATCTTTAAAAACGGTTCACTTTAAGAAACAAGCCTTTTAGTTAATAAAGTAGGAGGAAGAAAGGTGGGTGGGGTGGGAGGTCAATACCACTGAGTTCTAAATAAGTGCATCTGTAGGAGGCAGACGCGACAACTAAACCAAAAATATTGGTTGTAGGTGTCTTGGCAGCAAGCAATATACAATTAATAACCTGTTGTTTAATGATGTTACATTTTCTGAAATGTTACTCATAAAACGCATAATTTATATTTTAAATTAAATTTTTAACATAAAATACTTTAGTATAAATTTGATTTACACATTTTGAACTTGTTTATAATATCCAAGCATTTCCTTATACAGTAATAATTCTAGTACAAACAGAGTGATTCAGATACCTGTAACTGAACAATCATACTGATACATAATGTGGTGTAGCAATAACTAATTTTCTGACATATACAAATAGTATTGATGTATTTATTATTAACCCAGTAACCAAGTTGTTAACCCATTAACCACTTACCACAGAACCGTCTCGTTACTGCCGATGCGGTACCAAAGCGCTGATCACGACGGTACAGTGATAATGACACACATTAATTAAATGTTTGTTTAAACATTAGTATGGACTCAAATAATAAAGTTGATAAAGTATGTATTAAAATTAAACTAAAGAATATTTACTATACATATAAATATGTATTAACCCTAGAAAAACAATGAGAATCAAGGTATAAAACTATAACCTTGTGCTTTTTGCGTGTTTGCTAAGATATGTTTAAGGAGAACACAAATGTCACGTTTAAAAAAAATTAAAAACATTAAGATAACTGATTGAAATAAAATTTTCCAAGTAAAGAATTAAAAAATTTTCTATAAAACAACACCCAATATGATGGATTATAACTGTGTTTTGTACTAAAAAATTTTCTTGCTCACAAAATTTACAAAAAAATTTATTTTGGGAATGAAAACAATTTATATACTTAATATGCTTATAAATTACAGTATATTAGAGCTTGTTTAATTAGCTAAAAAACAATATCTCAGTGAACCAAATAACAATAAAATTTATTTTTTTTTTGTGAGAGTTTTGCTAATCCCTTTCATTTTTTTGCATATTTAAATGAATCTATACAAGGAGGTTAGGCACGAGATTATTGAGTGGTTAATGGGTTAAATCATTTGTACAGAAATAAAGTATGTATTTCCCTTTATGGAGTAATGACGTTCTGGAACGTCACTACATCATTTGTTCATAGGAGTAAGGATGTGAAACATTATACACTCCCAAAATAGTAAGAAAATTTTGTTTTATTTTTTATCGAAAATCAGATATTACTACTATAAAAAGCTAACATTTACTTTTGTTGAGAAAACTCAAAGGCTAAAATTGGTTTTTTGTGTGAAAGTGCTCGAAACATGGATGTATACGCAGTGGCAAACCACACTCTTTACTTTCAAATGTCGTATCCTTCCTCTTCTTTTCTCTGCTTGAGGAATAAGAACAGACGTAGCATCACTTTTGTGTCTTTCGTGTCTGACCTTCTGGCGTCGGCAGTGGGCGGGGGAAGTGTCTGCCGGTCAGGCGGAGCGGATTTTGGTCTCTGGTAGCGGCTAACGGCGGCACGACCTTCGGCGCTGCGACTACCAGCCTTCCTTCTCTTGGAGTGTGATGTGTTTCCAATATTATTTGTCGGATGAGGTTTAGTCTAGTCACAAAACCCACTTTTATTGTTTTGTTTGATTACAATCCTTCACTCCACTCGTCAGCCCCCTTCTTATGTCGTCACTATGTAAGTTACGTTCTGGATCCATTTCACAACACAAAAGGAAACTGACTTGAGAACAATAAACTACACTATTTCATCATTGTAGAAGAAACTGCACAAAGTGAATGTTCACAGCGTAGCAACAGAATGCGACTGTAGAAGTTGTTAGCGCCAATTGCTGTTGACAGTAGAAATCGCGGGAATCCGTGATCGCCGCTCTGTAGTTGAAAGCAGCTGACAGTATTTACGCGGGAAACTGCGCTCAGTTATTTAAGGTTAGGAACAATGGGCGGACTTCTTCCATAGAGGAAAAACATAAGAGCTAGTACTTGTAATATAAGTCATAATTCATTGACGTTCTATTTTCACATGATTTTTAATATGACGTTCTGGAATGTCAATACTATTTTGTAACAAACACCTATACTCGTTAAAGGGTTAATTTATGAGCTAAAAGAATATATGGTGGCATTTATGAATTCAATTATTAATGGTAAACCATGAGCCCCTTATAGATATTTAATTTTCATATAGACATGTTGTCTGCGGCAGATGCCTTAGTGCGTATGCTGTGTTGTAAAACTACTAAAGATCACTCAATACAGAGCCACAGTGAAGATGTTGAAAGCATGGCTTGCATACATCCAAATGTCCTTTAGTTTGTCAAATATTGTTATATATTTCTTTCCTAAAATCAAAATTTAATTAATTTATCAAAACAAATATTATCTTGCATATCCTTGCAACAGAAATAAGAGATACCAATATAAAATTAATTATACAAAAAGGTAGAAATACGCTAGACCACATGTCGTAATACGCTTCACTGATGTTGCATGCAAAATTTCAAATCTACAGCTCATTTCATTCTCGACATGACATGACCTACGAACAGATACACAGAAAGAATATGATGCACAAAAGAAGTTGACATGTTGTTCCTTATATATAAATGAAGCTTCGTGCACAATTTTAAGTCTATAGATCCGTTTATTTTCAAGATATTGTGTGGACAGACAGATAGACAAACGTACAGACAGAAATGAAATTTTTCCAGCCCCAACAGTGATAGGGTTTGCTAAAGCTCAGTCAATAACTGGTACCAATTGTTCTACTCAGTTGGTTTTAGGCTGTTAATAATCAAAGAGTTGTACATTATTCCAATAATTAGGTGTTATTAGATCAAACAATTTTTTTAAACCTGATAAAAATATTGCAAAAAACAAATTTATAAGTTGTTTCCTTTTCATGCAGAAAGGATTTTGAGAATATAAATAATTTAAAATAAACCAATATCAACACTACAATAGACAAACAATAGATAAGGTAGAGTCTATGAGTTCCCGGAATTGGTTTATACGAGGTGTGTCCAAAAAGTATCCGACCTTGACGTCTGGCATGAACTGATGTTACTCGGCGCGGCAACGGCAAACTAGTCTCCTTCAAAGTACTCCCCTCCACAAGCCACTACCTTATTCCAACACTCCTCCCACTTCCGGAAACACTCCTTAAATTCATTTTGCAGAATGGCTAACAGGTCCTGCGTCGCATTTTGTTTTATTTATTCAACCTCGTCAAATCTTTTTCTTTCAAAGGAATTTTTAATTTCGGAAATAGCCAGAAGTCACAAAGAGCTGTCAGGACTGTAGGGAGGCTGTCGTAGTTGGTTGATGTCGTGTTTCACCAAAAAACGCTGAATAAGATTTGAGGAATGAGCTGGCGGGTTGTCGTGGTGCAGGATCCAGTCACGGCTTGTCCACAGTTCAGGTGTTTCCTTCGCACTGCATCTCGTAGCCGCCTTAGGACCTTAAGATAATATTCCTTATTCACTGTCTGGCCTCTTGGAGCATATTCCTGATGAACAACGCCGTCCTGGTAAAAAAAAACTGTCAGCATTGTCTTGACATTGCTTCGACTTTGTCTTGTTTTTTTCGGCCGTTGCTCTTCGCGACTTTGCCACTGTGAAGATTGAGCCTTTGTTTCAGGGCCGTAGCCATAAACCCATGACTCATCACCAGTAATAACTTTTTTAAATAGCCCTGGTTCACTTTTTATCAAATCCAGATTTTCCTGTGCGATTTCAAGTCGACAGTTCTTTTGGTCTTCTGTCAGCAGCCGAAGAACAAATTTTGCCGAAACACTGTTCATTTTTTAATTTTCGTATAAAATGTTACAAACTGACGATTTTGGTATTCCTAAATTTTCTTCCAGCTCTCGGACAGTCAATCGACGGTTTTCATTAATTGCTGCATGAACACGTTCAACATTTTCAGCGTTTCTGGCCGTTGAAGGCCTGCCAGATCGGTCATCACTCTCCACTGATATGCGGCCATTTTTAAACCGCTTAAACCACTCTTTTATTTGTGTATCGCCCATAGACACGTCACAATAAAGTTTCCGTATAATACTAATCGTCTTTGATGCTGAATGGCCAAGTTTTTGGCAAAATTTAATGCAAATATGTTCAGTCATATTGAAATGCGACACACACACACGGCAGTACTGTACGGAACAGAGCGCTGTGACTCACTGTGTGACCAGATCGTTTTCAATACCTAATATGGGAAGGAGTAGGCTCACCCCTCCCCTCCAATAACCGGTTCGAGCCGGTCGGTTACACCGCGGCCGCCTACTGGTCGGCGGTCGGATACTTTTTGAACAGACCTCGTATTTATTTATTGAAAAAGTTAAAAACTTGCATATTTATTTTCTCTTAAAATATTCTCCTCCTACAACAACACACTTGCCCCAACATTCATACAGCTGTTCAAAACACTTTTATGAATAATTTTGCGATAATTATTTTCTTTGCCATTCTTTGACAGCCTCAGACACCAATCTGCAAATTGTTTTTTCTTCAACAATGGTTTCAACCCGCAGCAACAGGAAGAAATTGGCTGCCACCATGTCAGAACAGGGTGGATATTCTAGAATGGTAACATTGTTCTTGGCTAGATAATTACGTACTAGCAAAGACTAATGTGCAGGAGCGTTGTCATGGAGCAAAAACCAATTGTTTCCCACCCATTTTCAGAGTGTTTTCTCCTGACGACATCTCTTA
This sequence comes from Homalodisca vitripennis, assembly GCF_021130785.1. Taxonomy (NCBI): domain Eukaryota; kingdom Metazoa; phylum Arthropoda; class Insecta; order Hemiptera; family Cicadellidae; genus Homalodisca; species Homalodisca vitripennis. The sequence continues at coordinate 32,189,890 of NC_060209.1, forward strand.
AGCACTTAAAAATTTCTCCATACATTTCTTCGGTCACTGTTGAATGAACTCTTAGTGAATTATACTTTTGTAGTAAAATAACACGTCCAAAATTATCAGGGTGGGCACTCTAAACCTTTTTTTCAAATTTCCGATTCTTTAGTCCATTTTCAAACCAAATATAAACAACTGTAATACTGTTTTTAACACTTACGCCGAGTGCAACAGTAACAGTTTTTCATCGCCAGATATATTTTCAGAAAATGCCACGAAGCTGCAGTGCCCTAGCAAATTTCTTTGCTACCGGAAATTCGGTAACAAGTCATCGCTACCATATATTTAAACTCCTTTGTTTATATCTCTGTCTATTTCAATGTGTATACCTAATAATTTTTCCTTCTATGACGTTTGAGAAATACTTGTATCCAATTCGGAAAAATAGAGAAACAATTACCAACACACTGCTACTATAAGGCATACTGCAGTCTAGTATTGGGGGTCAGAGATCTATGGTGCACTAACTTTTGGCACAAAATCAAGATTTTACCGATACACAAGGTTGGTTCAACATAAAGGTAAATACAATATACAAATATGCAGGCGTTGATATATGAGTGCTATCCAGAAAGTAATGTTTTTGAATGATGCGGCAGTGGGCAGGGCTATAGACACAGAATACAGAAATCTTTATTTGCTATCATCAAGATAGAAACAGGCGTCATGTAGGTTACATTATTTATAGAAAAGAGTCTATTTGCTTGCCAATTGCCATGGTCACTCTCTCCAAGTTAAAAATTCATTGACACTGTAGAAGGGTCTATCTGCTAGCCACCACGATTTTAATTTCCTCCTAAAAACTTCCAGACCTTCAAGAATGCGGGTAAGGCATTGTAAAATTTTGCACCTGCGTAAGAAGGTTTTGATTCAAAGAGCTTCAAGCGATGGACCGGCAGGTTGAAGTCAGTTCCATGTCTGGTGCAGTGTGTGTGAACATCCTGATGTCGCTTATTTATTCCTAGGAGACAAGCTAGTGTTGTAGACTGGAAAATATATATATTTACAACGGTTAATAACTTCAGATGTTTAAAGACTGGCCGGCAACTATCTTGCATTTTCATTCCTTTTATGGTTCGGATGGCTCTCTTCTGTAAAATTAGATAAAGTTATGTTATAAGTTGTAAGTTATGTGCAGAGGTTCCACCCCATACCGAAACTCCATAGTATGTGAGGCTCTCAAAAAGGGCATGGTAGGCTGTTAAAGCTGCCTCTTCTGTGCTGACAGATAATGTTCTTTTAATGGCGAAGACAGCTGTGGACAGCCTTTGACAGAGAACATCTATGTGCTCATTCCACTTAAGATCTCCATCCAAGTGTAATCCGAGATGTTTAATTGAAGTGACAGCATCGATATCAGGAAGGTTTGAGACTTCATCCCTCTTGGTGCCAAATGTAACCTGCTTGGTCTTGGAAGCATTGAACACAAGATCATGCCTTGTACAGTAGTCCACCGCCAAATTCAGACCAATGTACGCGTTTATTTCGAGGCTTTCAACAGACTTCTGAGAAGTGTGTAGGACGGTGTCGTCCGCGTACATGATGGCCCTACAATAAGGCTCCATCACTGAAGGCAGGTCATTGGTGGACAGCACAAACAAGAGTGGGCCCAAGACCGAGCCCTGAGGAACCCCCCTCACCATGGACTGAGAGTCTGATCTGGATCTGGATCTGATGCCTCTGATGGATTGAGCTATTTCAACCACTTGGTTTCTGTTAGAAAGATAAGATCGAAACCAACACAGTGCCGTATCTCGGATACCAAAATGGTGTAATTTTGTCACAATCATGTCATGGCTTAAACAATCAAAGGCCTTGCTCATGTCAACAAAAATGCCCACAACACTATCTCCATTTTCTATGCCATCCACAATGAATTCAAACAAATCCACCAAGGCTGTGAGAGTGGACCTACCCTTTACAAAACCATGTTGTCTATCACTGAGAAGATTGTTGATATTTAGGTGTTCGAGGATTCTAGATAGAACAATCTTCTCGAGGATCTTAGAAGACACCATCTTGGTGTCAAAACACTCTGACATTCAGTGTGCATCAAGCTGTAGTTGAGCAAAATCTATATTTATTTAAATTAATTAAAATGTGTACTGCAATTGAAAATCCCACCACTTGTAAAGTGCGTTCAGTGGTAAGGTTTTTGTTGGCAAGAAACCATAAACCAATTGAAATCTACTGCCAATTGTGTGAAGGGTACGGAAATGGGATAATGGTAGTACCAATTTTCATGACGATAGTCATAGCAGTCGGCCTAGCCTAATGACCGAAGATTTGATGTTGAAAGTCAATGACAAAGTTCGAGAAAATTGTTGTTTTTTAATGACTGAACTCTCGGAACATTTTCCACAAATTTCACGAAGTTTACTTTATTGTTGTAGTTTGGATGTTAAAGTTTGGATACCACACAATTTGTACCAGGTGGGTTAAAAAAAAATCCTCAAGAAAGATCACAAAAAACAAAGACTTGTTAACATCTTTAACTTTCCTTGATGAATATAACAAACATGGTAATGAAATTCTCGATCGTTTCGTTACTGGTGATGAAACATGGGTAAAGCGTGTAAATTGTGAAACAAAAATGCAGTATATGGAATGGGGGCACACACATTCTCCAAAATACCAAGAAAATGTCTCTAAACTCTGTCAGCGAGAGAGATTATGGCAACTCTTTTTTGGGATGCAAAGGGTGTGATTCTGGTTGATTTCCATGAATGAGGATCAACAATCAATGCAGAGAGGTACTGTGAAATATTGCAGAAGCTATGGCGAGCTATATAAAACAAGCTCAATAATTTTGTTTTTCCACGACAATGCACATCCCCATACAGCCATTCATATACAACAAATCGTAGATGATTTTGATTGGGAAATTTGTGATCATTCGTCTTATAGCCAAGATCTGGCACCAAGCGACTACAACCTCCTTCTAGTGATGAAGACCTGGTTCGCAACGCAGCGCTTCGATGGTGACGCTGGACTTCACACTGGCATTAATCAGTGGTTAAGATCTCAGGCAGCAGATTTATACAAAGCTGGAATCGAAAAACTTGTGTCATGTTATGATAAATGTCTCAATTTAAATGAGGATTACTTTGAAAAATAGCCTGAGTGTAGCCTTTAAATGTATATAATAAAATGTTCCTATTTCTGCTGGTTAATTTTTTATTTCAAAACCTCTATTACTTTTTGAATTGAATAGCTCTCGCATACAGACAAAGAAAATACAAATTTCAAATAAAATATTATGTACAAATCCTGCTACAGTAAACTCCCGCTTATCCAAGTCCCGATTAACTGAGGCCTATAGGAATGAACTTTCTATGAGTGACACTGCAACGCTGTCATATTTCTAGAATGCCTAAGACATTTCTACTGCTAGTCAGTCACACAAGTTATTTGTACATGTTCGTTTCGTTTGTTACTTTTGTTACAGTGGTCTAGCCATGTTTTTAGCTGTGGAAAGTGTACAGTGTTGGAAAAAGGTGTGTAATTTCTCTCAAAGGAAAAATGAAAGCATTAAAACACAATGGGGAGATAATTAAAATGGTGGCTGTTAGTGATTGGAGACGGAACCGACAAAACATTGAGAAATTTGTTAATAAAAGTGTGAGTGGGGGTAGCGGTTTATTGTGGAAAACAATGAAGAAAGGTGAAGAATATGAGCTGATATCAGAAGCCTTGTTTTAATGGTTTGTCAAATGCGGAATTTGGGAGTCCTATAACCGGCATAATACCACAAGTGAAGTCAATAGAATTTCATAAAAAGTTCAAGGATGGCGATAACAGTGATGGATAGCTAGACAGATGGAAAAATGGCATGGTATTAGACAGCTGAATATTGTTGGTGAAAAATTATCAGCAAATTCTTTAAAAATTACAGAATTTCAAAATAAATTAGTAGAAGTTGTTTTGAAGTCTGATCTAACATCTGACTAAATATTTAACTGTGATGAGACTGGGATCAATTTTTGGATGTTGCCAACTAAAAGTTTGGCAGCTAAATCTGAAAATTGCTCTCTAGGATTTAAGAAGAGCAAAGAGTAACATGTTACAATCTTAGTATGCTCCAATTCATCAGGAACATTTAAACTAAGACATCTACTGATTGGAAAGGCCCACAAACCCACGGCCTTTAAACACATCAATTTTAACTGTTTGCCCACCATGTACTGAAACCAAAAAAGTGCCTGGATGAACAGTCAAATTTCTAAAGAATGGTTTTTCAAAGAGTTTGTCCCTGTTGTCGAGGTGTTTTTAAAAAACTGTAAGCTTTCCCGAAAAGCAATCCTATTGATGGACAATACACCCTTCACACTCCAATGAGCATGAGCTTTGTAGTGGTGATATTAAAGCCATATTTTTACCCCCTAATGTGAACAGCCTCTAGATAAATCAGTTCTTGAAACCATGAAAAAAAAAACTACAGACGTATACTTCTTCAGACGCTTATTCACACCTAGAGAATGGGTTGAGTTTTACTGAATCTCTGAAAAAAAAAAATCAAAGAGGCAGTTTTTTTTAGATCGCAACAGCTTAGGACGAAGTTAACAATAAAACACTTCAAAAATCGTGGAGAAAACTTTTTAACTTGCCAAAGCATAAAGAAATGTATCAGCAGAGAACATTAAAAGCCTATCTGAATTAGAGCAACTCGCTAATCAGCTTCCCTGTGATCTGCAGATAAAAAATGAAGATATCTGTGTGTGGTGAAGATGTTGAAGTGGAACTTAGTGATCCCACATTTGTGCACATCGTCAACAATCCGCAAGAACCTGAAGAACCTGACACAGACGATATCACACCTAAAGTCTCTCAAAACACAAAGAAATCCAAATAATATAAGTACAAAATATATATTGGTTACATGAGTTTCTATTACTTTTAAGCTCACAGCCAGACCCTTTCATCAGTACCTTTAGAAATTTGGTATTTTACTAATAGGCTAGGTAATATCTTGTGGGATCTTCGCTTATTATCGTTCATTATATTATCAGTCTGTTCAACTAACAATTCCTTTTCCGATATTTTTTTTTATTTTTCAGAACTGAATTGTTTTATAGCCTATTTACTTTCTAAGCATTTTGCTTATACATCACCTCTGGTGCTGTCCCATGCTGATGGTTACGAAAAAAAAACCCTGTAGGTAGTACCCATCATTAAAATATCAAAATTGTAGGGGGTTTGATGAATGCGACAAGCTCAGCAGCAGGCTTTAACCTGATGATAAGGGTAGGGTACTTAAGTATTAACGTCACCGCAGCAAAAATGTAATACCGAGAAACCGTTAAAAAGATAATGGCCTCCATAGCTGAACTATAACTCTAAATACGTAATAAAACGTTATTCGTTTTGACATTTTGATTTTTTATTATTCGGTAGTATATAGTCATAAAGTATTAACGCCAACGCAGTGGAGAAATAAGACATGGGGGACAGCGAGACTACAATTAATTGTAATCTTATTTATCAGTAAGGTAATCTTGTTCATATGGTGACATATCAGTTGAAAGAAAAAAAGACAGTGTTCAATCTATATTGAATTCTTTATCGGTCCATTTTTTAATCAAAATCCTAATGAATACTTCACTTTTAATCAAGTTCTTTGGATTTCTAAAGAGTTTTCATGTTAAATAAAGTGTTTTATTTTATATTTTCTCTCCAAAAATTTAGGTTTAGATTGTCTGATAACCATTACATTTTCGCTACGGTGGTGTTAATACTAAAGTACCCAAGGTAGTTAGTTATTGCTGGTTATTTGTTGGCCAATGCTAATAATTAAACTCCCTTGTTAGCTGAAAACTCCAGATTATTGATACAAATAGTAGAACTAGTTAAGTTTAATAACAGCTAACTATACCTCTTTTGAAGAGCCATCCTTCTTTCACAACAGGTGCAGATGAGAAGACTGCAGAGTTTGGGAGACTCTGTGATGAGGAACTTTCCGACATCTTTAATTACACCTGAAAAAAAACCACATAACACATACAAAAAGAAAATCTTTTTATTCAGAAAAATATAATAGATTCTAGATCATATTGTTTTCATTATTAGTTTCCGTATTAATTACAACTTTTTTCTAGGAGAATAAGCTGAGAGCTTCCCTACTGAACTTAAACTTTTAAAGTCCTCTCCATACCTTGCAGTGTGGCAAGATATTAAAAATATTCAGGACTATATATGAACCGCTTTGGAAGCGACCTATTAAGTGAACATTGAAGGGGAGGGGGTGAGAAAGATGTGCAGAGGGAGAAGAAGTGCGGACTCACTTCCCCCTCCACATTCCTTACCAACCACTCCTCAGTCGCCACTTTACCACTCGTAGGGTATGTGTTAAATAAACTGCTGTTTTACAAACCCAGTAATAATAACAGCTGTTACCAATAAACATTTGTTAAAATACTTCTTAATTATACTAACATATTAATAAATAGATGCCATGGACTATTCTTAACATAAATAATATTTTTTATTACATAACAATGAGAATAGCAAAACAGCGTGATGCTCCAAATCGCCAACGCAGGGAAGTAAAGCACTCGGTTCCCACTTGTCTTGTAAAGGAAATAGACCGAACATTGAAAGAGGGGGTGGTGGTAGGCGTGGTCGAGCTCCTGCTTCTCCCTCCCCCTATGCACAAGAAATCTTTCAGCAGGTCGCTTTCAAAGCGGCTCATCTATAATAACGGTGGAGAAAATGGGCCACACCCTACTGAGATACCATGGTATTTCCCACCAACAAGAGGAAAAAAAAGAGCGCTATCTCAGTCATGTCACCCTGACTCTCTACTTTTTTTTTACAAAGCTTACAAGAGAGAGTTCTCCCTCACTTTGACGCTTGCTTAAACATTACATAGCCCTTACCCAGTTCAACAATCAACTTCTGTACTAAGCCGAGTAAAAATAAACTTTTCATATACCTATGTAACTCTCAAAACAAATATTTTAAATCCTACAGAATTTTAGTTTGTTTTACTGTAGGCCTATTAGATTTTATTACTGTTCTGGCTAAAATTATATTAATATACATGTTAAAATGTTTATTGTTTTTAAAACTATTTTGGTGAGTAAACAGATTTTGCGCTAGACTTACTCTCAGGTTGAAGAGTACTCTGCTAGGTAACCTACAGTTATTTAAAACTTTATTATGCACCATTCCAATGGTTTAAAATATAGTAATTTAAAATTATAAAATAATTCGTGATTAGAAATCAAAACCAAACATAATTTTAACTTTATAGATTATTGAAAATTGAAAAAAACTAAGTTATGCATGAGCAAGTTTTGATTATGACAATTTTTACAAAAATTGTGTTGAGTACAAAATATATAATATAATACAAAAATACTTAACTTAGATGAACAAAATGGATAGAAAGGAGCATAATAATTTGATGACGAATAAAAAACTATTTAGCCTATGCATATTTATAAAATGTAACAAGCAAAACAGTATACCATTTATTTACTTTTGACTAATTTGACTAAAATAGTACATGATTGTTAATATGTTCATTAAACCAAATTCAGGGTGTTACAAAGTCTTCTCGAGGGGGATTTTTGCAACACCGTATTTGTTTTGACATTTGGTTTCAATCTTTAATTCTAGTTATCATCTCTTTACCACAAACTGGACACTTTGGATTTTAAGGAACAAGATTACAATCTTTCTTATAAGCGCATCTTCATTGTCATTGTTCTTGTCAATGTCATTAGTCACTAAATAAAGATTTTACTTTGTTTGATTTAACTTAATTTTAAACATATTGTTATTCTGTAAAATAAAAATTATTTATTGTGAATATCTATAAGTTGAATGTTTTAATATTTGATACATTAGATACTTCTTATTAGATTGTTCTGTAGATATAGGCCTAAACAGAACACTCATTACATAGTTGATTGTTCTGGTGGCCGGTCAGAGTTGCTCGAGTGTTTCCAAAATTGGATAAGGTACTAATAATAAATATCCTTGAATTCAGTTTCTTGCAGATAAAATCAATGTGACTCTGGAATTTTAGTGGTCATCAATAAATATCCCAAGATATTTTGAGACAGCACATCATCTAATACAGACTCCAACTTTCCCGAAACCAATTTTGGCTGTTCCCATTGTTTGGATCTATTGGTGATACAGAAATCTAGTAGGCCCACTTGATTTTTTCTCCAATTCAGCAACAGTCAGTTTCTTTGATACTAATACATTAAATTACTGGGTTTTCTAGAAGCAAACGTGTCAAGGTTGGTTCATCTCTGAGCCTTTATAGAAATAAAAGTGTCATCCGCAATCTGAGAGTACCATAAGCGGATCTGGTTTTTATATAAATATTAAAAAACAATATTCTGTAACTTAATCACATCCATTGATATAATCAATTGATTCTAATTAATTCATATAAACAATAACACATCAAGTTTATCTATACTGTAAACAACATTTTTAGATTTATATAATATTTTGTTTTAAAAGTGATGACATATAGGCTAAATACAAATTATAATTAACTATAGAAAACTGAACAAATTAGGATAGCATTAAAGATGATTAACTGTGTTTTCTTTAGTTTCAAGACGTTTGTTTTGTTGTTAGCCTATTGTTCTGTATTATTTGAGATTATGGCATTATGTATATTAAATCAAATATTTTAGTACGTATGACTTTTATTTGGCATTTTATCGATTGATAATTTTATAATTCGATATATGAAGTATTGATGATAAGACTAAGCAATATAAAAACCAGTTCCATTTATCATACTTTAATTTAATGAAGTTTAGGCTACTTGCTTTTGTCTTGACATCCTGTCAATGTAATTAGATTTGTTTCTTGACAATGAAGAATATTTTATATATAGGCCTCAGTTATAGGCTATATAATTTTATAGAAATAAAACGTAGTAGCCTATAAGCTGGTGGGACATTCTTTACTAAGCAAATTAGGTTTTGTATGAATGTTTTGGAACACAAACATGTGAAAAGGCATAAGCAATCTAGCTCTAGTAATTTAACAAACCCAACAATACGTTAGGGTGTATACATTAAAAATGCCTAGTATAGGCTAGTCACATCAGCCTATATACATTTTTGATGTTGTACTTTTATGTAGTCGTTAAAAGATAAACAATAATAACAACCTGTAGCCTATTGATGCTAAAAATTTGCAATTTTTTAAATTAAATTATAATAAACTAACTCCATCTAGGGAGTAAACTCTTAAAATGTTGTTGTTTCGTTGTAACAGTACCAATTTGTAGCATTAAGTTTATATTTAATTTGGTTAAAAATCAATTCCACATAGTTATGATTATTTTATGAGCTTTAAATTTATTAGTCCATTGATAGAAACCTTTTTAGGTTTAAGTTATTAAAAAGGCAAAGCAAGTATAATGTTTCAGAATAGGCTTAACCTAAATTGATACATTTTCAAAATATAGTGTGATGGCATAGCCCTTCTACAGAGAATATAGCAATCTGTAATTTCCAGACTTGGGATTCAAGAAAACAATTTTAAAGCTCAATATTTGGGACATTTAATAAAAGACATACAATACATAGAATTATTAGAATATGATTTCATGCCATTACCTGATTAGGCATACAATATAAGCTTATCCTACACTACAATAACAAACCTGAAAATTATTTATACACACCACTATTTTTTATGCTAGGTTAGCTATACATGAACAGAAAACAAAACAAACGCACTGTGTTATATATAGGTCTTTGACGTGAAAAATTAAATTTGTGATCATCAAAACTGTTAGGGCAGTGTAGAGTGTTGACAAATTACAAGGTTATTTCCAATGGTGATTTACACAAAACAATAACACAACAAGCGAACGCTAATCGTCAAAATCATGGCTGGACTTGGTCACTTAGATTGGGATTGGATGGAATGGCAACGCTATCCTCTTTTTTTATGCCCAAAAATCGTCATGAATGTCGTCATTCCCCTTCACAACTGACTTTCAAAAAACAATAATTATTGAACCATATGAATTTTACATACATCAAAGACGCATAAGTAAACCATTACATCTCATTCCGTATGTGACTCTTTCCTATTATGTGAAAAGAAAAGAGTGGAAACTAAATTACATATTATTAATTGCTACATATTATTTAGAAAACTTCTCATCTAGTAGTCCCATTCTAACACTTACTATGGAACAGTCAAAGTCAAAGTATATGCATTCGAAATTGATGTAGGCCTTTCAATGTCATAAATTTGTTTAGGTCCACATTGCGAGTGTAGTTCTGTGGTACTGCAGAAGGTAATATGTTAGTGTAGTACACATAAAACATTGTAAAAAAATGTAAAACAATATTCCAATATAATTCGAAAAATATTAATATAAACTTGACACTTTATTGTCATACCATTTAACATTAAATATCAAACGTGTTAAAAATAAACTAAAAGATGTTTAATCAAATGAATTAGAGCATATTATCATTATTATTAAATAAGCACCATGAGTATGTTATAGCTACTATTCTACAAACTGCATACGGTACTTTCCGATCTAATAGAGTTTTACAATTACGATGTACAGAAGCGTGACAACTTCAATTTAATAAATAAATTTCTTCAAGCTGTTGTGCCTAATATTAAACTTGATAGAAGTAAGGGGAAGTTGGACTCCCACCTGATAAAAGTTATTCCGGACTCTTCAAAGTAATCTTACACGGTTCCAAAACCCCTGAATAATGTTCGTTATAATATTTAGTTTGTGACTTCAGTCCAAATTACACGTCTCTCTTGTAAAAATTGTTAGAATTACAACTTTGAGCTCAATGATAGCGTGGCACAGCTGTAAATCGTACAAAAACAACATACCATGAATTGCTGAAATTTCAAAAATATCAACTGGTCACAACGATGCATATTGAATAGTTACCAGGTACCGTACTGAACCTAGTATTTATCTCAAATCAAAACTTAGAAGCATGATCCTGTTGGCTATAACATATATGTTTTAGATTATGTCGTCGTTCTGATCACACGTGTATTAGATAATAGAGGTGGTATAATTTTGTTATCATCAGTAAAATAGCTTGCTGAAATCTGATCTCACGTGTCTCCAAAACCAGTATATACATTATGATTTTGATTCATTATTAGCGTATAAACTGCTGTGCACGATCAAATGAAGGCACTATTGCTTTCAATTACGGATGAAATTTTCATTTAATACCTCGGTCAGGAGGACTAAGCATTTGCAACGGATTTACAGTACTGCAATTTTATAGAGTGTTGCTCTGTGTTGTAGAGTTTCAGTTTTTTTGTCTGTTGAGAGCGTAAGACACATATATGTAAAATTTCATCTTTCTAGGAGATCGGAAAGTTGTAAATCAAAATGTAGCTCTTCTAGGGGCCGCAGCCCCATTTCTACCCCTTCTGATGTTTGATCTTTAAGAAATTGTTGTAGTTTTTCTATATAATCCATTAAGTATATGTGTGGCACATTTAAACTTTCTGTGGTATTGGGAAGTTGTAGAAATAGTGATGAGCGAATGAGTGAGGGCTTTGCTTTATATATACAGAGTGCAAATTAAGTCCTGATACGCCTGGACTTAATATTATAAATTTACATATTTTATTTATAACCATAGTTCAATAATTCAACATAACTTAATTTATATATTTATAATAATTGTAAGTAGATAGTAATATGGCGGTTCTAGACCACTTTTGAGACAGTCCGTAAATCAATGTAAATATTGTTCAAAAGACCATAAACGAATCTGTAAAATCAAACAGTAAATCTCGAATGTAAAATAACCGAATCTATAGCTGTTCAAGTTTGCTTCTATTTCCTTAAGCTGTTTAATAAAAAAATCTTTATTTTCTGAATTTAATCAATTATTATAGAGATTTCGAAATAAGCAATAACATTTCTGAATCCCTTGAAAAATTTCAATGCGAATTCATATATCATAGTCTACTAAAAAGTAGAAAAACAAGGAAGTTTTTGAATGCTTTAATAATGTATAAAGTTTGAATTTTCAATTTACTTTTAATCTTATTATTTACACATAACAAACCTATTTTTTGTTGAACTTGTAGCGTATTTTACATCATTGAGAGCGTTGTTCAACTAACGCTTGTTCAACGTTCGGACTATATCGACTTTTCTCTATTTCTTAAACTTGTGACATCGATGTTCCGCGCGGAAAGCGGCATTGACTATCTAACAGAAATTTCTTTCAATACTCATAGCTCAAAAACGACTAAACCAATTTTAATGAAATTTGGTACTAAACACTTAACTCTTTCAATTGAACTTGTCCACAAGGTGAAAACATCCCCTATTTCTTAATATTCATAAAAAATAAAAAATTTATCGGAAAAAATGAAACAAAAACAAACGAGTTCTACTTAAATCATCCCTTATCTTAAAACTCTTATATTTCGAGAACTATTAGAGTTTTTTTTTTATGAAATTTGGTATATAGGATCAGTAAATATTAAAGTATTTTTTCTAAAAAAATCATCACTTCCGATCCAACCCTTAAGATGACCTTGAAATAGATTTTTTTCTAATATAATCACCATTTTTCAAATTTTTATAAAATTTAAAATGTACACTTTTATCAATGTATCTTTAACAAGTCATGAAGTTTTAAAATTATCCAATGAAAAATAACACGATTTTTTCAAACAATTTATTTAATTTCTCTAATATCTATTAATTACATCATTATGATACAAATTTCTCAGAAACAACAACGTAACAAATTGTATTTGTATCAGCATTTTGAAAATCTATATTAGATAATTATATTGTTCTTTGAACTAGGAATATTTGTTACTCTTTGTTGTATCAATGACATAAATTGGCCTATTTGCTATAAATTCTTTGGGACTGTAATAAATGTCTATATTTTTATAGTAAACTTTCTTAAAATTTCAATCTTATACATAATTCTGAAAAGAAATGTTTACATTTTGTAATTCATCTGTATAATAAGAACCATTCAATTTTACTCTATTTTTTACATTGAAGCTTTCGAACTTTGAAGGATTTTTTTTATTATTCTGTCTATCTGATTGAAACCAAACAATAACAAACTTAGGAATGAAAGTATTTCCATAAATATTTGTGATTTCAAATGAATAAGTTGTTTACAAATACCTTTTTGTTCAATACATTGTCAATCTAGAAAATAAAGAAAATCATATTTTGACTTTTTGTAATTTCATAATTGTAATTTTTCCATTGACTGGAATATCATTTCCAGTTTTTGTTTTTAATATTGCATCATCATCTTCAGCTCTTATGAAACTAATGTAAAAGCCACTTTTATAGATAGGAAAGTTTACATTTTCAAAGAATCCTAAGCCAAAATGTGATAAATCGCCAACTGCTTCAAATTGTCCAAATTTAAAAGTCTATTTAAAACCATTTGGAAATATATCACTTTTAAAATAAGATATGGTTCTTTTAATTGTACTTAATTGACCACAATTTTCAATTTCTTCTATCAATTTATTTATTGTGTTTTTGTTGTTTGTGTTATTTTTTCAGTTTCGGAAAACAAATATGGTATAAAATTATCAATTAATCTGACATATTTTATTCCAAGATGTGCTTGACCATCTTGTTTTGTTAAAATTCCCCAAATATATATAATTGGAAATTAGACGAGCAAAAAATTATCTCCAAAATCAATATTTTAAACTCAGTCTTTTTATTTGGCTTGTTCAAATGTTGCTTACTAATTGGATAACAATGTTTAAACTCTGCTCTTTCAATATCACCCAGATACTTCTTTAATTCATAATTTATTTGGAAAAATTCAAAATTTTGTAATACATTTTATAAAGAATATAACAAGTTTTTATAAAGATTTTAATAAATTATTAATCAACTTCATAATATACAGAATTTTCTTCTTTAAATTTTGCAATTTCAGCTACATGTTTCAATAAAATTTGAATAGGATAATCTCCACGGTCTATAATATTATTCCAATCAATTCTTTAAATGTTCCAAAAATTCTGGACTCAAGTATTGATAACAACAAATAACAGACATATGCTCTTTCAATTGATAATGAATATTTTTTAAATGAATACTGAAGACAAATTTTGATATTATGCAGTGTTAAAAAATTTAATTTATTAATGTACAATTTCATTACATCTTCAGATAAATCACATTTTTCAGAAATATCATCCCAATATTCCTTTTTTAAATTTGTTTGATGTTACATTATAAAAAGATCAAAAGCACTGTAATGTCCAGCCATATCTATTTATTAAGACAACTATTTTTAATTAAGCTTTTGTAAATTGACTCTTTTTAATATTACATTCAGCACATTACCAGGAAATTCTTTTAACTCCATTATTGTTTGCCTAGTATTTTATATCATTTGTTCTAGTTTTCTCTTTATAGCACATGCAATATATAAGTGCCATTTATATAAGGAAATTTTAAATGGGTTATCATAACTATGTATTCCATTAAATCTGTAAATATTTTCAAAAGTTTTTTATACATTTTCTTTAAATTTATTGAAGTTTTCCTCTAATTTATCAAAAGGTAAAGAATGTTCATCGGCTATTCTATCAGTAACATTACCATTACTATTTACAGTATCCATAAATTTTGTTATTTTCCCATTAATTTCATCTACAATTAGTCTGGGGAGGTACCACACTAGGCAACCTGCAACGGGTCCTAATACACCAAAAGAGAGCAATTCGGATCCTTGCAAGCCTACGCACAAGAGAATCATGCAGGCAAGCCTTTCAAGAACTGAAGATTCTCACTGTGGTCAACCTATACATCCTAGAAGCTGTGACCTATGTACACCTGAAATCACCCGATGAAGTGATGACTGGAGCACAGCAACATGACTACAACACTCGGCATGCTGCAAACTACCATCTTCCAGCTCACCGCCTAGCGTCCACGGAGAAGAAGCCAACGTATGTCGGAGCAAAGCTGTGGAATGCCCTCCCACTAGAACTGAAGAGGAGAGACCGGCTGCAGTTTGGACACAAACTAAAACTCTGGCTTCAAGACCATCCATTTTACACGATAAATGAGTTTTTAAACAGAACTTTCTAACCTGATGTAACAAAATAAAATCTGACGATTGTACTGTTCTCTAAGAATATGTTCAATAAAGAATAATCCAATTTTCTATAGATCTTTTATTGCTAGCTTCTAACTTTTCATAGACTGTTGTAAAATCTTTAACATGTCCTTTATGATTCTCATAATTTTTGTTTAGTTCATCAAAGATTTTAATATGATCATCTAATTGCTCTTTTACAATAACATCAAACAGATAAATTCCTTTACTAACACTGCTAATTCTTCTTCCTTTAAAATCTAAGGTATTTTTAATATTTGGGTTATTTAAATCAACAATATCAATCTTTTCTGGTAATTTTAGAGGTTTCAAGGTTTGTTCTTTAACAAAATCATGTTTATCAATACTAGGTTTTACACCAACAATTCTTTTTTTATTTGCTAAACTTACAAAATTTTTCTCTACAATAATTACGTCAGTTATCTTATCAACTTTTTCAATATGAGACATTAAGTTGTTAAAAACTTTTTTCGCTCCAGCATCAAAATCTTTTTTTTTTATTCTTGATTTACGCACGCAGGCACACACACACACACACACATTTTGGAAGTTCCGCTACTATTCTGTCCTTAAGGTCATTAGCATGCACTGAGGTTTTGTTTTATAGACATTGTTTTTAATGTGACCCCACACGAAGTAGTCAAACGAAGATATATCAGGAGATTTTTATGGCCACTCAATACTTCTTCTTCTGCCTATCCAGCGAATTGGAAAAATATTCTCTAAATACTAGTAGACATGCAGGCCATAGTGTAGAGGTGCTCCATCCTGCTGGAACCAAACTTCATTACAGTTGTTGGTTGCTACTTAGGTAGCTGGATAGATTTTGTAACATTTCCTGGTTTACCTTAGGATTAAGGTTTCCATTAATAAAAAAGAGCCTAACAAACTGATCCCTCACAATGCCAAGCCAAACGTTTAAGTTTCAGGGTGCTGGGTATGTTGCTCGACTCTCATTCAATAAGCGTTAAAATCAGCCCAATAACAAGCAGTGTGTCTGTTAATACCGTTTAACATGAAAGTTGCTTCATCTAAGAAAGCAATGTTGTTTAATCTAAATGTATTATTATCGATATTCTGCATCATTGTTTCAAAAAATTCTAATTGATGATGAAAATCGTCCTCACTTAGCTCATGACCTAAATGAATTTTGTATGCTTAATAACCATTATCACATAAAATTTTACAAACTGATGTTTGAGATATACCTAATATTTGAGAAACATTTCTTGTTGAGGCATGAGGATCTTCTACAATAGACTGTAAAACGTCCAGTGACAATGCTTCATTTGTAGCCGAGTTTGGTCGTCAAAGTTTGGGGTGGTCTTTAATGCTGCTTGTCTCCTGGAAACGTTGGATTGTTTTTTGAACTTCTGATTTAGATACAGGGTTTTGATTCGGATAAGTTGTCATTAAATGAATTCCATACATAATTCCGCATCATCAGGATCATAATACGCTCTTGTTCACTTAAACACTCCATTTCAACGTAAAGTATCACAAAAACACGTCTTAACTTTTTTAACTCTAACCAGAAACTGAACATGATACTGGACTTCCTCAAAAACTGATAAAATAAGGGAGGCCTGCCCCGCAGCAGGTAATAACTGTAAAACAGGTTTGAGTTTGTAAGGAAAGTGGTTATCTATTGAAGTTATTTACCTTCTGAATGTTGATATTCATGTTTTGTCTCAATTAATTTTTAATTGATTTGAATGAGCTGCTATTTCTTACTGGGTTAAAATGGAAAGCACTAGTTTCCACTGTTCTTCTTCTCCTATATAGACCTTTCAAATGAGGTGTAACAATGGGTATTTACATTTAAAACTTTGAGCTGCCACCCCAAAATCCCATTTTGGGGAAATGGGCAAAGTTATCTTTAGGGAAGCCCATACCAGCCACGTAGCAGGTCCATGGTGTGGGCAGCAGTTGATCGTGCATATTCTTGATACTTTTGTTAATGGTGAGTTCAAGTAATTTGTTTGTGCTAAGCAGTAGTATAAACATGGTCGCCTCTGGAGAAAGCGAGAGTATAGAAAGCAGTGGTGTAGTGAAAGCCAAAGATGTTGACTGACACCCATAAAAATCTCTGAATGGTTTCAGCTTTGACATTTCTCGAAATGATCCTTGAATATTACATTCGATCATCTTTAAAGTTTTGACGCGATTCATGCACAACATCACTCATAATAACAGGGCACATTCTCCAATAGATTTCTGCTGCAATAGAAATCTTCTGTTAATGAATAACACTCCTCATTTTATATTTGGCAGAAGAATGAACAGAGGTGGCCATGTTTATGTGATTGTAGCTGAGCACAAACTGACTACAATCGCACACAACTCGACAGTAACAAATGTTGTAGCGGGGAAGATGTGCGATCGACTACTTCGTACACTGTGGACCTGCCACGTGTCTGGCCATCATGGTGTAAGATGGGAAATTGAAACAATTCATGCTTATAATGTAATATATGCCAAGATATAAATTAATTTATTCATCTCTATTATAAGTAAAGTAAATTAACGGATCTTTATTACTAATACAGTTTTTTTGTTGAACTTAGAATATTTTGTAATAAATAGGTCAAACCTTTGATCTAAAGTTGGTTAAAAATGAAAACGCTCTGATGAGAGAATACTGGCTTTATTGACATAAATATTTCTTACATACATAATTATGTTAACCATCCGCAAGGACTGGCAAACCTAACAGTGGTTAATAAACACTATCTAAAACATGAAACTATCGTAACACTCCAGTAAAACTGATTCTAAGCGAGTTAGGTTCTGGGCTATATGTGAACACACCAAGTAACACATTGTAACATCATTTAATGTATATTAGAAAAATATGTCTGTTTAGGTCCATCCTGGCATTGTTTTAAAAACATTAATTCATCCTATCATTTTTAAATAGGGTGAAAAATGTAATATACATTTTTGCATGGATTTTAATTTTTACGTTTTAAGAAAATATTATATTAAAAAACATGACAAATCTAGATGATGACGTTAAAAAAAACCAGCTTATTTGCTTCATTTGGTTTTTTTAATTATTAATTTTATAGCTGTTTGCTAGAGATATCCTTATAGAAAGTTTTCAAAAAAAAACCCTCCCAATATTTAATCTCATGTGAAAAATGATCTTTATTGCATCCTCTTTGGAAGGCTAGAACAATAACCAGATCAAAATTTCAAGTCAAACTCCAAACCAACAGCGTGAGTGCTGGAGGCTTGACTTGATATCTAATATTGTATCAAACTCTTTGGTAAACTTCACATCTTAGGGCTACTATGGAAACTTCTTGAACGGGTAACTTTGAAAAATTGATCAATTTCATTACAAATACACTAATTTTTATGTACACCTTACAAAACTATGATGTAAATAAATATATATTTATATATATAGTTGGTGAGTAGATGACAAGTGATGATGGACTAGACTGGCTGAGAGTAATTAACGAGCATGGTTCTTGCAGAAGGGTCGGCCGCCCTTGGCGAAGAAACTTTGTCCTTCCAAATTCTTTTTGCACATCTGTAACAAAACACTCATTACTGTTTACTAAACATTATTCAACACACTTGATTTAACTATGCATCATTTGACAACAATATTGTTTTATTCCTGAACACTCAAAAACCAATTATATGTAATATAGTATAATTTTTAATGTGGCAAAATTTTATAGAATTTCCATAAGACTGACTTCTTGCTCAACCGATCAGAGGTAAAAACATCCCTAAGAAAGTACTTGCAAGATACACCCCATCGGGTGGACATCTCATTTAATACAGACATGTGTCTGAAAGCACTATCTATATACACTGTTCAAATAATGCTACTGTACCCTTGTTCAAACGAATTTTAGTATTCCCTAAAAAGTGCTAAAAGTGGTTTTTTCCCATTATACTTAATTCTCAAAACTTAGTTTCTTAAAATTTCTTAAGAATTGAATTAAATGAAGTAATCAACAATTTTAAGTAGAGATCAACATAGTAATCAACAATCATTAATTTGTTGTTTTAGTTTTAGTCTGTAATGGATAATTGTACATGTCCGCTTACAATTTCTAATTTGTTGCAATAAAGGAGTATACAATATTCAGATACTCTAATAGATTAAATTATCTATGATACTCATTAAGACTCTTATACTACCACACTTTGACTACTGTGATGTGGTGATTAGTGACACGACCGTTGAGCAATCAGACAGACTTCAGTGTGCTCAGAACTACTGTATTAGATTTTTTTTTAATCTCATACATCATGAGCCTGTTACCCAATATCTATGTAAATTCCACATTCTTTCTATTCTACGTTTAATTATCAAAACTGAATATCCTGTTTATCTATCCGATCATTTAAACTTTATCTCTGATGTTAGTGAAAGATTTACAAGAAGGGAAGCCACATTACTATGAATTCCAATTCATGCTTGTTGCGCTCATGTGGTCAATCAGTGTGTTAGAGTGATTAAATGTTTCTTTGCTTCTTGTTTGTCATTTTGAATTTTCTTGTATTTATCATAATATGTATAAAGTTTTTATTTTGTATTTTAAGTATTGAATTCATTTCAATATATAAATTTTTACTTTAAGTTAATTTATTTTTGTATAGGTTAAGCATTTTTCTTGTTTTCTATTTAAAGAATAAGTTAATAATTTACCACAGTTGTATCAGACTATTGTAAATTTACTGTATAGAATATGAGGTTGAGTGGTAGAGAGGGCTTGATATCCCTAACTCCGCTTCTTTAATAAAGGAATTTTTCATTTCGCGCTCTACATGAAACTAATGTAACTACACTTAGTAACTTACTGTGCAGTTGAAGCACTGGCTGTGGTAGTTGTTGTTGAGGGCCTCGACCCAGCGATCTCCAGCCTCAATTGGAAAACCACAAGAGAAGCATTTAGTAGTAAACAGCTCGTTCCAGTCTGTAATATCATACAAACTTTAACAACAAGAAAACATTTGCTACACTTATTTCATGTTAATAGAATAATTTACTACTTTCTACAATTTATATAACTAGACAAACTGTACTGGAATCAGAGCATTTAGATAATAATAATAGGTAGTTTTTTCAGCTTAATTCACAACTAGGTAAGCAATACACACAGTTGATCATCTGGCCTAAATGCATTCAGAACATCTTTGTCCGCATTTACTTCTCTAATTAAAATTTGTCATACAATTTTCCAAATCTCCAAAATTAAATCTTTAATTGTGTTCCAAAAGTGTTAAGGAGAGTATTTATGTGTTTCCACGATATTAAACACGTGGTAGTCAGACGGTCCTATCCTGCCTATACTAATTGTCCAACATCAGTAGCATTTTTCTCAAGAACTGTATATAATATACCATAGCTTCTTCTATACTTTTGTTTCTTATTTAAAATAAACTGAAGATTTACCAAAAAGAATATCACACCAAATCAAAAATGTATTTATATTTAAATCATTGTATAATCTTTGTACAACGTACCTTTAAAATCCTCAGTTTATTTATTATTAAGAATCCTCCTCACTAAGAGCAATAATAAAGTTCCTTAAAGTAAGGAACAGTAAAAAAAGTAGATATCTTTTGTGGTTTTTTTAACAACGTTCCTTGTGTTAAAAAATCACTAGTTTTCTGGAATAGCATTTAAAAAGATAAGACTTGGGTAAGGTGAGTACTGAAGTAATATATGTTTAGAAAATAAAGCTGAGTTTAATAATTTTGGTCTTATTTTAAAATTAAAGATGAACAGAACAAAAAAGTAACAATTCAGATTTTTTAATCTCAACAACCATCCGACTCTTTGGAAGAGTATTTCATGTGTTTTCCACAATATTAAATACCAACCACAACAGTTGTTAGTGACAAAAGACCTACCAGCTTCGCAGTAAGGCAGGGCATCCTCCAAGAAGAAGGGGCTGTTACCAAAGAGTTTGCCGCAGTAAGCACAAGTGAAACACTCAGGATGGAAGTGTTTACCAATAGCATTCAAGCAGTCCTAGAACATATATTCAGCTTAATACTAGAGATACGATACATATTATTTGTTATATATGCACTAGATGTAATAATGTTACTTTGTACACAGCAGAAATAGAGAACACAACCTTGCTGTAAACACAATTACGGGCAGCGCGGTGTGTCGAAGATGGTAAATGTCCGAAAAAATCATGTTTCACTGGACTGTCTCTTAGAAAACTAAGAAAAGAGAGAGGGAATGATGCTGGATTCTGATTGGTTCTCAGGATCTGGAGAGTTATTTATTAAGACTCAATATTGCCAATATGCACCTTACATAAAACTAAATAACGTTACTACAAAAGTTAAAAACATTTCAATAGTGTACTAGTTATGAAAAAGTTTAGCAAGAGGCATTAACTATAAGTACATTAATACTAACCTATAATTTAAAAATATAAATTGACATCAAAGGTAGTTTTTAATGTTCATATAACATAAGATTTTACCACAGCTCCTGCACGGTTCTCAATTGACTAGAAATTCAAGATTCAAGATTTTCTTTATTTCAAGTTTGTTTATGACAGTGGAAGTATTGTGAAGGAAATAGAATTTTTGTTCAAACATTGTTCAGTCATACAAAAAAAAATTGGCCCGGTCAGTACAGACCTTTTGTGACCTTTATACTTTAGTTAAGTTTTAATAATTACTAATGTGTGTCACAACACACTGGTAAGATTTGTTTATTTTAACCTAGATTGTAGTTATGTGTTAGGTTAGTTATCCATCTGCAGATTGCAGATCTCGGAACTTAATATTACTGATTTTTTCTGTCACTAAACAATGACAAATGTCCTGAAAAATCATGTTTCCTTCATTAAAGATTTGTTTGTATTACAGTGATGGATGCAATAGATCTTATCAGTTCTTATTACTTGTTGCTATAAATAACTATCAATACATTTTATTCTTAAATACTTCAATAACAATTTAAATAATATCAATAATACTTTGATTTACTAAAACACGTGTAAGAGTAATACAGGTGACACTTACGCCCTTGACCTTGGCATTGCACTTGCTACAGGTGGGTGCAAGGTACTGCTCGAAGCAGAACTCACAGTACAGTCCCTGGTCATCCTCCACAAAGCCGATGTCCTGCAGAGGGCGTCGACATTGAGCGTTCACACACACAAAGTGCTCAGGACACCAGATTTTGCCCAACGCCGTAATGAACGGCCCTCTATAATACGAAACAAGACAAATTAAAATCTTATCAGAAAAGCAGCTCTTTTGACAAATAAAAAACTAGTTTGAAAATTTGTTGACTATATGGTAGAAATTTATAATTTTTATCGTGCTTTTATTATCTAGCCAACTCCAATTTTAAAAGAATACTTATTTGATATTTTCCAAGGACACATACCGTATTACACAAAATGGAAATAATTAATGTGATATAATAATCTGAATTGAGATTAACTCAGTTGAGATTAAGTTACTTGAATATTTTTTATAAACAGTGAATACGACTTCTTACAATAAATACAACCTTATATTTTTCATATATTATTTTATAACTTTGGCTATACAACAAGTTTGCCATTGAGATAATAATTTGGGAATTATGTATTTTACAAACAAAACTTAAATATATTTACTCATAACCTCTAACACCATTTATCAACAACACAAGTACAGAATATCTGTTGACTGTACAGATTAACATGTTAAATTTGTGGGTTCATATTAAATGTTTTCTGAAAGATAGAAAACTCAACATTGCGTACTAGCTGTCATGCATTCAACAATACAGGTACAATCAGTCTTATTCTCCTCCACAAATTCAAAATTTTCTTGAAACTGTAAGTTTTTTTTTATTTAACAGAGAGATATTCAATACATACTAAATTAGTTGAAATAGATGATTCATGATTTTAGGGTTTGCCTATTAAATATGCAAACTAATCCTTTGTGAATTAGCAACACCCATTGGCTCAAATGTATCTGATAGCCAATGTCACACAGAACTATTAAACTGTTGACCTATTACAGTTGTAATTGCTTTTGATCGAAACTTTCTTGTTTGTTTTTGTATTCAATATGGATATTGATCAAATTACGAGGGGTATTAGAAAAAATAAGGTTTCCCATGATTTTTTTAAATAGACAGCTCTATATTTCTACTTGGTGTTATACATCAATTTAACACGGTAAAAGTTAAGCTATTTTTTCCACAATATTCACCGTTTCTGTCCAAACAACTTTTGTAGACGATGCTCCAACTTTTTCTATCCCCGTGTGTAGAATTCTGCCGCCAATCCTTTGAGTAACCTCTTCCCTTGACTTCATCATCGGTACTGAAGCGTTGGCCACCCAAGTGTTTCCTTTGATTTTTGGAATAAGTGATAATCACTTGGGGCTAGGTCTGGGCTGTAGGGGGGATGGGGCACAATAGTCCAGCCAAAATTTTTCAGCAGTTCTTGAGTTTGACGTGAGACATGAGGTCGAGCGTTGTCATGGAGAAGCCTCACGCCACTGGACAATCTTCCTCTCCGGCGGTTCTGGATCGTGCGTCCTCAGTTTTTTTAATGTGTCGCATTATCTGTCAGAGTTTTACTGTTGTTCCTGTGAATGGTGATTCTCCGATTATTCAAGCAGTATTGTCTAAACTTTTTCAATAACTCCATCTGAAACTGAAGGCCGTCCACCTTCGGTTTTCATTGTGAATTTCCATGCGGCCTTCACTGAATTTCTCTACACCATTTCCGAACGTGTTTAAACAGATATGCAGTTTTTCCCCATAAACTTTGATTAACTGACGATGAATTTCAATAGATGAAATCTGTATTTGCATTTAAAAAACGTATCACAGCACGAATTTCGCATCTGGCGGTAACAATGACAGGGAGCTCCATCTTCGAAGGCAGCTAGGCCGGCACTGATGGGGGTAGCGAGGCGCGAGTGGCATGGATAGAGAGAGGGAGAGTTAATGAGTAAGACAGTGTTGCCAGATTTCTCTCAACATATCGCATTCTGTCTCGGCGGCATAGGGAACCTTATTTTTCTAAATACCCCTCGTACTATACGATGAAAGTATAGGCAATATTTTCCACTTGCACAGCTTAAATTTTTAACATTACAGAATGTAATTAAGGTGGGTGGCTAAATGAAGCAATGTAAGTTTTGTAAGCAAATTTTTCTTTTTTTAATCTATTGTGTGTAAAAAATAAATGTAATCTGTAAATTTCTGATTTTTACTTACTTACCCCCCCCACCCCCCCCCCCCCCCACCCCCCCCCCCCCCCACCCCCCCCCCCCCCCACCCCCCCCCCCCCCCACCCCCCCCCCCCCCCACCCCCCCCCCCAATGAAACTGGAAAATAAATTATATTCTAAACATGTAATTTGATCCAGCGAATTGGGTCTGGAGAATATCCTAAATACGTATGGTTCCTCAAAAAGAGGTGATAGGATAGCTTGTCAAGCTTCTTCTGGAAGTCAAAATTAGATCACACCAATCTGATATTGTAATTACAATGATTGACTAGATACTGCTAAACATGACGCCGAGTTCGTTGAATCAAGATGGCCTTTATCTCTCTCATAAATTAAATTGCATGAAACTTTTTAGAATATATTTGCTGCAACTTCTACATTTAATTTTTTTTTTTATTAGAGAGAGTTTTAGTGACCTTTCTTGCAATCTGTGGTAATTACCACAGTTCGTTAGAAGCAAAGAATGTCATGTTAATAAACTCCACCTGAGAAATTACACAAACACAGGTGTATACTGTAATTACGTTTGATAATGAATACTGAAGAATTAACAATACCACAAATTGGGTTGAGCGAGTTTTATGTTCTGAACAGCAGACGAGACGTCAACCGATGCACGCGCACAATCTAATAATTAAATGATGAAAAGCTCATTGGAAAGGATGAGGAGAAAGAAACTCAATCATTGAGTACCGTACTTTGACTTCCTTTGCTGCACTTACTATCTGTTTCTTTAATAACACACATGCAGTATTCTGAATATCCTCATAACGTTCAAACTCTAGCAAGGTAGCTTCATCAGTATTTTTGTCAGTTCAATTTACTTTAACTCTTGATGCAGCTAGTAAAAGTGTTATTTAAACGAGAAATACATTACAAGGACATTTTTATAATTAGGAACAAACAAAAGTTGCCTTTAAGAAATAGATTACTTCTTTACTGGCTACAGATTCAAAATAGAAAAAAACTAGTAACAGCTGATCTTGATCTTCCTACTCCGTCGTCTTGTCTTGTGCCTGTGTCACCTGACTTGTCTTGGTGTTGAATGGATTTGGGTGGTGAAAATTGAATATTGAAAAGAACCAATTTTATAAGAAAAATGTCAGGCAAAGACAGATTGGCTATATTTCCTTCTCGTGGGTAAGTATATAATTTCTTTCAAAATTGTAAATTGGTGTAAATGTGTTAGGTAGGCTATATGAGTTTACTAAAACAAGACACCTTTTACAAAATATCTGGGAAGAAGTGAGAATAATAATTAGAAATTTATAATGCACTATTGACAAAATCCTTTATTATAAGCAAAGAAAATCTAAATTAGTCTATGTTTTGACTCAGATCTGACCTTTAATCAAAACCTCATATTTGTCCATTCCTAGAGTAGTACTAGGACTTGGTATATTTGATTTCCAATATTTTCATTATTTAATGGGCTGAATACTAATGATTATAACAAATTCAAAAAATTGGAATATAATATTTACAAGAAACCTACTTCTTCCAAATAGATCACAGGCTACACTTGACATTGTTCCACCCATGTTTATAAAAATTAGCTACCTTCAATTCTATGATATATTATATTTTAAACATACGATTAAGCCTTAAGAATTTCACAAGAGAACAAAATATGGTACCAGTAAGATTAAACGCCGGGGCGGCAAATCACGAATTTGACGTTACCAACGTATTCTGCTCACCCTCCTGAACAAAAAAATATATATAGTACTATGGGGTGCAAATGACAAATAACATGATTTTAGGGGGTATATTGATAAGTGGTAAAGTTTCTAATGTTTTAATGTTCAGTTTGTGTGCTGTGTCTGGATAATCTGTTTACTTGAATATTATCTGCGGCCGGGACTGATAGCAGCCTGATAGCATACCTGTTATCTGAGTTGTCCGGGGCATAGGTCAGTTCTACACAAGATATCGTGTTCAGTAGGTCGGATTGAGTGAGTGAGTTTACAATGATGAATCAACCATTCACTAGTTCAACCAACCCTAGTGAATTGTGTGTGTCGGAGTGTTTCGTAGGGCACGTAAAGAGCTTACGTTTCAACCGAAACGAAATTAATCTCTTTTTTAATAGAACAGGGCATTTTTAAAAATAAGTGTATTTGTTCGTCGTGCGGTCGAGTGGTGTTTTTAAACCGGGAGACTGTGTCGTTTCGTTGTGATAGACCACTTTTTTGTTGCTGCTGTTTCGCTATATCCGCCAACACACTAATGGTAAGTGTTCTCTGTTAATATCCATCTATATATTTGAGTTTTTAATGATTTATTTAGTTTTTAAACTTTACATAATTGCCTTTGCATTACATTTCAATTTATATTTTTGATCAGCCCCTCTAGAATTTTATATTTTACTGATAGGTACTATCTCGAGGGATGTTTTTCTTTTATTGACATCAGGAGGCACTCGTAATTAATTTTTTTCTCGAAATTAAGAAAAACATTATTAATTTTGATCAAAATTCTGCTCATTTCTGTAATTTCTCATTTACGTTTGCAAAGATGGCGGCGCAACCGATGACGTCATCACGAGGTTCAATCATTGGCCACAAAAGGTCACGTGACGCTAGACGTGGATGTAGAACATGGAGATATTACTGGAAAGTTATTTAATTTTTTATTTTCTAGAACTTCGTTATTTCTCATTTCCACCCCATCAAACCTTATACTTTTTTTTATATAGGACGATTCCAATAAGTTAAGAACGCAAAACTCGTATTTTTCCGCCCCGGCGGTTAATATGATAATTACCCAAAATATTCTAAAATACATTGCCACAGTTAATGGATAACTTTTTTTAATAACTTGGACAGAATTATGTTAGAATATAGAGTATAAGTAATCATCAAGTTCATACGTTTTGTTGTGTATGATATAGTCAAACTCTATGGCATAGACTCAGAAAAACACTGAATAATCAGATGTAGATTTGACTTTTCAAAAGTAACAGAGTACGTGACATTCTGAACAGGAATAATGATAGTCATGATGATGTAAAAGTATAAAAAAAATTAAACTTAAAGGGTAGGGTACGATAAGCGGACCCGGTTTTTTATATCAAAAATTGGCAAACGATATTGCTTAATCACAACCATCGATATAATCAATCGATACTGATTAATTATTTGAATAATTAATTAAAAAAATCTATATCAACAGCTGTAAACACTTTCAAATAAATCACGTGGGGTAATTTCAATTTTACATAAGTAACATTTAGGTATCAATTTACAAAATCGTGACCATGGAAAGGTATGTTAATTTTTTTTTCCTGAAAACTACAATTTTTCCTGAAAACAATAGTGAAGAAAAAAATTCGTCGGCAACGAAAATCAAAGAAGTTACGATTTTTTGAAATCCTCTGAAAACTCTTTTTTTGACAGTACCTCTGGCAATTTTACTGAAATGATGACGTTAATCCTGTCAACGATGCCTGCCCGCTGCGCAGTGCTGCGCACTGCTTGCTCTTTTAGAAAAAAAAATTAACTCGAGCTTGCAAAAGTCGAATCCCAGATCACGTGATGCCCCTGATCCTTAACCCTCCAAGTGTTGTTCGACAAAATTTTGTCGGTTATTTTCCATTCTTAATGCAATAATGGCCGAAAGGCATCAATATAATACAATGATATACTTTCCCCCCAGTTTATATGCACCTGTGATAATAATACTTGGCTATAAATGCCCAACCCATGAAAAAAAGTCCATTTTTCATGGTCACGGTATTGTAAATAAATACCAACATTTATTATTAAAAATTGCAGTCAATTTTAGAAAACTACACGACATTGCTTTGAAAGATGATAAAAAATGTTTTTAGTGGCTTCAACATGTTGGACTTGTACCGAATAACCCATTTCACATATTTTGTGGGAAAGAAACAACTGTAACTGTGAGAGGAGCAAATATGGTCATCTTCAGTTTTCATAATTTTGATTTATAATAATTTGTTTGATTACTGTAAATATTAAATTCATATTTAAATTTAAAACTTATGATTGTTATTGAGGACTATAGATACTTTTATATCGATTGATAGTCTAGGATTTGAGATGAGAATATTAGGTATCGATGACTACATTCTTTGATATAAAAAGCCGGGTCCGCTTATCGTACCCTACCCAACTTAAATAGGTCTAACGTGTTGATTGACTTTTTGGACTAATTTTAAAACATCAGTTTAGCCAGTGTAAAGTTACATTGACATTTATTATAAATTTAATTATTTTCATTCTCTAAGGAAAAGAAGCGGAAAAACCTCATTGCACTTATGTCTTAAAACAATCTTTGTGTTGCTTCCGGAGTGACAGGATATTCAGGATGGAAATAAGGGTTGCCTCCTGTCAAGATGCATGAGGAAGTATTTAGAGCATTAATCTCGGTCATATAATCTTGGAAGAAAGGAAGACCAGCTCTGAACCAGCTTCTACAGTCAAAGCTGGCAGGGGTGGCATGCCCTTATATCTAGGCTAACAATAGCCTTTATGTTTAGGGAGCCCCACCAACTCCAACAGTCATCCTCCACAATATACTAGACCTATCGATCTACCCTTGCATCCCAATATATTGACATTTACAGTTACACATTTCTCAAAGGAATTATAGTTAAAAGAATCTGATTCTTAGTAAGTGCTTGTCTAAAAGATTAGTCAACCTATATACTATCTAATAGTAGGATAGGTTGAGTATAAAATGCTATAATTTCCTATAAAACCTTGGTTTGTGTGTGATTTTGCGATCTATCTAACATTGTCTGCTGGTAGCTCCCAATCCAGATAAAATCTTCAAACACAATATCTATCTTGTAAAAGAGAGAATATTAGTAATTTATGCATTATGTGATTCCCATTTCACTGTTTACTGTGACGAAAATGAAGCAGTCTTATACTTAATTCTGTCTGACTTCATGGGCTACAGGAAAGTGTGAGGGTCTTACATTCAATTCAGGAAGTGAAGTGAGATCTGTACAGTAGACTTGTTTATGTTGATATTACATAGTTTTATCCCCAGGAAGTGTAAGCCTTCCTTTCCGCTCCTTGTCATAGATTATATAGAAAATAAAACAGAGAAAATGTTGCTGAGTAAGGAAATGATTGTTTCTTGGTGGTAAATACTAGTTTGTAGATTATAAGTTAATACTTAAGTAAAACATATTCTAGTATTTTAAAGCAATCCTTCATAAAAAATTCATGTGGATTTTCAGTGCTCAAACACTAATGAAAGGTCGTCTGAAGGGAGCTCAGAAGGGGCACAGTTTGCTGAAGAAAAAGGCTGATGCATTGCAAATGAGGTTCCGACTTATCCTCAGCAAAATCATTGAGGTTAGTCAGAGTTCTAAAATTTACACTATAGTATAAATGGAGAAATCACTACTTGTCAATAGATGATATATTAAAGGTTTTTTTGAGTCCTAAATTAAAGCTAGAAGAAGGGTGAGTAGTAACAAAAAAGCAAGTAAGTTGAGAACATTTTGTTTAAATTAACAATGAATTAAACTAGAATGTTGGAATGAATGTTTTCTAAATTTTGGGTTGAGTAAGGAAATTCAATTTTATAATTTTCTATGGAATGCGTTTCAACCATCCAAATTAAATTTGGTACTTTGGGATTATACCGACCACACCAGTATGAGGAACACAAAAATATAAATTTATAGAAACAAACATTGTAGAACGAAAAACTACTCTTTAATTACAAAATTACGATTATCAATTGTTAATGGGTTTCCTGTGATGCCCAGAATGCAGCAATATCAAGGATGAGTGAGTGTAGTGGATTTCCGCCTTCAGCCGCAACTGCCGATCGCCACATATATTCAGCTAGGTATGAGTCAAGATGGTGTCGTGCTGTTCCTTGTTGTTTTTTATTACGCCATTTAGCTGAACCCCACATTCGCTCAACATGTTGAGTATTAGCACCGGTTTCCGGGTCGACAAAATTGTATCGATGGTTAACGACTCTGCAGTCACGTTATCTACTAGACCGCTCGACTTTGACTACTGTCTGAGGATGGGGAGGGGTTTGCGATAAGACAATTCCTGTTTTATATTGACGAAATATTGTTCTAACGCTAATCTAGTAATCAGTAGAAGCAAAATTTCAAATAACAATTCATGTCTGGGTGTGGTCGGTATATAATCCCAAAGTACCTTAAATTTACTTTGAAAAAATTAGGCCTAGTATATCAACTTATGCTAGATGGAACTACTTTCATTGTCTTTACATTGCATACAAATATATCAATTAGGAATTATATAATATCTTTTATAAATGCAAGTTTGATCAAAATTCACTGGAGAAAGTTTTTCTTAAATTTTAATGGTTAATTTTCCAAAGTCTATTTTGAGTGATGGTTTTAATATAAAGTGAATATTCAAATATCATCAGTATTAAATGTTCTCCAATACTGTTTAAAGTCAAGATTTTGGCTTATAAAAGGCCTATCTGTTTTTGTGGCTTTCGCATCCTACTAAAACGTTGAGCTGTTGGTGCTGCTGATACATTTATTTTATTAGGAATTTAAATGTTTTGGGACAGTGACCAAGATTTATAACCTAACAAAGTTTATTGTTGTTTTCCATTCTTATTGAATAAGGAGGAATATGGAGCAGGAATTATGTACCAGTCTGGTCTAGTTAGTCTTTAACCAATGAAAACATCCAAAGAACAAACTAAATTATTCAAAATTAAATGTTCCATTAGATTGTTTTTTTAGAATACAGCTTTTTATTCCTGGAAAGACTGAAATTAATTTAGTCAGTTTCTTATTCTTTCTTTTAGACAAAAACGTTGATGGGTGAAGTGATGAAGGAGGCAGCTTTCTCCCTTGCAGAGGCCAAGTTCACTACTGGTGATTTCAACCAAGTTGTCCTTCAGAATGTCACAAAGGCACAAATCAAAGTACGCACAAAGAAGGACAATGTTGCAGGTCAGTTTTTACAGGGGCACGATTATAATAACATTCTTGGACTTGTTCTGTACGTGTTTGACATTTTTCACTTGTGAACATGGTAATGCAAATGCCTCTCCCTCTTTGTAACAGTACTGGTTTCACAATTTAAAATAAAGGAGCTTAAAGCCTCGGCCACGATACAAGCAGTGACTGGTTGAACGACAGAAAGAAAGACAGCGAAAAGTTTAATGTTTGTATTGTGTATATGGAGAATGCCCAATGCTGACCATGATAGGCGTGAGAGGCAGGGTGACACCACAAACTGCCGCTGACTCACCACTGCTAACCCCAGATATTTAATTTTTCCCCTGCCGCCCGCGCTTCATTCTATCATTGCTGTACATCGTTTTGGACTTAAACACCTCTATATCCTTTCCTCGGCTTGATTTGCTACTGCAAATCCACTCTTTTTCAAAACATGTTTCATTAGGTCTGATAAAAAGTTCAAATTTAAATTTAGATTTATTTATAAAACGGGGTTGCTTCTGTTCCGAAACTGACAAACAGATCATATTCACCGAACCTAACTCTAAGGCTGTTTATAGGGTGAACACTGTACATGTTACATTATTTAACTTTAAGGGTGTACCCTACTCTAGTACTCAGAAGTAGAAAGCAAGAGCTTAGGAGATTACAAATTGTGTTCTTACTATTTGGACAATCTATAGGAAACATATAGGGCTAGTAAAATTAAAACTAACATTCCCCTGTATACTTCTTGTATGCCAGATTTTCCTGATTTAATTTTGCATTGTGTATAATTCAGATATTAAAATGTATATTTTATTGTTATTTTTTTTTAATCAAAAGTCTTGTTGTTTACACAGTTAGTTATTGGGAAAATTAATTTTTTTGTAATTTTTTGTCACTTAAAAATATATAGAATTTGTAATTATGTAATTAAATATATTTTTTAAAGTAGCAAGTTTTTAATACTTTCTTTTGTTATTGAAATCACATTTTCTTATAAATAAAATAAACATGCCTCTCTGAAGCCTTATCCCAGAGTATATACTATACAAATTATACATTTTTAATCTTCAGCAGTTTTTATTTGGACCTGATTACAAAATGGTCTAAACAGTCTACTTTAAATGTCTTTAATTTCATAAGGAATGATAAAAGACTTTTTCCTATTATTTCTGTATTTAGGAAAGTTATTTTAAAGAGCTATGAATGTAACCTAAAACAATATTTTCCAATTCCAAAATCAATTGCACCACCTTAAACTCATAAACACTGCTTGTATTGTGGCCACTTCTGCTCTGCCATCCTCCCGCTTTACTGCTTGCCACTTGTATTGTAGCCAAGGCCCTAATATTTGTAGGTTGACAGATAACAAAATAAATGTTTTACTCAGCCCTTAGGTGTCATCTGCACATTGTTTCACTGTCCAATGTTTTTATGCTTACATGCCTTTGAAGACCAACATTTTTTTACTCAAGATAATTTTTTGACAGTACTAAAAATATTTATCGTCTCAAAAAAAGAACATGCATAAAAGAATGTTGCCAAATTAGGTAGATGTTTTGCAGACAGTTTGAAAAATCATCATAACTTTGGTAATATTTGTCTTAACTCTGGATTTCTTTTCACCTAAATGTTTGGAAATAAACATACTTCATGGGAAAAAGTTCTAGTAGGCATACTTTTATATATATATATATATATATATATATATATATATATATATATAAAACGATAACAACCTTTAAATTGACACTCTGTGTTAAATAGAAAAAATACTTTGATATATATATATATATATATAACTATTTTTTCTATTAAACACAGAGTGTAAGTTTAAAGGTTGTTATCGTTATGAACTCACATGTTGTGTTAAATAGAAAAAAATACTTATATATATATAAATGCCTGTAAATCGCTTATTTTTTATATTTAAGGCAAGGCAATTTCAGGTAATTGTTTATGCCAAGAAAGCAAATTTTACAACTCTTGTTAAATTGTATTTACACACAATTTGTATGTACACAAAAAACAATATAATGACATATAATTACAATGTAATAAAAGTTTTTGCTGAATCCATGATGTCAGCCTGAGCAAGATTCTTAGTGGATGAAATTAATAAACATGCGTCGATAGCTGTTACCTTGTAAATAAGTTGTTGTAATACAGTGTGTGCGTTCTAGTGGAGAGTACAACTCTCTAGTTTCTAACAACACAATAGACATCAAAATATTATGTAATATGCGATTTAGACATGAAATTTGCGATTGTGTAATACTGTGGAATAAAAAAATTTGATTCTTTAAAATAATGTATTTTGCATTCTTCAGGAGTTTTGGCATTCCATGAAATTACGAGAATTGCACTAAGAGATACAATCAGTTTACCCTAATTTATTTACCCAGTATTACTGACAATGCAATGGGTTGACGGATTGATCCACGGTTTTTTTTCACAGAAACTATTGATCCTGACGGGTGGTCTGGCTGCCCTTATGAGAAAAACACTAAGTATGACAGATTGGCCGTTAGTCCTTAAAGGATTAAACAAAGCCTTAGGCAAAACAAAAAAGTACAAGAGTTTTAAATTTTAATTTAAAAAATGAAAATGAAATTTTGCCTTGTAAAAAATTATCTAAATGAGAATATGTGATTTTGCCCTCTCTTTGTTTCAATGTGTTGTTGAAATATGAAAGTTTATTAAATGATGTGAAATCTTGGCAATATTATGTGTTAATATGTACAAAATCTTATATATATATATATATATATGTATATATTACTGTCATACATAACTTAGATCAAAGTAAAAAGAAAAAGTATTTAGATGTAGGGCTTTAATTGAAAGTAAAATTAAAATTTCCAGAAATTGTTTTAGTTTTAAAAACATCTTCCTTTGACATGTAAAATATGCTTTAGCATTGTGTGAACTGTAACAGAACCATCTTTATATACCCTGGTATTTGGGAATTGTCATTGAAATAATTTAATTTGTACACATATTTTATTTTGATGACATATTTTGATGTGCAAGTTATTCAGTCTTAAGGTGTATGAAATTTTCTCAGGTGTGACCCTGCCTGTTTTTGAAAGTTACCAAGATGGAACTGACACATACGAGCTAGCTGGTCTGGCTCGTGGTGGTCAACAGTTGGCCAAACTGAAGAAGAACTACCAGAGTGCCGTCAAGTTGTTGGTAGAACTGGCATCTCTGCAGACTTCTTTCGTTACATTAGATGAAGTTATCAAGATCACTAACCGGAGAGTGAATGCTATTGAACATGGTTTGTATGCTGTTGTTAATTCAAGTTCTATAATTTTCTGGAGGTAATTTGTTATTTAACTCTCCATTCCTGGAACTCAAGTCTTATTGAGGATTTTAAATTATTGGCACGTTTGGAATATGTTTGTGTATGGTTATTGTTTGATTACAAAACATACTTATGGGAAGCCCAAGCAGATACTTATGACATTTTTGTGTGTTTCTAGACCCAGAAAAGGCTATTATTTTATATAAAATATTTGTAGTTTTTCATGGTTGCATGTGAAATTGTTTAACAAGTGTTTTTTTCTGGATTGGTGTTTTTATTATTGTTATCTAAGAAAATCCAATGTGTTTAATCTTATTGTTTTTCTTGCCCTTTGCTCTGTTTTTGGTTTGTTGTTTTGTTACCTGCCAGTGATGTTCCTTTCCTTGTTTCAAAGTTAAAATGCCTTTCTATTCACCTTTCCTTACTTCCGCTTTAAAACATGTTAGATATGAAGTATGTTTAGCCATTTTTCCAATGTAAATTATGTTATTTTCAGTGCAGAAATAGACTGGGGTTATAAATAATGTGCACATCTTGGATTGCCAGAAGGTTTAAACCATATATAAAAAAAGTAATTTTTCAATGTGAATTCAAAAGATGGGAACACCTTCATTGTCCTAGCATTCTTAACTTTCTTAAATTTTTATCTATGCTATTGTTGCTATTATTTGTTCTATATATTCAGAACTGTGAACTTGCAACATGAGTGTCAAAATTATATTTTGTGTACACCATTGATTATTGCAGCGTATTATTTGTTTACTCTTTTGATGTTTCTTATTGTTTTTATTCTATCTTGATTTCAGTAATCATTCCTCGCATTGAACGAACTCTGGCCTACATCATTTCTGAACTAGATGAGCTTGAGCGTGAGGAATTCTACAGGTAAATTTAGGGATTTTATGACATTAGTGAAATATGTTAAGATTCTGCTCTGAGTAAACAGTAAGTGCTTGTTAAACTATGGTTGTAATGCAACTTGATATCCGATCCTACGAAAGCAGCGGGTGGCTTGGAAATTCCTCGAAAGGAATGGGTTTTATTGAATCGTTTTCGAACTGGGGTTGGGAGAAGCAATCACTGGAAATTCAAGTGGGGTATTACTGACGACCAGACGTGTGATTGTGGCGCAAACTCTCAGACAATTGAGCACATTGTAAACGACTGCCCTTTGCGATTGTTTTCTGGTGGTCTGGCTGGTCTGAGTGGTTTAGAGGATGGGTCTCTAAACTGGCTCAGTAATTTGGATTTAGCTTTGTGACGGGAGATTTTAATATTATTTTTAATTTATGACTCAAGAACTTTGTTCTTACGTACTTTTTAATAATTGTAATTTTTAATTTATTTATTTATGGATAGCTGCCTTTGTCCCCCATACGATATATATATATATATATATAAAATGCAACAAATATTACTAAAGACTCATAAATTAATTATTTGTCAATAATGCAAAATATGTCATAGAATCAAATGAAATTAATGTTGTAGCAGTCTGGAGAATTGTTGAAAAAATTGTATTTCTTAGCAATGTAATATATATATGTATCATAGAAAAACATTTTTACTCTGATAAAAGAATCCAAAAATTATATTTCTTAGCAATGTAATATATATATATATATATAATATATATATATATATATATATATATATATATATATATATAATAACAAATTAGACGTCTTAGTTTAAATTTCCTTTAATATTTCGGCTTTGCCGTTTTCAAAAAAGGTATAATAAAAGGTATAAAACAAAAATAACACAGCAACAAAATTTACACAAGTAAATAAATAAACATTTGCATGAATAAATAAATAAACCGGAATTTTTGAACATGTGATTAACACCAAAGAGAAATATCATGAACAGAGAAAGAATTTAGAAAAATAATTTAGAAAAAATAATAATAACAAAAACAATTGATCATTTCATCTTTTATTCAGACCAAAGGGTACTTTTGATTTTAATATTAACTGATGTGCCTGTTCTAAATTTTCTAAGTAAATTTTGTTTCCATCTTCTGGTACTTTGCAAATACCTTTCAATGAATAACATTGTTAAAAATTTTGTTGGTGGCCTAATGCGTGTTGTGAAACCAATTTTTCATCCTGTTTTTTAGACAAACAACGATGATTATTCATTTTTATGTGCAATGGATTGGTTGTCAATCCAACATAATCCGTTGTACAATTTTTACATGTTAATTGATAAATTACATTTTTACTTTTGCAATTAATTTCTCCTGTAGTAGGGTAAGTTTTTCTTTGTTTTATTACTGGTAAAAGAATTGGACGATTTCATAATTTTGCAAGTATTACATTGTTTATTATCAAGTATTATATATATATATATATATATATATATATATATATATATATATATGTATCATAGAAAAAACATTTTACTCTGATAAAAGAATCCATTTGATGATG
Organism: Homalodisca vitripennis; assembly: GCF_021130785.1. Classification (NCBI taxonomy): domain Eukaryota; kingdom Metazoa; phylum Arthropoda; class Insecta; order Hemiptera; family Cicadellidae; genus Homalodisca; species Homalodisca vitripennis. The sequence goes on from NC_060209.1 coordinate 32,226,969, forward strand.
GTTCCTTCTTTTAATAAATCAGTTTTTTAATGATAAATGAAAAGTGCAGTGAACAAGACCACAAGACATTAACCAGAGCTGCCAGACTTAGGATCTAGTAAGCTTCTGAGGATGTAATAACAGAAGCATAGAGCTGCAGTATGTATTCAGAGATCTCTACAAAGTGTACAAAAATGTGAATTAAGGAGTCTTATTCGTTTCCAGCAAGCAGAAAGGAATGGCACAGCAGATATCCGTAAGAGATTGTGCCGTGTTTATCGAGACAATGGAGACACCATTATGAACGATAGTGTTATACATGAGTGGTGTAGAAAGCCAGAGATGTTGACAGACTCCCACAAAAATCGTCAAATAGCTTCATCTTTGACGTTTCTCAAATTGATCCTTAACTTTGACAATCGGCCATCTTTAAACTTTTTATATGTTTTTTCTGTGAACACTGCACATTTTTCAATGAATTTCTGCTGCACTATTCCCTTCTATTTGCAGGAAATGAATAACAATCCTCAATTTACACTTGGTGTGAGATCGGAGGGTGAAAACAAGACCCTTGTAATACCTTATTATTTTCGTCTATGAGTAGAAAAAATTCTAATATAGTAATTAGAAAAATAAGCATTTTAATCGTATGTAATAATAAAACCAATAATATCTATATCAATATTTAATATCCAAGATTTTTATTTAGCTTCTGAAATTTGTACAGTATGTTCATGAATTCATTCGCGGTTTAAGCAAATTAATTCAACCTCATTCGAGTATACACAATTCATTCGAGTTTGTACGATTAATTCAAGCACATATGTGTTTAGATCATAATAGATTCAAGTATATTAGAGTTTATACAATTAATTAAATTAAACTTTAATTCAAGTTTATGCAGTTCATTGAAGCCAATATGAGTGTATATAATTCATTTAAGCTCATTCGTATTCATACACTACAAACATAATTTTGCAAAACTAATATTGAAAGGTATCATTCAATACTATTTCTTAAGTGACACACTACTAAGAGAGTGATTTTTAAATGTGTGGTTTTTAGCTGTCCAATAAAAATTAATAAGTCCGTTAAATGGTAATAATATATCTCCAAATTTGCTGAAGCCTTCTACTATTAAAAGTAAAATTATATAATATACAATTTTTTCACTTTATTATCATGATATAATGTGCAGATAGAACTTGTTTACTTTCTTTAGGTAAATTATATAACCTGTATAAGTTTTTATTAGATTCTTTTTACATGTATTTTTTCAGAGGGAAGTAGATTGTGACTGTTTTAATTATGTTTTAGATTGAAGAAGATCCAAGATAAGAAGCGTATTGCTCGAGGCAAAAGAGAAGCTCAAGAAGCTCTTCTCAAAGCAGAGGGTAAAGATTCATACAACAACATGTTGGACGAAGGGGATGAAGACCTACTTTTCTAACTGTCTCCAAGTTATTATTATTTTTTTTTGGTTAGTTGCAATATAATCCCATTTAACAAATATGTTACAAAATCATGTATAAATTATTTGTAAATAATGCTCCCCACAAGAAAAGGTTAAGTGTATTACATTTGTCCTTTTCCAAAAAAATTTTAAATACACCATCGTTGCTTTATCAACTTCCATGAGAATAAAACGTTAAATCTATGTTAAACTAAATCATTAAATGAATATAAACAGATTTTGGTAAATTTTAATTACTTAGTTCAACCTATTGTGGGATAAATTGATGCTATTTGAGTAATTAATGTCAGTATTTATGGTGATAATTGTAAGTTGCTTGATATTTTAAATGGCAGTTTGAATGTTATGTATGGATATGAAAAAACTAGTTAAAATTTAATGCACCCTAAGAATGTCGGATCATGTGTTTTGTTGCAGAATTAAATGTATTGGTGGCATATTCGAATGAATACCGTTAATTAAAAATTAAGTCACAAGTGTTAATAACTATATTTTTTATTGATTTCAGTGCCAAAATGTTTTATTTCTTATTCACAAAAAAATCACTATATATTTTGATCACAAAAAAGACCTGATTGCATCATTCCATTATAAAGGCAAACAGTTTGAAGGTAGAATAGTATGTATGTATGTAAAAATGATTGTTATTTTTGTGTCACAAAATACTGTTGGTGTTGGAGGATCTATCTATATAATACTAGTTTATTGTATATAGTTTCAATTAAATAAAGTTTCGCCAAAATTATTTAAGTGTTGTAAGCTTAATAAATCTTTTCCCTCTGAATAAGTAGTTTAATTCATATTTCCCCCTGTTCAGTATATTTTGTTTTAAATGTTTGCTTTCTTTAATTTCACAAAAACACTTATTTGGTTTTTTACAATAACAACTTTAACATGATACTAGGATCAACTAACACTGATTCTAGAATTATTCTTTGTTTCAAAGCACGCCACTAAAAGATCCATTAACTTTCCTATAACGCCAAGACAAGTAAAAAAATGTTGTTTCTTTAAATTAGAAGCTAATTTTTATTATAGCTAAATTATAAAAGGTAAAAGCAAAAAAGAGGGCATTTTACTTTAAATTAGCATATTTATTGATAAAAAAGAAAAAGATTTATTTACAAAACTGTTTATTTCAAATATATTGTAAAATCTAATTAAACTGAAAAGTTTAATTACTCTTAACTATAAAACAAGATAAATATTTCAAACTAATCACAACACTAATAACGAGATATGTAGTAGACGCCCATGCATGCACGCACTTGTGACATCCAGGAAAGCAATAATACATGCCACGGATATGGTTTAGGTATGGCTCTGTAAAAGATGCAGAACTGACGAGCAGGCGGTTGGAGTTATACAAAGGGCGCTCCCATCTCCCTGCCGCTGAGTGAAGGTCGTTTATAAATACTTCCTTGGCAACCACGATAAGCACGAAGCGTGCACCGAGCATTTCAAAGGCCTTTTGTGTAGGTACTAAAAAACTCTCCAAGAGACATAATCTATAGTATCGGATATAACTGTATTTAATGTTTTGGTCAAGGTCTGCCATTCTGATATATCCGTCTACGGTGTGCGAAGGGTTAACAATGATTGATTTGAAAGGACAACAAGATTTCGGACATTTGCCATTGTTTAATGTTATGAGAATAGAATACTCAATTTCGAGGATTGTAATCTATTCCTCTTCTTAAGGTGGCAAAAAACTTAATAGATAGGGAAGCGAATATAAACCATGAGGCATTTCTAACATTTAATTAACATGCAACGGATTGTACACAATCTCTTGACACAATAGGTTCCCCACTGCCTGTGGTTACTTTTTTAATATGGAGTGTTATTTTATGAAACTTCCTCAAAAGCCCATATGTAGTCTATTTAACTGTTTTTCAGCGAATACCATATTATCAAATACTCTGTTCATGAAACTATCTGTTATAAAAAGTATACTGTAAGTATTCTACAATTTTGAAATGTTATCTTTCGGTACTCTATATATGGGTTATGACCTCTCTACAGTCTTTCCCTTGTTACATTTATTGTTATCTAGTTTTAAGTAGTAGTAGTAGGTGAGTAAATTTTTTCCTCTCATGACCTCAAATATCAAAGCCTTGACAACAAAAAATTGTACTGTTGTAAAAATGCACAATATTGTGTGTGCAGTTTTCCTTGCCAAGTAATATTTTCATTTTTATAGTTTTTATTCAACAACATACTGTTTTCATGCAACTTTTAATGTACTGCATGTATGAGCATGAGTATTTACATCATTACTAAATCTTTGTAGCGCAGTTTTTCAATTAAAGAATCCAACGAAATAAAGCTTCATTTTTCGTCATTAAACCCTAACTTCAGCTTATAAGTTTTTCAAATCCAATTGAACTGTATGTCATAATCCTTGATTTTAGTAAGGGTTTTTTTTCTACCTGGGTTGGGTGGAAAAAGATTTGCAAGATGATGATTTGGGAGTTAGTAAAGGAACTACCACATTGTTCTACTCAGAGAGATCAAAACGTGGATTTTGAATAAATATTTCTTTATTCTTACAATTGTTTAGTTCATACTAATGTTGAAACTTAATGTGTGAATGATAACACCAATTCCTTACTAAATATTTGCAATGGTTGGTTAATTACATTACATCATGATAGATAAACAATCCCAAACTACATGCAAAGTGAACAGTTTGTCTGGATTGTAACAGCACATGTGCAGACCAAATCAAGAAGACGTGTTGTATCAATGTACACATTATTTTTGCGATAATTTTAGAGTTGAATTTTATTACAATAATCCAATTTTTTAATTTGAGATTACATTATATGTTGCAGTCTGTGTGTTTCGGATGTTAAACAATATAAAGAGTTCATTTTGAGCTTCTTCATCACTGACTTTTTTTTATCTCTTCAGATGAATATTACTCCAAATTCCAGGAGTCAAGTCTTTAACAGCATTACATTTCAGATGCTGCTCTAAGAGGAAGGTGAATTGGAGCTAAACTCTACATTCTCATTGATTCAACCCTTCCCACCATAGCTACATTATATGGAATTATTGAAGTTGTTCTTTATTTAATAATATGATATTTTAACAACTTACCAACTTGAAATCCTTATTTTATTATAGAAATCTCTATATTTGCTATAATAATAAAGCCTGATGTCCTTTGATTATTGTTTACCTTCCTCTTAGTTTTCCATGTACTTTATAACCATTTGTAGACTAAAATATTAATGTTGAAAACAATTAAAGTTCACTTTTTTAGACAAGTTTGTCCAAAAGCTCCTAAAATGGTTCTATTTGATACTGGAAACAACTTGCCTGCAGATCATGTCTATTAAATTCTTCACTCACTAAATGCATCGTTGCTGTTGCAGTCTTTTGGATAAGCTAAAGCAAGAAAGTACATGATTATTAAGTTCTTTATAAACAAGCCATTCATTCACATAGCACTTGGTATAGTTTTTTTATTGCTGTGGTAGAGAATTATACGTTCTATTCTCAATGTAGTCGCTTTTGTGGGTGTAATAATAATTTTTAAGGAAGGAAAAATAATAAACAATTGGTTGTAATTTTTATTTACAGTTAAAATAAATATTTATAAATGTGACAGTTTGTGGACTCTTTGCACAGTTAGTCAACCTGCACCTTACCAAAAATATTGACACTAAACTCACTACAAACATTCATTGTACACTACAACAATTTCACACCATTGAAAGCTCGCGACTATAACAACACATTGATAGTCAGGGTTAACTTTAACAAGTAGGAAGCATTGCTTATAATGACAATAATGGTAACTTAAAGATTAAGGCAGGCTTATTTTGTAACAATTGTGTATCATGTTTATAACTTTAATTTTACTATTCAAATGTGAAAAAATACGTCCAGAAAGTAAGTTCCTTTGGTTGTTTTGCCTTTGTAGTGTTGAAATTGCTGTCATGTGCTTAACCTTGTGAAGAGTTGGAGTTTTACCGGGAAAGTAGTAGCAACTTACGAGTACGTCATTTATATACTATGCTCAAATGAGTAAAGACGTTCTGTTACGTATTTCACGTTTAAATTGAATAAGCTGTTGATTTCATATTGACAAAGGTTTTTGATTAGAACTTTACTGCAGGGGAACGAGTTTTGTTGGGGGCATGTAACGTCACAGCTGATTCAGTAGCATGGTGTGGTCAGCGCAGCCGAGGGCGCTGTGCCATGTTCCGTGACTCAGCTGTTGTCGACTGGTAGCACAGTGTCCTTTGTCTATTGATTGTGCTAAACATCCGCAGCAGTATTGGCGGGAAGTGAACACAGTGTCATACGCAGTAGCCATCCGTCTATTGCTTGCACAAAACATCCACAGTAGTATTGGCAGGAAGTGCGCACAGTGTCATGCGCAGTAGCTACCTGTCTGTTTGTTGTTTGGCACTGTTCAGCAATATAGAATCTTTTATTGCTTTCTCACTATGTTGAGTATTTTCACAGCTTGACTATGAGTTTCAGTTAACAGGATGATATACGTTCTGATGGAATATGTGAACTTTTGTCCAATATCAGTGAAGGTGAAAATAATGAGGAGATGCTACAATCTGATGACGATGATGTTTTTGGTGAGGTTGAGCACTATGCATATGACACTGTCAATAGTGACATATTGAACAGTGATAGTGAACCGAGTGAAAGTGAGGAGAGCACAAACAATGACAATACACAAACAGAAAAATGTGGTTTGTGTTCATGGAATCATAATGTTGATGGATACTTTTGAAGATATTTTAAATCGATAAAAATAAAGCTGACCTCACCGTTGATACAACTGGATTTGAAAATAAAGAAATTGATTTATTTCATAACTTGCTGTATTATGATCTAGTTTTATGTATAGCAGAAGAAACAAATACATACTGTTGTGCAGAAATCAAGTGATAATGCTCTGTCTGGTCTTCAAAAGTAAAGCGTGGGTAAAAACCAATCCTGATAAACTTTATTGTTTTTTTGTAACTTTGTTCCTCATGTCTCATTGCAAAAAAATTCTTACAAGTTGTACTTTTTTACTGGTCCACTGACCCCTTGTTGGAAACTCAAATTTTTTGTACAATTCTTAGCAAAGACAGATTTTTACTCCTATTGAAAATGTTACATTTAGATGAGAATTCACTTGAAAATGGAGGTGGCAAACTCTATAAAATCCATACTGTCATTGAAACTCTCAGAAGAAAATTTTCTTCCAGTTATGCTCCAGATCAAAACCTAGCGATAGATGAAAGTCTAATGTTATGGAAGGGGCGACTTGGCTTCAAAACAGTACATTCCTTCTAAGCTTAAACGTTTTGGAATAAAAATCTTTCTTTTATGTGACAGGGATACCGGCATTGTTTTGGATTTCCTAGTCTATACAGGAAAGGTAACCAACTCAGACTCAGAGTATGACGAATCCCAAACCTTAGCAAAAGTGATTCAGATTCTTATGCAGCCCTATCTGGAAAATAATGATGTAATGTTTGTTGACAATTATTATTCAAGCCCCGCCTAGTTTGAATGGTTACATGAACATGACACCGGTGCCTGTGGTACAGTTGGAGCAAACCGTAAAGGTCTATTGTGCTTGCCTAAAAAAATAAACAAAGGCCAATATGTAGTCCGGAGTAATGAAAAGTTGATTGTGCTGAGGTAGTATTACCGGAAAAATGTAACCATGATTTCTTCTGTACATAAGCCTGAAATGATAGAAATGACAAAAAGAGGAGAGACAAAACTAAAACCAAACGTAGTAGTTGATCACTGCAAAGACATATGAGCAGTAAATCACTCTGATTTGATGATAACATTCAATGATTTCCTTCCACATGAAAAAACTACTAAGTGATACAGAAAAATATTTTTTCCATTTACTATACATCACCACACTGAATGCATTCTTCATGTTTGGCTTGATGAATGCATCAACAAAGAAGGTTCCTTTTATGGAGTTCAGGATGAACCTCCATCAGACAGGTTTCTGAAACCCACCACAATCCAAAAGAGATAAGGACCATACCAACTGTTATAGCACCAATCGGCAACAAGCATCCTCTGCACTTACTTGACAGGCCACCACTTTCCATGTCCATTTTCAAATCGTGAGGGTCAAAACCGAAAAGTTCAGAAATAATGTTATGTGTGTTCAAACACAAATACTCAAGAGAACAAATGAAAAAATACACAGTACGATTGTACAGACTGCAATGTTCCTCTCTGTTTATATCCATGTTTCTCAGTATATTACACTAAGAAATACCTTTGAAACCTTTTGATTTTTTACATTGTGTGCTATTTTAAGAAAAACAGCAAAATGTATATTACAGATATTGATGTAACTCATTAAACCTGTAATATAAAGTTTGAAAAAGCATTTTTTACTCCTGAGCGTATGTTTATATGTATTGGTATTACTCTTGTATGAAGTACTGGTGGTGATCATTACTCCTAAAAGGGTAAAAAGCAATAACACTGGTGTTTTACAAAGAAGTTATCACTATTTTAAGAGTGCTTCTTGATATCGCTTTTTGGTGGTCAAGTAAATTGAAAATCTAGCCACATGTAAGAATAGATCTCTGATTGTTTTCTCAGTGCGAGGTATGTTAAACCAGTAGATATTCAAGAGATCTTTGTAGTGTATGGACAAAATGTGATGAGTGATTCACCAAATTGTGTTGGTAGGGAAATGGGTGAGTTACTAAAAAAAGATCCTTGATCCAAAAACTTTATTTTGATCCGTGACAATGCTCACCATCACACTGTGAATTTAGATTGGGACTAATTCAATCACCTCCATACAGTCGAAACCTTGCTCCTAGAGACATTTCTTTTTTATTTGTACCTTAAAAGATGGTTGAAATTACAGGTGGCAAATTTTTATGATAAAGTAATATACAAAAGCTTGTACCACACAATGGCAAATGTGGTTCAAAACTGATGAAAGATACGCACAGAAATGGTTTGAATAAAGATTCTTTGGAAGTTCATTTTCTTTCCTTAATAAATTTTATTTTTATTTCAGTAATAAAATCATACTTACTTTCTGGATGTACCTCGAATTTCCTTTATCATTCATTTTAAAAAGTACATGGTGAACATTTTTAGAGGCTTGGGTACAGATATTATTAATAAGTTGTTTTAAATGTTGATTAAATTAAATCTCATTAACATTTTGATTTCTTTGTACATATATATAATGATTGAAAGAACGCATTTCCCAGTAAAATTCTGAGAGAAATGATTAAACTATTTATTTTGTAGCTTTTGTGAAATTTTTTTAACAAACAAAGTTGTTGCCAATCAAAAATCTCACTTCAATGTCATTGACTATATTAGATCACAGCTTTTTGCTTATTGAAAACAAACTGTACTACATCCCTAGATATAGATAGCGTAACCCCTGTATATCTACTACTGTCATTGATACAGGATACAATAGATATTTGTCTATAAGCTGTTGTGCCTTTCGGTTTTTACAATCTCATTTTAAATTTATAAAGTTGTGGTTTTTATATAATTAATATGTTACAAAATACGGGAAATTGCATTAATGTTTTGAAAACCGCTAAAATGTTTTGTATAATAAATCTTATGGTGTTTAAGAACCACAACAAATATGAATGTGATTAACTATTGCTGTATTTCATTTGCGGTAATTAACTAAAGTAAGCTTTTCAATTTTTTTGTTTTACCGATACATCAAGATGTGTATTTTTATCTGTTTTTAGTATTAGAATATATCACAATATTAATTGCTTGGAGATTGATTTCATTGCTGTTTTAGTTACTATATATATATATATATATATATATATATATATATATATATATATATATATATATATATATATATATATATATATATAGTAACTCCTTTGAAATCCTTTTAAGGCATTGAACGTTGTGTTCAACGTTCCAACGTTCATCGTTGTGAATACATATCCTTTATAGGAATTACTTGGAACACAACGTTCAATGCCTTAAAAGGAGGTACTAATTACTTTAACTGCTGTTTGGATTTTGAAGTGGATTCACTAAGTTTATTATTACCTACAGTAACTATTCTATAATAAATAATAATACATAACTTAAGCTAGGGCAATTCTCATAAACACTAGCCTGTAATACTGTAGAGGAAATGTTTTTGTAATTCAATGTGTTCCAATCAAATCTGTTTCAAATAGTAGAGTCTGTGGAACAGTCTGATCTAACTAGCCAACTTACCTTGAAGTGTTCGTTTAGTAAAGTTCTTTGAGGGAACGATTCAATTACAGCTTGACTGAACGCGGTTTACTTTCAGGAAATGGGAATTGTCATAAATGCTTGCCTTTAATGATGTTTTATTTAAATCCGAATGGAGGTGGGAATAGTTCTGTTCCCTACATAATCATTTCAGTGCTCCAGTTCATACTCAACATCAATGGAAAATTTTGCAGTACCAAAAGCCGTGTTGTTACGACAGTTCCAATTCTAACTGGAATTCTCTCCTTTTTTGTTACAACGTTTCTGCAAACTTTTCAGCTGTGAAAATTCTAGTTTGAGACGATGTATGTTTTAATTTAGATTTTCAAAATATTAAGAGGTAGAATTTTTTTTTATTTAGGGAGGATGGATTTCAAGATAATCTACCTTTTGATTGTACCTTGGTTATTCGTTATGGTTCAGCAATAAAAGCATGTGAATTGTTGAGGTAGTTCCAAAAACTATGTTGCATAACCAAACACAAAAAATGGAAAATAAAATTTTCTTGTTGTTTTAATGACAATGACAGACCTCATCTTTACAAGTGGTGACAAGATAATAATAGGTTATAAACTTGCAAACATTCTGTTGTAATTTTTCACATTAGCTTCTATTACCAAATCCATTGTCAATGTATTACATTTGTCCAAAACTAACGCCAGATCTGATAGATGGTACCACCTGAATTATAATATTAGTATATACCTAATACATAAATTTTCATTGAATAGTTTTTTGTACGTGAAGTTTTATGTATGAAATCACTCTGATTTAATTTTGTAACACAGAATTGAATGTAATTTTCCTATTAGGACTTATCCTAATATTCCTATTATTACATAATATATGCCTTATTGCTACAGTCATACCTAATTGTTCTTTTCTAAATAAGAATACAGTGTAAACTTAGATAAAATGCTCATTTTAATAAGGACTCAATATAACACAGAATACAATAGACATCTCAAGCAGTTTAACAATAATGATAAACCCATCGTTTGAACATATTAAATCTTTTGAATACAATATAAATGTGGGTAATCCTAGAAAGTTCTACAATTATTTATTACTGTCTACAAAGCTTGTTAACATACACAACATAGATTTTATACTTACATCTGATAGAAATAGTTAAGCGATCACAGAAAAAGATATTGTCATTTAAAACAAGTATCAAAAACTATTGTATTGGTCTTATGTTCTATTTTATTATTGGTCGGTAAGTCATGAACTATAAAAAGAACATTTTAAAAACAAAAATACATTGTTTTTATTGTATCAGTAATGTACTTATTTAATTTTAATTAAGGTAGAACAATATCATTGTCCATGTATGATTTCCTAAAAATATTTACACCATTTATAGTCTATATTGAAACATGATGTATTGCAACAATTTGGTCAAGTTGATTGCATAACACTGTATCAGTGAGAAGCCCTAATTAAATGGTAAAGTGAATAATAAATCAATAATAATTAGAACAATTGTAATAAAATACATTGTGGGGAGTATTTTTATGTAGATACACACTATAAACTCATAATAAAATATCATACACTTCTCAAAAGAATTAGTCTTAAAAATTTATAAATATTAGGGAAAATTTGGTTTGTATTGTTCTGCATGATTAAATTGTTTGGTTTATCTTTCTCTTTCTGAAAAATCAATACACGAGTTATTCACGTTTCTTGATTTCGGAATAAACCATTATTTTAGAAGCAACATACAGTACATACCCACTCAGTAGATCAAGAATTCGTGTTTTTCAAAGTTTTGAAACTTTGTATTAAGTTTAAACAGATAATTTCTTTGGTTAGTTTAAATTATATGTTTTATTTAAGAATACAGTATCAAAATTACAGTAAATGAATACAATGTATAGATCAGAGCTAATACAGTTGTAAGATTCTGATAAAAAAATGTTACTGAACTTTTGCTTTGGGCAAATCACTTTTGTTTGATTTGAGTTTTGTAGTTTGAATAATACCTTACTGTAACACTAAATTATTTATTGTATTTCCCAGTATTCAGTTTCTTATATTTGTTTATATCCATTTTCACAGTAACTCCCAGCTAATCAATACATATATTTTCCATCAACAAATTAACTAACGAGTAGTTATCATACGCTTAGCTTTTCTCAATATATAATAACAGCAACAACATTAAAGATCCTCTTTTATTCAATCACAGGCATGTTTTGTTTAGTTTAACTTTTTTATCATTATTTTAAGTGACTGGTGGGGTGGGGGTGGCTTGAAAATTTGTTCCCCGTTCTCATCGAGGTGGTCTACGTACTTCAGTTCATGTATCAGCTTCCAACCCAGAGATAGGAGGATCTTCTGTGAGAAAGCTCCAGTAGCATCGCCTTTCATTATCTGGAAACATTACAGATCAATTTATACAAGTGTGAGTGTACATTTTATGGTGGTCTAGCAAAACAAAAATTCTGAAGTGGTACAACATCATTAAAGGTTTAGCATTAAATATTTCGTTGCTAAAGAGAATTTTAAACTCTCCTTTCAGTTTAATATAGAAAAAAAGTATATTCAATTATACTTAACATTTATTTCTTACCTAGTTGGCTTATGGATGTAGCAAAAATAATACTTGTTTTTTAATCATAACTTTTAATTAACTGATACCATATGCAGTCATATTTTAATATACCTTGACCATCCTGAAAGCTTTTGTTCTGGAGCATCAAAAACTCCTCAGCTCTAACTTTTAAAATTTGAATGGTTCTAAAAAGATCAAGCAACTTTTGCATTTTGAAGTTATATCCTTCAAAAATAGGTTATAAATTATGGTTGAAAAATGTATTTATAAATGTAATATACTCTAATACTTGTTTTTTAAATGACTGACTTCAAATATATGTGGTCAAAACCTTAAAAATAAGATTTCAATAGATTACTATCCATCCTTTGTTTATTTGAAACACTTATACAAAAGACAGTTTGATATTTGTAAAATCTTACAAATTTCTAAGGAAACTAAAAAGAAAAGTTCGTTACCGATTTCAGATTATAGTAACTATTACTTGTTTAATTTTTTAAGCACCAATTTCCTACCGAAGTGGATTAGACACTACTTCTTTCTAAACACAACAAATATTTTATTATACATTATATGCTTTGTCATTCATGTGATTTAGAAATTCCAAGTTCATTAACTATTTTGGTATTGTTGATTTCTTTTAAACAAGCACCAGTGTGAGTTAAAAAGTATGGATACACTCTGTTTAGTTTTTGATGGATAAAGATGGAGGGATGGAACTCGGGACACCTTTCTAGGAAATAGAAGTGATCTTTTTAGTCACTTTGCAACTTTACCCATTTTCCCAAAATGGAATTTTGGGGTAGCGGCTCAAAATTTTTAAATGCAAAGACCCATTAAGCGACACCTCATTTGAAAGGTTTTGATAAAAGAATAAGAACAGTGGAAATTGTTGAAAAGGGGGAGGGGTCCAGACAACTGATATTTTCCCATAGTGGACAGAGAGGTCAACCAAGGACGTAGCCAGTGAGGGATCCAAGGGGCCAGACCCTCCCCCCAAATTTTCAATTTATATTTTAGTAAACCATTATTATTATTTAAATAATTCAGTATTCCTGACATGTACTGCTGAAAGATTGTTCTAAACAAAGAAACAGGTCATTTTTAAGAAACAAAATGGGGCCTTTACTTTCTGTCCACTTTGGAAAAATATCAGTTGTCTTGAGCCACCCCAATTTTTTCCTTGCTACGTTCTTGACTGCAACCAATGCCAAGGAAAGACATTGGTCTAAATATATACAAACTCAATGCATTGAGGATATAATATTACTGACCTGAAAGTTATTTTCTGATGCAACTTCCTCTGCTCTTCTTATGATTTCTTTTCCCAAGCCTTTGCCTCTATAACCTGAGTCAACTGAGAGGATACGAGCATCAAATATTTTATCCACATCATACTTCGTGAACAAGTCTAATGATTCATTCAGGTTATTGAGAAGAGTGAAAATCTGTTTGAACTTCTCATCCGTCATCTTTGCTAGTTTGTCTTTCTCTCTTTTAATATCTCCAGGAAATTGTATTCCATTAAGAGAAACAGCAACCACCTAAACAAAAAAAATTTATGAAATACGGGTTATAAATACCAACTATGCATATCACAAAGCTGATAGTAATGGTCATTTATGACTGTTTACTGTTACATCTAGGTCTTCTTATCTTGCATTTAGAATCTTTTAATAACATTGCTAAACCTCGATCACATTGACACCCTTACCTTTAAATTAAAATAAAGGAAGATGTCTCATTTAAAAAATATATCTACCCTACACAAGTAGCATTTTAGTTTCTTCGTATTTTATTGGTTATTTTCAAAACATTCTTTTGTGTTTAATCACTTGAATATTCAAGAGTATAAACCTTACAAGACAAACTAAAAAGCGATCTGTTTGAGGTTTAGCATTGTTCTTATGGGGGTTAAAACCTTTGATTATAAGTATAGTATATTAGTTACACACTATAATCAAGTAAAACACAAGGTTGTTTCAATACAGCCTGCTTTAAAAGCAAGGTCATTAAAAGAATACCTTTGTAATACCTATAATTCTAAAGTATGATGCTCTAAAGCGTTCAATATTTGTTTGTTAGTGTACACGATTTTGCATCCAATGCCGTTTAAAAGCGTTTTATCTGTTGCTGTTTAAGCATTTTGATTGCACACTATCTAACGGTAAATTTAAAATAAAAAACAATGATTATAAATATATTACAGAAAAGTTTAAACACGTTATACTGTGACAAAAATGAAACATATCCAACATATTGAATGTCACTCATAAAAACGAGGTCATGACTAGAATATTAAAATAGATTACAACTCTACTCAAAAGATTTAGTACGGTAGCGCTACCTACACGTCGCCGAACAGAACTAGCTTTACCTTGATATTTGGTCGTTGAAGTAGACACTACAATTTTACTACAGTAGGGATCACCAGAAAGTGCAGCTGAGGGAGGAGCCTATTTGGCGCGTGACCTTGGGGTAGCCAATGAGTACTGAGCGACGTTGCCAAACTTGCCCCCCCCCACTTAAACCGTAGCACTCCTTGCCGGGCGGCAGTTGATGTGTTGTGTGGCAACGTCGCGTCCTGCGGGCCTGTACATTTTATTGGTCGCTAACAACTGCACTCTTTCGTGACTCCTACTATATCTAGTTGTCCGGTTCATGCCACACCACAACATGGCAAACAATTTAAATCTTGAAATATTTTCGGTTTCGCTGTAGAGATTCTGGCAGCATATAAGAAATTACCAACTAGATATTACATGACAGGGTTATTTTTTCACTGGAAAGAATATATATGAGGTGTTATACGGGTGAGTGTTTTACCACTATACTACAAAGTCTTTACTTTTTACGATTAAATTATTATTTTGTATTTCGATGTTTCTGTCATATGTGTTTAAATAATCAAAGTAATATATTATTGGAAAAGTATGTACATGTAAAATTACTTATATATATATATATATATATATATATATATATATATATATATATATATATATAATAATTATTATTATTTATCTGAGAAATTGTAAAAATACACGAAACCAATAATGATTTATTAAAGGGAATTAGCTAGATCTGAATCCATGTTTGTGGGAGATAAAAGAAGTAGGACTATTGGTCTGACTAGAAAATCTTAAAAATCCACTAATTCGTTCGGTAAAAATAGAGTTAAATGTAATGATACAGTACCTAATTGCATCCTTTGCGAAACTATTTATAAATATTAAGAGTTTATACCTGAAAGATCATTGATTGGGAAGAGATTTAAATGCTCATAGCAGACGAGCAAAACAGGGAAGATAGTCAATAGCGTTGCCCGGGGCATAAGCCCGCAGACTGGGGATTACTAAGCCCAGCTTTGTCTTGGTGGCTCTGATCTCGTTGTATTCTACTTCGTCTTGTCAGTTGATTACACGAATCAGATTTTCATTATTTATTTAGATTTGTAAAACGGTTATAAATTTCAAGTGTTTGAACATCGCGTGGTATAATAGCGCATCTCTTGTTAGAGATGTCTAGAAAACAAATTCTAATTATTAACATACATGTTAAAATTGTACAACGTTACAGTGGGGAGTAAGGCATGATATGAGGCATAGAAATAGCTGAAGGTGGCATAATTATATAGGTAGTCTATGGATTCACAAAATCATAAATATACTTAGAAATGTGTTGTTTCTCTATGCCTTTCGCAATCAATTTTTCACAAAAATTGTTGAAGAATTATCGTTCTAGAATCATAAATTAGCTAAACTGCATAAATAAAACTGTTATACCAATCCTGTAAAGATAATTAAAAAGTATACGGTTAACTTTACTCAGAATGGAAAGCAACGAAATCCCCTATGCCCTAAAGTGCTCTTGCATGAATATAATTTTCTAAATTAAAAAGCATGTTACAATGGGCACACAGTGTATACCAACATCGTATAAGTTAAATTTTTTATATTTTCATGATTAAAACAATATTAGTATGAAATGAAGTAATATTTGAAATAAGGAAGCCAATTGGAAAATACTAAAATAACAAGTTTTTCTTCGTTTAAATTTTGTATTGACGATGACTGATTTGAAAGAGTAGTAGGATTTCGAACGTTTGCTGTTATATGTTACAAAAACGTATAACATTAGGCCTAAGTTTGCGCCTTCGCCTGAAGAAGAGGATAGATTTAAACCCTCGAAAGGTAGTGTTATACTTTTTTCTAATATATAACAATATAACATTTTGGAAATACTACTATCCTTTCAACAAAATCTTATTTAAATTTCGTAAAACGAAAAAGTATTCGTACTAAATATCAATGTTATCGTTAGTTAATTAATCACACTTACATTTTTTTTTTAAATCTCTTTTAAGCCTCAGCTTCTGCTATGTAGGCTGCGATGTTCACTGGTTTATTATTATTTTTCAAAGTACACTGTTTTGTGTCTATACATGATTGGCCCTCCCCGGGATTTGAACCCGTGATCTCTCAGTTAGAGAGCCGAGACTATAACCATTAGTCTACGGAGGAGGACACACTTACATTTACGAATTTACAATCTGCTCATAAGGCTCAAAATACACGTGTATTGTACACTAAATAAAATTGGTCTTCGACTCAAATAGGCCTTCGCCAATGTTTGTCTCACATGTCTGTCACATTCGGATTAGTCGTATTGTAACGGTCTTTGTCAGATTGAGCAATATCTCAATAGCTGCAGATACGCGAAATCTACAAATTAGACGTGATTCCAAACCGGTATTCTCAGAGAAGTCGAGTCCACATATGCAGTTCCAACATTGTTTTTTAAGTACCAAACTATGACAAAAACGTGGAATGAAAACTCAGTGCAAAATGTTAAAGCGCTAATGGTGCTTGAAAAGAGCTTTCGTTATCCGGGAAAGATGTGTACGTCTCCCTACATTTTCGGCTACAACCCAACTTTCAAGTCTCAATACTGTTCACAGCATGTAAATCGTGGGAATGAACCACCTTATCGTGAGGTGGTTGTATGAGCTACCAGAGTCGATAATGATAAAATAAAAGAGCTTATTTAGATGTTTGAACTGTCCTCAAATCTCGAGCATCAGCTGGAAAGAGATGTAAATTAAAAAAAGACCAACGTTGAAAACCTTTCCTGTCGCTTTTTCATAAGAATAGGCGCCCAAATGCAGAATCAGGCCTAACAGAATTCTATCAAGACTATGACCATTTTCGAGTTCTTATTGAACGGGGCAAGGTTTTCTTGAACAAGATGGAAATTGAAATTAATGAAGCAAATTATAATTAATAGAAGACATCAAACCACAACGAGTAGATGTATTAGAAAAGGCGTATCTAGTTGCGCATTGGCTGGCCACATAAAACAGAATGATGCTGTAGACAAGTGGTACTAGTGAGAGCTAAATGTTGATGGAGCTTATTATGTCCCCCCACAGTTCTAATCACAATTTCCTGTCACTATAATGATAGCAGTGGAATTACACTAGCTGACGGGCAATCTTGCCTCTTCACCCTCGAGGTGGTTATGAAGATACACCGCCGTCTTCAGCAATCTCGTCTTCTTAGCCGCAACTCTGTATAGGAAATTATACCTGCCTTCATTCATACAATAGATAGGTAGAGAAATGTCTCGTTTAGCCGCTAGCCGCCATTTTGTATATGTTATAAACAAATTAATATCTCTAGAAATAGAAAACCTGCAGCTATCAAACTTCGGACATAGGTCCTCACGAGCGAAACACACGAGATCTGCCGACGCATCGCGGTGAGCGTAATAGGCTACATAAGATAAAAAATAAAAAAATAATGGTGTGATTTGCTTTAATATTAACAAAATGGCGCCTGTTGAAAATGTTTAAAGTCAATTAGCATCAAAATCAGTACAGTTATAAAAATGCACAATATACGAACAATTCCATCGGTACATTTTGCGATAAAATCCGACGACGCATAAGCGAGTACGATCACTTTATAGGAGTGCTTGCACAAGACGGGAGCAACTAAGATTTTATATTATGTTAAAACTATCAGCTGTTTTGAATCAGTTATACAAAATTACAAGATTTTAACTATTTTTAAAATGTTATCAACTATTTGACTGATCATTATACAAATTTTTGTATTTATATGTATTTCTTTACGGAGAAGTTTTTATATGCTATGCTCATTGTTGCAACTCGCCAATAGGCGGTGCTGTAATTGATAAAATTTTCCAAAGCGCCTGCACACTAAAAACTGCAATTACGAGACAGTTACGTATATTAAATAGCCAAACACTATTTGAAAGCGCTAAGTTGTGATGTATATTTATTTGTCTTTAAGATAAATTTCTGGTTGAACTTACAGCTTGAGTGTTTAGACCAATTTATAATAAAGTACATGTACGTGTACAATGGCTATAAACATACACAGAGTTTTCTTGATCGTCGAAACAAGGCAAACTCTACATCGGCGTTGGAAATATAATTCACTTGAACCAGAAGTGCACATACACGGATAAAGCTTACAAACAGCGTGCGAAGCCGTGGGAAACAGCTAGTTACTGAATAAATATAACTGACATAGACTACTAGTAGCTTACTTTTTGTGTGTTGGAACATTATTTATTTTGACATCACGTCTGAACTAAACTGAACAAATTTGGTGTGTCTTTTATTTTTTTAATGTGAATTGAACTGTGTGTAAGTTTAATTAATTTTACAAAACTATGTACTGTGAATGATTTTGAAAACGGTTTTGTCTCATTGTTTACATATCAAATAAAACAAAGAAAGAATATCCATCTTGATTTAAAATTTCATACAGTTGGTAAAAGCTATTTGCCAAATATGAAAGTCGGCTTCTATTAATAAGAGTGCATATTTTAGACATTGGGTACTAACACAAAAAATAAATCAAAACTTAATTAAGTTACAGGTACCTACTTTTTGAAATTTGTTCCTATTTATACAGAAGATTATATAAAATGTGCATACAAATAAATAAACCACATAATATTACAATATTTGTACTTCAAAGTTGAAAAAGTTTTAAAATAAAAAAAAATTAAAATTATTTTTTGGTACCTATTTAAAATATTTACAACTGTTATCATTCAAGTAGATAATTTAAACTATCGCCCAATTTTCACCCTTCGTAATACAACA
Organism: Homalodisca vitripennis; assembly: GCF_021130785.1. Taxonomy (NCBI): domain Eukaryota; kingdom Metazoa; phylum Arthropoda; class Insecta; order Hemiptera; family Cicadellidae; genus Homalodisca; species Homalodisca vitripennis. The sequence continues at coordinate 32,246,379 of NC_060209.1, forward strand.
AAAATCATATTTTTATGTTTATTTTTGAAAAAGTTATAAATTGTTTAGCGGAACACTACAAAAACACCAAGAAAGTGCTTGGCACTAAGAGAAGTGAATTGTCAGAAATGCCTGGCACTGGTAGCGCCATCCCGTCAAAAGCGCTTGGCACTTAAAGGGTTAATTAATTGCTATACAATATAAATATTGTCAGTAATATAAGAGAACTGCGGCAAATAATTTGTGTAACATAAACATGAGAATACATTACATAAAAGACGAACAATTGTAGCAATGTAAACACACCACGTTAACAACATTTTAATAATGTACGAAAGTAAGTAACCCAATTCGCATGACACGAACACACACGCAATAATAACTCCACATAAATGACTGACCTGATCAGTCTCCTTGTCGACGGCCATGACAGACAGCTGATCGTGCAGGGTGTTGAGACTGTGTGCCTCTAACTCCGCGTGCGGCTCGCCTGGCTCACACAGCCCCAGAGACTTGTTCAGTGGCTCATCCGCGAAGAAGTTGTTCCTCAAATGGACTATAACCTCGTTGTACCTTTCCTCAGGAATGGGAGATATAAATTCAAAGTCCTCCATGTTCAATGGGTTGGTCCTAAACAGAGACATAACATCATTATTTGAAAAATATTATATAAAATAGTTTAAAAAAGTATTTAATGTGAAGATACGCAATATTTTTTTACAGCTGATGAGGTTATACAACTTTAAGCGCGCGCAGTGTTCCAGTATTTTGTATCAGCTGTTGTATTGTGATACAAAGTAGTATCTATTTTAAAGTAGCCGTGGTTCAAGACATACAGAGACAAAATTGTCAATATTTGCAGAATACGACTGGGACATGCTAATATAAACACCTGCCTTCATAGAATTAAATGCTATTTTACTCCTCTGTGCCTGAATTGTTCGCGAGGAGAAAATAACTTAATTGTTCGTCATCTTTTCATTCATTGTCTTAGATATAGTTATGCAAGAGATAAACGTTTCAAGTACATAACAGAAATCATCAATACTCATACAAGCCTGTAAGGAATAACCAAGTGCACTAACCATGTTGTATACACAAAACTTAACAGTTTCTTGAGAGCAATAAAAAAAAGAGTTTGAAGAAAAAGAGTTCTTGGGTTCATCCATCCTTGGCCTTTCCTTTTCGGGTTAATATTTCCTGGACGGCTCCTGGCATTGAAGATGTATTAAATCATTAATTTCTACAAGTAACAGAACAAGTGAACTTCGAAGCCTCATGGATAAAATCTAGGCTGCCAAAATGTTGGCCAAAGAAAAAAATCTATTTTTTATTATAGATGGCAGCAATGACGAATTCAGATTATACTGAAACATTCTCGACGTTTACTTAACGAACAAAATCGTGAACAAGTACAAGTAGGGTACTCAAAATTGGTTTCTTAGACATTGTGGGACAGTACATTTACGGTAGCTCAATTAACAAAACTGGAGAGACTGAGCTCTAATATGATTCAACGAACCATTAGCTCCGTAATTACAATTTGAGAAACAAGCGGGCACAATGAAACAGTGCCCGTAGCGAGTGTAATCACAAAGCAATACACCAGACACTAAATGTAGTTTTTATGACAAATTCGTCGAGGGGACATCGCGTCCATTTTCACTGATGAGTGATACGATACAGACTAGGTAAATAGATGTTTATATAATCCCTACACCAAGGAATAAAGTGATATAACGAACAGGTATTGGAGAAGCAAGGGTATATATATACTGTACTGTGTCAGGTTTACAGATATTCATTATTTCGAAAACGAATACCGAGGGTACAATCAAAGGCAGCAAGCCGGTGGTCCGAAAAGTAGGTATAGTAGAGAATTTATAGCATGACCGGTGACTTCGAGATGCGCCGTAGGCAAAGACGGAACTAAAGTGGTGGGGGGTGGAGCGGCTCAGTCTGTTGCCGTATTAAGCCTTGTGAACTTCGGTCTCCAGTCTTCTATACGTGCCGCCCAAAAAACATTCGCTTGTGCCAATTCACGAGTTGTAATACAATTTGTGAATTAATTGCGTTGTGCTCATTACGTTTTAAGTAAAGAGTTTGAGATGGATCATAATGTAAAAAGTAAAATTGGAGGTAGAAAGGTTATACACGGCCAAGCAAGAGAAGTGCTTCCCATTTTATGAAACGGGAAGCAGAAACCAACACACTTATAAATTTGAAGAAAGTTCAACAGCGTGTCGTAGAGGCAACTGGAATTTCTGAAAGTACGCTGAGACGAATTAAAAAGGAGGAAAAAAAAATAATTCCAATTGGCAATTCTTTTAGTACGCCCAACAAAGTAAGAAAACGCTAACATACTAAAAGTAATCTGGACAATTTTGATTTGGGTGTAGTTCGAATAACAATAAATAATTTTCAGCGACAACGGGGTTTTGTTATGTTAACTATTGCGTGTGGATCGTTGGCGTTATTGTTATTTTAAGTATACATCATTAAATTAACTTGATACAAGTTGGTAGATAAAACTTATTTTTTTTATTCTACTGTGTATATTGACAAATTAGTTTAACCAGTTTTATATTAATTTTTAATTTAGCAGCTAGGCTATGTCAGTTGAAAATTTTGTAGTGTATAATTGTATCTACTATCGTAAATCCTGAAGCTTACACGGTTAGTATATGATAAATTGAATTTTAATGGCTAACAAAGCGTAACAAATACAATTCTGAACTGTTGTCGTCGTTGGAGATCAAGAATAATATAAATTCCTACCCTTTCCCAATTTATGAGAACCCTTTCTTACCACCAGGTATCTCTACTGCGAACTCATCAAGAAGGGTGAGCTATGAACACAAATTCGGCAGAACATAGTCATTGTTAAGATCACGTACATCCGGTCCCAATATTTCCAAGATTTCCTGTATTGAATTCCCCATCATAAAAGTCCGTCGCCGTAACTTCAAAAGAGTCTAGAAATGTTCAAATATTCTCAAGGTCTCCTACATTAAATTGCTCATCATAAAAGACCACCGTGGTAAGAACATAAGGGTCTAGAAATGTTGGCAAATACTACAATATTCGGCTCCCGCCACCACTATGAGCCGGGAGCAGAAAACTCTCAGTAGGGTTAGTAGCACCGTATTCACTCCCCTACTTTAGATTGTGCCCCCACGCGCTCAACTCCTCCACTCCTCACGCGCATCCCACCGGTCATGCTATAACTTCCCTAGAGTATACATTTCCTTTAAGGGATTAAACTAATCGTAAATATTATTAGTAAGTCGGGACAGTTTGAAAATTTCATGCGTTTGTGTGTATAGATCCATAGATGATTTCGAAACTCGATTAACGTACAGTAAAAAGCATTAATTAACGTATACTGAAGAGTAAGGCATAGTCGGAAGTTAGATTTTTCACTCTAACATTTATACTTTAAGCGCCTTAAGTAGACGCTTTTTAACTGTAGTAGGCTACCAGCACAGATTATATATATTTCTGTGCCTTCTGCCAAAAGTATGTTTGTATATATACCCTACCTGAAATTTGGTCCAAAGATTATATTTGAAAGACATTACTCTTATTAAAGTAAGAATAACTAATAATTGGATTGATATTGTTTAACGAAATTCTACGAGACAATAATCTCCACATAACATTATCTCCATTCAACATAACCAAAATCATCACAAAAATTGCTTCAAACTAAAAGTAAAATTTTCATTCAGAATATAGTTGAAATTTTATACAATTTAAGGAATATTGAAACAGTAGTGCGTTATCTAATTTTAAAATTAGGCAACCGAGCAATCTAAAATGTAGTATAAATATATATATACTAGCAGACCCGGCGCGCTTCGCTGCGCATTTCAATAATTTTTTGCGGCTCCGCACGCAATTTCCCGTTGAATTCTTTTTCTATCACATTCTAAACATTGCTGAGATAATTGATAGTCGTTTCCTTCGTGAGCTTTTTGGGCGCATTATGAAGGTATGTACCACATTCCTGCCTCTATCTTACGTGGTTTTTGCTAGGTGTTTATAAGTTATTCAGAACAATTAATGTGTATGGATGAATCTCGGTAAACTAATTAGGTTATAAAGAATCAAATTTGGTCTCTTAAAATTAATTTTCTGTCTAAGATATTTCCAGTATTATTTAGGAGTGTGCCTTCAAGAAAATGTATCAAAGAAACCCAATTTCGATCATAAAGTGTCTTCTTTCGGCTCTTTTCATGTACCTTCAATGTAACTAAATTCTATTACCTTATGTGCAAACATTCACGGATTTGTACAATGAGTTGTTTTCATAATAGCGTTTAATAATATTTTCATTGCATTAGACAGTTTATTGATCATTGGTGCAATCTGAATTTAAAATTAGGCAATGACGTCTTCTATGCAACCTGCATTACACTACTGATCAAGCACTTTATAATAAAAATAAAAATTTTCTACATTTTAAATGTAAACAAATGTTTCTGCCTCTTTGATGAACTTCAGCTGAAAGTATTAACAGCTGTTAAGTATCAGTTTGCTTTGCATTACGTGTCGTAGCGCAGTCTGTCGGATCTAATATAAAACACTTCAACATCAACAACAATTTATAATAATTAAACAATTAATTAAATAAACTATTTAAACTGGACCAGACACCTCTCTAAAAGTATGCCTATGTTACTTCCAGGAACGTGTAGAATCACTGTACAAAATTTCACAATGTTTCGTGCATTGGTTCCAGAGTTATAACGGAACATACAAACAAACATTCGCATTTATATATATATATATATTTGCCCGCGTATGAGCATTTCTGGTTGAAGTAAATTATATTTCCAACCCCGATGTAGATTTTACCTTGATGTCACGATCAAGAAAATATGTCAAAAATGTATTGTACATGCATAATGTATTTTATTACAAAGTGGTCTACCACTCAACCTTTAAGTTCAACCAAAAATTTAGTTTTAGACAATTATACATCATAACTTAGCGCCTTCAAATAGTGTTTCACTGTTTAATATACGTATCTATCTCGTAATTGCAGGTTATAATGTGCAGGCGCTTTGAAAACTTTTCTTCATTTTATTCGTTTATATTCACGACATAAGCGAATAATTCAGATAATAACTATCCTATCTTCTAAGTTAGACTAAATTACGGATACATGTGAAATTTGATTGAAATTGGTTCAGTCGTTTTGGAGTTTATTGGCAACATACATCGTGACTCAAGATTTTATATATATAAGATATATATATATATATATATATATATATATATATATATATATATACATCCTGTTTAAATTGTATTTCTTTGTCGATACTTAAAAATATCTTACATAATAGCTGATGACAAATTTGATGTTCGTGGTATTAATTCGTTTAATATTATTGTTGTTTCCTCTTAACCATAGACAATACAAAATATGTACCTAATTTACGTGATATATGGCTTCTTTAAAACAAATATCATAGGAGTTGTTTCCTCTTAACCATAAAGAATGAAAACGTGTATCTGATATACGTGATATGTTTGTATCGATGTGTACCATGATTGTAGGATGACTTCTTTTGTTTTAAAAATATCGTAGGACTCCAACGTATTACGTCATAAGTACTTTCACTAACTAAGCTATGGACTTCAACTTTGGGATTCTTCCACATTGGTCTAAAATATTTCAAGTGTTACTGATATCGCAATATAAAATGTTGCAGAGAAATAGCGGGCGAAGTCGCAGGTAGTTGCTACTAATTAAATAAATAAATAAAAATGCCTTTATTGTTGCAAGCGCGTTTCGCGTTTCAATTTTAACAATCGCTTTTCAAATTTATTAAATTTACAATTAATTCAATAAATACTAATAAATCACAACAACCAAATTAAATTACATTGACTCACTGCTAAGTGGGTCTTGTTTTTTAAAAATAATTCTTTCAGTTTTCTGTTAAAACTACCAACAAACATATTTTTAATCGTTGCAGGAATTTTATTAGCTTGGGGTCAAATTATGAAAAACCCTTCCTTTTAATTTCAAAATTTAAGAAATTGAAGCTTTTTATCCTGACAGATCTTGCTGAAAAACTTCATCTTGAAAAAACACCATCTCACTAAGTTACTATAGGTGTTTTTAATAACTGTGGACTATACGGCACATCGAAATTCAACACCACTTCTATTGGGAGAAATTGTTGTCATTCCGGAAAGGAGCTACGTGAAAAACAGAAATTAAAACTTTTACTTGCCCCTTACAGCCTCGTGCGCCCAGTTTTAGGGGAATTACCATCCGAATTGAAAAAAATATTTTTGTATTGTTTAGTTTCCAACAACTACTAAGGAAAAATAAACTCCATGAGGTTGTTCGTTAAGTACATATGTGGAATCGGATCATTCGTTCCCATTACAAGCCGAACGGGTATACTTACTGAATTAATTTTTCTAAAATGAGAGCTTATTTTGGGTTCCATTGACACTTTTGTTGACTTTTTGAATTATGCATTGCATGTCTATACGAAGCAATTAAAAATTAATAAAACAAATGAGAGCACTAGCCACTGTTCTCAAGGACCTCGTTTACTATAGTTTCAAAGTTGTTGTCCTAGGCTACATAAACGATTGCACTTTTATAGAACATTGGAATTGGTTTTATTAATATTTAATACAAAATTATGCATAAGAAAATATAAAAACATGTTTGAGAATGTGTGCAACCCTATGGCCTTCCAATACATCGTGTTCACAATGTTGGAGTTTTCGTCAATGTGGGTCTGCATGTCATGTCGCTCACAATTTTCAAAATTTTGTTCTGTCGCCCTATTTAGGAATTATTATTTAGTACACTACTAGCGGGCCCGGCGCGCTTTGCTGCGCATTTCAATAATTTTTTGCAAAAGTTGCCCGCGGCTTCGCACGCAATTTCCCGTTGAAAACAGTACACTATATTCACTTATTCTTTTTCTATCACATTCTAAACATTGCTGAGATAATTGATAGTCGTTCCATCGTGAGCCTCTTGGGCGTTTATGGGTATTTCTGTAACCAGTGGGGCGGAATCCTGAATCGGGAAAGGGATGGGCATAGCTTATAAACCTTCTCCGTGGAAAAATACATATACGTACAAATTTTTCATCATGATCGGTCCAATAGTTCACGATTCCATAAAGGACAAACATACAAACATTCATTTTTATATATATAGATAAGAAGATTTCTGTCGAGGTTGGAGATATTTTTCTTTCATACCGAATACTTAAAGATAATAGTTCAAAATTAATTTTGAAATGATAGTTATATCGTACATATTACATATTATATACATTGTTACAAAATGTGGTGAAATATTTTAGAATATGGTAAAAAAAGTGAAAATAAACACAAATCCTCTAACCCTATAGTTTATTTTACTTTTTAACGTCTGTTAATTTGTCTGTATGTTTAATTGAAAAAATCATAATCAGAAACGGTTTGAGTTACGGCGTTACAATTTTTTGCGTATGTATGTCTTATTACTTTTTGCTAAAAAACATTTTACCATTAATAGTTTCAACAAGTTTTGACAAGCGATAAGAAGAGAAATAAGTTTAAGACGCAAATGTTAAATAAAGATTGGCTAAAAAGGTACAAAATAGAATATCTCATTTGTTATAAACGGATGATAAATAACTGAATAAATGCGTGTTACTCCCGTACAATCTCTACCTGAACGCATATTGACTGAAGTGAATGAGGATGGTTGATGTTCGAGAATTCTGCCATACAATTGTTTCTCCCAAATTTAATCTGGAGCAGTACAATACGTTAAGAAAATAAAAATTCGTCTGTTTTTAGTATATGAAGTGGACCATTCAACCCCCACCTCAAGCCGATTTTTACAAATATAGTTATTTGCACTTCCATAACATTCTTTTTTTATAAATCTTAAAAAGCAGTGCTGTTTTTTGTTGTTGAACAACTTCCCTTTGTACCTCCAATATTCCCCGAATGACTAAAATAATGCATGACTACGAGCTAGGTTAAAGTAAACAAAACATACCAGAGCGTTGTTTGTTTACTTTAGCCTAGATTGTAGTCATGCATTCGTTTAGTAAGACACCTGAGGAAGAGATCAGATTGTAGATCTCTAAACGTAGTGTTACTGATTGTGTTGTATCACTGAACGATGGTAAATGTCCGGAAAATCTTATTTCCTTAACAATCCTTCCATCGTCAAAATCAAACTTCAAAAAAGGAAATGATACACATACTTTTTTGGCTCGAAAGTGTCGAAATGATACTTTGTAGTTGCATACACAAAACAATGACTAACACAACATTGACCAAAAACTTGTGTTTAAAGCTGCGTTCCGAGTTTGTACATAAGGTAGTTACTCCGTTCCATACAAAACACCGTAATTTGACCCTTTAGTTGTTGCTTCCTATAGCAATCAACCCAAGAAGCAAAGGTCATAATTTGGACTTATTATTTCCTAGAGTTGACATTCCACAAATTGTGGTCTGTTCTTTGTGGCTTTTACGAGTTTTAAAAGTCGTAGTTTAGAGGAAATTTGATAATAAATAATTGACAGAATAATAGTAATAAAAATAAAGTTTGCAAGAATGTTTGTTCAAACACTTTGTGTTTGACGATTTTGAATTTTTATCTATGTGGGTGGGTAGCTATTTTTAGATGTTTGGCGACACGTTCTATTATTTATTAGACGAGTATGCTTGGTCAATTAAAAATATAATTAGTATAAATACTTGCTCTCACCCTTCTTTGAGTTTTGTGTTGTAATTGGTCCGAAAGTTTTAATTTTTTGAATATATCTTTGTAAGATTTACTAGTGAGTTTTGCTAGATAAAATATAATCAGATTATATTAACAATCTAGTTGTTCATAATACTTATTTTCAAGTTATTTTTAAGTATATCGAGTTGCACAATTACAAATATTTGCCCCACACGAGTTTTTTGGTGTTATTGTCTCACGTTACATTTTTAAACTATTAATTTCTCACGTCTAATTAATATATTCTTGAAATTTCTAAAAATAAAGAGCAATATATTAAGAAAAACGAAGCATTGAAGTCAATCTTTATGTGAACTACTATAGTAGTATATCGGTCATTGTTTTATTGCAAGAGGTTTTACCTACTCAATAAATAGTAGTTATACAGTAATTTTATTTACAGTGTCGAACTACAATATCTATTTATCACAAAAATACCATTTTACTATAAATACAATTAATAAACTAACTATGCCGGTTGTGCTTATAGAATTATACATAAATCAATGAACGTTTTTGTGGTTTTATTGAACGATAACTACTTTATTTTAATTTAGGTTTGTATTATATAGAGTACAGTAAAATATTGATTTCTCGATTCAATATTCAAATAAAACTTACGCAACAGTTTGGTTATTCAAGTTGTCTGCAAGTTCTGTCTCAGAGTCACTCAATATCCGGAACGACTCCTCTGGTTGTTCCGTTTCATCAACTATAAAGTGATAAGATCTATATATCTTCGTCTTATCAGATTTGAAAAGTTTCCCTAATTTGCTGAACATCTTAGCGAGCACACAGATAACAATGCTCGTGTTAAAGCAAGAACACAGTTTATTGTAACCATACAATCCGAACTCACTGCACTCACTGATTCTAGAAAACAATCAATTTTCACACTCAAACGCGATGATTCAGTCCTTTGTTTGATCCAGTGTTATCACAAACGGCAACCCACGCTCTCGTTACTTTTCTCTAATAACGTTGCCAATTAGTCATGTAATCCGTTCTTCAAAGTTAACTTACTCATGCTACCGAACGTGATATCCTCGTAAATCTGTATCACTGTAGCAGATCTTTAATTATGAAAGTCGAACAAAATGAACAATTACCAGGAACATAAACGGATTTATAGCTTGCAAATGAGTCACGAATGTTGTTATTATAGCTTTACACTAGACTTATAGCGGTGTTTTGTACGATCTCTTACAGCTTCACACGAAAGCCGCACTGTTCGAGTGCAATCTGTTATAGCTTTACACACTTCCGATTTGTGGTACAATTTTTTATAATTATACGTGCGATCACGACATTTCGTACAATCATTTGTAGCTTTACATAGGAGCTGCGATGAGTAATACAGCATAAACTCTATAAAGGACACGCGGTGCTTAATATAATCTCGATACTAGAAAAGAACCAAAGTGAGAATTTATTATAGTCCTACACAATTTCCAAGATCTAGTACAATCTTTGACAAATCTATATACGAGCCGCGATTTTGCGTACAATCATTTTTTGCTTTACATACGAGCCGTCATATTTTGTACAATCAATTTATGCTTTAAATACTAGCTGCGATATTTAATACAGTCTAAATTTGCATATGAGATGTGATGCTTAATATAATCTCAATACTAGGAAACATCCAAAGTGAGAATCTATTATAGTCTTACACACTTCCGAGGTCTAGTACAATCATTAACAATTCTATATACGAGGCGATATACGAAACATTCGTACAATCATTTTAGCTTTACATACTAGCCGTGATGTTTCATACAATCATTTTAGCTTTACCCTTGATTATATCTATAATCAAGGCTTTACATACGAGCTGCGACATTTAATACAGCCCAAATCTTACACACTTCCGAGGTCTAGTACAATCTTTGCCAAATCTCCATACGAGTGGCGATGTTTGGTACAATCATTTTTAGCTTTACATATAACCTGCCATGTGTAATACAGACTAAACTCTACATAGGATACGCGATGTTTAATATAATCTCGATAGTATGAGAAACCCAAAGTGAGAATCTATTATAGTCTTATACACTTCCGAGGTCTAGTACAATCTTTGCCAAATCTACATACGAGTGGCGATGTTTGGTACAATCATTTTTAGCTTTACATATGACCTGCCATGTGTAATACAGACTAAACTCTACATAGGATACGCGATTCTTAATATAATCTCGATAGTATGAGAAACCCAAAGTGAGAATCTATTATAGTCTTACACACTTCCGAGGTCTAGTACAATCTTTGCCAAATCTCCATACGAGCCGCGATGTTTCGTACAATCATTTTAGTTTTACCCTTGATTATATCTATAATCAAGGGCTTTACATACGAGCTGCGACATTTAATACAGCCCAAATGTTTCACACTTCCGAGGTCTAGTACAATCTTTGACAATTCTACATACGAGAGGCGATGTTTGGTACAATCATTTTTAGCTTTACATACGAGCCGCAATGTTTAGTACAATCATTTTAGCTTTACATATGACCTGCCATGTGTAATACAGACTAAACTCTACATAGGATACGCGATGTTTAATATAATCTCGATAGTATGAGAAACCCAACGTGAGAATCTATTATAGTCTTACACACTTCCGAGGTCTAGTACAATCTTTGCCAAATCTCCATACGAGCCGCGATGTTTCGTACAATCATTTTAGTTTTACCCTTGATTATATCTATAATCAAGGGCTTTACATACGAGCTGCGACATTTAATACAGCCCAAATGTTTCACACTTCCGAGGTATAGTACAATCTTTGCCAAATCTACATACGAGTGGCGATGTTTGGTACAATCATTTTTAGCTTTACATATGACCTGCCATGTGTAATACAGACTAAACTCTACATAGGATACGCGATGTTTAATATAATCTCGATAGTATGAGAAACCCAAAGTGAGAATCTATTATAGTCTTATACACTTCCGAGGTCTAGTACAATCTTTGCCAAATCTCCATACGAGCCGCGATGTTTCGTACAATCATTTTAGTTTTACCCTTGATTATATCTATAATCAAGGGCTTTACATACGAGCTGCGACATTTAATACAGCCCAAATGTTTTACACTTCCGAGGTCTAGTACAATCTTTGCCAAATCTCCATACGAGCCGCGATGTTTCGTACAATCATTTTAGTTTTACCCTTGATTATATCTATAATCAAGGGCTTTACATACGAGCTGCGACATTTAATACAGCCCAAATGTTTTACACTTCTGAGGTCTAGTACAATCTTTGACAATTCTACATACGAGAGGCGATGTTTGGTACAATCATTTTTAGCTTTACATACGAGCCGCAATGTTTAGTACAATCATTTTAGCTTTACATATGACCTGCCATGTGTAATACAGACTAAACTCTACATAGGATACGCGATGTTTAATATAATCTCGATAGTATGAGAAACCCAAAGTGAGAATCTATTATAGTCTTACACACTTCCGAGGTCTAGTACAATCTTTGACAATTCTACATTCAACTCGCGATGTTTCGTACAATCATTTTTATCTTTACATACAAGCTGCGATCAGTAATACAGCGTTAATCTACAGACGAGATCTGATGCTTGGTATAATATCGACACAAGGAAAGGAGAGATTCTCAAAAGAGATTTCAAAGAGGGAATCTTTTAAACGATTGTTACTGCTGTACGCTATGTATTCTGGTTTGTTGAGTGCCCATCACACTTCAACATCGAATCGAACACGCTAACTCTGACGGGAATGGGGGACCACAAAGCCAAATCCGCAAGCTTGTTGGAGTGTTCTTGAAGTACTCTTTTGTATGCTACAGAGGGGATGACGCTGCAAAATGTTTCCAATTAGTTCAGTTATTTATAAACGGCCTTGTCCTGTAATTTTGAATTGGTAGCAAAGCTACCCCAAATCCTAAAAACACCGCAAATTTGTTTTGTTACTATTTTTTCAAAATTATTAATATTGATATCCTAATTATTAACCATACTTTCTTGATATCTTTTTACACCCAGCGTTATCAAGTTTTATCCATATTAGTTCTTATTCGCCAGGTAGAAACTTTTGAACGTATATGACTTTGCACTTGAAATACAAAAAAATATTCAAATTTTACTGACTTTAGGAATCAGGATCAGAAAATCAGAATCATAAGTAATTTATTTCGGTATAAAAATGTTATATTAAATAAGTGACATGCTAAATTGGTACCAATCAAATAAGGTTACTTAATATAATTTACATATTGGTAAAATCTGGCAGGGATTCTTTTACAGTATTTGGACGTCTCTCCAACAAAATTATATTCACTTACTTTAGAAAAGGTTTTGAGATGGATAGGTTTTCCAGGTGTAGAGGCAGCGCGTCATTGAGACGCAGAACATGTCCTTTTCAACAAGTATCAATCTATGGATCGGATAGACATGTCACCCATGTGCCGGGAATTTTTAAAGGTACGTTCTGTCCTGTGATAAGTGATGGTTACTGGAAGATATTCCAATCTCATGATGCATTTTATCATACGATTGCCTTGTTCCCTGATTGATTATAAAGCAATCTACGTAGGTCTGAAAAGCCAACTACAGTCAGAAAGCGTATATTTCAGCTCTTGTAATCTACTTCCGGGTTAAGGTCTCTCAAGTTGCCGTATTAGTGTTTGCATTGTTGTCCCGATTAAGAAAATGTACGCAAACTAGGTCTGTGAAGCTAGTAATTGAAAAACGACAACTCCCGGTCTTTGTAATACTTGTATACTTCTTCTGGTGTACGGTATGTGCAGTACGTAGTAAAGTTTGCATTGTTACCCTGGTCAAAAAATATACATACGTCGGGTTTTGGTCAAAAAGCATGTAATTTCTTCCGGAAGTTGTAATTTAATTTTGGCCCAGGGCATTATTCAGTACCAGAAGTCGTTGAGGGCATCCACTTAATTTGTCTATAACAGCGGAAAACCGGAAAAGAAAAATATTGTTCTTTTAGGGGTTGGAATTCTACTTCAACCCCTATAATAGGTGGTTGATCTTCATGAAATATATTTACCTCGTCTGTTATGAACATATATTTAAAAAATAATTTTCGACGTTCTAAGATATTGAGAATTTAAAAACGAAAATATAGTTTTTAGGGTTGCAACCTCATCAACCTCTAAGAGTTGTTGATTTAATGAAAATGCCTTTTGTTTTCCTACATAAGTCATTAGGAACGTGAGAGTGAAATTTCGTATTTCTAGGACATCGTTAAGTTGGAAAACAAAAAAGTCTTCTAGGGATAGTAACCTATTTCAGCTCATGGATGTTTGATCTTCATGAAAATGCTTTTGTTTTCCTATTTCAGTCATGCATCATGAATGTGCCAAATTTCAAATTTTGTGACATCGAGGAGTTGGAGAATTAGTAATGAGTGAGTGAGTAAGTGAGGGCTTTTATTAGAATACTGGATTGTCATTATGTCTGTTTATTAGTATATTTCCAATATAAAATTCAACCAGATAGACTAATAGTAAAGCTAGACATGCAATGAATAATTCTCTAAAGAAAAGAACTGTCTCAAAACCTACAATTAAGTTAAAAAAGTTTAAAATTAATTTTAATAGTGTCAGTCAATAATGACAAAATATTTTGGTTAAGAAATATATATTCAAAATATTACTGTTCCTTCAATTTGGCCAAATTCTCTTTGCGAACAATTATTCGTTATAACTAGCACTTAAAAATATCTTCAAGGTATATCTTACCAATCTAATAAATCTAATCGTATAATTTTTGAATTCAGAAAATAGACTATTGACAGAAATCCATTACACGAAAGCCTCGAGAACCTCCAAGCTTGACAGAAGTACACTTGAATGGACTGAAGTCTTGAAGAAAATTGAAGTGGACCTGCAGGCGAAACCATTTGTTTGTATTGTTTTGGCTCAATAATTATTCTGGTTTTAAACCTAACGTTGTAAGTGAACTAAAATCGCATTGTACTTACGATGTTACTATTAGTATATAGATACCAATATAAAATTGTGATTATCAAATAAGTAGTGTGTTATCTATTCGAATTGATTGTATACAATGTTTTAATTCTACACCATTTTATTAATTATTATATTAATGCTATAGAATTGTTCTGAAATCAATCCATTATTATTTGGAGTTGAATGGAATTCGAATTCCGGGAGACGAAAATAACAATTCTATTCTGGGGGTTACGGGGCGTATCCTATTGATGTCCACGGAGCGGATGTTTGTTTAATTGCTATATTGTACCACTAAGCTATTTCCGTTGTATTATAACTGAAACCAGCACAAAGATCCATAGCCGTTGAAAAGGTTCTACGATAGCTTTCAAAAGGGATACTTACCCCCTCGACAATAGTGGCATCGATTTTCACTCAAGAAATTCTAATTCATTTCGGCCGCGATCGCACTCCCCTGCTCGTGAAAGAATACATGGACCTGTTGCGTTAACCTAGGCTTAACCTGTTGCAGCAGCGGGATTTTCAGTTTTATAAACTCGCTAGGAAAGTGGACTGTATCAATTTTTACTAACTGGATCAGGTTAAGGGCATTGGACGGGACTTACCCTTTATAGGCACTGGATGGTTTGGACGATCAGCTGTTTATTGGTAGTCCTAATAAAATACGACCTGACGCAGACCACGCCCCCGATGCATGATCACAACATCCGGCCGGGGGATGCACTCCTCTACCCTCGAGTCGCGGAAGTTGTGTGATACTGAGCTGTAATGAGATCCCGCACGGTAATGCTCTTTGCTTGGGATCGGGAGGGGGTGAAGGTCCAGACTGTCACCATGGCAACCGCGTACTCCAATACCACCCCCGAACCCACCACCTCACCACTTCAAGCGGTATATCACGTAATTGTAATACACTGCAGCCTGGTCGGATATTTCATTTCGCTGAACCGATACGCTGTTATGGGATCCTGACTTTTAGCGTCTCTTTCGCTGGCAGAATAACAGTAATAGCTTACAGTGCAACGTTTAGGCTGTGTTGTTGCAAAGCGATGTTCAAATATTATTATTTGTGAATTTAACATTACACTTATTTAGCTTGTATGGTTCAATTTATATAAACGATTATATGTACTATAAGATTGTAAAATTTATTTTTATACTTAAGTATCGTAATATTATTTAATTTTTTGATTGGTATATTTTTATAATAATTAATTTTACGAATTAATTCTCTTTATTTGATACCGTATAGTAAATTAAAAAATAACGCTTATTAAATGTCTCTTGATCGGATGCCTTATTGATGTGTTAATCATTTTAGTTACTGTATATTGTTTTACTTTAGTTTTACTGATTATTAATTTACTCATCCCAAAGAGATCATGCGGGTTTTTAAGTAGCCTACTGCAATAAAATAAACATGTAATCTAGGCCAACTGCTAATATCAAAATAACAATCCTTGCGTTCATGGTTTCTAATGATACAAAAATAGTTGATCCTGCTACTTTCATCCAATGAATGTGGTACTCTATACAATAATTTTACCATATATCCAACACGCCACACAATTGTTTGGTTATAATATACGGAGATAATGTGCTGTACAATAATTGTCTAGCTATAGTAGGCTACATGGAGATAATCTAATCTGAAATGACTGTCCAACTATAGTACTGTATATGGAGACAATCTACTGTACAATAATTGTCTGGCTATAGTATATGAACATAATATACTGTATAATAATTGTTTATCTATAGTATATGGAAGTAATCTGCTGTACAACAACTGTCTGACTATAGAATATACTGTAAAATAATTGTCTGGCTATAGTATATGAACGTAATATACTGTATAATAATTGTTTATCTATAGTATATGGAAGTAATCTGCTGTACAACAACTGTCTGACTATAGTATATGGAGACAATATACTGTAAAATAATTGTCTGGCTATAGTATATGAACGTAATATACTGTATAATAATTGTTTATCTATAGTATATGGAAGTAATCTGCTGTACAACAACTGTCTGACTATAGTATATGGAGACAATATACTGTAAAATAATTGTCTGGCTATAGTATATGAACGTAATATACTGTATAATAATTGTTTATCTATAGTATATGGAAGTAATCTGCTAAACAATAACTGTCTAGCTATAATACATGTTGGTAAACTACTGTACAATAATGAAGTAACTAAGAGGAGGTAAGGAGAATAGAACACTCATAGAACCCTAACAATATAAAAAGTATATCTACAGCAATCCCACTTTTTTAAATACAACAGTGATATATTTTACTTTTAAATAGGGCTATTTAATTTAATTAACTATATATTTATTCTGTATTTCCCCGGTGTGTTGTAGTGCGCTCTTCAATCAGATTCACCCCTCCTCCTCCCTTCCTATAGAAAATTCTTAGTTAGTTACGCTACTGCTGTGCAATGACGCTCTAACTATAATATATGTAGTTAAAATATATCAGTCATATGTGTTTAATCTGATAATATATAAATATTATATGACTTCCTCCTCGAATATTTGGAATTGTGTTTTAAGTAATACCTTCTACACTGACATCGTAATACTTTGTTTTTGGGTACTGTTTCTGACAAAGGTTGCGCACACTTTCGCGAAAGTGTTGTTAATGTATTTACCAGCTATTTCATTTGGGGTTATTGTGTTAAGCTATACATAACAAGTTGCAACTAATAACTTATATATTCGTTAATGAAAAAGTTTTATATTCGTTACATTTTTAAGTAGCAGCAGCGTTATTTAGTCGTGACTGTACTCTGTTAGTCATGACACGCTCTGCCAGTACTCGATTCCGAATCTTTTATTTACTGGCCGAGAATGTGGACCATTACACCACAGAGCCCTTACTTTTTGTCGATAAATTATTGCTCTACTCTTTCACATTATGTTTTAATTATCGACTGAATTTTGATTTTACGAAAGTAGTAGACACGTATTCATTGTATTATTTATCACCAGTTTATAATAAATAAGATATAACACTTATTATATTTTACAAGCGACTTTTAAGCGTATTGACAAGTTTTTCCTCTTCTCGCCAGTTTTTATAAAAAATTGTATTTAAAAATTCTTAACAGCCATCATTTTGAAACTATCACTGGTAGATTTTTTTGAGCTGAAAGTTTATGTGCAGAAAATATTCCAAGAGACTAGGTAATACAAACGTGTAAAATTACAACGGCGTAACATTAACATTCTCATTATACAGCATTAAAAAAAAATCAAAATACAAAATGAGGCGAAACAAATCGAATCGAAGTGTTATAGTAACTTGTTCGTTTATTTTCACCTACTTAATCATGTACAAAAATATTTTCCGACATTTTGGGAACACATTATATATATATATAGTATGTACGACATTTTGGCACGTATAGGTCCGCATGAAATTAACGGCAAATGTAGATCAATTTCAGGGCCGGCGCAATCAGAAATGCATCCCCAGCAAGTACACAGATAATTGAGGGTATAAAATGGAAAAGAGAAAACAATAGTGGACAAAATAATGACAGAATTACTGTGTTTTTCCGAATCCTTATTTTGGATAAGAAAATATTTCCTAAGTTAACGATAACTTGTTTAATCCATAAAGTGTAATGTCTAGTGATATAGTAATTTTATAATTTGATTTTGGTAGTCTTGAGGCCCCGAAGACGAGAATGTTTTTTGAAAACATGCGATACAAGTTGTGTAAATTCTAGCTGCTCCACGCACCCCTCAACAACTTTACTATGTATTATTTTTGCTTCACCCCACTTCATATAATAATGTTCAGACCTGTGCGATCGCTTTATCATAAAGTGTTTACCCCTTTGTGCATGCCTTTGTGTAGGATTTTACACCTAAAGATATGAGCAGATACCAATCGAAAGGAGTGGTTCGACTACTCCCCTGATAATTGGCCCAACGATCCTGTTGAAATAAATAAATATATATATATATATATATATATATATATATATATATATATATATATATATATTCTCCCCAGGAGGGTTCACTTGAAAAACATATAAATTCCTTACATAAAATACTCAAATCTTCGGATAGAAAATTTTACTTTCTAAGAAAATTTTGCCCTTTCAGCATACTTATATCTATAAAGTTCTTAGATTATTTTACCAGAGAAGCGGAAATACTGGAACTACTGATCTTTTATACCTAAGGCATAATATAAATCGTAGAATATTTAGAACTCCAAAAGTAAATCGTCGTTTAAATGTTCATTTCGTCATAGCGATCCTACGTTTTTTAATAAGCTACCCTTGTCAATCAAAGAATCAGTAGGTCTAAGAACTTTTAGCAGTAAGGTCAAAAGGTGGTTGTTTTCTTTAAGTACTTTGTAATTATTTTAAAATTATGATTATTATAACAATGAACTCTAAAACTATATTATTGTTAAAATAGTTTAGATTTTTTTTTTATTAATTGTATTGCTTTGTTAAATATAACAGTGTAATGGTGGCTGTATAATTTAATGTGTTTGTAGTGTGATACAAAGAACAGACGTCACAGTGTGCGGCTCTGTGTCATTCAATTGCAATTCTGGACTCTAGCTTTTTTGTTGTTATTTTGTTGTTGTTATTTTTTTGTCAATCTGGCCACAATACTTGTAAACGTGGCCAGTTCTTATTCCTTAGAAAAAATTTTTGTTCTTTTTATTGTAAAAAATGCTGGAATCAAATCATTATTTAATTATTTCACTTTTTTCACTTATGGCAGGTTTATACCTTCCCGTTTAACCTACACTGGGCACAGCAAAAACCGATGTGCCACTTAAATCTGGGCAACCTTATAGATGTCCAGGACCGGCACAGCACTAACTGCAAATGTCGAGATTCTGGGGCGCAAGGATAATTCGATAGGTCTAGTCTACTGCAGAAGATTATTGTTGGTGTTGGTAGGGTTCGTTCCCTAAGAGTAAGGTTCTTGCCAGCCTAGACATAAGAGTGTGCCACCCCCTGCCTGCTTTGACTGGAGAGGCTGGTTTATAAATCTCGACAGGAGGTGTCCCCTACCCCTAACCTTGCCCATCCAGAATATCCTGTCTCTCCGGAAGTAGCTCAAAGGTCCTTATAGGACTAGGTGCAAATTTGTTAAGCTTCTTGTCGTAAGAGAATGATATACATAATAAAACTCAAGTAGATTTTTATGGTTTTTATATTGCAGTGAAAATTGATTAAATATTTGTTTAGATATACCTATATGTATTAAATACATGTAAACCAAAATGAACTTGGAACTAGTAGACGAGACATATTGGACTTGATGAAGTTTAAGGATCAATATGTACACTACCTCTCCCACGGAACCCAAGGAGAGTGAGATGACAACGATCCAGACTTGGAATGTACTCGTCCTCCTCTCTGCAAGACACCAAGATTAATCCGGGTAGCGTACTTTATACTTACCAGAAATGCCAACTCCTGTAACTAAGTACAGTTGTCGTCTACCAGGTTGTTCAGCAAACACAGCAAGATTAAAGTGCTGACTTGTGCATCCAGGAAAACAGAAACTGTTTTAAACTTTATCACAAGCTATGACTGTTCTCATTTTCCCTCAATTTATTGATTGTTCGAGAGAAATAAAATTAAACTGTTTCAGTTTACTTCGTAACATCAAGTTATTTCCTAAAGCGTGTGCATTTTCAATTATTTTACACATTTGTAAAGAATAGGCAGCCTAAATCCTCCAGGACTGAGGTGGCTAAAATAAACTGGGAATTGAGGCAATGAACGTTGCTGGATTCCAGGAAATTTCATGCATTGGGAGCTCCCGTGACTTTTGCTATATTTGGGGTTGAGAACCGGTCGTATGCTTATTTTGTTAAAATATACATTGGTTTTGAGTTTCAAGCAAATCTGACAACAAATAAAAATGTTGTTATATTTAGCGGGATTAAAACACCGCTGGATCTTTTGGTATTAAAAATAATTACAAAAAATTAACTTTCATCAATGGGTGCAACGCTTAGATAAGCGGCAAATTTGAGTTTTGTGCTAGAAAAGGTTTATTTTGTTTATTAGTATCAATATTTAGCAAGGGAATCCTAAGAACAGCTCTTAATAAAAAAGAAACCCTGAAAAAATTGCCAGGAAAAATTTGGGAGGGGGTCCACCCAACTATTTTCCCGTAGTGGACAGAGAGTAAAGCTCTATTTTGTTTCTTAAAAAGTTCTTGACCCTTTTCTTTATTGAGAACGATCTTTCAGCAGAACATGTTAGTAATACTGAATTATTTAAATAATAATAATCGTTTACTAAAAATGTATTTTTAAAAATTGAAAATTTTGGTGGGGGTCCAGACCTTTTGGACCCCCTCGCTGGCTATGTCCTTGCTGAACAACATTCAATAATTATTATAAGTTACTGTGCGAATCCTAAAAAGAATGCGCCGCGCACCACCGCACCAAACTGCGGAAGCCGGAGATTAAGACTCCCCATCCGGTGAAACAAAAAGGTAACAATGCGAGAAGACGATCTTGAAACTCCAGTGTTCAGATAACTACAAATATGTACAATAAGTGTACGCCGGGAAGTATACAGGCTGATGTAGTATCGACGGCAATGTCAAGAGAGCTGGATTCTTGTGAACTAAACAAAAAATACGCCTGACAACAATTCTATACCGTCTGGTGGCCGGGCAATACGTATAAATGGATAAATGGATCCACATTTATCCCTATGGCTATGGCTATTTTTGTATGGCTTGAAATGATGTAGTAACAATGGTGTAGACATATCTTTGATGGTTAAATGGGGTGGAAGTTTACACGTTGGGGAGTTCTGGAGGCAACCCAGTCAAGGTTGAATGTCGATGAGATTTTCTCTGGAAAATGTTCAAAAGTTTGTGGCCTACTGAAAATATGTTATTTGTCTGCTCTACAAAATAGCATAAGTTGAGTGAAAATTGAACTTTTAGGAGACCATCCCATAGTAAGCCAAGAATAAGACGCTATTTTAAGAGATTTGCAGAGATTCTGTAACATTTCATATCTTAAGATCTGCAGGTGATGTCCTCAACCTTTTACCTAGAATTTTTGGATTGTAAAATGGAGTTCTTCAAGAATATCTCTTTTACTTTAAAATATGGGCATGTATTTCTGTAACTTATAGTATACATTGTAAACAAACCATAGGGATATAAACACACATATATTCTTTTAGAAGATACACTTACAGTACATACGAATGCACATATTATTATTTAAATAAAAATAGTAATCGTATTTTTATTATTGTATTGTAACTAAATGTAAATTGTAGATACTAAAATATGTTTACAATTAAATCATGCACAATATAAGGATAATACAGTTTTCAAAATCAAAGTAAATAAACCAAAACCCGGCTTTAAAAATCTATACTAAAATCAAAGAATTGAAAATAAAAAAAACTTTAATTTGAAAAAACAATAATGCTACTCAAAGCAGATACGTTGTTTAGTATAATATTAGTTCCAAATGTATTCATATATTTTATCATAATTCTTAATTTCTACTAAGTATAATGTGAAATGTTTCATAAGCAACAAAAGGATAAACATTCATGTGTTTTGTACTTTACATCGTAGCAAACATGTATTCAATAGTTGAATAGGTACACTGCATCTGCATCAACCCTTATGTAGTGAATACACAATTATATTCACTATTATACTATGTGTTTATGTATATTAGAGGTTGTACTTTATATAAAATTGGAATCATAAATGCAGGTGTTCAATCTGCCTAGCTTGCGAAGTAATGCAATGAGAGCATATCTATTTTATCTATATATATAAAAATGAATGTTTGTATGTTTGTCCTTTATGGAATCGTGAACTATTGGACCGATCATGATGAAAATTTGTATGTATATATATTTTTCCGCTGAGAAGGTTTATATGCTACGGAGCTACGCCCATTGATGTAACTCGCCACCAGACGGCGCTGCAAAAGATACAAGTTTTCAAATCGCCTGCACATTATAAACTGAAATTGCAAGGCAATTACGTATATTTAACTGCCAAATACTATTTGAAGGCGCTAAGTAATTATGTATATTTGTCTTTAAAATAAGTTTCTGGTTGAACTTAAAGGTTGAGTGTTAGACCACTTTATAATAAAGGATATGTACGTGTACAATACACTTTTGATAGATTTTCATGATCGTGACATCAAGGCAAACTCTACATTGGCGATGGAAATATAATTGACTTGAACCAAAAATGCTCTTACACGGGCAAAGCTTACGAAAAGCGTGCGAAGCCGCGGGAAACAGCTAGTTATTGATAAAAATATGTTCTAAGAAAACTATATTCTTTGTTTGAAGTTTGTTTTTGACAATATATTCGAACAGCATGGCTGTTGTGCTTCCTCACTTAGGCGTGTGGGAAATATCTGGGAAATCCTGTTTCCTTCAAAAAAACTATATTCCTCTAAACGTGTTTTACATAGAGCTCTGTTAAAAAATTACACAAAATCTCCTTGAATCACATTACTGCATCTAATCTATTTAAATATGGCACCATCTTCAAACATTGTGTGGTATCGGCTTTGAAAAACGATTGTTTCCTCACATTAACATTATATTTAAATATTTAGTTCTCTGATTACTAGTTTTAAAAGTTAGTTTATTTTAAAAATTGTAGTAGTTACATTTTTAGTGACTAATATTGTGTACATTCTACTGTAATTAGGAATACAGAGATGATATTTAGTGACTCTAGTATATATTCTATTTTCTAGGAGAATGTACCGATTCTTAGTGTAGCATTAGTTTAATTAAGGCAATGAACCTTAACTTATTCCGTTCTGTTGTTCAATGTTACGTCAGAATCGCAATCCAGCTGCATTTCATACTGTCCCTCTGTTTCATGAAACAATGCATTCAACATGAACTCTAACTGTGTTGCAATCTCAAAATACTGTATTAAGAAACGTAAATTCTTACCCAACGTTACTCTATTCAATCGCAGTCCATGAAATAAAATCACTTCTTGGTTTACTACTGTAGGCGAGTCACGAGATGACCCCTGGCACAGTATACGGTATTGTAGTGGTATCACTTTATTTGGCAGGCACTTAGTAATTACGTATGCAACATTAGTGCACACGATTATAGTAAGAGTCTTGAGAGGGGTGATTAGCGTTGAATTTGCCTGTTTGCAAAGAGACCAGGGTTCATCTCGTGACACGTTTACAGTAATCTGTTCATAACTGACAGGCGGCTTTTCGTGAACTTCTATTGGTTCTTTTCAGGAATTAAACTCTAAAACACACGTTAAGCAAGCAAATAAAGTAATCAATTGAAACACATGGTGATGAAGTGACCAAAGTAAAAGTTAATATCAAAAGATTGAGAGCAGAAGTAGAAGACACGCAAATGTAATGTTTATCATTCTGCTGTATTTTCGTAATCTGTATTATTTAAGAATGTTTAATTTACGGAATATTTAACGTTTGAGAAATATATCCAGAACATTTTGGCTTCAGCTACCTTATATAACCTCCTTCAACATTTGTATTTATTTATTACAACGGTCATCACCACTTTAATAACATACTCGTACATAAAAAAAAAAAAAAAAAAAAAACCGTCAAGTATGCTTGATAAAACGGCATATTCTACATTTAACCCTAAACTTACTCTAGGAAGCAGTAACAAGGCAAGTGAGCAATGGAAGGTAATTAAAATATTAACAATAATGTTTTTAACACCATTAATATAAGAACAATAATATTGAACTTTTAATAAATAACGGTTTAATACTTACGCACTATCAATGATAGTTCTTTGAAATGTAGCATTAATAGTAATAACCATATTAATTTCATAACAATATAGTAACCAACTCGTCATAAAAACAGTATTAGTAATAAATATAACAATAACATTAATCTGAATACGTGAACAACAATGAGAATTTAATAATGAAAAATTCAAACATTAACAGTAAAAAAATCAGTACTTCGGAAACTGTACGGCTTTTCTTTTGAAATAAGTAGAGGCGTCACCAAAGAAGTCAATATCTGTGCAGATTTCGCCACCCGTCCTAAAGAATTGATGGTGACCGCATGGTTCAGGGAGAAATTAATCACTGGAAACATCTGCAGAATCAGCTTACGATCGTGCCTTTCTTGAAACAGTGATGGCTACGCCATTCAGCAGACAAGGGTAGACAAAGGAACCAATTACGAGTCCGAAACTGACACCATAGAACTACTGTCCTGGGGAATTTGGGTAGAGGTCAAACTGTAACTTAGGGCAAATAAGAGTGTTCACATAGTGATATCCAAACCTCAGTCCGAACAGTCTGATAAAGTGTGTTTGAATTGTCTAGCAGAGACTTTGATATGTTGAGGTCACAATCAAATTATATTAGCTGAATATATAGTATCCTAGAAGTATGATGTAAAAATCATAATTGATCAACGTTGTCAATAACATTTAATTCAATTAGAAGAACACTCTTAACACTCCATGACAAACATTCTCATCAATTAACCACAGTTTTAGGTTAGGTTATGGAATGCATACAGGTATATACCTGTATATACTTCAAATTTCAGTGTTTTCTAAAATAGAACATTATATAATTTTTCAGATGGATGTTAATTTTTATAATCCATCAATATACAGTAGGTTGGTTATTGGATTGTGTTGCCTCAGCAACATATTTTGTGTTTTAACTGTTTACAATCTCATTAAAGCCGCGTTTACACTGGAAACAAAACATGTTTATAAACATTGTTTCTGGAACTTTTGTTCCAAAAACAATGTTCCTGGAACTTTGTTTATATTTTTGCTATTATCATGAAATATTTTGCACACAATGTTCCTAAACATTTTAGGACAGCCACTCTTGAAGATGTCGTCTGACGAGGAGGATGTTCTTCTTCTAGCTGCCGCTACCTGTGTTTTGTTATGTGACAGAGAACCCAGGAGGTTCTGGGTAAGGCCTTCACTTGCGTCACGAGGTGTTTATAGAGGAAGTGACCTATTCAAAGACCTTAACCCTAGAGAGCTAACGTGTTCAAAAAGTTACGTTAAAGCTAACGAATCGTAAAAATTACGACAGGATTCAAAAAATGTACAAATACATTTTATTGTAAACAAATGCCATTTTTTGCGTATAAACACTTACAATACAGCTTAGTAAACCTTTTTAAAACTAAGTCTATGGTTAAATCTCATCTATACAATGGACACAGCATCTTCCGCGATGCTCGGCACAGATTGGCTTAGCACATCGGCAGCAAAAGATTGACGTCATCCTCCGTTTTGCTGATGGACATATCCACAAATTGTTCGACGGGGGTGTTGAGGGACATTAACTTTGTTTGTTTGAAGAGGTGCCTTAATTATTTCAGCAATTGATTAGCGGAGTTTTCTTGGTAAGTTTGGGTAGTTCATTCGGTGCTGAAGCCATGGTGTGATGAGGTCATATTGGATTTGCATTGCAAAGTTTCTCCTTGAAAGCGGTTTCGGGCCCATTTTCACCATGTTACTAGTGTAAATAACATATGAATTTACTAGCATGATATTTATCATACCAAAAAATACACATGATGGCCACCGCCTCTTGATGCCACATTTGATCCAAAGTATCAACTGCTCCTTTGGTTGCGTTGTATGTCTCAATGATTAGAGGTTTTTTTGAGTCCTTATCAATTATGGCTTTTCATGACAAGTCGATAGAAGCAACACATTTTTGGAATTCTTGACTTTGTATGACACCATTGTTTTCATTCCATCGAAACAAAACATACTGACAACTTGTTCTACCAACAGAACGCATAAAAAATTATTGGTAGACCTGATGATTTATGTTTCTCAACAATGTTCCTATATCTAAACGTCTTGTGTTTCCGAAAAATTCCACAATGTTTATAAACACCCTTTGATCTTACCGCTTTTCTACGGGAAACAAGAAACATGTGGAGGAACACCGAATTTCTGTTCCGAAACATTGTTTATAAACATTGTTCCAAGTAGTATTCTTCGACTTGAGGAACATTGTTCCGAAACACTGTCTATAAACATGTTTTGTTTCCAGTGTAAACGCGGCTTAACATTGGAAGATTTGAAGCCTATGGGACAAAGCATTATAGCAAGCCCGGTTAACTCACATATGGCGAATGGTGCACCATTCATAACTTCTTCTTCAGTTATGGGCACTAGTTGAGTGCCACGCCGAAAAGAGCGCTAGTCATGGTACCTCGCTTCTGACTAACATCAGATGTTTATAGAATCAACTGTTTAGAATAGTCCTTTTTACGATTTTACAGTGTTGTTTATGTTTACATTATTTAAATGCTAAATTTTAATCTTTAATAAAATTACTTTACTTTTGTAAAACCCATTGATAATAACTTTTTTACAATAAGTGAAACAAATTAATATAAATAGTCCAGAAATCAACAAACTGTTTACCGAAAGAACTAAAACAAATACTATATGTTGCCTTACTAAAACATTTTAATTATAGTTCCACTCAAAGTAAAGAGACGTGAAGCTTGTCTTTGTACCAGTAAAGAAGTACTTCCTTCATTTTTCAAGAAACTCATAGGCAAGAGGATTTTTCATAATTAGTTGTTTTGTTAAGTGTGGTAGTTTAAATAAACTTAACTCTTGCTAATACGGTATATTAAAAAGGTTTCTAATATACAAAGGCTGCTTAAAAACATTAATTTAAAAATAAGTTTCATAACTCATTTCCTCAGTTTTTTTAGGTAATGCTAATTTAATTTCATGTGTATTTTTATTTAACTTACAACAATTACATTCATAAATAGTTTTTCCTTGCTTTGTTGATAGCAATTATGTTGCTCTTTGATAAAACAATGTTTTTGATTATTAGCAGTAATTAATATTAATTGAAGGTGTATAGGTCTCTTTGCAATAGAAATCCAAATACTTTTATTCTTTCTCTTCTTTAAGACTAATAGAAGTATAGTTAGTAAGACAATAAGACATTACTACGTTACAGCTCATACAGTTTTGAGCTATCAGTTCATTAACTAAAACATGTACAAAGATGTGAAACAATGCTAAAAGGAACCAAGCTAGGTTGTGGTTGTAGGGACGTTTTGTAATAGTATAGTAAATAATTTAAAACGTCAGAAAAGTTTGTTGTGTAATAACTCTATATACTTTGCTGAAATTTTAATTTAAGACATCAGTGTATTTACACATTTTTCAATATGTTTTAAGTCGTTGATAGTTTTCTTCAGATTCAGTACAGCAAATTCACAACAGACTGCATTAAAAAAACTAATATAGATAAGATATACATATGATATAGATTTATTGTATCTTTACAGATAATTTATAACGATAGAGAATAACGTCTAAGTGGATTCTTGATTTAAAATACATTAAATAGACTAATTTATTTAATAAATATTGGAAAGATATAAAATTATTGTTATATTGTCTGTATTTTTTGTAGGATAAACTATGTATATTGTTGAGTAATTCTATAAAAATATACACACTTTGTCTGTCTATACAATATTTTGATAGTACCATTGACATCATATTCCTCAACTACTTAAGTTTTAGGAGTCTCTTTTTCATATTATTAAGGCATTAAACTACACAGTTATACAATTAAAGTAAAATAAGTTTAATAAATAAAATCAACAACTTAAGTATTGAACTGTTCAGATCAGCTTAGAATAAATGCATCTCTCCACTATTGTATAAGAGTCCAATAAAAAAAAAAAAAAATAAGAGTCGCTTAGTTGCTGTAAACCATATCATGAACAATAACAATTACAATATTAATATTGGTGCAAATTTCTGCACATCAAAGTATGTAAAGTTATTAATGTTAATAAGATCAATATCGTATCGAAGTACTTGAAATTGGCGCCATATATAGAAACGGAAAGTAAAATACTCCGTTTCCGGTGATCAACGGAGGGTACTACAATGCAATAATGCCCACGCAGAATCAAATCTCATCAACGACTTTTAACACTTACCTTCCAGTCTTGTATTTTTTTGTTTTATAGTCTATGCCTTATAGACAGATATATGTCAAATCGACAAAAGGCAATCTAGAGTGTAAGAGCTATAAGTCAAGATCAAATATGTTTGTAAGGTAATAGTTTCAGATGCCTAAAATCGGCATACAAAAACCAAGAAATTCTTTAAATAATATACTAGTGTATCATCATCAAGAAATAAGCTGATATTAAATTGGTTAGTGGATGCTTTAATCAGTTAGTTGATAAAAAAGGTGATAAAAATTTGTCTAGTGGATTGAGAATAACTGCCTAAGCAACACGTGTGTTTTAATAAAAATCTCATAAGATTAACACAGAACTTAAGATGCCCAAGCGGTAGAGGCGTACAAGGCTATAGTTGTTTTTAAATCCACAAAGGGCACATCTAGTGTAAGGGATTTTTACTAATACCAAATATAAAATTATAATAATAGTTTCAGATACTTAAAGTCATCGTAAAAAAGCAAGAAATTGCTTTAATAATATGGGTAGATGGTCAAATGAGGAGTGAGAATTAAGAAATGTAAGACTGCAGGTGAAATGTAACGGATAGATATCGTTCCCTCGTTTTTATGAAAACCCTTCATCGCTGAACACCAACTAAAAATATTCAACTCTTTATTGATTGATTGTAATACAATATAAAAGACTAGTATAAGAACATCTACCGCTTCATAGACAGATACAATATATTTGACTTTAGGTTACATTTTTCATCCACATGTATTGCTTCTTATGATAATTTAATTAAGATTCAAATTTAGTTACTCATCAAGTAGTATATTATATACATTAGTAGTATATTTGGTTGGTAAAAAGTGTTCTTATTTTACTTACATTTCTCTATGGTAGTCCAGCAAACCTGTCTTAAACGTCATCAACTTTTTTCTTAATCGTCTGCAATATAGCTGTCTGCAGCGGCTGTCATCGGGCTGTTGATTCCGATTCAAACAATACAGGTTGTCATGCATTTTAAATGCCTTTATTTATATTATTGAATTGTTTTAGCACTTTAATTCGTACTTTTGACTATGGCTATATGAATTATTTATATTAATATGCATATATGCCATTGTCATTTCTCTCTTATACTTTTATTCGTTACCGTATGGTTCGTAAAGCTAGGCCAGTCTACAATATTGTTTGGAATTCACTTTGCATAAAAGTAGAATAAGATATTAATAACGATGTGTATTCAAAAAAGTAAAATATAACTGTTATATTGTTTTTTTTTATTATTTCCATTTTTATGAATAGTAATGGTATCTAATGTACCACATAGTAGTCAAAGCTCCTTACTCTGAACTTCAGTATAAAAAATGACAGGCTAACTAATTTACAACATTGTAGACAATTGACAGGTTACTTTTACCGAGTTGGTAAAAATTTAAATAAGTGGTTTAGATTTAAAAGTCAAGAGATAGCCTGCATGATTTTTGTTTAAGGCAAACACATAATTTTACTATGCTATTTCTTCTGTAATTTAAATACAAGGAAGGAATAAACATCTGTATTTGTGAACAGACTTCATTTGACTTACTGTGAAAATAAAATGTCATTACGAAGATCAGTTCTTGTTCTCCGCCTCCCAAAAGGAAGCAATGTCGGCAAGAAGGAGGCCACTTTATTCCTATCTACTATTGGCTGCAGTAAAATTAGTGGTCACCAACACAATCAGATGATGATTACTGTATTGAATGATATACAATCATCAATATTCATGACCATCCAAAGGACTGTAAGCAAAATGTCGGACCAATTAACGTAATAGGCTAGATATTTCAAAGAACAATATGATTTGGTTAGTTTTCAATCTTTAGAAATTAATGTATAAATATTAATATAATGTACAGATTAAAATATAAGTAATATAATTACAATAAAACAATAACATTCACTTAGGCTACCTTATTTATTTATTTCACTTCCAATGGTAAACCCAATGTACAATAATTGTAAAAGAAGAACTAACAATATAAACAATCACATTACGTTAAAATATACACATAAACAGGTGATTATGTTTACTACTTAAAACAGTACAAAAAATAATCTTTGTAGTCTAAACCTACTTACATCTTTCAATTACAAGTAATAGATAGGGACAGAATAGCCTCCTTCTCGTGGACATCGCTTTATTCTGGGAGACAGAAAATAAAACATAATATCATAATGACATGTAATTTTCACCGTGTCAAATAAAGTTTGTTCTTTCTAATAATGTAGTTTTTGTAGGTCTCTTGTAAGAAAATCTCTTCAAAAAATAGTGGCATCCAGATAATACCAAAGTACCATTATGTTCTAATTCTGAGTCTGTTGCCCCACCACTCTCTGGTAATGGTAGTATCTATCAGGTAACAAATACAAATTCTAGATTCTCTGATCACGAATGCCTCCAGCTGTAAATGCGGACTTCAGTAACACCTTATGATACTGCCTTATACTGCTTGCAATAAACAAGAAACATTCCTTGAGATAATCCACATATAAAATATATTATTGACATATCAAATTTCCAGAGGGTTAAAACACCCTGAAGCCACTGGCCATCAGAGCAGGCATTATGCTTTGCTAGTGTGAAAGATAATTTTTTCGAGATAATATTAGGTAATAAGTTGGCCTATATCAAAATTCCAGAGAGGAGCCTACGGCTCAATACTGTGTGAGGCCGAATATTATTCCTATTATTCTGTGTATTAAGGCGTCTGTTGCAGACATGTGTTAAGGCAAAAATTGTAATTTAATGTTAAACATTGAAAGGGGTGTTCTTTCCGTATTGATTAAATAATTGTTCCTTTTTTGACATTCTTTTACTCTATTGAACAAAGTACAGTGAAAAAAATATTTTACTGTAAAAAAACAAGTGTCTTAAAATAGTCAATGGAATCTATTAAAAAATTATGAAATAATAGTGGTAGGTGTTAAATTTATTACTATCCAGATAACATAGACTAATTCTTTTGTTTTGGTGCATTTTTAATATATTAGATAAAAACTAAATTGAATTATGAAGTGTGTGGCTCCATCAACCAAAGATTTGTTCTGTAGTGTCTTGTGAAGGTTGGCTCCATCAACCAAAGATTTGTTCTGTAGTGTCTTGAGAATTACAGGCGAACTAGGTTGCCTACAAACCTTATATTTGTAGAATTTTACAAATATGTTAGGGCCTAAAGTTGACTTTAGTCATTGATACTAAACAACAAGGTTAAAATACACTACTCTATTGATACTCTGTGTGTTTGATCATCTATTTACCAATTAATAAAATTGATTATTATGGGGCTCCTGTTTCTTTGTATGCCAAGGGTGTCTAAAACACATACACATACAGGGTCACTGCCAACGTTCTGCGAGTGACAAAAACCGCATTCAGTTTAGCATTGACAATAATTAATGAGTCAGATAATCAAGACTTCACTTGGTAACAAATAATAAATAATAACAGATGAACCTATCTTATATGGTTACATGAAACAAATAAAATGTATTAAATTATAATAAATGTGTAATGTAACAAATGTATCAAATAATAATGTATTCTTGAGTAATAGGCTACAAGAAATTATAAGAAAAAATAGAATTAATTGTAGCTTTAGCTACAAAAATTTATCTCAGTTGTGTTTAGATAAAAATAATAATTAATTTAAATCTTTAGCTTTAGAATACAATTTACATTAACAATAATTAGGTTGAGGTAATGTCAGCATTTTCTTATAATTAAAGTCTGGCTGGTAGATTTCATTGTCGTAATATTGTCTTATTTTGTCCATATCAACAATTGTATGTTAAGGATGGGGTACGAGTCAGAGATAGACAGTGATGCTTCAGCCCCAGTTTCAAGGACAGTACAACCTTCGGAAAGACTTTCTCCAGATCCCAGTTTGAGGTTAGTTTTGAGCTAAATGTATTTTCACTAAATCACATTAATCCAACAGGCTTTAATATTTTTTGTTTTAAGCAGTAGTTTTAATTTTTAATGATTTAAATACAAAACATAATTAACCATTAAAAATCATCTGGTATTTTAAAGTCCAAGAATTCCTTACCAGATATGGCATTGTTCCTATTACCAGATATGTAGTGAAATGGTTTAAAAAAATAGTGAAACTGCAAATTATACCCACTGGCAAAATCAATTAATAAGTGAAAACAGGGAAGTAGCCAGCAAGGGATTTTAAGGGGATTGGACACCCCAATCTTCAATTATTTCAATAACATTTTTAGTAAATGATTATTATTATTTTAATAATTTAGTATTACCGAAATGTACTTTTCAAAAAAGAAACGGGTCAAGAACTTTTTAAGGAAAAAATGGGGCCCTGAATCAGAGGTAGACATACAGCAAGGCTAAAATCCATGTATTTTACAAATTTGTCCAGAGAATACTAAATATCATGTTGGATGTCCCATCATAATTTTGGGATATTGAAACGAACTTACTATCACTGGTAAAATAACTTTTTTCCAATTGTCCAAGATTCTTCAATCTTCTGTAACTTAATGTAAATTAAGAGTTTCAAGTTTGTTATTCATTAACCTGTTGTTAAACATTATCAATAACATCACAGCAGCTGCCAAAACCCCCGAAAAAGTAAATATGTATTTTGGCTGCCTACAATATTTTAAGTATTGGGTGTCGCTTATTATGAAACCATAAAGCGAAGACACTCGTTCTTACACTTTATCTGTACGACTCTCATTGCTGTTATTTATATAATGTGTCTTGTTAATTCTTGTCTATTCTCATTGTTTCGTGCTAATTTATTGCTGTTATTGTTCGTTGTTTTCCACAGTTCAAATCACGGTACACTAATGATTAATTACGTTATTGTCATTCATAGTTTATATCCGTTTCGTCACTTAAACAGTTTATTAATCGTTATTGCTCTATTTGTCACTGTGGTTGTTTACTTTCATTGTTTAATTATTGTTCAAAACTGTAAAAATGGAGGTGTCCGTTGAAATGTAAAATAAAATAAAATAAAAATCTGTTTACTTAATTGAAGGTTTTAGGAAGTTCTGACTCATCTCACTGTAATAAACTCTGGATATGATGTGGTTCTACAAAATATAACCAGAAACCCATTACAAGGGCAGTATTCTAATAACTATTTTGATATCAGGAATACCAGAAGAACTCTAAATGGTGCCATGTGGACACGTAACTAAAATTTCAATATTCTTGCATTGCTATTACCATAACATTGACATTAAAAGTTGAAATGCTAGTAGGTGTTGCTTAGCTCTGAAGTCATAGCAATGAAACCATTTCTTAGATAGTGCCTTTAATGTAACATCAAAAAACATTAAAGGTATCGAGGTTGAGTTCTGCCAGTTAGTTAGCTTCTAAAGGGTAAAATAAATATGTCTATTTCCATGTCACTTGGTTCACTACTTTTTAAATTTAATTTTAATATGTAAATAATAATAATAATAAGTAAATATTTAATCCTGTTTTAATTGTGTATATACGTATGAAACAAAAATTAAATATCTAGTCGTATATATAGCTATGTAACAAATATTTTTCTTATATTATATTTTTTGTACCTTAATATACTTAAAACTGACCCTCAAACACGTTAATTATAGTTATAGAACCCTCAGTCAGACTGTAAGGGTCTGTATTTGGTTAGTATTATTTTTCATGTATGACCATTAGTTTTAAATATGTGAAGCTAAAAAAAACGATTATTTAAGAAAAAATAATCAATTTATATTTATCACCCTTTTGATACCTTACCGTTTTAACTCCACCAAAACTGGTATGCCTGACAATTAATTTCTTTCTGAGGGGAAATTTCTCTGTTGATTTCAGGTAAAGCCAGGTTGTTTACTTATACAGTGCAAGTCAGACCCCTTTATGTCGGATGTCCGGGGTAATCCGGATCAGTTCAAAAAACATTTAAAATTAGCTTTTTGCCGTCAGCCCAGACTGCAGAGCGTGGGACAGATGTTTATCAGTAGACTGTTCTTAGAACTCAATAATTACGTGTATTCCAATAACAGAGATGATCAGTTACAAGCCATAAATAACAGCATCTCATTTGAGCGAGTTAATGGTTTATGTCTAACAGCAGGAAGAAACAACACCGGCTGAGCTTCTCATGTTAAAAAAGATGTGTGACGCAACACAAATTAAGAAAATTCTTTCATAAATATTAAACTGTGTATAGTGTATTATAATTTATCGTGATTTGTATTTTAGGTATATTTCTCAATAAAAAAATATTGTACTGTTTGTACATGTTGTTCTTTATTTTTTCAACATTCTCCAGTTAACTCGGATTTTCGTTATGTCGGATCGGCCGCGGTCCCGGATTGTCCGGTTCAACGAGGTTCCACTGTACAATACAAATCGGCTCTCAGCTCCTAGACTCATTTATAGCTTGTGATTGGTCCAAAGCACATGGCAAAAGAGAGCCCAGTTTCAGATCCATTGGGAGATAAAATAAATGAAGATTTTTCTTCTAATATAAACCTTTATTTCTGTAGTTAGAGTCTCG
Organism: Homalodisca vitripennis; assembly: GCF_021130785.1. NCBI lineage: Eukaryota > Metazoa > Arthropoda > Insecta > Hemiptera > Cicadellidae > Homalodisca > Homalodisca vitripennis. The sequence goes on from NC_060209.1 coordinate 32,281,655, forward strand.
AATTTGTTGAAAGAACAAAATGAGGATCCAATAACAAATAGTTTATTAATGTAAAAATAAAGTAACATAAATTATGTCATAATATTACTTTTCTATCTTTTAAAACATAGCATATTTTTGGAAAAAGAGTTCTAGGACGAAGCTTGCAGTTTTACTTAGACTTTGTGACCTTAACATTATATGATCTTTTTGTAAATGTCTGTACTTGTAATTCTAGTAATAAAAGAATTTTTTTTTTATCAACTATAAATCCTTACTGTATCAGGCCATATTCTAGATTGCTAGTAGAAAAACTAATGGAATTTTTGTTTTTATAAATATTGCAGACAAGCTCCAAGAATGGAAACCAACTGGTTTTCAAAGAGGTACTTGATAGCATTCTTGGCATTCTTCGGGTTCGCCAACATTTATGCTCTCCGTGTGAACCTGAGTGTGGCTATAGTTGCGATGACCTCTAACTTCACTGTCATTGGTCATAATGGAGAAGAAATTGTTGTTGTGAGTTGCTGTTTGTTTCATTTACCTAAATATACAAATTTGTGATATTTGTATTTTTTTGTTTATGACAGTTAATATTAAGTTTTGTTTTAAAATTTTTAGGAAGGGAAATTATTGTACTCAATAAAGCTGTAACACTGTCGCTGACCGTTTATGGTTTTGCGTGTTTTGTGTATATATATATATATATATATACACACACACAGGTCTGATAACAACGTAGTTTAAGGTGAAAATAACGTAAGTATCTAACATAGCAAGTAATGAGTCTGATCCAAAACAATAATTATCCAAAACCCCAATTTAAAATTATCAAAAACATAACAATTTTTGGATCACATAGGGGAATTTAAGTGAACATTGTTTATTTATATAAGCTTTTCTCAATAACAGTGAAGAGGAAGATGCGTAAATGGGACTTGAAATAATAGTTTTATAGATTTTTTCTTTTAGATGATGGTAATTAATAACTTTTGTATGAAACCTTTGCCTGATTGTTAACTTTACCAATCTAAAAAGTCTTTAGGTAATTATTATGGTCAGATACAGTTCCTTTCAAATTCAAGTGCTAACTAGCATGACGATCTACTTCTACACCTTAATGCTCTCTGCAATATCTGGGGGTGGATTCCTAGATTGTTGGTGGTGAGATAGCGAAATAACACTAATGTGGATCAGAACATGTTTTCATGAGTGCAATAGTGACATGTTCAAGGTTAATACAGTACTCTGAATCCGCCATTATCAAACACGTATGAACCATTTTTATCAACTAGCATTATGTAAATATATAGCATACACCTAGTACAATGTTAGATTCATATGCCTGTATCATTGTCATCTTTGTAATTACTTATACAGAAGATAAATCATTCATATGCACAATGTATGTTGAGGTCCAGGGAATTATTTCAATTAGCTAGGGATGCACCACGTCACTTTGATTGTTGATGTTCAAAAAATATTTACACATTGTAAAACAGCCAGGATCGCATTGGAATATAGGTACAGATTACCTGTTATATTACATTGTAATGTTATTCTTCAATTTGCCAGTCAGTTACAAATTTTCTGCTTTGGATGTTTATGTGATTAAAAAGTTACAGGTTTCGCCATCAGTAGGATTTCTCCATTTCATATAGTAGCAAGATGAATATGCATTTTGCTTATAGCAGACGTATTATACCAGCTTAATTATTACTTACTGGAATTCTTTAAACACAATTTTATGTTTAATTCTCTCTATAGCCGCCAGAGTTTGACTGGGACAGGGAGCTACAAGGCAAGATCTTAAGTTCGTTTTTCTATGGCTACATTCTTACACAAGTGGCCGGAGGTTGGCTTGCCTGCCAGTATGGAGGTGTCCGACTGTTTGGCATGGGGGTTTTGACCACTGCCGCCCTCACCCTCCTCACCCCTCTTGCTGCTAAGATACACGTCTACTTGTTGGTTGCCACTCGTGTCCTTGAAGGAATGTTTGAGGTGTGTTAACGTTTTTTTATTTATTTATATTTATGCATTCAATATTGTACTCTTTAGAGTTAAAAGCTTGAATAATGTGTTAATTATCCCAGATGCATTACAAAATGCATGTATGTTTTTCAGACAAATCAACAAATTCTTATTTATAGAGGTTGTTTACCTATGACCGTTTTCTTTTCTAGAGAAAAGTCTTCGGACGAATATTTAAATTTATATGTATAGTAGAAGAAGTAGGTATTAAATATAAACCATAAAAATTCGAACTTAACTATAACTCAGACTTTTTAGTATCTGTTATATTGTTGTACCTGATATGGTACACTATAAAACATTGACTGTTGTTTGTTCACTGGTTATAAAGAGAAAGAAATAAAATGATTGGATTAATACTATTATATATTGTAAATAGTAGTACTGTATGGTTTTTATTGTTAAATACTAGCGTAAATTTACAAACATGTCAATATACAGGTTACAGTATAATAGCATAAGATACATAGGAAGTGCTTGGCTTGGTCATATGGGTGACGGGTCTTTTACACTACTATTCGTTGACTCAACGACCCTTTCTGAGAAAATAACAAATAAGACAGGGTCATTTAGTCTACAGGTCGTTGAGACAACGACCCTATTTTGATATTTAAGATTTTCTACATAGGTTCGTTGTGACAACGACCCAGTAAAACGAATGAAAAGGGTCAATTACTCAACTGGGTTCGTAGCAACAACACCACTTTTTGCCTGTTTAGTTGAATATTTCAAAAGATGGGTCGTTGTCTCAACGACCCTAAATTATAGTAAATGCTTATATTGAGAGAACCAGGTCTTTTACTCAACCATTCTTTGTGTCAACGGACCAAAATGGAGAAATGTATAAGCAATGTGAAGAAGGGTCGTAGCGACAACAACCCATTTTTAAACTCAATGGATAAAATATAGTAAGAGGGTCGTTGAGACAACGACCTACTTTAAACTGTTCAGAGGTTCTTTTAGTCTACTAGGGTCTTTGTGTCAACTGCGTGCAGCCGGACAATGTGGCGAGATGTTGCCGCGCACCAGTCGTACGGCGCTGAAAGTTGCGCTCGTATTGATGTAGCGTAAATTATTCTCTTGCCACTATAAATTTACAAATGTAATAATTTGTTTTGTATTAATTTAAAACTATATTAATACAAACCCCTTTTACCAGATACAGATATACTTTATAAGCAGTAATGATAAGACATTACCAAGTAAGAGTGATAAAAATGGAATACAAATAAATATTAAAAATGGAAATTGTAACGATAAATAGCAATTATAAATATCAAGAATATAGATCAAATTAATAATAGTAGATAAAAATTACATACAATTTTGAAAGTAATCAGTAATTTAGCTTATATACAATGAATTATTAAAAACGTAAATGTTCATTATTTAAAACTTACATTTTTACGAATTAGTTTGATTCTCTATATAAACTATACAATTCATGCCAAATAAATATATAATTTTATAAAATTAGTTTATTTGTAATATTTAAACAAATTAATAGAATTTTAGTGCTGTTCACAGCAAAATTGTACTTTTATTTTTCGTTCACTCCTCTTCTAATTTCAATATGTTATTAACTCTATCTATATCTCTTAATTTAGAAATAATTTACTTTGTGGATTGAATAAAGTTGATACTTGAAGTTTAATAAATGCTTCTAATACCTGCACGGAAAATTGATATATACATGTTCATTCACATTTATGCTTATTAATAATGTTTGAGGTGAAAAAGAAGTCATGGAGAGTTTCTTTAGAGGATTAAGATTTAATATATTAAGATATAATCGTATCTAGTAGTCTAAGGAGAATCTTAACTGTAAGAATAGGTTAAGTGGCTACCATCATTTAACCATTCTTCATTGTAGAAAATTAATTAAATGAGGAGAATTACATTTCGACTATGCCGACAAAACATGTCGTCAATACATCTTTTTAAAAAGGAGAATTTAAAATAATCCCTATAAAGTTATATGCTAAATGTATTAGAATGTGACTAATAATAACTAAAGATAAATTATGGAAGCTAAAAATATGTTACATCATAAAACTTCTTTTTCCGTTTCAAACCACCATATAGAAATCATGTAGTACAAAATGTTATTATAATTTTAAAATGCCCCTTCTAGCATTTTGTGATTCTTCTTTGCTAGTTTGTGATTCTAGCATTAGCTCTTAAAATTATGATTCGATCTAATCCTTGGGGTTTGTTATTTGATTTGTCAGTTTATACTTAAATTAAAAGATATAAATACTAAATACTATTTATTATTTTCAAATCACCAGAGATCTAACCATATACTTAGTCTAAAGGAACAAATCATTAAAGAATTACGACATGTTATATATTAACGTTCCAGCTCTCTAAGGTCTCTATACTACAAGAGTCCACTGCAAAAGGGCTATGGACTTAGACCTCAGTATTCAACCAATTGATCTAAAATTATTTATTAACAATTCATTAATATTGGAATCTTTGAAACTGTTCAAGCAAGCAAAATTTCAGTTATTTAAATAGTGCAAATAGAAATGTTTCACTTCCGACTTCAGAATTCTAAAACATCTTTACTGTCATATGTAATTAGTGGAAAATGGATTTATACGTGGAATTTTCTTTAATAACCACCATTTATGTCGGAAATGCCTGCTTTTCCATTAAAAAGGATGTTTCCGTAACGCATCTGTCATACGAGCAAAATTGAGTGTGAATCTAAGGGTATCAGTGAGGGTAGCTAGTGTTACATGCAACCAATTGTACTCATATTTTAATAACAGCCACTAAAAGTGAAATTGTTAAAAGATAACTAGCATAAATAACAATTAAATATATTAATTGACAACAACAATTAAAATTGAGTATTGATACAATAGTATCACTTAAATTATTGAAAAATACAGTAATAAGTATTGAGCCTTTTTAACCGTTACATACATATGCGGTTATTTTAGTAATTGAGCAGTAAAAACACGTTTGGGTGTATATAATTTAATCAGTAGGTTATTTCAGTCAATGCATTTAGTAATACAAATAAAGCGAATTTCTCTCTCATCAACTACGAAGTAGACAAATGTCTGGATATATCTCGCCCATTCCAGTATTCGACCAGCTTCCCGACTTTAATATTAATTTTAGAAGTACGATTTTCAATCAAAATTTTTCTAATTACATTCTCTTTAAATTAGATTATGTTACTTCCCTTGATACGCTCGTCAGTTCCATACACAATCACCAAAATTTTAAAATTTGTATGTTTAAAAGTTATAATTTTATGTTTTGTACTTTAATTATTTTATATTTTACGAATTGAAAATCACTACACATATACAGCATGTTTTGCATATTTTATGAAAATGTTTTAAATATAACTAAACCTATAGTATTATGTAAAGAAAAGAACTTGGAAAATGGCTAGAAAACGAAAATATCCCCCAATAACATAAAATTTAAAATTATTACCTTTAACAGTTAACCTACCCTCTGCAGTTCCCTCGACAATAGTAAAAAAGTTGATTAAATAGAGTAACATTTCAAATATTTTTGTTTTAATGTTGCAATGTTAAAGGTGTTTTAACAAATAACTTTTCCTTTCTTAAAAGGTTTACTGTTAATAACTATATAAACTAATTATGTCAGATAGTATATATAAATTATTTGTATTTTAATATTTAATCGAAAATAACATGTGTTTGTTTATAAAAAATCTCATGCTAATGGCTAGTTTGTGAAAATGCTTATGTCTGCAGTTTGGAAAAAAGTTGGAAAAATATTTATGTGTTTTCGGATAATGTTTCGCTATTTAGAGTTGGATCTATTAGTATAGATGAAATAAAATAGTCTTCAAAATCTTTAATAATGCTTACACCTGTTTCATAAATAAGCAATTAAAGTATAAAGGTTTCTATTGGCCGAACGCAGTAAAGCCTATGAGGGCTGGAAAGATATATTATTTATTTCCGTCACAGGACATCTTGAGAACAAACTGACATTATATTATATATAATAGATATATACATTATAGGATTAGCTAGCACAAAATATATAAAACGCTGCAATAAATATAAGATATATATACTCGTAATACGGGTAACTACGAACTAGTTGTGCAAAGAAGAAAACCATTCTTTTAGACACTTTTAATAGAACAATATATTTTACAGTTACATTGTTTTAAAACGGTAAAGATATGATTAAAATGGTTTTACAAAAGCACCAACAATTGCTCTACAAATAGAACATGTTAGTGGCAGGCGTATATGTGTTGTAAATAGTTCCATCGCCATTTGTGACCTGATGAAATATTTCATACTCGGTCATAGAGACGGCGCACAGCCTGCACACTACATTGTGTCCACAAGGTGTGGCCATCCTGGTTGCCTTCATCGTAAGACACACGTTGCAACGCGTGTCTCCACTTCCTGGTTCTGAAGCCCCTTCGTCGTTTAAAGCGAGGCCCATTTTTATTTCGCTAATCTGCCGCTCGATTTCATGAGATGTCATAAATTCAGTAGTGTCATTGATGGTCGGCACGAACCTGTAATTTATATACCTCGATGGTCTTACGTCGGATTGTACTCGCTGCATCTTTAAATGACGTTGCCTCTTATATCCATGAAAATAGTAAGTAAAATTTGTAGGCTAATTAACAATATATTTTTTCTAACCTCACATATATTTTAAAAAACAAATTATTTTAAATTTCATTCATTATTTTGAATTCAGTTTATTTCTGTTTTTATCTGCAACAATTTATTTTCAAATGTGTCATCAATTTTTTTACTATTGTAAAGTTTTTAACTATTGTTGAGGGTTTTTTGTAATCACTGAATCTTATTTAGAGTTATTATATCGCAGGGTTGTATTGTATTTAAATGTCGTGTGATATAGGATATTAGGGGTTCCCTAATTTCTGCTAATTTTTCAGTGTCAGATGTGGTTGAGGCTTGAGAAATTTATCTTATTGCTGACACCTGGTAGGTAGGAGCAGATGTTATAATATGGAAGAAAGGCTATTATGCAGACTTATCTCTTTACCCTCACGGAATTTCTGAGAATAGTTTTATAACCCCTTCCACGTAATTTCATTAGACCCATTCAGAAGGGACACGTAAACTCGAGACCGGTTGCAATAAAACTATTGCATTGTCTGCTAACGACACCATTTTGAGGAAGGAACCACCTCACCCGAGCCTTTACCTGAGACTACCTCACTGTTGTTTCTATAGTTGTAGTTAGAATATTTAAGTTTCATTCCATTGATATTTGAGCATAGATTAATTTAAACTGTTAAAACTATCCAATGCAAACAAACCTCTTTTAACAACTTATATATGTAATTAACAAATCGATTACATGGTATAGTTGATACGCTAAATATTCTACAGTTACACGATGGGATTAGCTACTGAGTGGTAAGAAAGGTTTGATATCAGATGATGTATATAGTGTCGACTACAGTAACTCACCTAGACTTATAAATGAACTCAATCAGATATAATAAAAATAACACACGGGTAGTGAAGCGCACAGAATTTAAGTACGTATATGTTACAATATACCTAATATATTACGCTTAGCCGAAAAGCATGAGTATACATGCGCCAAAATGGAGCTCCTTCTTGTCTATGTATAAATAAAGATTCATATAAAATTTAAAGCATACAAAAAAAGACATTTTTAGAAATATATTGCGGATGGATAGGGTACTTGTGTTACCATGCCACATCTAAAAATGTCATATGACTGTACACAGTTTGCTTACAAATTTATTTCTTCTGCGATTTTCCCGTCACTGTACGGTTAACCGCAATAGCAATTTGAAAGTGATCGCTATAAATCAATAACCATATATAAGTCAATTCGTTTTCGATATATTGTGCGGTCATACAGACATACAGAAATTACATTTTCGTCCTTCTTAGATGAGTGGCTTCGGCACTGTCAATCGAATTCCTCATAGTGCATGTTTCGAGCTGAAGTTGTCAAAATCTAGTATTAGTGTTTTCATTTTAACTTTAATTTGAACGTTGGGTAACGTGGTTTCATTAACCATTTAATAATAATTAGAAACCTCAACCTGTTTCCGACAGAAGTAGAAATATGAATGACAGTTACATTATTTCAGTTTATGTACATGAGTGAAATATATTTTGAATACATAAACAAGAAATGGGAATCATAACCAGAAATGTATGTCTTAAAAATATTTCTTATATTTTATAAATACAACTGTTACCAGACTTTAAATATAGTTCAATAATATACACGTATAATAAACAAAATATTTACATATAATACTTGTACAAAGTATTTAGGTACCCTTATACCAGATGTTAGGACTAAACTCGGCACAGACGCAGCGCCTTCATGCCTACCGGGCCAGGAGTTGACTGATTGACCCTGTTTCGTTTTAAAGCGCTTGTTTGGGACGGAGGGGCGTTGAGACAATGATCAGTTGAGTAAACGCCCTAGAATGTCTTATTTGAGGTTAGATGCATTATAGGGTCTTTGCGTCAACGACCCCTTAATGCATATATTTCAACTTATTCTGAAACTAGGTTGTTGATTCTACGAACCTTTTTCTACTTTTCAACTTTTAATTTATATTTGGGCCGTTGATACAAAGATCCGTAGTGTAAACGGCCCAATTAAATGAATTAGATAAAAATAATGGAAAAAGGGTCGTTGTGACAAAGAACCTTTTGATTGAAATTTTAGTTTTCTTTGTAAATCGGGTCGTTGTCACAACGCTTCGTAGAGTAAAAGACCCTCTGTTATTTGTTATTTTTTCAGAAAGGGTCGTTGAGTCAACGATTAGTAGTGTAAAAGACCCAACACTAATATTGCAAATATAAAAATAGGGTCGTTGAGACAACGATTCGTAGAGTAAAAGAGCTGCCCCCGTCATATGGTGAAATACTTAGTGCTTCAGTATTTGCTTCTTTGTTTTACAATGTAATTTGATTCTATAAAGGTCATCATTATTAATCAGCCATTCTTTTGTCACTTCAATTTTTATAGTTGAATCAATCTGATCATTGGCAGTAATTAAAAGGTGCAGTAGTTTTAGCTTGTTTTGCCTAATGCTAAATTAGTGTTTGTTTTTTACCACCACTAAAGCAAAGAAAATGTACTTTTGTCCAATTATTTTACATTTCCTACATACAAAGTTTTATATGACGTTATTTCAATGTACTGTATTTCAAAACCATTGTTAACTTAAAAGTAGTTACAAAACATTGAGTTGTAGATTATATTAGGCCTGTGCTATATCTATGTTTGCTTCATAAAATTTAACTTTTTTTTCTTATAAATTAATATCTTTTGTGTTATGTGAGTTATTGATTTATTTTTGTTTTAGTTATTTACCGTTTTGATTATTAAAGATTTAAATTGAAACAAGACAGCATTAGTGAAGTAGGTTTATTCAACATATAACAAGATTTATTCAGCATACATTGGAAAATATAAAACAAAAATCATATATATATATCATATTTAAATATCATATATATATATATATATATATATATATATATATATATATATATATACATGAACACCTTAGAGAAACAAAATTCTATATATAAAAGGAATAAAACATGAAAAACTACTGCTATCAATAACTATCATCATCAAGTAATATTTGTGTTTTATTTTGAGTAATTGGTATTGGTATGGAATTAATTTGCTTTTTAACAATTTCAAATCAATTTAAAGTTGAATTCTTTTTAACTTTAGAAAGGAAGATAAATGTCTGTAGCTGCCAATGATGGTGTCAGTCAGTTATAATCCATTAGGTTTCTATTCATCTGTTTCACCTGTTTGCTATTTCATCTATCTCTTTCTTTATAGAATTAGGCATACTAACATTAGGCATATCTACATTTTATAGAGCCTACTTTATATCAAAGAAAATCTGACCTTGTGTAGTTTAAGAAATTCTGTACACTCTCATAATACCAGATCTGCAAATCTAATTGATGTGAGGTTAAGTAAGTCCCAAAATATTTTCAATAAGTTACCTTATAATGCCAAAACAGTGTAAATGAAAGCTTTTTATTCAGTTGAAGAGGTCCACCAAAATGATTTTAATGATATTGAATTTTAAACAAATTTTAAAGACATTTTAAACTAGTTATAAGGAAATTTTAATCTAGTTAACTAAGAAATCTTAATATAGTTATAAGGAAATTTTAACCTAGGTGAAAGAAACTAGTTCTAAGGAAATTCATATTCAATCAATCACTCTCTTTTATTCATAACTGTAAGCTATTACAAGATTGGAGTTAGAATAATACAAAATACAATGCATGCCCAAAGTTTGTCCTTACTTAGTATGCCCCTTTCTTTCCTCGCTTGGGTTTTACGTAACATTACTGGTGACTATGTCGCTTCAAGGGAGTAACTTACCCGGCCATGTTGGGCATCTGGAGTCGGTGGGCGCCGCCGTGTGAGCGAAGCCGCCTTGTCACCATCACACTGTCCGGAAGCTACTTTGGCACCGTGGCCGCCATGGCTGTGTCTGGAGCCATTGCTCAGCACCTCAATTGGGCTTCCATCTTCTATGTCTTAGGTGAGAGGACACGGATCAGCTGAAATCTCACAAGTAGGTTATTTAATTTAAATATACAATCACCCTCCTGTGATAGATACCGTACTGAGTTTACAATGAATTGCCTCCAGGTATGATAGCTTTGTTCTGGTGCTTCCTGTGGTGTTTTCTGATAAGGGAGTCTCCTCTCCATGACCCTTGGGTATCAGAGGCTGAGAAGAATTACATTCAAGAGTCCATCGGGCCCAGCCTGAGAGCCAAGGTAATGGTTATTGAAAATAGTTATCTTTACTTGAGAGGGTTTATGAGATTTTGAAGAAACCCCATCTGAAGATACTTTGATATTATAGAGTGCCACTGTTATTGTTTTAGTATTATATAAGGTTCTAATGGTTTCTAACTTTAAACACCTGAGGGGTAGAATCTAAAATTCTAGAGAACAGCCGTATTGTGAAATCACAATTGCTTGAGTCTTTAAATCTGTAAATTATGATTTCAAGTACTGGACATACCAGATATCTCCTATCTAGGTTGTAAATTGGCTAACAACTTTTACTCAATGTTATAAACACCAAATATGCTACACTAAAAACAGCGGTTTTTTGTGTTGAAAACAGTTGGGAGTGTGTTCATACCAAACTTTGATAATGGATAGTGTTTGATTTGAAACGGTAAAAACAGAATAATCAAAGGCTTTTGATAATACATAATTGAATAAGTGAAAGGATTTGATATTGGGTCACATACAGTGATGAAACCAACAATTTTTGTTTCTGGCTATTTTTCGACTCAAAGTTATAACTATGACTAAATTTAAAAAGGAGATAGTGATTTCATAAATTTGGTGTATTGTATTGCATCCTTTATGTGTGCCATAATTGTGAGCATCTTTTTTGTATCATATTTGTACTGGTCATGCTGTATTTGTCTCCTTATCTAGTTATTTGTTTCTTAGGGTACGTCCAAGATGCACGCTGATAAAAGCAGGTAGACAGAGTCAGATTTCTCGGCGCTGACTGTCTGACTCTGAGCGGTAGGCTGATGTGGCCATTATGTAAGCAGGTTGTCAGCGCAGAACGAGCTGCCACCAAAAAGATATCAGTGTACAATGGAACTTAAAAGTGAACAGGCTGCAGCTTTATTGCAGCTTAGTGACAATGTTGCAACCAAGTTAAAACCTATGAGAAGTGAAATACATCCCATTAATAAATTAAGATCTTTTTACGGGAAGTAAAAACACCTATTTCCGCAATTACTTGCCGACGAAAACCCATTTTTTTAAAAATATTTCAGAATGATCCCGGATACCTTTTATTTTATTTTGTCAAAAATTGAACACAGGCTGACTAAGAACTGGGCGAATTACCACACAATCCCTATTCAACAGACTGGTTGTCACATTAAGATACGTAAACACAATTTTTATAATTGTATAGAGAAAGTATAGTGATCGCACAAATTCGATGTTGGTTTTTTGACGGATCTTTACGTTTTGGGGTCCTCTAAACCCAAAAAAGTGGTTTTACAAAATGTCTTTTACAACATACGTTGTTTACTAAACATTGAAACTGACTTGAAAAGATCAGCTGATTTACTAAAAAACTTCTAATAATTCTAGTAATTATATTGAAGCTACCCCTATGTGGGCACCAGTAAATGAAATTACCTATATCGACCATGGCCTATAAAACACGTTTTAGAACATTGTGAGAAAGTAAGTGCCAGTTCTTGGTACCGTTTATTTTAATCCGTGATCCTCTTTAAAACAACCTTAATATCTTTAAATCTTCCGCCAACAGGCATCAACGATGTTCCTATTGGAATGTTCTTTAAGGCGCTTATCCCATATCGGAAGATTAAGTTGCACTTTTGATACTAAATCGTCGATATCCATCGTAAAAAAAACCAACAACACTCAATACACACACGAAAATCACTTTCCGACTAGCAGGTTGTCTGAAACCAGAATGAACAAATCATTCCGGTAAAAATCGGAGTCAGACTACCAGTGCGCAGAAAGTCGGCGCGCAGGTGCAGTGTGGCCACTCCTGCTTAACAACGTGGAATTTCACATACGCCGACTCGGCGCTGATCGGCGCCGATCGCCTGACTCAGAAAACCAGCGTGCATCTTGGACGTACCCTTAGGCTTGATTAGAATTTTGGTCAAGTAATATTAACATACACCAAAGCGGCTGGTATCTGACACTGTCTCAGATTTGACTCCTGGAATCTGTAGTCATGTTCGTCTGAAGAGATCCAAAGAAAGTCACTAACGAAGAAGCTCAAAACAAAACATTTATGTCTCTGATGTCGAAACAGTGTAAATGTTTTGTTTTGAGCTTTATCATTGTTGACTTTCCCTGGATCTCTTCAGACAAACATGACTCCAGATTCCAGGAGTCAAGTCTCAGACAATGTCAGATACCAGACGCTGCAATAAAAAGAAAGGTGAACAGGAGCTAAACTCAACATTCTTAACTTAATCAACCCTTCTTACCGTAGCTACCTTATTTGTAGAATACTCTAAAGATCTTTCAAATTGTTTTGAGTGTTTTTTTCTAAGCAATAATTTGAGCTGCATAATTAATATTTTTAACTTGAAGACTGCCATTCATAATGTATTGTAAATGATATATGAGAGTATGGTAATTGTGTTCCACTGGCAGAGAGTGCGAGTGCCATGGAAGAGTGTGCTAACGTCAGCTCCAGTGTGGGCTATCGTTGCAGCTCACTTCAGCGAGAACTGGGGCTTCTACACTCTGCTCACTGAGCTGCCCACCTTCATGAGTGGTGAGTAATCAATCTTTTAACCCTGGAGTTGGCAGTCGTTCATTTTTGAACGACACAGACAATCGCTCTAATGGCAGTTGTTCAAAATTGAACGTCATGACGTTGTCAAATGATTTATTTGTCATAACATTTAAAATCAAGTTTAGCTATTATATTTTGGTACAATTGAAATGACGAAAAGTTTTTATTGTTATTGTTGTTATTCTTCCTTCTAAACTGCTGATTCATGATCGTTTGTCATTGTTTCTCTCGAGTCGCTATTCTCGTCTGCTAACTGAGTCTATACTTACTACGTAGTTATTGTCATTCTGTAAAAGATTTATTTCAGTGGTTGAATTTTATATATTTATTATCTGAAGAACAATAAATATAATTCAGTCTATTGTGTGAGTGACAAAATAGGTTATAATTATGTAATTGTTTATTTTTGTTTCAACTTTCTGAAAGTTTTGGAGTTTTGCCGGTTAGCGTAGCAAGGTCTATCTCTAAAACCCTTGTTTTCAAATATGTATCTTCATGTTTTGTTTTGTCTTTTGTCTTCAAATTCTATCTTATCACTTTATTGTAGTAGTTATTTACTGCATGTTGGACATTTTTGAGACAGAAGTGTTAGTATATTGCCAGTGGGTGTATCAATGACTTGTTTTGAACCTAACCCTTAAATTTGAAAATAGGCCAAGGTTGGTGTAATATCTTACCAAACATTTTTTGCTGTAAAAAAACCCCATATAACTATATATTTTCTGAAACTGGGCATTTTTTCTACTTTTAGTTATTTTGGAATTATCATTTTCCAATATAAATTATCAACTTTATATTAATTTGCTATTCTATGATCTACCTCAAAATAATGAAAAAATTTTTAATTTCAAGTTTTACCTAATTTTAAAAATATGTAAATCAATGAGTTGTATTTATTAGTATGTTATATACTGAATAAAATAACATATAACATCATAATAAAAACACAGCATTTGAAGGGTAGAGATAATTTAGAATAAATACCTGTAAATGGAGCACACATATCCTGACACTACAGGATTTTTAGTTGCCAGCTCCAGGGTTAATGTTTGCAATAACATAAATAAAAACATATGGGAGAAAAGAGTAGTAAAAAGGATGAAAAACCATGCTTTTTACTAGCAAATTACATCCAAGTTCATTTCTAATACCAACTGCTCAGGCAATTAAAGTGTTAACATTAGCTTTCATAATCATTCAACTGCAGGATTGTTTTAAATACACTTATTATACTGTACAAATAATACTCCAGTAATGAATGTTCCAGACACATTCCACATGAAGATAATGAATGGCAATATGCTGGCCTCTCTGCCTTACCTGGTCATGGGAATTGTGGTTCAGTCCAGTGGTTTCCTAGCGGACTGGCTGCGGTCTTCAGGCCATCTATCTACCATGCAGGTAACACACTGACTGTGGTCGTACTAAGAAAACTGACCTTTTGTTGATAGTCTTGTGTTTTGCTAGTAGCTAAGTCTTATTCTCTGATTCCTGTATTGACTGGTCACAAACAATTGTGGCTCCGTAGCGGAAGTTTGTCATAGGATACAGGAAATCGTAAATAGCAAGTTCGCTTACTCTTTTTGTGCTGCCAAGGTGCGGAAGATGTTTACCTGTGCTGGATTCCTCTGCCAGACGATCTTTCTGATCGCAGCTGCCCATTCACCAAATGCCCTCACCACCATCCTCTCTCTCACCATCGCTGTTGGGTTCGGAGGCTTCGCGTGGTCTGGCTTCAGGTAATAACCGATAATACATGTAAAATTAGGTAATTTGGGGTAATTTGAATCATTAATTGTTGTTAAAGTCAAGGTCGTTTTAATGTCAAAACATTAGAGTTACCCAACGAGAATTAAATATAATTTTGTGTTACCTGATCTCTGAACATCCGGTTCATTTGTTTATAAACCAACCTAATGGAAGTGTTTTAAGCAATCACAGCCTATATACGTTGTTTTTCTATTAAACTTGCATCTACACAAATCCAAATCAAGCAGTAATTCGCCTACTCTTTCTGTGATTGTAAATAAGTGAATGGAGTGATTAGTGATATTTAAAGAAGTGTATTGTATTTGAGATCTTTATGTTAGTGATCTCCAATATATTTTTATCAAATTGTGTTTATGTACTGAGTTAAAACTTTACAATTAACGATACGTTTGTAAAAGGTGGTGATTACGTTTATTTGACGTGTCACAACATTAAATTATTAACATTAAATTCACGCAACTCACAAATGAATATCATTCCCAATATATATTTACAAATTCAATAACAGCAATATATTATAGTGTACTAACACTATAATATATAAAGTTACTAAACTTAGCCTATTTAAATGATATAAATATCATGTTTTCAACTCTAAAATAATATATTACGTGTATATAGTTACATAATATTTTAATATGATACTTTAACAAGCATTATTCATTACTAAAATACAGCCTTCTCTCAGTCCATGCAATAAGTTGGCAAACAATTCAATATACTGGTGTATTTCCTGATGATAAACCAATTAATTGTGGTTTACTTTCTTGCCTTGAAAAATCAAATCTGCTTCTCTCGACCTTACTGGGCTGACTTTGCCTTGATAAATAATCAGATGGCCACCTTTACCTATAAGAACTTTAAAATCACTTGCAATCTGAATTCTGTCCAGTTAACTTTTTACTGTGATTGTGATTCGTCAAGATTTCTTCAGTGTATATTAATAGACATCCATGTTTAAGTTTGTAACTTCTTTCATGTTGAATTTTTCTAATAAAAGTTGCTTTTCCATCAAATATGCCAGTGTTTCATAAGAAGTTGTAATAATAATATTATAATTTTTATTTTCACAAAAATTACATCTTTTACAGAGTAAGCTCAGATTCTAGGCTACACAAAGACAGGTGACATTGTCAAAATAGAGAATATACATGAGAGTATATGAGAGAATTGACAATGAGAGAATATACATAAATAATTTTATAATTAACTTAAGTATTGTAAATAAAATAACTAAGAATCAAAATACTAAAATTTTTCATCTAAATATTCATCTACTGAGTAGTAATTTTTATTATACAAACATTTTGTTAACCTAGATTTGAATTTTATATTATCCTTAATAAACGTTAACTCTTGTGGAAGACATAGCTAATTATTTTTGAACTAATAATCCTAAAAGAAAATTATTTGGGTTTTCACAGTCGATACTAACAACAGAGTTGCAACAACATCAACATTAACCTTAGATTATGAACAGAGATGCCTGCATTTCAAAAAACTTGTCTTCCATCACTGTAATTATTTTTGAACTAATAACCCTAAAAAGATTTTCTTTCGGTTTTCACAATCAAAACCAGTATTTTTTACTACAATTTCGCTAACCTTAAAACAAGTTGACCATTTACTCTTGTTGTAGAACTCAAGGACTGTCACCTGTATTAAATCTTATTAAAGTGAGTGTTCTACTTCTCTCAGGTTCCATAAAAACAGGTTCTTTCTCTTGTAATGGTTGTGGAGCTTCAGAACAAACTCCCTGGATAATTAAAAGAGATATTCTGCAGACATCAGCTGTCCATTCTTGATTTCTTTTTGATATATGAATACAGTTGTTAGGCCTGTGTTATCCTTAATATCTTTCAAATCGTACAACGGACTATCAAAGGACCTAACAGAATGTAATGAAAGGGGTAACTTACAGACAAACAGACTGTCCTATTACTTTTCCTTTTATTTTTTCACCCTAATATAGTAACTATATGGAAGCATAATACACAGTTCAAGCCTTTGTACAGTAAATAAACATGTATTCAATCTTGGGGAATGGAGGCATATTATTTATCACTTCCCAAGGTTAAGTTGTGTATATAATGTATTCAGTATACAGGGTGATTCATGAAGTTCTCCCCCCCACTTCTACAGCACATTGTACTAGTAAAAAAAAATAATGAAAAAATGTTATATAAACATAGATCCGAAAACGCTTCGTTAGCGAGTTACAGCTAGCGAAAGATTTCGCCTGAATTCCTGGGTAAAGAGTAAAATAAAGCCATACTGAACTTTTGGAAAGGTTAATTAAGTAAGAAATATCGTGGATTCTTATGTATTTTTATCTGATAAAGCTAATAAAATAGGTTTCAGAACTGTACCTGTAGTAGTTTTTTGAGGGATTCAGGGTTAAATGCAAAAAATTGGGGCATGAAACAATGTTTTTTTTAAGTTTGATGTACAATAACTTTGTTAAATTGGTAATAAATGCATAAAATCAACAAATATTAATTGTAGAGAATTTAATTCTGAGAAAATTTATATAATCAAAGTCTAAAATAAAACAGAAATAAGTACCAAAAAATCGATTTTATTCAGTATAATACATTACTAGTTTTAAGCAAAATTAATCAGGTTGGGCCAACCGTACGCACCTTTTTATAATAGATGTTCGAAAATGAGGCCATCATTATCAATACATTTGCAGCACGTTTGTGTATTGCTTTTGTTTGCGTTTCTTAATTTTTTCAGGACTTCCCTGTATCTGCACAGCCGAATCCATAATACGGGCAATTAATTCATCACGAGAATTCACTTTTGTCTTGTATACAATGTCTTTCATCCATCCCCAGATGCAATAATCCAATGGAGATAGATCTGGTGATCTTGGTGGCCAAGGGTGAGGCCCCTCCACCGACCAATCCAGTGTCCAGGAAATTGATGATTTAAGTAAGCAGAAACGGCAACGTGAAAAGTGGGGAGGTGCTCCGTCATGCTGGAAGTACAAAATTTTGTCTGAGATGTAAAGGAAACATTCTCTAACAGCTGCGGCAACTCTTCTTGAAGGAAATGCAAATACGAACTCAGCATTTAGGCGTCCAGGTAATATGAAAGGTCCAATCAGCCGATTGTGCAAAAGGCCACACCAGACATTGACGCTAAATCGGTTGTTGAAAGTTCTGTTCCACTACCTCATGTGGATTTTCTTTCTGCCCATGAGTGTTCATTGTGCAAGTTATTGACACCATCCCGAGTGAATTGTGCCTCATCCGTAAACAAAATAACGCTTGTAGAATTGATTATTAATATTCAAAAAGTTGCAAAACTCCAAGCGAAGCGGACCATCCCCTAGCTGTAGATGTTGAACCTTTTGTTTATGAAACGGATAAAATTTGTTTCGATTAGGTGACCTCCACACCGTTGACTGCGAAACTCCTATCCGCCTAGAAATACGTCGTGTACTTACACCTGGACTGCGATGAACAGCATTAATAACAATATCATCATCAAGTTGGACAGCTCGTTCATAATTGGTTCTAGTACTTGGTAGTGATCCTGTTTTCCCGAAGAGTACGAAAAGTTCCTGAAATTGTTTTGGTATCTGGAATCCTCCTATTAGGGTAACGTAGTTCATATTCTTCTACAGCAGCTCTAGCATTACCATTACAGTAACCCAAAATAAAAACCATATCAGCGTATTCCTCTGATGTAAATAAGTAAGGCATTTTTTCGCTGAATAAACAATCGAATTATAACTCACCGAAAAATTGCATTTAATAAACACGATTCACAGAACCCGATCTCCTGCTGTAGCTTGCAAAACACCACTAATACACAGTTCTAATGTAACAGTACAGAATACCATTGTTGATTAGCTGTTATTCGTGCGTTACCAACTTAGAAATTAATAAAACAAAAAACTGCATTTCGATGATTACTAAAACAATAATGGGAAAACATTTGATGTACATTTTTTATTTAAAAAAAAAATACAATGTAATAAAACATGATATTTTTATTTACAAACAAATTTATTTAACAGTTAATCTTGTTTTTCTCAATTTATCTCATCATTAAGGAACAAACATTTTGTTTTTGTTTTATTTCAACTTAATACCGTACGGTATTTCTTTACAGCTAGTAATGTAATTATACTGAATATAATCGATTTTTTGGTACTTATTTTAATGTTTTATTTTAGACTTTGATTATATCAATTTTTCTCAGGATTTAAATTCTCTACAATTAATGTTTGTTGATTTTATGGATTTATTACCAATTTAACAAAGTTATTGTACATCAAACTTAAAAAAAACATTGTTTTCGTGCTCCAATCTTTTTGCATTAACCTTGAATGCCTCAAAAACTACTACAGGTACAGTTTCTGAAACCTATTTTATTAGCTTTATCAGGTAAAAAATACATAAGAATCCACGATATTTCTTACTTAATTAACCTTTCCAAAAGTTCAGTATGGCTTTATTTTACTCTTTACCCAGGAATTCAGGCGAAATCTTTCGCTAGCTGTAACTCGCTAACGAAGCGTTTTTCGGACCTATGTTTATATAACACATTTTTTCATTATTTTTACTAGTAAAATGTGCTGTAGAAGTGGGGGGAGAACTTCATGAATCACCCTGTATAATGACTGAAGTAAAATGACAATTTTGTTCATGCATTACTCATAAAAATATGTAGATGCATCATATACTAACAGGTAGAGCGTTTTACTGACAGCTTTAGGTAAAAAGGGATAGTCTAGTAATAATAGCATTAATTAAAAATTGAACCAATTAATGAAAAGCACGCTCAATTTTTATCATGTTATACCAACATTTATTATATAAGCACATACATTTTCAAATTAATACAGAAACTTTACCATACATTCAAATCCAACAACCTAAACAATATTTATTTTTCATAAATGAATATGTAATTTGAGTGTAAGAATAAAATTCATAAAGAACAAAATGTATCTTATGTTTCCCACAATGTGTTTCAGTGTGAACTTGCTGGACATAGCTCCACAGTATGCAGGAGTATTGATGGGGATATCCAACACTGTGGCGACAATCCCAGGTCTGCTCAGTCCCATTCTCACAAGCCACATCACTAAAGACCAGGTCAGTAGGTTACAGGCCATATGTGTGTTCGTAATCATGTGTTAATATTTTAGTTGTAACATATTTATTTAAATTTAATACATACGGTTTTAAAAAAATTCAAACAAACTGATGTGTTTTTTATTAAAACATGATGAGTCTAGATATTGCAAAATTCTGACACTTTGAGTGCACTGCAACTAACTGTTGTGCAGTGTTATTTATTATTATTATTATATTAGTGGTCTAATAGTAACATTTTTAGTATTTATTCTGTTATATTTTAACACTTTCACTTGGCGACGCCATTTGATGGTGCAGACTTTTACAGCACAGCAATAAAAATGCATTTAAACGTGTTTGGACATCGCATTGATAGTGTAAGACATACATCAACGTCTGAAAATCTTGTATTTAATTTTAGGAATGTAGTATTATATATCAGGGTTCATTAATCATTTTAATACGTCTCATTTACAATTCCAAGGTACATGTACCTAAAGTAATGAAAAGAAAAGATTATAATGTGTAGAAATCAAATGAATAGTTTAATATTGAAATTCATATTTTCTTATTGCATATATTTTATTTACAGTTCTCAATTTGGAAAAATCACTCATTTGTATTAATCATGTAAATTTATGTAAATGTTTAGATATTTTACAAGAAAGTTTTCTCATGTTAGTTCATGAACATATATTTATTGCAACACAACATAAATTGTAATGAATAATATTTAACATAATTGGTATGAAAGTTGTGTTCAATATGTCGGTTGATAATATCCATTGTTATTTAAAATTTTAATCAATATAATGAGATGCTATTACAAATAAAATATGTGTTGGTTCATTTGAGGGTGTTGTATTGCCAATCGAACCTATTATTTAAATCCTCTCACAAGAGCCCTTGCTCATAATACATTATAATATTTCACTACACCTTAATCTAAACAAAACCAACCTTACAATAGTCATTCGCTATTTCCATATTTTTTTTCTTACTCTATGGATTATGATCTATGAAATGTTGGCAGTTATCTGGAATATCGGAAAAAAGTGGTTTGTTTACAAACTTGTTGTTGCGTTGTGTCGGCCATTTGTTGTCGTTCTACTATCGCTCTGCTAATTTGTCATCTGCATTGTTATTGTTTTGCTTGCTATTAATTTAATTTATGATTGTTTTGTGAGTAAATACAATGAATCATGACAGTATTGAAGACAATCAAGTGCTAGAAGAGTTACTTAGATTTTCAAGTGACATTGAAAGTGATGATTTATTCCAAGGAGACACAGATAATAATCCTAATTTTACTACCGATGGACTTCTGGAGATGCAAGTGTGGTGACGTTGATTTTTACTCAAGTAACAAATATAAGCAGAATAGTAATAAAAACTTTTTATTATGCTCTTTGATAACTAAAAACCAATCAGACAAGGCTGCAAGAAGGGATACTTCCTATTAGTGTAGTGAGTGCAAAATTTGCCATGTCCAAAGAATCATGTTCAAGACCACAAAAAAAAAAAAAATTAAACATAAGTGGATTCAATTGTAAATATGTGTAGCTATAGTGACAGTAAAGACAATGCGGAATACAGCAAATAGTAATGATAAAATATTGTCATGTTATAGACTAGTACATGGTGATATTTTTTTGTCAACTTTTATTTTGTACAAAAAACATTATGTTTTGAAGTTTTAAAACAAGACTTTCTGTTTGAAAATATTTATTTATGAGCATTTGTGTATAAAGAGTAAGAACTCAGCTTAAAAAAAATTGTAAGTCCCATGGTTTTTTTATAATTGGTTAAACAATTGTACTTATTTAAAAATCATTAAAACGTGTGGCAGTGTAGGAAAGTTGTCAAAATTAGGAGGTTGTAGTGAAAGTGTTAATATACCTTTATCGTTATTAATATAATATTAATATTTGAGATATAATTTAGTTGAGATTACTTCAAGATCAGGTTAGAATCAAAGACGAGAGTGTAGATTGTCATGTGTATCTGGTGTGGACAACAAAATTAAAGCTTCTTTAAAATTCAAGCTTTGCTTTACACTTTATACCCTGAACCATTAATACGTGTTTCAGCATGTCTCCCTGGAGTGTTTTTTACATTTTAAATTATTAGTGTTATTTCAGCAAGTATGTTATAAAATCATACTATATATAATTTTAAAGGTACAGATATATGCTTTTTTAATGTATACAAAATAAATGTATATAATGTACATAAAAATATACAAAAATGTATATAAAATGTTTGCTGCCAAGCTTACAAAAACCTGTAAAAAAAAACTGACTGCTCAACTAACAGTAATATAATAAATAAATCATTACAACAAGGAATTTTTCCAGCTCAACTTAAAATTACTAAAGTATACCCACAGTACATAAAGGGGCCAGCCACGGAAACAAATAGTTAACCGACCTATTTCTATTATACCAACTTTCCCTAAAGTTATTGAAAAGATCGTCTTGGAACAGCTTCTAAACTTTTTTGAGCGACATAACCTGCTTACTCATCAACAGCATGGATTCTCAAAAGGCAGATCAACTGCAACTGCTCTAGTATAGTTTGTAGAGCACATCATAGACAAACTAGAAGAGGGCTGTGTTGTTACCAGTCTGTTTTTAGACTTCAGTAAAGCATTTCACTGCCTCAATCACAGCTGTTTAATAGAAAAACTGAAAGCACTAGGTATAATCAGCAAAGTGGTTCCTTAGCTATTTGAGTGATAAAGAACAGCTTGTAGAGCTGCAGCACACCAACAAAAAAGAACAAGAAAAACAATAACAATAACAGAAAAAGTACAATCAAAGCCATCCCATGTAAAACCAGGAGTACCTCAAGGATCGGTGTTGGGATCAGTATTATTCCTTCTACTGACTAATGACCTGCCAACTCATCTACAAGGAATCTTTCAAACAGTTATGTATGCAGATGACACTGTCATTACAACCACAGGAAACAATAAAGAGCAAACATTAATTGGCACAGATATAGCTTTTACTGCTGCTAAAGAAAACTGTATTCCTAATCACTTGGTCCTTAACAAAAAAATGTTTACAAACCAAACAAAGTCAACAAGTAGTAGGAAAGGACCAAAGGCAAGGATGTAGATATAGGAATAACTGGTAATGATTTTAAAACTAATAGAAGGTACCTTGGCATTGTAATTGACTCCAATTTATCTTGGAAGCTACGTGTAGACCAACTGTGCAGGAAACTCTGCTCGGGAACCTATCTTCTGCGTAGACTCAATCAAGTATGTATTCCAGACGTAACAAGAACTGCCTACTAAGCCTTTTTTGAGCCTCAGGCAAAGTACAACCCTGGGCATCAGTCACGCTGTTGAATGAGACTGTCTCCATCCTGGGTAACATTTTAATATCTAAGTTTCCTGTTTGCAGATTGCCAGTGAGTGGAAGCTAGTGTTCTACTTGTGTGCGGCATGTTATGTGATGGGTGCAGTGGTGTACGGGCTGCTAGCCTCAGGCAAAGTACAACCCTGGGCATCTGTCACGCTGTTGGATGAGACTGTCTCCATCCTGGATGACCAGTCGTCCACTGAGGACCTGTTGTCGGTCAACTCTACTCACCGTGCCACACAAGAGTGATACAGGGAGATCTCTAGTCAGTAAGAAAGTAACTAATCAATTTCTCATGTTGACTTTTTCATAGGGAACGCTGATTTAAATTTTAGTCAAATTATTGAACTGAATAGGTTGTCTGTAAACGCAATAGGTTCATTTTAATCATGCGTTTTTTAAATTTTGAAATGCATTTAATGTCTATCAAACAGTCGAAACACAACAGTTTAACTACTATATCTTAAAATAAGGTTTTATAGTTGAGGAATTAATTTTTAATCCATTGACTACCAATTAAAATTGAAATAATTTTATCTTCATGTACTGAATTAATTTTTCATTCTGCAATGGAAGTTGATTTGTAGGGGCTTAGGTCATTCAAACACATTAAATACCATATAACATGTTAAAATTGTATCTTATTAACCTTATATTTTAAGTATTTAGTTGCTTAGCAACAATAGAATTTATACCAGATCTACCACTAAAAATAGAATTATGGATCATTTGCTTGCCCAAGTTTGAAGATTAGGCCTTGTCCCATAATTTTCCTGAATTTTTTCATAACCACTTTCACTACTACTTTCACTCAAAATGTTGTCAAGAAAGTTACAATCACTCACTTAATTTTTACTTTCATTAAGTATGTTCTATACAAAGTTACTAAAACTTTCGATAAAGATTTTGCCATAATGCGATTCCAGACGTCAATAACTAAAACAAACAATAAACTGATGAAACAGTAAACAACAATCGATTTCGAGGTAATCAGCCAGCTTCATAATCGAACATTTTATATTTTAACAGACTTTTTAACAGATATAATACTCGACAAATGTCAAAATAATTGATTGCAGGAATACTATTCGACTCCAAAATTACAACAGCGTGACGGTCTACAACTGATGGGCAATATATGTCATTGGTAGCCAGTGGGTTAACCTAGATCTAATTTTACGTTAAGTTAAAATATATGTGAATGTTGACTTTGTTAATAATTTTTAGGATTGTAAAACCAAACAAATAGGAGGTTGAACAAATTTAGTAGCATGAATTTTGCATTCCACATTATAGTTTCATTGAATGTTATGAATGTTCATTGAGGGGGAGGGGGAGGGGTATAGAACTCTCCAAAAAAGCCCTAAAATGTATTTTTAATATACCTGCAACAGCAACGCAACTTGTTTGAAATATAAATAAAATTTAGAATTATTCTGTACCCCCTGTTGTGGTCTGTCTCGAATCAAATTCATCTCCCCCCAAAGCCAAGTCTTAGGTACGGCACTGAACTAAAGCTTTTAATTTCATCATGTTTACTTTTTTTAAATTATTTTGATTCTGAAAAATTATATTAGAAGATTTAGTTGCAAAGCTGTAAACTTGTTTATTTTTTCTTCCGAAATAAATAATACAATAGAGTATTATTAAAGAACATCTATTTCAATATCAGCTGCTTAGGTGTAAGATGTTTGAATTAGTGTTGTCTAATCCATACTGAACCTTAAGTATCAAATACAATAGGCTTCCATTACGCTTTTAGTCGAATCTTCATAGCTTTAGATCATTCCATCTTACCTATTTAACTGTATATAATATTTCTGTAAATGTTTTCAAAGTGTGAGAATTTAAATTGTTAAGCTATTATTATTATGGTTCTTTTCATCTTGACAGTTTTATAATTAGTATATTTTTATAGACAAGAAAACTACTATTGTGGTCAGATTTCACTATTTTAAAATTTGCTATCTACCATCTAGACATAAGTTATCTCTATATGCTGTGTTTAAATTATATGTAATAATTTAGGCCTATAAAACACATGTTAATAGTATAGAAACTAAATATACATGCACTTTGTGAGTGAAGTTTAATGTTCTTATAGCTTTATTTTTTACATTTTAAAGCAGAGCCTATTTTACTTTGATGGTTCTAATTTAAGTGTGACTCTTTCACTCAATTGTATATGGTGAATGTTAATTTAAATAGGTTATATTATGACCAATATAGGAGTAACAGATTTAATGGTTGGCAAAAATAAAAAGAAGTCCACATCTTCTCAGCTGATTTATTAGAAGTACAAATTTCAAAATTAAATTAAGTTAATTTGAACAATTAACTAGTGCATTTGGAGGGCGGAGATTAATAAATTGAGATTTTAAAGTATTAGGACATGCAGTATATCTTTATCTGAGTTAATTTTGAATTTTGTACATTTCACTATCAACTGATTATTCACTAAATTCGTATTTTTTAAATTTTAGTAGGACAGTCATTAATTTATTAACACTCCATGGCTGTCCAATTAACCAAGATAATAAACTAACGGCTATGACATGGTACTTCCAGGTTCAAAACAGTGCTTTATTATGCAATGAGTTATTTAGTTTTTCTAGTAATTACAGGCATACAGCCATATTCATAATATTATTTCCAGAAAGAATAACTCCTCAGTTAATCCGTTCTTCTCCAAAAATTAATTGGAAGTTCACTGTACCTATATTACTATTTTGAAATATATGAACATGTTTGTGACAAAGTGACTCACCAGGTGGACCATGGTCCTATTTTTGGGAACAGAGTGACCCCACTGGTTGTGGTAAAACCACCTATTACAAATGTTCATTGTGCCCCACAAGTGAATTAAACAAAAATTGTTTTCTATTATTAAGTACAGTTATGGAAATGTGTTTGCATGCAGCCACTATTAACCCTAGAATGGTAACGCCTTTTTGCCACACATAAATGGTAACGCGTAGTCTCTCAGACTACTGTAGGGAAAAAATTAATACAAATTTATAAAAAATTAAATTAAAATTAAATTTATTTACAAATGACATTATTTACATCTTAGAGGTCATGTTTCCTGATTTTTGTTGATTTCAGTCTTTATTGGAACACTTTACACACAGCATTCCTCGGTGCTCCAAGCAAATATGCTTATAACATTTTGTGCACTGGAATCGAGTCATTCTCCATTTTTTTCGCTGGGCAACACTGCACAAATCTTCTGTTCCTGCTTCTTCAATAACATTTTGAGCCTCAGATGTTGATGGGCCAACGACATCTTCAATGTTGTTGCGTTTGAGATTCCTTGATAAATTTGGCAGTTTTTGTCTTCCCTGAATGTGCGGAGTTGTTAGTTCAACACATATTTCTTTAGCAAATGCCCTTCTTGTCATTGGTTTTAATTTTTTTGATAATGCCTGATGGACATAAATAACAAATGAGTTGATCAAAATGATCAAAAACAACTTTTCATCATGATCAATTTCTTGTTCATCACAATCACTTCCCTTCGTTCAAGTTCAAGATAGTATTTCTCTTATTTCAAAACTAGTGTTCAGTGGATCAGCCCATGGTTAGTTGACCATCCACGATAAAAATTATCACAAAAACTAACACTACATTCGCTTTTTCATAATATTTACTCAGGAACAAAAAAGTAACATAAACGGTAACGCGTAGTCTACCAGACTACTATGGTCTCACTGAAATTAACTAAGTGAATGAAACAAAATGAAACCCTAACCAGCATTGACCTTGGCTGGCAGGGGGAAGGTATTGGTATTGGGGGGTCGGTTACGTCATGCACCTGCCACCTGGACCGGTTTTTATAGCTTGCGTAGTCTGAGAGACTACACGTTACCATTCTAGGGTTAATCATATCTGAAACATTTATTAATTCAAACAAACTCTCCAATAATGTAGTTTTTATTTTTGTGAGCCTTTCATACTCAATGAGTACATCTTCAGACTCACACAACTGAATAAAAGTAATAATAACAATAGGAACATAAACAATTTTGTACTAAATAAAAACATATGTCATTAAAAAATACAAAGAGGTAATATTCTATGACAGCACAGTATGTTATATGTATATATATAAAAATAAAGTTTATATTTAGTTAAATCAAATAAAGTAACGGTGAATTTTGAAAAGGTCCAGGTTCGTTGTTTACCAGATTATTTTGGTTCTTTTTTATAAAAATTGTTTTCATATGCATCAAGGAATTTTTTATTTTGTACTTCTTTTAATAATTTTGCGTTTGAAAAAGAGTGTCCAGTTTGAAGTGCGTGTTTTTGCCATGGCTGATCTTTCTTCCTGTTGGTATTTTAAACATGCCCTATGTTCCTTAACTCTTTGTTTTAACTTTCTTTTCGTTTGGCCAATGTAATTTTAAATCACAAATTGTCACAATTAATTTGATAAATTCCAGATTTTTCTTCTTCATTAATTTTATCTTGGGATTTCCTAATATACCTTTAATTTAATTTTAGAATTTGGAGATACATTAATATTGGCATGTTTCTTAAAACTTTTAGTAATATCTTTAGATAGATTGTTGTAGGAAACAGATATCCATTTTTCAGGTTCTTTACTTTTGATTTGGTATAAAGTTGTTCTAGAATTTCTTTCAATAATTTTCTTTTTCTTGTTTATCATATTGTCAATCATGTTAGTTTTGTAGCCATTAAATAAAGCAGTTTCCTTATTTTAATGGCTACAAAACTAACATGATTGACAATATGATAAACAAGAAAAAGAAAATTATTGAAAGAAATTCTAGAACAACTTTATAACCAAATCAAAAAGTAAAGAACCTGAAAAAATGGATATCTGTTTCCTACAACAATCTATCTAAAGATATTACCAAAAGTTTTAAGAAACATGCCAATATTAATGTATCTCCAAATTCTAAAATTAAATTAAAGAGTATATTAGGAAATCCCAAGAATAAAATTAATGAAGAAGAAAAATCTGGAATTTATCAAATTAATTGTGACAAATTGTGATTTAAAATACATTGGCCAAACGAAAAGAAAGTTAAAACAAAGAGTTAAGGAACATAGGGCAATGTTTAAAATACCAACAGGAAGAAAGATCAGCCATGGCAAAACACGCACTTCAAACTGGACACTCTTTTTCAAACGCAAAATTATTAAAGAAGTACAAAATAAAAATTCCTTGATGCATA
Organism: Homalodisca vitripennis; assembly: GCF_021130785.1. Lineage (NCBI taxonomy): Eukaryota > Metazoa > Arthropoda > Insecta > Hemiptera > Cicadellidae > Homalodisca > Homalodisca vitripennis. Next base: position 32,310,473 of record NC_060209.1, read on the forward strand.
TGAAACAATTTTTATAAAAAAGAACCAAAATAATCTGGTAAACAACGAACCTGGACCTTTTCAAAATTTCACCGTTACTTTATTTGATTTAACTAAATATAAACTTTATTTTTATATATACATATAACATACTGTGCTGTCATAGAATATTACCTCTTTGTATTTTTAATGACATATGTTTTTATTTAGTACAAAATTGTTTATGTTCCTATTGTTATTATTACTTTTATTCAGTTGTGTGAGTCTGAAGATGTACTCATTGAGTATGAAAGGCCTCACAAAAATAAAAACTACATTATTGGAGAGTTTGTTTGAATTAATAGATAATTTCCAATAAGAGAAGAGCTTCAAGAATGTATATCTGAAACATTTAGAACTACAGTAACAGTAGCACTAATTTAAAACCATAGAGAGCAAACAAATTAATGTGTATGCTTAAAATACAAAAATTTTACAACTAACCATTTTTTGCTTCTTTAGTTCCAAATTTCAATGCCAAGTACTTTTTGATAAGATAAACACCTTCTTGGGTATGTTCCCAGGTAAAAAATTGTGACCCACCCTATTGTGACCATTTGGCTGTTTCAGGTTTATTAAACAGCCAAAACATCCTTAAATGACATTTATTGTCAAGTTTTATCAGTGATAACATATTTATGTTTATCATTTAAAAAAGTACTTGTGTTCTTGACATTTTTGGACATAGTTGCTATATTACTTTGGAAATAATGATACTTTTGATCGTTGCTAACTTTTAATGCTAAGAACAATTCTAGCACTGAAATTGAATCAGTGTAACATTCATGTTATCTGTTGCTAAGTAGTAGGCATAAGTTAAGCCTCACGTGCGTATCAGTTAGGTTGAAAAAATTAGTTTCGTTGAAAAAAGTGTGTGATTGGATGCGTTCATATCATGAGTGTTAACTTAAGTTGTTTTAATTCACAAAAAACCTGGATTTTATTTGACAAAATGTTGCTTTAGAGACACCAATACTTATATATTCAATAGGCTTTGTTCTTAGCTCTGATTATTTCTTCCATTTTACAAAATATTAACATAACAAACTATTTATATCTTAGAAACATATAAATAAATGTTCGTGGAGGTGGTTCATGTACGTTCTGGTTGCAACAGAAAGATACTTGGAGTTTGAAACATGCATCAAAGTTTAAAATAACTTTGTTACATGTTTTATTCGTCGAAATACTCTTGTTATAAACTTTTAATTTTAATCCTTCTTGGGATTAAAGTTAATAATAGTAACCATAATATTATTTATGGTTTTAAACATTATTTTAATTTTGTGGGTGATTAATTGATATTGCTTTCAGGTTTAGTAAATTATTAAAAAATTTTGGCATTTTGCAATTTATAATACTGCGTTGTTAAAAAAATAATATTTTCTTTAACACATATGCAACAATGTGTACACCATCGGTACATGCAACCTTTCATAACTGCCATCATGTACCCGATTGGGTACTCACTGGGTCTTTGTAAAGCACATAGTGCGCCGGATGGGTCACATGTCTAGCTTTACTTATGTGTGAATTATTGTTTGCCTGTCTTGGTGGTGTGTGAAACCGCGCTTCTTCAGACTATTGTGTACTCCATCGAGTGCACTATTGCTCAGATTTTTAGGGAAATTAATTTTTTAGGTACCCCTTGTGGTACACGGAAAAACATTAGAAAATCATATTGAGTTTTTTTGTGTAAAATTATCAAGCACACGTGCTCTTCTTGTTACACTTAGATGTTTAATGTAAAAAAACTATTACGGTTTTTTGTTATTATTATTATCAAAAAATTCAACAGCATATAAAAAGTCTGAAAATCAGCCATTGTCATGAACCTGTTAAATGTAAAGGTCACAATTATTTTATGTTGGACGTTTAATGTAAAAAAAACTATTACGGTTTTTTGTTATTATTATTTTTATTATTATTGAAAAATTCAATGGCATGTATAAAAAGTCTGGAAATTAGCCATTGTCATGAACCTGTTAAATGTAAAGGTCACAATTATTTTATGTCAGTGGTTCTTCATTGATAAAAGTTACACGCATTTATTTGAAATGGTCCAAATTCATTTGGTCATTTTTATTACTGTTTTATACTGTACTGGCCATATGTATTCTGGAGGATGAAATATCAGCTTCCAAATAGCTGTAGCAATTTGTGTAGTAAAAGTAGTTTTAAATAGTTTTATGTTAGTAGTGGCCTAGACAGAGTTTTCTGTCTTGTTTTCTTTATTGTAATGGAATATTTGGTTCAACAGTAGGTTTTATTTTCAAACATTATTGTAAACCATATTTAGTTTTGTTATTATTAAATGAATATTACATAGCTTTAGAAAACTATAACCTGAAGGGATATATACTTAACCCTTTTAAGACCACTTGTTTTCACATTTTCCATGATTAAAAGACTGTCAGTTTTTTACAGAATTAAAATTGAGAGAGATATCATTTAAAGTAGTATAGATACATAAGTAATTTTCTTTTCCAAATATTTTTCTTTCAATAATCAAGGGAACAAAGAAGATATGTTTCAGTATGTATGTTTCTTAGATATGTTGTTGAATAAAAATTTTCCACCAACGTCTTAAAAAATATTTTGTTTAGTTAAAAATTGTTGAAATTATTACATATAATTTAACCCAAATTTATAGTAGTAATTACAGATAGAAAAAATATTAGTATAGTAAAGATTTAGAATTGTGAGTCGGCAAGGAAAATTTCAATGAAGGAATTAATTGATTTTCTGTTCTTATTCAAATAGTCATATTAAAACACAGTTATTCATTGTAAACACACTAAAAACCTGTAAACCAACTCTGTACTATACAGCTTGCAAGTCACTTTAAACAACACATAAGCTTCACCAGGTGTCATTCATGCATAACGCACAGGCATTGCTAGCTGCACACATTTGTCTCTAAAACCGCAGCTTATCATTCTGAAACACAATAATTTTTTGTAAAGCCACAAAACTAAACTAAACAAAACAAACGCAGCACAACGTTACTCAATTCAATGGCTGCCTGTTGTAATCAGATATTAATAAACTTTATTTTGCTACACAAAGTACGTAAATATTGCTGCTTAGCATTTGTAGCCTAAAAGAGAAAGTAACCACATATAGGTGGTTAAAAAGGGTTAAAGTGAAATTATTTTAAAATTTTATTGCATTTCTATGTTAAAATAAAAGACAGAAACTATGTTTAACTCCTTAGTTAGATATACTCTAGCAGTGATGTAATCAAATCAGCCATTGAAAGGTTAACATTAATGTCTAGTCATAAATCTAATTTTATTAAATGTATATGTTAGAAGTATTTTCAGTAGAGAACTAAATTTAAAAGAAATGATTACTGTTTAAAATGTCAATTAAAGCCAGTGTTACATTGGAAACAAGTAAAGTGAATGAAATTATTTAGGAAATGTATAGTTTTTCTATATATTTATAATTCAGTGCACTTATTTTGAAGAAAATTTATACCGGAGAGAAATACTCGTAACAATTGTAGTTAATAAAATATATTAATTATATATACAAAGAGCCATAATACTCTGAATGCGGCCGTCAACCTGCTGTGACCGTGCCAACGGTTTTTCCTACATCTTTGGCTATGGGTGCTGGTTGCATACAATACCAAAAATAAGAATTGCGTGCTAATTAAGAATTTCTGATTGGCTTAGGCTTTAAACATCTCTGCACTTGTTCTTGGATTGTGCTATATAGTTTTCTTCCCATATACAGGGTACATTATGAAAGTATGCACATCTTGTAAGAAAAATAGATTTATTCATCCGATTGTTGAAAATGGTTAAAATTATTCAAAATAGTCTCCTCATACATCAATACACCTGCGGAGATGAATCTGCCATGCCTGGAAAGTGCCCTGAAACTCCTCAACTGTAATGCCTCTTAGGAACATTGTAATGTGAGCTTGGAAGTTTTCCAATGACTCCCAGTGCTTTCCCTTCAGCTCTCTCTTCATTTGGGGAATAATAAAGTCATACGGAGCCAAGTCAGGGCTGTAAGAGAGCTGGGCCACCATGTGGGTCTTGCTATGGGTCAGGTAGTTGATAACACTGAAAGGCTGTGTGGCTGGGGGCATTGTCGTCTTTGATTTCAGGCCATGACATGCACAACCCTGCGTTTCAGTCTCTTGAGAATTTCCAGGTAAAAGTCTGCATTGACAGTTTGTCCTTGCGGTACAATTTCAAAACGAACAATTTCTTGAATGTAAGTAAAATAAGACAGTCAGCATGGTTTGGATGCGATATTTGCTCATGCATGCTTTTTTGGTTTAATAAGTAGATTGTGTGTGCCACTCGGAGGTCTGTCTTTTAGATTTTTGATCGTACTCGAACATCCAAGATTTGTCCCTGGTTAGAGTAGAGTTCCAAAAACCTCGATCATTCCAATTCCATCATCATCAATTCCAACAATTCTTTACTGCGCTAAACTCGAACTTCTTTCTGCACCTCCGTTAACACTTTCAACATGAGCTTGTGCTCACATGAAATGCTGTTACAGAAGCTGGAGATCTATGGAGTTCAACAGGAGGTATACTGCGGCTACTACAGTCCTATCTGCAGAATCCTAAGCAGGTGATGTCAGTCAGGGGGCCAACTCCAAACCATTGCAAGTGTGCCACGGTGTTCCACAAGGATCTGTTATTGGGCCAATTCTGTTTTTGATCCTCATCAACGATATCAGCTTGCTTGGTGATTTAGTGTTATTCGCAGATGATATGACCATTCTATCTGGCGGTGATACTCCTGAATCTGCTGCTCTCCAAGCTGCCAACATCTTTATTAGGGCTGAAGATTGGTTCTCAGCAAATAAGTTAAAACTGAATACAGACAAAACTCAGGAGATGATGTGCACCTTGAGTCGAACAACTGGCTGGGGAACAAATACAACTAAACTTTTGGGTTTCACTCTCGACCCAAAGCTGTCTTGAAGCGCATATATTGAGACTGTGTGCACGAAGTTGGCCCGTGTGACATTTTTGCTGCGTAAACTGACTCTCCTTCTTACGGTAGAACATCTTGTCACCATCTATCATGGACTCTTCCACAGCCACCTAAGCTACGGGCTGTTGATGTGGAGCCATGCGCCTGGCTGCTCACAGGTACTTCGGTTGCAGAAGAGGGCTGTGCGCATCATCTCTTTATCTGGGTACCTTGACCATTGTAAACCCATCTTTGCCAGACTGGGGATCTTGACTGTCTATAGCCAGTACATGCTCAACAGCTTGCTATACGTTAACAGCAACGAACACAGTTTGCCCAAACTTTTCCTGTGAACATATTTCATTGGTTGAAACCCATAGTTTTATGTGGAATCAGCCCTAAAGCAGGTTTAAACCACAATCCACAGTTAGTTGATCTTGCAAGATTTCCTTGTTTTTAATAATATTATCATTGGGTTAAAATTACACTGAATTAACATCCTATACAACTGCTAATAAAAACTTATGACTGCATATATTCACTATTTACAAACTGTGGAAATTAATATTTGTTTAAATTCAGTTAAAAACTATTTTGCGAAAGTAATCAGTTTGATTTAAATTATACAATTTTGAATGTGTATTCCCATGTAACATTGGCTTGTAGAACAAACTAATCTGTGCTCAACTGAAAAACCTTATTGGAGCTTAATCAAAGATTTACCTTATTTTGATATCGATAAATATATATATTTTTCTATTTGTAGTGTGAACATACTGTTATGTATAACGTTGCTCTATCATATATTTTAAGACTGAGGTACAAAATGATTTTACATTTAATGTACTGTATACACAATCACCCACTTTAATAAGCGGGCACAAATAATTTTAAAATATATTGCCTAAGTAATAACCTATAGTACTGTTGCTTTCCAAATAACTAATCTCTGTGTGTTGTTATAGTTAAATGTATGATAGATATAGTATTTATCGCAAATTATATAAAAAAGATCAGGGTATTAATACGTTTTTAGTAATTTGCATCGTATTAGTTTTCTGTTATACAATATTGATAATAAAGTTGTGTTATTATCAATTTATCTTGCTTGGTCATGTATATTAGTGTAAACTAGAGCATTCAAATTGGATCCCATTAAAATTAGTAATGAGAACGAATCCTATTTTGGATTCTGTAAAATTGGATCTGAATTTGAATCAATTAGGGATTACATTAGGTCAGTCATTGTGATTTGTTAAGTTTATAATCGTTTAATTCAAGCATTGAAATGCGACTCAAATCGGTTTTGGTACAAAAATCCCAATTTCAAGAACAGGCAATGGAACGTTGATGCAAATAGGTGTTGATTCGGGTGGAGTAATGACATCTTTGAGGATCTAGAAATCATGTATAGATATGTTGAAATCTTATATGATTATACTCAGCTTGTTTAAAAATTTTTATTTCTGGCTATTTTCTTGTTGCCATCATGGTTACCCATAAAACCGAAGTAAAAATATTCGCTAACGCTCGTCAAATCCATGAAGTGACATGCGCTATCATCAAACTCAGTGTTGCTCAAATAAAAATGAAGCTACATGTAAACTTTCAAATCTGTAAGTCAGTTCGTTTTTGAGATTTTGTGTGAACAGACAGACAGGCAGAAATAAATTTTTCCAGATTCTCGAGTGGTAGGTTTCGCTAATGCTCAGCTAATTAAAGGGACTATTATTTTAACAGTTCCTTACAACAATGTCAAAACATTAAAACTTATTGTTTTAAAGATTATGTTTTTTTAAATATTTATTGATTTAAATACTGCAAGGTATCTTGAAAATAAATTAAAATTAAACTTTGTAGTCAAGCAAATAAAACAAAATTATTGAAATGTTTGGTCTTATCGGCGCTACCTTCTGTGGGCCTTGTTTATATTTTGATAATTATTGAATTTAGTCCATTAATTTACAGAATTTTCTAATCATAAAATGAATCATTCCAAATAGTTTGAATCCAAAAACCTGAAGTCCGTGTCAGAAATTTAAAATCCAATTCAATTCAGATCCTATTTTATCTGGATCCTTTCACTCTTAGTATAAAGTATATAAATCAAAAGAAATCCTAGTTAAGTTTAAACTGCCATTCCTTTGTTTTTTTAGTTACCAGTACATTTGAAGTTAGAATTTATAGGAAGTTAAACATGTAAAATGTACACCTTTAATGTTATGCCTAAACATTGTTATTACTCTATAGATGATATAATTATAAAATTTTCATTGAAACCTTTAAAGTTACAATGTCTATTGTCTATCATTCTTATATACCTGATTTTCGATCTCAAACTCTTTAAACTGATAAATATGAATTAAAAACTCAAATTAATTTTTGATATAATCATATATTTATTTTATTACTACTTAAAAATGTGATACTATAATACTTGTATATTAGTTTGTAATTATAATTATGTTTGGTTGTATTAGCCTATACAGTAACTAAATATTTTTTCATGTTATGTAAAATTCTAAATGTGGCATTTATTATGTTTTAATTTTTCTATTTCAGAAAATGTATATATATATATTTTACTCACTGTTAAATATTATATTTCGTAATTTGATTGTTTATGTTTATTTACTAGTTGTAAAAACTAGTAATAATAATTTTATTTACTGAGAATTAAATTTAGTAATTTGTTAACATTCATTGAACAGAATTAGTAATAAATTAGGTAATCCATGATTTAACTATATACTATTTTTATGTTTTATATTGCACTCAACTCATTTTATTTGATTTTTTTTTATTTATTTACTTTAATAATAATGTTAACATGTTTTGTGTTAAAAGCATTATTTGTAACTTTACTTTATTAGTACTGTACTCACAATATACTCATTGTCTGTACTATAATATCGTATGAAAATTGAGTAAATAGTGTTTAATCGTCTGTTTGTTTCTTTTGTGCCTCAACTGGAGTCCTACAGTACAACAATATTTTGCATCCAATTAAATACTGCTAATGCCAGAAACAACTGAAATGGGATTTAATTGAGTAATGTGACATACAGCAGTCTCTTTTGGCACTGAAATGTATAATGCCTATTAGCAGCCTTCTTTCATTTTTATTTATTTTTTTTAATTAATAAAAAAATATAAATACAATATAAATTATGGTTCACAGCAAGTGAGCCGTGGTTTAAAATGCATGAATGGTTTTAGCTGTAATACAATTTGTTCTACATTTTAAACTAGTTGCCACCAGCAGCTTCATCCACACTGCTTGTATTATTAAATTATGAGAGCAAACCATTAAAGGATCTCTTGTGGACAGTTATTAACAATTTAAAGTTTCAAGGACTAATCAATATGGCTAGCTATCATAAAATTTGTATCATAAAACTTGATTCCAGATTCAAGGAGTAAAATTTGTCACAGCGTTAGACTTCAAACGCTGCACTAAGTGGAAGGTGAACTGGAGCTGAAATTAACATTCTTAAGTGGAGTATATTTTAAAATACTTGAAATCCATTTTTATTTAGTGAAACATCCTCCTCAATATGCTGCTACTATGTAAAATTCAAACAGTCAATATCTAACTTAATTTCTAACAGTGTGCTCCTAGATATTTGTAGAAACCATTAAAAATGTATGGAGACTACAATTTTTTTTTTATTAATTTAGGATTCCATCATGAAACCGGTTTTGTGTAGGAAATCAGGTTTAAGTCTACGTGCTTGGAACAATGAATGTTTATAACAGAGATAAAGTCTGCTGTAACTTTCACTGGCCTGCGACAGAGTGGTACATTTCCGTGTGGCCCAGTATAGCCCAGTGTGTCAATCACTGGCAGCCAGAAGGATTCCTCGCAGGCTACAGTCTGGCCTCCCTCCAACCGCTACGGTGAGTGACACAAGGTCACTCCTACTCACTTTACGTAAACAGCTCCCCTCGTGTGTCAACCGGTCATTAGTCATTATTGTTGCACTCACCGTTGCCATAAAATAGTGCAGTGTTGAAAATCATTGCTTTGTGAAATTATGTAACATAATGCAAGGACTTTGGTTTCATTTACGGAAAATCTAGTCTTTTTGAGCTCTCAATTTTGTTGGATCCTTATTGAAGTCGAGTAAATCTTTTCTTTGTCTTCAACGTTAACTGTACGTGGCTTATCTGTATTATTCTCCCTCATCACCTGTTTAGTCCTGCCTTTCTCCCTCTGGGTTTTTTCATAAATTTCAGATGCTACTCTATAATTTATACAAATTTTAAAATAATAGAACTGTAAGGGCTGAAACACTCCTCGTAGCTTTGATGTCTCTAATTGGGTATAACTTGAAATCTATTCAATTCTTGAGACTATTAGAATATAACCTAAGTTGCATCATGTACAATGAATTCAGTTGTCCCATACAATTCTGGTTATATTCCAAAAAAGAATCATATTCAATAGTTTATTCAGAAAAAATCAGCCAATAAATGTAACTCTTTAATTACAAATGGAAATTACACTTTTAATAGTTGGTGTTACACTCCTAATATATGTGTAGGAATTTAATCAATTTAGAATCTTAAGCTGATTAAACATGTTCAGGGTTTCATCATGCTGTCAGGCTGCTGCATTAATTACTGTCACAACAAGTATGTCTGATATTATTATAGCACTTTCGAGTTTATCTGTGCGTATACTGTGAACAATTATTAAGTTATTTAAATGATACTAAATTTTAATACTATGTTTAATTTATTGTAAGTGAAACGAACATTTACTATGAAGAAATTATGATTAGAAGGAATATAAAACCTTTGTACGAAACTAGGCTTTATGTCCTTTTTGATTATATCTTTGGATTAATTCTAGATAATTATTACTGGATTTATAATTACTTTATAATGCATTAATAATAAACTGTATATTCAAAGTAATGTGTTGTAATTTAAATAGACTATTTCTTTACTGTATGCACATAGATAATCTGCAAATGTAAGATTTAGTGTAATTTTATTTTGTTGAAAAAGTATAACCAAAGAGAGTTGGATGTTTTCACTCAGAGGATTATAGTGCTGATGTGGGGCCGATGTCAGCAGAAAGGGCTGTAGCTGTAATTGCTCAGGTATCAAATGCTCTAATTCTGATCGGAGAGTCACAGGAGCATGTCACACTCCCGCCTCCTCTTTTAAGGTACGCTTTTGTTTCGGTTGAATCTTTTATTTGGGTACTGTAAATAATTTAAATAAATTTAATTCAACTTGCATAGATTTACAACAAATATATATATCCTATACAATTTTTATTTGGCCAATCTTTATTTTTAAATATTTTGTTTATTACAACAAACAATTTTAAAAATTTAACATATCATCCAGAACAATTAATTGTCTATTCAAATAGTTATGTGATTTGTGTTGGTATAAAATTTATGATTAAAGTGTTATAATTTTAATTTTATACATTGTGATTTTTGATTTTACTGTTAAAAAAAGTAATATTTAATGTTAAAGTAATTTTAAAATTAAAACCTAAATTTAAAATCAGTTGAAAAGATAACAGTTTTAGTCAATATTTTCATGCAGTCAATGAACAATGATTTAGGGTTAAATGTGAGATAAATATATTACTTTGTTCACATAAATTAACGGGTTTTAATATTTTTAAAAAGTTTAAATTTTTTTCAGGAATCTGGTTTTATTGTTGGAAGAAACTATTAAATAAGACAGGTAAGTTTATACAATTTTATTTTGGAAATACAACAGATTATAAATCTTAAAGTAAATGATAAGTTATATAATTTAAAATTTAATTTGTTGCAAAAATTGTTGTGTCAATAACAAATTGTATTATGATTAGAAAGAAAGCAGCATCTTTACTTAGATATTTGTCAAAGATTTTAAATTGATCTTACAACAGTTAGACAATATTGAATTTACTGTTTTATTGAGAGTAACATTGTTTCTTGTGAGAATCTGTAACATCAACGAAAACAAACAAATTTTTATTGTCATGTAAATCAGCTGGGAGTGTAGTAGTCATAATTAACCAACAACGGCATTGGGTTTTACACACTCAAAGAGTAAAATGTGACTAATGATTTTTTTTCTTACTTAATACAAAAAAGTGTATAAAATTGGTTACAAGAAAAATTACGGGAAAAATTAAAATAAGTCTTAATAAATTTGAAAATATTAACATTTTACAAAATATACTCATAGGTTTCATAATAAATGTATCCTCTTTCTAAGTATAAAATTCCACTAAGGTTTAACAAAATGAAAGTTATACTTAAGAGGTCCAAAAATGTATGCAATATCTTTCAAGACAATGAAATATTATAAATTAAAGCAATTTAATATGGTTAAGGCATTTTTTTCTAAATATGAAAATTCACTTGGATTCTTTTACGTCATTACCTTTTATCGTAGGATATAAGTACTACACTTCCTAAAGCATTTAAGATTTTCCTATAAAGTATGTACTTTTTGAATATTTAAACAATTAAATATAAACACCCTTAGGATTTTTTCAGAATAACCTTTAAAAATCTAAAAAAAGCATTAAGAGCATATGAATTATATTGAGATATCCCCCATAATTCTATGACTAATAATAAGATCGTAAAAGGGAATGAGGTTTAACATTGTTATTATGAGGTTAAAGTCAAGATGGCTGCTAGTATTTACAGCCGGCTCTAAAATGTGGTTGTAGTGAAATGACCTTGAGTCTAACCCCATAAGATCAGTGTTACACTTTTACACCCTTACTTTTAATTGTAAAATTGTGGGAAATTATTCATTTTAAGCATATGATTAATAAAAGCATCCAACCAATTCTTAGTTTTTTCCTGAGTATATACTTTTTGAATATTTACACAATGATATACATCAAAGTTTGTAATTTTTTCTGAATAACCATTAAAGTACTATAAAGCATATTAATTATACCTTTAAAATGAAAACTTTTTAATTATTCTAAGACCAATAAAAAAGTTGTAGTGTTTGAAGTTCTGGGCTATTGGGTAACTAAGATAGTTTCCAGAATAGCCAGATCCAGGTTTCACTCATTCACAACAATTGAATCAAAACTTCACCCCATACAAAAATGATTGAATTGATTTTTTCCAACATTTGAATGAATCAAAATTTTTCACATCACTAGTGTTATCTTAACATGATTTAAACATGCAAATGAACTTATAATGTAGCATTGATAAGTATGTTTTTTATGTTTAACACTATCCTGTATATCCACGGTATTACTTATTCAAATTTAAATCATCTTTACAAACCGTATTTAAATTTAAAAAGACATTTACAAACCATCAACATTAAAACATTTAACATTAGAACATTAAAAGTCAAAGATCCTTTTGTGAAACATAAAATCTGTGTCGATATTCGTTGTATTCAAAAGTTATCATTATAATATATAATAAAAATGTCATATTATAATGCAATGTGATTTAAAAAAATATTATACTATACTTTATAAGGCTGCAAAGTTAATAACGTAGTCAAGTTATGAAAAAAGGCAAACAGTTGCTAGGAAAATGTTTTTGAACTTGGGTGTTAGGTAAGCTATTGGACATTTGCCCAATTTTCTAAAAACTACAGCTTCTACTGATAACCTAACATTGATTAATGATTGGGTTTTTTGTTGAGAAACAAATACACTACACATTAAGGCAAAAATGATGATCTGAACAAATCTATTTATTTGATTTATTTAAATTTTAATGTTGGATAATTTTCAGTTTTACAGCATTGCCCGCATTTTTGTGGTGAAGTTTAATAAAATCAGAACTTTTAACAGAAACTGTGAAGTCTGAAATTGTGTAGGAATTAATAGTGAATTTAATATCAAGCTGTATTCCTATACTTGGCCAGGAGATGTTTTTATAGTATGAGAGGACCTTAAGGAGTGTTTATTTGGAAACCTTGGCAGTTAATTTGAGTACTTTTTAATCGATATATGTAAATAATTATTTTACTGTTAGTAAATATATTTAGCTTATACGTATCTTCAGTTTGAGCTTTTGAATTCAATAAAAGCTCAGAACTGAAGTTAAACTTAAAATATTGAAACAAATCCGCAATTCTTTAATTAGTGAAAATTTATTACATAAGTACTTTATTTAGTTATGCCAACTGTTCTTCCAACTTTCAAACTACTTCTTTAACACATTTTTCATTGTAACTTCAAGCTTCTTCAACAATTCTTTATTTATGTTATCAGGGTGGAAAGAGATATCCCTTCATCATTCTCTCTATTTTTGAGAACAGAAGAAGTCATATAGAACCATGTTTGTAATTATGGAGGCTTTGGCATTGTTACAGTGTTTTTGGTAAAGAATTCTGGAACAAACAGTGAATTAATTAGTTGCATTATCATGGTGCAAAAACCATAAACTTTTCATCTCAGATCCCAAACATTTTTCAGATTGCTTCACAGAATAAGGTCTGAACTTGTAAATAATGATCCTTATTGATGGTGATGTAATGAACTTCTCTACTGGAACAATTGAGACTAGTTTTCCATGTCATATGTGTAAAACCATGTTTCACTTTGTATGGCACATAAAAAAATGTCATGACATAAGCCAAATGATATGTCAACATTATCAGTAACTTCTCTGATTATGATTCAGCGATTGTTCATAACAATGTCTTTAAGTTTTGACATTGTCATGATTTCTTTTTTTTTAATATGCTACGTATTATATTCAGGACACTTGTCATCTTCAACATTTCAATGTCCTTCTTGAAAACGTTTCTCACTTCTAAACTTCCTTGTTTTCAAGAAGACTTACTCAAATAATAATAATAATAATATTTATTTGCCATAAGAATCACAAAAGATCATTGACAATGTCATTTAGCTGCTAAGTAAGCTTAGTCATGAGTCCATCACATATTCAAACATGGTCAATCAGTATTTTATAATCAATCAAACACAATATTAAAAAGGATTACAAATTACAAATATTATATGTTACCTACAACCTAAAAATATTTACATAACTAATACAATGTAAGATTACACCTTGTGAAAATCCAAATCATAAAATTCCCTGCATAAATCAACATAATGATTTTAACATAATAACCCTCCATTTAACTGATACTATCCAATATAAATACCAAACAGTACCCATCAAATACTCCGTCAACAACAGCCTCTCTCCGCATCAGCTAAGTATACATCCTTCAAGCAAAGACCAGCAAAACATGATTAACAAAAATGGTGATTTGTAACAGGCCTCGTGCAAAGTTCTAAAAGTCTATTGGATCAATGACAAAAAAGTCATCTAGTTTATAAAGGGGATGTTCTAATAGCCAGTTATAAAACTTGTTTTTAAATTGCAGGATTGGATATTTATCCATAAGTACCTTTAATTTATTGTAAATTTTCATAGATATAATGGTATGGCTACTTTGGCATTTACTCAGCCTAGAAACTCAAACCAATTTCAACATTCTAAAAATTTGCTACATTATAACGAAATTAAATTGAAATGGTTTAATCCACCTTATAAACAGATAGGAGTAAAAATTGCTTATTCAGAACCAAAATCTCTTTATTTCATAAACATCAAGTTTAGAAAGTGTGTCATATTAAGTTAAAACAATACAATGTTAAATATTTATAGAGTTTCATAATTTCTGTACAAAAATTCATCAATGGAGTAAAAAAATTTGTCAATGAACCAGTCTTTCAGTTTCTTCTTTAGAGTTGTTGGTAGACTATTCTTGAGACTTGTTGGTAGGGCATTGGAAAAAACTTTGCTCCAGCACAGGACGGCTTTCTCTGGAAGAGTTCTAGATGATGTGCAGGTAGGGTAAACTGTTGGGAATGTTTTTTATTATGTTGATGGATGTGGTTAAATCTCGGTAGATTATCTTGTACAGCATACATGATTACTTCAATCATATAGATGGAGGGTACTGTGAGTATTCCCCATTCCCTGAATGCATCCTTGCATGACTCTCTTGGCTTCAGCCCAGCTAGTATCTTTACAGCACGCTTTTGTAGGACTAAAACTCTCTGGAGATTCCCTCATAATGTGCCTCCCTAAACCAAAATTCCATATCTTACACGACTTTTAAAAAGTGCATAGTATGCGGCTTTAACTATCTCTACAGTGGAAATTATTCTAGTTCTTCGAATTGTATACAAATCTGAACCCAGTTGCTACATAAAAACTCCATGTGGGTAGTCCATGACAAGGATTCATCTATAACTACACCCAGATGTTTTGTTGTATAGACTTGCTGTAAGTTTTGGCAGTGAGATGATAGCTCGTCTGGGGGTTCTTTATTTCCAGTATAAGTTGTTTGGTCTATGTTGTTTAGTTGAAAACCAAGTCATTTTTATGACAGTGTTCTTGTGCTAAGTTAACAGATATAAAACTTTTGATTTTTAGTTGCTCTGTGGTGCTATTACAAAACAGCAAAACTGTGTCATCAGCAAACATTACAGCGTAACTATAGTCGTGAACTATAGTCTTGGAACTCCCTTCTACGTTGTTAAAGTTAGTATCTAACATTTTTTGTGTTTGTGCAGAATGACTGCTGCAGAAATAGTGATGAAGCGAGATGATCCCAACATCGCCTGGGGGTTCAGACTTACAGGAGGCTCAGATCTTGGAACTCCCTTCTATGTTGTTAAAGTTAGTATCTACAATATTTTCATAAATAATTAATCAGTTATTTTTATATTTTTAAACTATATTAATTTGATAGAATTTATTACCATCACAAAGCTGTAACACTAACAAACATGTTAACTAACAGCTGATTGTTGAAAAATGAATGTTTTGTAAATCAAAAAAATGATTTTGTTTTTAATTTAATTTTTGGTTTAGTTTTATTGTAAATTAAGCAAATTTTTCAGGTACAGTATTCCTCTATGTGTTATGCTAATCTTGCATAGTATACTTTCTTATACTTTCTAAGTATTGTACTACTTGTTCTTATTCAGTGCAGTCGATGGCTTGGTTGAGAAGGCAACTGATTGGATGGATGAATTGGTAAAACTTGGCTAAAGCACACATTTTTGTGAAACCAGTTTTACTTTTTCCTTGCTTTTTGTCATAGCATAGATAAATAATCGTATGTGTTCATGTAGACCTAATAGTTTAATTAGCTAAATGTTCCAAAATTCAAGAACATGATAAAATACTGTTGGATATTACCCACAATATTTAGCTATGTTTTATTTGTTGAAATACACAATATTATTCTGTTTTGAAACCCACTTTAAATTTATTTTCTGAACAGTAAGTGCAATACAGTGTGCCACATGGGACATATTAGGGTTTTGTACTGTAGGCCTAACCCTAATCAAGAGAAGTACAAACCCTAATCATGAGAAGTACGTTGTTATGTCACATCATTTCAATAATGTATGATTTGTGTTTCTATTATTTCTGATAGGTTTGTATCTCTGCACTATGGTTTTTATAAAGTAGGCTGGTATAAATGGACAATGGCAATGACTGCCTGAACAGTGGTAGCAGACAAATGCAACACGTAGGCAGTTGGTGGGGACCAGAAATCCCTATCTTAATAGGCTAAACAGAGCACTATGGAGGAATGTTGCTTCTTTCTTGGGAAGAACATTGCTAATATGGCAAAGTGTAACGGGTACAGCAGTTATCACAAGGTGACTGAGTCAAGCGACGTGGCTGCTGCTTGGATTGGTGACCACTGAGCGATCATGTCTTTGCAAGCAGTCCGCCTGCCCGTCCATTGGTGATGGTTTGGAAGTCACCTTTAAACCTTTGGTCCAGAGGTTAAGTGACTCCTTAGCCCTTAACTTCGCTCAGTGAAAAATAGGACATTATTGACTTTTACATTTAAAACTGAACAAAAGCAGCTTGCAAATAAAGAGCTGTAATACAAATTTAAATTTATTTTTTTAATTTTAAAGAAATTTAAATTGAAATAATTGACAACAAAGCTCACAGTGGATTTTCATCAACGTACCTAAGTGATGAAAATATTGACCTGATGAAGTGTACCGATTTGTACACTTGAGCTTGAAAATTTAAAATAGACCATTCAAATTAACAAGTTTCTGGTCAACTTTGAACTAGGACCAGCAAATATTTTGAAAGGTTTAAACATTATGCATTACATGATGAGTAAGGAATTTTACAGTAAAATGTATGTCTCAAAATTCTCTACAATGACAATGCAAATCATAATGCATGTCATAGTGCTGACTAATATTATAAAACAATGTTAACTCCCTTACACATCTATTGACCTTCCTCTGCACCTCTTTCTTTTTACTTCCACAAATAAAGAGGAACATGAAAACTTCTGGTTAAGTCAAAGAGGTGAAAAACAGAAGTGAAAGGGGTTTTTGTAAATCAAAACAACATTTACAAGAAGAAGAAAAACTGGTATCACATTGTGATTAGTCACGTCAATTACTACACTGAATTGAAAAGGAGTTGCTTGACACTTGCCTACCAAAAGAAAATGTGTATACCTTAGAAAGTCCGCTCAGTACAGCGTTACTTCAGGAACTTTAGGTTACTTTCTGTATTTACTTCTTAATGTTTTACTCTCTTATGAGCTAGTATTTATAACTTCCACTAAAATTGATACTGACTATCTACATCCGATGGCACAAGAGAAGTCAATTGGAGGGGGAGCCTGCAGGCAATATGTTGTTGAAATAGCCAAGATGACAATACGTGTTGTGTCAATCTGGCGTCATAGACCTTTGAGAGAAGTTACTTCTCATGCTTGACACTTGTGTTGGTAACTACAATAAAACTAGATCACAATACAAACAGATAGTCTACTAAAATTTATTTTGTTTTAGTATATTAGTGAGATTCTATGGGAATATTTTCTAAAAATCATATCTTGAGTGAAAATTTGTATTATTACTCACATATCTTACCATAAAAGAAGTGACCAGACCAGGCACATAAAAAAGTAACACATGGTAAATATCATTTTGTTGACAATTGTTTTCACAGTAACAGCTGAGTGTTATCACCACACTGCATCCTTATCAATATCGATCAGTTGATAACTAACAGAAGAATTACTTATTTTTATACGTTTATAGATATAATCTAAGTTTTTTTTTTCAATTTGAAAACTTGGTTAATGAGTAACTGACTGTTTTACCAAGCTTTTACTTATAATGAGCATTAATGTGATGTGATTTATTTAGCAAATAAGTAAAGTATATAAGGTTTACTAGAACTGAGTAATTTTCAAATGTAATAATCAAAACACATTGTTTTTACATTAAAACATCCAAACCAATAAAAAGTAACTGATGAATATGAGAATCACACAAAGAGACTGCTTCCAGAACTAAGTAAATTTGATTGCAAAATACTGTTCACAGTAGTTATACAAGAAAGGGGGTTTCTCAGTCATTGAAAGATAAAAACCAACTGACAGTTTTTAAAAGGATGCACAATTAATTGCCATATGTTAGGACCATCTGGGTAGTGCTTCCTTCCACACAGTACAGCAGAAAATCCTCACAACATTCCATGCCCCTCTCCTTAGGGAAGAAGACTAATTTGGTGACAAGCATAGGCTCATTCTTACAAGAACTCCCTATTGTACATAGATATGATATCAAGCTACAATTTTATTGATTACATTCAAACCAACAATTTCAAGAATAATGCAAAACTTTTTGATAGATGCATGCTTGATTCACTAGATTGGAGTGTTGGATTAGTAACTGAACAGTTATCAATTTGCTACTGCTTCAGGACCGATACTCATGCTTTCCTTCATCCAACAAATCCAAAATATACAGGATGTTCAGAAAAGGGTGTCACAAACTTTTGTGTTTGATAGTATCATGATTTCAAACAAAAAATGTCTTGTTAACACAGGTTAATACGAGACTGTCTTTTAGCCACTAGCAGTCATTTAATATTTTTTATAAAAAATATTATCTCTAGAACTAGTAAAGCTATAGACACAAAAATCTGAATATATTTTATGATAAATGAAAGGAAAACTAAAAAAACTATTTGATTTGCTTTAATATTAACAAAATGGCGCCTACTGAACATTTTTAAAGTAAGAAAATAAAATACCCAGTATAGTTATAAAAAATTGTCAAGATGCTAACTATTTTTCAATTCTTATTAGAATTCCAATAGTACTTTTTTCAATGAAATCCGTCAATGCATAAGCGAGCAAGACCACTTTAAAGATATGATTGCACAAGCCGTGAGTAACAAACATTATTGTCAGTTGAGAGGCATCAGCTGTTTTATGGATCAAATTCCTGTTTGAAAACTATTACAAATGAATTATTCAATATATTTTTATTTCTTGGAGTGTTTTTTTTTTACAATTGTTAGTTATTACTCTTACTACTTTTCAAATAGAAATCTTCTTTACAGCTTCCTGAACTTTTAAAATTCATGAAATATGTGTAACGTAAATATTTATAAAACGTCTCTGAAAGCATTTTTATGTATTTTACTTGTTACACCACAAATCTTGTATGATTTGTACTAGTTTTACAAAATAAGAAAGAAGCAATTGCTGTACTAATCAACAAATATATATTGTCAATTGTTTTGTATATTAGTAAAACATTATTTGTTAAGTATAATTTTGGATTTTTTTCTAAATTGTTAATGACTTAGTAGTTAAATCATTGCAAATAGATTGCTGACATGCAATAATTTTCTAAAGATGCAAAAATTTAAATAATTTATTAAAAACTAGACCCAAGCAATATGTTTTGTTAAATAATTTGTAATGCATATTCTTTTTGATTAAAGAAATTCAATTGTAAAAATGTTTTATTTCCGAAATATCTGCTTCACACCAAATATATGTAATAATACTAGCTTTGCATTGTACAGTTGCAGTCCAGCATCAACCGTATTTAGATAACCAAATAATGGCATGTATAAGATTTTACAAAAACCTGTAAAATGGCTAACTATGTTCCATTATTGATCAAAGAGCTGCCAGATAAAGGTTATCCTGGAATTCAAGTGTGTATTCTTCTACATAAAATGTTTGATACTACTTTCCATACAGTAGGTAAATTAGTGTATCATATTTGTAGGACAAAATATTGTCATGTAGAGATATTTGCAAAATATAAAATTATTTTTTTAATACATTAATCTGTTTTTTTTTTAGTTTTTATTTAAATTTATTTGCATTTCCCTTACAAAAACTTGTTATAATACTTCAGTTTTTTCAGATTAAAAGAAAGCTCTTAGTAATTAAGCTCAAGTATTTATTTTGGGACTGTAAGTCCTATATTTAGGTTTCACAGCGATTAAGTGATTAGTTGTAGGATGCGGAAAAAAGTGGTTCCCTTGTGCAGAAATAGATAAGCCTAGGATCCACTGTTGGAATTGACACGGATTGGCGGCAGCTCAGGTATGTGACCAAGCCTTGATTGTACCAACGGTCGTGTTCTTTGGCACATCCGTGCTGAGACAGGTCCATCCATTACCCTGTCAACTGTCCAGCGGATAAATCACATTGATTGCAGAATATACAGACGGAACAGTGAACAAATCACAAGCATTCGAGAATAATTTCTAAATATTTGGAATATCTGATATATACAGACGGAACAGTGAACAAATCACAAGCATTCGAGAATAATTTCTAAATATGTGGAATATCTGATATATACAGACGGAACAGTGAACAAATCACAAGCATTCGAGAATAATTTCTAAATATGTGGAATATCTGATATATACAGACGGAACAGTGAACAAATCACAAGCATTCGAGAATAATTTCTAAATATGTGGAATATCTGATATATACAGACGGAACAGTGAACAAATCACAAGCATTCGAGAATAATTTCTAAATATGTGGAATATCTGATGAAGATGAAACCAACTTTAGCAAAATCTAAATGAATCATTAAGTGTATAATAAATATTAATGATTAAAAAACGTAAACAATTTTTTGTAATTTGTAAATATGAATGAATGAATGAATGAAACATGGATTTTGTTGAAGGCGAAGTTAGGACTATAAAGTCCTCTCTTTCACTTACCCTCAATACAATTTATCATATTAATTTATTGAAAATAATATAACAACTAAAGAAAGCAATATAAAAAATAGATTATTTATAACACAACTTATGATATAAAATTAATTGTATCATGATAATCCTTTATAACCCATTGGCCTACTAGGTTGTACAGCCTTTCAACTGCACAGTAAATCCAATTAATTTGAAAATTTTCACTTGAAATTTTTTCTATTGCTGTAGCCGTGCTTTTTAGATTTTGAACATGGAAGTTTTGATTTATCTTCCTAAACTAGATTTGTAATAACAAAATCATATAAATCTTAAAATTGTTGATACTAATTTTGGTAATCTGTGTTAAATACATAATGCACATTAATTTTTAGTTAAAACAGTTTTTTATTCTAATAATTTTTAGTTAGTTTTATACCAATCATAAAATAAAAATTAGTTTTTTAATTATTTTATTTCTTTTGTTTTATTATATTAATCATTTTAATGACATCTTAAATGTCATATTATTTTTAATTTTGTGTTAATTTTTAAATAACGTGCATCTCTTATATCAAATATCTTTAGTTTCATATTTTTAACCATCCAAAAATAAATTTTATTTCGATATCATAAACACTGTCAGAGTTACATAAAATAATCCGTCTTTGTTATCTATCCATTTCACAAATGCATAAAACTCTGTTTCACATCATATTTCACACTCACTATTTCTTTACTTGAATCAGAACTATCACTGAGCCAATCATCTGGTTATTTTCCTCTTCCTTAACTGCATTACTATCACTCTGCAAAGTAAAATTATTCTATTCCCATTATTTCATAGAACACAGAAACTAACTTAAGATTGTTATGTTAGGTAAATACATTTTTGGTCTATAAATATGAATATAACATTAACATAATTAACATTCAACAAAACGTTATAATTTATAACTGTATCATTGTTTCACAAACTAATTACTTTTTAATTGGTTGGAATTGGTGTTTCAGGCTTACCTGAGACATTTTAAGTGGTTTACGTATGTTACATTTTCTAATATTTAAAGGATTGTATTATTTACAGAACGTTTAATTTTTAGAGCTAACTGCACTTACAAAAAGCACAAAAATTCAGCAAATAATGAATAAATAGAGTAGCAGTTCTTTATAATGGAACAACAATAACGCATCAGTAGCTGTCTGGGAAGCAAAAGCCAACTTGTATTATCTTAGAATAAAACCAAGTCTTCTATGAAAATCAAGAATGATTTTTCCTACGCCAAGGAAGGAAAGAATTAATTGTTAGCCACGCTAGTTTTTGGTGGAGGTCAATATTGGAGGTTATCAAATGGGTTAGAAATACAAAATGGTAATTTTTCCACAGTTTAACTTCTAAATAACTATTTTACTTTAAAAAGTGAATAATAGTCATTTCAGTGCCTAATATAAAAAGAGACTGAAAATCACAATCTTAAGTCTTGTTATTCAGGTTTTTGATGATTGAATTACATGCTAGATAGGTTTGAAGTGTGTCAAGCTAAATAAATATATAACTTGTAACAAAAAATAATTTGCTATTTTTTATTTATAAATTTTAAACATTTTGCTATCCTTTCATTTTGCTGGTGGTTTGTTCCTTTCTTAAAGGAAATCTTTCCACAGACTTCACGAAAAAATAGATTGTGTTCTTGTCCAATTTGAATTGGCTCCAGCATTCTGGACTATTAGTCTGTATTGTAGGGTTGGAGTATTACTGTAAACCTGCTTACAATCTAGGGCTTTATGTATAAAAATATCAAATTAAATATGGCAACAATGTGATGTAAATAAAGTGTTAGAAATATGAATGGAAAATTAATTACTTGAAGGGTATATTGTAATTGCTTAGTCGTGTTTGTACATGTATGTACATGTCTAATGATGACAGGTTCTGGGCAGGGGCCACGCAGAGAGGGCTGGCTTGAGGGTGGGTGACATGGTATATGCCATCAATCACAAGTATATCAACACATTCTCGCACAAAGATGCTCAGAATGCCATCGTACACACTGGGGACACCCTCATTCTGAATATAAAAAGGTAATTTGCCACTATATTCATTTTTACTGGACAAATTAAAGTAATTTATTCCTACAAGTGTAAAACAAGCTCAAAGCGTATTCAAAGTGAAATCCATCTTCTAACATTTATGTTGTGTTAATTATTGTCTTTTAAATAATATACTTATGATTTTTTAATTTTACAACAGTTTTTCTTATTAAACTTCTTATTAAAATTAGAGATGATAAAAGATGATTTACTTATATATATTTATTTTATATAGAGGCCCTCATGGTGGCCGAGGCACCCCCTTGCCTGACTACGTTGACCCGGTGAGTAGCCTATGTACTGTATTAATTGTTTCATACTTTATCTGAGAACAGGTTCAAATTTAAGTCAAGCAATTTAATAAAAAACAAAGAAACCGTAAAAAAGTGACATTTATTTTACAGTATAATGTACATATCATTATGTTTCTATCTCTTTCAGATACAATCTTTTTACAGTTAATATGGAAACTGGCTGTGTTTAACCATCAGAGTATTTTTTAAAGATAGTTGTCATAACATAGCTATAGTGGGAAATGTTGATTTAGAACGAATGTTGAGTTTAGTTCCATTTCACCTTTCGCTTAGTGCAGTGTCTGAAATCTGACGCTGTCACAGATTTGACTCCTGGAATCTGAAGCCAATTTCTGTCTGAAGAGATACAAAAAGTCGGTGACAAGAAGCTCAAAACGAACTCTTTGCATCATTTCAAGTACACTCTATTGTGCACCTGATGAGACAATGATAGCACCTCTTCATCTAGATTACATGTTTTTGAAGCCTAGGTGTCTCTGAAGTCAAAATGATGGAAAGAGTTTGTTTTGAGCTTCTTTTTCTCTAACTGTTTTGGACCTCTTCAGACAGACGTTGACTGATTCCATGAGTCAAGTCTGTGACAGCGTCACATTACAAACGCTGTACTAAGCGGAATGTAAAATAGGAGCTGAACTTGACATTAGTAGATCTGTTATGCTTTTCTTCTTTGGTGTTGGATTATTATTAAAATGTAATAGATTTAGTGAAATAAATATGTTAAATTTTCATTTATTTATTTATATGCATTTTAGTCCTCAATATTCCGTAATTATAAAATTATTGTCAGCCCACAATTTTATTTTTTAACACCTGAAGTTAGTGTGTTTTAAGTTAATGTAATTAGTTTTCATAATCTGCCTGTTGCTATATTTGAAAAATTCCTATTTTTTCAGCTGATGGGTATCGCTCCCCCACCACCCACAGAACGACCAAAGCCTGTTCCTCTCCCGCCATATGAGCCGCCCCCACCAATCGTCAAAGAGCCTACACCTCCCCCTGAGTCAGACGAGGAGGAAGAAACAGAGGAGACGGTAGCAGCTTTCAATGTCAAGATCAACCCTAAAGGTCGGATAGCGGCTATTGAGGAGTTGCCCGTCACTCCTCCACCCTCACGGTCCTCCAGTCGCTGTCGGTCCAGGTCTCGATCCGCCTCCAGAGATCGGAGAGGCTCTTCGAAGCGAGCGTCACAGGTGCGGGAGAATGGTGTCGGAGCCAGAGGCATGTCTGGTCCAGGAGAAGCCTTCACCTACTCTAAGGAGGTGATTACCCAGTACTCCACTGTTCTGTCAGCCTCCAACCAATCAGGAGGAGAGACTGCACAGACGATTAATGAGTCCTTCATCATTCATGGAGGTTCTGAACACAAAATGGAAGGTGAGTGAAGCTACTCACTCCTATGTTCATATTGTACTTGATCTCCAGTTAAAAATATCAGAGTTGCTACATGTTAGGTCTAATATTACTTGTGCTGTATTATGTGTAGAGAATAGTTGTATGATTGTATTGGAGAAAATTCTCTGTTGGTTAATATGACGCTCTTTAAACTTAATCAACTAACATGTGAACTGTTGTAGTAATGTAAATAAAATATCTTAAATCCGTATAAATAAAATACTTGTAAAAGTTATAAAAATAAAGATTTATTCTCATGACAGCGAAAAGGCATATTTTATTTGTAGAAAGATAGTATCCTTCTTTTTATTTCTTTTGCTTATGACTTGTTTGTAGTAAATTGAGCTTGTTTAATTTTTTATGATCCATTCAAACATTTTATTAGTAAAATAGGATTTTTATCTCACAATAAATAATAACAATATGTTACTATATGTTTATGAGCTATCAAACATTAATGTATAACTTTAAAAAATAAATGGTATGTTTGTGAACTTATAAATTACAGGTACACCTTGAAAAAAGTTCTAATGTAAAGTGTATTTTAAATATTCGTTGTATACCATAGCACTAAATACTGCATTGTTTGGCTATAAAAGTGTAATGATATCTAAAATACTAAAACATTGTTTTATTAAAGAAACAGATAGTCCAATTTTTATTTGAAAAATCCGATTCTCATTTGAAGAACACATTAGATAGATTAAAAAAATATATACATAGCTTTTATGCGATTAACAAATCTTATGGGATGTTATTGTATTATTGCATTATAATCTAAATCTAAAAAATTGTCATAGGTATCAGGTTGATAATAATATGAGCTGGTTGCCTTGAACTGAATTTAAATCTCTTGCAAAAAATGCAATGTAATTTTGTATAATGTGGAGGGTATTGCAGATATATTAAGCCCTGAAGACATTGAGCGAGATATTTTTGAAGAGAAAATGGAAGAACAAAAGATCACAGAGCTTCTGACTGGAGAAGCAGAACTTTTAGATCAAGGAATTGTTGGGTGAGTTAGTTTTATGTTCTGATTGTTTAATTTCAATTCATGCTGATGTATAACTAGTATGATATGAAATTTCTTGCTTTAAAACATTTTTAAACTCCTTATGGTAAATAATTTTTATTATCCTTATAAAATTTCAAATAAATTGTTTATGATGAGCAAACAAATAATACTTACATTAACTTCATCTACTATGTGTGTAATGAGGATAAATTATTTTCCATAATTAAAAATTAAAACTAATTAATTTGTTTTCATAGAAGAAACTAAATGAAGAAATAACAGTCAGTGATGCATTTGGGTAGATGAGAAGTATCAAAAAGTATTATAATATCACTTTCTAAATATCAGTGTTATTTTTTTGTAGCAGAGTATATAAATATATACTCTTTGTTTCAAAATACTCAATGGAGAAATACTCTTTACTGACATCTGAAATAATAAAGAAGAATAGAAGAAGAATATTGTGTTATCTTGATATTCCTGTACAAGATATAAGTGTGTTTAAATCTTGACTACTTGTATAGATAAAATTTCAATGCATTTAGTTTACAAAGATCCTACAGTATTATTCCATAAAGGAAATATTGAGTTTTTCTGTTTATTTGCTGATGCTGTACTCCTTACAGGGACCAGGTATCAGTTCCTCAACAACACAGCAGGCCATCCTTATCAGTAGATAAGGCCAACAACACAGAGCCTGTGACTTATGTGAAGTTGTCACCTTTAACTCCCAATAACACTACTATCTTTCACAGTGATGGGCTTGTTAAATCTAGAGAAACTGTCAACACCACCTATTTTACACGAGCAACAATTTTAGGAGTCTTATTTTCAATCTTAATTTATATATTTTTGATGAATCCAAAAAAATTGTAAAATGTAAAAAGTGGCTTTGTAGTGAACTAAAAAGTGCTTATGCGAGGTATGGTTTGATACAGATAAAATTGATATTTTAAAAATCAATATAATTTGCAGTTGCTGTCCATCCTGTAGTTTTAAATAGTCCTCATCATTATAGCAATTAGAATTGAAACTTTTAATAATTTAATAGTAATCAAAAGTAATTTGTGACTATTATAGAAATGGCTCATGATTTTTAAATTTGTTATTTGTAAATTAATAATTCATTGTAATAAAACAAAAAAAAAAAACACTTGAAAACAACTTTTTATGTTAAAGTTTTACAGGTAAATATATACAAGGGCTATCCAGAAAGTAGATTATGTTTTGCTCAGTAGCCACTAGGGGCAGAACTATTACAACCATTTTGATGTTAGGACATTTATCAGTTCAGTGGCTATCCAGACGTGCTAGTGAGAGGTTACTTTCGCTCCTCATTGTTTTACAATAGCAGTTTTAAATGTGTGACCAAATTGAAAATCCTGTCAGTAGTGAAGTGCAGTCGGTAATACAGTTTTTGTTAACTAAGAACAATAAACCAATTGAGATTTTTCACCAAATCTGTGAGTTCATACGAACAATGTGATTACTGAATGTAGAGTGCGTCAGCCTGGTTGAAGTTTTAGGTGGCAGAATGTTATAACACTGGAATTTTAAAAACTAGTTCATAGCTATAAGAAGTCCCTAAATTTGTATGGTGACTATGTTGAAAAATAGTATTTTAGTGCCACTTTCAAGTGTATATGATACTATATTGTTCCTGTACTTTGTTTTTTGTTTATATAAAAACGAAATCTACTTTCTGGATAGCCCTTGTATATAAAAATAAATCAGTTTTGGATACTTGTGGTAACAAAATTAAATTTTAAAAGTTATAAAATTCTAAGAATGAACTTAAAAATTAAGATCACATCACGTTAATTACTAGGTTTGGGAGAATTGATAGACATTTAAGCTAATGAAAGCTAAACTTTAAAGTTCTCCTCTTCCCTCCCCTCAATATCTTAATTGATAAAACCTAAATTAAAATTTACTTAATTTAATTAGAATTAAATTCACAAAACAGTTCAGAAATAAAATCTTAGTCACATACCCGTCAGCTATCATAATAAGATGTGATCATTGCATTATATATATATATATATCCAGTTTTTGTTTAGTTGCCAACTAATCGTTACTTATCCCATTCATTGTTCTATGTATGCATTAAACACAAAACAGTAAATGCAAAAATAACAAAAAGGGGACAGAAGATGATTTAAGCAAAAATGGGGGTGAAAAGAGATTTCCAGATAAATTTCAAGGTCAGACATTAGAAAGGAGGTCATTTTCATGACAACATAGAACAAATTCATTGGTTGTCAGTTGTAATAAAATATAGGTATTGACAAACTTGACAGCAACTGCCTTTATTTATTTATACTGTTTATCTTTTCCTGACACATGGGGTCTATAGAAGTTTAGTAGTGTTTAATTTTCTTAAAAACCCCCTTTTGTGTGTTCAATTTTCTAATGTTTATGCTTAATTGAATTGGCAATGTACACGGCATGTTGTTAGTGGAGTTGGTTTCAAAACAAAAAAACTCTAAATTACTTAGTTGAAAAAGTCAGTTAATCATTAAATAGAAGAGTGAACATTTTTTTATTTGTCAATGGGATAATTCATAGTTTCGGTGAATTGTGGGTTTGTTTTAACAACCACAATTACTACGCATTGACTACATTTATATATGGAGCCAAAGCATAACAGGCATACTCAATACAGAGATGTAATACATATTGATGAAGTATAAAGGCGCTGAATCTCTCATGGTAATTATAATTTGTGTTCGCCTGATAATTTAGATGAGTTAGTTTAACTTAACTAGGTTCTTTCATAATGATTTCTAATAATGATTAAAAAGTTAAATAGTCCTTAGTATTAGTGAAGATTAGTAAATCTTTGTTAATGCATATAACAACATTAAATTTGTATAAGTCAGTAACAATTTTTGCATTTTGTCTGGCTCCACATTTTATCACCGGTCCATTTAACTTTGTTAAATCATTAATTCCAATTAAATATCAAACATACAATTACATCAAACTAAAAAAATTAAAATTGCAAAGTAGAGGTAGTTTTTCTAGTTTTAGCATCTTTTTTAAACAATATAAACTATTGTCTAATATCACTAAATTAAAACAATTAATACAGCTACAGCATGAACTGAAATTAACACATAATGATTGCTGAGTAATAAAGTTTCTTTTTAGTGACACATCATAATGTTATAGCCTTTAACTTTGCTACATACTGTTAAATTCATATATTGTATAAATTCATGATTGAAATTATTAAAATATTATTGTAATACATTGACATTTATTAGTTTTAAATTGGTACACCTGTACTGGGTTCATAATAAAGTATTGAACAGCTTGATTGGAAATTTATTTTTTGTCTTTATCTTGTTTTATTAGAAAGCTGGATATAATAAATAATAATAATGAGTTTTTGTGTTACTAGTCATAAAGTTTTTCATAAACCCTATAAGATTATTTATGTTTGGCATATTCATTCATTCATTTCTTAGCCATAAACACAAATAGTAAAAAATATTTTTTCGTATTATTTTGTTATTAAAGAAGTTGTATTAGATAACACTTGTTAAAAATACCCAATATGTAAAAAAAATAGAACAGCCAGCTGATATTGACTTGCTTTATTAGTTAGACGCCTTCCCATTAGCACCTTCATAATATCTTTCCATGTACCTTCCCATTAGCATCCACATAATATCTTTCCCATGTACCTTCCCATTAGCACCTACATAATATCTTTTCCATGTACCTTCCCATTAGCACCTACATAATATCTTTCCCATGTCCTTCCCATTAGCACCTTCATAATATCTTTCCCTTGTACTTTCCCATTAGCACCTACTTAATATCTTTCCTATGTACCTTCCCATTAGCACCTACGTAATATCTTTCCCATGTACTGATCTTACTTAGTTACCAATACTGTTTCACAATATAATATGTGCAATATACATATTACGACAATATACATTTTTTTATATTACAGTCTATCATTGCAATTGAAAAATATAATAATAGTACAGTTATTATTTGTAACGAACTGGGACTCGTGGTGTAGTGCTATCCTGTATTTGCGTCTTGAAGAGTGGCGGAATTCGCTTTCTTGGTTTCCAAGGTTCAAAAGACTTTGCGCTCTTCTCCCCCTTTTATAAATAAGTTAATGAGTTTTTTTTAGTTGTTCTACTAAAAAATTTTTTTTTAATTCCTAAAATTTCTTTTTCTTCTGAAAGATAGTTTTATTGGTATTTATTTTATCCTAAACAAGCAACATTGAGCGTGGCTGCTGCTTAGATGGGTGACCGCTGAGCGATCCTGTCTTTGCAAACAGCCCGCTTGCTCGGCCATTGCTGGTGGTTAGGAAGTCATCTTTAAGCCGTTGGTCCTAGGATTAAGTTTCAGACAGGGCTTAGTAGCCTTAACTTCGCCGGGTAAAATAAAACATTTATTTGACTTTTTTAAATTTTAAGGTTGAAAAGAACTCATTATGTACACATTAAGTACTTAAAAAAACATTACTTTTTAATAACCAAACCATGAGGAAACCATTAGTGCACAGCAAAGTAAACTATATGTCACTATTCAATAATTGTTCTACCTTTCTTCAACAAAACGCTTTCCCTTACAATGTCGTCAAAGTTCATGTCAGACAGCATACATGCATTTGCAATTAAACTGGTCAGTAATTGTAATATGCTTTCAGTTTTAATTTGTGCCACATTGGACTGGACCTAGAGGGTATATTAGCAAATCCACTACTGGTCTTGAAAACCAGGAATTTTGGAGATTTTATTACCAAATTTTCTTGTCTATATGTCTGTAAGTTCCTAGTCAATAACTAGAGCAATACTGGATTAGGACCAAGGCTGATTAGGAACTCAGATAACATTAGAATTGAGAGTTGGCTTTGTGTTAAAATAAACAAATACCAAAGTGTTTCAGAGCCTAAGTTAAACTGTTGGTTCTTTAGTTCCTGGTAACGAAGCTGTTAATTAATGATCATTTTTAAAGATAAGTTGACATTGAACAGTACCAGACTACTACACAGGTCACCTCCACTCATTCTAAAATTCATATCATGTTCGCCCGTGATTTCATTTTCAAAAGAAATAGAGAATAATACACAATTAGAAAAGAACTAGTGATTTTTATAGTGTAGTGTAAGGTACTGATAACTCTTGCTTTCATGCAGTGTGATAGATTTTTCATGCTTGATGTTACATCATGCATAAAGCACGATAGGGGCACTATTTGGAGCCCGTGTTTGATACTTCAGTAATGAAATAAACTATTTTAGTGACTTATTCAGCAGTTTCCTAGCTTTCTTTTATCAGAGGAGAGTTATGGATATCATCATGTAATTATATGATATTCTGTAAGTTTATTATGTGTGCATGCACTATAGTAATCTTTACTGTGATTGTTCATTTTTGTTTCAGCATAAACTTTCAAAAGATTATACCCAAAACAGACTTCATTAAAGAATCTAGTGTATTTAAGGTTGGTAGTTTTTATGCAAATGTTTTCACTCAATATGTAATTATAACTGTTGGAATATAATATATGTAAACATAAAACACTGAGAAACTTTTTATATTTTCAACACAGTTTTCATTGTAATATTTTGGTGAAATGAACACATTTGCCTAGTAATAATAACACATAATGAAAAATAAAGAGAATGGCATAACCAGGGCCGTACTCAACTTTGGTGGACCCCGGAAAAGATATTCGGTTGCGTCCTATCATGTCCCACCATCGCGCCCCCATCACACCTCTTCACCCTCCACTGTTATCCCATTGACGACATCTAACTATTTTGTTAATGATAGTTAGATTCAGTAGTGAGTTACATTATTAGATTGATCTTGTCTTGTCTGTCGACAAAGTCATTGCAAATAGACGGGTGGCGGAGAAGGTCCGGGCTCCAGTAAAATTGTCGGAAAAAACCAGACTGAGTACGGGCCTGGGCGTAACTAACTGTTGCATGGACAACGTTTCTTTGTTGTTGGAAGGTTAAAAATAAATATTAACATACAAATATAATCCAATAACAATATATTATATCAGATTTGTTGAAAGTATGTTGAAAGTATCAATAAGAGAATTTTAGTGAAAAATCATGAAGATCTATCCATAATTAGCTAAGATATTGAGGTTTTACTATACCTTTGTATATGCTTACTGGTTTTGTTCAAGAAGCCCCTCCGTAGCAGTCACAGAACACACTAAAACGACCTTGTCAAAGTGTTAATATTGCACACAAACACAATGATACATAACAAAAATAAGTATTAAGTCTTGTTGATTGTTTTATTTTCAGCTAGGATAAGTCTTAAGGAGAAATAGCATGCTCAATATAAAATTAGGCAATAGCGATAAATCACATTTTTGCTGCATATTGAGCTGGCAAGTGTTTAACTATACAATTGGATGATAAGAACTGACCTTGAACTTCTGCTGAATAATGATTCAGTGCTGACCATTGGAAGATGACGAACTGCACATGTGCTACTATATTCATCGTTTTTATATCAGACTTTTGATAACTTCTTCAAATATGCTACTTGTAAATAGAACCTTCATGTCAGTTGTCACAATTTAGGATGCACTGTAATAATGCAAACCTATTTATACCCAATTGTTGACTCTGTCGACAACTGAAGTTATGTGATACAAAACCACTTACTTTAGAGTCTTGCTAGTGTGTTCTTGATGTTAGGAAATGAACAGAAGTCTCATAGAACTATCTGTAGGGGAGAGCGGGGGCATGTTGAGACAAACTTCAGATTTTATTTTTTTACATTTTTTGTTTTGAATTATTTTGTAATTGGAAAAAATACTGATATTATACTTCAATTAGTTGTGCACTTTTCTATGGTATTGAACGCTTTGATTAACTATATATATCTCCCAAAATTAAAATATTTGTTTAATGCTGTAAAGTGTATCAATGTTCCCCACATGGGGGGCAAGTTGATACTAGCGAGAGGCCAAGTTGATACAAGTGTATAAAATAATAAGCTAATAGACATTAAGGTAGCAAATAATCACTTAATAGACAATTGAAAAAATGTATTAAGCAGAATATAGTACAAAGGTAACGTAAGACATATTATTAAACTATTTTAAACACACAGTTTATGAGATTGTGTTCATAACCTACTCAGAATCACTGATTACAAAGTCAGATGTACAGTGAATACAAGTGTACATTTTACAGTCTTTCCCACATTCTATATGGGCCCATTTTTTGCAAGAAATGCACTGTATCCAGTCCTGACCTGGCTTGGATTCGGAGAATGGCCTCCAAACATATGAGACACAGGGCGTCGTTCTCTTCCTCCGACTCTGATTCAACCTTCATTTTTATTCTTTGGGACGCATTTCTGTTTCTTCACCTTGTTCTTCTCCTTGGTCTGACTCTTCTATCATTTTAAAAAGTCTTTTTTTTGGCGTTTTTCTGACTTGGCTACCATTTTAGCTTCCTTTTTTTTTGGCTTCCACTTCCACAGCCTCTCCTTAACTGGTGTGCTAGTAAGGATAGCGGATTTTAAAGATTTCCTCCCTTTTTTGATATTTTTTTTCGCTCTCCAGCTTTAGGGTAAGGGGCGGATTTCTTGAGGGCTTACAGTGAATACGCCTACAGACACATCCTTATTTGTAGATGGAACTGCAGTTGTAGTCTCAGTTCGGTTCACTTTGGAGTGTAGACCATCATCAGCGTTGCTTGTCCCAGCTTGAGAAGTCTTGACAGTGCTGTCTTGTGAAGTCATCTCTCTATCCGTGACTGCGCTGGACAAGAGTCATCCTCAGTAAACACTTCTCTGTTGTATGGCGCGATTCCTGTTGCTTGAAATCCAGATATAATATTTGTAGGATTTATTGCTCTAGGGAGTGCCATCTTTACTATGCCAGGAATGTCGTAGATTGTTACAGTTTTCCCTGCATTGTTGACCATCCAGTCGTCGACATGAAGCGAAGTAAAATCTTTTGAAAGGCCCATAAACTGACCTGTCAAGCGGTTGCAGGCGGTGGGAATGTGGGGGGGGGAAAAGACAACATGACGATACCATTTTTCTTTGCAGAAGTTGAGCACTTCAATAGATAAGTGTGATTCATGGTTATCCAAAAACCAACAAGCAGGGATTGCCCTTGCTAGATCTTACGTGGCCGTGAAAATGTTTAATGAACGTCAAAAACGATTCAGATGTGATCCATCTGGATGGGTAGGAAGTTCCAATACATCCTGGTGGCCCGTTAATGATGAAGTGATCCTTGAAGAATACTCTTGGGAATACGAACATTGGAGGAACTGAG
Organism: Homalodisca vitripennis; assembly: GCF_021130785.1. Classification (NCBI taxonomy): domain Eukaryota; kingdom Metazoa; phylum Arthropoda; class Insecta; order Hemiptera; family Cicadellidae; genus Homalodisca; species Homalodisca vitripennis. The sequence continues at coordinate 32,344,557 of NC_060209.1, forward strand.
TTGCCGATGGCACTGACAGCCAATACCATAGTGACAGTCTGCCCCCTTTCTGCTGACGTAGCTTTCCCTACTTGGCGTACTCCCTTTCTGAGCTACGATTTTGTTTGGCCTCTGAACTGTTTTGCACACCGGTCTCGTCAATATTCCAAATATCCTTAGGTTCAATTTTGTATTTATCTAAAGTACTCTTCAAATTGTCAAAAAATAGATCAACATTGACTTTATTAAAACTGGTAGCGCGACTAAGGCTCATAGCCTCAGGCTCCCTGATTGATAGTCTAGGGTGTCTTTTCATAAATAAGCTAAACCAGTCCTTTGTAGCCATTTTATGGTTAATCCATGAATCAGGTAATGTAATGATATTCCTATTAGCCATAGCAAGTTCGTAAGCTAAAACTTTGATGTTTTGTGTGGTGTAAGTCCGTAGTAGATTTTTTGAAGAGTGTATTAAATACTCTTCGAGTTGAGATTCTAATTGGTCTGGAAAAATTTTGTCTTGGTTTGGCATACCCCATTGTAACGGTTTTGACTTTGCGATTCATCTTTTTTTCTTATAAATCTAAACAATGTCATTTAGTCGATCTCAAAGGCTACAGCTGCTTCCCGCAAAGACATGGTTTTGGTCTTGACAGCTTCATAGGCTTTTTCAAAGCTCTCATCCGGGACTTTCCCTCGATCTGTCTTCCTGGTAATAATTCTGCACCATGTTTCTGTAAGAAAAGACAAAACTCTAATTTTTACAATATTGGGGTACGTTGATACACTGTATCAATTTGCCCCAGCTACGCGTATCAACTTGCCCCATTGAACAATTGTCTCTTAAGTCTCTAACTTAAGTCTCTAAAATATAAAGTCCAGAAATATGAAACTAATCATGGAATTCTTACCAAGAAACAGGTGTTTAACTGTGCTAACAGTGAACTTCCTGAATATTATCCTCTTGCTGGTACGCCAACTCAAACACACTAGCCAACAATTACTTTCTACTCATGAAAACACAATTTCAACAATAAAAACACGTAGAGTACTCTGTTGACAGCTGGACGCCGTGTGGCACTGCGTCTCGGTAAACAACAGCCTCTACTGACTCATGTCCGCCCTGCGCATGCGCGTTAGCTCACAGTCACATCTGTATCAACTTGCCCACGTATCAACTTGCCCCGCTCTCCCCTATCTATAACTCATTGTTCTAAAATTCAGCTGTTTGGGATTATTGGAGTGGCGATTTTACCTTTTAAATGTTGTATAAATTATTTGTGTTATAAAAATATAGTTTATTCCCTGGAATAACGAAAAAGTTCAATTATATTGACTTTGTAAACCACATGTTGCATTACAGACAATATTTTGACATTGAGTATTACAAATAGTTCTCAGGGATTTCGAACAAAGTTATATTTTTACGGTTTAAGTTTAAGCTAAGCTAGCAGTCATACTTACAATTTATAAACTTACATTCATGCAACTTGATTTATTAACTACTGTAGATACCATGTTGATAGGCATGCAATTTATTAACCACGGACAATAAAGCTTTAGGACTAATAGATATTGATAAAGGTTTTTAAACACAACAATACTTATACTCTGATATATAATCTTCTATGTACATTGTGTTTGCCTTGCGAATGTCAGTTGTTAGTTTCACACATATGCACATTACCATGATCTGGCTCACAGGAGCTGCAAGAACAACGTATAAAGAAGGAAGAACCGGAGGAGGAACAACTGAAAAAGGATCCAACAAAGAGGTTCTCGACATTCTTACAAACACCAAAGAGACCAATACCCAAACCTAAACCAAAACTGACACCGGTAGAAGATTTGCCATGGAAAAAACGGATTGAATCACCACTACCGGAGACACCAGTACAGCCACAGCCACAGCCACCACAACCTCTACCTCCACAGGTCACATCAGACATTCCAGTGGCATGTGCATGTTAACTAGTGTTTTTGTGTGTAGTATCATTAAAAAAAATATCACTGTGTAAAGGTTGAACTAAAATTGTAAATTAACCTTTTTAAGGAAAAAGAAAATTATTTATTTTCTGTAAAGCCAATTTTGTATTTCATATACATTTTTATGAAAATCTAAAACTCCAAATTTGCTTTTCTCAAGTTTTGTGGTTATATTTTATTTAGTAATTAACAGAAAAGTATTATAACACATTCAATATTCATGTATTTTTAAACATACTCAAATTTAAAATCACAAATTATTTTACTGTTATTTACTAAAAATAATAAAAACACAATTACTATAATATTTAATGAAACCAATATTCTAAATCAGACAATAAACATTATTTAGGGATAAATATATAATATTTTTATTTCATTGTTTTCAATAATCATAATACTCCAATATTTAAAGAGATTGCAAGCAATTTACTATAGCTGAATGATTTACTACTGGAAAGTTGCGTAGAAAGTTTTTTGATATTATTATAAATCATGGTCAGATAATACACTAGAAAGAAAACAATCACAGATTAATGACACTTTGATATTGTATAACAGTTGTGTAAACAGTAAATGTCTTCAAATAATTTAATTACGTGTATTTAGGTAAAAAAACTGTAAAGGCAATTTGTTTTGTATTCTCCCACCTATCATAAAATTTTACTAAAATGTCTTAAGTGTTGTTTAATACCATATCATGTAGATTTATTCTGTTGCATTTCTATAACATAATTCTCCTTGAACCTTAATACAAGATATAATATGGTTGAAATAGTCACATAAGGTCTAAAACAATATTTTCTACATAGAAAAAATGTTGAATGCACAAAAACATACTTTATATTCAGTTGTGGCTCAAATATATCACACACTAACAGCAATCAGAGCTAAATAATCATCTCAGAAAAATCATTTCTTTATTATTTTCTACACAGCAGACTCTCCAAACCCGATTTTTTAGTAAAGGTGTAATTATATTCATCACTCTTATGAATTCGTCTATTTATCCAAATTTCAAAGATTATGTCTGATCTTCACATTTAATATAAATGTGAACAAGAAAAATGTAATTAATTGCATTTTTATCTTACACATTACATTTTTCTTTGCTGTGCAATAAGTAACAATAGTGTTTCTTTTATTGTGATATATCAACAAACAATAGAACATTTCAAAGTTATACGAGGGTTATTAGGAAAATAAGGTTCCCATGATTTTTTAAAATAGACAGCTCTATATTTCTACCTAGTGTTGTACATCAATTTAAAACTTAAAAGTTAAGCTATTTTTCCACATAATGACCGTTTCTGTCCAAAAACTTTTGTAGACGATGCTCCAACTTTTCTATCCTCATGTTGTAGAATTCTGCCGCCAATCCTTTGAGGAATCGAGTAACCTCTTTCTCGACTTCATCATCGGTACTGAAGCGTTGGCCACCCAAGTGTTCCTTTAATTTTGGGAATAAGTGATAATCACTTGGGGCTAGGTCTGGGCTGTAGGGGGGATGGCCGATCTTCAACCAATATTGTCTCAACTTTTTCAACAACTCCATCTGAAACTGAAGGCCGTCCACTTCGGATTTCATCATGAATTTCCATGCAGCCTTCACTCAATTCTCTACACCGTTTCCGAACGTGTTGAACAGATATGCAGTTTTCCCCATAAACTTCGATTAACTGACGATGAATTTCAATAGGTGAAATCTGTTTTGCATTCAAAAAACGTATCACAGCACGAATTTCGCATCTGGCGGCAACAATGATAGGGAGCTCCATCTTCGAAAGCAGCTAGGCCGGCACTGTTGGACGTAGCGAGGCGCGAGTGGTATGGATAGAGAGAGGGTCAGCTGGTGAGTAAGACAGTGTTACCAGATTTCTCCCAATATATCGCATTCTGTCTCGGTGGCATGGGGAACCTTATTTTTCTAATACTCCTCGTAATTACAAATTTCCATTTATTTAACTTGCATTGAAAATGATCATATTTAAATATGTATATGTATTTAGTATTGTACAGATTATAAAATAGAGAAAGAGTACTTAAAATTTCCATCCTGGACTAATTCCTTCTTTTCCTTTGTCGACACAAATCCACTGCTTCAGAACTTAACAGTTAACATTTTATTTACATTTTCTTTTAGTAGAAGTTCTGTCTGTGTTTATACTTTTATTTGAACAATATATTGATCTTACTTTACTCATACTTAGATGTAGTACAATTAAAAAAAACTAATCTTTAAAAATATATTATTTTGTGAATAAGTTCATGATTCTTCTATACTGTAATAAGTTCATAGTATACTAACCTGTGATTATTATTTATTAATAGAGTAAAAACTAATATTGTTTGAATTTAAATCTTTCATCATCTTAATTAGTCTAAACTTTTCATCAGTTTGTTTTCAAAATGATCATTAAGTGAAGTAAAAACATTGTTTGTATTAATTACACAGGTAAAACTTAACTTTTAAATATTTAATTATCTCCTAACAAAAGCATGAACAACGTTCGTATGGTATTTGTCATTAAAATCAATACATTGAAATGCGTTTGTAGCACATGTAAATAATCATTATGTGTAAAACCATACAGAATATACAAGAACAGAGTATACATCATGAAGAGACGGTACAGTCATCTACAACAACATGGTCAGAGAGTGTACATATAGTAGAGGAACTGACAACACAAGACTCGAGAGAAGAGCGAGTGTATGACGAGAACTTGCTGAGAGTGTCAGACGAGGATGGACCTATTATAACAGAGGCAGTGTCCACAGAAAGTGTTTTTGATGAGGTGATCATTTTATTTCTTTAGAAACTAAAGGTTCCTTGATATTATATGAGGATTATGATTGTGTTATATTTTTTTAACAGAATATGAAACTTAATACAAGTTAATTTGCTTCCTGCTAATAAGCGTAATGTTTTCGAAATAGATATTTATTATTAGGTGCACATTTAGGCATGATCATTTAAATCACTCAATATTTGCCAATTTTGTCAAATTTGCCATTTGAGTAATCATATTTCAGGCTGAAAAATTCTGTACGCCATTGATTCAAAGAATTGCTACATTCATTGGTCTGAATTACTATGTAACACTAAGCTATTTTTTTTTTTTTACAATACAATCACTCAAATTGGATTTGTTTTGTTAAATTCAAAGTAACATTAAAATTAACTTATGATTTTTTTAATAAAAAGGGTGATTGAAAAAGATTGCTGGTTTTGTATACCGAATTAAGAGATTTATTTTAATAAAAAACTAAAAATAAATACATCAAAATGTTTATATAACCTTCCGATTTCATGTATGAAATATTATGTCATGCATGTGGCCTTCTCTACTGTGCTGGCACGCAACAACTCTGTCCATGACATTCAATGACTACACAACAAGATTCCACTTCCACTTCGACGAAAACCCGTTGAATTTCCACATTAAATTTGGTAGCCATAGATGGTCGGAATTCCAAAAAATGACACGATCCTGGAACCGTTCATGGAGTAACATAATTGTTTTGCGGGCAGTGTGGCAGGTGGCACCATCCTGCTGAAACAAGTTATATATTGTTTTACTCTCATTGTTATTTAATGGTTTCAATTGGTGTAATTCTCCAACTACAATTAGGAATTGATTTATCAACGCTGCCTGTCTCATCAGATTGAGGAATATTCATATTGCTTTCAGGTTTGTTAGTTTAGAAAAAGGAAATTAGCAGAAATAAATTTGTATGGTTTCCCGGTAATTAACTGAATTAAAAGACTTATAGCTTAACATGCTCATGGCCAGTTCCTGTCAGTGAAAAACTGTAGAAAAGTTCTGATTTTATTTTCAGTTTTTAGCTGATCAGAGCTGAGTAGATGTGTTCTTAGACCAGATGTTATTAATTTAGTCCTTTTCGTATTACTAATCTACAGTGCGATCTAAAGTCTGAATTATTCGGTTAATGGACCTAAAATTTAAAGTTCACAAAACTGTCATAAAACAAAGGAAAATGAAGAAAAAACAAGAATTTGGGTATGAACTGGGGATTCTTTTTGTTCTATAGGAAATAAAAATCAGTTTTAGGTATACCCCTGAGGGATTGAAGTGCTTAAAGGGAGTTTTTATGATAAAAGTTCTAGCAACATTAAGGATTTTCTCATTGTTTATCCTTTTCATAAATATTTAAATTGGACTTTTGTATGTTGTAAATTATCTTGTAGAATAGATAAAGCATGCCCAAGAGAACATTCATAAATCAAATGTCACTCAAAACTTGGCCTCCTTCAAAATTCTTGAGCATGATTATTCCAAAATTTTCTCAATGGTCTGAACAATATATAAAATATTAGTAATTAAAGGCAATGAAAATAGCATCTGTTGAGGGGTGTTTGTGTGTTGAATTCTGTTAAAATATTAATACCTGTTACATTGTTGGTTTTTTATTTCTTTAACAACAAACTAATTTAAAATGTTTAATTTTACCCATGTCATTATCATACATTAGCATATGTCCCGCAGCAATAAAAGTGTTTTATTTGATTTGGGTCAAATAAAACTTCACCCAAACTTCACTTCATAGGATTCGGGTGAGGGGAACATGCCTTGAAAGGGGGTTTAGCAATTGAAAATGTAGAGTTGGAGGGTAGTCTACATGAAACATCTCTCTAAAGTTTTATGTTTAGCTTAATGATATTAACTATAATCTTGTAACTTGTAAATATTTCCCAAGTATACTCTTTAAATTTGAAGTTCTTTAAAAAGTAGCAAGTACAGTAAGTTCAACTCTTAACCACTTCACAGTTTTTACGTAATATTATGCATTGTTATTATTGTTCCTGATTATCCTGTTGTTTGCCATAATATTGTGCAAGAAGCATGTCTATGACAACCCCATGGTGCACAATTAGTTCCGGCATTTTCTACTAGATGTCAGCACTCCTTGGTCCTATGTCATGAGAGTTTGCACCTGGGTGAGTTCGCTGTAGTCACACAGTGCAGACAGCAACCATGTGTTGTATGTTTTCCGGCGTGGAGTATTTTATGGTTATATTTCTAGTATCTATTGTATCTTGGAAATATCTGATATACAAATAGCCCATTGGCTTCGTTTGCCTAATGATGACACGGAGATGGATAGTGAAAATGACTTAGTAGACAACATATAAAAACTAAAAATTTGAATTGAAATTTGAAACCTAACACAACCAGAGAATGGAAACTACAACTCGACAATGGAACAACCCAAGACCCAACAGACATTGCAAACTGCTTCAATAACTTTTTTGCCACAGTAGCGGAAAGAACACTCCAAACCCACCATAACAGGCTTAACACCCCACAAAACGAAGACCCATTGCCAGAAGTAAATTATGAATTGCAATTTCGACCAGTAACCCACAATGACATAAAAAATGCCATTAACTCCCTGAAGCCAAAAACTTCCTCGGGTATAGATGAAATATCAGCAAAACTGACGAAAATCTGTGTAGAAGAATTAACCATCCCTCTGGCAGATATCACAAACAAATCCCTCCAACAAGGAATCTTCCCAGATCTACTAAAAACCGCTAAAGTCTATCCAAAATACAAAAATGGCGAAACTACCAACACTAGTAGCTACAGACCCATCTCACTTATCCCGACTTTCTCTAAAATAATAGAAAAGGTAGTCCTCGACAGGCTACTCCTCCACCTAGAAGAGAATAACCTCCTCACAGGCCAACAACACGGTTTCCTAAAGGGGAGGTCAACCGCTACTGCCCTGATACAACTTGTAGAACATGTAATCGACGAACTAGAAGAGGGAAACACTGTAACAAGTTTTTTCTTAGATTTCAGTAAAGCCTTTGATTGTCTCAGTCATAACAGACTACTCACAAAGTTAAACACCCTTGGAGTGACTGGGACAGAGGCTAAGTGGTTCTACAGCTACTTATATGACAGGAAACAGCTTGTGGAGATACAACACACAGAAAATGGCATCAAACAAAAAATCAAATCTGAACCCACCACTGCGCAACGAGGAGTCCCACAAGGTTCAGTCCTGGGCCCTGTGCTGTACCTCCTCTTCACTAACGACCTTCCTGGCTGTTTGGAGGACAACTGCCATACAGTAATGTACGCCGACGACACAGTGCTCACACTGGCCAATAGATCAGCAGAAACACTTACCAGAAACATACACACCACCCTCAACACTACTAGACTATATTGCACCACAAACGAACTGGTCCTGAACGAAAAGAAAACAGTCCAGCTAAATTTTACCACAAAAAATAAGAACAACGCCAACATAGCATTACCGGGCATAGAATCCAAAAATAACACCAAACACCTTGGGGTAACTATAGACTCCAACCTGGCCTGGACAGCCCACATAGATCACCTCTGCAAGAAGCTCGCCTCCAGCACCTATGTCATAAGGAGGTTAAAACAAATAAGTAGCCTGGAAACAGCAAAAACAGCATATTTTTCTTTATTTGAATCCCACCTCAGGTATGGCATAGCAACCTGGGGGGGAACAAGTAATGCCAACATGGAAAGGCTCTTAATACAACAAAAAAGAGCAATAAGGTGTCTTGCAGACATTGCCCCACAAGAAAGCTGTCGAGATGCCTTTAAGGAGCTCAAGATCCTCACAGTTGTGTCACTCCATATTCGAGAAGTTGTCCTACATGCAGTCACCACAGCACAGACCAGACACAGAGACATACACCGCCACAACACTAGACATGCTGCGAACTTCACACTACCACCTCACCACCTCAGTCTATATGGGAAGAAGCCATCATATAAAGGTGCAGTCTATTTCAACCATCTGCCAGAACATCTCAAGAAAGAACCAATCAAGGGGCTCAAGAATCAACTAACCATATGGCTGCAAGAAAATCCTTACTACACAGAAAAAGAATTTTTTAACACCTGAACCTGTTTTTAAAACACTTTGTATTGACACAATGTACTGTTCTCTACGAATATGTCATTAAAAGAATATTGTCTATTGTCTATTGTCTATTGAATAAAGCCACTAAAAACAATTTTTCTTTGCATAAAAAAGTATATATCTAAACTCTACAAACCTGTCTGTAAAAAAAACACAACAAATATTTAGGAATACTATATATATTTAAATTTTTTAATAAAACTGTTAAGGGGGAAAGTAGCGTATATCTATTTATTGCCATTTTAAAACACATCTGGTAACTATACACCGATGGTGAAACTACATTCTATAGACATTTGGACTAAATAGTCTCAGTTCTTAATATATGCTGCCGTAAAATTGTAGGTAGTATGAATTTCAGTTGGTCAAGAGTGGCAGGGAATCGTTTACAACTTCAGTAACTTATATTTTATTAGTGATCTGATATTTCAAACTCTCATGTATTAGATTTTTGTCCTGTGCAAACTGCAAATAGATAAACTTTCAGAAAGTCCGGTTCCAAGAAGGATCTGAAGACAAAAAGGAAGACTCAGTTGAGGAGGAAACAAAAGAGAATGTGACGAGAGAGGAACAAGAGAGCACTAAAGAGACAGAGTACAAGAGCGAGTTCGAGAGGCAGTTAGCAGTTATCCAGAAACAGATAGAGTCGATACAGCAGCTGCCTAACATGCTGCAAGCCAACCTGCAGGCTCTGCAAGAGCAACTCAATAAGATAGTTGAGGCCAAGGAGTCAGCAGATAAAAAGGAGGTGAGAGATTGCCAGGGATTGTTAGTTATCTTTTTTTACTAAGTAAATATCTGCATTTTTCAAAAATGAGATATTAAGAAATATATTATTTCTTAATATCTAGTAATAAAGTTCTGCTCTAAAATCAAATCAAAATCTTTATTGTCTTTAGGCATATAGCAATCGACATGGTCATCATTTTTGCTATGATAAAACTTATTTTGCTATACGTAATTCTTAAATTAAAACAGCATTGATAAATAGCAAATCAAATCTTAAACTAAATCTATAAATAAAATATATAAATCTTACATATTTAATAGACTTACAATACAGTTATTTCTGAATCTGGCATGTTTAAAAATTCATCGATACTGTAGAAGGGATGAGCAGCCAGTCATCTATGTAACTTACATTTAAAGAGACTAAAAGATAAACCTTTGGTTGAGAGCAGTAACTTATTATATAGTCAAATACACGTATAGTATGGCAAGATCTAATTTTTTCCAATCTTGTAAAGAGTACATCAAGACGATTACCATGCCTTGTAGATTGTTCATGGATTTCATTCCTTACATTACATGTTAAATATCTTTATGAATATAAAACAATAAATAAAATATATAGAGATTAAAAACAGTTAAAATACCTAAATTAAATAAAATGATTCTTCCCCAACTATTAAATGTATATTAGATATTTTAGAAACTGCATTCTGGAACTAAGACAAAGATAGACTCATGGATATTTACATAAAGTTTTATAAAACGAAACATTATATTAGTTATATTATCTATAATAGTTATTGCTGAACATATATTATACACAAGCACTATTTTAGTAACCACTGATAACTTTGATATTGTAAAACTTGCAGTGTAAACTTATTTGGACATTTTTTAGGTAGAGGAAGCTCTAGAACATAAACGAGGTTCAAACTCACATCTTCAGTGGAAGGTATGTAATTTGTTTTGTGTCATTTTTTTAATGTTTACGATGGTACAACAGTAAAATATTTGAAATCAATTTGAATAAACTGTACAATGTATGTGTGCAATAGATCTGGGGCAAAATAAAATTTAGACAAAAAATAGATTTTGCAGTAAAATTAACAACTCTTTAATTTCTTTTCTAACGTGTCATGTTTTTATTATTGTTTTATTTTATTCTAAAATGTTAATTTTAATGGGATTTTATTCCATTCACTGTAACATGACTTTGTAAATTATTTGTGAAATTCTTTATGGCATTAATATATTGCTATTATATTGGTAAAAACAAATAAAAAAAGATAACCAAATGTTTATTTATTGATACTGTAATCAATGGCATTACTATAAAACGTCATATTTACATAAATTTCAGTTGCCCTTTAATTCCTATTATATTAATTTTCATATGAACGCTATATGCATTAGTAAATTCTAATCAAAAATACTTTGCGTGTTCACTACTGCATCCCCACTGTCACTCACTATGTGGTAGAAACCGTCATCCTGGAACACAAAACTATATGGCTAACATATATAGTCAATAGTCAATATACATATGGTTCTTCAATGCTGATTTAATTTTTATTTAAGTGTTTCATAGTTGGTTTTAAGTAGACAAAAAATTGTTTAACTTTTTTACAATTTTAACATCTATAATCTTTTTTTACATTTCGACTTCCACCAAAGCTAGTGTGGCTGACAATTGAGTTTTTTATTTGGAGAAATAAATCTATCGACTTTACAAAATACTAGGTTATGTACTTACACAATTTAGTTGGTTCTGAGGTCCTGGAGCAATACAACTGATTGTTTACCAAACACTGTGGGGAAAGATTTTATTTGTATTCATTACTTTACACAAACAAAAATCTTGTTATAATCAAGCCTCGTTCTTATGAAATCCAACTACCATCCAATAAATACTGATATAACTGAGAATTCAGTTCTTGTCAATATTTGACCTACAGTCCACTTGATGTAGTAATGTAGTATTTTTGATAATTACAATTAAAGTTTTCATCTCATCTTATAAATTTACATTTCCTGTAGTTTCTTCATCAAAAATGTATTAAGAACATAAAGTAACATGATGTACTTTTTAATGTAAGTGGTATGGAATGCTTTCTGTTCTAGATTGATGTTACTGTGGAAGAAAAGACAGAGGAGAATGCAGAGGAAGATGTCCAAGAAGAAAAGACTGAAACTGTTGATGAAGTAATAGAGGAGACAAACATTTGTGAGTCAACAGAGTTAGAAGAAACAAACGTTCTTCCAAATGGTTATGATGAAAACTGCAAAAATATGGGAAAGCAACGCCAAAGAGAAGATGGTGTAAGTTTGGGTAATATAGCAAATTAGATTTTTAAGTTAACATAAAAATAACAATTTTACTTTATTGGTAATTTGCATAATTTTTATATGGAATTGCTAAATACTATATAATCCAAAGAATGGTATTATTAATAATTATTATTACTCTCAAAACAGACATTAAAATTAATCATTTCAACCACATTACATTTCTGATGTTCTACCTTTACATTTACCATGACCAATGTTGATGTTAAGATGTTGTTTGAAGATGAAACATACATCTAGGTCAAATAAAATTATGGGCAAGTATGCATTGAACAAGTCATATTTTAATAGTTTGATTACTCTAAAAGTTTCAATTATTTTCATAAATAATTTATAGTGCACAATCTTACAGATAAAATAAAGTGGCAGTGCATACATCAGTTAATACGTGAAAACTCCATTCAAATTCAGACAATTATTTATAACTTATTATCAGAAGTAGTTTGATTAGAAAATATAAATGTTTTGTAAGTCAATTAAGCCATACAAGATAGTAGGGTAATGAACAACGCATGAATCAGCACCATAACTGAACAATAAGATAACCTAAGCATTTCTAGAGTTAGTTCTAAGCATTTGGAAAATCCCTATCATGATTTTATGGTTAACGCAAATCACAATTAAAACTTAATATGATTAGGTACATTTATGTATTGAACACTATAAATATATTAAATGGAATCCATTTGAAGTTTCATCATTATACATATTCAAAATTTTTGAGAATTAAAAATGATTCAGTGTAGCGTTTTAGATATACTGTAACAACAGTATTATGCCTTGCGTACAAAAATATAGGTCTTTAAAAAAGTGTTTGCTGTCCGTTCTTGCCTAATACATCATGTCTTCTGTTATTAGCTCTCCTAGAGTATATAACATAAAAACTAGATATATGTACGTGTAAACACAATCTGACTTTTATGATGAAAAGTTTTATTTAACAGTGTAAACAAATTCTAATAATAATAGTCCTTGTACAGAATACAGGAGTAAACTAGATGTATATTTTCAGGAGGGATCAGTGTGTAAGCCTCCAATGATCAGGAATTTTCCACGCACCGTGGCGGAGAGGCCTATTGTGTTGCCTGGTGGCCGAAAGTGGTACAAACCACGAGATGCTTACAATGAGGACTTCATTGCAGAGACCATCATCAACCAATCTGAGGTTCTTGTTGGCTCGACTATTGGGTAAGTGTCTGGTAGATTAAGAGATGCTTACAATGAAGACTTCATCAAAGAGATCATCATCAACCAATCTGAGGTCCTTGTGGGCTCCACTACTGGGTAAGTGCATGGTAAATTAAGAGATGCTTACAATGGAGACTTCATCACAGAGATCAGCTTCAACCAATCTGAGGTCCTTGTGGGCTCCACTATTGGGTAAGTGTCTGGTAGAATAAGAGACGTGTACAATGAAGATTTCATTGAAGAGATCATCATCAACCAATCAGAGGCCCTTGTGGGCTCTACTATTGGGTAAGTACTGTATTTGGTAACTTGACCTAGTTTTAATAAATGTAGGTCTTATTTCACATGAAACGTGAGTACTTTTTCATCCATTCAGAGAATAAGGTAACCATAATTTTAGATAGATTGATCAGAAATAAATTTTGTCTAATCAGATCCTGTATTATTCATACAATTATATTCAGTTTTGTATCCTTTATTCTAATTTTATCTTAATGAATTTAACAAGCTTCTCAGAAAGGTGTCCTGCATGAAAAGTCTTGTTTGTTGTCCTCATTCTGCATTTTGAAAAGGGGTGTTGTGCTTTTTAAAATTCATAAATAGAACTTCAAGTAGCCTAATATTACAAATCCCTATAGAAGACTTAAAAAGTGTTATAATTTTACAAGTTAAGAGGGAAGAAGGAAACAGAAGGAATAGCTGATTATTTCTTCATTTCCCTCACAATGACAATTTTGGGGCAACCAGTATACCACAATAATATTGTGTATTAATTACGCATTGACCATGGACAACGTTTATGCGATAAGCAGTAAGCAAAAAACTTACCCTACTATCTTTCTGATCGATAACAACATCGTTGTCTCCTCTAGTGCCCTCTCATTTCTCTTCCTACAGTTGCCTTTTTCAACTTGAGTGTGTAACAGCACACAAGTTTCGTCGCAGGTGACAATTAGTTCCTTTTAAATTTGCCATATGCTCATATTAAATTTGAAGCTTGGAAATGAAACATGAATAGTAATCAATTATATCATTTAAAGTAAATGGTTTACTTTTATGTTTCTATACTTTAACAGTGTATTTGTTCTATTTGGATGTGACTGTTTAAATAAATTGAATTCTATTTACTATTATAAATAAAAATAGATTGGTTACAGATAAAATAATTAAAATTGTTTGCAGATTGAATTTCCGCAAGTATGAACCTCCAAAGTTTGACGCAGCCAACTCTGCAGTGTATCGACTGATCCGAGAAATAGAGAACAAGTGTGATGATGGGGTTGGCCTACCAATTGAGGGTCGACCAGAGAAACTTTTGGCTGAAGAGGATTACTTTCCACCAGTAAGTACGGTTTGTAAAGTGTCAATTTATCTAACATCAAACTAAATCAAATAATTTTTTTAATGAGAATTTTCGTGCAGATTGGCTAGAACAATTTTATGGGGTAAAATGGTAAAAATTTCATTATTAAGGTGTTTTATTTTATGAAAATAAAAGGAATTTTGGTTGTACAAAATTAAAATTCTATCTTTGTAACTTTTAAATGAAAATGTTCAGAGAAATGCTTTCTTTGCAATTTTTGAAAGTTTATAATTATCAACACATAGTTTAAATTAAAGTCCCTTTTTGTGTTGGTCTGTTTGTGCATTGATATGTTCTAAATTACATTAAATGTTCTAATTTCACGGTTATTATGTATAAAATTTAATGCAATTTATAATATTTTATAACTATAAATAACTTAGTGATCAAATATTTTTAAGCGATGAATTATAGAGCTTTTCTTAACCTGAAGACGAGTCAGAATTTTGCAGATATGTGATGTTGAGTTTAGCCAACATGATCGACTAGTAAAAAATACAATCTAAATCTATAGTATTATTTTGTATTCATACATGTTTTTGTTTCAGATTAGCAAAAGACATTTCTTTGCAGCTCGTCTAGCCGCACAAACCAATGTAAGTAGTTCTATTATTTGTTGCCTTTTTCACAAAAATATGTACGTTATTAGAAAAAGAACCACTTTTTAGATTTTTAAAATATAAAAGTAAATGAAACTACTTTCTATTTATTTTTAGCATAATCTATAGTTGCATTAAAAACTAATAGCTTAATGGATTATTTTTTGCAAACCAGTCAGCTGCCGACCCTAAACTTTTTCTTACTTTTTAATTCATCAATAGGTTGTTTTGTCACCCAGCGAGTACAAACTTATAAACACTAAGTCTTTTAGTTTTACGTTATAAAAATCAACTATTGATAAAATCTGGAAGAAAAAGTGCTGTATAGTGTTATTGCATTATACAGGGTGACAATTAAGTCTGGAACCTCTTTTTTAATTTTTGAACCACAATAGAAAGAAATACCAAAGTTCACACGTGCTTTCTGGTGATAGTAAACGCACACATCTGCTCAATTACCGACTGGATAATCCCTTTGGGGGACGGTCCACAAGGAGTCAGACAAAATTCTTAAATAGCAGCATAGGTCAAATTTGGTAATCAAATTAAAGGTCTTACTTAGCAGAGTACTATGCCGCAAATCGGACTTCAAAAGGTGGATTCATTCAGTAGTTATAGCTATTTGAATTTTAAAAACAATTGAACAATGTAAAATTATTAAGTATTACAAGTAAACACCAATTTTTAAGTACCTGTGATCAAAGTAAGTGTTCAAAATGTTCCCCTCCCATCGTCTGGCAATGTCCTAGGCGGTTGTAAAAGCCATCCACTGCATTTTTGAAGGTAGTCAACGAGGAATATCTTGAGCTTCTTGGTCTATGAGATTTTCTTAGGTGCGCCAAAATCTCGAGGCTTAGTACGATAAACTTTATCTTTGATTTATCCCCAAAAAAAAAATCCAGCGGAGATAAATCAGGGGAACGAGCAGGCCAATCTACTGCACCACGTCTTCCAATCCATCTTGTGAAGGAATATTTGTATCAAAAGTATTCTCTAACAAGGAGAGCAAAAGTGTGGTGGCACGCCATCTTGTTGGAAATAAATTCATTGAAAATTGTCGACCAAGAGCAGCTTGTAGTGCAGGAATTATCTCATTTTGGAGCATAGCTAGATACGATTCACCATTTAAATTACCATTGATAAATAATGGGCCCATAATTTTATTTCCTATAATACCTGCCCAAACGTTACGTTTCTGTGGATGCTGTGTATGACTCAATCTGCCACTTTCACATTCTAACAGTAGTTGTGTTATTGGTAATAATTATTGATTCCTGGCTTCGATTACTACATTGTCAGATGATGGGAGGGGAACATTTTGAACACTTACTTTGATCACAGATACTTTAAAAATTGGTGTTTACTTGTAATATTTAATAATTTTACATTGTTCAATTGTTTTAAAATCAAAAATAGCTATAACTACTGAATGAATCCACCTTTTGAAGTCCAATTTGCGGGCATTGTACTCTGCTAAGTAAGACCTTTAATTTGATACCAAACTTGACCTATGCTGCTATTTAAGAATTTTGTCTGACTCCTTGTGGACCGTCCCCCCAAAGGGATTATCCGGTCGGTAATTGAGCAGATGTGTGCGTTACTATCACCAGTAAGCACGTGTGAACTTTGGTATTTCTTTCTATTGTGGTTCAAAAATTAAAAAAGAGGTTCCAGACTTAATTGTCACCCTGTATGTGACAGTTAAATTATATTTCATTTAAATCATTTTGTAACTGAACAACATTCTAAATAAATTTGTTGTAGTGTTAAATTGTAATAGATAAGACAGACGACTACTTTGTTTAGATAATGATCTTACACACCATTATTTTATTTATTTTCTAATTTATCTACAACTGTTTGTTATGGTCTTGTAACAGGTACACAAATTGTTGTACAGTAAAGTTTGTTCTCGCAGGTCTGAAATAGCAGTTATTAATAGAAATAGCAGCTTTTATACTACCTTTAACATAGTGTAATCCAAATTAGTGAAGACATCAAAGAAAACAAAATGTTTATTAATAATTTTTTGAACATTCTGTGTATTACACTTGTATATACAAATTAATCATGTTCACAGTTATCACAATTTACAACCACAATTTGGCATGTTTCCCTGCGTGGACTGTAACAACGTTGCAAGATTATAGTTTTAGGACTTGGCCTCAACAGCTCAACAAGGAATCATTGAGCTCATCTCAAAGTTTTTGCCAAGGCTTTGCATAATTCACTTCAACCTCATATGTTGCTGGTTGATAATGTGACAATGTATGAAAACAAGACATGCACACGTGAAAGGTATAGAAGAAAAAAGTTTAATAGAGTATGTGAGAATTGTACACAACAAAGCCTCCTCCCTCAGTTTATACAATAAACATTACTCATTTTAATAGAATATTAAAATACGATTAGTTTTATGAAATGGACGTAAATAACGGAGAGCCTCAAACTAATATAGTTGCTACCGAATGTTGTCTAGGTTGTCAAAAAGGTTGATTTGAAAACTACAGACACGACTTAGTAATGCATTTTGGAAAATATTGAAATGGAGTCTGCAGTTTGTTATAGCAAAGTATAAATGTTCATATGCTGCAACTGTGTGTCTTAGCGGAATCTTTCCACATTTTCCAGAAATGTTTATAGGAATTATGAATAAGATTTTCATTTATAATAATTATTTTTCAGGAACATGTAGAGAAAATTCTGCAAGATACTAATGAAGAAGATATAATCTCAGTATAACTCGTACTGAAATTGTATGAGATAACAACTACTGACGTCTCTTTCTGACTACACTCCATCAACTCTAATTTGTCCCTTTGGTCATATATTTATTTATGTAATATATAATTAAAATAAATTTAACACTTAAGTAAAAAATACAAATAATATTGTAATTAAAATTATAGTTAGTTTATTTATTTTATCCCTTTTGCTCTCTACATATTTTCATTTTGGATAAATTGAGAGTTCAATGAATCAAATTAACACCAACAAACTAAATTTCAACACTTACCAAGTAGGTACTGTTTACTCCAAGATAATAGAGACAATTTGTTACACAATTGCTGAACCTAAATTTGAAAGAGTATCAGGTGGTTATTGTTGAATGTTATTAAATAGAAATTCTTATTTTATATCTGAAAGTATTTCTTTGCCAATTAAATATTATTCACTATAATATATGCCTGTTTAAGTCTCGCATTAATACTGGCAAAGATCAATTAAATTCCAAGTATATCTATTCTGTTTTCAATTTGTAATATTTGAATGTTCTATAAGAGTTCAGTCATCTTCATTAGTATACTCATCTTTCCACTCTTGTTAATTATTAAATATTTAATCTCCACTATATACTTTCAAGTGCTCTAATACTCATTAACTTTGTAAAAAAGCACTTTATTACAATTAGTTTACATTTACTCAACACGTGGTTGCTCAAATTCACCAATTCTTTTGTAATTCGCTATAGAAATATATCTTTTTATAAGAAAATTTGTTTCTTACATTACATTAAACAAATGTACACTCTTTTTATTTATTTTACTTAGAACCAATAAATACAAAACAAGTTTGATTATTTGCATGAACAAATAAGACGAGGTGTTTACAGTTGGAGTACCAATAAAGAAAGGAGAATGATGAAGGGCGAAAGCGGGGGATAACGGAAGTAGAATTCCTTAATTTTAAATCTCGGACACAAACTTTAATGTGTTTAAAGTTTAATATCTTGATTCAATACGGTTTATAAAATATGAATTTCTTTTGTAATTTTTATATTAATTGTTTGAATTCACTATAATATAAAGTTATTTTATCTTTTCCCTATTAATTAATTCCAGTGGACCTCAAGAAGTTTTCATGTGGCAAAAAAAGTGGTCAGGTGTATAAAAGGTCTGGGGGATAGAGATTCATGTCAAACTATATTTCCTGAGCTTAAAATACTCACATTAGGTACCTAGTCTATTTATCTTCTACAGTCTCACCCATGTCAAGGAAAACTTAAATAGTTTTATTTCAAGAGGTTCAATCCACTGTTACAATACCAGAGGTCAAGATCTATTGGATGTAAGATATGCTAGACTGAGTAAAACCCAAAAGTCTTTTGGCTTTGTTTGTATAAAGCTTTTTAATAAATTGCCCTTGAACATTAGAAACCTTCCAATTAACACTTTTAAAACAAAAATTAAAAGCTGTTAATTGCTGCATTCAAACTTTTTCTGAGATCAACTTATGAACAAACAGTACAAAATCTAATGTACATCAACTTTCGTCTCCGACAAAATGAAGATGTAAGCCACCCGGAAGTTTTTGTAGAAAATGAGCTCTTAGAGAATACTGACTCCACCAAGTTCCTAGGGATGTACCGCGACAAAGTTCTAACCTGGAACAATCATGTTGACTATATCTGTTCTCGTGTTACTTCAGGCATCTACGCCCTGCATAACCTTGCCAACTATTGTTCACAAAAAGTCAGTCTTTGGCGTATTTTAGCCTGATTTATCCATACCTGACATATGGTTTAAGGCTTTGGGGCAGCTGTGCCAAATACAATCTATTAATTAAGAGTATTCAGACAACAAAAAAAGCTGTCAGAATAATTTCCCAATTAAACTTCAGAGAGTCGTGTAGGGATGCTTTCAGGAAGCTTGAATTGCTGACTCTGCCCTGCCTCTATATATTGGAGGTCACCCTGTATTATCGATCAAAGTGTGTTCTTATACGGGGTATTGATGTTCACTCCTATGAAACTAGAGGCAGGGAGAGTTACTGTGCACAACAGCATAGGACAATGGCTATCGAATGCTTGCCGTCACAGGCTGGAGTAAAATTTCTCAATCGGCTCCCTGAGGGTTTTATACAGTTGTATAATTTAAACCAGTTTAAAGTTCTTCTGAAGTGCCTACTGGTGTCGAATGCGTTTTATTCTGTCAAAGAGTTCATGGCTGGCTGCTGGGAGAATTAGAATCAAAATTTAAAAAAATATTAATTAGTTAGAGCCCCGAATCTCATGTTGAATGATTGTTAACGTGAATGGGCAAGAGATGTAAGTTTGAATGAGTATTGTAAGTATGAATGTGTATAGTAAGGATTTTAACTAATAATATAAACCTGACTTTTGCAATGCAATGTCTTGTCAAAATGCAATAAAAGAATTATTATTATTATATGACAAATATTCACAAATACTAACCAGTTATTATATCCATATTTAGAAGTAGTAGTTGGTAATTGAATAGAATGAACTCACGAGACAAACTAATGAGCAATGCCGAATTCACTGATGCATTCTTGTAAAGATAAAAAATTGGTGCGAGCCTTGGGACAGTGAGACTCATGTAACTTGCAGCTTTCCAGAGGATGATGGGAATTCGGCAGTGATCATGTAATCTTCGAGCTAACCTATAGCAACATATGTTTTTCTAGTTAAAAATATTTCTCAAAACCTTACTTCATTCATCCAAATGTTGAGCTTTGCGAAAATCTATATATATATATATATATATATATATATATATATATATATATATATATTACATGTTTGACCTTTTGTTAGCAGTATGTACATCCTATATTAGTGTTTAGCAATTTCAACCTAGTGTTATTTCACGTTATCAACCACATGGTGGTCATCTGCATTCAAGCAAACGTTTTATTTCTACTGTTTCCAACCATTGAACTAGACCAATAAAAATTTGTGTTTTCTTCAGTCAGTAGCAATTTCAAACAGTTTTGTATTTTTTTTTTCGTTATCACTTAAGGTGTTAATACATCGGCCGATCTAAGTTTCAAGAAGGAATGGCTGTATCTCAGTTATTAAAGCCACATCAAAATAAAACGAGTTTTTGTTGACGTCAATAAAATTCTGTTTGTTTTTAAAGGTTTTTGAATAGACAGTCCAAAACAAGACGACACAAGAGAGTTAATTTACTAACTCTTGCACTTAAAACACAAAAATCAACATCAAGTATTAAAACTAAGCTATAGAATACAGGTCACAGTATATCTGCACTCGACGCATAATAAACCAAAACTGACCAGAGGCCAATAGTAAATGGCAATCGTCATGGCAGAAACGATTTTAATAACTAATGTTGTGTTTTGCTTTTATTAAGAGCACATTTTAGAGTTAATGGAGTTAACTAACACATAACACAATGCTTGTGATTCCTGACTTGTGTGTGTCACAAAGCTCCGGTAACATTTGTTTATTTTAAACTAGATTGTAGTTATGTGTAAGGTTAGTTATCTATCTGAGGAAGAGATCATATTGCAGATCTCGAAACGTAGTGTTTCTGATTTGTTGTATCACTAAAATGATAGCAAATTGCCGGAAAAATCCTGTTTTCTTTAGTAATTTTATTGTAAAAAATTCTATAGTTATAATAATTAGTATCAAGCTGCATGTTTATTAGAAAAAAAGCAATAGTTTAAAATTTTTTTAAGTAGTCAGTGAATTAATATAATAAATAGGTTCAAATATATCAAAATTCAATTGCTTACTTTACTGGTTTTAAATTATTTAACTCGTCAATACTAGGACATTACATGGTCGGAAAGGCATTTTACTGCATTCCGCATGAAGTTCTCGAATTTATTTTAATATGAGCTTAACATTTACTTTTTAATAATATTTTATTATTATTTATTTTTATTTTATTCCTGAAATTGATCCAAACAAAATGTGTCCTACTTTGGTTGTGGACTTTCCTTTTTTGTGAACATTTGTTAAAATATGTTATAAAATGAATTAAATGGGTTATTCCATAACTTCAGATGTATCACAGGTTGAAAGCACATTATATTATTTTTTAGACAGGTCAAATATAAAACACGTTTTAATAGGCTATGATTTTGTATATGTCTTACACAATTTTGGTTCAAACAATTCCAGGGAAGTGTAACAGTGAGTAAATTTTATTACTTCTAAGAATTATATTTCTAAATGGTAAAATCAGTAATCTAGAGGTTTTGTACTTTTGTTTTATTTTTGTAAGTACAATACTACCACTATCTATATACCACTACTTGTGTATTCATTAATAACACAAGTTAGTAAGGACTTACAAATTGAGTATAAATCAGCAGATATGCTATGAATACAATTTTTATTATTTTGAAGGAATATTGGAACTCTGGAATGTACATCTTCTAACCATAAGTTACTCATGACCCTTATTGCCATAAAAAGTTACGATCCATACAAGTAGACCTTCCAGATTTAAATTAATTTGATGGTGATCTGGGCAATTGCATTGGATTTTGTATGGAAGTTTGTAGGATACATTATTCAAGTAAATCAGAAGATGAAGACAAATCCGAAATTTTACTTCATCAGGGTCAACTTCTAAAACATATACTAAGACGTAAGATATAACGTAAAACCATACGTTTTATAAAACAGCGCAATAAATCCATAAACTTAACCACACCACAGCACCTATTTTTTAAATCTGTCAGAACAGAGAAGAAATAAGATATGTTTAAGAAGCATTTTACCAGTGCATAACCTTAAAAATAGCTAAGATAAAGTTTTAAGATTAGTTTAAGAATAATTAAATGGGTATTAGTGGAAAATTGTATTTTGGATTATTTGATGTCTGTCCACAGATACCTCAAAACCAAACTTACATATCAGACTTGACATTTTGCATGAAGTTTCATTTATATGTTGGCAGCACTGAATCAGAATCAGAATCAGAATCAGAATCAGAATCATTTTATTGTCGTCCAACAATTACAAAATTGTATTGACAAAGTCAAGTGTGATATTAAAAATATCACTAAGTAGGCCTACAGAGCCTAAAATAAATACAATCTATATCTACGTTAAAAGTTTTTAAAATTGTAAGTCACTAAAAATTATCATTAAAAATCTCATCTACAGAATAAAACGTTTTTCTCTTGAGCCACTCTGCAAACAACATTCTTAAACCTACCAAACAGAAATTGATCTAGCACTTAATGGTAACTTATTGAATAGCCTAGCTCCGGTTATTGCATAGTTCTGTTGAGTTTTACTTAACCTAGCATATTGTTACATCAATTGTATTTTTAATTCTAGTGTTGTATTCATGGTTAAAGCTTCTAAGATTGAAAGAGTCAAAGATTTTCCTTAACAAAAACTAAACTGTGTAATATATATATACATGGAAGCGTAAGTATACCCAGTTCTTCAAAAAAATGGCCCTACAGGACTCATTGTCGCTAATTCCTACTATACAGCGTATGGCTTTCTTTTGCCACTTAAACACAGTCTTGGCTCCACTAGAGTTGCCCCACAGTTAAAAACCCCATACAGAAGGTGTACATTAAAAAAAGCGTAATATGCACTAATGACTAGATTAAGACTTGTATACAATTTTAGTTTTTTTAGTAGAAATATCACTCTTGCTAATCTAATACATAAATGGTTTGTATGGATTCCCCAGTTAAGCTTTGAGTCTAAATTGATACCAAGTAGTTTTACAGACTTATTTTCAGCATTACGTAAACTAAAGACAATTTCCTCGGTCTTGTTATTATTAACAGTTAATTTATTTAGCAGAGAACCAGAGATAGGACCTTTCCCTCATATAGCCCATAATGACATCAATTTAATTTTGAGTCTCTGTCTGATGATAACAGAGTAGTATCATCAGCATACAAAAACAACCTTTACCAGGGACAAATTTAGGGAGATCATTAATGAAGACAGTAAAACAAGAAGGGGCCCAAGACTGAGCCCTGGGGAACCCCGCTTGCCACCCTCTTAAGTCCTGATCTCTGGTCACCTACTTTGACAAGCTGAAGTCTATTGCTCAAATAAGACATAATCAAAGACAAAGCATTGTTCTCCAGGACCATAATATTTCAATTTTTGAATGAGTTCATCATGAGGTACAACGTCAAATGCCTTACTTAAGTCTAATAACACAGCAGCTGTTTCTTCCTTATTTTCAAAGTTATTCAATACATAAGAGACAATATTATCTACAGCTTTAACAGTTGACAGATTTTTCCTAAAACCCATACTGAGATGAAGAAATCAAATTATTGTACTCAAATAATATTCCAATTGGTTTTTCACAATAGTCTCTATTAACTTTGATATAACGGGTACTAGGGCAATAGGCCGATAATTGTTTAAATTCATTTTGTCACCCTTCTTATGCAAAGGTACCGTTATTGTTATTTTAAGGCACTGTGGATATATTCCATCAGTAAGCACCCAGTTTATCAGCTGTGTTAAAGGATAGATTATAACATCTAATATTTCCTTTAATACAAAGTTGGAAAGTCCAATAGACATCTTCTGATCTGGAATTACTTAACCTATACACAGAACTATATACATCTCTACTATTTACAACTGTCCACTTAAAACTACACAGGCCAGGGGGTTTAATACCTGACGATTTCAACATATCAACAGAACTTGCTACATCTAAAATATCACAGCTATTTTTTAACACATTAACAACATTAATAAAAAAGCTATTAAAATCATCAGCTGTTATTGGGATTTTTTCTTTGGCTTTGTTAGGCACACGACCTGTTTCAGCGTTTATAACTTTCCATGCAGCCTTACAATTTATTGTGTGACTCAAAAAATAAACTTTTCATTTGCTCTTTTTTTAGCCAAAATAATTTCCTGCCTATACATTTTCTTAAGCCTACCATGAATTGCCATGCACTGAGGATCAGTCCTTCCTTTTTCATGACTTAAGTCTAGCAATAGCCTTATTTCCCTTAGCAGAGGAGTGTACCAGTTCAACTTTAAGCTTTTTGACTTATATCTAGGCCTACTATGGTTGACAAGACTTTTCTTTTTTAGAGGGCATGATTCATTCAAACACATCAGATAAAACTTGCAGAAAAGTTTGAAAAGCTAACTCAACATTAGTTACTGTTAAAAAGATGCTATCCCAGGTTACAGATCTTAACCTATGCTTAAGTCTATCTAGACAAGGTTTGCTCAACGGCCTATGTGTTTCAAATGTACCGTGGACTATTTTGAAAATATTCAGAAGATGAGGTTAGGTGTTGCATATTATAATTTAAAAGTAATAATGCACAATGGTCAGAAAGATGAGGTTGGTTAATTTCACAGGTAAGCATTGAGGGGTGTAGGTTAGTGATAAAATTATCAAGACAGGAGGCAAGGCGGGTGGGCTGGAAATTTAAACAGACAAAATCAAGAGATCGTAGAATATTTACAAAGTTTTGCACTTTAGGGTCGTCACTTTTTGGATCCATGTTTATATCGCCCCGCAATTATCATCATGAAATTTCTGTATTTATTTACAAAGTCAATAAGATTAGCCAGCTTCTCTGTAAAAGATGTCGACTGACGAATCAGGTGTACGATATACAGACACAGTTCAGTAAGCGCCAAGTAGGAAAAACTATCACAGCGACTTCAAATTGCTTAATTTCACACAGGCAATGGATGTCAACAACTTCAAACGCATGTAAAAAAGTGTTTTTCACAAAGATTGCCACTCCGCCAAATGAAGTAGGCCTACAATAACGAGCAGCTAGTAGAAAACCTGCTGGTTGATAAAGCAATATTTCATCGTCCACACACCAGTGTTCGTTAATGCAAAGTATGTCACAATTGACATCCTCAAGGAAAACATCCAACTCGTTAACTTTATTTTTAATTGACTGAGTGTTTATGTGCACAAAATTTACATCCAATTTCGAACCAGATATAGATTGAGAAGGAATTGGATCACTCACCCTAACTGCAAACTTTGGTAGGCCTAAGTTACCAAACTCACACCATGGTTTGATTCCAAAAAAGACTCACTAGGAACATTATGAGAATTATTCTTCTGATTATATCGAAGTTCTGAGTTCAGGGATGGTGCATCCACTCCATGGGGCTTTGTATGGGATTATTTGCAACATTAGCAAATATTTTTACATTGTTATTATGACAGAAAAGGAAAATAGCAGAATGAATAAATTTGTGAATAAACTAAGTACAACCATATGAGATTTAACATGTGACATTTTTATTAATGAAGTAAACAAACTGAGTGAAAAGTCAATGTTAAAGTTGTGTTGTAGCACACTCTCCACACTCTTTTGTTAAAGTAATGACAAAATGTGAATTTATCATGTGACAAGATATATCGAAAAAGGTTTCATCTATAGAATTAAATTTTTGTAGAACTTAAAGTTAAAACTTTGCATGAAACTACATTTATACAAAGAGAAGAATGAGTTCTAAGATGGTACGTATCCAATCGCCATGCTAGCTCTCTTTTATCTGCGTTTTTGTACGAGTGTCTGTCTATTTGTCCACAGGACAAATCTCAAATTTGCAAACAACTTAAGCAAAGCATGTTACGCGACACGTGTGGAGTATTCCTAGCTTGTTTATTATACGAGTTTACAAGGATGTAGCCAGCAAGGGAGTCCAAGGGGTTCGGACCCCCCTCATATTATCAATTGCTTTTTTAGTAAAGGTTACTATTATTACTTAAATAATTCAGTATTACTGAAATGTACTGCTGAAAGATTGTTCTCAACAAAGAAACGGGTCAAGAATTGTTTAAGGAACAAAATGGGATGTTACTCTCTGTCTACTAGGAAAAATATCAGTTGTCTGGATCTCCACCATCCCCCCCCCCCCCAATATTTTTCCTGGCTACTTTCTTGTATATGGAATGAAAATATGACACTGTGTAAAGAGAAAGGATACTTAAATAAAATCCTAAATAAACTATGTCAATGAAGCCACTCACATTTCAAAGTTTCATCAAACATGTCCAAGAAACAAATGTGACACATGTGTTGTGTCGGATCTTATGTCCGAGAAATAAATGAAAGGGGATTGAAAGAAATAACCTCATAATTTTTAATTGATTCTTCAAAAATAATACTGTACAATGCAAATATTTACATAATAACACTGTTCATTTCTAAAAATGGACAATACATTTTACTATAAAACTAATTTATAAACTAAACAAAATCTTAGGAAAAGAATTAAACTTGTATTAAATCTACTTCTTAAAATTATCACATAGTACTCGTAACATGTTTACAGGATGTCTGAGGGCATCTTCCAGGAGGATTTAGCCCAGAGGATTAGTCTTGACTAATCCTATCTTCTGTCAATAGTTGCTGCATTTTCAACTGCAACTGCAGAGCCGTTTTCAGGTCCATGTTGTTCAGTTGATGAGCAACACTTCTGGCCCACAGATCAAACTCCGTCTCTAAGTTTGCAGATGAACCACTTGGATACACGGTTTTAAATCCTGCATTCAAAGAACAGGGAGGGATAGGTGAAGAAAAGGACTTCCTCTTCTTGTCGGGTGGCATGTTCTGACACGTAGGACTGTTCTCTTCACATATGTCCGTGACGTTGCGGAGGGGGTCATCGTAGGAGACAACGAAATCAGTTTCAGTCTCAGTTTTGATGAAAACCTCACCTCTGCCCTCTTCATTCTGCTGACAAGAAACGGGTTGAAACAATTAGTGAACACAGAAATTTTCACAACTCTTCACAATGTTCAAATCATGTATTGTAAAATATTAACTTTCCAGAACCAAGACTTTAGCCGATCTACAATATACGGGCTCGTACGTTTAATATGAACTTAATAAAATAGCTATAAAGCTACAGTCGTATCAAAGTTTTGCCCTTCACTGCACTTGCGCAAAGGGCTAATTTGTTGGGTCCATAAACAGGGGTTCAATAAAAGCAACAATAACAAGCATCTTTCCTTTTCAACAATCCACAACTTCATAAGTAAATATAATACCTTTTGATGTTGATATGATTTAGCCATTTTTTTTAGACTTTGAACAAAACTATAGTGATGAATGGATGATGAATTAACATGAAACAGTGATACAATTTCAAGCTGTTTAAACTTAAATTTAACTTGTAAATCAGTGGTATTCAAAGTGGAAGTGTTATTTGAATAAGTGAAACTAATATGTAACTACATATGTAAGTAGTAAATTTTCATTGACTGAACAGTTATTAATTAGGAATTATCTATTTAAAGTTTAACTCACTCAAGGAAAGGCCTAAAACATGATGTGGAAGAGAAGTGCTTAATTGGCTTTAATTGGCATTAAAACATAGTCACACAGAGAACATTACATTTAAAAAAGTCTTTTGATTACAAAAGCTACTTAAAAAAAACTATTTTTTAAATCTCAAAACTTAAATTAAACATATTTTATTATAAACCAGTGGCACTGCCGGATTCAAACTGACTATCAGCCTTGTGACGTCATACAGACAACCTGTTCCAGACAACTGCAGGCTTCTTATCTACAACATTGTTCACCAGTTTGCAGCTTATCTCTAATAGCTTTGACAGACTCTTTCTCCAAATCATTGTTGTTCTTTGTAGATTACTAGCTGGTAGTTGTACTCTATTTATTTAAATCACAGTCAATTTGTCACTAATTTATATATTTGACTTGGCATAAACTAAGTAGAATATTTATATTAAAGAATATTTCAATTTGCTTTTTTAATTATTTTTCTAAAACTTTATAATATAAACATATATTATAAACGTATAAAACTGTAAATAGTAATTAAATTTTAGATAAAAAGATTTGGTTGATTTAGATAAAATGTTTTTGGAATAAAAAGTTGTTTTAACTATGTAATAAAAAATTACTGTAAAATATAATTTGTAAAGATAGTTTTCATAGTTTAAAACTGTTGATAAAATATTACAATTTGATACTTAATATTAATGAACTTAAAACTGTAAACTAAATTTTTACTCTGAAACTTAGTTAGAATATTTTTTTTCCCTTAAATATAAGCCATTTTTTAGTTATCTTTTGACAAAATATTTTTTCTTGTGTCTTGAGTGAAGTTGTATTTTAGTTTCATTGTATTATTTTTAAATATATTTATTTTGATTTTAGTTATTAATGATATTAAAAGAAAACAAAAATTGTAAATGGCTTCTCCCTCAAACAGCTTGTCAGGTAATGTACCACCAGGCTGGGAACGGGTGGAAAAGAAGCGCCCATCTGGGTTAACAGCAGGGAGAATTGACGTCGTCGTACATAACACCAGGAGGAAAAAAACTGTACGCAGCAAAGGCGATCTAGAGAAGTACATAAGGAAAAAGGTCTGAAACTGGATGTTAACGCTTTTTAATTTTTCAGCTGGTGCGAAAAAGAAGGGTCGCACCATGTCATCTGCTGAAAGCTCTACAAGTCAAAGCCCCTAACAGTGAAACGTCAATCACCACTCCAATTGAGAGTTTAAATGGAACTGAAAGTGTAAACAGATTCCTGCATAACTCCACAAGAATCCCAATCAAACCAAAGTGATGCAGAGGAGGCTGTGCGTGATCTAACAACAGAACTCCTGACTGATAGGGGTGGTACAACGGAGAAAAATAACCTTGATCGTACAAAAGAGCTATTAAGTAAAAAAATACCTCACTGATCTTACAATACAAACCGTACCTAGAAATTTTGAATAACAGGTTTCTTCAGAAAAAGTCCTGTATTATTCTCAACCCATTGATTGTACACGGCTTAAAAAAATCTGACAGATTCTTCCTTCTTAACGGAACATCACGACTTGAAATCCAAGAACGTGATTATTATGCCAGTAAATGATTCAGAGGATCTGTACACAGTTGGCCATGGGACGCATTGGAGCACATTAGTTTACGATCGTGCAGCTAACAAGTTTTTCTACCTGGATTCAGTGAACAACCTTAACCTACCGGCAGCAAAAATTGTAGCACAGAAACTGGCAAGTCACTTGGGTCTTGACATGGAAACCTCCGAGTTTGTGTCTACTTAAGAGCCCTCAGCAGTCGAATGGCTTTGACTGCGGGGTCTTTGTATGTTGGAATGTGAATCCCTAGTTCAAGACATCACCATGGATTCAGCTTTGAACTTCGGCTTTTTTGCAAAATGCCACTCTTATGCAAAAGAAGTAATAACCAAAAGATCATTAATTGCGTATGTATTTTACAGCTCTTTACAAATTACAAAAGAAGAACTATATGATTTTAATGATCAAAAAGCCTGGAAAACGTCATGAAGAGGGACAATACACAACCAATGTGTTAGAGAGGGGAGAAAGAAGGCAGGGAGGCGACAGTCAATGGTTCAAAGTGGCATCCTCACGGCATTATGGACAAAAGCAGCTAGGCCCAGCCAAATTTCAGTTACCCACAAGCAATCGTTACGATTTACTAAGACCATCTAAATCTGAAAGTAACCTCAGTGCACAAAAAGAATCAGATACAGCCAACTTCAAAAATTTCCACAAGCCCAGGACTTCAAAAAAAGTACTTAATGGTAAAAATTGCATAACAAAGACTCAAAATCATAAAAAAAAAGTATTTTCAAGAAAATGTGTGGTAATGTACCCCAAAACAAATTTAACTATTTGCTCAGACAGCCAAGGGAAGGGCCTTGCTAATGAAATTGAAAGTATAACTGGAGGTAAGTTTAATGTTTTCGGCTATGTAAGAGCTATAACAACTCTTGGTCAAGTGGTTGATTCAGCAATGACTCAAGAAAAAATATCCAGTTGTAATCATTGGTGGAAGTAATAACAGTCTTCAGGGTAACTGTTCCGAGATATACAAGGATTTGGAGTCTAAACTCAGTCAACTTAGTAAATCTAGGCCTGCCTTTATAACGACAAATCCCAACCAGATACGACTACCCTCTTAAGCACCCAGTAAACAATCGACTGAGAGAAGTAAACAACTACATTGCTGAACTAGCTTACAGAGTAGAGAATGCACATTTGTTATGTCTGGATGACTTCAAGAGAATCCATTTCACAAGACAAGGTCTCCACCTCAACCAACAAGGAAAAGTGAAGTTGGCACATCTCATCATTCATAAAATTTGTATCTGGCATGGTAAACTTAAAGTATACCAGGACTCTAGCCCAAAACGAACAGTTAAGAGCCCTCCAATCGAAGTTGTGGAAACAAATATGGAGTGTCTAATTGAAGAATACACTACAAGGAACCAGAGAGTTGGATTTGCGCACAGCATTTCGTCAGATTTTGAAGACCCTAGACAGATGAGTGCTGGCGTAGCGGTGGTTTTCAGAAGACACTTTGGGAGACCTGCAACGGTTCATTGTGTGGAAGACCATCTCGCTCAGCAGAAAGTAACCGATGGAGCTGCAATCTTCAGTATTGATTACAAAGGACCACTTCTTCGATAAACCTACAGTCACCAACTATAACAAGGCTTTTAAACTTATGACAAAATACTTTTTTGGCCAACAATTTGAAAAAAACTCATTTGCTCCCCAATAGGATGTGTGAGGGACAGGATTCAGCTAGAACACTTTGCAAAGAACCTTCTTGAGTTCCGAAAGCAAACTGGAGCTCAAATAATCATTTCATCCTACTTTCAAAAATCATACAGGGTATTAAGGAACGGTTTAAGTCATGATGAGTTTTCAACATCAAGCTAAAAGAGTTAGTATCTAGTAAAAAGGACCCATCTGTGAATCAGAGGAACATAGAAAATCGGCTAGTGATCTTTGCGGCCAAACACAAGCCAAAACAATGCCAGGGGAGGACAGCTATGCTGAAGAGCCACAAAAAATCAGAAAAGTCCAGCTGTGGATGCAAACAAACAGACTCAAGCACATCCTTCACCCTCCAGCCAAAATCTTTTTTTTAGAGGAACACCATTAAGCCATGTAAACAATGAAGTTAACTTTCAAGACCATGTCAAAACTGTTAGCTTAGAAATTAGTTCTAGTAATGGTGGACCCATGTATGGAGGATCCATATGTAGAAATCTGTGAAAGCATTGTGCACAATGCTTCATTTAATGATAATTTCAATAGTAGGATGTTACTAGGGTAATGAATAATGTTGAGAACACTCCCTATTGGTATAACAATATTCACCAAAAACATAAATTCTTTAATTCCCAAAATTGATTCATTAGAAATTAACAATTGACGAAATAAAACCAGACATATTAGTTATAACAGAACACAAAATGAAAATAGATGAAATTAACAGACTTAATGTCCTTAACTATAACATTTATGCTCACTATTCTAGAGATAGTATGATGGGAGGAGGTGTAAATTATTTTAGCAAAAAAACATTATGAAGGTAAAAAAAATTATGTTTCCGGCTATTAAATCCCTTTTAAAGGATCAAATCTTTGAATTGTGCCTGGTTGAAATTCAGGTTGGAAAAATAAAAATATTGTTGGGGGGAATTTATAGGTCTCCAATCAGTGAAAACATAGATATATTTATGGGAAAGTTGAACTACCTCTTAAGCATCCTAATTAATAAGTATAAATACATAATAATATCTGGAGACATTAATATCAATACCTTAGAAAAAAATAATTCTCAGAAAAAATTGGAGCAAATTCTAAAACAGTATGATATGAAATAACTTGGTTGACTTTCCCACCAGGATCACCAGAAATACACAATCAGCTATTGACAATGTATTAACAAATTTTAAACAATCACAGATACAAGTCCGAGTGCTTGAATACGTTTGTTGTCGGATCACGATGGTCAGCTCATTAGGGTATACGATCATACCTTTAGTATAAAAAAGCCACCAAACTATGAATTCAAATACTCCCAGGATTTTCTCTGATGAAAATATGAAAAATTTTAAACAAGCATTAAGCTTAGAGAAATGGTTACAACTATATACAGCTAATGATAATTTGAAATATGACATATTTATTTGTATATTTTTTACAATATTTTAATACTTTTTTTCCAATAGTAAAAAGTTCGTAAACACTTAGATAAAAAACCCTGGTTTACTGAAGATTTAAAAATAGAAAAAAGGAATTTAATCCATGAAAGTAATCTGGGCCAGAACAAATAAATCACAAAGAAATAATTGAGCTCATCAAACATAAATACAACCTTTTTAAAAAGAAAAATTATACAAGAAAAACAAAGTTACTATGATACAAAAATTAAAAAATCCAAAAATTGTCAAAGGGATACCTGGAAAATTATTAATTCCGAAATTGGTCAGCCTAAATTAAACATAAAAAACATACAACTAAGGCACAAACAATATTACAATAACAAATCCTAAAAAAGTTTGTGAAGTTTTTAATGAGTATTATATTAACATAATTAGGGACAAAGTAAATTTAAACATTAATTTAACCACTTCAAGCTTTAATATACAAGAATATACAAATCAGTTCAAATGTAGATTACTTGATAGAAAAGATATGGTAAAAATTATTAGCAGTTTAAATAACAGTTATAGCACTGGATATGATGACATACCAGTACCTTTAATTAAAAGTGTAATGGAATTTCTAATTGATCCCTTGCTTTCATATAATTAATTCTTCCTTATTATCTGGAATTTTTCCAGAAAAAACTTAAAATAACAAAAATTAAACCTCTTTTCAAAAAAGGCGAATCAGATGGATGCTGCAAATTAATCGGCCACTTGCTTTGCTACCAGTTATGTCAAAAATATTTTGAGCGAGCAATGGCTGATCAGTTGATCAGTTTATCTAGAAGAAAATGATTTAATTGATAACATACAACACGGCTTCAGAAAAAGGAAATCTGTTGTCACAGCTGCCACTGAGTTTTCTAGAAGGCGGCGTGATTGAATTCTATTGATAGAGGAGATAAAGTGATAGGAGTGTTCATGGAACTTACATAAGGCTTTTGATAGTGTTTGTCACACACCACATTACTGTCTAAATTAGCATTACTAGGTATTAAAGAAAATGAATACAATTGGTTTAAATCATACTTACAAAATAGGCAACAATTTGTGGAAATAGCTCATCAAAAAACACTAAAAAATAATTTTAGTATCAACTACAAATCAAATTTAAAACAAACCATTTTTGGGGTTCCTCAAGGTTCCATATTGGGACCTCTGCTATTTCTCTGCTACCTTAAAGGTCTTCCTGAATTGGAAAAATTATGTTTATATGCTGATGATGCCACTCTGCGAATAAGCGCACCATCTAAGTATGGACATTGAAATGGATGCGTTTCTTAGTCTATCCAATTTAAATCAATTTTTCCAAGAAAATAATTTAAATTCTAAATCCAACCAAAAACAAACTATATTGAATTTAATACTAACCGGTGTAGAAACAAAATTAATCCTAGTATACAAATGGATCAAATTTCTATAGCCAAAAGTCGAGGAGGTTAAAAATTTTCTGGGATTAACATTGGATAGCTCATTGTCATGGAATAAAACACATAGACAGTGTACTTTCAAAAATGGGTTCTGGTCTTTATGCTCTTCGAAGAATATCAAAATTATGTACAAAACAATACTTTGAAGTCAGTATACTTTTCCCATATTCATTCACATATTGTTTTTGGTATTGCCCTATATGGATCAACTTCAATTAGAAATTTAAATTCAATCCTAACTGTACAAAAAAAGGCAATTCGTATTATGCTCGGCTTTACAATGGAATGAATCCGTAAAAAACCACTTTGCTCAATTAGAAATCATGACTGTCTATAGTGCATACATATATCACACTATACTGTCAGTGAAAAAATCGAATAAATGATATTGAAAAATGTGGTAAAAACCACTCATATAATACAAGAAATAGAAATAATATGGCAGTCATCCGACATAATTTAGAATTTTTTTGTAAAAACCAAAATACATGGGAGCTAAATTCTTCAACTTGTTGCCAAACTACATAAAATTACTGGAAAATAATAATTTATTCAATGTTAAACTAAAAAAAATATTTAACTAACCTTCCCCTGTATTCGTTTTCTGAATTTTTTGAAATCCATGGTGGAAAACATGGATAAAAACAGTTTTATTACATTTTTTTTTTTTTTTTTTTCTTTAACTTTAATTTTTAAAATTTTAATTTGTAATTTTAATAATTTTAAGTATGAAACTATTGTATTATATAATGAATTGTGAACCTGTTACTATTGTTAACAATGATGTTTAATGTTAATAATGTTATTACTATAGTATTATATTGGATTGACACCATTCTTATGTACACCATGTGTATTAATATGAATAAAGATGTTTCTGATTCTGATTCTGATTCTGATAGTAAAACGAATGAACACGTTTTAACTTAACTTAAGAGTCTTAAAAACTTTGACATTGGCATATCCCTTACGTTCAAATCTAAGTACTCCTTATAGAATTCCAAACTGTGAGAAATTCTTATAGAATTTCAAATTGTGAGAAATTCTTATAGAATTTCAAACTGTGATAAATTCTTATAGAATTTAAAACTATGAGAAATTAAAAATATCCGAATCCACTCGTAGATAGACAAAAAATGTCAAATGCATTTTTTGACTTTTTTGTGCTATAAGGTGTTAGCGGAAAGTTAAATAATTTTATTATATGTCTTAACGTTGCAATCAAATTCACGCATTACGTTCTTTATTGAAGATTGTAAAAACAGAATCAGAATAAAAAATATAGCTGCACTCAGACCTGAACTTAAGAGCACCACAAAATATAGAATTCTACTAGAACACTGTTCAAAATGTGATCTATGGCCAATAGTTTCCTATATCAAAATGATGGTAAATTTAAACGAGATACCCACAAATTCAACAGTTCATTTATAAAATATTATTCATTAAAAAATGCATTTTTTCGCGAACACAACCTTATTTTAATAGCTGGATAGGTTTCAAGTAAAGAAAAGGCTTCACCCAGCAGGCTGGTTTCATACCTTCACTTCTGGCTGGTTTATACCTACCAGTTGTACCCACCACTAGGCACAGCAAAAACCGGTGTGCCACTTCAATCTGGGCAACCTTATGGATGTCCAGTAGCGGCACATCACTAACCGCAAATGTTGAGATTCTGGGGTTCATGGGCAATTCGATAGGTCTAGTCTACTGTGGAAGATGACTGTTGGAGTTGGTGGGGTTTGTTCCCCTACCTCAGAGGCTCTTGTTAACCTCAACAAGGGTGTGCCACCCCCTGCCTACTTTGACTGGAGAGGCTGGTTCAGAGCTGGCTTTCCCTTCTTCCGGGATGACTTTGAGATGTAGTGCCCTAATTCTTCCTCATGGATCTCGATAGGAGGCGGCCCCTACTTCCTAACCTTACCCATCCTGAACATCCTATAACTCTGGAAGCAGCGCAAAGGTTCTTACAGGACTAAGTGCAATTTATAAGCTTCTTGCCCTAAGAGAAAAAAAAGAAAGAAAAGGCTTCAATTGAACAAAGCGTCATTTTGTGCTCATACAATTAGAAGGATCGTAAACTCTTTGAGCGTGACTATATCTCCTTTCCCGTTTACACATTTAAAATATCTTTAAAAAAGCGTTTTCTCAATGTTTTCTCCATAAGGAATCTCAATAATTCGAGCTTTAGTATTCGTTCTTTATTGAGGGAAATAAAAAAGGTGTCGATTGAAAAAGTTTAAAAAAATAATTTTTCCATGGAAGATAATAAAATTCAGAACGTTCTGCAAGAAAAAACTTTAACTAAACCATTAGAAAATAGCAGCAGGTTAAAAAGAAATACATATTTTAAACGTTTCTAATACCCATTTAAGGGTTGCTGTCACTTTAATTGTTTCCAAAATCACAATGGTAGCTCATTTACAGTTTCCTGTATATATCCATTGTACGTGATCACCCTGTACCGTACAGCATTATCTGGAACTGCTGGTAATATACCAACATAAGGCTGAAGGTAAAATGTATAAATTTATCGCTTAAAACCAAACCAACCTTATCTATTTAGTGCACATGCATATTATGTGTGAACTAATTCTTACCGTAGCGAAGTCCACACATTTTAGTAGGACTAACTCACAAAAACTGCTACGTACGTTACTTTCGTCAATTCAGTATGCCCCAAAGACCAAGCATTAATGTTTTCAAATTTATTTTTCTAAAATGCTCTTTTGGTAGTGCTAGTAGAAGTACTATACAACTGTGGTGGTACATCGATTTAACAAGTTTTATTGTACGATGCATTTAAATTATAAAATAATATGTAAAAACTACATGGAAAACAAGTGAGTTACTGTATAGTGGGTATGCACAGATAAGTCATCATCATCATCATCGTCAGACGTTTCCGTTCTCACGGGTCATCGTACACAGCCTCCTCCACTTTAGTCTATCCTTCCAGGTCTCCTCTTCATCCACCTTATTTTCGGTAGTCGTCCCCTTCTCTCTATGTCTTTCCACACTTGGTCCTCCCATCTTCCTCTCGGTCTTCCTCTTGGTCTTCTTCCTCCTTCCTCCTTCTCCAGTGCTATTCTAGGCAATTCTATTATCTCCCATCCTCTTCACATGCCCCATCCACTGTATTCTTTCTTCCTTCCATTGTCTCTTGCAGTGAAACTACCTTCAATCTTTCTCTGGTTATTTCGTTCCTTATTCTATCTCTTCTTGTAGTCCTTCTCTATCCCTCTTAAAAATCTCATTTCTGCAGCTTGCAATCTGCTTAAATCATTTTTAGTCCACGTCCACGTCTCTGCTCCATATAATAAAATTGGTTGGAAATAAGAATTTATACATCAATACTTTTGATTCTTTCCCAATGTTTCCAACTCCACACAATCTTCTTCACCATATTGAAAAACTTTCCACTCTTCCATATTCTGTTTCCTATCTCTTCTCTTATTGTGCCCCTATCTGTTATGATACTTCCTAAATAACAGAATTCCTTCACCTTTTTCAAGTCTTTTTTCCTTCAACTAACACGTCTTTGTTATTTCCATCCCTTTCTCTCTACTTTCATTACTTTACATTTTTGTATGTTCATTCTCTAAACCAAATTTCTTCACCACTTTTGCCCATTTGTTTAACTCTCGTTCTAACTCTTCTTCCCTATTTTCCCATATCATTATGTCATCCGCATATGCTATTGTCTTAAGTT
The DNA here is from genome assembly GCF_021130785.1 of Homalodisca vitripennis. NCBI lineage: Eukaryota > Metazoa > Arthropoda > Insecta > Hemiptera > Cicadellidae > Homalodisca > Homalodisca vitripennis. Next base: position 32,382,545 of record NC_060209.1, read on the forward strand.
CTTCTGCTCCTCTGTTTCCTTGTACTTCTAGAATAATTTTCATCCATTATAATATTGAAAAGGAAAGGTGACAATATGCTTCCCTGCCTTACTCCTCTCTCTGTTTTACAAGTTTCTGTATATTTTTTCTTCAATTCTCACCCTGTTTTTTACATATGCCTACAGGTTCTTTATTCTTTCTACTATTCCCTCACGCAATCCTCTCTTTCTCATACTCTCCCATATCCTTTCTCTCAGTACCTTATCATATGCCTTCTGTAGGTCTATAAACGCTACCATTGTATCTTTTCCGTATTCCCCACCTCTTTTCTAACACTTGTCTCATCACAAAAATAGCATCCACCGTTGACCTACCTTTCCTAAAACCACATTGCTCCTCTCTTCCTGTTTCTTCTTCCAGTACTGGTCTAATTTTCTGCAACAATATTTTTTCATAAATTTTTTGTGTATGGCACAACAAAGTTATTCCCCTGTAATTCTCGCGCATTTTTGCTTATTGCCTTTCTTAAAAATCGGCACTATTATTCCCATTTTCCAGTCTTCTGGTATCTTCTTTTCCTTCCAAATCACTCTTCATCACTCTGTACAACCATTGAATTCCCAATGGGCCCGCCGCCTTTATCATCTCAGCCGTCAGCTCGTCTATTCCCGCAGATTTCCCCCTCTTTCATCTCTTTTAACCGCTTTTTCCAATTCGCACATACTAAAATCCTCTTCATCTTCTGTCTCCTCTGTCATATCTCTTCTTTCCTCTTCATTTTCTGTTCCTTCCAGTAGTTCCTTAAAATACTCTTTCCACGTCTTCAAAACCTCTTTCTCCTCCCATTTGATTTCCCCTGAAACATCCACCACCTTAGTCAACATTTCTTTAGGTTTCGTCTTGTTCCTTATCACCCCATAAAAAATCTTCTTATTTCCTTTGAAAGTTGTGATTTAAGTTTTTCTTCAAAAATCCTTCCATGTCCTCTCCTTTGCCTCCTTCATCATCTTTGCTGATGCCCTTGCAAGTCCTCTTCCATTTATCCCTCTTTTCGTTTGACCTATCCTTAAACCATTCTCGCCAAGCTCTATTTTTGTTTTTAACTGCTTCAGCAATTCTTTCATTCCACCAAGGGGTCTCTTTATCCCTTCTTTTTACCTGAAGTTCGTCCACATGTTTTCTTCTGCAGCTTTGACTATAGCATTCTTGAAATTTGTCCATTCCTCCTCTCCTGTTTTGACCTCCCCCTTGGGTATCGTTCCTCTAATATTATTTACAAACTCCTCTCTAACTTTCGTATCTTTTAACTTCCATGTCTTGATTTTTGTTAGTCTTTTGCATGTATCCTTTCCAAACCTCATTCTTTGAAAATCAGCTACCACCAGCCTGTGATCTCCTCCCATACTTTCACTGGTATAACTTTTACATCTGCCATGTATGGCTGCAGGCATTTCCTCACTAATATATAATCTATTAAACTTGGCTGTTCACCATTCCAATTGTATCTTGTGTATTTGTGGGCTATCCCTTTTCTTGTTCCAGGTGTTCCCTATCACTATATCATTCCTTAAACAAAAAATCCAGTAAATTTTCTCCTTCTAAATTCCTTGTTCCTACTCCATAACATCCCATTACCTCTTCATATCCTTGTCTAAACTTACCCACTTGTGCGTTAAAATCCCCAATTATTATTGTTCTCTCTTCTTTTACTTGTCCTTCCAGATCCTCTTCAAACTCTCTCTTCTCATCGTCCGTGCATCCTGTTTTTGTGGTGCGTATACCTGTATTATGTCCATTATCTCCCCCTCCATTCTGACCGTAACCTTAATAATTCTTTCACTTACCACATCCACTTTCATCACTCTGCTTGTCATCTTTTTGTCCATGACTATAGCTACTCCATTTCTTCTTCCAATTTCTCCTCCAGACCACCAAATCCTGTATCCCTGTCCCACTTCTCTACTTCCACTACCTTTTCCACTTTGTTTTCACTGATTCCCATTATGTTTATTCTTCTTCTCTTCATCATCTCTACTACCTCTTCTAACTTGTTCCTAAGCGTCACAAACATTTATTGTACCAAATCTTAACCTTAAACAATTGCCGGGTCGTTGCCGTAAATTTCCATCCTTTCCGAGGCTGTTCTTATTTTTGAAAGCAAGTTTTTATCCACTACCGGCTTGCTAGACCTGACGTAGCTTCACCAGAGCCCCGTTAGCCGTCTCTTTGAGCCGTTGGATACTATGCACAGATAGTATCCCGTGTAAAATAAACCATTTGCAAAAATACAACGCGTACTGCAGAACTTATGTTCTGCTACATAACTTAATAATACATTTCGGGCTGTGATTTTGTGTGATCATTACACAGTAGGCAATGATATTCTAATGCCTTACAGGTTGAATAAAAAGTCAGGACCTTCTCCGTCTATGTTTTTATAAAGTTTATATAAGGATATATAGTTTGGGTAGTGCTGCAATGTGGAAAATAAATTTCATTTGCAAAACATTTTTGTGTCCCCTAAAAATGCGGGATTTTGGGGGCAACTCAAAATTTCTAATGTAAAAAAATCCCTTTTAAAGTCGCCCCTCACTTTGAAGAACATAAACCAACTTAAAGAATGGTAAAAACCAGAGATCGGTAACCCTTTCCAATCCAAAATAATAGGTCGTCAAAATGTTAATGGAGTCTTTACAAAACACCCGTAGAAGACTTGAAGGTTTAGGAAACAGGATTTTTGAGGCCTGCAACCAAATATCACTTCAGATTTTTCAAAACGTGAGAGAGAAGCTCATCCCACGCTTGTTCCACTGCCAAATAGTAGGAGTGCTTCAGTTTGAACATTTGATTGGATCTGACAACGTGGTGAGTTATTACAAATATTGTTCTGGTAACATTAGATCATTTTGGATGAGAAAGAGATAGCGATCTCTGGGTTTTACCATTCTTAAAGTTTGATTATGTTCTTGAAGTGGTCACTTGAGGGAGATGCAAAACATTGATCAAAATTATCAAATGAAACTTCCTTTCCACAATGCATCACTACCCAAAGTATATCTCCTTATATAAACTTAAAAATATAGAGGGTGTAATATACTACTACTATACACTTTAAATAAATGGTTAAACTTAATTTGTATTCTGATGATTATAGCTATAAATTATAAATAACTCAGTATGATACAAATGTGAACTTTAATGACGATAAATTGACATACAGGTTTGAATTTTAAAACAAGATGGAGGATACAATAATGGTAAATTTTGTTAAATACAGTTCTTAAATTTTAGGGCAGGGTGGTCGTGCTGGCTTAATGAAATAGAAATATTAGGTATTGTTTTTAATAAAAGATATTGTAATTTGAAAAATAATTTTGTTAAATTTTAATTATATTAATTTTGGATTGTTAGCCAAATCGAATGTTCCTGGGTTTTATGTTCTTCCAATGGATCAATGTTAAATTAAAAAGGAATTTTCTCACCCAATGTCTGTCTTCTGCTTCTCTGTACTTCAGTGATAATATGAATTTAATAAATTAAACTTTCTTTTGAATCAAATACTGCTGAATAAAATTAACCAGTTTCTTTATTTGAAATAATAATCTTGCTTCACTTCTTCTATATCCCCCTCTCCTCTCCACTTTTAAACCTCTGCTCTCTTCACTCAACAATCATCCCTGCACACTGTATCACTGACTTTAGTTTACTTTATAACTTTTGAGTTTTATATGTAATAAGGTGAATTTTGATTAATTTTGATATATTTAATTTTGTATTTATTATTGTTTGTATTAAAATTTGAGACAATTTATAATTAATTATTCCTTAATTATTTAATTATTATTACTAATAAATTTCTAAATTAAATTAAATATTGAAATGAATGTGAGATGGGTGTATGAAATGAGTCATTACAAGGGAGGGGGTCCTAACTCTTTATTCACCCTGTATACATGTGCGGCCTCTCAGGCCGCGGCCCTAGGTAGGTGTCTAGACGGTCTAGTGGTAGATCCGATACCGTGTAGAGCATCCATACCAATTTTCGTTCAGCATGTTTACGAGCATAAACAGGATGGTACATGGGTAGAGATACAGAGCTTAATAAATTTTATTACAAATCTACCTTGGCGAGTATCACTGGCAGTTCGTGTTACTTACATCCATGACGTCCCACGTGCCGTTCAGTCGCTTCTGCTCGAATTCTACCAATGTACTGACGTCAATGGCCTGTATCCCTAACAGTTCGTGGTACTTACATCCATGACGTCCAATGTGGCGTTCAGTCGCTTCTACTTGAATTCTACCAATATACTGACGTTGATGGTGTGTATCCCTGACAGTTCATGTTACTTACATCCATGATGTCCCACGTGTTGTGTTCGGTCGCTTCTGCTCGAATTCTACCAATATACTGACGTTGATGGTGTGTATCCCTGACAGTTCATGTTACTTACATCCATGATGTCCCACGTGTTGTTCGGTCGCTTCTGCTCGAATTCTACCAATATACTGACGTTGAAGGTGTGTATCCCTGACAGTTCGTGTTACTTACATCCATGACGTACTACGTGCTGTTCAGTCGCTTCTGCTCGAATTCTACCAATGTACTGACGTTGAAGGTGTGTATCCCTGACAGTTCGTGTTACTTACATCCATGACGTCGCACGTGCCGTTCAGTCGCTTCTGCTCAAATTCTGCCATCTTACTGACGTTGATGGCATGTACCCCTGACAGTTCATGGCTCTTGGCTGAGTTGATGAGGCCTGCGAGGTTGCTAAACCCTGAGGACACCCACACGTTTTTCTTTGACCTGCAGAAAACAAAAGTTTAGTCAGAGGCGTGTAGAAAATAATATGGATAACAATTCCTACACAGTATGAATCTTTTTTTTATTTTGTTTGTTTTATGTATTATTTTACTAACATCGTGAAAAGTTTTTTATATTTGCAATTTGTTTTAAGAACGTGGTAAGATTTAATCGTACTTATTACACTTGTGGTTGTTTATTTTAGTACTGCCCTGTACGCTGGCGAGGAATATCCATCAGAGGGGAACCAGAAATCTTCTCTGGGGGGGAAGGGGGTGACTAGAAGACCGGGGAGTTGGGTGTATTGAAACCCTCCGTATGAGTAGGGTGGTCTGATATTCCTCTCCCAGGAAATTTTTGAAATATTTGGTAGTAAAATCGTTATTTTATAGAACGTATGAACTAATAAAAGGAAGGCAATAATAAGGTCAGAGTGTATACAGTTTACAGTAAAACCGATCTACCACAAAATCAGTAGGAAGCTTATACAGGGATTATTAAAATATCCAGCAACAAATAAAGTTTATATGAAGAATAAACTTTAATCAAATATTGACAAAATATTTCTGAGTTTAATCACAAATCAAGACCAATGCAAATACAAGATGTCTACTTTCGGACAAAAAAGTACGGATATCTGAGTTTCAAAGTTGACCGCAACCTAATTAATAGAGCTAGAATAACGGGAGTTATATTAAAATTTAGTTATTTTATTTCTGCGTTTCAACTGCTTTTCAACCAAAAACTTGGAAAATTCATAACTTGAAAACGATCCAATTAAGACTAAATGTTTATACAAGATGCATACAAGTTTGCTGTATACCACATAATTCGGCATTGGTGATATATATATATATATATATATATATATATACCTTTGTTTGTTTTGTTTCCTTTATTTTTATATATATATATATATATATATATATATATATACATACAGAGTGTCCGGTAACTCTCTAGACAATTATTTATATTCAACATTTTTTTAGTTAAATTAAATTAATATAATAATTGTGTTCGTATTATACCACCGTAAACCACAACAAAAATTGGCATCATGCAAAACTAACAAACCCTAAATTTAATTTAAATAAGCTTTCTGTGGTATATCAAAATGCCCAGATCGCAAAGAACAAAGTGAGTGAACTGTCACTGCTATGCAAGGAATTGAATCCTGATGTTTTTGTTGTTACAGAGCAAAGTTACAACATTAATTCAATTTCTCAGTTCAAAATTAACAATTATCAATTGGCAAACTCTTTTCATCACAGTCTTTTCAAAGGGGGAGGTGTGGCCATTTTTGTAAAAAATCATTTAAAGTTTGAGCCTTTTAAAGCAAACTATAGTTCTGAATTGGACTTTGAAATTAGTGGCATAAGTTTTTCCCTAAAATCCCCTGAAAAGGTAAAACATAGTCGGACTGTATAGATCCCCCAGAGGGTGCACCGATACATTTTTTGAGAAACTCGAATCACTTTTGTCCTTTTTTCAACTGAAGTCCAAGCATTTCATTATAATTGGCGATTTCAATATCAATGTCTTAGACCACACCAACCCCATGACCCAGCGGCTTCGAGACGTGTTGAATTCATTCGGTTTGGAGTGGGCTGTGAACTTACACTAGAGTGACCACTACATGGAGCACAGCCATTGACAATGTCATCACAAACATTTCTACTGCTGTGGTCTCTGTATTGGACACCGCCATCGCTGACCATTTTGCGCAGGAGGTTACCATCCTTGGAGTGAGGCCGGAACCCGAACACCAAACTAAAAAACTCAAACGGTCTCTAAATCCCAGAAATGTTGATCATCTCTGTCAGCCTCTTTCAAAAGAATCCTGAACTTTCTTAAAGAATTTAAAATCCCCAAATGAGACATTCAACGCATTTAGTTATTGCATAACCACACATCTTGACGCCACTTGCCCATTCAAAATGTTCAAGGATAAAATAAAATTTCAAAAAAATCCAATGGGTTACCCAGGGCATTTTCAAATCAAGAGAAAAATTTTAACTACTCCATATTTAGGGAGTCTGAAGATGAGTGGTTTAAAATCTTTTCCAAAAGCTATAAGAGAATTTACAGGAAAGCAGCTAAAGCATATGAAATTGAAAGTAGACTGAAGAGAGCAGATAACATATCGAAAGTAGCATGGGAAATTATTAACTCAAATTTAAAACCAGATTTTTCCAAATTTTCGAAACCAATAAAAATTACAGTTGGGGATGAACTTTTACAGACCCCTGAAGAAGTGGCCAGGGAGTTTAGTAATTTTTTTGCAACCGCGGTGCCGAAACTGCCTTTGAGCGGCAGTCGGTCTAGTTTGGAACCTATAAGAGGACCGGTATCATCATGGTGCTTTCTCCTGCTAGCGAGGACGAGGTGGCGGGGGTGATGCGGGGATTCAACACAAAAAAATCATGAGACATCAATGGCATGTCAATGTGGCTAATCAAACGTTGCCTAAATCACATTTTGAAACCACTGACAAGACTGGTTAACATGTCCTTTGAAATAGGAGTGTTTCCAGCCCAGCTAAAAACAGCCAAAGTGATTCCAGTTTTCAAGAAGGCCGATCCTTGCCTCGTAAGCAACTATCGTCCTATTTCAATTCTGCCAGTTTGAAGTAAAGTATTTGAAAAACTTTTTCTTGCAAGACTCATGGATTTCCTCAATAGGTTTGACATTTTGTCTTCAAGCCAATTTGGATTTCGAAAAAACATGTCAACAATTGATGCTATCACAAGCCTTGTGGATGTGATGGTGGAGGGTTTTGAGGGTCGGGAGCACACAATTGGTGTATTTCTCGATCTTTCGAAGGCCTTTGATTGTGTTCACCATGCTACTCTTTTGCGAAAACTGGAATCGTATGGGGTACGTGGTCTGCCACTGAAGTGGTTGAAATCGTATCTCAGTGACAGATATCAGTTTATAGAAATTTTCAATGTTCAGTCACAAAGAGTTCCTTTGAATCAGGGGGTCCCCCAGGGATCTATCCTTGGACCTATACTGTTCTTAGTTTATGTGAACGATCTTGGACTATCAATTCAGAATGGAAAGATAGTCCAATATGCGGATGACACGACTCTCTGCGTCAGAGCAAAATCAAATACCGCTCTGGAAATAGAAACTTTTGTTGAACTGAATTCTTGTATTCAGTATTTCTCGCACTTAAATCTTAAAACAAATAATATAAAAACGAATTATATAAGTTTTTGTCTCCGTCAACAAGTTAACGAAATTCGACCCATTGTCATGGTAGAGGACACTCTTTTAGAGGACATGGAATTTATTCGATTTCTAGGAATATATCTCGATAGAGGATTAACTTGGACCGATCATGTTGAGCATGTATGTGCAAGGATTGCTTCAGGCGTTTTTGCCCTGAGGAATTTGGCACAGGTTTGCTCTTTTGACGTTCTAAAGATGGCCTATTTTGGCCTTTTATATCCTCATTTGACCTACGGCATACGCCTTTGGGGTGGATGTACCAGGATCAGATTCAACAGAGTTTTCAGGCTTCAGAAAAAAGTCATCAGAATCATGTGCAAATTGAATCCTAGAGAGTCGTGCCGCAATGCTTTCAGGGAGCATAGTTTTCTGACTTTCCCCTGCCTCTATATCTTGGATGTAGCTCTGTATTGCCGATTCTGAAGTGAGTTAGTGCGTGGCAGGGACGTCCACAGGTATGATACTAGAGGTGGGGACAGCTACAAGATGCAACATCATAGAACACTGGCACTGAACAACTTCCTTCACAAGCTGGTGTCAGATTAATTAATAATCTCCCTGAGAGCATTAAAAATTTCAACAACCCAACCCTGTATAAAGTTCGATTAAAGGACCTTTTAGTGTCTGAAGTGTACTCTGTAGATGAGTTCATGTTACGCCGCTGTGATCACTAAATTTCGTAACTTAGTACCGATACTGAAGCCATGTATGAATGAGAGGGAGAATGTAATGTAATGTATGTATGCGAGCAGTAAATGAATCTTAGAATAGCAAATTGCAGGATTTTTAACTTTATTTATTGACATTTGCAAATACAATGTAACATTGTTTGAACGCAATAAAAATATGATTGATTGATTGATTCATAGTAGAAGCAGTTCACATGCAATAAAAAGACATTTTTTACTATTTTAAACTCCAACTAACAACTAAATAATAAAATTAGAAACTTAAAAGAAAACAGAACAAGTACCAAAACATGGTTTAAATAACAAACAACAATGGAATACATCATTCTAAAAATTATATTCAGCATCTGAAAATTGCGGCAATTTTGCCGCTCAACGTATAAGGAAGCCAACTCTTTTACGGCGACCGTCTAACGATGCGACACGTCATTAAAGCTATGTTTACATGAATCACCCACCACACTGCAAGTCGGTCAAAATAGACTGGCGGCAAAGCAACGAGACTGGACGTGAAAAGACCAGTCAATCAGTGTCACTGTCAAAATCTCTGTCGAAGGTTGCATGTACGATTTAATTCAAATCAAATCAAATCAAAATCCTTTATTGCTCAAAATAACATTTTCATGCATTAGCAACGTCATTAAAGTATACACACAGGGCTAGCTTAACTCTCTGGAAATTCTCTGAGAATATTCTGAAAAATACTGGAGGACAGTGTGAAGCCGACTGTACTGCATGCCATCTTGATATCAACCCCATAAGAACAAAGTTAACCTCAAATCACTTTCACGGCCTTATTTTTAATCGTAGAATACGGTATGCGTCTTATTTCAAAAATATAATTAATGTGCATCGAAACAATTTTAAATTTTCTTGATACTTTAGTTGTAGCCTAAAGTATAAACTTTACGAGAAAAATTTTAAAAGAATTTGGATTCATTTTGATAATAATTTTCAAAATATACTTAAAGATGTATTATTGGTGAATATAACCGCAATTTTCCAGTGTTACGTAGAACGCATAGTACTTTATATTACATCTAACAATAATTTTAATTAGTGCTTTAACGAGCATAAAAAGTGTAGACCGTCCTTTCAAAATCATGTACGCAAAAATGCAAAATTAAAACTGTCAAATTTAGGTTTATTTTATGTCAGCTATACTAAAATAAATTACGGTGTATTAGAAATCATACAAAAATTAAAATATGACCTATACAAATTTTCTCGTAATAATACATTTATGGAACAGAACATAATACAAATCTAATTGAATTTAGAATTATCATGACGGTTTAGTATATGGTTAGTGTGACCTACAGAAACATGCCTCAGTATGGTCCGGTCGCCGAATTTTTATGCCCTTAATTATAAACAGCAGCTTGCATAGACTACACAAGGAATTAGGTTATTACCAATCCTGGTTTATATCTTTTAGTTTTATTACTACAGTTAGACCCATCCCAAATACTAATAAAAATTATACAACAAAAACGGCATAAAAAGTACGTTACTCCTAAAAAAACTTAGGTCAGATTCCGTTATATGTCCCCAACGCTTAAACTTTTTTCAATGAACTTAGAACGTTATAAAACGATGTAGTTGAGTAACAGAACTAACATTCCATCAATCAACAAGCATTTCCAGGTATTGCGGTCGGTATTGTTGTCGCTGTTATCTTATCTTTCTCGAGAATCCCGATTACTGCAGGCCGCGCGGCATCACATGATTATTTAAGTTTTTTACACGGTACATAATTGCCTTTCCATTACAATTCAATTTATATTTCTGATCAGCCCCTCTAGAATTTGATATTTTATTGATAGGTACTATCTCGAGGGATGTTTTTCTTTCGTTGACATCAGCGCGGGTTACTAGCTAGGAAAAAAAGCTAGTATATGAAGATAAAACTCAATAATCAATGAGTAATTTTATTCCCACACTAAATTGAACAAAAACAATTTTACTGAAAGTTCTTACTGAGGTGGCCAAAAAGCCGCAATGTCTTGAAGTATAGCTTCAAATGGGTTGGTGCCTTCAGTGAGTCGCTTCCGCCACATAAATTCACAAAGGTAGCTGTCCAGCAATTTCGAATGAGTGCCATACTGACGCCGAAAGCTTGATTTAGCCACGCCCCACATTCTTTTAACAGTGTTTGTGTGAGCACCAGTTTCAGGATCAATAAAGTTTTCACTGTGGTTGACAGTATTGTGATCGTAGTTACTATTAGCATTCCTTATTCCATTATAGGATCGCCACTTATCGGACACGATACGTGTTCCTGGAGCAATTCTTTCAACAATGATGGGCATAAGCGAAGCAGCAGATCTGTCTTCAACAGCAAACAAAAAACAATCTTTTGTCTCGTGACAAATACCACCAAAAATCCACTGTTTTTTTGGCACCCTACCTACGTTATACTTACGCTTGGCGAATACAGATTCATCAATCTCCACTGTTAGTCCAGGACCTCCTATTACAAGCGGATTGGCTAGTAATTTAGCTGCACACACCTCTCGTAAGTAGTTATTCCAATCGACTATAGTGTTGTGATTAATTTTCAGTTTCCGCTCACAGAAATCAACACTCGTAAGTTTATGGCTCCAACAATAAATGAACAATAGCACTTTGTCGAAGCCCAAACGCGAATTTTCCAGCCAAGTGTTGGATCTTAATTGAATATCTTGACGGCACGTGTTTTTCCTGCATCGCCAACGTTCCCGACCATCCGTAACGCTTAACGTCATTTTATGACCATTTTCACAAAGTTTTTCTCTTGGCAAAATATCTATATTCTGAAAAAATGACACGCACCTTTCTTTTGACTTCGTCAGTTCATAAACTTCGAAAATATTTGAAGGTAAATCCATCTTGAATAATGTTGACGCTAAACGAAGTACACTACTTAACTGTACAGATAACAGAGTTGAAATGAAGCGTTGTGATGCCGCGCGGCCTGCCGTAATCGGGAATCCCGAGAAAGATAAGATAACAGCGACAACAATACCGACCAGAATGCTTGTTGATTGATGCAATGGTAATTATGACACTCAACTACATCGTTTTATAAGGTTTAAGATTCATTAAAAAAAGTTTAAGCGTTGGGGGCATATAACGAAATCTGACCAAAACCTACTGCATTAACTAATTTGTTTCGGTTATTTAATGTTCTTTCCATCACAAAATTACTTTTAGTATTTTGTTTTGAGGTTCTCTATAAACCAGAATGGTTATGACAATATACAGACAATTGAGTACTGCAAAGTTGTGATGCAATAAAGAGAACAACTGTGTTACGCCATGTAGTATCTGCGAAAAACAGGAGCTCAAATACTACATCTGAATAAACCAAGGCGGACACTTCAGTGCAGTGCAATAGTAAATGTAGCAATAGTAGTTGAACACACCGTCGCTACGCAGCGCTGTTTCAATGACTGAAAGACTGAGTCTCTGTGGGAGTGGCTGCGACAATGTTCACAACACAATCGCAATTCAGTAATAATGTGATGTGAGATAAGGAATAAAAAAGTGCGTATTGCATGTTTACCATGCAAGTAAGGGCATGAAATAACAAGCTTATTGCACCTGATAATTGGTCGGAATGTAGTAGCTGATCAGTAACTGTAGGAATGCTCACATTTAACCAATATAGTTATTTACAAGTTGGCCTGTATCTACTGTTAAACGATTGTATTTAATCAACGCGCGGAACAGAAATAAAATTAACTTATTAGGTTGTAAACATACAATAATGAGTAAAATCAAACCCGATGTGTGGAAATAACATATTTAGAGGTTAGAGGACTAATAAGCTAACCTCACCAGCTCAATCCTACAACTGATTCTTACCCGACTGAACTGAAACTGGTGCCAAAGAGTAAGCACGGCCAGCAAAATAATTTCATCAAGTTTTCGCTGCCGCACATCCAGTTGAAGTAAGCGTAGTTAGTCATTCTGAACTGTCTCTTGTACTCTCTGTATCGATCTCTCACGCGGGAAATCATATTGGTCAAGGGTGGACATGGCCTTCCCGCCTGCATTATTTCTATCTTCTCGTGTAATGCCAGGGAGGAGAAGGGTTTCTCCTTCAAACACTGGATTATGTCGAGTTGATCGTTCATTGCAGAAGTAGAGTAAACGTAGTGTGTAAGTGAAACGAACGCGCACGCGCGAGTAAAATGGCAACACTGTTCTGAGAAACGGCAGCGCCGCAACACAACACACACACAACACACGTCACACACGCCTGCGAGAGCGAGAAGTAGAGACACGCGCAGATGTGGTTTACTCACTGACAACGAGAAGTGAGAAGTGTCGCGGAGTGCGATCCACTTAACGACTGCTGTGGTAGGAGGGGGCTAGTAGTCAGGGGCGTAACTAGGGACAAAATGTGGGGGGATATGTGCCTCTCGTAAATTTTAAGGGCACCTAATATTTGATACCCTGTGTAATACACCAAGACTCAAAATTGCTAATAGGGTGTTTCTTGGAAACATTATTGATTGGTGCTTTGAAGTATTAACTTAATAATAATTGCGGTTATTTATATCTAACAAAATCCAGCTTGTTTATAGTGTTATAGCCCAGCCTTGTTACATTCCATTTTATTTGTCTTAGTAGTCACTATAGTTACTTTTCTATAAATATACTAACTTTTCTTTGTACAAGCCTTATTCCTAGGAATATTTTATCGTTAAGCAGAGTTAGTACATTCATAAATATTACGGGTGACACCCCTAATATGTATGACAGGGTCGCCCAGAATTGTAAAGAGCTAGTTCTCACTCCATGGGAAGTGACAGACCTTTCACCCCATACAAGAAAGGGAAATAGGCCGGAAGCATCGCAAATTTTATAACATGGACGCCTTTGGGGTGCCTTAGATTAGGGGTGTAAAATAGTCAGGTGTTTACAAACTCAGGGTAAATACTCAACTGCATAAATGCCCCCGGGTATTATGGATTTTAATTAAAAATCCCTCTTCGGAGTAAGTTATGCCTTGGAAAATGTATGGAAACTTATAATAAAATTATTAATATTAACACCAAAATCGAATCAATCAGCTCCTATAGATGATTTTAATAAATGTGGTTATGCATATTGTAATCATTTTGAACTAAGATTGTACTACGTATTTCTGGTGAACGTCAATATGTTTTGTAAGTAAACCAGCTACTTGTCATATCGCCTACAGAAAACTTTAATAGAACTATTTGCACACGTTAATTACTATGAATACTGTTGTTACTTAAATACTTTAAGAAAAGTAAGGCTGTTCATAGTTTAACTTTGTTAATTTTAAAGCTGAATAATATTTCCTAAATTAAAATGTAGATTATCTGTAGAACTTATATGAAGACAGATTGTGGAAAAATTTATTACTTCAGTCAAAAATCTTTATTTTTACATATAATTATTTTTAGACTTTTTGAAACATTACTGTATGTAGGTAGGCTATATGACACTTTTAGTATCTACGTTAAAACTATTGTTGGCTAAAACCTAACAGGCTAGAAAACCAAAACGGTACAAACTTTTTAAAAGTATTGATTTTTATTTGATGTATTTGGTAAATACTAATTAGGAAATAGCTATGTATCCAAATAGTCGATGTCATTAATGTTATATTTTATTGCAATACGATTTTTTAAATTCCAAACAACCCCTTGTTTCCAATCTTTAGTTTTGTAACTGCTGATTCCTGATCTTTGAAACTATCGTCCTAACATTAAATCCAAACCAATTAGTATATTTTATACATAACTTTTAAAGGACAGTAACAAGGAGTTACCATTTAATTCGCACATAACTAACTCTTTAATTTATAATGCTGAGTTATTATACAGTGTGTTTGATATAAGAGATAATCTGCAGTTTATTCGTTTATTTTACAGTTTTATACATTTAAAATCCAGTAAAAAAAATTATTGTAATAATGCCGTAGGTCATATAATTGTGGAGAGGGGGTGCCCGTCCAGTGCATCCGCCACTGACTTTCACTATCGATCTCTGGGCTTTCCGACGACATAAAAGCTCTCCAATCAGTCAGTGATTCTGCGTTAAGTGGGTGAACGCAAATCATTAAAACCCCAGGTCCTTTTGAAAACATGACTGGTTTGTAAAATATTGAAATTTTTATGGCAGAGGATAAAAAATGAGAATTTAATATCGAGAGCAAGCTCATTTAGAGTGATTTTATACTATATATTTTATTATCATGTATTTATTAACATAAAGCCGATTTATTCACATCCGGGAGTCATACTAACAACAAAAACTCCGTGTTACGAGTTTCTATATCGTATACTCGTATCGTATATATCGTCATCAAAGGTTCCTGGGACAAAGTTTCTTATCTTATGATTTAAATATGTTTTGGTGTAGGCCTACTGTCAGTTCGAACTGTCCAAAGGCATGTTGATTCTTTGATTCGTAACAGGGGTCGTAGCTTTACGAAATGCCTGTCATGATCGCATGGTTTCTACAAACTTGTTTTACAGTGTTGCATTTTTAAAAACAAAATATTGACTACAATTTTTCATTTGTGCAAGATAGCAACTTGATTATTAATGTATGAATAGATATGATAAATCAACAAAATTGAAGGTACGTACGGAGAAAAGATCGTAACGTGTGAAAATAGACGTGAAGTATCCATTACCTGCAAGTAGTGTTGTACATTGTCTCTTCATTGGAAGTTTCTACATATAACGAGGGTTCATCCTCTTTAGGAGTGCCGTGATGGACTTCTGGTTGACTTTCGTTGGAAGCTTCCAAGCTGGAATAAGAAATGGTGTATGCTATTCAGTGCATTACAAAATAACACTTTTGAGTTGATTGATTACCTTTACTGTTTTCTGGACTGTTCGTGTTCTTTGGTGATTACGAAATATAGTCTAGACCACTCAAGTTTTATTATAAAACATGATGGAAACGTTTACTATCAATATTGTAAATTTTTATAAAATTTATGAGCATCTGCTAATGTAATTAGTTACGTTTTGTAAGTAAAATTATGTCCCTGGATCAATCTCGTCATGCGACAAAGATTTTTTTATACTTGTTTTTATTTAGTTAATTAGTTTCAAAAGAATAGTTCATTACGATTAAACCTCACAATTACGTTTTTATAAATTTAATGTTTTGCTTATAGAGAATTATCATTAATTTTCTGTTTGCCATTCCGACTTATATCAATGATCTAAGGCTTACTATATTTGGTAGTAACCACAATCTTAGGTATACTACTGTAAAAACTTCATGATTAAAAATTAATAAATAAAATATAATTAAGTAATGTATATTTCACAATATAAATAATTGTAGTGATTTTCTTTAAAACCCCCTTTCTCTTACCTGATGTTATTCTTCCCTGTATGTTCTTCACGCCAGCGTCTAAGATTCTCGCCACGGTTCTTTCTCCTCTTTGCACTCAGTGGCAGACGTTGCTTCTTTGTTAGTCTTGGATTTGGCATTTTGTAACTATATCGAACTTGTAAACACGAGTGATACACCAACACTGAAAGGCCACACGTTATAACCTAGCGAAAGCGGGCGAGGAGAAATATCCAGCAGGTAGTGGTGGGAGAGTTGCCTACAGTTTCCGGCTGTAGCCGCCACGCGCGCCACCTGACAGAGCGTTGAATAGCGCTTGCAGACCTTTCATGTCTGCCTTATTCTACCTTAACTTCAGAACTTTTTAATAAACCGTTTGCAGTTTTACGCTTACTATATTCCAATCTACGAATGTCTGTATTCAATTCTTTAATAAAAGTTCACGTTTTTATTTTATGAAGCGTTGAAAATACCCTTCATTTAAAAACTTTCCACCTGATGTGCAGCTTAAGTTGAATCGAAATTGAAATTTCAAAAACTAATGCACGTATACAAATATTTAGTTACTTAAATGACATCAATATGTTTGTAATAGCTCAAAAAATGAGCCTACAATGAGGCAGATTCAAAACTCTTGCATCAGCGTTCACCAGAGTGGTAGAGCGCAGCCTTAATTTAACATAATGCAGATAAATTGTCGAACTTTTTCCTGCGTTAATGGGAGAATAACGCTTAGCGTGCTCCTATGTTATTTAAATGGCAATGCTGTACTTAACCTAGGTAAACTTATTTGACAAACTATTGGGCCAATTGACTTCAAATTTTGCAATAATGTCCTCACCTAATCCTATCAGTAACATCACAGACTAACTTGTTTGGCAAAATAAAAAATTTAAGTAAGAAAAAGTTTTTTATTTTATAAATTTGATTTGGATGATCAGAAATTAAAAATCCTAGTGTGTTGTGTTGGTACAGTGCAGATGAGTGCTGTGTAAAAAAAACAAGTTTTCAGAACACGTGATTAAAGAAGAACTTATGTTTAATAGGTTAAAATTTACCTTTAAAATCCTCCTGGCACGTATTCTTCATCTTCTTTTTTCTTCTTCAGAATTCTCCTTCTCACTCTCTTCTTTTTAGTTTCATCTTCGGTCTCCTTGTCTGCCTTTAACATTCTTTCCCGGTCGATTATCTTATCAATCGTAAATTTACCTGGTTTTATTCCAGCTCTGTCCAACACATTGGCTTTAATAAGTGACCCCTCCTTAAATGTTATCACTGCATCAGTAACTCCTAGTGTCAGTGTTTCAAGTCCATAAACCCACTCTTGAGTAACCTTTGCCAAATACAGCTATTAAAGCTTTCGTTAGGGTTTTGGGGTTTCCCATGTAGGCAGCGCCTTAGTAGTTCATCCTTGGTTAAATCTTTGTACACTGGCTTTATGGCTGTCATGATTGCTTCAGGTATAGAGTGCTTGTGCTTAACACTTCATTTGTTTCTATAAATCTATTGAAACCGCACCAAGAGTCAGGACCAGATGGACATAAAGAGTGCTGGGGCCTATCGTCAGTTGAAAGCTTATGAAAATATGTAGCCCAAATGGCTCTCTTCATATCAGCAACACTTGAACTATTATTTCTAATAGCATAGCCATAGTATGCCGGCATCTTATCAATTACATTTTTAGAGAGGCGTCCCTTACCTTCATATCCTTTTTCGTCATCCAACTTTACGCCTTTATTCCCCTCTTTCAACTTATGTAAACGAGTTCCAAGACGCTTCTGTACGTGGCCTATGTACTCAAGCTTTTCAATATTAACATTAGGTCCATAAGGTTTGCTCTCTAAGACTGAAAAAACCTTTGGAGTCCCCATCACCCAAGTACTTTGTGAATCTGATCCTAATTTTGCCTTCGGAACGTTTACAGATCTCTTTCGCTCCAACCGCCACAACTTGATCCGCTATAGTTAGCTTTACAGGTTAATTTGTGCTGTTCCATTTTATTTGGGTCACTTACATTGCTTTTTTTAAGCACTTCAATATTAAAAAGTAATAGAAAAAATATAATCAAGTAATGTATATTTCACAATATAAATCGTTTAGATATTGGCCACAGTTTTTCTCCTCTTTGTACTCAGTGGCAAACGGCGCTTCTTTGTCAGTCTTGAATTTGGCATTTTGAAGCTATATCATACTTGTAAACACGATTGATACAACCTAAATGAAAGGCCACACGTTATAACCTAGCCAAGCTGATGAGGGGAAATATCCATGAGATATGGGTGGGGGAGTTGCCGACAGTTTCCGGTGGTAGCCGCCATGCGCGCCACCTGACAGAGCGTTGAATAGCACTTACAGACCTTTCATGCTGCCTAATAAGTACAGAACTTTTCTACAAACTTTTGCAGTTTTACGCTTACAACATTCCACTCCACGCCCGTATATATATATTCCAATTTTGTAATAAAAATTCATGTTTTTATTTTATGAAACGTTGAAAATAACCTCAATTGAAAAACTTTACACTTGATGTGCAGGTTAAGTTGAATCGAAATTGGAATTTCAAAAGGTTAGGTGTGTACGCAAACATTTAGTTAGTTAAATGACATCAATATGTGTGTAATAGCTCAAGAAATGAGCCTGCAATGAGGCAGATTTAAAACCCTTGCATCAGCGGTCATCAGAGTGGTGGAGCGCACCATTAAAGTACAACGCCGGAAAAGAATATTGTTGAAATCTGAATTCAGCTGGGCTGACAGTTAATTTACGTAATACGTGCAAATGATGTGCATAAATTTCAAAGTAAATGATTTATTCGCTGTATTCACAGTGGATATTCTTTTCAGAAAAAGAGAAGATTTTTACATTAGAAACAAATATGCCTATAGTACTTCATTTGAGTTTAACGAATGAAAAGTGAGTGAGTACTTTCTGACATTAAAGACCACAATGAAGGAATACTGGAATGATTAACACTGTATTCTGAATGGAAGTTGCACAATTGGAAACCATCAGATGTTCAATAGTAATTAACAGACGACGTGTGCAATTATAATGGATGCTAATTAATATACTAATTTAATTTATATTAGTATATTATTAAGAAATGCCCAATTATTTGATGGATTAAGACAAACTAATAGTACATGCATACGCAAATCGGTCTTTATTTAATAGTTAATTAAAGTGTGTTATTATCACTCATCTATACTGACGGTAGCTGCTATAGTACACAAATTTATAGTTTTGTTCTGTATAATAGATTTGTTAAAGAATATACAACCTTATACTATTGTTCAAGAGTCTGGAGCGTTCAATGTTAAGAACAGGTTTGTTCTTTCCAAGTGCATGTACTATATATGTGCAAAGGTAGCATTTGACGCCTCAAAACATTTATGTAACAAGTTTTGGAAACCGACGTGATGGGTTTTGTTTAAAAAATAGAACCAGCAAATAATAACAGTAATTTATTATCTACGATAAAACCGATTCCCCTATATGTGGTTAGTTACGTTTGCACACTAAACCTAACTGGCAGAGTAGTCAATCTGGACTGAAGCCACTTCTGCATACCAGCCTTACGAATACATAGGCTTAAATTTACACACCAGCTGACTCACCTTGCAGTTAATCACAAACTTAACTAAATATAGGTGATCATTTAATGAGCAACATGTATTTTCCATCTATAAATAGATAGATTGTGGAATAACATAAACAACTATGGATTTAGTGGCATAATAAACGTTTTCCACGAAAACATTTAGAATTAAACTCTAGATTGAAACACCTTGAAGTTATTCTTGAAGAAATTATCCACCCAATACTGTTTTAACCGAACACAGTATGAAAACCAATTAAATACAGAGATTAAACATCAAGCAATATTAAATTACAAGCAGTTATTCACGTGAAACCTTAGACTGTTTACAGAGGTGATGTGAGAGATCAAATTACGATATTCAAATGTTCTTGGGGAATTGACAAACAGTGAAGTGAAAAAAAACATGTGTTGTCGGAGTTGTGCTTTATTTAATTAACACCACAACATTTTTTCCCACCTACATTGGATGACAATAATTTAGATCAGGAACCACGACACCAGCCCTAATACATTATTGACCTGTGACTTTGACCACGACACATCCTGTAACCAACATGAGGCATTTACACTTAACTGAACCAGAACATGTGCCACAACCAATTCAAAATCTGAGCAACATCACATGGGAAACTATACATTATAAAAACCGAAACTGTTCAGTGACAATGATTTTGGCCAGAGGCCAGATTGTGCTGGGACAAGGTTGCGAGGCATGAAATGCAGGTTCTGTAAGAGGATATGTTCTTTGGATGGTGTGCTGCTATTTTTGTGGTTAATAATGTGAAATTTGTTGTTGCTGGGCGGCAATCGTTTCCCAAGTGCAAATGTAGGGATATTTTTTGGATAAATTAATTGTTTTACTAGGTTACCAGATTCAATGATAAGTGGAGGGGGAGTGGTGGCAAAGTCCTGGGAGGGGGGCGGCAGTCTTCAAGAGTATAGGCCATTATGATATAATGAATATATTACAATATATATTAAAGAATAAAATGTCAGATTTTTCAAAAGAAGACCTTGATAACAGTTTTTCATAGTTTTTTTTTAAGTCTAGATTGACACAGATATTACAATATTGTGAAACAGAGGAAGTTATTCTGCTCAGCGGGTGAGTGAAAATATAAAAGGACAGAGAAACAAAAACTATATCCCTACATCGACTGTCTGTGGTAAAAGCTAAGCTATGTGGATCGGAAGGCATAAATACATTACACTGAACATAAGGCGCCATCCTATCCCCGCTGTTACTAAAATATTCAAAATTGTACCAATTTCCAAGGGAATTGTCCCTTTATTTAAAACAGTACAGACCGATTTTATTGCTACAAGTTCTATCAAAAGTTTTTGAAAAAATTGTTCAAAATAGATTGATAGCATATTTAGAAAAACAAAATATTTTAGACCAGTTTGACTTTAATAAACTTAAATCTACTATAACATTTAGAAGTGGATTACTTTTACGCTATCATTAATTCAATTGACAAAGGAGAAGGTTGTCGGGATATTTAAGATCCTATCAAAAGTATTTGACAGTGCTGATCACTGTATCAAGCTGTCAATGTTAAGCGAGATTGGGGTTAGAGGTAATGCTTTGTGTTGGTTTGATCATACATCTTTGGTAGACTACAGTTTGTGATCTCACATAAAACCAATTATAAATCAATATTAAAATATTAACTGATCTTGAAACAAAGCATTAAAGGAGTACTGCAAGACATTAATAATAAACCTCTTCTATTTATATTACCTTTGAAGAATGTAATTACTAAATAAGTATACAGTTTACATAGCAAGTTATGTTTACATTCTGATGATTTCAACTTGAATATACCTGGAAAATCTCAGGAACAAGTAGAGTAAAAGATTTTTGCTGTAACAATAATTACAATAAACCACTCTTGAAAGTCTTGGCCTCTAAGAATTTGGACGATCCTAGCTCCATGGGTTCAGAGACTGTATGACTTCTAATGATAAGTGCTCCTATAAACTTCTGAACTCACCTGAGAAACACTGTTACTGCACATCGTCATTCATTTAGTCAGCTAAAAAGATAGTGGGAAGTAAATTTAGAAGAAACCCTATAATGTTTACAAAAATATATCAAACATTCCTATAACTGATTAAAGTTGTTCATTAAATCTTCAGCATCAACAGACTAATCTAATTTGTAATTTGAACTGACCTTATTAAGTTTCTTAATGAAATTCGGTCCAAAAAATACAAGGTAATTTTACATTACAAATTCTACAAAGTAAAAACAAAATAGTATTTCTGATGATTTGGTTATACCAGGAACAAGAATTCAATATTATTTTTTCTAAAACACTTAGGGAAAAAGTAGTTGACTCTAAAGTAGCCATAGTCTATTATGGACTGACACTTCTGTTGATATTGTAAGTATTATGAAAACATACTTTCGTATTATTAAAATGAACTTTCTTCCAGTGGAATTCCCATCAAGATCTTGGAGTAAAGCCATAATGGATCCTTTAAGCTGGATCGTAGCTCATAGTGGAATCAGACTGTTTTCAAGAAGCTTTGAAATATAGATATTAAGTTTCTAAGTAATTAGTTGTGAAATAATTGAGAAATGCAAGCTATTAATTGTTTCTCTGTCATGGAACGTCTGATGAAATAAAAGTACAAACTGAGATGCAGTTTATATACATGTTTTTTTCCAGGTGTTTGTTCAAGCATATAACATTAAACTATAACTTTGTACTAGTATTCCTCAATTTGATGAAAGCAATTGATATGCTTTAAGGCTATCATCTTTTCCTATTGGCTATCATCAACAACAGGTCAGGTTGACCAGTAGGAGTGTCCGCTGATGCCTTTGGGCTTATTCATGTTTCAATTTGGAATGAGATCTGGAATATTAGGAATCTCAAGACAGTACAACTATTTTGGTGCCAATGTAATAAGTTTTTTTTTTCGTTTGTTTAAAGTTTGTTACTGACGATGGAAGGATTGAAAGGATAACAGGATTTCGGACATTTGCCATCGTTATAGGTTATAAAAGGTATAACACAATTTTTTGAGTATTGGAATCTATCTTCTTCGTCAGGTGGGGGAGGTATTAATAAATACAAAAATAAAGAACGGAAAGAAGAGGGTTCAAACATACCCAAAAGCTGCTTGGAGTCCAGTCCAGGCGTTGTCACTGCACAGGATGCAAGTCCCGAGCACATATCATCCTCATACTTTTACTTCCGTCCTTCTGTGATATTTCTTAATAGAAAATTCCTGGAGATATGAAATTTGGTAAATGAGTTCCTCTTAATCCAAGGAAGAACCCTATTGGTTTTGGACCCACAACGTCAAAGGGCAGATCATATACCCAATCACCCTTGACAGAAAAATCCTAGGCACTTGAAACTGGTGCTTAAATTCCTCTTGATCCAAGAAAGAACTCTTATTGATTTTGGGGTCAAAAGGACAACGGACATTCTTCCAGTATGTCTGGTGGTTTGTCTATCCGTCTGTATGATAACCATTGACAGAAAGGTTCTTGAGACATGAAACTTGTTTCATAGATTTGGTCTAAGGAACTCTATTAATTTAAAGGTTAAAAAGAAAGAAGGGCAGCCCATCTGTCTGTGTGATAGAAATCTAGAAACTCTTGATAGACATGTTTTACTGTTTTAAAAATTGATACATTGATTCCTCTTGCTCAAAGGAAGTTGGATATAGCTCTATTAGATTTAGGATCAGAAAGTAAAAATGCAACCTGTCCATATATGGGGTATCTCTTTAGTTACGTTCCGACAGGACCTTTAATACTCCATTGTTTTGGTTAATATATTTTTTCTTTTTCCTATGTTCAGTGATACAGGTATGTTTATTTTTTATATACAAGTCTTACCTTTTTATGTTTATTTTAATAGAAAGTAAGTGGATTTGTTTTTTTTTTCATTTTGTAGTAGTGTAAGAACAGTTTTACTGTAAAACCTCAGATATTGTACAATATACCTTGTGCTTGTTTATTTAGTTACTGTACTTATGTTAAATATTTTCATATTGACTTTTCCAAATACTTCACAAAAATGTAAATCTGTGAATTTTTCTGAGTTGACCATCTTACCATTCTTCTAATGTCACTGTCGCAACATGACAGTAATGCTGAAGTAATAGGTAACCACTTGCTTTGATGTGCGTCATCCAAAAACAACTTTTATTAGATTTGTCTCGTCTTCAAAGAGCCTTACAGTCGATAGTTTTTTCGGTCTCATATGGGTAGATCCATATGTCACTTGAACAACTGTTATAAGCAGCTTTTGATGCACCATTCCAATGATGTGGGGCGGGTAAATACTAACATGAAGGTAAACATAAATTGTGTATTTACCTAAAATTGTTATTGAAATAACCAAAAGTATTTTTTTATAGTGTTGAGCATAAAAGGCAGAACACACTGTCATTTGAAGACTAAAATTGAAATTATCCTTCAAAATTAAAAAAAGTGAAAACTATGTCTGAGTATTTGTAATTTATTATAACAATACCGTCTTTTTTTATTTTTTCAATGCATTTTTTTAACTAAGATAAAATATGGGAAACACTTTCTTTTACTGTCTTAATATTTGCTGAAGAATACAGAAACAAACAAATAAAAGATGAATTTTACAACAACCCTTAGTGATAGCTAAATAAAATATACAAAATTCATGTTGCCTCTTATTTTCCCCAAGTACATGTTCCTCCATATGGTTTATATTTTTATACTGTTGTATATTTATACTTTTATACAAATGTTTGTCTTTTAATTGTACTCGTATGTTTAATATAATAATGTTATATATTTTTGACTCAACATAATCTAACAAAACTGAGTTCGAAGGATCCAACAGAACGTAAAAAAAGTCTTGCTGACCACTCCAACAAAGCCTCATCACATTACTGTAACCCATTGGTGTAACTAGAGGAAGATGTTGGAGATAGATCCCTCCTCCCTCCAAAGAATATTCATATAGCATCCATCTAACTGCTTGAAATACAGTTCTTAAATGTAATTTGATCAAATTTAGATTTATTCTATACCCCGTTGGATGGTGTGTTCTTCAAAAAAATTCATTGCCCTCCCCAAAGCCAAGTTCTATGAGACATTCCTATGCCACTGATATCACATGTTAAAATGTCAAATTACTATTCACTTTGTTTACTCTACCATTTTCTCGTTGCCATCATGGTTACCCATAAGACCAATGTAAAATTGTTGGCTTTACAAGTTCAAACAGCTGCGTTGCGCTTAGGGCAATGGCAATTTATTGCCTCTTTATATAAGGGAATTGTATAAAAAATGTATTTAAATCTTTCAATAACTTTCCAAAAAAGGCTTTTCTTGGCTAAAAAGTAAAAGTGTTTCTCAATTACTACTGTTTTATGTTTTGAATTAAATAAACAGTTAGTTTTAATTTGTCTGAATAAATATTTAAAATTTCCAACTAATCAACATCATATTAAGCACCATATTATGCTGTAATAAAAATTTTTTTTAAATGTATACATTACCATAAAGGTAGTAGTAGACCAGGTTGAGTGTAACAATGAGCAGAAAAAAGTGCATATAATTCAGACTGTCCAACAGTGGTAGGGATAGAAAAGGCGGATACACCTTGAGCTAATTCTTTCATCATTTTCTTGCACTAAAATTAACATGGCTTTTCCTTTGAGTGTTTGTCAGGTTGTACAAAATTTAAAGTGAATAAACCTTGTTTACGGCCAAATTATCATGCAAAACGCATGCATGCGAACTTGGAAGTGCTGATGGGTGAATGGAATAGGACAACTTGGATCTGAGATAGAGATAGCGAAGCTTCAAATCTTATCTGTGACCATTGGACTTGTTATTAGTACCAACAACCTTGTACTGTATCGACTCTACCCCTTATTCTGTTTGGTAAGATCCTCGCACAGGCCAGTGGCCCATGAGGACATGCAGAATAAGGTTTAAAGGGTATTTGCCTCTCCTTAAAAAATATATATCTTGTTATGTTTGTCATTCTAGTGCCCAAAGATTCCTCAATTTTAAGATAAGTCACATGCCTAATCAGTTGAAACATAACATTCACGTTTTCTTGCTTAATACCCGATTTTGGATGACTTTCAAGAGATCTGTCCTGGAGCGAGTGAACATTATACCAGTTCCTTACAATAATGTAGGATGGTGCTTCGATGCTATTGAAAGCATTAAGCTCAACAAAACATTCTTGTCACATTAGTCCACATCGAAGCTATGAAAAATAATCGCACAAAAATGTTCATGAGTTATTTTTATTTTTTATCTGAGATGGATTTCTGTATGGTCACTCTGTCCTTAATAAAGAGATGGTGGGATGAAGTTAGTACGGGATAGCTAGCCACCATTAGTGATCCTCCGGGTTGCTCAGTCCATTTGTTGCTCATGTCTCTAAACCTTGTGTAATATCAGCACATGCCATTTTGATGTTGGCTGCTGGAGCGGGAACTAGATCTCGGATGAGAAATCGACCACGAGTCAGAGCGGCCAGTATGATAATCATGTTGGTCTCCTTTGACTTCACCTTTCTTCCTTTGACTCAAGTGTGTTAGCGACTTCACTTATCTTTGCTGTCATCAACACTGTGAGTTTCTACATCAGAGCCTCCAAGGTGTTGGTAATGGCAGTAGCATCCACTACTTAGGCTAGCTTCTAACACTCCATCAGCAAAAACGGCAAGTGTATCTTGATCAGCATTTTTTTGGGTCGCTACGATGGCTTGTGTTGATGTTGGCAGTCTACTCAACCACAGTGGCTTCTAAACACTGTCAGGACCATCATACCAGCAAGAGCGCAGATATGTCTCAGAAACTTTGTAGATTTATGGCCCTCCATCTTCTACTGTTCTAGGAGCTGTCTTGTCTTTTGGTCCTGGGATGCGCTGACTAGAGATTCTCATACTTTCAGTAGATGGTAGCTTGATTAGAGCGCCTTTCAACTCGGCTAAGTATTTGGCATTTAGATAATCGTGTTGTTTTGATTATTTTGTAGAAGTAATTTCACTTGCCATTTACCATGGCTTTCACACAAATCACGTTGAACATGTCGCAGTCATCACTGTCGTGAGGTGGTAGTGAAAAAAAAAAAACTTTATTCTACAGTAAATATTTACACATGGTACAATGGTAAACTCACTCTGAATCTAAATACCACAAACCCAATAATAACATTGAATATATGTTAATAAAATAATTACAGACTAAAATATCACAGGTTAATTCGAGTTGCATATAAAAAATAAACCCCACAGTAACAATACTATACCAGCAGATGGGAATTAAATAGTGTATGATAACAGTTTAATCCACATTACCCTAATGATACCTATATATGACACCCTGATATTGTTTAAGAGTCATCATGGAAGCAATACTAAACATACAGATGTACAGTTTCCAAAGGAAATGCCAGATGTACAATCAGTATTGCCAAGACTAGAAATATAAATAGCAACCTATCAATCACAGGTAAAGAACAAACCACTCTACAATTTATACCAATTCTACCCGCTCTCTTTTCACTATTTGAGGTTGTTGGTCATTTGTTGATGAAGGCCAGTATAGTGAACCAGGGTTAACTCAAGAAGCAACTACAGGTTTTTGTAAAAAAATACAATATAATGTTTTATAGCACTTTCCTTCATAGATTTGTAATGAACTAATAATATAAATATTTACCACTCAATAAAGCTTTTGCTAATATGGTTGCTAACAATTTTAATTAACTATTTTTCACTTACAAAAGACACAACAATAGTGTGAACACAAGTGTACTTTGCTATTTTGAAGTAGTACAAGTACAGAGAACAAACAAGTATGTCTTTTGTTAACACAGTGTTGGTTCTTAGTTCCTAAGAATGCCTATTACAAACATCTGACAACCACACAATGTTCACAAAACAAATAAAACAATTGTGTGAAAAGTTACACACATTAGTGGAACAAAAGAACGATAGCGTGGAACAATAACGTGTAATCTCCAACATCGGTATATAACTTTAAATTCAAGAACAGAGATTACAGCCTATGTATGCTGTCCTGACGTGTTCAAAATATTGTGACTGATTGGGTATAATTGCGTATTCCACATTGTCGTTTATAATATAAAACGTTAACACATTTGCAATAAAGTATACTTATTATATGCAATCCAGCAATTCTTTGACATTTTAGAGTTTTAATTCCAATGTTCTAGTTATTTATACATTCTTGATTATTTGTATCCTGATAAAAAATGGTTCTTAATTTTGGGTACTTGGATTGAAAACTGTGACTCATAGAATGCGGTACAATACAGTACTTAAAGAACATGATGTGAAAGCACAATATTTGACGAGTACCATTACGTATTATTTACAAATTTTACAAACGAATAATGTTCCATTGCAAAGCACATATTAAGTGTAATCACTGTACAAAACAAAGTTACAGTCAGTATAGACAATGGAAGTTACAACTATCTCTTTTCCAGGGCCTTGAATTTTGCTTCAATCCGCTTAGAGTAAGCGTCCAACTTGAATGCTGCCTGCTCCAACTTTGTCACACTATCCTCTAACTGGTCTATTTGGTCCAGGTACGGCTGCAGGGATTTGTCTGAGAACACAAAAGAAAGTTATAAACAGTGAGAGTTACAACTGTCTTTTCTCCAGGGCATTGAACTTTGCTTCAATCCACTTGTGTAAGCATCCAGCTTGAATGCAGCCTGCTCCAACTTTGTCACACTATCCTCTAATTGATCTAGGTATGGCTGCAGGGATTTGTCTGAGAACACAAAATAAAGTTATAAACAGTGAGAGTTACAGTGGCTGGCTGTATTCTGTGTCAACACTTAGTGCTTGCGTAACTATGTACATCACTTTACACGATTTAAATATTTGACTTTCAATAGATTTTTAAATGACTGAGATTTAAATGAAATACTCAAATTTTATTAGCAAAGTTTATTAGCTTTAAGGTTGAAACTTTATCGATTCGATACTTATTATTTACTTTAAAACAAACCAAGTAATTTGTTATAGGTTGATCTGTTTTAGAAGTATTTTTATTTGCTGAAAAAAAGTGGCCCACGGAGCTAAGAAACAGGACGTGGTCATAAATCTATGACCTGACCAACCTGATGCAGAGAACAGCCATGGTCAGGTGATCTGAGAGGATAATCATATAAGTTTAATGCCAATCGCAAAGGGTTAATCTGACTATCAGTGCAATATAGCTCCTGCAATGTTTGCTGTGGAATCAGGTGATGCTCCCCATTGGCCAAACCAATTTAAATTAACATCAAGTGACATAGCCTGATTCGCATAACGAACTTGGTAAATTGACCGGCCGGTGCAGTTGGACCAAGACCTCCATAATGTCTCTCTTTCGCTAGAATTTCTGGGAGCGGTCTATTTCATCAAGTCTGGGTATTTCAAAACCTTCCTTGCTCTCCAATTAGATACTGTAAAACTCGTTAGATTTGTGGTGGAATCTTTTTTGGTCCAAGACAAATGACTCCCTTTGTGCCACCTGTCCTCCCCCAATGCCATTGACTTCGTCAGCAGTGTCGCCAACTGCCCATCCACCCATGGACACTGGGTCAACTTTATGGGAGCCCCAACAGAGGATACACCAGCCGTGTTGTGCCAGAGGAGGAAAACCACGTTGGTGAGTTGGTATTAATTCTAACACGTCTGTATTCAATATTTTAATTTCGAACAGACTTCGGATCTAACTATTTTATTTCATTCTATAATGTTTCTCAGTTTCGTACAATATACCTGTACAAAACATTGTCTTTCCAGTCACCTATATCAGGAACCAAACCACAAAAACATAAGAGTGAGGTCTGAAAGATACTAGTTGATTGATTAGCTTTTGCACTGTTATATGAAGTAAGTACACCTGTTGTATACTCAACCACCAGAAAGTTCAGTGCGCAACCTATATAATATGTTCTAACCCTATGAAGTTGTAAGATTAAGGATGTTTTGGATTCTGAGTGTGTATTTATTCAACTTACATTTCTCATTGAGCTCTCCCATGGTACGACTGATGTTGCCAGCTATTTGTCTCATATCCGAATACTTTGTGACTGTTGCTTGGTTCATTGCTTCAAGAAGTTTATAATCCTCCTGCAACATATTCTGAATTAAAACCTGTTCAGGCAATTTCAAGTTTTTGTTAACTATTGCTCTAACTTTTATATAAATTGTTTTAAGTATGAGTCAGGATGAATAAGTTTTTAAACTAATGTATTTTTTAATTTTTCTAGATACACACCCTTTAACTGTAAACTACATAACT
This sequence comes from Homalodisca vitripennis, assembly GCF_021130785.1. Lineage (NCBI taxonomy): Eukaryota > Metazoa > Arthropoda > Insecta > Hemiptera > Cicadellidae > Homalodisca > Homalodisca vitripennis. The sequence continues at coordinate 32,412,493 of NC_060209.1, forward strand.
GTTTTACAGACTAGACATGCCTTCATAATAAAATGATTTTTTTCTGGTCTACAATTCACTGTTCTAAAGTAACTTTCACCCTTAACCGTTCTGCGGTATTCCAAAGTGTGAATCCTTTGGGGCTGTCTTGCTGTCTCAAAATGGGTGAGGACTGAACATGAGAGAAGGTGGAGGTTACATCCGGGCATGAGAATGAGCAGAATGGTACTACAGTCGCCTTCCTCGAGAGTGACGTCTGACCTTCTCTCACTAAATAGATCAACATCTTCTCGGGTTATATGTCTGATCACGGGACATGATCACATGAGGAAGCATCTTCACAGAGTCGGAGCATCCTTCAGGAGAATCCGCTCTGTAGAATGTGTGATGAGCAGAATGAAACTGCCGAAACACTTGCCCTTTGATGGTCTTCAATAGCAAGGGAGCAGTATGCCATTTTTGGTAGTTTGGACAAGGGTGGTGAATTTTCCCCAGGAGAACCTGATAGGTTGTTTTCAGCGGTTTGTGGAACTGCTGAAATCATAGACTGGTAGGCCTCATGGTGTGCAAAAGGCCCTTGAGGCTTAAGTGCATGGCAGTAGGCCGCTCCATAGAAGAAGAAGAACTTTCTCAGAATCTAAGCCTTCAAACAGTTTTCCTTTGAAACTCTATTTTTCAAATTGGAAAGCAAGAACTTATCATTAAAGGGTGGGTCTGGAACTGTAGGCTGAGAAGTTGTTGGACCTACATTCCTGTATGGAAGCCTAGGTAACGATACGTGAAACTGATGGACTTAAGTGTTGTCTTGAGTAGAAGAACACCTTTGCTGGTCCAACCTTATCTATTTTACACTATGACTTGTCTTAAATTTTGGAAGATGAATATAGTATCTGTTAGTATAGTAGTCTTTGTTGTCAAGATAACAATCAGTAAGTTGCGAGGGTTATCCAGAAAGTAACAGAGATTTATGGATAACACGAGAAGTAGTGAGGGTAGCGCCGCAATGTTGACATCGGTGTTACAGTGGTTCCGTATGCTTTTAAATGTGTAAGGTAGAGCATTGTATGTTCAGGTGTTGCCCAGTTATAACGTCGAAACATATGGCAGTTCCATAATAGAAAAATGGCGTTGTGTAACATCATTACTTTGGGTGAAATATCACTCAGAAGCTGAGATTCATTGTGAATTGTTTGTGGTTTGTGGTCCAAACATTATGATTGAAGATTTAGTCTGTTAATCAGATGAGGAGCCATGGTGATCAAGGCCCCTTCCAAGATTTTGAAAATTATCATAATCAAAAATTATTCACTCTTGTATTGTTGCCATAAAATTAATTTAACTTTATGAACCAAAACTGTGAGTATGAGTAAAGTTCTTTATCAACATTTTAATTTTTGTTGTACTGAAATGCATGAAATTACATGTTACAGTAATGATAATGGTAAAAAAAAGCTCAGATAGCCTCCTCCAAAAATCAGAATTGAACCCATCAGGAGGGTCAGATATTTTCAATGGAAGAACATTCACAATGAAGAAAGGAGTGGCAGGCTTATGATCTACTGAACAAAGTGTACGAAAAGTTCGTAAGAACCATTGCTTCTCAATTTGGGAACTTTTTTATCATTTTTTTGAAATTTTTGTCTTATACATAAGATAGTAACTGAAAATACTACTCAATGACTACTATCTGCTTACTGATAAGTAAAAATCTAAGAGAATGATATCTGCCATGGAGTTTCTTTTTCTGTATAACTTTGAAGAAGAATTTTCAGACATATGCGAGAATTTTTGTTACTGGCAAGAATATTTTGGTTTGCCTATGTGAATTTTGAGACAAACAGTAGTCAACACAATACCACTTCTCCAAGCAAGCCACATAAAGTCTGTTAAATTTTGTCAATGAGGAGAATCAAAGCTACAGTTTTATGAGATTCTTAAAAGCATCTTACTCTTTGCCTTTATGGAGCATGGAATGAATTGGACCCTACTGAGACACTTTGAAAGGGACTTGGAAGAGTGAACCAAAACAAGTGTTGTGGCCTCCTGACATTTGGTGTCATTTCGAGTGCATGACTCATCCTCATTTTTGCCAAGTTCAAATTAAATCTGTTTGGTTACTATGTTAAAAATATAAAGATAATTCATAGATTACAGTTGTATATAATAACACTTCTGTATCATCACTGATTTAATTTTTATTTTAAAACTGAGGTTAACAGAGGATACTCCTTTTATCTTTTGCATCTCAAAAAAACTGTGGGCATCATTTTTCTGACCAATTACTGAACTTTTTGGTTGTGTGGATTTCTTATGTTGCTATTTCATCAATTGCTGCTTGGTTTAAAATTCCTACATGTAAAGTCATCTTCAAATCTATCATGGTAGAAAGTCCTCCTGACTTGGGTTATCTTTCGTTGTTTCATGTTCTCAATTAAACTCATTGAATTACAAGTTACTGAAAAACAAAAACACTTCTTACTGTACACTTTCACCACTTGCTCCTGAATTTTTCAGCTCCGCTCCCCTCCATACACAGAAATGTTACTACACTATTTAATTTTAAACATGAAATCTGTCTAGTTTATCAAGTGGCTACAAAACTCACACTGAACAAAATGAGTTCTATAATTTGAGAAGAGTTCACTTAAATAGATAAAATATTTGTAATAATAGATAGGCTGAGGTCTTTTATACCTTACATGCGCAATTTTTGATCCTCCTTGTACAGTTGGTTCACCCAAAATAGTACAACTTATCGTTATTAAAAATAAAGAATTCCAGTATCATCCGATCTATACAAACACTTAAAACTAGTTATCTAAAACCTAATATTGAAGAAGTATGGTACATAAGCCTGGTGTATTTAAGGTACTTATGCATTATACCAACCACACTTACGTTTTGTTTGTTTGGTTTTTTTAATATTTTTTATTACAAATGGGTAACAGAAACTTATTTTAACTAACTACCTAACTGTCACGCACATGCTCCAGTCTACCAAAGGTAGACATTTAAAATGGAACATTTAAAGTGAAATGTTCCAGACAAAATAGGTCCTAAATGTAGAAATAATTAGGTTTCACATGAACACAACAGGACCTACATGTGTAACGGTCATTTCACCAAGCAAGTAGTCAGCTGTTTTCTGGAACATTGTGGTAGCAAGGCGACTGAGGTTTGGATCATGTGGGTCCAGAGCTTCGAAACTACTCGTGCTTGTTGACAATGTAGGACCTGCAATCATTTCATATTTACTTTATATTTCCATAAAATTTACAAACAGTTGAAATCCAAATGCTTTTTACTATACATATTTATGTAGCCTAATTTATAAAAAGATATTGGCTATATGTGTGCTTACTAATGAGTTATATAGTAATTTCTGAATACACTGTAACAAAGTAATGTTGCAAATGTTGTGTCAGCTCCTTTTCACCTTCTGCTAAGTGGAGTATCTGAAACTCTGACACTGGGACAGACTTGACTCCTGGAACCTGGAGTCCATGTTTGTCTGGAGAGATCCAGAAAGCCAGCCAAGAAGGAACTCAAAACAAACTTTTTCCATCATTTCAACATCAGAGACACCTGGACTTCAAATTCAAGTGTAATCTAGATAGATAGTTGTTTTCATTGTCTCATCAGGTGCACCTTAATTGTCTCAGATTTCAGATACTCCACTAAGTAGAGGGTGGGTCAAAGGCTAGCTTGCTTACATATCACTGGGGCAATAAGCTCCTGTCCAACTTTGGCCTTTGAAGCAGTTCTGGGATACACTACTCTGGTGAAGAAGACCCATGAAGCATCTGAGTACAAAGGTGATTAAGCCTACTTCCTTAGAAGGACACGTGATAATAACGCAGGAATTTCCTGAGACTGAAATGATAACCTACATATCAAAGAGTATGATTAAGAAATACTCCTTTGAAAATCCATTAGTCTCTATTGTAGATAAGGAGAAATGGAGTAATGAGGAGGCCTACCCTACTAAAGGAATCCAGAAGTAGTATTAACAGATGGATCACGCCTTGATTCTAGGGCAGGGTTTGGTATGTATGGATCAGGAATAAACTTAGCAGTACTCTTGGGATAATAAGCCACGGTCTTCCAAGCGGAAGTCATGGCGATTGAGCCATGCGCCAGAAGACTCATACAAATGAGACCAAAAGGAGGAGAATAGTCCTCATAATCCTTTCAGATAGTGAGAATGTACTAATGGAATTGGCAAAGAGGAACAAAGTTACACTCGGTTGGGTGCCGGGCCACAAAGGCATTCAAGGGAAACGAAAAAGTAGATACCCTTGCCAAAATAGGTACAGAAACCCTTATGTTAGGGCCAGAGCCAGGGTGTGGTTGTGGATGTGGAGATCTCCTACAGCAAAGCCCTAGTAAAAGGTTGGGAAAAGAGGATTAGATCCTTAAACTGTATAAAGGTATCTGGACTAAGACAATAAAAAATGTGTATCTCTCCTTATGTTAGCTCTCCTAGAAAAAAGTAAGGAGAATATACAGCTTGTGTTAGGGATGTTGACAGGACATGGGTCCCTTAGGAAAGATCTGATGAAGGTGGTTCTAAACCAGACTGATAAATGCAGACTCAGAGGAGAAGCAAAAGAATCAGTGGAACATGCGTGGCTAAACTGTCCTTCCATATGTAAAATTAGGCAAACATTCCTAGGGGCGTATCTTCTTAATCCTAAGGATATCAGAGAACAGGAGCCCACAAATTTCATTGGCTTCTGTATAAGTGTCAGATTATGAGAGTCTAAACATAGTAAAAGAGGCACAAAGGTCCTTTTAGGACTAGGTGCGGAGACTATTGCCTCTTTCCCCTCGACAAAAAAAAAGAGATAGTTGAAGTGGAGCGGAACTCAATATTCCCATTGAAAAACCTTTCCCACCAAAGCTATGTTAAAAGTAATGCTTATAACTTTTTTACTATACTGGTGAAAAATTGTTATACATGTTACATTAAAACATACTTCAAATTTACATTACAGAGAGATACATTTATCACTGGAAAATACAAGCCTCTTAAAGCCTTCACTATGGCTATGTATTGAGGGATCTTTACTACTTAATGTATTAAATTACTGTGCTTGTCTAGTTTTAATTCATGCAGTTAACACAATCACTGCGGTTATATGCTGAAAGATCTTGGCAACTCTCAAAATACACCAGACATACTATAGTGTTAATTTGTTAATAGGCATATTACAGATAAATAACAGCATGCTTTAACCAACAAAATTGCCCATATCATAGGCCACAAAACAATTTTAACTTTTTAATTGCTACTTAAGTTTTTTTTTTTTTATTATAGAAATGTCATAGACCACCAAACAATAATTATTGTTTGTCTCCAGGATACTTTCTGATGTGTTTATGCTGAACTTAAAAGCTTTACTTAAAATATAAAGGACTTTAATAAGTTACAGAAAATGAGCATCTGCATTACATAGTCTAGACATTAGTTATTTAAGTAAAATTGGCATCATATGTACATTTTGCAAGTTGATTGTCTAGGTATGGAATCATACACCAAATATAAAAAGTATAGCTATAATATGAAGCTAATCAGATATACGGAAATCAGAGTTCATACTGTGCAATTCTCTACAATTACTATTCAATTACAGTAGACCCTTTGTAATCTGGCACTGCGCCAGTTTGGCACTCCAGTAATCCGGCGTATTTTGACGGCTGTGGGTGGGGGATTCAAGTTGAGACACGTTACTGAAAACTGTGTTAACAAACAACCTACGATTGCTCGGTTGTCTCGTGGTTTACCCTGTGTTCACGTTAACAGAACCATTGATATTCATGTTATTGCTACTGTGCTTTTTGTTATAGTTTATACTTACTTTATATTTCAAGGCAATAAGTTAAAAATATCTCAGTGTGTACAAAAACATAAAATTTTAACTCTGCTTCAGAAGAGCGAGATTTTAAAGAAACCTGATAAAGGCAATAAGCTTGCTAACATCACAGAATATGGTGTCGGTCCCGCAACAATCCATGACATACAGAAAAACACCGAAAAAATTGTTTTTTAGCAAAAGCAGTGACAATGAGAAAAGTCTCAGGAAAACAATGAAAAAAGGCGAATTTACTCTGGTTGAGTATAGCTATATGCTTAGTTTCTTCAAGAACAAAACAGACATACACCAATTTCAGCAGGAAGATTCCTTAAGAAAAGACAAAGGTATTCTATGAGAAAATAATGGGGAAAAACGATTTTAAAGCACAAGTGAAGGATGGCTAGAAAAATTCAAAAAGTGTTTCGGAATTTGATTGTTAAGTACAACGGGTGAAAATCTATCATGTGATGTTGCTGTAGTTGAACCATTGAAGGAAAAGTTTTAGGCAAATTATTGGGTAACTAGACTTACTCCCGATCAAGTAACGCAGATAAGAGTGGTTTATTTTACTGACTTTAGCCCAATGCTGCAACGAATGCCTTTGCAACTACTGTGAAGTGGGCAGAAGAAAATGACATATCTGTTAGTGATATTCTTGTTTTAAAGAGGCTTCAAGAGAAAGTATTAAAAGTATCTTTTCAAGCCAAGAAACAAAAGAAAATCTGAAGTTTTTTACTCCAATGGAATAGACCTACCATAAGTTAAGGTAATGTTTACTTCTAGTGTGGTACAACACTGATAAAAAACCTATTATTACATACTGTACGTAAAAAGAATACAAAAAAAGTTTAACGCCTATCATTTAAATTTAGTACACGAGAACTGAAATAGTAATTTTGAATTGTGTTCGGTGTAATAAAACACACATTTTGTAGATTTTTATTTATGGCCTTCCAATAATTCAGCGTTTTCACTAATACAGCAATACCGTCGACTGATATCTGTCGGATTAGTGAGAGTCTACTGTATGTTACTATTCAAATGTGTTATGAAGTTAATGTATTAAAGCATTTGAGATGATTAAAGGTATCTGAAGGTTAAAGTCAACTAAAAATAATAATTTAAACATTTCAAATTAAGGTAACATAGTAATCCTCTCTTCTTATCTACTATTTGTTATCACACCATATAGGTAGGTATGCAGGTAAATAGCCTAGATAATCTTAAATCTAACTGTTACGAGTGCTTACGTAATTACTTTAAATACTATCTCGGAAGATTGTTTTTTCCAGGGCATTAGAAGTGTGGGGTGTTGCAAATCCTGATTCCCCAGTCCTCTAGATTGATGGACTAATTGAGATAGAACCTAGTAATAATAATTATTTTGCAATATATGGTTTATCAGAGCCTAAACACACTTTCTGGAAATTAAATATTAAAAATTAAACACTAATAACATAAATATTATTAAAATATGTCACTAAACTTTTACCGATGTGCCAGGGTCCAAAGCAGGATTCCCAACTGTCCGTATTTTGTTCGTAATAGTCCCAACTTCATAAGAAACCTCCTGGGCCCAAACACAATTCCTAACGGGACACTAATTGTCCAGAATATTCAAATACTTGAGTAAGCGATGCAGCAAGTGTCTATAAGTGGAACTGAATGACTAGATCAAAAGCGTCAGCTCACATTCCCAGCATTCTGCATCGAACTGTAACGCGGCACAAAAAATTAAAACTGCAGTTAGTCAATAAAACATTTTTTAACTGTAGCATTTCGCAAGAATATAGATTAAAGTGATGATACTACTATTAGTGCATAATGAAGATACTTAAGTAGGCCTATAATAATCATAATTTATTTAACATTTGTTTTTAACAGAGTTTCTTTTGGTTTTTACATGCTGGATAAGTGCATAAATTCATTTTGAGACATTAAATTTTACAATTTTAGCATGGGGGCAAGCAGAAATATGGGCCCCCTTTTTGTAGAGCTATGCCCCTAAAAACCTCTGTCCTATTATTTCCTACAGTCAAGTTGACATCCCTGGTCCTAGGACTGTCTTAGTCACTCTAAACCTAGTACAGAAATAAGTTTCACTGTTATTTCATGTTCATAAATATGTCAGTTGTCTCCCTAAAGCCTATTTGTAAAATCCTACATTATTTAATTTACCTTTCTTTGGAGAGTCTGTCAAACCATCATCAGATACCTCTTCAGCCATTGTAGGCTACTCAACCCTAAAAGTTTCTTCTTTTACAACTTATCAGTTATTTATACATGCACAACAATATGAACATACATTCAAATCACACAAACTATAACTTTAATACAATAATAACGTATCAATCTAATAAATGTTTTAGTAAATAGCAACTCAGTCAGGATTAAGGTTAGTTATAAAATATTGACTACACAAACGCAAACATAATCATATGTTTAAACATCAGATCCAGCTGATCTTGACGTCATTGAAGTTTTTGACAGTGGTTGCCAATGTAACAAAACTAAAGTTTTATACTTTTTTTCAACACGTTTCGTTTTTAACGTAATTTATTAAGTAAAACAAGTCTGTAATTTGATTTATATGAATTTACACATTTCCTTCTTGGTATACTAATTGATTTTCAATAGGTTTATGTAAATTATTGCATATTATTTATTAATTTACTAGGCAACCATCGATTGTAAAATCGACTACACAACATCGAGATCGATGGTAGTCGGACATGACGTCATTGCTGCATGGTAAAAGGATATGCGCAGAACAGTTTCTTTTAGTCTGTGCGCAAGTAATCAAAACAGCAGTCTGGGTTCCAAATTCAAAAATAGCGGACATTCAGGTTAAAGTGAGTTAAAATAAGACAAGTTAGTCGCGCTACGACCTTCGACATTAACACAACGATCGCTACAGTATATTTTATAACAGGAGCGAATTTCCAGTATTATAATCGTACTTTAAATTTAAAATTAAGTGTCAGTGATCCTTATGGCAGGGCTCATTACTGTGCGCCTTTCAAGATCAGACGCCCAACCGTGGGGTTTCCGGCTTCAAGGCGGGAAGGATTTTGGAGCACCCCTGCTTATTCAAAAGGTATGTTAACAAAACACTTTTTTTATTTAATTAAAAGTAATATTTTAACATTTTCAAATATTTCCAACTGTTTTGCATAATCAAGATTATGCGTTATCGGAAGCTTTTATTTTGTTAATAATGAATCATTTGACAGCTAGATCTAATTAATATTCAATTTACTTTAGTTTTTACTGTTATGCAGTTTTTAAGGCAAAACCTTTTCCTTCTAAGACTTATTCTGCCCGTCTTCATGGGCCATTCTGGCCTGTGCGAAATTGGCGTGAATTTTAGCTCGCGGTAATCTACAGTAATATCTTTAGTTGTAAAGATGTTGTTTATTTAATATCTAGATTCACAAATAATTCACATTTTAATGAAAAAATACTGGTTTACGTTACTGGAGTTTCGACAAAATATCTTTGGACACAATGAAAACAATCAAAAGTGAAATTGAATACAATATATTTACTACATATTGGAAATGATCAATCTATGTTTATTTTATCTCACGTTGTTATATTATACGTACTATACATATATTGTAACCCACACGAGGTTTTACGCTGTTACAAGTAAAATTTTGTATTATTAAAGTAAGACCTTGTCTCATAATTTAGTACCAGGTTTTATGGTGCATTATTATTAATTTTAAGTGTTTTAAGGTTAAAATATATAGATACGTAATCTGCTATATACCATTGTATTGCTACCCTGAAAATTAAAATCCAATAATTTACCCCCCCCCACCCCCCCCCCCCCCCACCCCCCCCCCCCCCCACCCCCCCCCCCCCCCACCCCCCCCCCCCCCCACCCCCCCCCCCCCCCACCCCCCCCCCAGATGATTTTAACAATTTGGTGCAAATCCTTCATTCTCAATATTCCTGGATGAGTTTATTAATTTCCTAAACCCTTTTAGTGGAAGAATTTTTGAGAAAAGTTTTTTAAAAATCTCTGAAGATTATAGTAGTTTTTTTAGCAAAACATTCCTGTTCAGCTTAAAAGATGAAACACTTTGAAACTTTAAATTTCTTTTAACTATAATTTTTTAATTTTAATATAAATTTTGTTAAATCTTGAAACTGGTAAGAACCATTTATTAATATTGAAGATTAGTGCTTGTTGAAGGCAGTAAATTGTTTTATTAAATAAATATACAAAGTCGTTAAGTTTGAACATTTTTATCAACATAAATACAAGAGTAAATCAAATATAAACGGTAATTTATTTTTTTACCTTTATTTGAGGACCTTATACACTTATTATTCTTTTAAAATTTTTCAATATACTCTCCAGTGTGATCTACCGTGTGTTTTATCACCGATTTGGAAGTTTCAGTATTCCCTGGTCAGAGAAAGTTTGAGGGCGAGTTGTTAAGCCAATTGCACGCGTGCTTCTCGACTTCTTCATTGCTCTCAAAAAGCTCGAAGAACAAATAGTCACAACAAGGTAACTAATCAGGGCTATAAAGAGGGTGTTCATGGGTTTTCTAACCCGTTTCTTCCAGGAGAAGACATCTCTGATGGGCATGGCTCTTCTTTTTTTTTGATAGGCCTTTTACTGACCATAACAACTGACAGTGATAAGCTGCATTCACTGTACGTTGATCATGCAGAAAATCAACAAACAAAGTTCCAATAGTCCAAAAAAGTCATGGCTGTACTGATGACAATGCTGAAGGGAGCACTAACCAGAATAGTTTTCCCCAATCCTCACAAACCCAGTATCTACTGTATTACCCAGTTAGGACCTGCATTCTAAGAACAAGAGCAAAATTACCCTTTATATTTGATCTACCCTTGTATTTAATTGGATTATATTAAATTAGATATATATATATATTCTACATAACTTAAGTTCAATTACATATACACTATTTGCCTTAGTTAGTTAGTTAGTTTTAAAAATATTTTCTTATCATGTCAGTACGTGAGAGCTGTGACACAAATTATCATTTCAATTTTTATTCAATGTTACGTACAATTTTTATGCTGTTATCAAAAAATTGTTTTGAATCATGTCCATTAATTTGTTTTTAATCTTATTTAGAAATTTTGCAACTCAATGCACATTGGATTTTTAAATACTACTGAAGCGTGAATTACATATTTCAATTAATAATGTAAAAGAGAACATCCATAACTGTTTAGAGTGAACGCTAGCCAACTGTCGGCCATACACGATAGCTCCAGGTTTTAACGCTTTTAACGTGAGGAAATAGATTAAAACTGTGTTATAAATAGAATTAATCTCAAACCATAAATGATACACTTCAGAAACCTAGATTTTTAATATCTTAATGATAATGTATTGTTAAAAATATGATTATCAATTAATACTAATTGTTTATAATTTATATTCAGTATAGATTTTCTTATAAGAAACTTTATATTGAATATAAATTATAAGTTTAGTATTAAAAGACGATAATTTTTTTCAATTCATTAGCACCGAGATGCTAAAATAAAAGTTTCTGAAGTGAAACAACTAGGATTTGAGATGTGTTCTTATTTACCCATAACTCAGTATTAAACATTAGCCCAATGTTAGAAAGGAACCTCCACGATCAGCAGCTGACTATCATTCCCTCTTACTTTCATAATGATTAATAACTTTACCTGGTTCTGGTTCCTTGGGTTCCTTATCAATTTCCTGTACCATCTTTAAAACTTCACTGTTGGTTGCGTTGTATGTCTTCTCATTCTTCATGAAGTTCACACTGAAAATAGACCAGTTTATTTTATGATTATAATAGTATGAAGATACACATTATTATATTAACCAACATTCAGAGGAATGTACAGTTGAGGAATGCTTTCACCAAAATTAAATTTATAATTTGGCTCTATATTGTAGAATACTTTAAAATTAACTTTTAAATACCTTATTACAGTGTATCATAAAATGTAATTACGGTACCAAAAATCTAACTTTTTCTATAATAAACTCTGTATTGAATATGAATAATAAACCATTACTACTAACACTAAAATCCAAGTTTTGTAAATGAAACATTTATAGATTTCGGATAATTAATATTTATAGGGAAGTTTTAAACTTAATTAGTCTCATGTTAAAAAGGAAGCCTCAGATGCGCAGCTGGCACCTAAATATTCTGTCCTTTTAATTACTAAAACAGTGACCAGAGAAACTACTATTTAATATGGATTCAAGCTAGTGATGGTAACTCGAATATTTTTTTTTTTAATAAAGTCTGTGTATTCACATATTCAAATACCTCAAAATGAATTCAAATAAATACAATTTCTCTAGAAAAATTAAATTAAAACCTACAGTATTCGTTCATTCGGACTAATAGTATTCAATATTTATTATCCAATAAATACTTGTATATGAATACGAATACAACTCTTGAATATTTTATTATCAATATGTATTCTTCTCAGAATATATATATATATATTTAAATTTCAATAAACATTGAATCGCAAAAAGTACTTGCTCTGCCCGGAGTCGAACCCGGATCTCTCACTTGCCGGGTGAATGTGCTACCATTACACCACAGAGCGCTTACTTTTTCCGATTCAATTATTCGTATTTGGCCGTATCTGTCACATATGCGTTTAAATAAGCAAACTAACATATGATCGGAAGACCAAATACCTGTCAAACGACTTGTGTTTACATTAAATTTGGTATAAATGCCAATTGCCTTATTTAATTTCAAATAAACATTGAATCGCAAAAAGTACTTGCTCCGCCGGGAGTCGAACCCGGATCTCTCACTTGCCGGGTGAATGTGCTACCATTACACCACAGAGCGCTTACTTTTTTTCCGATTCAATTATTTCGTATTTGGCCGTATCTGTTCACATATGCGTTTAAAATAAGCAAACTAAACATATGATCGGAAGACCAAATACCTGTCAAACGACTTGTGTTTACATTAAATTGTATAAATGCCAATTGCCTTATTTAATTTCAATTAAACATTGAATCGCAAAAAGTACTTGCTCCGCCGGGAGTCCGAACCCGGATCTCTCACTTGCCGGTGAATGTGCTACCATTGTATATATATATATATATATATATATATATATATATATATATATATATATATGGATTCTGAAAAGAATAGTTTAAAGGGAGATTCATAATTTGGAATAAATATTACAAATTTTGAAACTTGAAAAAATGTATAAGGTTTCACAACTAATTAAATTAATTAATACATTTGTAAACAATAAAGACAAAATTAATCTTTCAAATGAGAAAGATCTTAATAAGACTTTAAAAATTTAAGCCTCACCTCCAAAATCCCATTTTGGGGAAACAGGCAAAGTTGTAACAATGAATAAAAAATTAACTTTTATTTCCTAGAAAGGTGTATCGAGTTCCATCCCTCCATCTTTATCCATGACAAACTAAACAGAGCGTATCCATACTCTTAACTCACACTGTATAATCGCTAACTGAGATTGGGATTTGTCTTAAAATAAAGCCAGTGCCATGTAACATCATGAGTCTGTTTTTTTTTTTTAGAAAGGGACAATTTTAAAAACTTTTAAAACTAAGACAATAAATGGAGTTAACATACACCAAATTTACAAATTTAGTACAGTGTAACTACTTATAAAAATTCAATCTGGAAATCCTAAAATTGTCACAAGCATTCTATGAGATGTAAAACAAAAATATATGTTTTCAATATCTATTAGATCAAGCTCATTAATTTATAAGGTATAAGATTTGTCGTTATTGCTATCGTAAAGTGATACTGACCCAAGTACTCCGCCCCGCCCGCCAACACCTCAGCCTGGGCCGACAACGTCTCGGCAATGGTCTGCTCGCTGTACAGGCCCACGGGATTGTTGTACTGCTTGGACGTGATAGACTTGACACTGCCCTGGTCACCCACACCATTCAGCTGGACCGTTGTAACAGGTTAGGAGCGGTACACAACCATAACACCACTTTCAGCAATGCAATTTAGAATTCCTTCACTTCGATCCCAGCAGACATATGTTTGTTTGTAAGTTATATGTGTTTTTATGTGTAACTTCAGTGGTAGTTATGAACAAAATTTTTATTTCATTTTCCAATGCCATGTTGATTTGTAAACTGTGCAACTGGATAAAAATAATATATTTACAGTGTCTAGATTTAAAAAAAATTATATATAAGGATATAGTCAATTGCTGTATTAGGGTGTAAAGTTTGTGTTAATTGTTCTAATAGATATTTAACAATATATTTTAATCCGGATTTGATATAATCAGGGGGATTATCCCTGAGAGGATTTAGGGACCTGGAGTATATGCCTGTTTGAGAGTCCCAATTCCAAATGTTTTTTTAATCACAATAAAATAAATACAATTTTTTTTTAACTTAGTTCAACTAAATAAACAAATATTTCTTGGTATTATTAAAAAAGCAAAAATAAAAAAATGTGTACAAAAATGTTTTATTTTCCACTAATATTATAAAAGCAATAAATTTAAATCATTCAAAGCTATTGGTAGTATATTTATGTTGAGAAAACTCATACATTTTCATAGGTTTTTAGAGGCCCTGTGGGGCACCAGAGAGTTCTGCCCCATTACTCCCCCCTCCACTCAGCGGCACTGATAATTGTTATTATCATCATATTTTTCTAAAAAAATAGCTATTTTTATTTAGCTTTTCAAAAGTTGTCCTTAATGCCATATATGAATATATTTAAAGTAATATTATCTTAGTTTGAGCAATACAGATGTTTTACTGTTTTTAATCTCAGAAATTTATTTCGAGTTTTCGTTACATGTCAAAAAATTAGAGATAGTTGTATTATACTCTTTGTAATAATACTCAAATTAAAATTACAATTTAATGAATTAAGCTGTTCTGTTTAAGCATTTGAATAATATCATATCGCACAGTAACAATTTTTGACTGTGTTTTTGGTTGTTTTAATAATTATTTAATAGTGATCCATTCCCCTCTCATATTTAATAACAGTTTTGTAAAAATAGTAAAAAAAGTCTTTAAAATATTTAAAAAAAAAACACTGTTGTATTTAAAAATATTTATTTTAGTTTATAACCTTTGATGAGAAAAGAATAAATTTCGGAATAAAGTGAAATAAGTAGACGTTCTCAAGTACTTAAATCTCCCCAAAATTATGAATTTAATAAACATTTTAAAAGAGTAAATTTAACCTTAATTTGATGGCAAAACAAATATATATATATATATATATATATATATATATATATATGTGAAAAGAGGTGTCTTCTGGGAATAATAATGCCAAAAAGATTGGGTATAAATTAAATATAAAATAAACATTCCATTGATTTCTTGATTATTTTTTGAAACTTCGGTGTACCGCTCCTGTTTCATGCACAAGCCAGGCAGAACTTCACTCGGCAATGGAAGGCACCAAGCATACATTCTTTTATTTTTAATTAATGAGTTATATATTTTAGTGTTGCATTATACTCCAAACAATGAAAAGGTTATTAAGATATTCATGATAGAATTGCGTATAGTTATATTGTGAACTCCAAAGCCAATCAGATCAAACAAAAAATTGTGCACGAATCAAAATTAAAAGTTTTAAAAAACCAAATTAGTATTTTAATTGTTGTAACGTTTATGTAAGCATTATAATGTGTGTAGTAATATGTAAACACGTATATTTTAAAATAACATTTCTATACTTTCTAAATTTAAATGATCTGTTAAAAAGTAAAAATTAAATATCCTTTACGTAGAATAAACTAGTTTCTGTACAGTTTATAAATTGTTACTATCATTTTATGTTGTAAGATATGTAGGTGAAATGTTATTTTGATGTTTGTATTAAAAAAAATAACACACTCTAGAAATGAATACTTAACTTTAATGAAGTTTTATTCAAATGATATACAAATATTTCAGATGTATCAACAATTGAACAACACAAGTTTCATTGAGAACATGGAATAATATTCTAATTGTGAAGGTTAATTAGTACTATGATAATTATCAATTTTCTTAACAAACATAGTCTAACCATGATTTTTAAATTAAAATTACAGCAACATACAATAAATTTAGAGTGATGTGCAGCTTTTGAATTTAAGAAAAAACAAAATGCGCTTTATCAAATAGATCCAACATTAATAACAATATTTCAAAAAAGAAGACATATTGAAAGCTCTAACTCAGGAAAATTAATTAAATTATTAAAAAAATAAAATAAAAGTTATGTTTTTAATAGCTAACATAAATATATAAATAAACACCATAATGAGTTGTAATCACCAATGATTATTAAAAAAGTTTTGTGTTTATTATTGAAAAGTATTGGTTCCAAACGTTATAGATGAAATTTGAAGAAAAAAAACTCTGCAAACAAGAGAAAACCATCAAGAGATGTACACAAAAGTACAAACTCTACTGGATCCCACACTCAGAGAAAATGCACTTGATTTCACTTTTATCTTTTTTGTACCAATATAGTTCATTTAGCATCCTCAAAATCAGTAGGTCCAACTTCCATAAAATATCCCGAGCCACCAGTCCAAAACTAATGTACTTCCATTGACGGCTCAATAACAAAACAATTTGCTATAATGTTGATGGAATCGATTCAGTTCGTGAATATTTTTATAGACTGCTCTCGTATTTCACACTGAATTGGCTTTCCGACCTGTGCTACTGAGTGAGTGATCCAGCATTGAGCAGTACATACCTGAGGTGCTGCAGAGAAAGGTCTGGCAGCTACATTGTGGCCGGTGCCTATGGCAGGGCTCGCTGGGCCTTTGTAGGCTAGGGAAGTCTTGGTAACAGGGGCAGGAGCTCCTCCCACAGGGGAGGGTGCAGGGACGTTCCCGACTGGCATGACGGAGGGCTTCCATGTTCCTCCAGGCCCTCTGGATTACAGTTTAAGGATAATAATTTATTACATATATTAGAAAAGTGTTCATAATAAAGATTATCTTCACCCTACCAAAAACATTCAATTGCCCTTGACTCTGCTGATGCCACTGAGTGAGTATTGCCAAAAATAGCTTCTCACTGTTATGAGTTCAGGCTTAATTAAATAAAGTGCCTCGGTAAAGTTTAAATGTTTGCAAGACATTTAACGAACCATTTGCTGAGCTTGCCAGGTATGAGACTATCCAAATATTTGACAAAACCAAAGACATACAAAGGAAATGGCAGAGTGCCAGTGGTGGAACTGAATTAGCAGATGATTACGACAATGTACCTCCTGGCAGCCTCATCGGTTGAGTCATCTCTTGATCAGCTGACAGGTTTAATGGAGACTTCTCACAAGGTCACTCGTCTCTCATTTCTAACTAGTGATACATAAAATTGATAATGCATGGACGCATATGTGATTGTGTAAAACAGTAACTGTAAAGTCTTTGAGATAAAAAATGAAAATGAAGTGCTGGTAAACATAATTACATAACGTAGTAAATTATAAAACAAAACTGTAAATACATTTTAAATGGCTGTATATTCTATTACTATTTTAGGATTCTCAAAATTAATATATGACAAAGGACTTTTGTTTTGAATTTTTCATAAATTAAAAAAGGGTGTACATCAAAACTAACCTGGAGACAACGACTTCAAAGGAGTTTCCAGCTTTGACTATTGCGTCCTGAGCATCCTTGTGCCTTAAGTTGTACACATCTTGTCCATTGACCTTGATGACAGCATCAGCCACCTGTAGCCCTGCCTTCTCTGCCAAACTGCCCCCATTCACCTGCAACAGAATGCCACTGTCAGTAAAGACATGTAATTGTTTTTTACCTAAAGTAAATACGGGTAAAAAATAAGTTGATATAAAACTAATTAAGGGCCTATTAGAATGCCATTGTGTTTAATACTGAATAAAGTATTATGGTAGCATACAAATCCTAATAGGATTTCATTATCGAATCTTCCTATTTTATACTTTGTATTAAATACAAAGAATAATATTATATACAAATTTTGTCCCTTCTACAAAGAATTAGATCAAATTTACTATTTATATTATGTAGATGTTAAAAACAGGATAATTTACCGTATAACAATTTTTCTTTCTGTGTAATATTTCAAATTGGCACTGAAAATTACGAAATAAGGCCACTTTTCAAAGCTTATGGAATATTAAAACAATTATATTTCCAAAAAAGGTTTTATTTAAATGTCACAAAACATTCAGATAAATCATAAATCATGATAAGTCAGTAGAGAAATTTGTCTACTGACTTTTACATGTTTAGTCCTTGACACTTCCATGTTCAAATGGAAACTGTTTGGATAGAATATTATGAGTAACATTTTTCTTTTAGTTTTTTCTTTTATCAGTTTTGGAGGTTCAATATTGAATAAATTTTGAAAGAACTAAATACCACCATGTACGTGAAAATGAAAATAACTCTAGATGTTCTAGAATATAAACAAACAACAGGGTAAATGAGCAAACTTAGGACACATTGTAGTAAATCAGTGTTGCAGGAGTTAAATAAAATGGCCTTGATGTGAAGCTAGATGCTCATCAATTGGAACCATATGGTTGAAATGGTAATATTACTACCATAATACTTTTACAGCTGCACTTGTGACAAAGAGGAGTGGTTTATGGCTAACATCAATTCTGCACAATAAGGATATCTTCACAAACATTGTTCTATAATTGGTAAAGTTTACATTTTGTAACTTTATTGAATGGGTGTATGATAGCATTTGTTATTCACTTAGCAAAGAACTGAAGTTTATAACAGTGTTAGGAATTTTTTAAGGGGAAATCCAGATTAAATATACACATACACATACATTTACACATTAAAAACACATTTAGTGATAATCATATAATTCTCTGTTCACTAACCAATGATACACCGAAATAATAGTAACAATAGTTAGTACAATAATAACAGAATAATTTTATAATTGTATTTAATGATATATGTTATCTTGTATAGCAATGCAGACTGAAGAATACTATAAAGTAAAATCAATCTTATTGTAGTCTCTGAAATATGAATTCGGTGGTTGAATTTCATCTGTACTATTTTTAGTATGTCATCTTTGTGATTTTAAATATCTTCTTATAACGTTTTGTTACAATATTCAGGTAGTGACTTTAATAAATAATTAATGAACATTGCAAAAAGAGATATGAAGAAAAACTTGGATGTTCAAAATTTAACAATCTGGACTATAAAATGGAAGCAACAGAATGTCATAGTGTCTTACATTATATGTGGGGTTTTTGAGCTAATCTAATACAAAGAATTCTAAGAGAGCAAAATACTACATAACAAAAAACAATATTACTATTATGTCATAGGCAAGAACATAGTCAAGAAAATATTGGGTGGGAGGTGTCAATACAACTGATATTTCCTCTTAAGTGAACAGAAAGTAAGGAAATTGCAGTCAACCGCTCATTCCCCAATTTGTTCCTTAAAAGAGTCATGGACCTTTTTTGATGTTGAAAACTATCTTTCAGCAGTAGGCCTACATGTGTACATTGAAAATTGGGGGGCCAGAACCCTTGAATCTCTTCACTGGCTACTTCCTTGGTTATAGGGTGCAGATACAAATCCTCAGATAATGTTTTACTAACCAGATTATTATAAATATAATGATCTGATAAGTAGACTTTAACTGTTCTTATCTCACAGAAAAGAGCAAAGAAAATATTATATACGTACAATATTATTATTAAACTGATTACTCTGCTATTTTCTCAATAAAACCTTGCTCTTCCAGTAGCATGCATTGACTTATTTATTTATTAGACACACGATATTGGTGTTAACAAAAAGACTTTTATTAATTTACAACACTGGAGTAAATAAAGGACTAGTAATAGTCACCATAGGGAGATAAAACTATCGAAGGATTAAGTGATAAACCTTTAGTTAGGGTAGTACTAGGGTAGTACTAAAGTACTCCTCTGCCAGACCAGATGATGTTAATGGTCCTGTTAGAAGTCAATGCATCGTAGTGTGCCAATAGCTTGCTTCAGTTCATCACAACAGGTCACAATCAATTGCATGTATTTCGTCCTGTCTGCACCGATGCCAACTTGGCCCCTACGAGACCCATTTAACTGCCTTTTCCCATCTCACATAACTAACTCTCACACAATAAATAGACATTAGTTTCTAGCTGTCTTACAAAACAAAAATTAAGATGAAGCACAAAAACTAATCATGAGGACCAGAAGTGTGTGTTGTATTCTGTCTCTTTAGAGAAGGGATTATGAGGATAGTTGGAGGCTAAGACTGACTAACATATTTTTTTCCTTACTTGTTAATTGGCTGAGCTTTAGCGAAGCCTATCACTCATGGGGCTGCAAAAATTTCATTTCTGTAGACCCATAAGACCAATGTAAAAAATTTGCTAATGCTCAGCCAAATATCATGACGTGACAAGCACCATTATCAAACTCAGCATTGCTCATATAGAAATAAAGCTTCATAGAAACTTTGAAGCCTGCAGGTCGGTTTGTTTTCAAAATATCACAAAGATAGACAAGCAGAAATGAAATTTTTTAGCCCCAAGAGTGCTGAGTACTAATCTTCGTTAAGGCTCAGCTAATAGCATGCAATACAGAATTGAAAAAAAGTAGTAAGAGGTAGCAACAACCACATAAGATTAGATAAGGCAACAAAATTTCACATTACTTTTTGTATTGTAAGAATACATCAGAAATCATAATGTTATATACTAGCCATATATACATGTAATATATTGAATTTCTAAATGCAGAAAAGGTTTTTTTTTTTGCTCAACATCTGCTTTATAGTTTGCTCTTAATTCGGAAAATCATCACTTACTTTTTTGTTAAAAACTTAAAGTACCGTAGTTTTACTTAATATGTGTTAAAATAATGAACATGTTTTCTAACTCAACAAAATTTGCCCTATTTGCAATTTAATAAACATTAGAGGTTTCAAACATTAATATTGTCACACTCACCTGCACTTCACTTAAGTGACCGCCACAACAGTCTAAATACTTGTTGGAGAAAAACCAATTTTTTAGCAAAATTTGTACACAAACACGTTTTTGTAAAATAAAATGCACACAAAGTTGATAATCCAGGAGCTAAGAGCTAACTGGAATTGCATAAAGCATAAAATCTAGTTCTTGATTAAATCAAAAGAGGAATTTATTTTTAAAAGAAAGTTAATATCAGCCATGCTAATTTTGGTGGCAATCTAAATGGAAGAGTTTAAAAAGGCTTCAAAATACCAAATGATAATTATTTCCTCCAGGATATATATGTTTTTTTAGCCTGACATACTTCATAACAATTGTCATTCATGTAAATAAAGGTTAAATCAGGTAAATCATATGAAGATCCTCGGTTTCGCTAATAATTTACCAAACAAAGCACAGATGTGATCAATCTTTTCCTGGAATTTCCTCTATATGAAAACGATATCATTTTTAATGGTTTTGTGCATATACAAAAACAATCGGTCTTATCTTCAAAAGATTATGATGATCAATGCATACTTTAACAAAATGTTGAAACTTAATATCACTGTTTTCCTAAGTTAAAGAATCCAAGAATATTAAGGTTTACGATTATGAAGTTGATGAATAGCTTATAAGTCAATTTTAAAATCACAATATAAAACCATGTGAAATATTTTATATGAAACTGCAACTTCAAATTTATCCATATGTGGAAACATTTTAACCCTGTGAAGAATGTGCAGGAGATGTAAAGATTCTAGACATTGCAACAACATTCACACATTTACAGCCCAGTGTAAGCATTATTGCAGCAATAGCTGTGGCTAGTAGTGTTGTTTGTCTGATGGCAGTGCACATTGGCAAAGGCAACACTTCAGATATAAGAGTCTACAGTAAAGCTGTCCAGAAAGTCGAGCCAATGTCATTGTGTCAAACCTGCGCTACACAGAACCACACTGCTATTGTTTCATAGTGTCATTTGTCACACTACATTGTTACAATAATTAATCATATATACAACACTAGTTGTGTCATAATTGAGTAAAAAAAATAGAATTAAAACTGTACATTGAGTAGCTAGTGAAGCTTAGTTAATTTAAAAAATGAAAGTGGGTTTGGATGGATTTTAAAGCCAGTTTATGTGAGTTTCATTGAACTTTAATTTGTTTGACTAGTGAGAAACCCTATTGGAATGACAATAATGTTTGTGAATGAATGTATTTGCCAAAGAGGAACCAATATTGTTGTTGGCAATCATCATTAGATTAGATAAAGCTAATGTTAACAGCTCTGCAAATGTGCTACACACATTAATATAAATACATTCTGGAGTTTGATCTGTGGTGTTATATTTAAATCAGTATCTGCATTCAGTAATGTGGGTTCCTTTAAAAAAATATTGTATAAAAAAATAAATACAAAAATGTGTGATATACTGTAGTTTAAAGACACGTTCATAAAATAACTATTGATAACATTTGAAATCCCTATTTTAATTATTGTTTATTACCATTTTAAACATTACATTTTACAATTACAACTTAACTCATTACAATTTTGAGAATTCCAGTAGTTGACTTTGTGTGGATGCTTACTTTGGGAAAAGCACCTTCAATAAACCTATTCCTCTTTAACTGCAACACGTAACAGTGATTTTCTAGCAGTCACAAAAGTTGAAGGATCTATTTGCAATCTATTCTAGACTGATGGAATACAGTTTAGTATGCTTTGGAAATAAGGTAAAGAACGGAAATAGGTTGACGAAGACCCACGAGTTTCGCTAGAAAATTAAACATTACACATGTTTAAAGTATTTGATTGGATATGTTCGATAAAATATTTCAGTAAAAATAAAGAGAAAATTACTATTATTTTTCTAACCTTTGATTCCAATGTCAGTGGCGTATCCAGGTTTTTATTTTGGGAGATCCAAATCCATCATTTCATATTTTATAGGAGAGAGTGTATAAACAGATCTCTCTTTTATAATGTAATGTATTAAGTATAAGTTTATTCAGAATGGTTGTGGAAGTACATAGGTTTACAGCTGCTTTACTATTATTTTTCTAACCTTTGATTCCAATGTCAGTGGCGTATCCAGGTTTTTATTTTGGGAGATCCAAATCCATCATTTCATATTTTATAGGAGAGAGTGTATAAACAGATCTCTCTTTTATAATGTAATGTATTAAGTATAAGTTTATTCAGAATGGTTGTGGAAGTACATAGGTTTACAGCTGCTTTACTATTATTTTTCTAACCTTTGATTCCAATGTCAGTGGCGTATCCAGGTTTTTATTTTGGGAGATCCAAATCCATCATTTCATATTTATATTTTATAAACAGATCTCTCTTTTTTATATAATGTATTAAGGATAAGTTTATTCAGAATGGTTGTGGAAGTTCATAGGTTTACAGTATGATAAATGAGTAAATATGTCTTCCTCATTGTCTGCTTAATAGTGTGGATGGCCATGTTTATGTCTACTAAGTTGAATGCATAACAAGTAAAAAGAATATTTATCTGAATTCCATAGATTGGCAGAGATAATCATTTTTGGAAATATTGTTATATTGAGTTATACCTAACCTTTATTGTATGCCTATTAAACAATCAGCCAATAATAACATTAGATTTAAACCAACGTTTAATTTTATGTTCACAGAATTATATGATTTCGTATCAACATGCATATTACAACATGTATAACAGAAATGGGAGTTCTCAGCAAATAAGTAAAGTATTATTCTAAATTGCATTTCAACTAATCTAATAATTATAGTTACCAAGTCCCGATCAAGAATTTTTCAGGGAATTTTTATCCGGTCTTAGAATAGTGGAATGAATAACTAACGTAAATAATAATGATGTACAAGTCTGCTGCCATACGTAATAATTACGGTCTGTACTATTCCAGAGTCCACTAGTAGAGAATTTTAGAGCATGCATATTGTGCATGATATCACGTATGCACGTGCTGCATTTGATGCAACATTTTACCTTGGAAAGTGATGGCTTTGGTTGAGGTTAAGTACGAAGACAGGATGTCATAATACGGTCACGGTAGTGTTCAACAATACATACACGCTTACCTCAACATAACCGCAAACGACAGAATGTGGTCTGTAACAATTCCATTGTTGTAGCTGGAAGAAAACTTGTACAGAGAAATAATCGGCTGAAGCCCGGTAGTTAGTTGGAAAATAAAGGGAGGCTACTTAAGAGTTTTAAGGCATAATAAGGCGGGCATTCTATGGCGATACAAACAGAATTATACTGATAATTGGTGTTACATTATTCGAGTAATTCATGCTTTTCATTGCTATTTTTAACCTCATATACCGATAACATTGTATATAGTGCAAGATATTACAGAGTGCAGAACTCTTCGCTATACTTCATGTTAGTATTATACTATAAGGTACGCAGATAATCATCACGATATGCTTAAAATAGCTTTAAACACGAAATATTTCAGGATGAATATGTGAGTAATGGATATGAAAAAAACTATCTGAGGTTAAAAATCGTACTCTTTGTAGGCCTACGTTCCAATTTTAAGAGACCTTACATATAACGCCTGATTACTCTCCCCAGTATATTTTTAACCTCTATTAATGACTTTATAAATCCGTCTATAACGTAAAATTACTAAGATTTCTTGTCAAACGTGGTTTTTTTAGTTAAGCGTTTTAACTTAAAACACGTTTAGATATTTTGTAGAATAACCAGCAATAGTATGAAAAAACAATAGGAAAGGATACGTATAAGTCGAGCGTACCTTAGTACCTTTGCTTTTTATTGTTTGAATGTAGGAGGTTCCTCAGATGCGGAGACGACGCCATCATTGCCAGTGATCAGTGTAATAGTCATAAAAACACTGAATCAATGGCAATACTGTCTCAGAGAGTATAGTGTGTATCCACAAACACGTATGGTTGTTTTTTTTAACAAAGCTAATAATGGTGCCAGTGGCAAAGTTGCTGAAATTTTTCTGCTTTTAGCCGTCTGTTAAACCCTTGCTGAGCCTTTCTTACCAACCCCCCTCGCAAGTGTCTTTGAGAATATGGCTATCCCTAATGTACCCCACATGAGATTTTAATACATCAAGTTTGTTAATTGGTCGATAATTTGAAGACCTCTCATGCCCATGAGAATATCAATAATGTACTCTACACAGAAGTTTAATACATCAAGTTTGTCAATTGGTCGATAATTTGATGCTTTCTCATGTCTCTTAGAATATACCCATCTATAATGTAGCCTGCATAGGATATGAATGCATCAAGTTTGTTAATTGGTCGACAGTTTGAAGTCTTCTCATGTCTATGAGAATATCAATAATGTACCATACATAGAATTTTAATACATCAAGTTTGTTAATTGCTCGATAATTTGAAGCCCTCTCATGACTCTGAGAATATGGCTATCTATATATAATGTATCCTACACAGGATTCGAATGCATCAAGTTTGTTAATTAGTCGACAGTTTGAAACCCTCTCGTGTCTCTGAGAATATGACTATCCATAATGTACAATACCCAGGATTCGAATGCATCAAACTTGATAACTGATTGATAGTTTGAAGTACTCTCTTATCTTAAGATTATAGCTATCTATAATGCACCACATTAAAGATTCGAATGCATCAAATTTGTTAATTGGTCGATAATTTGAAGCCCTCTCGTGTCTCTGAGAATATGACTATCCATAATGTACACTACCCAGGATTCGAATGCATCAAACTTGATAACTGATTGATAGTTTGAAGTACTCTCTTATCTTAAGATTATAGCTATCTATAATGCACCACATTAAAGATTCGAATGCATCAAATTTGTTAATTGGTCGATAATTTGAAGCCCTCTCGTGTCTCTGAGAATATGAATGTATCATCGAATGCATACCGTACTCTCTTATCTTAAGATAGCTATCTATAATGCACCACGATTCGAATGCATCAAACTTGATAATAACGAATATGATGTACACTATATGCATTTGATAACTGATTGATAGTTTGAAGTACTCTCTTATCTTAAGATTATAGCTATCTATAATGCACCACATTAAAGATTCGAATGCATCAAATTTGTTAATTGGTCGATAATTTGAAGCCCCCTCATGTCTCTGAGAATATGCCTATCCATAATATACCCGATATAGGATTTGAATGCATCAGATTTGTTAATTGGTTGATAATTTGTAGTCGTCCCATGTATCTGAGAATGTGGCTACCATAATAGACCCTACATAGGATTTGAATGCATCAAGTTTGTCAATTGGTTGATAATTTGCAGCCTTCTCAGGCCTATGAGAATATCAATAATGTACTCTACATAGAATTTAAATGCATCAAATTTGTTAATTGTTCGAAAGTTTGAAGCCCCCTTATGTCTCTGAGAATATGGCTATCCATAATGTACCCCACATAGAATTCGAATGCATCAAGTTTGTTAATTGGTCGACAGTTTGAAGTTGTGGTCTCGATGTCGGTGTCGGTTGCTCGCAATGTTTCCGCAATGTCAGTGGCCGTACAGTATTTCAGCATGACGTCACTCGCCATGTAAGGCGCCGGGCAGGCCGCCAGCGTCGTGGCGCGGCGTCGCGGCGGATAAAATGTCTGTGCGCGCATGCGCCACCCGCCACAGCGCCCTCTCCCGTGTCAACATGCGGGTAATTAATTTTACGGTCGTTACGTACGTGAAATCTCCTCACACTCCAGATACTTGGGTATTCATTGTAGAGAAAATGTCCTACAGCATTTTGGAGCTTTTGGCTTGAATTTCATTCAATGGGAAAGCCTAAGTATACATTTGCTGTGCCTAAGTACTCGCACGGAAGCAGTGTGATATTTATTACTTGATTAACCTCTAAGATTTGCAGTTGACACAACGTCAAAAATGAAATTGGTAAGGTTACTGAAGAGAGCTGTTTTACGTCAAGTTGTAAATGGCTGAGCCAGTAATGGACGTCTTTAACAAAAGCATCGTCTTTTGATTAAGATTTTAATAAGCAACTGCTAAGTAGTAAACATTGTTCTAAATTGTTAAAAGAATATCTAATGACTTTCGTAAGCTTTTTGTAGGATATATCGAAATCATTACGCTAAAAGTGACAAAATATTAGTTAGACAAGGGTTCCATAAATATTTGAGGATTAAAATTTGTGAAGGATTTCATTGTATTATGTCAATAGTTATGGATAGACTTTCACATGCACACTAGAAATGTTCAAATTACAAACTAATTGCAGTAGTTCTGAAACTGGATGGACTTAAAGGATTTATAATACACGTATAAACTGTATTAATAGATTGAGCTGGGGACAATAGAGTATTAATTTGCTTTATTGTGTGTGGTTGACAAACTAAGAATTAATAGGTCAGCTGGCGGCTGTTTGTGTGGCGTGAGACACTCGAGAGCGGAACAGACTGTCGCGGCTCAAACATTCTTGTTCTAATCCAATGTATTATTTAGCGATTTAACACTTCCACGGTATGCCGCTGCCAGGAAATCGGCAATATTATAGAACTAATATAAGCTCATATGAATGGAGGTTATAAAACCGCTTATCTACGACCGTAGCATTATAATCAGTGAAACATAACCATAATGTTATGAATGAAGTTCTAAAGTGAACCAAGTCAGAAATGTCATTCCGGCTGACTAGCATCATACATTTTAGGTCAAAGCCTTCATTGTCGCTGATTGTCCGATAAATAATGCAATACACAGTGGAAAAGCGTCAAACTAGAATGGAATGGCTGAGCAATCTTGGAAAAAAGATTCCTAAAGTAAAGGTCGTTAAATTTCATTAGCAAACAGCTAAAGTCGAATTGGAGTCACGTTTAATTAGCGAGGTTCCACGCTAAAATCAGCCTTAATAGACAGATTCATCAAATTCTTTGTGCAATAAAAGAAACGTCCTTTGTTTGAAGTTTGTTTTTGACGATGGTTTTGGGATGGATTATGGGTGTCACAACGCTCCGGTACGATTTATTTATTTTAACCTAGATTGTGGTTATGTGTTAGGTTAGCTATTCACCTGAGGAAGGGGTTAGATTGCAGGTCTCGAAACGTAGTGTTACTGATTTTTTGTACCACTGAAAGAAAAATCCTGTTTTCTCACAAAAGTAATGTATTTACCCTATTACCATCGACAAGTCAGTTGTCTGTGGAAATATATTATCCCAAGTTGTGTTGATCGGATTGCAGTGTAAAAGAATTACCGAATAATTCCTCAGTAGCCATAGTGTAAGTTGTTCAACAGACATAGTGGTGTAAAAAGTCACAGTTGTCAGACGTTGACACCGAAGGACAGTCGAGCTGTTACCGCCACTAATAGCTTGGCAAGGCAGACAACACAACACTAGGCGCAGCTGTCAGCGGGGCGGGCGCGGCAGTAAGGCGGTATATCGAGTGTGGAGTGAGTGCGCTGCAACATTATCAGCTCAGCTCAGTATCGGTGCATGTAGAAGTGCACTTCCTGCACACTTAACGGTGTCGATAATACACTCACTCTGATAGGGGATTCTTGTCAAGAGCGAAGGGAACGAGTCTTATTTGTCCAGCATAACTCCATATGCATTGATAAAACGTGTAGGAAGCCTAGTGGAGGTTTTAGAAATTTCTGAATTAAGGAAGACAACCTTACAGTGCAATTTCCTCCGAATCTTATTTTGTACCCTGATCAGTTGCCGGAACACAAAGTCATTAGTATACAGTCAAATGAAAAAATCTTAAATTATACTCGTAATTAGATAGGAAATTTCAAACTACTTAAAAATAACTAAGAGCACACAACGATGTAAAAGAAGAAGATCAGATAGATTAAATTTTAGGAGTGGTCAGTAACAGGAAGAATAATGATGTGGGGTAAGTTTTTCATGTTTTCATGTTGTACAATAAAACACAAAATAATATTCCTCTCTCCTTTATCAACTACGAGCACAGTACGTTAGAGAATTCAACAATCCATCATGAAACACATCGTCATTATTTGGGTGATACGAGGATTTCATCTGGCTGAAATCAATAGCACACCATATGCAGTACTAAGAAAGATGGTAATACGATTTTGAAATGAGTTAACAAATAAGTGAACAATACAAAAAAATTGTCTACACGCACAATAGCATGAGCATATATTACAGATGTTACCTTCATTCTTTCTGTTTTTAACGACAAGTATGTGCAATAGTATTATCATTCAATTTCTCGTTATAAAATAATTATAAATAGCTAAGAAATTCATCCTCATCATCTTTAAACAAAACAACAACATATTGACCTGCATTCAAGGGCACTAAATAAGCAATTATATAGCTATAAGAATCTTTTCAAATGGGAAAATCCAATTTGGGCATTGTGAAGAGTTCGTGAAGTAAAATTGTCATGGCAATTTTGTGTGAGTTTTTAACATTGTTCATCACATACAGTAGTCATGGCTAAGTGGATATAATCCCGTCTACCACAGGCAGGCAGTAATACTCGGCAGTCAGTACCTCCTATCTGTCATTTCTAAGTGGATGAAATCTCGTCTATCGCAATCAGGCAGTGGCACTCGGCAGTCAGTACCTACTATCTGTCATTTCTAAGTGGATGAAATCTCGTCTATCGCAGGCAGGCAGTGGCACTCAGCAGTCAGTACATACTATCTGTCATTTCTAAGTGGATGCAATCTCGTCTATCGCAATCAGGCAGTGGCACTCGGCAGTCAGTACCTCCTATCTGTCATTTCTAAGTGGATATAATGCGTCTCTGTCGCAGTCAGGCAGTGGCACTCGGCACTCAGTACCTCCCATCTGTCATGTCTAAGTGGATATAGTCGCGTCTGTCGCAGGCAGGCAGCGGCACTCAGCACTCAGTACCTCCCATCTGTCATGTCTAAGTGGATATAATCGCGTCTGTCGCAGGCAGGCAGCGGCACTCGGCACTCAGTACCTCCCATCTGTCATTTCTAAGTGGATATAATCGCGTCTGTCGCAGGCAGGCAGCGGCACTCGGCACTCAGTACCTCCCATCTGTCATTTCTAAGTGGATATAATCGCGTCTGTCGCAGGCAGGCAGCGGCACTCGGCACTCAGTACCTCCCATCTGCCATGTCTAAGTGGATATAATCGCGTCTGTCGCAGGCAGGCAGCGGCACTCGGCACTCAGTACCTCCCATCTGTCATTTCTAAGTGGATATAATCGCGTCTGTCGCAGGCAGGCAGCGGCACTCGGCACTCAGTACCTCCCATCTGTCATTTCTAAGTGGATATAATCGCGTCTGTCGCAGGCAGGCAGCGGCACTCGGCACTCAGTACCACCCATCTGTCACGAGAGTTGCGACACGCTCAGAGAATCGTGTACATTATGGTGAGATTTACTGTCTCCTTTCAATTATCGTGCCAGTTGCGGCCGGGGGAAGGGCATTCACTAATTGTGGCGTTTAAGATATATTAAGCCTGCTTGACCCAGATTTACCACCAGCCTATGGAGTTGCGTGAACGTTCCTCTATTAGTCTTCTCGACTTCTGAGATCAAGCATATTATACAGGATTTCAGTTCGGTTTCTTTTATACTGAACAATATTATTTATATACTGTATACATTTAATATTGACAGCTATATAAGTGCAATATTTATTAATGTTACCTAAAGGCGATTTCCCGCCAGTATAATGTCAGTGATGATTGCTCTGTAGTTTCTGACTAGAAACGCTTACTCAGAGAAGGTTGAAGGGAATTGAACCCCTCCCCCACCCCACTGTACTGCTATTGTTAGACCATTGCATAAGAAGTCACAACATAATGTGTATTACAGCGTTGTTTCTATTCTTTTAAGGGGACTTTTACTCAATTTTCCTTCAAATGATGTTAATTATAGTATCAAACTTGTGAAACTATTATAAAAATGAACTATTTACTCCCTCTGATAAGGTGTGAAGTAAAACAAAACTTCCGTTACAAATAAAAGAACATTTTTAACACAACAAGCATACTTTGGTTACTGAGACTATATGGTGGAAGTCTGCTTATTTACAACAGAAAATATTTCAAGATGTTAGACTCAGTCCGGAGTTTATATATATTAACTAGCGGTTACCCGCGGCTTCGCACGCAATTTTTTAAGTTTGCACCTGTATGCGAACTTATGGTTCAAGTGAATTATATTTCTTGACGTCAATGATGAGTTTGCCTTCTTGTCATGATGAAGGAAATACGTAAAATCTGTGTATCTATGGCCACTGTAATTTACTACGTTCTTAGTATTTTTTTGTTCCATTGTTGATTTTGCCTTGTTTCCTGACCAAGAAAAAATATATATGAAGATCAATCAAGTCTAGTTAAGTCAAAAGACAGCTAAGATAGGGTTTATAACAGTTTTTAAATTGATAGTTAAATTAAGATAGTAACGTTGTCTTTTATATCTAAGAGTCAAATCTTATGCTATAGGACATTTTATAAGGTAGATGCGTACTTACCTGATCGCTGAAACCTAAAAACTGGTGAAAACTAATGGTTATTTCCTAGAGAATTTACACACTATAAATGTAAAAAAAAATTGGAAATGGTGGTTCAATTAATTGAACTCATGGTTGTGCTGTCATAAAATAACTTTTACTCAGAACAGTTGATAACATTTGACAGGCTCTTTCAGTTAATATTACACAACATTAGAGACCAAGATGGAATTTTTCGCTACTTTAAAAACCATACCAGGGACCGTAAGAATGTCCATGTAAAATTTCTGTACACTCGGTTGAATAGTATACGCGTGATAGCAAAATAAACTATCAATGGCATTCCGCATTTATAATATTACTAGCGGGCCCGGCGCGCTTTGCAGCGCATTTCAATAATTTTTTGCAAAAGTTGCCCGCGGCTTCGCACGCAATTTCCCGTTGAAAACAGTACACTATATTCACTTATTCTTTTTCTATCACATTCTAAAC
This sequence comes from Homalodisca vitripennis, assembly GCF_021130785.1. Taxonomy (NCBI): domain Eukaryota; kingdom Metazoa; phylum Arthropoda; class Insecta; order Hemiptera; family Cicadellidae; genus Homalodisca; species Homalodisca vitripennis. The sequence continues at coordinate 32,444,274 of NC_060209.1, forward strand.
ATTGCTGAGATAATTGATAGTCGTTCCATCGTGAGCCTCTTGGGCGTATTATGAAGGTATGTACCATATTCCTGCCTCTATCTAGCTGTTACCCACGGCTTCGCACGCAAATCTTAAGAACCGAAGTCCTTATATTACTTAGTAAATTTTTTTTTTTACTATAATAAATTTTAGATTAAATTAGTTATATCTCCGATGCCACGATTGAGCTTGCTTTGTTGTCTCGATCGAGAGAATATGTACACACGGAGTTTTGAGAACCATACTTCTGTCAAAAAAAAAACAACTAAGGTTGATTTTATAACATTCTTTATATTTGTAGCCAACGTAAGATAGTAATTATGATATCTGCATTACTCTTCTGATCAAGCATGAGCATGGTTTATATTAAATAAATATTGCAGTTAAAGGTGAATTTTTACGTCAAATTTGAATTGTATTATCTGGATAGTAAAGTCTATGTTTAACAGTGATTGCAAAAACAGTTTAAACAAAATTTGTCGTTTCTCTTAAGCTTACTCTATGCTTTAAAACTATAAGTGTAATATATGTTTACAAAGAACAGCTGATTAAAAATTTGAAAAGACGTTAACATATGTTTGCTGCAATGCATTTCTTATGGGTATTTCTGTAACCAGTGGGGCGGAATCCTGAATCGGGAAAGGGATGGGCATAGCTTATAAACCTTCTCCGTGGAAAAATACATATACGTACAAATTTTCATCATGATCGGTCCAATAGTTCACGATTCCATAAAGGACAAACATACAAACATTCATTTTTTATATATATAGAAGAAGATAGATGAGGATATCTGCAACTGGAGGGAGCTTCTGCGTTTAAATACTAACCGTAGAGATTCGACCAATCTACCAAACAACCACAAACCGCGATTTATTGAGTGTTTATTGATTCTGCGGGCCTTAAATGCTCATAAATTAAATGGGTCGTGACCATTTAAGAACGCACGTGACCAAATCACACACAAGAGTAATGTTAAACCTCTTCAATGGTGTGCCAGTAGGAATTTGTTTTGTCGTCCACGTCTACTTGTTTACGCTTGGGACCACTTTGGCCATTCACCATTTTTCCTATCAAATTTTTGAGTTACGGAAGTAACTGTTCTAAATAACATTCTACATATCACCATGAAACGTTTTGAACGGTTACGGTTTTTACTTCATGAGCTCAATTATCTAGTATTTAATGCGGCATTTTAAATGCCTCAGCAGTGCGCACGCTCAAACAATCAAACTTGTGACGGCAAATGCCTTCTTTTATTACAATGCCCACTTTATTTATCCGGCACCTTTTGAGGTTAAGTCTGAGCCCGACCGTTCCACTTTGTGCTCCACTGACCGTCCTACATCGTGAGTGACTTTGGCAGCGATCACGAATTTGTTATACGGTAACTCCAGTTAACAACGTCCATGCAAAATACACAACATTGCAAAAATAATGGGATACGTGTTATTCTTACAATAATTCATTGATTAAGTTATAGTTTGTTTAGGTTACAATAGGTATTTCTTGATTAATTCTGGTTCACTTGTATTTTCTTACTCTTCAATAGATTTTGTTCCTTGGAATTACGTACAGCCTTTATTTTTACAAAACTTAGGTTTCTCCGGTTTTTGTAACAAACTATATCCCACTCCTTTCTGATTTTTTTTAAACCTGCGCATTGAGAGTTGTCTAGTTGTGTTCTACAAAACTAAACCAGTGGAGCCAAAGATTTAGTTGCCTAAAGACATTAACACATTATTTCTTTTGTTATTTCGTTGCTGCACTATTAATTTTGACGTGACAACGTCTTAAATTAGGTTGCGGCTCGGAGTCACTCATGAAAAAGTGTAACGCCCGGTAACGTTACGATGCCCGTCCAGTGGGTCCGCCGCACGGGATCCGCACGGGATAAAGCAGATAACTGTGGGTCCGCCGCACGGGATAAAGCAGATAACTATGTTTATTCGTGAAAATGTGGAGTGCTTAGATTCGTCATTTACAACAACTACAACAATAAAGGTAAATAATTGTACACTGATATTTCATTATCGTAAACTATGATTGATTGATTAATTGTTAGATTGACACAAAAGTTGAGAAACTGAGTTTATAGGTTATGTCATACTATTGACAAATGTTGATAGTGTTAAGTAAATTATTAGTTTAAATCACTCTGCAATCAATCGTAATTCAGTCGATTGAGAAGAAACAGCGCGTATTGCTAGTCAAACATTTAAAATAACAAATTATAACCTCTAACCTGTCATAACAGTGCGACCAAACAAACGAACTAAACCGACCAATCACCACGCGCGGAGTTAGAATTAAAACTGTGTTTAGCAAGAATTTCAAATTCCAATTTTAGTAAATGTTTTATTCAGCTTTACCATTTACAATAACAAATTTTAATTAATTTCAAATTATGTACAATGTTTTAGTAAACAAAATATATTTCTATAGTTAAAATTTGTGCAATTCTTATTTTCATTCAATTCTTTGTTCCTATTGTGCAATTTAATAATATTCATATCAATAAATATTCTACCGAGAAAAAGACGTTGTCACGTAAAATCTTCGCCCGTAAAACCGACTTTACAGGCAACCATAATTTTTTGTAACGTCTACCATAATTTCTGGATTTTATACGAAATTTCTGGTTAAAGACTTTACCGATGATACATTATTAGCGATCCAGTAGTAGTAAAGATTTAGTTGCCTATGGATATATAAAACCCACTATTATTTAGTATGGGTTCAAAGTGAGAACTACTAGAAGAAAATTACCTCTAATCCTGAAGAGAATTGCCGCATTGGCTTCTTTCACACTTGAAACAAGGTCATTGGTTTATCTATAAAAGAAAATGTCACTTTGTCTCTCTGAGAGAAGTTTCATTAGTAGAGCGGAAGGTGTCAATGTCCTTGCGAGCAATAGGAAAGTCTGGCACGTTTTAAACACACAACTTACTCCCTAATTTATCAAAAATAATTTAATAAATAAATTACACATTTGTTACAATAAAGTATAGAGGATAATCATTTTATAGGTTCTAAGTTTCATTCCGATATCGGCTGAGAAGATTTAAATTTTCAACACTATACCGATTCAGCATTTAAAAACGGTTCCTTACAATATATTCGCCTACAGTCGAACACGACTGTGAACATGCGTGTTGAACAGCAACAGGTGTGTGAGTTCAAGTCACTTCATACATATTCACGGGATGGGAAGTGTTACAGGTTCAATGTTACTTTCACTGTTACTAGACACTGCGGGCCGCGCCAGACTTCCCAGACTCCGACAGAGAAATCCGATTGTCCTCTCATTTTAAAACGATTAAACTGTCCGGCTGTCTCCACCTCTGTATCTTGTGTTGTAATCAAACTAATCCAAGCGACCTTGAGTTTCACTCGTGTTGGAGTTTTTATTTCGATCTCCTCTAGCGCGAGTCTATCTGAAGTGTTCAAGGCGTTTGTACTTGTGGATTGTTCACAATACTTATTGAATGATCCATATTGACGATTTAGTGTGTAATATTTCATACATTAGTAAGGAAATGAAATGTTTATTGACGAACTGTTAATTAAACACACGTAGATTCTATGACTCCACCATATTGACATTTTGGAATACTCCAGGTATACTCCAATATATTTAATCGAAAAGTTAGCAAATCGACTTAAGTTGTCTTGTATGCCTCATGTCGGGGATAAAACTGTAACTTTAATCCAGAAACTGTTTTGATACGTCTCTTTTGTTACGACTTTACAACATGCACGTAGGTTAAGTAGCACTAACAAATGTGTGTCTCATCATTTTGATTCACAACTTCAAAATTTAAATCGTTCTTTAAAGAGATTTTTTCCTTCATTCCCTTTCATTTTGATTCGTATTCGACATATGTTTGTTTTCAATATAAAAATTTATTTCCACATTTAAATCTTTATAACACACGGCACAAAAATGACCTAATTTCAGACCGTTTCAGACTCAACCTTTCCAAAAAACTCAATCTTTGTATTTTGGTCCTAAACTCTACAATTTACTTCCAAATGTAGTCAAAGCGCACAGCTTTTTAAAGACTTACTTGATCGGGAAGGCTTTCTACAGTCTCTACGAGACTTCGTGTCCCATGCTCTATGATAAACAGTTGACCTGTTTGCTTTTTTATTCATTTTGTAATGATGTGATTGATTAACAAATAAAACTTTTTGATTCTATTATGTGCAATAAATTATTCTTATCGTGCTTTTATAAACGAGGATCACTTGGAACTTTTACTAGAAAAGCACAAAGTGTCCAAGCACGCGGGAGTAGGCCAACGCCACACCGAGCATTTCTCCCAGTCAACACCGAGTTTCATAACAGTTCGGGTAAAAATAGTCCCACCCACGACTTCAGCATCTTCTCTCCCACACAGCGATGGACTCGGACACCCGTCGTGCCTGATCGCTGAAGTCGGATCCCAAGAAAATGCTGTTCACAGTGAGGCAGTTCCGCGAACTGGCATCAGCGACCTCTGGAATTCGCTGATCTGACCTCTACGTCTGACACTGCTGATGGCAGCCTAGGGTATTCTACATATACAGGATATAGAATCCATTTCCTCTTTATTCTACAACTGCTAGTATTTTTATAGGTCACACTGCAGTTTACTTAAGACTAATTTAAATATTGTTTAAAGTTTGTTATTGATGATGGAACGTTTGAAAAGATACAGGATTTCGGTTCGATTTAGATTTGCCATCGTTATAGGTTATAAAAGGTATAACACGGTTTCGAGAATTGGAATCTACCTTCTTCGTCAGGTTTTAGAGGTATTAATTACATTATTTTTTGATTTTTTCATATAACCTATAACGATGGCAAATGTTCCGAAATCCTGTTATCTTTTGCATTATTGTAGTTTACTACTTGTAAATGTATGTTTTTAACGGTCCAAATAAAACATAATGGCGAGAGTGAGCACGTCTTGAAACCAGTGTTACCCTGCATCAGGTTGAACTTATGTTTACAGAACTTATTAATTTTGACTACGTATATTTCTCGTTGATAAGAACAATTAAATCGCATGCTCTGCTTTAGTCCGAAAATAATGTGTACACTATAACAGTTTGTTAATTTTTTATGAGCCTTATTCTTATATTCTCACAGTCTGTTTTACCAATTCCATAACAGTATCCTTTTTTGTTAAAACATTGATAAGTTGACGCTTATATGTTTTTATGCCGTAGCATTATTATTTAGAAAATATGTTTACTATAAATAACTTGCATCTTTATTTTACTTCTTTATAGACCATCAATGATGATGAATGATTTAGAAGGATAACATGATTTAGGACCGCTCCCATGTTGTAGGTAACAAAACTAGGGTTTTACAGATTGTCTTTGCCGAGTTCATTGTCATGTGCTGTTGATTTAGAGTATTCGTACAATTTAACTTTGTCTCAGCTTCTTACACCTAAAGAATATGATATATTCCAGTACTTAGTTTGAAGTTTGTTTTTTACAATGGTAGGATTGTGAAAGAAACAGGATTTTCCGGAAATTTGCCATAGTTCAGTGATAAAAAAAATCAGTAAACGCTACGTTTCGAGTTCTGTAATCTTATCTCTTCCTCAGGTGAATAACTAACCTAACGCATTACTACAATCTAGGTTAAAATATTCAAATCATACCAGGGTTAGAGGAGTTGGCACACAACATGGTGGTTGTAATTCTTGACATAAGCGTGTCGCAACGTTCTGGTATGATTTGTTTTATTTAACCTAGAGTATAATTTGTTTATTTTAACATATATTGAGTTAGGTAAAATTCACTCGAGAAAAAGATCCGATTGCAGATCTTGAAACGTAGTATTACTGATTTTTTTTCTCTGAACGATGCCAAATGTCAGGAAATTCCCTGTTTCCTTCAGATACCAGTAATTCTCACAATGTTGCGTTGAAATTTTCTAACGTACAATGTAGCTCCATACTCTTTTATGGTAGTTTATTGTGGATTGCACTTTTCAATTACTAAAATTGTGTTGTACTAATTTTTTTTTCTTTTTTCATGCTTGTATTTCTGTTAAAGTTTTCAAGCTTCTTGTCCGTATTTCTTGCACTTTTACACCTTGTACAATTGCAATATTGCTATCACTTTTACGTCTTGACATTTTGTATTTTAATTTTTTTTTTGTTAAAGGTTAACGATAGAAGGTTTAAAAACTAACAGGATTCCGGAAATTTGCCAACGTTATAAGTTATAATTTTCTCCGTTATAAATAATCATTTATAAATTCCAGATGTCGCGTCGGGTGTCGTGCGGATTTAATGGGCTATTAGAAGGTGGTGTGACAGTAGCTGTAGTGGCAGTAGCATCGCGACACGTGTCACTGCATGCAGACAGATGTGTGCTATTCGTCACCACGCCACCAACTGAATGAAGGTGATGTGACAGTAGCTGTAGTGGCAGTAGCATCGACACACGTGTAACTGCATGCAGACAGATGTGTGCTATTCGTCACCACGCCACCAACTGAATGAAGGTGATGCGACAGTAGCTGTAGTGGCAGTAGCATCGACACACGTGTAACTGCAAGCAGACAGATGTGTGCTATTCGTCACCACGCCAAGAATTGAATGAAGGTGATGCGACAGTAGATGTATTGGCAATAGCATCGCGACACGTGTCACTGCATGCAGACAGATGTGTGCTATTCGTCACCACGCCAAGAATTGAATGAAGGTGATGCGACAGTAGATGTATTGGCAGTAGCATCGCGACACACGTGTCACTGCATGCAGACAGATGTGTGCTATTCGTCACTACGCCACCAACTGAATGAAGGTGATGCGACAGTAGCTGTAGTGGCAGTAGCATCGCGACACGTGTCACTGCATGCAGACAGATGTGTGCTATTCGTCACCACGCCAAGAATTGAATGAAGGTGATGCGACAGTAGATGTATTGGCAGTAGCATCGCGACACGTGTCACTGCATGCAGACAGATGTGTGCTATTCGTCACCACGCCAAGAATTGAATGAAGGTGATGCGACAGTAGATGTATTGGCAGTAGCATCGCGACACGTGTCACTGCATGCAGACAGATGTGTGCTATTCGTCACCACGCCAAGAATTGAATGAAGGTGATGCGACAGTAGATGTATTGGCAGTAGCATCGCGACACGTGTCACTGCATGCAGACAGATGTGTGCTATTTGTCACTACGCCACCAACTGAATGAAGGTGATGCGACAGTAGCTGTAGTGGCAGTAGCATCGCGACACGTGTCACTGCATGCAGACAGATGTGTGCTATTCGTCACCACGCCAAGAATTGAATGAAGGTGATGCGACAGTAGATGTATTGGCAGTAGCATCGCGACACGTGTCACTGCATGCAGACAGATGTGTGCTATTCGTCACCACGCCAAGAATTGAATGAAGGTGATGCGACAGTAGCTGTATTGGCAGTAGCATCGCGACACGTGTCACTGCATGCAGACAGATGTGTGCTATTCGTCACCACGCCAAGAACTGAATGAAGGTGATGCGACAGTAGCTGTATTGGCAGTAGCATCGCGACACGTGTCACTGCATGCAGACAGATGTGTGCTATTCGTCACCACGCCACGAACTGAATGAAGGTGATGCGACAGTAGCTGTAGTGGCTAGTAGCATCGCGACACGTGTCACTGCATGCAGACAGATGTGTGCTATTCGTCACCACGCCAAGAACTGAATGAAGGTGATGCGACAGTAGCTGTAGTGGCAGTAGCATCGCGACACGTGTCACTGCATGCAGACAGATGTGTGCTATTCGTCACCACGCCACGAACTGAATGAAGGTGATGCGACAGTAGCTGTAGTGGCAGTAGCATCGCGACACGTGTCACTGCATGCAGACAGATGTGTGCTATTCGTCACCACGCCACGAACTGAATGAAGGTGATGCGACAGTAGCTGTAGTGGCAGTAGCATCGCGACACGTGTCACTGCATGCAGACAGATGTGTGCTATTCGTCACCACGCCACGAACTGAATGAAGGTGATGCGACAGTAGCTGTAGTGGCAGTAGCATCGCGACACGTGTCACTGCATGCAGACAGATGTGTGCTATTCGTCACCACGCCACGAACTGAATGAAGGTGATGCGACAGTAGCTGTAGTGGCAGTAGCATCGCGACACGTGTCACTGCATGCAGACAGATGTGTGCTATTCGTCACCACGCCACGAATTGAATGAAGGTGATGGTATTTTATATCTTGAGCCGCTCGTAAAATACACTGATGGATCAAGAGGAGTTAATGTGGGGACGCTTCAATGTGTAGTAGTTTTTATTGCGAAGTTTATCGTTCAGTTTTATTACTATCAAGAATTGTTAGGGTTTCTTTCTATAGTCAAACGCTGAAATTTATGTATGTTGTCGTTTTATTTAATAACAAGAGAAGAAATCGAAGAAAATTTACTTGACTTGCATTCATTAACTGTAAATCTGCGGAATATTGTGTGTCTCTAAAATAGTATATATAGGATCCGGTCACAATATATCCCATTATATATTATCGTACTATACTACTAACTAGCTACCAACTGATCGTCATATTATTCCCACGACTTAACTTATCCAGAAATCTGAAAATTGGTATACAAGTAGTAATTTACCAAATTATGAAGATTCGAAAATTTTAATAGCACGCTTTATTTCGTGGATCAGAGTCATCGATTGGTAAAATATAAAAGGTTATTTATCATACACATTAAAACTAGGTCTGAAATTGAAACAACTTAATGTTAGAATCATATCGGAAATCTATCTTAAAATCTGTGTCATCATTCAATGTAAAATGTGCTGACGTACGTATGTATGATTTTTAACTGTGTATGTGTGATCGGTAAATTACTAGGAACAACATCTCGCACTTGCCTGGGAAGGTGGTACAACTAGATTGATTATTCATTAATAACTACAAAATTATTCTGGTTCATGAGCAAGTGGATATATTTATAGTTATCCAAACTTCATAAGGGGAAAAAAAAATACATCCATGAAGGCAAATTAAATTAGAACAAATATTACGTGGGTAGTTGACTAATTATTGACTTACTTGATAAACCTTACGTGATGACTCACTAATGTAAAACATCAGTACTTCGATACTAACTTCCATAGATGTGCAGTTATTGGTATTCCACAGCTGTAACTACCTGAGGCCCCCATATTTGTTTAACTTTACAGTCAATTTATTGGTCAAAGTAACCGAAATTACTTACTAGAAATGCGTTAGAACATTTCCAAACAGATTTAAATCGATCATAACTCCGATTGAAATAGAGGAACAACATAACATTTGGCATGTTTGTCTATTGAAGCGTGTGCACTCTAGAATATAAAGTCGTATAGAGTTGTTTTCGATTTATTTAAGGTAGAGAGGATGAACACATAAAATGTATGATTTCGGTGGAAAAAAGTATTGTTTGAAAATAATTAATACACGGCAAGGGAGTCGACCGTAGTACAAGGTGGAAAGTTAACACCACATGTGAAATCTAAGTGTAGACTTACCGGTATTATCTTATATTTGAATAGTTATCAAAACGTACTGAAAGTTCCAAACTAAAATTAGATCAAGAGTCTGCTTGCAACGGAGTAACACCTTTTTTGACAATACACTGATTACATTTGCAAAGTTAATAAAGTATTCACGCGATATTACTCGTACATTGTCTAGGAGAGACGAAATACTAACGAGGTAAAATGATCATAAACTAATCGGTTTGGTTAACAGTTTAGAACCAAACAGAAAAATGCTATAAAAGTAAACAATTCTATTAATCATGGAGTTTTTACAGGGGAAAAGTAACTGAAGTATTTAAAATATTGAAATTGAAATGCATTGTGTATGCAACTCAAAAGAATGTTTAGGAGGAAGGTAGTCTTGAAAATGTATTGCATATTTTAATATGATGTGTTGTGTATTGAACACATACGGGGTTTTGTCATGATGATTTAAAAGCAAAACCTGTTAGACATATAGGACTCGCTGAAGTGCGGATTTAGAACTTATTCCTTGTAGAACTTACACCCAAAATAGTGACAATTTTTGTCTTAAATTACTAGTAATAGCTTTATTGAGTTCGTTCCTGAGAAAAAATGAACATTTTTATCGTGTTATACGCCTTGTAGAATTGATGGCACTTTTCTGTTTAAAGTTTCTTTCTGTTCTTTATTTTTGTATCCCCACCTGACGAAGAGGCTGGATTCCAATCATCGAAACGTTGTGTTATACCTTGTGTAACCTATAACGGTGGCAAATGTCCAGAATCTGTTATCCTTTATGGCACTTGATTGAATGCGTGAAGTTTGTGTGGTAAGACACCATTGCTGTATGATACCATAACTTTTCGAATGACCTTGAAACTCACAACATTTTATATGAAGTACTGTATGTGCCAATTACATAAATGTGTTTGACGTGAAAATCGCGTTTTTAATCATTATAATAGCACTTCTAAATAGCATTTAAATTTTATCTCTACGAATGGTAAATATAAAGAAATGTATATTTCGAGTCGCTCAACCTACTACAGTAAAACTTTAAGTGTTTTACAAGGAAAGACTGTAACGACGGCAATATTATTCGATGAGTGATACCAGTTACTAACACGCAACTCAGTAGTACAGAGTCTGACATCACTGCTGTAACCTCTGCTGCAGCCTGCAAGGTATCGTCCCTGTACTCCCTGTATGGATGACTCATCAGTGAGTCACTCTTGGCCACGATCGGGGGTCACTTCTGGCTCTCCTCTCTAATTAACGTACCTATCTCGCCAGTGCGTCAAAATTATGTGGCATCTTTCATTGTTCCTGAGCCAACTTCTTTTGTGTGAGACTCGCCCTCTGGACGGCCTTTCTCTGTCAGACACAAAGTTGCATCTGTGCAAAAACTTGACCTGAATCACTAAGAGCGAATTGAATCCAAAATTTAATGAAAAGTATTTCTTATAGCTCTTTGATTCCAGAAAGAACAGTGCAGATCCAATGATGGCTAAAATGCAGTTTTCCATTTAACAAGAGACCTTCACGTATTTCCTCAATTCTTTTGATTGGGTAGAGAAAGTGATCTACAGTGCTTATGTTTAGTTTGTCTTCCAACGACGCACGAAACATATTTTTGTATAATTTTAATAAAGGAAGATAAAAAAAGGCAATACTGCAGAATATATTATGTTCTACCAGTAGAGCCATCACTGGATGATGGCTTACTTGAGTAAACTTCTAGGAAAATTAACAGCGACATATAACTCCAGATATAACCTCTCTGGGTAGCAGTAACATTCTGCAGCCACTACAGACACGATTGGATGGAGTCTGCGCCCTCTTGAACCACCGATATTAATAGTAACAGAGGCAGGCCCCTGTCCGAGCTGGCGGTATGGTAGACGTGCTGACTGGCTTCTGTTGTTGCACATGTCCAGTCAGTCAACGACCCCGTGTTATCGGAGACATGTGGTCATCGAAACCGACACTGAACAGAACACTTGTCTCGGTGAAATAAATTCACCATTGACACGTTTCAGGCAGGAACAGAGAAGGCTTTAATATCTGAACACCGCCTTCAAACTGGCCCACCCGTATCGCTCAGACCACTCTGGAATCATTGGCCTAAATTGCACGAATCATAATCACAAGATCATAAAAGAACACTTTGAAACATTACAATACTAAATTTAAAATCAAGGATCAATGATTGCCTAAAATAAAAGTTTCAGCGCTGTTTCGGTGTTGCAGACATCCCCTCCCCGCTCCCACCGCCCGTACAGAACCACGCATGGAGTGAAATTGATGAGGAATTAAAAATTAACAGGGCAGAGGTATAAAAACAAATTGCGGAACGTAACCAACAAATTTTACAGGGAAATTAGTGGTTCAGGAGTATCTAAAAAACCAAAACCAGTTCACCTGCCAACAGGTCCTAATCATCTGTCTTTAAATTTTTTAATAAATCACTTCCACTGAACACAGATCTTGCTTTTAGAGAGGGCCTTACCCAGTACCTACGGGGTGGACGTTGTTTAGCTAAAATCACACAGCATGCTGCTGCAAGCACAGCATCCTCCACTTCCGCCATTTTGACTGAGTGTTTCGTGTTCGTGTTGCAAACAAAAGTTTTAAGACATAGAAGGAACCTTGTTTTTTGTCCGCAACATAAAGTAGTCTACAAAATGTCATAAACGAAAAATTGCACACAAATTGTCTGCAACATCTGGTGTAAACGTAGCTTAAAACATACATAAACTCATCCATCGTTCGAACGATGCACAATTGTTTTATACATCCAAGTTGAAATTCTCTCTTCATCACAGAGACGTCTAGATCATTTTCGGTATGAAATATTTGACGGATCACTCTGCTGCTGTACCACAATCTCACAACCCTTATGTAGGTCGAGTGGTCGGGTGGGATCCACGTAAGCTGCTACTGCAGTAGGCGTAACGCTGACTCAGTCCCTAGAATAGATCAGCGCTGCTGTCGCTGCTATCCTATTTGGCAAATGTTGCACTTTGTTTATGTATCGGGTGTCTGTTTAGGCTGGACTATGATCCGGTCGTTCTGACATCCGACCTTACACACCATCGGCTTCAACGCCTTTTCAGCTCTAAACTCTTCTCGGCCTATGGGAATGCTGCAAAACCACATCGAAGCTCTGACCAAGATCACGTTATAAAAACTAATTTTCCTCGTATCCCGTGACCTCTAAGTAGTGAATGGAGAAGATATGATCTTCAGCTACGTATCGTAAAGTGTCCAATGAGTAGAATGGATGAAAACTTGAAACTTTTGTACTTTGGTACATTATATCTAATCTCAAACACTGTCAGACCATGAAAGTATATAGAAAAGTGTATAATGGTTTTTTCAAGGAACGAATCGTTGCTTCATGGAGGATCTGAAAATACCTAGAGAATATGAACTTTGGTACATTATATCTGATCTAAAATACTGTCAGACCATGAAAGTATATAGAAAAGTATATGATTGTTTGTTCAAGGAACGAATCACTTCTTTATGGAGGACATAAAATAGTTCAAAATTTTCAATTTACATACATTTCTAAAATTATTGCATATCTAAATGCACTAATTTTGTCAATCTTGAAATTAATTACATAAATAGCTAATATTACAATTACGTTTTACTTAATTTATAGTTGACAATGCACACATGACCGTACATGTACACATATCTATTTAAACAACTGACGAATTCTGTAACTGTGCTTGTGAAATATACAATTGTCATGGAGATCATCAATTAAGTTTATATATATATATATATATATATATATATATATATATAAAATATATATAAATGAATTTGATTCCTCGTTGACAACATTGACGTGATGTGTTTTTATAAAGTATTGTTTACTATCGAAATATAAAACCAAGACCTTCAATGTTTTATGACCATTGCATTTTAAGACTGTATTGAGGTTGAAGGTTAAAGATAACACTGTTATCAACTCCCAGTATTTAAATTGATTGAATATCGAACCATACGGCATTTAAAAATGAGAAGATTACATGTAAATGGATTTTTGATGTATGGCCTATCAAATCGACCAGTTTAACCACTATAATGAACGAACCGGTCCTGAGACCGTGATATAATGTCCATCAACTATGACTTCAGCTTGCCACTGACCTTGATTTTGCAGATGTAGATTCACTCGCCGAGGGGAATCTCAAGTAAGAGTATACTGCCTAAACGTTGATCCGAAGATGTAGATAACATTAATGTGATGTACATACGCAATTTTGGTAGAAACATGGCCTGAGTTTCGTCATGTATTGTGACCTAAACATAACGCACCCGTGCTAATTTCCAACCGGTTTTCACCACTTTTACAAGCAAATATTTCACCTTCAGCCAACCATTAGGCTTGAAAGACATTCATATGTTCATACCAGGGTATTTGAAACATACATTTTCGTATACAAAATTATAAAATCAATTTATAACCACAATTGTTCAATTTAAATTATCTTGAAAATAAAAATGATCCTATTAGATGATTGAAGTACACAAGTATGAAATTTACACACAAAGTCAGGTCCATTTAGGATATTTATAAACATCCTATCCAAATTCGGAAGAAATGCTGATGTCACGCGGCTATCATCTTGAAGTATCACACTGAAGGTACAGTAAGTATATGAATAGTCTTAAAGTATCACACTGTAGATACGTTAATTATATGAATAGTCTCGTAGGTTTAATTCGTTATTGATATTATTATTGAAATAGATGGAATGTTAATCTGTTAATACATAGTATAAATTATTATCAATGGAAATCTATCATATGGAATCTCTCAACCATGGATACTTACAAATATATATACTTATGTTTAAAAAAATTCTAGGGCTCCAACATATTACATCATAAATGCTTTCACTAAGAAAGCTATGGCCTTAGACTTTGAAAGTTGCGTGTGAAGCCGCGGGTAACCGCTAGTTTTATATATTTTAGATTTTACTATTTATAAACCTCAAACTATTCAACTAATTATAAAAACAGGAATTTTTAATTCTTTCAACACTATATGTTCTTAATACATAACTAATGGGTCACAGCTTGTGGTGTAATGAAAGTGTTGTGTAACTTTTAATGTCTGCCATTATCACAGTCACATAACATAGTATTAAATAGTATATTATGTTTAAATCGAATAGATGCGGGTCAAAACTGTTGAAGAAATTCAAACATCTGACATAATAAACATCACAGAACAACTAATATTTCATGAAATCGAATGGAAACCTTGCCCCAAGAATTAAATATATAATTTTGGCAAGGGCCAAATATGAATGTTGGTAAGAGTAAAAATATAAAATAATTCTTATTTCAATGGTAAAATTCTCTTTACTTGGAACACTTGAACCCTATTGTCAGATAGGTAAATAATAGTATATCAGTGTCAGTCAACAGGAAAACACACCCTACCTCATTGATGATCACTTCAAGTCAAGAGTAAAACTGACTTAAAACCCAAGTTTTGTACGAATCAATTTACGAATTTCAGTAGTTATTATGTATCGGTTCACTCGTATCGACTAAAGATAGAAAAAATCCGTTTATATAAGTAATTATAGTATTTTTATTACTTTTTGTTCACTCAATATTTTTATTTGTTTTGTCTACTTTCTCAACAATATTGCTAATTATCAGAATTCTTAAGTCATATCCATTAGTTATTCTGCTTCAGATAACTTCTTTCAATATTAAAAAATTTATAAAATTAATCTACACATTGCTCAAGATAAAATTCTAATCCTAAAAATTTCAACTCGAGTCTTCGAACAGGCCATTAAGGCCCATGTAGGCTCTTTTCCCACATTATTTTAAATTAGACAGAAATTATGTAGCAAATTAAATGCTTTTTTCAATAGGTATGTGTGTAAATATATTTATATAGATTATGTTACTAACTCCACTTATATGGTTATATATATATATATATATATATATATATATATATATATATATATTTCGGTTTTATATAAGAATATATATATATATATTATATATATATTTTGTATATATATATATAAAACCGAAACATGTGTATGTCAGGAAATACAAAAGATTATATAAATAGGTTTTTAAGTTGCTTTTCATTACATTAATTTATACAGATATATATTTTGTTATTTTAATTTATCTCTTTATTTCAATATATAGATTTATTTCTTTGTGATATAAGAATTTTTTGATATTATTTAGCGTTAAAATGATTTAATGTTAATTGCTTTTAACTGTATTACTTGAATATTTTGGTATATTTTATTACGATTAAATATCCAAATGCTACATTTGTTTTCTTTTGCAATACAAAATATCGTAAAGGTTACTGAAAAGACTGCTCTATAACCCAACAATTCCGAGGGTGCAGAACCCTTTCAGGCAAATAATTAATGGCGAACATACCGGGGGACGACATTTCATTTGTGACGGACAAAAGAAGTTGGGTGCGGGCGAGGCAAGTAAGCAGTTGCATCAGTTCGAGCCAATAGGAATTGTCACAAGAGGACAAAGTCACAAAGGATTCAGTTACATGCCCTGGGGTCAGAACGGTGACCTGGCGCTGCATGGCAACACCTCGCCCAACAATGGCAGAGTGAGGTAGCTGTCTCACTCGTGGCGCTCACTCACTCACTCAGTCTTAATTACGAAACTCATCAACGAAACTATTCCGTCTATCGCTGTAAATTTACGATCTGTAGCTATTCCTAATTAAACAATGCATACACCAGTTTTTAATGAGTACAACACATGCTCTACATAATTGGCATGTTTGGCTACTATTCTTTCGACTCACAAGCACATGTAGACAAAGTCACGTTGGCAAGCCTGTACGACGTGATCTCGTAATATCAAGTCTCCAGATTGGCACGTACCAACAGTTTAAAGAACTCAGATAAGCCGATGGGCGCGATACGACACACGCTGTGTTGCTCAGTATATACAAACCGCGTCTGGTTGAGTTGAGAATGTAAACGACAATATAATTAAAAGGAAACATCACGTACCACAAAATTGACACCGCCCCGTGTTTTCGCGTCTTCGGCGAGGGGCTGCAGTCACTCTTAAGAAGACAAATATTGTTTTCCGATGAGTACGGTACCCGCAAACTTAAGAGTCTGTTTTATTAAAAACGAACAGTGTTAAGCTTTAAAACTCCAATAACATTTCTTGTAAAGTGTATACTTTTCTTAATATTCAAAACTATTAATCACCCCCCCCCCCCCCCACCCCCCCCCCCCCCCACCCCCCCCCCCCCCCACCCCCCCCCCCCCCCACCCCCCCCCCCCCCCACCCCCCCCCCCCCCCACACTTGAAAATTAAATATTATCATTTTGAAGATTAATGTAGAATTTCATACAATTATGGGGCTTTTTAACAAAAGATTCAGAAAGCACACCACCCTTGACAGTCATGTAAGGTCCCGTCATATCTCGCAATCATCCTCCGACAAAGTCCTTCAAATAGACGTGTGGGGCGTCTTATGGCGCGGTAAAATTGTCCGAAAACCAGTCTGAGTACGGGCCTGGCTTCTGCAGAGAAAGATCACAAATTATAAGTTAGGTTAAAGTACGATATTGGACACAAGCTTCTCACGACATTCTCTCTGCGGGTAAAAAGACTTCGAAAGTAAAGTTTGGATAGAGTAAGTCCGTTACTTCATGAAAGCGATATGATTCTCCCCTGGCTGAAACCCAATCAGCCAAACAATGTGCCGGGTACACTCCTGCAAGCTTGCCAATGTTCTGTGAGACTGGAGAGCGTCCGTCCATACCGTTCATCAGCTCTGGTCTAGCCCTGACACTGAAACCTGATCCTTCTTCTACTCCTCTCCCGTGAACGTGCTGCTGTCTATCCTGTCACTAATCCCACCCTTCAACTTCGGACCAGTCATGCTTACTGACTGAGCAGACAATTACTCCAGGTTCACAAAGAAATGGTCATTGCGAATTCAAGATTGGACTATTCGAGTTTAAAAGATTCATTCTAGAGATTCCACCAGTTTAACTCAGGTATCATGGAATTTACATAAATTCCTGTGCTCCAACCCAACCAAGGTCTTTATCTAAAACCTTGATATTTGTCCGTGAACCGACATCTCATAATGCTGACCCTCGAAATTTTTAGATCTGAAAGAATGTTTTCAAGAGTGCTTTAAAACGTATTGTAGCACTTTCGATGGTTGTGCTAAACTCATGGGCTGCTCTAATTTAGTCCTCCGTAAAACAATTATTATACATGGCAGAAAAGAAATTAGACTTACAGACAATTTCAAAGATTGTTTTCGATGTTTGTTGTATGAATAGCCACAGTGTTATTTAATGGTCACATAAACATTGAAAACCAGCTTGAATATATTTTTAACACAAACATGCATCACAAAAGTCACAATATTGTCATCTTAGAACATTTTGAAAATTCTTAACAAAAGTGCCAAAAATTAATCCTAGTGGTATAGTATTATAAGGATGACGTAAGATTTTCCTAACAAACCAAAATCTTTATTCGTATTAGAAGGCCCTTTTGAACGATATAAATTGATCACATAATAAAAATTAAAATCTGCACAATTTTATAGTCACCAAGGTAGTATAAAAATAACGTATAAACAGTTTGGTTTTCAGTATTATTTATTTTACTTCATTTACTGACCTACAAATACCTGATGATGAAATTCGTTTGAGTTTAAAAATATACATTTGTAGCAAATAAATTTCTATTAAACATTTTTTTCTTGTGTATTGTATATTCTATATATCAAGACGACTTTTCGTAGGCTACATGTTCTAATAGGGTTGCTTAAATACTATCTCCACAGTAGGAAACAAAGGTAATAAGGGTGTTATATTCAATACTGAATATTTTGAGTAACTCGAACATTTTGAGATAGATTCCGGGTAAATAATCGAAGTTGTGTTCTCCTTTCCACTGTTCCATGTATAAATCAAACTTCTACATCATAACATGAGACACATAATGTTGATGTCGTGTCCACGGAAGAACACTTTCTAGCGCTTCACAAAATACTCGAGTATCACCATTAACGCACCACGTTCCCGTACTACTGTGGTGGTGCGACATCGATTGGCCATACTCCTGGATAATCCCATTGAGTAAAGCCTTACAAGGGCGCATGCATTCCCTCTCTATGTCTAGCCTTTCATCACTTACCTTTATGCATATTTTTCATAATTAAAAACTCCTGCAGGACGTGATCCTAACATGTTTGGTTAGGTTTAGGGTCTTGGTTTTACTAACAAATTTAAAATTGTCCAGAATAGGTTGTTGATATAAGCAATTAGAATTTATAGGGCACAGTAAATATTAAATTGTTCAACATACAAGGCCAGAAGGCATTACAATTACTAGACTACGATAAAGGGGGTTTTGCATTGAATCTAAGCACAATGAATAAAACTTGTTTTATGATATTTGTTTTTAATTCACCGTTGTTTTCTATTATACAGGGTGTCCCGTAACTCTCTGTACAAAGGTATACCACTTTATTGCTCAGGTCAAGGCAGACATATGAAAACACCATATGAGCATGGGTCTCCGATGCTTAGTTTCCTAACTCTCTGTTTGTATGTGTTCGATTTATTAAAAAATTAATATCTTAAAAACTAATTAATTTATATTAAACCAAATTTGGCTCAAATGTGAATAATAACAACGCCAGTTAATGAAAAAATATATAATAAAGTTATGTTTACTATTTTGAAAATGGCGAACATAAAAAACTTTTAAACTCCAAAGAACTATACGTTGCCCAGAGAGTTACGGTATACTGTATTTCTTCTGTTATTAATTTTTTGTATTAATATATAATATATATATGTATATATAATATATAACCACATATATATATATATATTATATATGATATTATATATAATATATATATATATATATAGTATATATATTATATATCTATATATATATACCTCTGTTTTGTTAAAACGAATCAACAATAAGAGGGTTTGGATGGATTCGTAAACTCACCACACTGTACATATATCGCCTTCAAGTGGAAAAAACCGGAAAGGTTCTAAGTTTTCAAATTATTGAAAAGTTTACAAATCATTGCGTTCACCATTACAAATAAAGATTAATGTAATATTCGACGATTCTGTAAGTTTACTTTGTAGCATTTAAATATCTAAAGTCGTGCATGATGACATTTAATATTTGGCTTCAACAATTAATTCATTCTCTGTGTTGGAACATCTATATACTCTTTCCGATTCTGTCTACACACGTGGTTGGCCTATTTTTTAACCATATTGCTTTGTTGTTGTCTTCAAAATTTGCTTTAGGAGGTTCAAACGCACACAGAGAGTTAGATATAAAATTACACATTCTCAATGAAACTCGTTTACAGCAATGCAATTTACTACAATATTTTTATGCTTATAAAAAAACTTAAATTAATCAATGAGTATCCACCGTAGTCCACGTTCCGACGCTAGACGTAAATACAACACTATGCCGTATTTGGTTTAGGAAGATAATGAACACTTTCTACTCCACCGAAGTGTCCTGTACGACTTTCAGAAAACAACTTTTCGTTGTGAGTAGCACGGGACAGGTTGGCTTTCTACTTGTGTACCACGAGGAGAGGCTCTCAGTCGGCGCTCGCGCTGGAGGAGAATCACAGAAGAATAAATAATGACTTCACCCGGCAAACAGTCGATAACTAAACAAGCCGAGCATATAGACACATGGCTGGACTGTCCGCTTATCAGGTGGGCTGCATTCTTCCCACTCAGTTGTGACATCAGAGTGTCGTCAAGGCCACTTTCTTCGAACCGCGGACCCCTTTCTCCGGAATCGATTCTAGTCTGTGAGTGACGCATTCTTACGCACTTCCTCACCCAGCGATTCCCTGTCAGCGATTAATCCCTCAGTGAATTGTTGATTCTACGCCCGAAAGTAAAGTTCCGTGCCAAGGTCATCTGAAAGGATACTTACCAACTGGAATAGTTCTGTCGGATGACGGGTCCGTGGATGAATAATTAATCCTAACTGGGTCGCGCCAGTTGTAAGCCTCTCAGTAGGCATGCCAATAGGCATAATTCTCAGTCGGCCGTGGGCGTCAGTTTCTGTGAAACGTGACACTTTATTACGGGTTAGGCAATCGCTTCACGAGTGAGCTTAGTGTAGTGTTATAATTCACGGTTATTAATGCATACGTGTTTGTTAGTTATTCAGAGCGATGTTTTAGGGCTGGATTGAATCATTGACTTGTTTTTATGGTTTTAGTGCAGAATTAAATGTAATTAGTATTGTTTTACAACTGTTTTAATAGGAGTGTGTTTAGATAATAGATCGCTAACCAGTTCGCTAAGATTACATAGAGTTTTACTGGCAAAACACAGCCAAAAGAAAGCAATTGGAATGCCGAATGGAATGCTCGTTGTAGGCCTTTGTTTATTAAAGAGAACATTCTCACTGTCATAAATATGTATATACACTTGCTACTGAAATTAAAAGCTAAACTTGTATCTGCTAACCTTGTTATAAGGAGAGATCAATAATGATTATGTGGGAATTACCTAGTAAAACTAAATATAACTTTTTCACTTATCTGTTACTACTCTATATAACACTTGGTAAATATGCTCATACTGTTAATTTTCAATAGATTTAAGATTGTGATCTTTAACTGGCCAGTGAAAAAACCTGTTTTATTTGCTTGATGAGTACATGACTAGTCCTAGTATAAATTGTGAGTTTTAATCGTTTATCCCAGAGTCTTCCGTTATTGAACGTCCTATATTTTGTTATTGTTTTTCGAAGTCTATTCTTAATTTTGTTGATTTGATTAATTGTTGTTACATTGTGTTATTTATTTGCTTATTATTTTATCTAACATATTCTTCTGTGGAATTAAAAATGTTATGATTATCACTCAATTGAATCTTAAATTGTAATTCAAACTTAGTTGACTTCATTTTGGGCAGTGCCTAAGGACATATACTTGTCACTTGCATTATACCTGTATTTCTGACGATGTCAATTGTCAACCGACCTAATGAAAGTACTGATTATACTGATGTAAAAAAATTTGCGATGCCAACTGCCGAGTGATGCAACGGTCGAACTCAAATCACGTTCAAATGCCAAATCGAAAGACACGAAAACATTCCCATAATTCAAATACATTATTGGTACGTTATTTACTACAACGCTATAACTGAGACTGAGCAAAAGGCAGGAATAAGTCAGCCACAAATGTGTCTCCACTCCAATATTTTCAGATAAACCAAAAGAGGAATGTCCTCTGTTAAAATGGATGCAAAGCCTGACGTTCCTTGGGGACCCGTCCATTAAAAGCGCCTGTTATACAATCTACTCTAAAAACATTGGACTTCCATTTATGAAAAAAAGTTGAACAATTTGATTGGGTTCGACGAGGAAATTTTCCATTTTTACAAGCCGGATGAATTAAAAAGGAGGTCGGGCAACGCTCGCGGACGGCGATGGCCGCCTAGGGAACATTATGGGTTTCGCGGCTACACGTATCAAGACCTCGGGATCCGGGTGATGAAGAACAAAAACCTTGCACGCGGTATCGTCTAGAGAAATAAAGCCGTCAGGAATGTGGACCAGCATATCCGCAGCCCAACCAACATTCCAACAGGCCACCGGTTCAACCGCGCCGTGGGGGGGAGTGTCGGCCGTCGGTGCGTTTATATCGGCACAAAGTCCTGTCCGGGCTGGGAGGAAAGTGATTGTCTGATAGTTAGTCCCCACCCCCCCCCCCCCCCACCCCCCCCCCCCCCCACCCCCCCCCCCCCCCACCCCCCCCCCCCCCCACCCCCCCCCCCCCCCACCCCCCCCCCCCCCATTTTAAATTAATTTGATGAAAAATTTTTTATATTTTTTTAGTTTAACTTTTGGGTTTAGTTTAACCCTGTTCTATCTAAGCCGTTGTAAAAATTTTGGTTTATACCGCAGCATTCAAATATGGAAGTAAATTGTATTTACATAGAGGCTGCAACCACCTTATCATCAAATTAAAACAAATGCTGGCCTCTGAGAAAATATGGACACTATCTTGGATTGGCAAATGACTCACTTCACCAGGCTATGTGCCTTCCTGATTCATACTTCATTTTCTATGGTCTCTGGCAAGTTTCATCCTCTCCGGCAATTAGTGATGATTGGGTGTTAACTTTAAGCCGCTGGTTCCTAGAAATTTGTATACATCCCTAGTAATTAACCCATAACTTAAGACTTTTTAATCAATCTTTGCATAGTTTCATGAAGATGGCAGAACAGACAAAACATATGTAAAGAAACTATTACAGTATTAAGACCACAACAGATATTATATTTATAACTTTATAACAGTAATGTTTTAACTGAATGTTAAATATATAAATGTAGTTAAATTATTATAGGTATCTGGCTGTAATAGACATAAATTTGTATTTACATTGGGTAGTCAGAGAGTTCTCAACATCTTATACAAATCATAAGTCACTTTAATTTTAATTGGAAAAGAACTCAAAATAGCTATTTAAATTTATGTACAGAAATATCAAGAAGTTGTAGTGTTCACCTGGGAAGAGATAGTTTTGGATTAGAATTGTCTATAAATGTATACTTGTTGATACTTTTAGTACCATGTACCTGAACATATTGCTTCACCATGGTCAGTTTCATGTGTATTACTTTCATGTCATGTTGATCTCCTGACAATCTTCTGAGGCATTTCTGCAGAGACTCATCATCAGTTTTCCACGTGGACATTTTTTTGTCTAATTCGAAGGAGTCCTCAGTTCTTTGAATCGAAGACAGATCATCATAATTTTCCTGTAAAAAGAATATGTAATATTATAGCAAAAGTTTTTATTCAGATTTATTTAAAGTTAGTCGAAGATGTTTTGGGCCCTTACAAGGAAAATTCTCACAGCAAAGATTATTATAATCCACATATCACATCAGTGACTCAGCCGTGAGTTCTTTGTTGTGGAACACTATAGGATCACACATATTTTGGAATCTATTCATACTCGGTATTCATAATCTATCGGTTCCAAAAGTTCCATAGTTAGATTGGGATATAATTTAGGACTATGTTGTCGTGCAGGTTTTATTAAATTGCATTTTATTTTTTAACATTATTAATTATTTAATGCTTTGATTTTAAGTGAATCTTCTGAAAATTACTTTTTGTTGCAATAATCACTAATATGCTGTGTTTCACTGAAATGAAAACCATATATATCTTTGAGATAACCAGATAAAGTAATGTGCTCGCTAGTTGATTCGTCTAACTTATAAATTACTATATAAAGTTAAAAAAAACTTTAACCTGTCTGTTTTTTTTTTAGTATAGTAGTTGAGTTTACTTTATTTAGCTGATCCATTCATAACAAATAGGTTTCCAACAGTCCATCCAAAAACACTGGAAGCTAAGGTCAACGAGTTGTTTAATAAGTAGGTTAAGACTGTTTTGTTATAAATTTCAGTCCATGATCGTGTTGCTGTAATTATATAGAACAGTTAATTTGGAATATTTTTACAGTTTGAATAAACTCATTAAGTAAAGGCATTTTTATTTATGGTTGCATTGTATCTAAAGATCTTAAGCTTATGCAGCCAGTGTTATAACTAACATTAGAGTCTTGCGGTTCACACCACACTGAAACATTATAATGAAGACAAGAATTGTAATTATGTACTCAATTATCTCCTTTAAATATTTTGGCATCGCATTGGAGAGTCATCTTCCTGAAACTTCAAGGAAGTAATGTTTGACGCAATATGAAACAGAAGACTTTGATGTTGGTTGTATCTACACCATTCTAAAATATTTTAGCTTCATTCGTATCAGAAACATAAACCATGTGGTTTGTAACTGATATTAATCTTTTGAGATAGGCATTAAATTCATTGGGCTCTTGTATCGCCTGGCCATAACGGTAGCCCAATGGTAGTTCTCTCTGCCTCAGGTCGGTCAGGTTGTTGATTTAGGACCATGTCCTATCCCTCAGCTCGGGGGGCCGTACGTAGTGACCCTCACTGTTTTGTCGGTCAGCTCACAGGCCACTACGTATGGCCCACTGTATTGCGCAGTTATAAAATCCCTACCCAGTTGTAGCTGGAGTGTGCTGCAATCAATTGGCCAAATAATTACCAAAATTAATATTACTTTATTTGCAGCACCAGAGTAAACATTGTTATCCTAGTGTTAATGTCACTGTAGCTGCTTTAGGATATCCCATCAATGTATTAAAATACTAGTCCATTTGGTTGACACAAAGCTCACGATATGGAAACGAGTTTCATATTCTGTTCATACTAGACACCTACTTGATACTGATTGTTTTTTTTTTCTGTAAATAAAAATACTTTTAAAACAGGTCAGCCTATAACCTAAATTAGGGTACATTTATCAGCAAATAACAAATAACCAATCTATAAAGTTTCAACCTTGAAGGTAAATGAACTTTGTAAATTATTTGAGAATTTCATTTAAATCTGTCATTTAAAGAGCCGAACATCAAATTCTGCCATTTAAATCTGAGTTAAAGCGATGACATCCATTTTTTTTTCTCTTAGGACAAGAAGCTTATAAATTGCACTTAGTCCTGTAAGAACCTTTGCGCTACTTCCAGAGTGATAGGATATTCAGGATGGGTAAGGTTAGGGAGTAGGGGCCCGCCTCCTATCGAGATCCATGAGGAAGAATTAGGGCACTACATCTCAAAGTTATCCCAGAAGAATGGGAGGCCAGCTCTGAACCAGCCTCTCCAGTCAAAGTAGGCAGGGGTTGGCACACCCTTGTTGAGGTTAACAAGAACCTCTGAGGTAAGGGAACAAACCCCACCAACTCCAACAGTCATCTTCCACAGTAGACCTATCGAATTGCCCATGAACCCCAGAATCTCAACATTTGCAGTTAGTGATGTTGCCGTTACTGGACATCCATAAGGTTGCCCAGATTGAAGTGGCACATCGGTTTTTGCTGTGCCCAGTGGTGGGTACAAAACGGCCGGGTACTATGCGTGGGGGCCCGGCAAAACTGAGAAAGACAACCACCTGAGACTCCATCCGAACTGAGCAAGAGATATGTTTTGGCCACATTAGAAACCTCCCAGTCAAAGAGTGTCAACCCGACAACTATCGATATGGGACAAAATAAAACATTAAATTGTTCTAATGATTTTCATACAAGATTTAAAACACTAAACAAATAAGAATTATTATTGGAACTAATAAAACCTTATATAATTTGTCATATACTCGTAGTAAACAACTTACATATCAGATTTAGTTGAGCATGATGTATATCAAGAATATTTGAGCCAGGAATTGATATAAAAAATAACAATTGTTTTACTAAAGTTCAGTGATATGTGGTTGACTTTAGCCCTCCGTACAGCAGAATGCAAATTGTTTAACTACTGTGCTCAAATGTGTTTAATATTTTTGGTTTGCTCATAACAACAGATTGAGAGACAGAGATAAAGTATTTTTCAAACTTCAAGAACAGAGAATAACAGCTTTTATCCACAGATTTGGTGGATTGTTTGTGATTCAGGTACCCTCCCATTAGCATTATAAGTGCTGTTAAGTTAGTATTTTCTATTCTATTGAAAAAGATTACACTTTAAATTGGATACAGAAACATATGCAAATGTTTGTTATGGCTTACCAAATCCAGTGAGTATAGTTCCTCGGAAGCAGTGGTATGTACATCACAAGAAAATGAATCTAAATTTCGTGCTCCAGTCATTAAGCTCTCTCTATACCTTTTCTCCAAAATTAATGTTGCTGAACTTGGTGAATGATGAAGATCTTTTCTCAACTGTTCATTTTCATACAGTAGAGCAGTTGTGGTTTCTCTGAGGAATGCAATTCTTTTTTGTAATGAATCCATTCTGTCTTCCATCTCTTTATTTTCTACCTCCAGGTGCGTAATCAATTCTTTATAATCCTCCTTATTGTTATCAATGTTATGAAGGACAAAATGTAGTACTTTTTCATCCAGTTCATCTTTTTCGTTTTCCAGTTGTTTAATCTTCTCATCTAACTCTTGAGCTTTCTCCTCGCTATAACCCATCCTTTTGGTTTTTAACATTTCTATTTGGTCCTTTCTTTTTCTTATCTCTCCATGCCAAGTATGAAGATGAAACATTAGATCACGTACAGATTTGGTCTTGTTCAGGATCTGTGGATAAGAATCTTGTCTACTTAGCTCTCGCTGCAATTCTTTTTTCCTAACAAAGTCTTGTTCACCAGAAAATCTCACCCGTTTTTCTACTACGGTTGTTGACTTTGTTGTTTTTGCGCCAGTAAAATTCATCAGATTTTCAATTAACTTTCTACGAGTTTCTCGAATTTTTTGTGATTGCTCACCAAAATCATACAACGCTTTAAGTTTTTCTTCAAGTTGTGCTATTTTGTTCAGAGTTTCTTCAGAATTTGATGATTCAGGTCTTGTGTTTACCTGAATCAAAAATTTGGATTTGTACTGAATGTCTACTTTATATGTAAGAAAGTGTACACACTATATGAAATTTGCATGTTAATTAATAACTGTTGAAAATTAAAATCTACCAAGTGTAAATGATTTAGAGGAACCATAAAATGTTCGCAATACGTTAATGGACTCAGTATACTTCAAAAGTGACATTTCTGTAAAATGTTATTCTTTGTCTTTAATAAAGAAAGGTTAAAATTAAGACCATAGGAATTAAAATTACATTTTGGCCTTAACATTAATGCGAGGATATATTGTTTTACTTGAAACAGGTACGGGATTATAGTTTAGTTAGAGATAAAGGGAGTTAAATACACTGAGTTGTAATTTGCATTCGTTGAAGGTTGATTGAGTGTAACAATAACGTTGAACCAAAATCCAGAAGTATTTGCAATTTGTATTTTTTTAAGAAAGTAGTTCTAATATGAAACTATACTGCACATTCTCCTATTTATATCTCTCTTAAACGATATGTTTTAAGAAACTTATTTTGATAAAGAAGTTTTACTTAGGTATTAAAAATTATTAATTTGAAAAATACTACTCAAATAGTTTACTAATATTTTCAAAAGTTTATACATATTTTCAAACAATTTTTTCCTTTTTTTAACGTACTGCGCCCAATCCTGTAAGATTATAGATGTGAATGGGAAATCTAACTGACATAGATATATAAAACGGATAAAAAGTGTTAATTTTAGGACAGAGTTTTCAACCTATGCTATCTTTAATGCCATTCAAGGTGTGAAGCCTTAGTAGCTAATGGTTCTCCAGCCAAACTTTGTGGAGTCATGGAAATTGTCTGGTACTTAAAAAATTAATTTTTTAATTCATCCAACTTCTCACATTGTTAGCAGCCTACCAGACATTATAGAGCTATGGTGGTTATCTTATTCCATTTGGTGGTTATGTTTTTCTCAGGATAATTGTAATTATGATTCTCTTCAATAGCCACAAGTAGTAAACACACCAAATCCCATGCTATAAGATCTTGAATGACACAGATCATCATAACTTCTTGGGTAACCATTCTGTATCTACTGAGGTCCCTCATCAGTATCAAACAACTGTTGTTCTGTTACAATCCAGTCAGCATCAGATAAAGCTGGTAGAATAATGTTGCGTATACATCGTATTGAATATGACCACAATTACATTGTATTGCATACTACGTTGCACTGTGATCACAATCACGTTGTGTTAGTTATGCTTGAAATGAAGGCGTAGAACTTTTTCAAACACCAACATTGTCAACTTTTTGTAATGGAAATTATCAGAACGACAAATTTCAGTGAAGAGGAAGTCAAAGCCCTCATTTTGACCGGTACAACAGGCGGATCTAACCTTGCTCACCTCACTTACCCCTCATTCATTCATTGCACTATGCATTGTTACATTCGGTTGTACCTGGGTGATAATTAGTTTATCCAACTGATACAGCTTTTCCTATGCTTAAAGAGGTTGTTTTCATTAACAGAAAGTTCACCCACTAAACCTATTAACATTAATTTGTCCTTTTCTTTTAGATTTTTGCTATTTATTAATCATTCTAAATTTTCATTCAATCTGTTTCTAAATTTTAAATCTATTTCAATTGATTTTTTTTTCTAAAATCCGTTCCAATTATTGGCACCATAATGGTTTGGGTTTACGCACAGGCTTACTTGCCCATGTAGACCCTATTTTCCCTAATGAAACTGTATCCAGTAACATATTTATATTTATTTTTATTTTCATACATAACTTCTGCCTTCATTTATGTTTTTTAAATAAAAGTGTAATGTAAGATACAGATGTATTTTAATTTGCATTATTGGGAAATAAATATCCATTCATTCATATACATCATGATGAATATGACTACAATAACATCACATACTACGTAACTCTGTGACCACAATCATGTCGCATACACACCATAATGAATATGACCATCAATTATACCACATACTACGTCATAATTAATACAACCACCATTCTTGTTGTATCAGTTACATAAAATTGTAACACCCATCATAAAAAGCCTGAAGTAGTACATTTTTCCAACAGAGAAATTCATTATATAAGGCAAGGTGGAGAATATGGTTAGTTACATAATTTTATTGACAATGGTTTTGGTCTATTTATATTTAACAATTCAAATAGTTTATAGCAATAATTTAAATGCAGTTTATTCATTGAAAAATATATTTTAATTCAAAATTCATTTATCAGTCAATCTTACTTATACATTTAAAGCGTTTAATTGCTGTTATTTACAATGACATATATTAGATGAATATGCACACTTACTTGTTTTGATGGATCTTTTCCTTCATCCATGCTGCCATGAGTATGTCATGTTGTTAAACAGCTTTTGTTTTTATAGACTTGTTATCTGTATGCAGAAAGGTTATCTTTACTTGATTACAACTGTATAAGTTCACATTATTAAAGACATTAGAGAACACAATTACTGTATTATTGTTTAAAATTATTTTGAGCCAAAGCTGCTATAAATTCTAACTATGCAACTTTAAAAATCAAATTAACTTAATCTAAAGAGAATAAGATTTCATGGACCGTAAAGCTAATAGTTCCTTAATTTCTAAACAACATTCTTTATTAACTCGTTAATGAGCGGAATCATCCACACATTCCAACAATAAAAATAAATGTTGCTGATACACTTGTATTCTAATTCTATCATGTGAATTATACAATGAATATTTTATCAACACTTCACAGATTTTTGTCTCACTTATATCCTTACAAATTCATTTTATTAATGCAATGAAAGGGGCTAAATTTCATATCCAATAAATTACTAACAAAAATCTTGAACATAAATTTTTAGCTGACTATGAGAAACCCATTGCAGTTATAAAAAAACTAAGAAATTAATTGGAATAGGCTTCATTTTGTATAAAACCAAATTACTTGTACTAAGAAAAAACTTGTTAAAATCACCTTATCTTTTGAAAATAAATTTTATTTGGATATGGGAAGTACTCATCTCAATTATGAAAAAGCTGAGCAATTTCTAGTTCGACCATTTTGTTTATTACCATAAAATTCCTCATTTTTTTCTACGAATAGTATTTCCTACTAAATTGAAAACTTTTATAGAATAAAGTTAATGAGCATGGTATGATTCCTGATGTCACCATTTATCAGTCATTGCAAATTTTACCTGCCATTTAAAAATTTGTTGAAGATTTATCTATGGTATCCACAGTAAAAATGTTACTTATGAATTGTCTGTGGTATCCACGGTAAAATATTTGACACTGGGGTACCTGTTAGCAGTGAAAGGGTAGATGAAAGACTGAAATGCCACAAAGGATTAATTGTTGCTTATTGGTGTGTTTTTCCTTTGTCCTGATTATTGGATGTTGACACTTCACACAGATCATGGAACATACTGAAAATCCCTGTTGGCTCGTTAGAGGTAATATATTCAACATACTGAGAAAAAGGACTCTGGCACTAAAAGGTTAAATATAAAAAACCATTACATTGAAAACAGGGAAACCGATATCCTAATTTTTTCTTCAGCTGTAACATATTTTTGTTTTTAGAACTATTTGTTCACATCTTATGTCAATATTATAGATACATACAGGAAATGTCAAATTTAGTTACATGAGATATTTTAGAAAAACTTACAGTTTATAAACACTGTAAAAAACAAAATTTTGTATTAATCAAAATAAAAACATTCAGTACAATCAGCTGATAAAATTGATATTATCAATATTATACTTTTAATGTATTTTAATGATTGTAAGAATGTCTCTGGGATGCTTTTTACATTGTGAAATAAACTGAAATTATACAGATAACTAGATAATTTCCATAACACTGTCATGGCACGGTTAAAACTATTGTTATAACACCGTTAAAAGTAGTATTTAATTTTGATTTTAGAAACATGTATAGAAATTTTTATTTTAAAGGCATTCTTACTATTTCAAGTAGTATCTTAGTTCTTTGTTTCTTTTACATTATTAATACTGTTGAATTTCCATTAGATTAGAGAGTGCAAGATTCAGCTTGATATTATTTACATAGCATATGAAACTCATATTTCAAAACATACAGTAGTTCATAATCATAGTTTATTTGTTGATATAAAATAAAATAATGATGTAATTTTATTGTAATATATCGCCTTGAACTTTGGAAGATTTTCTCACTTTTCAACTTATTAAGAGTTTTTAAAATATGTCAAAACTCCTTACATCTTGTACGTTTTTAGTTAAAGTTTGTACTCTCCACCTAAATTAAGCTCATAATAATAGTTTTGGTGTTGTTATGATAAAGGAAAATAAAGAAAATAATTAATTCCTTTTGTAAAGTTGTTTTCTAAACATTTTTAAACGTTTCCATGTATTGTAAATGCGTTTTAAAAACCCGCCTGATGAAATGTGTTTGGGTTTCCAATAAAGAAGTGCCTTTCGAATAAAACATAGACAATGATTAACTTTTTTTAGATCAGCCAAAGAGCTCTTTCATTGGTTAGTTGTCTTCTGCAGGTATTAGTATTAGTAGTTTAATTTTGGTTTATTATCTAAACATCCTACTATGTTTAGACAAATGACTTTCAACAATCAGTATTAATGTTGGCTCATTGCTTTCAGTATGTGAATGCTATAAATCTGTGTCTGTAATGCACATTAATGATGGATCAGTGGAGAAAGTCACATTACAAGTTTTATATTTCAGAAGCATGATCAAAATTGTTCTTCATAATACTTTCTTCGATGTCATTAGGCTATTCAGAAATGTGGAGAATAATATTGTCTTCATGTTGTAAATGATAATTTAGCATATGATCTTAAAGTGCAGAATTTTTTTTATGAGATTGGACTTTTAGGAGATTTCTGAATTAACCATAAGATTGAATAAGATGACCACTGCAGGCATTGTGATGCAGGTATAGTATCCATCTGTACAATAGAAGGTGGTGGATGAATGAAAAGGAGTCCCCACTGTGGGTATCAGTGCGCATTATATCATTTGTTTCCATTTATGTTTTTGACAATATAAAAAATAGACATGTTTTGAAATTACTATACTGACTAAATGAGTTATTCAGTTAGTTATTACTATTAAGGTGAAGTAATAAATTTTAGGATGTTAGTCAATTATGAGTGACTGTACAAAACTGTAGGGAATACGAGTATATGTTGAAATTTAGACTTCATCCTTAGCTTTCCATGGACTGCATTACTTCTAAGAGCCTGTCGGTCAAAGTTGATAAAGGGTCGGGCAGTCTATATTTGCTATAGTATGAAGTTTATAAATAAATTTCATTTAAGAAAATAATAATATTTACATTTATTTATTTATTTACAAATAATAATTCTAACACTGTTCGAACAATTATAATTATTTTTTTCTATATTTAAAACAATTAGCTTATGACAAAGATAATGCAGGCAAATGCTAGAAGGATGCCACAGGAGATGACGATGATTCCAGAGAGACCAAGATAGACAAACAGGTTGTGGGCTTCCTCTGACAGTTTCTCTACAAAATATAAAATAATTTCACAATGTGCCACGTGCAAAAATTTCTGTTAATTGGCACTCTTTAATAAACTAAAAACAAATAATAAATTATATTTCCACACTATAATTAAAAAATATTAAACAGAAAGGAATTAAACAACTTGCTCCAAACACACTCAATTTTATACCTTCAACACCCTTAGTTTCATGGTTTTCCGATAAAAAAGAGCGGAGACGCTGCGGATTAGGAACACATTCTGATGTATATGCGTTAAGCTCTGTCCAGTCATGAAATCTGAAAAAAATAAAATGATGAGAATGACGATAGTAGTTTGTTTGAATCATAAATTAGACATTCAAGTAATATGACACATATTAATATTATTTTCATTTTTAATAAAAGAAATCTTCGAAAGATATGACTAATGTTACTTATAACAATTTTTAGATCTTATGAGTTGCTTAATTTGTTCTAACAGCAATTTACATGCAGAAAGAACTCAATAGTAATATCTGGTTGGTTAAATAAAGATTTCATTCATTCATCAAAGCAGTAGTTCAATTACGATTATTATATATTTTATTGGTTTATTAATTTCTAGATCCATGACCCTAAGAAATGTATCTACTAATTTTTGTAATTTTAACTATTGAAAATATCCAAAAATCCAATGTAAGATAATTATATATCATCATCAAGAACGTAGCCAGGACAATATTTTAGGAGGATCTAGACGACATATTTTTCCGTAGTGAACAGAAAGTAAGGCAAGTGTAGCCAATCGCTCATTCCTCATTTTGTTCCTGAAAAAGTTCTTGACCCATTTCAATGTTGAGAACGATCTTTCAGCAGTACACATCAGTAATACTGAATTATTCAAATAATAGTAATAATAATTTTCTAAAAAAGTAATTGACAAATATTACAAATTTGGCGGGGGTCCGTACCTCTTGGATATATATATATATAAAATTTGCCCTGATCATCCTAGATTATACATTGTCACTCAAAATGATTATATTGTATCATTTCATTAGCTATAAGACTGCTTGTCTCAAACCATCCTCAAGAGAAAAATTAAAAATACTTCATTCTTTCTACAAAAGCATACTAAATGTGGATTTTTAGTCTTTTGGTTCCATATGATACCAACACTTTTACTATGACAGTGGCGCATAACTGAAGGATATGATTTAGTCTACTCACAAATAATCCATTAAAAATAGAAACTTACATAAATCTTATGACATGTATTTTTTAAGACAGTAAGAATACTCTCTCTAAAATTCTCCATATTTGGTGCTGTTGCTTTTACAGCTAGTTATGAGGATTAAGATAATATACTTACTGATCACATTGACAAACAAACTCTGTTTCAGAGCAAATCATTCGAAAGTCTATGCATTGGTCATGATTAACGCATGGTTCACCATGTTTCCTTGAGTCTGAAAAATTAAAAAATTTAACTGATAAAATGAATATGTTAATTAAAATACTTCAAAACATTAAATTTTCATTGTTGTAATAATTGGCTGAGCATTAGCAAAGGGAATGGACAAATTTTATTTCTGTCTGTCTGTCTGCACAATATCTCAAACATGAACTGACCTGTAGACTTGAAATTGTGCATGAAGCTTCATTTCTACATGAGGAACACTGAGTTTGATAATTGTGGATGTCGCTCCAATGGATTTTTCTGAGTGTTAACGAATATTTTTTACGTTGGTCTCATGGATAACCACAATGGCAACGAGAAAATAGCAGAATAAATTAATTTCTCGACAAACTTGATACACGATTTAAACATAAGTCAAACGTTTCTTTATTCATTTACATCAAGTACAGAGATAGTGTCAAAAGGTAATTGGAATTAATTATAAAATTTATAAAATAGTGTAGAGTCCATGACATTAAAGTGTATGAAGCGTCTGTTGGTTGAGACGTTTTGGTTGAACTTCTCAAGTGTGAAAGTGTGAGCAATCTTTCTAAAAAAATTTAGAAAGTGCAGTTCAGTTGAGTCTCCCTCTTGGCAGGGTTGAAAGGGCCTCTCTGCAGCTTTCCAAAGAATGGAAGTTTGCAAGGATTCTAATTGTCTTTTATTGATGTATTAAAATTCTGTTTGTGTTGGCTTTTGAAGTTCTTCCTCATACAGCCAGACCATATCTTAAATGAATTTCAAATAGTGCAAAGTAGGCAGCCAGTCTTCCAATTCCTTGTTCCGTTTGAGTGCATATAGGCTTGTATTAAGTCTATTAAATCGCTGATCAGTATGAGCAGTTCAAGATAAACTAGAGTCAATTATGACCCCAATAACTTCCCAAATATAATAATTTTCTCTGTTCTTCCAAATCTTAATTGGCTACTTTTAGAGGGGTTTACCACTAAGTTGTTTCTATTGCAAAACTGATATGCCATGTTAACAACAATGAAAGTATTCAGGCATAGATTTTCAGGTGAACAGTCAGCGTGCATCAAAGTGCAGTGTCCAGGGCAATTATTGTTACTTTTAGTTATGAAGCTGTTATAAGCTTCTGAACTTAAAGATGTATACACTTTTTTCCTCCATTCATTTAGTAGCAACCATTTCAGCTCATGTAAGTTTCTACCTCCAGCTACTCTGTGCACTGATTTAGGTGGGTTTATTTCCTCTAAGGCAGTGCCCTAGCTCGACTGCAAGAGCAACAAGACAAACGGACACTGCTGTCAGCGACAAAAAAATGTGTCAATACTGCGGAGCGCTGACGAAGGCTCTGACAGGTGTGGTGAATGTTGCGTTGCTGGTATAGCGCTACCAAATACAAACTTGTTTATATTATGAAGTGCGAATGACACTTGCGATGGTTGATCGTGTCATTGCCTGCTGTCTAGCTAGGACGTTGCCTAGTGTGTCAACATTTGTCTCATGATTAAAAAAATGTTTATTTTCCATTTAGTGTGATCTATTATCCAAGTTAGAGTAGCCATTGAATTGTCTAAGTTACTATCTAGTAATCTGTATGTACCCACAATATAGAGGTAATGTCTTTGTTAAAATTTATCATGGTGCAACCTTGGTGTATGAAAATTCTCAGCAGTATGTCACACGTCAATCTGCTTGGTGTGAGATCATAGTGTATCTTCTACAAAGATAGCTAAATCTCCAAGTCTGTAATTGACATGGCTGTAGTGGGCTAATAAATCAAAGCCAGGAAACCCTTTTATGGACTCGTATCTGGTTTTGTCTGAGTCTGTGCTTTGTTAAAATGATGACAATGGGTCTCTCTCCAACTGAGCTAAGTGTAAAAAGAAATTCAATTTGTGTCACAGTTCTATTATATTTTTATGCAGGATGATGTAAGTCTTCCTTTTGTTGAAATTTGTGTTTGCCTATCTTCGAAGTAAATACTCAATTCTGAAAAAAAGTGATTATCCTTGGTCCCTTTGTTGTATACCTATTTCCATATCAGAGATCGTTGCTTTGATTAGCAGTTCACCTTCTCCTTAGGACAGTGTTTGGAATCTGTGGGAATGCAGTCTAAGAATTGAAAGAAAAACTTCTTGGCCAAAGCCATACAACTCTGCATAGTGGTAGCAGCCATAGTGAACCCTCCCCAAGTGCATGCCCAGATGACTGACTAGAACACTCCCTATTATAAGAAAAAAGAAAAACCGACCAGCTACAAGGGGGAAAAGTCACTTTACCGTGCCACTCCAAATGGCAAAAATTCCAGATGCTGCACTAAAAGGAAGGTGAGCTGGAGCTAAATTCAACTTTTACATTGAATCAACCCTTCCAACCATAGCTGCGTTATATGTAAATTGAATTGTTTTTTGTGTCCATTGGAGCTACTGTTTCTGCCAGTTTTTGCTGAAGATTTTCAATTTTTCTCATATATTTGTCTTCCTCAAGACTGAATTGTTCAATCTATGCTTCAGCACTAGTAAGTGTGGATTGCAAATTTTCCATCTAGTAATTTGTTTTTCTTCTTCTAGTAATGCAGATCCTTTATTGCAGCCATTTCCAATCTATCTTTCTTGTCATCGTTTCCCCCTAAAAGTTCCTTCTCCAGCGAACTGTTTTCCAAGATTTTTTATTGAGCCATTTAAATTATCATATTAATTTTGTGTTGTGTGCGTACACAGAGGGTTATTCTTCCTTGTATGATAGTTACATTCTTTGTGAGGAGGTGTTTCTTTGTGTAGCTATAAAAGGTCCTAATCATACTGTTGTTCTGTGTCTGTTGTGGCTTTATTGTATTTGCAGTTATTCCACTGCCAAGATTCAATGTCGATCTTGCATAGCCATTGAATTTCTTATCAGACCAGTCTAGCTATTTAGAATGGAACCACTAATTGCAAGTTCCTTTACATAAAATCTCTTTGTGCTTAACTCCAAATGTGCATGTGACACAGCGATGTAGAGATATTATTTTAGCTGAAGTAAATTGGATTAATTGTTAAAGTTAAGTATAAAAAATTCCTGTTGTCAAAAGGAATTAGAATTCTTGTTTGTCCCCATAATTGAAAATAGGCAATCACAAAGAGTATGCAATGTTTAGAATTTGATCTAATTATTTGTTCACAATTTAATTAACCATACATATAAATAATAATAATATCAACAAATAATAATGAGTTAATTGGGACTGATAATATTAAAATTATTGTTTATTTATATTTTCTGGGATTAAAAGAATAAGTCAGTGCATAGTTTAATCTTAGTACCCTTTGATTAGAAGTCCATCATTCAACCAAACTGAGCCATGCATAACGCTAATAAGGAAACTAAATTTGTATGAACACTAAGTTTCTTTTGATTGAATGGCAATAAGTGATTATCTGATGAATGATAGTGGATGCAGTATTGAATCACTATCCAAGGGTGGTTACATTTTATAAGAAAGGTAGTCATATCTTATCTTTGTTACCACTAGAATTGTAATGTACTTGATCTTAACAAAGTTTTACAACTGATCTTTTGATGTTTAACACTCTTAAAAAGTTGTGTCAAAACTACTACCTTTAAATAGAAGCACATTAAACAATTACACAATGTCATACATTCTTGTATGTCTTTTAAGTAACAGTTATATATTGTATATTGAGAAGTGTTGTAATCAATAGTATCAGAGCAGTACAAATGAATAGTTTACAACCATAATTTCTAACTGATTGTAGTCAAACCTAGGATTACTGAGGATTAATACTCTGACAGCCATCCATTTAATCAAAAGTTTCAGTATGGTATGGCAATAATAGTAGCATCAGAGCAGTACAAATGAATAGTTTAAAACTATAATTTTTAATTGATTTGTGAACCATTAAATATACCCATTAAGGAGTCATTACACCATCAATGTACAAATTATCTTTCAAAACTAATAATGAATCATCAGATATATTTGATGTGAGCAAATACCTATGGCTTTGCCTGCAATTGCAACCTTCCAAGTACTTGATCGAATATCTGGTGTAATACAATATTAAAAAAATGGAATTAGTCATATATCATGTATCACATAGGTACCCATTTTTCAGTGTTCGTTATTAATAGCACCTAAGTGTTCGTTAGAAGTTAAGTAAAATCACAAGTAATTCTTATTTTAGGTTTTTAATTTCTAGTTCAAATTAGTTTGATTTGAACACATCCAGCCACATCCAGGTGGCTCTGCTCCTGGATGTGACGATTTTCTTTCTAATACCTTAAAAAATAATATTGCACATTTTCTTCCTCCTCTCAAACATTTAATTAATCTTAGTCTAACTTCTGGCATTTTCCCCGAAAGATTTAAACTGGCTAAAGTTATTCCGTTACACAAGGGAAACAGCAAATCGGACACGAACAACTATAGACCTATCTCCTTGCTTAGTGTAATCGGTAAAGTGCTTGAGAAATGTGTAAAAAAAACAATTTCAAAATTATTTAGAATCCAACAACTTAATATCGGAATTACAATTTGGTTTTAGACAGAGAACAAATACTTCAGACGCCTTTTTCAAGATTAATAAACAAATAATGCATTTACGAAATGAACATTTTAAAATTCTCTTAGTTTTCGTGGACTTAGCTAAAGCCTTCGATTCAATTGACAGAAATTTGTTGATTAATAAATTAAAATATGTTGGTGTAAGAGGAATTGCATTACAATGGTTCGAAAGTTATTTAACTGATCGGAAGCAATTTGTAACAATAAATAATCAAAATAGTAGTCCATTGGAAGTAAATTATGGCGTTGTTCAAGGAAGTACACTTGGCCCATTACTCTTTCTCGTTTATATAAACAACATAGTAAAGCTAAATATTACTGGAATGTTACAACTGTTCGCTGATGACACAGTAATTGTTTTCAAAGGAAGAACCTGGCAAGAAGTTTACCAGGTTGCTTCGAACGAGCTAACGCAAATACAACATTGGTTTCTTTCTAACATTCTAACCGTGAACGTCAGTAAAAACAAAATTTTTACCAATCGCATTAAGGAATGTGAGTGAGCCACCCGCGGAGCTGCAATTAGTACTGCACTCATGCGGCGATTCAGTTAACACCGCCTGTCACTGCCAGCCTATCGAGAGGGTGGACCAGTACAAGTACCTAGGTATAATTATTGATAAAAAACTTAGATGGGAACCTCACATTAATTATTTAAAACCTAAACTTAGAAAAATGATATACGTATTTTACCAATTAGGGCAAATTTTAAATTATAATGAATTAAAAACTGTCTATTTTGCATATGTTCAGTCTATTTTACAGTATGGAATAATAGCGTGGGGAGGGGCGTTCAAAACTATCATTGATCCATTAAATGTTATTCAGAAATCTATACTCAAGGCAGCTCTAAATAAACCTAAACGTTTTTCATCAAATCAGTTGTTCATAGAATCAGATATTCTCACGATCCGTCAGTTGTATATTAGGAATGTGATGGTCTACACCTATAGGCACAGGGAGGAGGTACTCGGTCGACCTACTCACAGCTACTCTACCAGGGCCGCTGTGGGGGGTGGTGTGCGGGCTCCTGTCATCGAGATGACTGTGAATCTGACGAACGCATACTACGTGGCGAGTACATTGTACAGGCGCCTGCCTCCAGTGATAAGGGACCTGCGGGCCGAACCAACTGGTCTGTTCAAACGACTGATTACTACCTGGCTGCGGATGATCGGCTCTGATAACGCTGAGTCTCTCCTCACTCCCACTTACCGTTATTAACTACATTTACTATAACTACTTTCAGTTGCTGTGCCGTCGTGTCAGCATGTACAACATGTTCAACCGCTTGCTTAGATATTTTTGTTTTCGTAACTTTTATTTATTTTATTTTGTGGGACTGATTGTGTGAGCTGAATTTTATTTATTGTATGGATTTTAAAAAAGTCTGTTCTACTAAAATTGTTGTAAATAAGAGCTCGCCGTCACGCACAGGCCTCGGCCCATGTGACGGTATTTTCATAATAATAATCATGTGATTGTAATCATTGCATATTTGAAAATAAAGAGTAATTTGATTTGATTTGATTTCCTACGCAAAATTGGAGGTTGCTATTTTGCCCCCGAGAAACAAAATGTAGACCTTTAAATAATTTTGCAATGTGGTTGAATTCGAAACATTACAGTTTTGTAAATTGTATTGATGGATGTATAAACATATATTTTGTTATTAAAAATTAAAAACTGAAATCAACATCAATAATAATTCAATACTTACATTAAGACAGTTGCCAGGGGTAAGAGAAAAGGTCTTAGATATAACTCTGACTAGCAACTATATTGCAACTAAAGTTTTAAACTGGAGTGTGCTAGATGAAGCATCTGCTTCAGATCATAAGTATATCTCCTTTGACATGAGGTCGTATAAAATACAGGAGACCTATAGAAACCCAAAGAAAACAGATTGGGTAGCTTTCAATGCAGAGCTAAAAAACAATCTAGTAAGGGAAAATGGGTATCAGGGGCAAGGGGTCGAGGACATGGCGAACTCTTTGAAAAACGCCATGATAGAATCGTACCACAAAGCCTGCCCCGTGATTGAGAAAAACTCAAGGAAAAAAAGCATGTTGGTGGAACCAGGGGCTGGAAACCTTGAGGAAAAACCTTCGCAGAGCATATAATACATGCAAACGTGCAGGGAACTGGGATAGGTACTCTGCTGCCCTAACAGAGTACAATAAAGAGGTGAGAAGAGCTAAGAGAAACTCGTGGAGAGAATTCTGTCAGAGTATTGATAAGGCTCCTGACTGCGCAAAACTCCAAAAAGTCCTAGCTCGAAGCCCCACAAATGCGGTGGGTACTATACTTAGGGAAGATGGGACTCACACCAAGGATCCTGAGGAGACTCTTCAGTGTTTACTGAATACACACTTCCCAGGATCGTTTCAAACCAGTGAAACAGTTGTTAGTGAATGGCGGCGAGAACCTAGAGATAGCTCGTCTAAGGTGGACTGGAACTGTACAAAGACTGTCATCAACTACTTAGGGATAAAACGGGCCTTGGAGTCTTTTAAGCCGTTCAAATCACCAGGTACCGATGGCATTTTTCCTGCTTTACTGCAGGAGAGTGGGGACTTGGTGATACCCCTGCTCCTACGACTGTTTAGAACTAGTCTAGCGACAGGAGTCATACCCTCATCTTGGAGGACCTCTAGGGTTATATTTATCCCGAAGCCAGGCAAACCCTCCTATGAGGTTGCAAAGGCTTATAGACCAATAAGCCTAACATCCTTCTTTGTCAAGACCATGGAGAAGGTTCTGGATAGGCATTTAAGGGACACAGTCCTCATCAATCGTCCCTTACATCCAAATCAACATGCCTATCAGAAAGGTAAATCTTGTGAAACAGCCCTACACTGTCTGGTTGGCAAGATTGAGCAAGCTATTGAACAAAAGGAAATAGCTTTAGCAGTGTTCCTGGACATAGAAGGAGCTTTTGATAATACGAGTACTCACTCTATAGTGTCTAAGCTTACATCCAGGGGTACGGAGAAAACTGTTGTTAGGTGGATAAGTAACATGCTTAAGAGCAGAAGAGCACAGGCATCTCTGTGCGGAATCACAAGAGAGGTCAAAACGCAGCGAGGATGTCCACAAGGAGGTGTATTATCACCAAGCCTGTGGAACATAGTTGTGGATGACTTACTCTGGACTCTGAATGAACAGGGTATGTATGCTCAAGGCTATGCAGATGATGTTGTTATACTCATAAGAGGTAAGCATATGGTAACGTGTCTGGAAATGATGCAGAGAGCACTGGCCATTGTGGAGCGATGGTGTGACGAAGAAGGACTTGTAGTAAATCCTTCGAAGACCGTCATGATACCATTTACAAGAAGAAGGAAACTGGAAATCACACAGCCAGTCCTATGTGGGGGCCAGATACAGTTAAGCAGGGAGTTCAAATATCTAGGTGTCAAACTGGATGATAAACTCACCTGGAATTGTCATCTGGAATACATAATCAGACGATCTCAGACTACATTGATGATGGTGAGACGTGCAGTAGGATGCACATGGGGGCTTAGACCCGACATGTCACACTGGCTGTACACCAGAGTCATTAGGCCAATGATGGTGTATGGCTCAGTGGTATGGTGGCCAAAAGTCCAACAGGTGACTGCCGCAAAAAACCTGTCAAAGGTACAGCGGTTGGCATGCTTGGGGACAACGGGTGCCATGAGAGGAACACCAACCGCTGCTATGGAAGTAGTGCTAAATCTCCCACCCCTAGACATATTCGTCATAGGAGAGGCTAGGATGGCTGCCTACAGACTGAAGTGCAATGGGAACTGGCA
Source organism: Homalodisca vitripennis (assembly GCF_021130785.1). NCBI lineage: Eukaryota > Metazoa > Arthropoda > Insecta > Hemiptera > Cicadellidae > Homalodisca > Homalodisca vitripennis. Next base: position 32,486,614 of record NC_060209.1, read on the forward strand.
TTATCACCATGCTAGTAAGCACTCCAAGATCGTTGACATTCTCAAACTGGATATTCTAGAAATGATGTCTGACAGAATGGCAAAGGTTACGGACTGGGAAAAACCATTTCAAGTCAACATTGTTGAGAGGAAGGAATGGTCAAAAGGTGAGCCTGACTACATGAAGAAGGCTCTAACCTGGTACACACGGACGGGTCAAAGACTCTGAAGGGTACTGGGGCAGGGGTCTGGGGAGCCAGACCGAGGGTTAACTTAAGCTTTAGCCTAGGTAAACTGGCAACTGTCTTTCAGGCTGAAGTTACAGCCCTTGCAGAATGTGCAAGAGTTAATGTGGAAAGGGGCTACAAAGGCAAAAACATCTACATTAACTCGGACAGCAGGGCTGCTCTGCAGGCCTTGGCCAACCATGGCTGTAATTCGAAGGCAGTCTGGGAATGCCATAAGGTCTTGAAATTGCTGGCGAAAACCAATAAAGTTATTCTAACTTGGGTGCCTGGACATAGAGGAATCACAGGAAATGAAGGGGCAGACGGTTGCGCTAACTTGGGAGCCAACCGTCTTCTTACCGGTCCTGAACCAACGTGTGGGGTCTCATATAACTTAGCACGTAGATCAGTTACCAAGTGGATGGCTAACAAACACCTACAACATTGGAGAAACACTGAGGGGAATGTACAGGCAAAGCGGATGCTCAAGGGACCATCAAGGAACATTGCAGCAGATGCCCTTAGAATGAGTAGAACGGAGATCAGAAAGGTGACTGGTTTTATTACAGGTCATTGGATATTCCGAAGTCACCTGAACAGAATAGGTATTCCAGTTCAGGAAACACTGTGCAGGAAATGTGGCGAGGCTGACGAAACAGCCAAGCACGTCATATTTGAATGTCCGGCATTACAGAGCAAACGCTCAAGATCCCTAGGTGTTCTTATGCATACGGAAGAGGGGTTGGAACAGGAAAGCATTGTTCAGAAGATCTCATGGTTTTGTAAAGGCCTGGGATTTGATACAGCTTAAACCTGGGAGAGGGTGCACAATAAGCCGGATGGCTGAGAGGCAACTACCAGGCCTAGGAAACCTGGCCCTCTGTTAAAAAAAAAAAAAAAAAAAAAAAAAAAGACAGTTGCCATCCATATGTAAATGAGATACAAGATGCAGTAAAGTACATGTTTTTGCTTCCCAATCTATGTTCGCAATATCATACTATTTCCACGGTCCAGTCTAGGAATTATATAAATATTTCTATTCCTAATCAGTATTGTATACCTCATCAGTGAGAAATTGACGCAATGTCCCCTCAATGAGTTTCTGTGATTCAAATTGCTTTTAGTATTGCTTTGTGATTCCACTTGTACCCACAAGGTCTAAGGAAACAAAATGCAATACTTTACAAACACACATTTCTAATTTAGTAGGCCGACATCCAGAATAGGTAAAGTCCAATATATATTAATTGGTTTGACTTATTTCCAAGAAGTGTTGTTACTTGTGTTATGCTTTCACTCTATAAAAATGAAAACAAATTGAAAATACTGGTTAAATTACTCAAACATATGGTCGTGCTGTCATAATACAATGCTTACACAGAACGATTACATTTAACGGGCTCTTTTATGTTACACAACTTTAAAGACCAAGATGGGAATTTTTGCTAGAAACCAGTGGGATGTAGCCCAGAGGGATTTTCCAAATAAGAATAGCCTTATATTCATCCCAGGTACCCTAAGAATGTCAATATAAAATTTCACTACAATCGGTTGAATAGATTACACGTCAAAACAAAACAAACAAACAAACAAAGGTACTTTCGCATTTATGATGTTATTAGGATTTTATTTTCTTGTTATAAATATCAGATTCATTATTTGATATTTTGAGATGACAGCAACACATGAAATCTACCTTTCTTCTGATTACGCCAAAAGGGATATTTTCCTTCTGATTAGCAACATTTTAAATCATACAGGTTCAAGCTTTGCTAACACTAAGCCAATAAAAATGTGTTAGTTACACTCCATCACAATAAATATTGAATCACAAAACGTACTTGCTCAAATATATATTTGCAATGATCTTGTTTTGAAAGATATAACTAGTTTTGCTATAATAAATCCCTTTCTAATCTAAACGTAAACTCATTAAAATGGTTTTTAAATGGCCTAACAAAAATAAACATGTGTAGAACTATCCCTTCTAGTAATATAACTACTAATTTCAATTAGTAAAACTGGTTCAAACACTTACGTTCTGTCCATTCAAGATGTGTGTTTTCACTTAAATGAAGACAGTAAATAATTAATAGCGCAATTCCGATTTTTAAATATTTCACTGCCATCTTTATTGCATGAGCAACATTAAAGTTGAAGGGAATGATGTATGAACATGTCACTGCATAGGAGTTTCTGAAGCTCATCCAAAAATAGCACTGTCTTCTTGACTCAGTGCCAAGGTATGTCAACACATTTGTCCAATTATCACTGGAAGATGAAGATTTTTATTGTTGAGTACGTACATTATTACTATTCATTTAAAATAATTTTCACACTTTCTAAGAAAAAAATGCTTAAATTCTAACTTTTATTTATAAGAAAAAGTTCTTTCAAAACAGTAAACCAAACAAATATACAAAAAATTGGTCTTATATAACTTAAGCTGTATTTGTAACCAAAATTAGCAGTTTAATAAGTCAAGATACAAATCCATTAGGTGTACTCCTGGAAATTGCAGTTGAGAGTCCACAGCAATTGGTGATAATTGTGATTCTCTTTTTGTATATTATGAACTTTTTATTCATCCAAACCATACAATTGCATTGTTTTTTTATAATATTAGTATAGTAAAACTTGCAATTACAGGCCCATTGAACAGATTGATAAAACAGGTCAAGGACATGCTACTTACTCTCCCATGATCCACAAGACCAACACAAAACCGTCTTTGTCCAATAGTGCAGTTCCACACTCAAAAAAATACTACAATAAAAAATATTGGGATATAATATGACATGTATTTTTATATATAATATATTTACTATGTATACAACTACACAAATTTTGAAACATGAAATTATTAATTGTGTTTTTTTTTACCACGGATGACTGGTTGACGTCCACTATATGCATTACACATAAACGCTCGACGATGAACATGTACATATACACACAGAATATGAACTTCAAGTTAAATATAATTTACAAAGCACGATATTGTGTTACTGTATAATGTTGGGTTTTCATGTACAAAGTGTGTCAGAAACACATTATAGCGATCGGTTAGTAACTATCATTATAATTAATGAATGTATGTAAATATAAATCAACAAAAGATACATCTATTTTACTTTTTTGGTGATTTTAATGTCATCATAATAGTGATATTAAGGACTCTATTGCTTTATTAGACACTCTTTTGGGTTATAGTTTAAGACAAACTATTACAGGCATCAACCTGAGATCTGAGAGGATAGGCAGGGTAACATACAACATTTTGTTAATTTTTAACATAGCAAATTTGGTTTTTATTTAACAGTTTCTTAGAAGCAAGTAGTTGAACCTAAAAGAATAAAACTGATAATTTTTTGTATGAAAAATATTGAAAAACATTGCCACAAAAATTGGAATAAAGTATTAAATGAGAGAGATGTTGAAAGGCAAATCATTAAACTGGTAAGCAGGCATTCATGGCCATTGCTCGGTGTCTATCTCGCCCGAAGTGTGGGAAGTGAGGTCTGTATTATATTTGTCAAGCCCACGAGTCGCAGACGGACTTGTCATTCTGAAAACTTACCAAGCATGAGTCTTGTGGTTTATTATATGTCAACTGTTAATATATATATATATATAGACTAGCAGTTGCCCGCGGCTTTGCACGCAATTTCCTGTTGGAAAACAGTACACTATATTCACATATTCTTTTTCTATCACATTCTAAACATTCCTGAGATAATTGATAGTCGTTCTTTTGTGAGCCTCTTGGGCGCATTATGACGGTATGTACCATATTTCCTGCCTCTATCTTTTGTGGTTTTGGTAGGTGTTGAAAAGTTATTCAGTACAATTAATTTATAAGGATCAATCTCTATAAACTAATTAGGTTATTGTGACAGGTCAAATTACGACATTTAAATATTCGCGGGGAATTGGCAGACTGTGACGTCAGTGAATCACATGTTGTCGGAATTGAGATTTATTTAATTAATAACGGAGAAATATATTAAACTTTATACGGGAACAAATTTAATTAATTAAAATGAAATATACATAACCAAAATTCGTGTTTTACAAAAGTATTAAATAAAACTACGCAGAAAAGCCAATTGTGGGATAAAATGACTTGCGTATTGATGACGTCAGAAAGCACATGTTGCTAAAAACTTAAATAAAAAAAGCTTTAGAAAAATAATAAAAGAAAATAGAAAGACTTAAATTGATCAATTATAGTGAACGTGATAAATTTCGACAATTATAAGAAAGAATCAAATTATATTTAATCGTGAAGACGCTGATTTGAACGGGAGAGGGGATGAACATTGTGTGAACCGATATGCGTAGTTTTATATACGGAGAATCCTTCTTCTCTGTCTGGACTTGAAGCAGTAAGGACGTCTACTCGTATAGATGAAATTTGAAACTGTACAATAGTGCATTGAAGTTGTAATTAGGGATGGGATGTTGTGTTAGTGAACAAAAATCAAAGCAAAGTGAGTAGAATTAGACAGCATAATATAAAATAAATTGACGTCAAAGTCATTTGCTTTGTCTTTCATTGAGTATCCCATCTACAAAGAAATGTGGTAAGTAAGATAATAAGCTTTAAATTAAAGAATATTACTTTCAAAACTTATTTGATTCAAAGTGATTGATAAGAACAGTGAATATTTTGTGAACTTTATTATGATATAAACAATCATATTGATCAGAACTTTCAATAGAGTAATATTAAGGTTGAACCATTATTCAACCTACTTAAAAAACCTGAGATAATATAGACCCAGTGCTAGTGATATATATAACGTGTAGCCTACTTTCATTACAGTAGAACCCCTCATATCCGGCCACCACGGGACCGAGCCCCTGGCCGGATAACGATTCGGCCGGATAAACCAACCTACAGTACACAGCACTTGACGAAACAAAACAATTGTACTGTACTGTACTAACCGCACTGGAAATAATCAACGAACTGTTTACAGGTTAAACCTATTAGCTCAACTGAGGACAAAACAGGAAAATGTAAACAAATAGATTCACAAAAATAACGCAAGAGTCGTGTGAGACTAGTGCGTGCAACTGCGCGTCTGCAAGCCGTGGTAAATAAATTTCGATATTGGCTTCCGGGAAGTGGCCGGATAAACCGAGGTGCGGTAAAACCGAGGCCGGATATGCGGGGTTCTACTGTAATACAAACTACACTTTCAACAACACCACAGACATTGAAGTTTGATCGTTATTTAAATATCAACTTGGAATAATATGAGTTAGCCAACACGAAGCAAGTCGCATAAAACTAACTAATGAGGGGCAGCACACTTTGAATACCGATTGTGAGAAAATTGGGACAGCAACTTGGGACCTGGAACGTAGCAGGATGGCACACAAACGTGGCGACCAAAGTGGATCGTAGCATTATAAAGAATCAAATTCGGTCTGTTAAAATTAATTTTCTGTCTAAGATATTTCCAGTATTATTGTGGAGTTTGCCTTGTGCTCCGATTAAGAAAATGTATCAACGAAAACCAATTTTGATTATAAAGCATCTTCTTTTAGCTCTTTTCATTGACCTTCGATCTAACCAATTTCGATTACCTTATGTGCAAACATTCACGGTTTTGTACAATGAGGTGGCTTTTATATCAGCGTTTAATAGTATTTTCATAGTATTAGATGGTTTATTGATTATTGTTGGTGCAATCTAAATTTAAAATTAGGTAATAACTTCTTCTATGCATTACATTACTGATCAAGCACTTTACAATAATAATTTTCTAAATTTTAAATGTAAACAAATGTTTCTGCCTCTTTGATGAACTTCAGCTGAAAGTATTAACAGCTGTCAAGTATCAGTTCACTTTGTATTGTGTGTCGTAGCGCAGTCTGCTGGATCAAAGGTAAAACATTCCAAAATCAACAACAGTTTATAAATAAAATATTGATTAAATAAACAATTTAAATTGGACCGAATTGTAAATCTAAACCATTCTCGAATTCCATTGAAAACTTACAAAAAATGTCATCAAAATCGGTCCAGTCGTTTAGGAGGAGTTCAATCACATACACATGAACACAGAAAATATATATATATTATATATATATATATATATATATATATATATATATAAAGATATAAATGAATGTTTTCTGCATGTCCTTTACAGAATCATAAACTATTTGACAGATCATTATGAAAATTTGTATGTATATGTATTTTTCCACGGAGAAGGTTTAATGCTATGCTATGCCCATTGATGTAACTCGCCACCAAGCGGCACTGCAAAAGATTTTCAAAAGTTTTCAAAGCACCTGCACACTATAAACTGCAATTACGAGACAGTTATGTGTATTAAATAGCCAATCACTATTTGCAGGCGGTAAGTTATGATGTATATTTGTCTTTAAGATAAATTTCTAATTGAACGAGTACGAAGCGGCGGGAAACAGCTAGTATCAAATAAATTAAATCAAACCCGAACTATGTTACACTGTTCAAGTATACTTTCAGTTTAACGCAAGTTAAAATATACCATTGAATGATACACGCCTATGATAGAGACAGTACAATAGGTTCGCCTTGACCATATATTGAAAACCGTTTACGTACAGTGATGAGATTCAACACCATTGTAGGTTTATTGAAGGTAATGCACAGCCAGAAGTTAAGATTTTTCATTCCACCCTAACTAAAGTGCCGAAGAGACGCTCTTTGATCTTTTAGGCTTCTTAGTCCAACATAGGTATGTATATGTGTATGTAAATTTTATTCCAACGATTATATTGGCAAAACAATAATTCTTTTAAAAGAAATAATAACCAAACCAAATACATTAGTTTCAAATTGTTCACCAAAATTCTGAGACTATAATTTGCACATGCGATTCAACATAACCAGAACATTATGAAAATTGCTTCAATCTAAAAAAAATACTTTAGAATCAAATTCTGGACCTAATTTAAATATAATAGATTTATGGAATTTTGAAATCATACATTAGTTCATTTTAAACTCTAGTTAATCAAACAATTTTATACAAAAACAATCTCTATGCCCCCTTTTGTATTTCTTAGTTATACTTAACAATATTCTACATAACAGCCGATGGAAAATTTGTTTTGTATCTCAAAATATAAACATGTTCACTGTTTTTTTGTGTGTTATGTATTGAACTTAACCTGACTGAAAAATTATACATGGCCTATTTATAAATATATACGCGTATTATTTATCAGGACAAAAGAGCAAACTCAAATTTGGCATCGGAAATGTAATTAATATAAACCAGAAGTGCTCCTACAAATGCAAAATCTTACTTAAGAGCCATTCACAATTTCCCTAAACCTCTGATCTGTTAAAATTTACTTAACCATAAAACTGAAAATAGTAATACATTAGAAACTCACGATTATTTTGTTACTTTCTGTTATTTTATATTTTGTTGTAGTTTGAAATTAGCAAAAACAATTTATTATTTGTTAAATTATTGAATAGTAAACTATTCTATTAGTTAACTCAGTTCACGAAAGTCTCTCTTGTAAGGATGTGAAACTTGAAACTATTGTTCCGTAACTAACAAAAAAAGTAGTAAGTTTTATGTTTAAGCGTATATATTAGGTTTATTCATGTATCTATACTTCTATAAATAGTATTCCTTGTATTTTAACAATTATTATATTCCTGATGATCAAATATTTTTGTATTATTCAATAATTAATATTTTTACGAAATTGAGAATTGTGGTTTTTACACAACTTCTTTACATCTTTTTATCTTTTCTAGTGAAAAGACTATAGAGAGGGAATATTTTTATGGAGATAACAACATTGCAATATGAAACAATTTGGAGAAAACTTTGGCAGATAAACATTAACACAGCAATAATTGATTTTTGGTAAAGTTATGAAATATTGATAAATTTGAATTTTGTGGTTGATGCTGGAAATTATGACCTTCTGTTTCATGGGACCTAGGATTCTTCAGGTTCAATAATGTGAGGATGAGGAGTGACCAAATTTCAGCATTTACTTTTAATGTGGATTTCTCATTCAGTATTTTCCTTATTTACTATTTGACTTAACAAAATTTTCTTTTCGTTATAATATTTTACATAGGCCACATTAATGGGTAAAGTAGCTATTAATACCAAACTATTTAATTGTGTATATGAATTTATTGATAATACCTGAAAAAAATCATTAATTAATTTTGATTTAGTAATCCAAACAACATATGTTTACAAACAAAAACTGATTGATGAATAAGTACAATATTCTCAACAATCTATTATATTATCCCTCATTATAGCCCCTGAGCTGTAGGAAATAAATGACTAGATTACTCATGGGTACTGTAATTCAGCTCAATTAAAGTACAGTATATTTGTTCAGAATTTCAGTTGAACTGAATAGTCGCCTATCTGTAGTAAAAGTTATCTAGTCTTAAAAATTAGTTTGAAATTTTTTAAGAATATTTAGAGATGCAGTTTCTGTGATTTTGTAAAGCATTTTATAAATTAGAGCATGAAAATATAATTCAAATCACAGAGGATTTAAATGATGTTATGCAGTAAAATGACTGAAAATTTTCAAAAACTAATTTAGATAATTAAAATAAAGGAATGTGCTTATAAAATTCAATCATGGCCGATGCTTCTTCTTCTTCTATGGGACGGCCTACTGCCATGCACTTAAGCCTCAAGGGCCTTTTGCGCACCCCAGAAACACACCATGAGGCCTACTAGTCTATGATTTCAGCAGTTACACAAACCGCCGAAAACAACCTATCAGGTCCTTTTGGGGAAATCCACCTCCTCCTGAAGGATGCCGACTCTATGAAGATGCTTCCTCAGGTGACCATGTCCCGTGATCAGACCTATAACCCGAGAAGACATTGATCTATTTAGTGAGAGAAGGTCAGACGTCACTCTGGAGGAAGGCGACTGTAGTACCATTCTGCTCATTCTCATGCCTGGATGCAACCTCCACCTTCTGTTATGTTCAGTGCGAACCCATTTCGAGACAGCCCCAAAGGATTCACACCTTGGAATACCGCAGAACGGTTGAGGGCCTGTCATAATTGACGCTGAGCCCCGGCATCAGCTCTTTCATTCCCAGGGAACCCCTCATGACCAGGAACCCAACAAACAGTCACATTGTTGATTCTGGCAAGGGAAGAAACGACTTGATAGCGATCCCAGACAAGTTTCGATTTGAACACACAAGAGTCCAGCGCCATCAGTACTACCTGACTATTCATGAAGATATTGATCGTCTTACTCCTATATCGCAGACAAAGATTTTCACGAGCACATTCCATAATGGCTGCGACCTCTGCCTGAAAAACTGTAGGATACAGACCCATAGGGACCACCAGCTCCCTGCATGGTCTCACCCCAATTCCAGCGCCTGTGCCGCTTTTTGTTTTAAAGCGGTTTGTAAACCATTTAAGCTCTGCTGGTGGAAGAGGTTTCCTTCCCTCCGACCAATCGTCCCTAGGAGGTATCACAATCCTAAAGGGTTTGTCAAAGGAAAACTTTTGTGGCATCTGATCAGAGATTATGTGCAGAGCATCCTCCTGAATCAGGATACTAATTGTACAGTGCCCACTGCTGCAGCTCGACCAGAGTGCCACCTGCTGAAGACAGTAGGCACTCCTCGGGCCATAGCCCGAATAAAAATGTCCAGGGGGGCGAGGTTGAGACAACAGTCTAGAGCTGCACCCGGCGCACTAGAAAAAATCCCAGTGATAGCAAGGCAAGCCATCCTTTGGATGCCTGCCAGACAAGCTACTGCCATCTTGGCCTCCGTTTTTGGCCACCAAACTACAGCTCCATACAGTAGTGCAGTTCTGACTACGGAAACGTAAAGCCAGTACAAAAGCCTCAGCATCCCCCAAGACCCACCTATCATGCGTCTGCATTGAATTAAAGACCATTTCCCCCTGGCGATGACCCTTTCTAGTTGAGGTCCCCAGCTTAGAACCTTATCTACGATCACGACCAGGTACTTGACCTCGGACTTCAACTCAATGGAAGAACCTCTGAGTAGAAATGGACCAACTCCCTCCATCTGTCGCCTCCTGGTAAAGACAACCACAGCAGCCTTGGTGGGGTTGACAGTAAGGCCCACCTCATCACACCAGTTTCCCACCATGTTTAGAGCAGCATTGCTCAGTTCTGTGACTGTTGTGTTGAACTTGCCACTCACAAGAATCACAATAGCATCGACATTAGCAGATCGTCCACAACTAGGTTCCACAGCAGAATGGCTAATGCTTACTAAAATCCATGCTCTCAATAACCATGTGTGGTATGAATATTTTTACGAAATTTATACACGTTTAATAAAATATTTTATTGAAACTCAAAATTTTGAACAGTCACAATACTACTTTATCGTGTTTGACAGAAAAATAAAAACAATTTAAGAACATTTTCTTTTAATGGATAATTTCATTATAATCATACAACTGATTATTGTTAGTTCAAAATAAGGTAAACAATTACAAATTATAGGTAAAACACAAAATATAATCAGAAATTTCAGAGTACGAGATTGATCCTTGTATTGGGATGTCATATTTTGGATTTGTTAAAGGCTTGCAACCAAAATTGGATGTAAAAGCAGATGGTCACTTTTGTATTTTTATGATACACAATGTCAACTTATCTGTATGAAAGACTTTTTAAAACTTGTAGTTAATGTACACATTAGTTGTGTATTCTTTATGAATGATGCTGTGAAGTAACTGGCTGTTTGGAAAACATCTGTAACTTTTTTTGCCAATCAAAACAAATGTTACCAGATGACTTAGCTTCCAATAAATATTTAACAGTTTAATTCTAAAATTATTATTTGTTTTGTATGTTGATATTTTTGTAAATACCGAGCTCATTGGATTGGAGTTTGCGGCATTTCTATAGCCTCTCGCAGTGAAACGTACAAGATTACCTATAAAAATAAATGGTTTACAAGGTATAGTGAACTTTCGGACTACTATGTATAGTTGATTTATGAATAAGTTTTACCCTATTACATACCATATTAAATAAAAGTATGAATAACTAAAATTTTAGAAAATGAGATACACAAAATGTTTTAATGAAAAACAAAGTAAATTGTGATAAACAGTCGTACATTTATTTCAAGAACAATATAAAAATAAATATATTGTGCAAGTAAACAGTGTAAAACATAACATATTATACTCTATATCTTGAGTTCTGTAACCAGTACATTTATAATTATCATTATTAAATATCACAGTTTCATGCTGTTTTATAAATACAGTTTGATTTAACACCTCATAATATTTGAACAAAATATTATTATTAAATATAAAAGATTCAAAAGGAAAAAGTGAACAAACCCAATATCTAACTTAAAAAAGGCAACGACTTAAGAGAGTAAAAATACCTTTTTTGTAATTATATAATTGTAAATACTCCTCTCTTTGCCTAAGATAAGCTATAAAACTCATTGGAAATAGTAAAAATCTGTGATGTTAAAGTAAGCTTTTAAATTAATCACTGGTGATATAATGTAAGTATACAAAAGTATATAAGTAAAGGTCTTCCCTCCCATCCTCTCTCTTTAGTATATGAGTTGTGACTAGAAAATAACCAGATTAACCCTTAGCGATCAGGAACCCACAAATTTGGCCTACATTTAACTCTTGCTCAGCTCGGATGGTCTCATATGGGTTGTCCTCTCATGCATAGCGGCCGGTTGTGTTCTGCGTCATTACACAGTACTTGCATAACCATGTCCACCACTTTTACTTGGATTCAAATAGCAGTATTTCACTTGTAGCTCTTTAAATTTAGAGTTTTAAATTAAATTCTCAAATAATCTGAAAAAGTTTATTAGCTTCAAGGTTACAATTTTACAATTGGTTTATTTGGTTTGAAGTAATAAGCAATTAAAGTTATTGGTTGATCTGTTTTTAGAAGTATTTTATTTACAGAATAAAAATACAATCTGTCACAATTAGATCTCTAGTATCAACAAAATATTATCTCTTTCCATATTTTGAGCTTCGCCTGCACCAAATTTTAAATTATAGATAGGATACACCGTAACAGCTACAGTTTGACACAAAAATATTTCTGAACGATGCGTACTACTGTATGTACTACAAATAGAGAAATATTAATTTAGTTACCTATGGCTGAGAGGTTCCAGCACTTTTTAGCCACAATTGGATAAGGATTGAATTTAAAAACTGCACAATATTGTGGGCCACACATAGTTGTATGGCGCGCTGAACAGCAAAACAGTTAGGGCCACTGGGTGAGGGACAGGATGTGGTCATAAATCAACGAAATACCATCCTGAGGCACAGAATATTCCAAAATTCATATGATGACGATTGTAGAAGGTTAGTATTGGCAGAGCCATAGAACAAAGGCTTTAAGGCTTAATATCGTATGGCCGGTCATGTGACTCCCCCTCCCATCCCTCCTTCAATTTTGAATGGCTCCCGCACTTATTCCGCCCATAACAACATTTATAAGTAGTTAACCTTTTATGTCTGCACCGGAAGAAAGAATGCTGTAGAATGATTTGTCCTGACATCCAACAAAATATCAAAAGTGATCCTACCTTCTTGGAAAACTTGATTACCTGTGAAGAGTCATGATTTTTTTACTTACGATACCGAAACACAATATCAATCGATACATTAGAAATCCCCTGATTCTCTACACACAAAAAAACACAAACAACAAAATCAAAACTCAAGGCCATGATGATTGTTCACATTGATTGAGTACCAGAGGGGCAGAGTGAATAAAAATTATACACAGCGTCCTGACTACCAGAGCGTGTACTGAGTAAACTTAATAATTTGTGGAAAAACAAAAGCAAATCGTGGATCTTCCACCAGGACAATGCTCCAGCTCACAAAGCTTTGTTAGTGAAGACGTTTTTGGCTCAACACAACATACCCTACTCACCCGACTTAGCCCCTCTGACTTTTTTGTTCCTTAAAGTCAATTCAACTTTGAAAAGAACAAGATTTTAGAAGAATTTAATTGATGCAGTAAAAGACAAAGCAACAGAAGTCATGAACAGAGTTATGGAAAATAAGCAGCATTGTTACGAAAAGTGGAGAAAATTAAATGGAGTAGTATACAGATTGAGGAGGGAAGTACATTGAAGGGGATGATATCAAATTG